>NC_136072.1:282052809-283511717 GCF_964261635.1 Lissotriton helveticus | reverse complement strand
GGGCGCGCTTCCGTGTCAGTACACCTTAAAAAGGCATGTTCATGGCTGTTCGTCAGTATAAATGCAGCACTCTCAACGCTCCTGATTCATGCAGGAGTAGCTCGTACACACCGATATGTCTTTTGCTGGCAGTGAATTACATCAAAGGATGCCCCATCGCACCACTTCCTTCCCCACATGTACAAACACATACACTATGATAATGCACACCACACACACAGGCGTACACCAATTTGTTTACCGTCCATAATAAACCCTGAACTGGCACCATCTACAAATCTAGGCTTGGCAGGACTTCAGTAAGCTTTCCTCAGCAGACAGAACAGCCGGCACACCTCCACGCCAGCATATCTCCAGCCCCACAAATAGAGTCACCAGATATCGAGAAGCAAAAACCGGGACCGGCCAGACATATAAGTAGGACTATATCATTTAGTCCTGTACTTCTGTTTCTTGCCTGTTCCGATTTTTATACACACACACACACACACAGCTCACACACAGCTTTAAGCGGTTGAGGTGTTCAGCACCAGCAGTTCTAAAAAGCAGGTGCTGAGCTGAGCTCTCCAATTAAGCCCTAACTCTCAGGATAAAAATAAATAAATCTTAACCCAGCAGCAGTTCCATCCTTCACTGCCTTTCATGTAAACTTCAAAGACAGTTGTTCTTTCACAGTCTTATCATTCCAAAACTGGATAATTTTCAATATGCTATACTACGAAGCCATGGCTATTGCTTATTCATGTTATGCAACTAACACCCATTGACAAAGCCTATAGTAATGGTTTGTTGTAAGTGTAATGTTACTTGTTGAATTATATATCGGAATGTAACAACAGAAGTACCAAATTACCAGTAGGACGGCAACGCGAGAAGCTAAGCATAGATTTTCAGCTTAGGTGCTTTTCAGCCACATCCTTAATTACACCCACCATGCCCCTTTGCGAGACCCCCCAGTTTTTCCATCTCACATAAAGCTCTGTGTGTCTGCCCATCTATCTATCTATCTATCTATCTATCTATCTATCTATCTATCTATCTATCTATCTATCTATCTATCTATCTATCTATCTATCTATCTATCTATCTATCTATCTATCTCTCTCTATATATATATCTATATATTTATATAACCTACTGGCGGTGGCCAGTAGGTAGTTATAGTTAGGACCTAGTTTCCATAGGAATTCTGCAACATTCTATTTGGAATAACTTTGGCCCTGGTCGACGAATCTTCGCGAAATTATCCAAGAAGATGGGGCGCTCCGCTCCGCTCCTATCCTGAAAGTTTCGGGGTGATTTGTAAAGTGGGGCCAAGAAAAAAGGGGGGCCCAAAACGTGTTTTCCCTATGCAATTTTCCATAGGGACCTTTAAGTGAGGCTACAGCCTGAACTGCTGAACGGAATTACACAAAATGTGGCAAAAAGGTAGAGTTTGTTTTACAGATTACGCTTTTTGTTAAATGGTGTAAATCCGTTTAGGAGTTCCTTAGAAAATCAAAAGTAAAATAATAGAAATACTTGCAAAGTTGTACCGTACGCGTACAGTCCGAGGACAGTACGCGTACCATTATGAGCATGAGCTGCATGCTAATTGGCTGAAAACTGTCTGTCAACACTCCAAACCAGGAAGTGCTGGCAACCATCTTGTGTCTCGGTGGAACCGAGGCACAAGCAAAGTGATAAACAAGTGCGCAAGAGACGCAAAGGGGGCAGGGTAGAAAGACCCTGACCCCCTAGGCCTGCTCAAGGGGTCCCACAAGGACCCAAAAGCCCCAAAGCAAATAATTTTTCTTTTTTTTAAATCACGGGATACGCGCAGGGTACGCTTACCCTGCCGATCCCCAAAACAAAATTACGGCACCACTCTGGCGCGTTTGCAGAGAGGGAAAATATTCACCTTGAATACTGGGGGTCCCTGGGGGCCAAGTAGCCCACCAGGAACCTCCAGTATGCGCCAGTGGGCTGCCTTGCAGAGTGTTGTAAAAAGGGGGCGTTGCCTCTGAACACCTCTCTGCAACGCAGCTCCCTGGCGCATACTGGAGGTACCTCGTGAGCTAGTTGGCCCACAGGGGACCTCAGGATTGAAGAGGAATGGCCAATCACTGCATGGCTTCACATGAAGTCACACAGTGGTTGGCCATAGAAAGTGCGGCTGCGGCAGTGTGCCTCCACCCACGCGTGGCACCCAATAATGGATTGCTGCACGGTGGACCAACCAATTCTGCCGCTGCATGCAGCACCAGGATTGGCTAGGGGGGCACAGATATGGTCCGCCCTTTTTAACCCCGGGGGCTGCGGCCCTGGGGTGCTGTATGAAACAGCACCCCTTGGGTCCCTCTAAGGGGTAGAAGTGTAGGCGCATGTGCGGGCTGATCAAACGCCAAAAATACACATGCGCACTACTGCTGCAGCTGAGTGTGGACTGTCACTCGAGCTGCAGCAGCCCAGCCCAGCCCCATTTCCTGGCGCACTACTCCAATTGTGTCAGGCGATGGGCGTGAGGAACAGCAAGCAATGTCTCGTAATAATACTGACTGCTGCAGTAATTGACACGGTGCGTCCACGAGGCTTTGTGGGGCTACGCCCCTATGCCCCAATGGACGCACCGCGCCTGTTTCAAACAGTCCCAATCATCATTTGTGACTGCAAAAACATTTTTCCACAATCGACTAGAGGCATGTTTGGAGTCAGTAAATGTTTACCTACTCCTGAAATGGATTTTGACTCCATAACAAAGCGTTATTTAGAAGGAGCATGTTGTGGGTGTCCCTTCCGAATCAAGTTTCGGTATGAAATGTATGAATGATTTGCAACTGTAGTTCTGGTCACAACCCTTTGAAAAGTTACTGACCCTCCAGTTGGGTTGGTAAGTCATCACATAAGGAAAGGGCTCTTCTCTGGGCCCATTATCCTTTGCAAATGTTTAAACAGGTTTGAGGCAGAGTAGGCAGCAGCCCACAGGCCCACTGCCAATTATCAGTGAAACATTTTAAAAGAGGCAAACTTTAAAACAAGCAGTTGCAATACAATCGGTCTCACATTTGGGACTTTATAGATATCTAGTGATGCCGCATAATATCACACATTAGTGCAATGTAGATCGCTGTGGCTATAAATGCATTACTGTGTAAGAGCTCTGACAAATAATCAGATGCAACCTCCTCTAAAATTCTATACCTTGCAGTAGTTTAGTGGCTAATATAAAGTAAAATTGTAAACCATGGGGAGAGTAAATAAATTGTAGAGGAGCTGTTGCCTTTCTTAAGAAGAGCCAGCTTTAAAGGGGCACTTTTTGAAAGTCAAAAAAGAATTAAAACTGAAGCTGACATCATCAAACAAGCAGCATTATGCATGCCTGTTGTTGATGATCGCTAGAGAAGCAGGGCTGTACTTACTAAGAGGTTTAACATGACTTCAATGGAAGGTGACCTGTGGTGAAATCCAGCAGCCCATATTGAATACTTCAACAGATTGTGTGCAAGCTGCTGTGCCCTTGTGCCCAGTACCAATCTGCATGCTTTTAGCGAAAGCTTCCAGAAAGCATTCCCTCTCAGGAAGAGAGCTGGGGCGGGGCCTGGACAACGTTCAGCAGCCACTGAGAACACGTAAAACAACTATCTTGTTAGCTCTGATTACAATAGACTCCATAATGCTTCGCACACGCAGCTCCCTCCCCATCCAAATTAAAGTAAACTTTGGAATTAGTGAAGCTGACAACCAACAAGCAGCGAGCTCTGATGGCAGCTGCATCATGATGCCAATTTAATGAAGCGCTTTGGCTGGTTAATATGAAGGGAGAGGCTATACATGTATCACTGTGTAAGCTCTTCGTCATGATCACAAACGTCATGCTATGTCACATTTTCCTAATGTATTCATGGCAACAACTTGATGAGTTTGACATATAAATAACAACACCGTAAGAGTGCATAGCTTTTGAAAGCAATCCCTCCCTCCATTTCTTAGTTGTAATTCGTTAAGGCATGGTAGATGGCACAGCTGTTCCCTATTCCAACAAGCGTCCCTTTCCATTCCACAGCAGGTTATGTAAGCAATTCTTCTGTAAATTGAAGCTCAAGTATTGCCTCAAATGGAAAACTACTGTTACAGTGCATGCATTACAATGCATGCTTTTACCCTGCGTGCCATTACAGCGAATGTGGCTTGCTGTAGGGGGCATAACGTGTTGGATTTAACTCCAACACCTTCCCTACTGTTGCAGAAACTGGGGATGAAATAGTAAATTACACTATTCCAAACTCCAGCACACCTCCGTTAGCAAGTCGGGGTAAACATTTGTGTTGCTATGCCACGCAGGTTAAAAGCTTGCGTTGTAATGTCATACAACCCCTCAAACAGTCAACTACATAACAAGAATAAGTGGATTATAAATATACAGAGCGCACAGCCACCTTGAGGTTAGCTTCACTCTCTCTGAATCCACATACCTGGATACAAACACTAATCGATGCACAGCATAAAAGACAAAATGTAAAATATAAAAAACATTTAGGAAAATATGTACCTAAAATTGGATCTTTTTCTAATACACCCCTCCAAATTCCCTCCTCGGTCCAATGTACTCCAAAGAAGTCAAAGCAGAGGGCGCGCTTCTGTGTCAGTACACCTTAAAAAGGTATGTTCATGGCTGTTCGTCAGTATAAATGCAGCACTCTCAATGCTCCTGATTCATGCAGGAGTAGCTCGTACACACCGATATGTCTTTTGCTGGCAGTGAATTACATCAAAGGATGCCCCATCGCACCACTTCCTTCCCCACATGTACAAACACATACACTATGATAATGCACACCACACACACAGGCGTACACCACTTTGTTTACCGTCCATATTAAACCCTGAACTGGCACCATCTACAAATCTAGGCTTGGCAGGACTTCAGTAAGCTTTCCTCAGCAGACAGAACAGCCGGCACACCTCCACGCCAGCATATCTCCAACCCCACAAATAGAGTCACCAGATATCGAGAAGCAAAAACCGGGACCGGCCAGACATATAAGTAGGACTATATCATTTAGTCCTGTACTTCTGTTTCTTGTCTGTTCCGATTTTTATACACACACACACACACACACAGCTCACACACAGCTTTAAGCGGTTGAGGTGTTCAGCACCAGCAGTTCTAAAAAGCAGGTGCTGAGCTGAGCTCTCCAATTAAGCCCTAACTCTCAGGATAAAAATAAATAAATCTTAACCCAGCAGCAGTTCCATCCTTCACTGCCTTTCATGTAAACTTCAAAGACAGTTGTTCTTTCACAGTCTTATCATTTCAAAACTGGATAATTTTCAATATGCTATACTACGAAGCCATGGCTATTGCTTATTCATGTTATGCAACTAACACCCATTGACAAAGCCTATAGTAATGGTTTGTTGTAAGTGTAATGTTACTTGTTGAATTATATATCGGAATGTAACAACAGAAGTACCAAATTACCAGTAGGACGGCAACGCGAGAAGCTAAGCATAGATTTTCAGCTTAGGTGCTTTTCAGCCACATCCTTAATTACACCCACCATGCCCCTTTGCGAGACCCCCCAGTTTTTCCATCTCACATAAAGCTCTGTGTGTCTGTCTGTCTATCTATCTATCTATCTATCTATCTATCTATCTATCTATCTATCTATCTATCTATCTATCTATCTATCTATCTATCTATCTATCTATCTATCTATCTATCTATCTATCTATCTATCTATCTATCTCTCTCTATATATATATCTATATATTTATATAACCTACTGGCGGTGGCCAGTAGGTAGTTATAGTTAGGACCTAGTTTCCATAGGAATTCTGCAACATTCTATTTGGAATAACTTTGGCCCTGGTCGACGAATCTTCGCGAAATTCTCCAAGAAGATGGGGCGCTCCGCTCCGCTCCTATCCTGAAAGTTTCGGGGTGATTTGTAAAGTGGGGCCAAGAAAAAAGGGGGGCCCAAAACGTGTTTTCCCTATGCAATTTTCCATAGGGACCTTTAAGTGAGGCTACAGCCTGAACTGCTGAACGGAATTACACAAAATGTGGCAAAAAGGTAGAGTTTGTTTTACAGATTACGCTTTTTGTTAAATGGTGTAAATCCGTTCAGGAGTTCCTTAGAAAATCAAAAGTAAAATAATAGAAATACTTGCAAAGTTGTACCGTACGCGTACAGTCCGAGGACAGTACGCGTACCATTATGAGCATGAGCTGCATGCTAATTGCCTGAAAACTGTCTGTCAACACTCCAAACCAGGAAGTGCTGGCAACCATCTTGTGTCTCGGTGGAACCGAGGCACAAGTACAGTGATAAACAAGTGCGCAAGAGACGCAAAGGGGGCAGGGTAGAAAGACCCTGACCCCCTAGGCCTGCTCAAGGGGTCCCACAAGGACCCAAAAGCCCCAAAGCAAATTATTTTTCTTTTTTTTAAATCACGGGATACGCGTAGGGTACGCTTACCCTGCCGATCCCCAAAACAAAATTACGGCACCACTCTGGCGCGTTTGCAGAGAGGGAAAATATTCACCTTGAATACTGGGGGTCCCTGGGGGCCAAGTAGCCCACCAGGAACCTCCAGTATGCGCCAGTGGGCTGCCTTGCAGAGTGTTGTAAAAAAGGGGCGTTGCCTCTGAACACCTCTCTGCAACGCAGCTCCCTGGCGCATACTGGAGGTACCTCGTGAGCTAGTTGGCCCACAGAGGACCTCAGGATTGAAGAGGAATTAATTCCCCAACTTAAAACGCACCACAGGGCATGTTTGAACACATGTCACCTCAGGCCCCGCCCCCTTCCTTCACTATTGAGAAAATATATTCCTCTAAAATCAGGCGAACTACGAATTCTAATGTACTCATCTGTTAGCAGGAGAGACCTCAGTGCTGCATCTTTCAGCCCACTACTGATCCTGAAAAGTAATTCTAACCATACTTTCAGTAACTTGAATTTCCTTCCATAGGCTAACGTTGACTGGTTTCAGTTGGAAATTCTGCTAAGTGTGGAATTTTGGAACTTTAAAAAAATCATCTAAAATCATCTGAACTACGAATTCCAATTTACTCACCTGTTATCAGGAGAGACCTCAGTGCTGTATCTTACAGCCCACTACTGATCCTGAAAAGTAATTCTAACCATACTTACAGTAACTTGAATTTCCTTCCATAGGCTAACATTGACAGGTTTCACTTGGAAATTCTTCTGTGTGGAGTTTTGGAACTTTAAAAAATTCCTCTAATATCAGCCGAACTACGAATTCCGATGTACTCACCTGTTATCAGGAGAGACCTCAGTGCTGCATCTTTCAGCCCACTACTGATCCTGAAAGTAATTCTAACCATACTTACAGTAACTTGAATTGCCTTCCATATGCTAATATTGACTGGTTTCACTTGGAAATTCTTCAAAGTGTGGAATGTTTGAACTTTAAAAAATTCCTCAAAAATCAGCCAAACCTCGAATTCCGATTTACACACCTGTTATCAGGAGAGACCTCAGAGCTGCATCTTTCAGCCCTGTACTGATGTACTGATCCTGAAAAGTAATTTTAACCGTACTTACCAGCAACTTGAATTTCCTTCTCTAGGATATCATTGTTTGCTATATAAAATATATATAAATTAAAAAAATATAAAATAAAAAAAAATTACAATTTTAATATTTTTAAACACTTTCGTTTCAATTTATATTAAAAATATATAATGTAATTAAAAAAATATCTAAAAATAAATAGTTTAAAACAATGTAGTAAATCAGTATAAAAAAATATAACAAGTAAATCATTTAAAAATTATCATTTACAAAACCTTTGAAATTCACTGATAAAACCATAGGTTTCAGCCACGTTATAGTTAGGAATTCGCATTTTTTGTTGTAGTACTTTATTCGATAAAAGTTTATCATAAAAGTAAAAACATACTTCAAGTACAAACAACCCTTAAAATTCACAGTTATAAAAATACAGATCATAAATACATTAAAAAAGCTTATATACAAATAAAAGAGAAAGGAAAAGGACTCCTAAGGGACAAAGATAGTATAGGAGTACAATCAGGAACAATTGATCTGGATTACATCTTGGGTATTTCTCTCAGATGCTTCTTTATCTGTTTTGAACGTATCTGCCAGGCTTTTCCCAGAAATTTTGCAACCCCACATACAATGATCGGTCTGTTGTGAGGATACGCAGGGCCATATGATGTTGTCTAAAGCCCAACTCCCTGCATATCGGCTTTACCCACCGACTTCTAGCCCCCCTATAGGCTTCACAAGCAAACAGAAAGTGAGATAAGGACTCTTTAGGGCATGGACAACATGGGCATCTTCCTTGGTCATCCCGTGAGGTTTTCCAATTCACAGTAAATTAATTTATTGGTAATGTTCCATGCCTAAACTTTAAAAAAAGAGTTCTATCACTGGGGGATTGGACAAAGTCCAGAAAAGGTTCAAACTTTCTGATAGACTTATGAACCAAAAATTGGTCTCTTAGGGACCCCCACTGTTGCCCCTCTAGTTCCTCCTTCTGGACCCTGTCCCAATACATTTTCTTCACAATCTGTTTCGGTGGGGGGGATTGAGACCGCCAAGACTCACCCAACCCTATGTGTATGACCAGCTCCCTCAACTTGCTCAGCCACCGGATCTTACTGCAGCCGTTCAAGTTGATGAGTTCATCAAGCACCGCTGCATAGTTACCCAATTCTGGTGACCTTCTTAGGCGCACCCAGAACAGTAGTGGACAAAGGCGAACTATGTCCTTGATTGAGCGCCTGCCCATGTAAAAAAAAAGGGGCTTTAAAGGGGTTGAAGCTGGGAGGGAAACTAGATCTCTGAAGAACGTGTTCTCAGCTTTAACCAGGTCTGAGGTATTCTTGAACCCCTAGAGTTACGAGCGTAGACAGCTGAGGCCAATGCCTTCCCTTTGTACACTGCAAGGGCCGGGGCTATGGGCCTGCTAATGGAGCCTCGCTGGTCTCTCAGAATAGCACCTGAAACTCTCTTGTGGTTTAGAAGCATTTTCGAAATATGGGAATTCCAGGTCAGTTTGTTATTGACCCTTATTCCCAGGCAATCGAAAGCCTCAACTACTTCCAAGGGAGTCCCATTGAGGGAAACATTAAGCCTTTTTAATTTTTTAGATTAAGACAATGCCATCGGGTTTGTTTTGGAGGTGTTGATGGTTAATCCCCGCTCTTTACAAAACAAGCTAAACCTGTCCAAGAGTTTCTGAAGACCCATAGAGGTTTTGGACATCAAGAGTGTATAGTCTGCGAAGAGGAGGGTTGGTGTTTTTTCCCCCACCAGGACTGGGGCGTCGGCCAGGTCCTCCCTCAAATGGTCCACCACCCCATTCACAAAGAGGGAGAACAAGGTTGGCGCCATCACACAGCCCTGGTGGACCCCCCTGTTCACAGGAACCCTCTCCGTCAGCTCTCCCTGACTCCCCCATCTAATTTTGGCATAATTACCCATATGTAATCTCTTGATCAGCTCAGAAGATAACTCGGGAATCCCATGTCGTGTAACACCTGCCACAGTTTATTGCGAGGCACCAGGTCGAATGCGGTTTTCAGATCAATAAAGGCCAGGTAGAGTCGGCCTTTCCCGATGGACACAGATTTCCAGAATACTGCGAAGAATCTGAAAACCTGGTCCATCGTACCCACCCTCCGCCTGAAGCCTGCTTGAAGATGTGACAGGATATTCCCTTCTTCTAGCCACGACCCCATTCTGGAAACAATGACCCTGCCAACTACCTTCTGCACTACGTCGATTAAGCCAATCGGCCTGTAGTTGGCAGGGTCCTCTCTGTTACCTTTCTTGTAGATTGTAACCACCTCAGCTGCCATCCATGACTCAGGGATATCCTCTCCCTGTACAATCAAGTTCAACAAGAGGCTAATATAGGTAGCCCAGGGTATAGGGTCATATAAGAGTAGATCGCCAGGCAGGCTATGCGGTCCTGCTGCCTTGCCGGGGGATATACCCTTAATGGCCAGTTCAACCTCTTTTAAAGTAAAAGGTTCAGGGCTAGAACCGCTTTCAGAGGTAGGTTCTGGATAAAAACCAAGCACTACTGGCTCTAGCTCTGATTCCACCTCACCACAATACAACTTAAGAAAATGGATATACCATTGTTGTGCAGTGATGTGGTTTACAATTGGGTCGGATCCTCTTCTTTTGGAAATATTTATTAATTCCCAAAATCTAGTTGAATCTTTTAATTGGGCCGCGATTTTGAGTTCCTGCCAATGGTCTTCCTCCCATTCCCTCTTTGCTAAGTTGATGGTACTATTGTAATCCTTTCTAGCCTCCCTTACAGCTACCGCATTTTTTTGCCGCAGTGCTAAGGATATGGCCTGCCTCTTTTTCCTACATAGAGCAGTATACCATATATTGCCTTGCTTTCTTCCTTTACTTTTATGCCCTCTAGAATCATTTATAGTAGAGAACAATCCCAGCTTCTACACCATGTTCCTATAGAGGTTACTTGCATGTGAGCTCTGCTTTGTACCCGTAATTACATTAGGAGAAGCAAGTTCTAAGTTTCCTAAATTTACTGTTTCTCTAATACTGTCTAGTATATCCTCTTGACAAACGATCTTATTCCATTTCAATCTACGGTTACAATTAGAGAGGACTACCTCTTTTGATAATAGAAACGGGGCTTTAAGGGCTTTTCCAATCACTCCCCATCTCAATTTCATACACAGAGGATTATGGTCACCATCCTGTGATTGCTTAACCTCCATATCCACTAGTCTCCCCATAGCCGCATATCCAGTAATAGGTAATCAATGTGTGAAGGGCTATTGATTCTATTGTAAGTGTTGGAAGCCTTTGGGTCCGATATGGTCCTACCATTCAGAGCTCGCAAATTATATTCAATTGTCAGGGCATTAATTTTTATCGCCCTGGGTGACCACTTTTTAATTGGGGGCAAGCTCAATGGGGGGAGGGAGTATTTCGCGTCATCCTCACTGGTTCCAAGAAGGTCGTCTTCACTTAAGGGTTCAAAGGTGCAATTTAAATCTACTCCCACAATAATTTTAAGCAGGGGCTGAATACTCGCCAGTGTTGTTTCTAAAAGTGATATGGTTGTTGAGGATTGGGCCCCTGGCAACCCTCGAGCTTATACATTAAAGAGTTCCACCTTATTGCTGTTCTGGGGACCTTTAGTTGATAAGTGTAGAATGTCTTCTGAGCCAGAGTTGTTCATATTAATGGCCCACTTTAGAGCCACATTAACCCATATAATAAGGCCCCCTGCTGGTCGGCCCTTCACTGAGCTTGTTGCCGGGATGAAATAGGTGGTATATCCCGATTTGTGTAAGGGGGTCATGCTCCAGGTTTCCTGGAACATGCAAACATCATAGTTGGAGATGAAATCATTCTATTCCGGAATTGGCAATTTTTTTTGAAGGCCTGCTATGTTCCAGGATAGGAGCTGTTTTACCTTAAAGGGGTCACTCTCCAAAGTGAATATATCCTGAGTGACACATCCCTGGGCTGCGCCGCTGGGTGGGCTTGGGGTCGTATACAGAGTGGGCGGCAGAGGCACGTGCTTCCCTAGTGTGGGTGTTTCCCCTTGGGGGAACTGGAAGATATCATTATTTAGTCAGTCTATTTTATTAAGTTCAGAATCGTTCTGATCCCTATCTAAAGTCCAGAGTGGCATCATGTGTCTAATTTGGATATTTGAGTGTTTAGGGGGACAAGACCGAAACTCAAGGGCCAGCAGATTCTCCGTGATTTCTTGATTGCATAGCTCAATTTTAATGCAATCAGTTCCAGAACTGAACAGGGACACCCTTTCGACTTTAATCATATCTTCTCTGATTATCGATCTACACCGTAGCGAAGCCAATGTATCGCCTTCTTATGAATTGCTTCCCTACTTTCTTGAGAGGCACTTCTGCTGAGCTTTGGGACTTTGGTCATATATACCACTGATGTCTTATTTCTAGTGGGGGTATAATGGTGTGGTGAAGTGCCCTGATCGGCTCCTACATTCATTTTTCCTGGCGTTGAGGACATATGACTGGTGCTTGTTTTGTTAATGTGAGGACCCTTACCCTTATCTGCCTCAGCCCTAGATTTCATAATTCCCGCATACGTGCTGGGGGTGGATTGCCTCGTTAAGATGTTTTTATTGGAGGGTTTTTGACTTAAACTCCCATTCAATCGGGCCCTCCTCCTTGAGTTAGAGAAGTAGGAGTGATTGAGCCACTCTTAGCAACTGTAGGTGGTAATTGGTGCGGGGGATCATTATTCGGGTCCAATTTCCACTTCTGTACAAACCCCATCAGTGGGTTTTTAACAAAGGCCATTTCAGACTCTAAAATCTCAATTTTCTGCACTAGTATCCTATTCAGATAGAGGCAATTCGAACAGCCATAGACCCCTACACCACTTGACCCTGGGACTAGTTCCCTATTGCCCTGCACTGAATTATCAGGTTGATCGCCCGAATCGCCCTATAGAACGGCAAATCTATTGGAACAGTTAATGCCTATGCTAGGTGGTGCTTCGGACACCTCCCCTTGAAGCCTGGTCTCTGGTGTTATGTTCAGGGTAATCTTATCATTTGGGGACTCTACTCGCCCTTCAACAGAACTGTGAACTTCACAAATAGGGGGGTATATGGTGTTTTTTTACTAAAAATTGCAGGGATTACTTTTTTACGGTGATGCTTTAGGAGGTGGGAAAGGGGATCTGGATTCCCAACTTCATTCATGCTTGAGCTCCCAGCTAGTAAATCCTCACATTCACTAAGAATGCTTTCAATTCTCGAGAATTTTTCCTAGGTTTTTTCCCCTTTTTTGGGACCGATATAAGACCCCCCTCCTCCGTCGACTTCCTTTTACCCATACTTTGTCACTTTGTGGATGTATCACTCCCCAGCTAATTAGCACCTAGAGGAACAATCACACAGCAATGCTAAAGTCCAGTGACAGGTGTAGAGTTACAAAACCTTCCCCCTTTCAAGCCCCACAGTACCTTGTCCCTTATTGGAAGGGCTTTCTTTGTCCCGATGTTAGAGAGGGGGCCCTGCCCTGCCTCCTCCTGCCGCTGACGGGCGCGGACGGGCCCGCCCTTGGCCCAGGCTTCGCCCGGGCACGCCCGCGCGCGTCCCGCGCTGCATGGGTCTCACAGTGATTATATGCGCCTCCTGGCACACGGCTGTAACTCGCTGTGCCTCTGGGGATTGTGGGTGTTGTAGTTCCCCACCGCGGCGATACCGGCGTTGGAGGTGCTGGCGTGGCAGGGATCCCGCAGGACTCGGCAGCGTTCTCTCCCCGACCCAGGAGCAAAGCCCAAACACAGATTACAGGCAGGACCACAGGTATAGAAACGGCAAGGCTTCCTTTTAGCGCGTCCCGCGCTGCGTGGGGCTAACACTGATTATATGTGCCTCCTAGCGCACAGCTGTAACTCGTTGCGCCGCTGGGGATTGTGGGTGTTGTAGTCCCCACCGCGGTGATACCGTCGTTGGAGGTGCTGGCATGGCAGGCATCCCGCAGGACTCGGCAGCGTTGGATGTATGACGTTACAACGCATACTTTTACTCCGCATACCATTACAACGCGGTATTTACAACGAATACCGTTACAACGCATAGCGCTTAGAGGTGCTGGATAGTGGTAAGTATAATTTTCTATTCCAACTCCAGTCCCCGTGGACACTAGGGAAGGTGTTGGATAGAAAATTAAACTTATTCCCTATCCTAGAGCGCCCCCCAGCGCAATGCATTGTAATGGTATGCGGAGTAATGGTCGCGTTGTAGTGGTAGTGCGGAGTAAAAATTGCGTTGTAACAGGTGTATACCGGCAGCGTTCCCTCCCCGACCCAGCAGCAAAGCCCAAACACAGATTACAGGCAGGACCCACAGGTATAAAAACGGCAAGGCTTCCTTTTAGCGAGTCCCCCGCTGCGTGGGGCTCACAGTGATTATATGCGCACAGCTGTAACTCGTTGCGCCGCTGGGGATTGTGGGTGTTGTAGTTCCCCACCACAGCGATACCGGCATTGAAGGTGCTGGCGTGGAAAGGGATCCCGCAGGACTCGGCAGCGTTCTCTCCCCGACCCAGGAGCAAAGCCCAAACACAGATTACAGGCAGGACCACAGGTATAAAAACGGCAAGGCTTCCTTTTAGCGCGTCCCGCGCTGCGTGGGGCTCACAGTGATTATATGCGCACAGCTGTAACTCGTTGCGCTGCTGGGGATTGTGGGTGTTGTAGTTCCCCACCGCGGTGATACTGCCGTTGGATGTGCTTGCGTGGCAGGGATCCCGCAGGACTCGGCAGAGTTCTCTCCCCGACCCAGGAGCAAAGCCCAAACACCTTAGCATTTACAAAACCTTAGAAATTCACTGAAATAACCATAGGTTTCACACATGTTACAGTTAGGAATTAGGATTTAAAAAACCATAGAAAATTCATTGAAAAAACCATAGGTTTCACACATGTTATAGGTAGGAATTAGCATTTAAAAAACCTTAGAAATTCATTGAAAAAAAAAAAGGTTTTATACATGTTATAGTTAGCTGCACATTTCACTCATAAAAAAACATTGAAATTCCCCCTTTATAGTTAGTTCAGCTAACTATAACTCACGCGCCCACAATGCACTGCTGATGCCGTCACATATTACATCACTCATGGCATGGTCAGTGACATCACTCATGACATCACTGATGACATCTCGAATGACATCACTGATGACATCATCCTTGTGAAAGAGTGGCAGACCTCATCTCACCCTAATATAACCTTTGATACACACATTCAAAAAGAGAAACTAAAATTTTCAAAAAAATCGAGATACCAATACCAGTTACAACCTATTCAGTAATTCCAACACCTACATACACATCCACTCATTCACCAACAGTTCTATATAGTCACTCATACATGTACTCACTCATCATATGGACTCATACACCTAAACATCCTGATAGACACCGACACTCATCCATAGAGTTACTCACACACATACTCACACATGCAAATAAACTATCAAACATCCATTTATTTGCATATACAGCTATACACACACCACTACTTTTACTTCAACAGAAACGTACACACACTTACTCTCTTAAACAATCACTTATAGAAACACATACTTATTTATACAGGAACTCTTCCAATCTCTCACTCTCAAATATACTCACTTATATACATCAATACTCACATCTACTAGTTTAAAACATATGTAGTTACTCATAAAGATACTATTGAGACAGTCATTCATTCACTAACACACCCATACACACACTCATCCACCCATATAGTCCTGCACACATGCTGTCTTCAAAACACATACAGTGAGTCACTCATTCATGCATCTGCTCGCTGAGTAATACCCCGCACCAAACCATGCAGACACTCATTCTGATACTCAAAAAAACAACTAATAACCCATACACACTCATGTAGCTACACACCAACCCATGCAGCCATTTATTCACAAAGTGAGACACTGATACAGATATACAAATATTTAAACATTACTCTCTAATACATGTATTCAGTAAGATACACTTAATAAGTCAGTTATTCAATCAATTTTACAAAACAAACCATCCATTTAGACACTTATTTAACCGTTTATTCTTCCATTGACTTTTAGGTATACATATATAAAAAATATTTATTTTTCAGAAAGACACCATTCACTGGATGATGTCATCAGTGATGTCATTTGAGATGTCATCAGTGATGTCATGAGTGATGTCAATGACCATGTCATGAGTGATGTAATATGTGACGTCATCAGCAGTGCATTGCGGGTGCGCAAGTTATAGTTAGCTGAGCTAACTATAACGGGGGAATTTCAATGGTTTTGTATGAGTGAAATGTCCAGCTAACTAAAACATATATGAAACCTATGGTTTTTTCAATGAATTTCTAAGGTTTTTTAAATGCTAATTCATAACTATAACATGTGTGAAACCTATGTTTTTTAAATTAATTTCTAAGGTTTTTTAAATGCTAATTCCTAACTGTAACATGGCTGAAACCTATGTTTTTTTCAGTCAATTTCTAAGGTTTTTTAAATGCTAATTCCTAACCATAACATGGCTGAAACCTATGTTTTTTTCAGTGAATATATATATATATGTATTCACTGAAAAAACCATAGGTTTCAGGGTTGTTATAGTTAGTTGGACTTTTCACTCAAATAAAACCATAGAAATTCCCCGTAATAGTTAGTTCAGCTAACTATAACTCGCGCCCCCGCAATGCCCTGCTGATGATGTCACATATTACATCATCCATGACATGGTCAGTGACATCGCTGATGAAATCACTGATGACATCTCATATGAGGACAATCTTATCTTCCTTTTTATCTAACAGGCTGTAGTTCACGAATTGGCGTCCCCCATCACCACCACAGCTGAAAGTGTTGAGAACCTGCAATGATGCGTGGCCATCCTGAACACCTGAGAGCATTGCTTTGGCACGTGGTACACCCTCTTACGCACACGCCTGTTGTGAAAGTTGAGCAGAGAGGCTTCTTTCCGCAGCAGCGAGCCGTCACCTCTGGGCGGTGGGAGTGGATAGTGTGCAGCAGCCTGGGTGCACAGGAGCGGGCAAACACCTCTAGGCAGTGGGAGTGGATGTGGTGCTGCAGTCTGGTTGTGCAGGAATGGGCAGTCACCTCCGGGCAGTGGGAGTGGATGGGGTGCAACAGTCTGGGTGCGCAGCAACAGGAAGTCACCTCTGGGCAGTGGGAGTGGATGAGGTACAGCACCCTAAGCGCAAAAGAGCGTACAGACACCTTTTTGCAGTGGGAGTGCATGGGGTACAGAAGCATGGGTGCGCAAAGGCGAAACAGTGAATTATCGCGTGTGCAGTTGTATGTACTCTACAATTACTAATGTTATACTATCTTTCAGATCACTAAACTTGAGGGTGCACTATGACTCGGCACCTGCTGGACACACACCGATGGCAGAAAGGTGAGCTGCAAAGGTTTTCTCCAGTGTCAACACTTCCTCTCCATCTCTTCCTTTCTCTCTCTCACACTTTCTCTCTCTCTGGGGCATATTATCAAGTTCCTTATCGCCGCCTTATCAGCACTATTGTGCAGATTACGCTGCGATATGTGCATCGCTCTATTATCAAGGCAGCGTTAAGGCAATTAGCGTGGCTTAAAGCCATTTTAAATGGCTTAGCGCTGCCTTGGCAGTAACGCCCCTTTCATGATGAACCTATCCTGAAAAGCGGCGTGCAGTGAGTGTTGCGGTGGGTGTACCACCGCAACACCCATTCACTTTGACGATGCCACCTATAATCAAGCTTGACAATAATAGGTGGCAGCGCCAAACTTAAGACCAGAAAAATCCTGGTCTTAAGGTGGCGAAATGAGGAGAAATGCTTCATTTCTCCTCATTTTTGCTTTTTCCATGTGTGCTGCCTTATGCAGCACACATGGAAAAAGCAAAATGCTAAGGTGTCTTTATGTACGGGAAAGAGTCTCTTCCTATACATAAACAAATCTCTTTTTAAAAATGCTAATTTGCAACTTACATGTGTGCTGCATGAAGCAGCACACTTGTAAGTTACAAAATGACATTTAAGGTTTGTTTATGTGCAGGAAAAAACTCCTTCTTCTACATAAACAAACCTTCTCTCCTTCCAGACACCTGGGCTGGCGGTAACTTTTAAAACTTATCGTCATCACAAGGGGAAACGCTAGCCTAGTGTTTCTGAAGTGGCGAAGAGAGGCGTTAAGCCAAGACGGCTAACGCCTCTCTTTGCCACTTTGTTGATATGACCCTCTATCTCTTCCTTTCTCTCTCATTCTTTCTTTCTCTCATTTGCTCTCTCTCTTCCTCATTCTCACACTGTTTCTCTCTCTTTTTCCTCTCTCTTACACTTTTTCTCTCTTTCTCTCTGCCTTGTATCTCTCTTCCTTTTTATCTCCCTTTCTGTCTCTCACTCTTTCTCTCTCTTCCTCTCTCTCACTTTCTCCATCTCTCTCTCTCTCTACCTCTCTCCCACTCTTTCTCTCTCTCTTCTCTCTCACACTGTTTCTCTCTTCCTTGTATCGCTCTCTTTCTCTCTCTCACTCTTTCTCTGTCTTACTCTTTGTTTCTCTGTCTTCCTCTCTCTATCACTGTTTTTCTCTTTCTATCTTCCTTGTATCTCACTTTTCCTCTCTTTCCCTCTTTTTCTCCCTCCTTTGCTGGATGCATAACATACCATCTCATCTTTCTTTTTATCTTGCAAGCTGTGATTCACAAATTGTCGAGGAATTACACATCATCGCTGTACATAGTTTTATTTGTTGTTGTTTTGTTTTAATAAAACTCACAAGTATATATTTTTATAAACTACAACACCAGCCGATTTTTTAGGCTCAAGATTTAACAGCGTCACATTTATTTGTGGGGTTGAACAGGGATGGAGGACAAGGAGCAGCTTCGCAGAGGGAGACTTGCAGGCCCAAGAAAGTTGTAGAGGGTATGCTGGTGATGTGGGAAGAGAGTGTGTTACCTGCTGATGTAGGGAGAGACAGCGTGAAAGGGGTATCTCTCACAAAGAGATCTACGGTATGTTTTCATAATTGCCTCAGACAGATGCAAGCTGAAGTACTGAATTACAAAATGGCTTTTCAATGCTCATTAGTGTGACTGATCAACAGTTCGCACCCAGGCTTACAGGGGGACAGCTGAGGCCCCTAGGCTCGACTCGCAGAGGGAGAACTACGGGCCGTCCGTTTCCAAAGGAACAGCAGCGTACTAGCTCGCAGAGGTAGAGGCACAGCAGCGTACTAGCTCGCAAAGATAGAGAGCTGCGAGCTGACGCACCGGCTTCTAAGGGCATAGCTGCGAAGTGGTGATGTTTGGCAGAGGGAGCATGAAGGGGATATCTTGCAGAGAGAGACCTGCAGTATGTTTCCCGTTTTGGCTTCAGAGAACAGCTGCCCCGAGAAGTCCCACTAGAACACCTGCGAGCCCACCAGTGGTTCGCAGAGGGAGACTTGCGGGCCCAATAAGATTGTTGGGGGTATGCTGGTGATATGGGGACAGGGTGCGTTACCTGCTGATGTGGGGAGAAGAAGCGTGAAAGGGGCATCTCTCACAGACAGAGCTCCGGTATGTTTTCAAAGTTGCCTCAGACAGATGCGGGCTGACGGACTCAATCACAAAATGGCTTTTCAATGCTCATAAAGTGTGACTGACTTATTAACAGTTTGCACCCAGTCTCACAAAGGGACACCTGCTCCCCACAGCAGCGTACCAGCTTGCAAATGTAGAGGGGTGGGAGCCGACGAATGGGCTTCTAAAGCCATAGCCGCAACCTATTTATATGAGTAGAGGCAGCGTGAAAGGCATATCTCACACAGATGCCAGTGTTCCCTTCCAGAGGTAAAACTGCGGACCTGATGGCTTTTACACTGAGACATGCGAGCTGACGGAGTAAATCACAAAATGGCTACCAACACTTCCTGGTTTCAACAGTTCACAGCCAATGAGCTGCACGCTCGTGCTTGTAACCCTTCAGCCAATCACATGTCAGAATTCTCAAATATTGATATCTGTAAAATGTTATATTTCTCAAAAATGACTGAACACATTTACACCTTTTAAACAAAAGCGTGCTTTCTGGACCATCACCTTTCTCCCTGCCAAATATGCCGTAAGTCCGTTCAGCAGTTTCGCCTGTAGTCTGGAGAAAACACGTTTTGGGACCCCCTTTTTTCTCAACCCCTCCTACACCATTCACCCTCAAACTTTCAATATAGGACCTAATCAAAAAATAGAAACTTTTTGGATAGTTTCATAAAGATTCATCAAAAGATGCCAAAGTTATAAGCACAAACAGGCCTCCAGGAGGGGGTCGCGCAACTCCCCTCCCAACATGAGCGAAGCCCCGGGACTGCTCCAACCCCAGCGGGCCCCTGCAACCCCTGCGAGCCCCCGAAACCTAGCCAACCCAAGGGCTTCATTAAATTAAAACGCAGGAGTTCCGCCAATTTAAAAAAAAAAAATTGGGGGGCCCTAGGGGTCCTTCTAAGACCCCCTGAGCAGGCCTTGGGGGTCAGGGTGTTTCTACCCTGCCCCTTCTCTTGTTTTATACCTTTGTTTCTCCATTTTTGGGTAACTCGCGTCTACCGAGCCACAAGATGGCTGCCAACACTTCCTGGCTTCCACTACTAGCAGCCATTCACAGTAAAGCTCGCGCACAGGACTTAGGCTCGCCAGATATAGAAACTTTTGTTTTTCTAGTTTCTCAGCAACTACTGAATGGATTTACACCATTTAAAATAAGGTTCCTTTCTGACCCAAGCACTACCTTTCTGCCAAATTTGGGGTAATTCCGTTAAGTAGTTTTGTCTGTAGCTAGTCGCAAAATTTCCTATGGAAATGAACATGGAGCAAACGAGTTTTGGCCCGCCCTCTTTTTCCCAGCCCCTGCTTCAGCAATCACCCCCAATCTTTCAGGATAGGAGCTGACCTGGATAGACTTTTGTTTGGGAGAATTTCAGGAAGATTCATCAAACTATGCCAAAGTTATTAGCAAATCACAAAATGCTTTTCCTATGGAAACTAGTTTCTAACTATAACTACCTACTTGCGACCTCCAGTAGGTTACATATATATATGTATATGATATATAATATATATATATATATATACACACACACAAAAACACACAAACACACACACACATTTGCTAAGTTATCTATGTAAATGTGTGCCTATGGCAGAATCGCCACCCTGAGCCCTCTGTCGTCCTCCCAGTGCTTTATTCACACCAATTAATAATCCTATTTCTTGCAACTAGTTTTTATGCTGGCTGAGCTTTTCCCCATTGAAACCCCCAAGCACTGGTAAGACCACATCCATTCCCTAGCTTCAGACCTCTACCTAGAAAGAGGGCATCTTGACATTTATAACAAGGGCCACTAGAATTATGCGATTGTGTGGCTGCAGTTTTTTTTGCATAATTAGGATCAGTAGCATTTGTTATATAATCCATCATCTGCTGGATAATCTGCAGATTAAAAAACAAATTCCAGCTCTAACAGTTGAAGTTACTAACAATGCAGCAACACATGTTGTCGCACAGCTGAAGGCCCTTGGCAAAGGTTGGTAGGTCACCTCTCTATTGCTTATTGCTAAGTTTGGGTGTTAAAGTGGTACTAATGAGGTGCAAGCTTAGCTCCATACAGTGTTAATAAGTGTGAAAATGACAAGATAATGAACACATCGTATCAGAAAACATACCTAATTATGCCACTTATTTGGCCTTTTCTTGTTCCATAATTTGGTCCTCCTTTGTCGCACAATTCCAGCTGCCCTGTGTGTAACCTTGATTCTAGGTATTTAGCCAGGGGCGCAACTCACGCTAAGCCATGAACTATGCTTTGTATTGAAACAGAAAAACGGCATTCTGTACCATTCAAAGTACCTGCAGATCCTACCCATGACGGGGTATATCAGGAGGCACACACCAGGTGAGTAACTACTTCAGGCTCAGAGCATTTCCACGAATCAGGCGGTAAAACCCCTAAACGTACCTGTCAAGCAGCCTCGATGCGGAAGACCACCCACCGTAACTGTTTTCTCGCTCCTTATTGCAGAAACATCTACCCACCTCTATTTGTGCTCTTACCTGCTTTGTAGCAATCTTGTAGACCCCCTGGGTTGGCCCGCAGTTCCAGGTTCTCCGTCGCAGGGTGCACACTGTAGTTCCCAGCCCGCCACAGACCTCCAGCAGACAGGGCAGGGAGGGTGGGTCCGGGCCTGTGTCCCATACTGCTGGCACCGCTGTGAGGGGCCATGGGGTGGCCCATGGTGACGGGGTACTGGGCAACCCAGTGGAATCATCCTGCTAGCAGCTGGCCACTGACTCCGTACGCACAGTGAGGAGTGGGACCAGACCTCTGCCCCAAGACGTGTGGGAACACACCTGATCAACAGAGTCAGGCCCGCATGCACGTAAAAATCACTTATTCGTATGACACCATACAAGGTCTTACACCCATACACACTGTGCAACTCTACCATACGAGTAAGTGGCTCTGGTGAAATATAAGAGTGCGTATACAAGGAAAACATTAAAGCAAATAATCTCACATAGAGGAAGCCCACCAATGGGAAAACTGATGCAGTCATGTAACATCAGTCAGTAACAAACATTTGCAATGGAATAGAACTCGCATTTGTGCGAGACCTATTGCATTGCAAACTGGAGTGCGGGCGTACAAGAAGGCACAAAGGAGGGGGCGAGAAGGCATCGAACTGAGGGAGGGGGGCACAGGAAGAAAGTAGTCTAAGCAACATGAAGTAAAGGGGCCAGTAGCCATGGAAGGACACAAATGACGACATGGCCAAATTAAAGAGGGACAAACAAGCCTAAAAGCAATCAAAAGACAGCATTTAAGACACAAGCCAATGAAAAATATGAGCAGAGAATGGGTGGAGCTTCTACAAAGCTTTCACTCTAAACTGAATACTGCATTGGCTCGCAAAGCGAGCAGCGAATGCGCTGCAACGTTAGGCTCGACCTAAAAATACAGTTCTGTTTCCTTTAAGATGAAGTGGCTGCATTTAAATACAGATGCCTTTATTTATACATAATCACAGACATGATGGTCTGCTGAATATTGCAGGCCATTACCCCAGTATTTGTGTCCTTTCAGAATGAATCTCAAGATGTGACCTACCTATGAGGGGCTTTCTCTCTTAGAGTCTCTTTTATTATCTCTTCTTTTTGCTCATCTGACTTCTCTACAGCCTTCTGTCACACAGTTGCCAGTACAACGTTGTTTTCGACCACTGGAAAATTATCGTCCTGCTTCAAGCTGATGTATTTTGAACATGTTCAATCAGCATGCCTGATGCAAAGATAAACGCAGCATCGGGTGCTGGCAACATTTGATTTTCTCAGTGGTGGGCCAAATTACTGACAGCGCTTGGCACCAGCATTAACAGTCTCAGACAATAGCTGGCATCCGCTTCTCATCAAAATGAGATAACTCCAATGTCCCCGTCGTTGCGCGACTGGGGGCTTCAAAACTAATGAATCAATCATGACTCATCCAGTTCACTACAGTGCAAGGTCAGAAATCACGCTACGTGCCAAAGCTTTCAATACCATCGAAAGAGCAGTCCAGGTTTCCTTTTGCAGGGTCCCTCTCTGCAGAGTGGGTGCTCTATTGACTGCAGTGTGTGTGCGCTGTCTGCATGCTCGTCTCGGCTCGTTCACATTGCAGTGCCGGACGGCCTCGTGGCTTTGGGATAAGGAATCTCCTGGCGACAAAAGGACATTCTCATGAATTGTGTGAGAAGGGCCTTGGTGCCGTTTTTGAACAGGTCGGGAACCAGTCTGGCACCCAGTACGGAACGTTATGGCTACTCCTATTACTCCTTTGTTGGGCAGGTAGTACTTATATTAGTGCTGTGCTCTGTTTTCGACTTTCTAGATTGTATGTGCATGGAGGAAATGTTCCTTTCTGCACAGGGGGACACTGCGGATGGCACAGTGTTAACATTGAGCACACCAATTGACAATCTTGAGGCATATTTACAATAAGTGGCGCATCCCTGCATATCAGCAGGGATGCGCCACTTATTGTGCACCATGCCTACGCCAACATGGTTGCGCTGCATTTACAATGCGGCGCACCATGGGGCGAAAACGGCACAGATGCGTCACGCATCTGTGCCGTAAAAGTGTCGCATTGGTGGAGTTGCGTCGCAAGCACGACGCAGCTCCAGAAATGCTCGGAGGGCCCTATTATTCCAAATGCTTCGTCAATCCTTACGCCTGATTCAAGCAGGCGCAGGGTTTTAACGCAGCATGGGCACCTAAATGTCAGGAGGCGTTCCTGCTCCGGAACGCCCCCCCTGCACAGGAACGCCTCCTTCTGGCGCAGAGCTTTACAACGTGACGCATCTCCCAGATGCGTCACGTTGTAAATACCCCGCACCTTGGCGCATCTTTTGCGCTGCCGCTGCATCACAAAAGTGACGCAATGGCGGTGCAAAAGTGGTGCAAGGGGCTTGTAAATATGCCCCTTGGTTTATACTTGTGCAATATGTCAACAGAGGTGCTGACTGTTCTCGTAGTTACCACTGCCATCATATTGATATTACCTTGTACATACACTTAAGGTAGCAGAGAGTAGAACAGCGCTTCCCCGTCTGTAGTGTAGCCCCAGGTCTAAACAAAAGATGTGTGACACTACCTGCCAGCAGTTCTAAGAGACGGACATTGAAAAAACACACTTGACAAGCGCATACTATTACTTCACTAACGAGGCACATCAAGGGAACATGCTGCACTATGTTGAATGAAAGGGAGAGAGCATATATGCTCCATATTTACAAATATTTGTACTCTCTCCTTGTGCTGTCTGCATCATAGTGCAAGGGTGCCTGCATAAGGAGCAGGAGTGTTTTGTGTAGGAAGGGATACCTTCCTGGACAAAAACCATCCAAAGAGGCACCTTCCTCTTTATATATGCTATGCAGAATGCATCACGGTTAGAAAGAGAAAAGGAGAGGGAGAAAAAAATGTCTCCATGTTACAACATCATCTGGGTGATGTACCAATTTGACACAATCCTAGGTTAACAAAGTTTTGTAAATCTGTAATTGTGTCAAATCCATGGATGGATGCACAGAAACACACATGGTCCACCCATGAAATGCCTCCTAGCTATGTTGCTTTTCATTTCTTCACTGTCCACACAAGGTAGCACTAATCAGCCTATGTTTGGCTTTGTTTATCTGAATTAAGGAATTGCGCAGCCTTGAGTCACCAAGTGTGACGCAAGGGAAACACAATTCCGTAAGCTGGCTCACGGTGCCTCGCAACATAAATAGCATTCCAATTAGCAATTCTGAGCATGTTAAGGGTCTACTCTTAGGAGAATTACTGAATTCGACTTGAAGGGTAATAGACTAAAGCTAAAGCGCATGAAAGCACAGCTGAAGAATTTATTATTTGCTATATATATATCATGGAAGATTTGACATTTTTAGGGTGGCTATGCATTATGCTAGCATTTCCCTTAACATGCTTTATTACAGCACAATAATGTTAATATTTCATTTCAATTCAAACCCTCCTGCTTTGTAGTGTCTGAGTCATCTGTGGAACAGAGAATGTTTAAATGCCAACACTTCTCCAATACTGCAGAACGAGGTAAACAATACAGGAGAATGGCAACAGGCTCCCTCTGCTTCATCATTAAAGAAGAATAAAATTATGTCAAGCATTTTTTGGTATATGTTAAGGGTATGTTACTAAATTAAATAAAGCAGATCACCATCGCACTAAGGGACACTTCCACAACATCCATGGCCTTAATTCCCAATATACTTTTATAAATGTTCTTAAGTTAGAAATATTTTCTGGACAAAGGGAAATCATCCAGAATGTCTTCCTCTGTCTATTCTCTGACCCTGTTTTAAAACCTATCATGCTAACTCTTTGATGCTTCAGCACATTTGCCTTCTCTGTATAGTCATCCATGAATTTTCGCTTTTTACTAGACCCTGTTATTATTGGCATTAGCACTCCATGACCTGTGACTTTGCTGATCTGCCACAGTTTCTGCTCTCTGACCATGAAAAGGAAGTGGTAATATTGGATTCACCCAATCGTATATTTAACTGTCATGTAGACCATTGTAAATTATACCGAAAATACATTTATGGCATGGAAGTTAAATGTCATATGTGAGCACTGTAGTGTATACATCACTCATATTTATGACAGAAATACGGGTCTGCCGGGAGAAATACTATGTTCTGGCTAGGCCTAGTTTAATATATTCATAAGTCACACCTAATGTGTGCCTTGTAGACCCATGGGCAAGGCACTAATGTATAAAAATAGGGTGCACTAGCTATTGAGGATAGTGTCCCTTTTCACTAAAATAAAGCCTAAAAGCTATTTCACTGTGTGGGTCTTGCTAGTCTTTTAACTGATCAGGCTTGATTCGGACTGCAATCTACAACAATTTCAACATCCAACCTCCCACCATCTACCCTGACGAGCTAAACTAACCAGCAAACACCATTCAAATCCTCATTACCGGGTCACCTCTCACCACCCTGACCACCTCAACCATCATGTCTTCCATCCACTCCTGGGCGCATACCCTCTCTGGCCCTTACCCCCTCAACAACCTCACAATGAACCCAATCAGTTTGCAACTCACCAGCATACTCAACACCTCGATCTCCACAGCAACCTTCCAATACAGATGGAAACATACAGATGTCAGAACCCTCCTGAAGAAACTCCCCACTGACCCCAAATATCTAAAATATTATTGTGTTCTCCCTGCTCCCCTACCCATCCAAAGTTCTCGAGAAAGCCATCAACCAGCAGCTTACCGAATTCCTGGAACAAAACCACCTACTGGACACCTCTCAATCAGCATTTCGTGCCAACCTCAGCACTGAGACGGCACTGATTGCTGCCACAGATGACATCAGAACACTCCTTAACTGTGGAGAAACAGTGGCCCTGAGCCTCCTCAACCTTTCCATGATGTTCAACACCATCTTCCACAACACCCTCATCAACAGAGTCCCCAACATATGCATGTGCCCCCTCAAGTGCATCGCCTCCTTCCTCACATGATGCATACAGAGCATCCGACTGCCTCCCTTGACCTCTGCACCCAAATACATCATATGCTGTGTACCAAAAGGATCATGCAACAGCTCCACCCAATTCAACATCTACATGAACCCCTCACAGATGTCATCCGATCCCACTGACTCAGCATCATTTTCCATGCAGACAACACTCAACTGATCCTCTCTCTGAATGAGGACCCTGTCAATGCCAAAAGCAACTTCTGTAACGCCATGACTAACATAGCCAAATGGATGAGAGACAACTGCCTCCAACCTAACTACGACAAAACTGAAGTACTGATCTTCAGGAAGAACACATCTGCATGGCACCACAGATGGTGTCCTGCAGAACTTGAACCCACACCCACACTGACCAACCAACATCATCCCCATTGATTGGTTTGACCACCACCTCATACTGTTCACCATTTCCATCACGCCGCCTCTCCTATCCTCAAAACAAATTAATCCTACAAAATGGACCAGAAATCTAAAACGTATCCCTCCTGGCGAACTTGAGTTCAAACTACAAGCTCAACTGCTCCTCACTCCTCTCTCCCAAAACGCAAATGAGCTTACTGATCACTTTATTAAAGCTCTCATGGATGTCCTTGACCAATTGGCCCCTCCTAAACTTAAAACTCTAAGAAACATTCCTTCCAAATCTTGGTTTAACCTCGAACTTAACAACAAAAGACACTCATTAAGACTAATGGAAAGAACCTGAAGACAGCATCCCTCCCACTCTAATCTGACACTCCTCAGATCAGCTAGGTCTACATACAAAAAACTCATTTTTAACGAAAAGGCATCCTTCTTCCGTACACAACTCGATCGGGGCAAAAACAGACCTAGAGAACTGTTCAACATTATCCGGCACCAAACCTCCTCAGCTCTGCCTAACCCGACTGCCTCAACTGCTAGATGTGAAGAAATTGCCCACTTCTTCTCTGAAAAAATTGCTAAAATAGATAAATCCTTCCACTCAACGTAGATCTCATACAACCCCCTACTTTTTCCTGTCATCTCTTCTAATTCACACTCCACACCCTGACACCCCTTGGTCCTCCTCATACTCACCCCCTACCTCACCTCAATCTAACCCCTCATCACACATTCCTTCTCCTATTACCTCCCTAAACTACCCCCCACACCTTCCCACCCCTACTCCTCTGGTACCCAACCTCCCATACTCGCGACCAAATAACAATGCCTCCTGGCATAATTTACTCCCTGTAACTGAGGACGAAGTCCACAGCATTATTACTAAACTAAAACCATCCTCCCAAACCACAGACCCCTTCCCTTCTAACCTTGTCCAAGACCTAAAGCACATTATTGTCCCGTCCTGGACCTCAATCATCAACACCTCCCTTGCTACGGGAAGTGTCCCTAGGTCCCTCCAACTTGGTCAAATTTCCCCCATTATCAAAAACGCTAATGCTGATCATAATGACTTAAACAACCTCCGCCCCATCACTAACCTCCCCTTTCTTTCTAAAGTCCTTGAAAAATGTGTATTGCTCCAATTAGACAAACACATCGAAAAATTCAATCTTCTGTACCCCTCACAATCAGGCTTCAGAAAAGGCTGCAGCACGGAAACTGCCATACTAAACATTGTTGTTGACATCCACCGCTCCCTTGATAATGGTGAGACATGTCTTCTTATCCTCCTTGATCTCTCTGCAGCTATTGACACTGTTAACCACTCTGCCCTTCTTAATGTGCTCAAAGATTGCTTCGGCCTCAATGGTACTACCCACAAATGGTTTTTCCCCTATCTTCAATATCGAACCCAACAAATTAAAATTCAAGACTTTCTATCTAAACCCACTCCGTCCAACCTAGGAGTTCCCCAGGGATCTATTTTCTCACCTTCACTCTTTAACCTCTTTATGGAACCCCTCACCTTCATTCTAAATCAAGCTGATATTAACTACCATCTTTATGCCGATGACACCCAACTCTATTACAAGATCAAATCCCACGCTGACATCATACACCCTAATAACACCCTCGCTAAAATCCAATCCTGGTTACACCGTAATCATCTAAAACTCAACCCCAAAATAACTGAGATCATCCTCTTCTCCCCCAAAAACAACCCTCTCCCCATTCAAACTTGGATCCCCGACCTCAATGCCCTCAACTGCTCTCTCTTCTTGTCCAACTCAGTAAAATCTCTTGGTATTCCATCAATAACAGTCTAAACCTCAATGTTCACATAAAAAATTTGGCTAAAAGAGCCCTCTTCACTCTCCGTCATCTCAAGAAAATCAAACCTTTTCTCCCAACTGAAGATTTTAAATTAGTGGTTCAAACCCTGGTCCTTTCATGAATCGATTACGGCAATGCTATCCTCACCGGAATCCCCAAGGTCCACCTAGCTCCACTCAAATCTGTACTCGACCTGACAGCCACGTTCATCACCGACTGTAATCGGTTCGACCACATTTCCCCAGCTCTCAAAACTCTAAAATGGCTCCCCATCGAAGGCAGATCCACCGTTCAAAAATGCATGCATCACACACAGAGTCCTCCATCAAAATGCACCACCATACCTTGCCAATAAACTCTGCAAAGCGGACAGTACGCGACCCCTAAGAAGCACTGACGCTCTCCTCCTTGTCCCTCCCCTGCTAAAAAATAAATTTACTCAATCCCGCTCCTTCTCCAGAAATGCCCCCTACATCCGGAATGCTCTCCCCAAAGACCTACGATGCAACCCTTCCTACACCAGCTTTAAAAAAGATCTCAAAATCCACCTCCTCCATAAATATTGGGGGTCTCTACCTGTGCCTTAAACTCGCTCTTCCATTTCTCATAGGTATTTTGACTCTTTTCTCCGAGTAACTGTTTACATGATATGTATAACCTCAAGCCTTGTGTTATTGTCTCTTACCTGCTGTTTATCTTATAATGATGTTGTAAATGTTGTAATTTTGTTTTTACCTTATTTATCTCAGTCTTGTAAAGCGCTCTGATGTTTTTGTTATTCTTTTATGCGGTAATTTGTCTCTTACCGTAGCCAGCTTTATCATGTAAAGCGCATTGATACTTCTGGGTCCAGCCAGCGCTATATAAAACCTCTCAAATAAAATAAAAAATAAATAAACAGCCAACTGACCATGTAAAGCCAAGTTAACACAGTTGCCTCCTCTTACTTCCACACTCCTCACATGTTCCACAGAATCTTCAGATGTATCTCAACCAACACTAGAAAAACCATCATTCAGGCCCTCCTCACTAGTCGCCTCTACTACAGCAATGCCCTCCACGCCGCCAACTTGATCCAGATCCTTAGAAGATGCCAGAAAATACAGAACACAACATCCAGACTCATCTTGGAACTACAAAAATTAACTCACATCAAGCCCCTTCAGGGAGACCTCCACGGGCTCCCAATCCAGACAAGATGCCAGTTCAAGATCCTCACACACATCTAAAAAGCCCTCCACAACCTAGGACCTGCCTACCTCAACCATTGACTGAACTTCTTCCAACCTGCCAGACACCTATGCTCCTCTTCACTCACCCTCCCAAACACCCCCCACATCTGCGGCAGTGGCAGCCGTTCCTTCCCCAACATCGCAGCCAAGATCTGTAATGACCTACCTTCCAGCTCCATATGGCCACATAGCTGGCAGACTTCAACAAGAGACTCAAGACCTGACTCTTCGACAGAGACACAGTGCCCAAATTCCCCTAAGGGTGACAAAGTAGCACCTTACAAATTCTATTTGATTGATTGATTATTTCCTTTCTCCGCTGGGGCAAATGCTAGAAAGTATACTTTAACATTTTTTCCTACTTAATTTTAAAAATCTAATTTGGTAGTAAAATCATATTTTGATAATGTGAGTGTAAAAGTAAATTTGTAAAAAGTAGAGTTAAGACTGCCTGAACCATTACAGTCTTAAAATCAGTTCTGTCACACTTCAAATTTTCAAAATTGGAATACAAATCCTTGACTGAGGGAGTTGATGAATGTGATACAGACAATAGCCAGGAAGAATAGGTGTTAACTGAAAGGAAAAAATAAGAAGGCCATGGGGAAGGAACTCTAAGATTGAGCTCCGGGGCGACAGGATAATCTACTCAGTGCTTATCCCCGCTGCTCCCCCATTCTCATTTGAAAACCAGGACTCACCGGTACTCTACCCAGGAGGGGCAAGCCTGAATCGCGTCATACCCTCAGATGGAAGCAACAATCCATGCTGTGACAACTCCGCGACTGCAACGTACGCATCGGAGGTTGATCGCCACAATGAACTCCACACCTGGCATTTCAGGTCTGCCCCGCTATGGACCTGCGAGAGCCCAACTAAAGGCGGATAGCAAACACTGTTGATCGGGACCAAGAAAGAACAGGCTCTAAACAAACTCCGTTCATCAATCCTGACTGCCTGACCTTGTGATGGACGGCCCTGGCTCTCGCTTGCGACTCTCCCGGACATGCAGATGACGCCGGCGAGTACAGAAACAGCCTGGGCAATTAGCTCATGAGGGTCTTCACTGGAAGTTCACGACTGCTGCCCGCAATCAACTCATAGAACCTGTAAAGAAGAGACAAAAGGCCAGCAGAATAAACCTGGATGCCTGACCCTAAGATGGCGGCTCAGTGTAGATTCACCCACCATCTACCCTCTATTTCAAACTTAGAATTGGGAGCGTTACTCTGTCACACCTCACTGTACCTGGACTGGAGACACATAAAGTTGTCCAGGAGAGCCCACTGAGTTCCACGAATGCCACCCGCCCCAATCTCGCAGTCATTTGAAATGAAGAGTCGAGGGCCAACATAATAACCTGGATGCCTGACCCTAAGATGGTGGCTCCGTGTAGTCTTACCCTCTACTAACGCTCAAACTCAGAACTGCGTGCAACACTTCTGTCATGCCACGCTGTACCCGGACCAACGCCACAAAGAGCTGTCGATGGAGCGCCTGCAGTTTAAAATCAATAGGGGGATGAACACCTGAGGCCTGCTAACCTCAGCAGTAAGGTAGGACTAACCTTACGATAGAGGTTCAGTAAAATTCACCATCATCAGTCGTATAATCATCAACCACAGCGTGAGAAAGGGGCACTCTGCCACGCCACACTGTTCCCGGAGCATAGCTACCACTAGTTGCAAATAGAAGCACCCGCAACCAGAAATCAGAGGGAGGCCAAATAATGAAGGCCGCTCACTACAACAGAAACATCCAATTGACCCTAAGATGGTGGCTACGTGAAGCTCACCCACCTCTAATGTGGGAGCAACAAACACAGCACGAGGTGCGACACTGTATCCAGACCGAAACTCCTAATAACGGGCCAAGAAGAACCCACAGCCATTAGTCATGGCTGGGGTCGTCCACTTTGATGGCTTCTCACCAGAACAGGAATGCCTGATTGCCTGACCCAAAGATGGGGGCCACTGTGAAAAAGTAGAGGACAAATGCAGAGAAGTTTCTGAAGGAACAGCAATCAACTCTTTTCCCCCTAGCGGCAGTAAGAGCCCCTCCAACCCCCATTGAGAACAAGAAGTCAACTCTTATGATTCCTCTATTAAGAACCACCACTTTCTTACCAGAAGCGCAGACCCAGGATGCGGTCATATGACCCCACTGCCTGTCCTCAAAATGGTGGATTCTAACCCTTTCTAAGCATTCACTAAGCCAAGCACAACCCGTGACCCCACTCACCATCCCCACTGCCCAAACAGCCCTATGAGCATGTCAACAGTTAATCACAGACACACAGAACACAAAAAAAACGGAAGGCGCTTCTCACTTCATCAGCCCACACCACGTGATGCCTGTCACCAAGATGGCGGCTCTATGCCATATGTGTTTCACTCCTCCTGTTAAAGCCCCTGCTCCCCTCATGGTAACGTAATTAACCGTCCCCTTAGGGGGGCATCCTCTCGTCTGACTGGACAGAATGCCATCTGCCACTCTTACCTACACCAGCCCCTCTACACTGGACCACCTAAAACCACACAGCCCGAATTCCTTCTCTATCAGTTTCCCCCCTAAACTCGCACCGAGAGCGAAAAGGAACTTCAAACACAGACTGATCAGACAACATCCAGAGACACTATTCACAGACATTTACCACTGCTCCTCCAAAGGACAGATAAAAATGGGTTTCATTTTCCATGTGTAAAAACCTGAAAACTGGAAGTCCATTTTCAGATCACAACTCCACATATCTAAAACTACTAACACTCCCTTCAGCTGCAAACTGACGATCACAATACCTAATCGCCCCGTGCGAAGCGGTAATACCTTTGTGACCAACGTTTCTAATGGCACAGTACTGATTCAAGCCAGTAATGACAATCTTGATGCTTTTGACTCCCTCTTCCCATCATTACAAAATGCTCCTTCGCACATGCATCCCCCTGCTGGACATACTACCTACCACTGGACAGCCTGACATGACAGGAGAGCCCACAAACCAACCCCACGCCCTATACCAACACTGCCAATATTTCCCTCTCAGGCACCAACTGCAACCACGCCTGCCACGCTGAAAACACAATACTATCCCTCTCTCTACCACTAACTGGAGGGTCGCCGAGAACAAGGTTCTCCATGCCCTTGATGACCGTCCCCCACACCCCCCACACATTTCACAATCTCCAACGAACAATCACTAAGCCTGGGTGGTAAAATCCCACACTGCTCGCAGAGTTTGCAGATTTTTAGCAACTCCGCTTTCTGCGTAGAATGCAGAGTTACCGAAAACTCCGCGATCTGCAGCGTAGCAGAGGTTTTCCCTTCTTCGCGCTCTCAAATTGCATTTTTGCGCATGCGGTAGCGACTTACCGGAATCCCTGTGTTCGCCTGTGTTTCCTATCCGTTTTTGTGCGCCACGATCTTGGTAGCCAGAAGCGCGATCCCGCGAGATTGTGTGAATGCGAACATGCCATTCGGATGCTCCATCGGACATCCAGCGGAAGTTAGTGAAGCTAATGATGCCGTACATGCAAAATTTGAAATCTGGAGAAGAATATCTCTCGAGCAGCATAAAACCTTGCCGAAAATGATTATTTGGATAAAAAAACTCATCAGATTGACATTTGGCTGTACTTTATTGTGCAAGGAGTCCTTTTTCTTTTTTTACTTTTTTTTTGGAGAGGAAGGAAGTGCCCCAGAGTCTCCAACTTCCTGTTCCTGTCCAGCAGTCTACTCCCAGTATTTTGTCCATGTCCTGTTCACTTTTCATTTGGGTTTGGAGCTGGAAGGATCACTCTTTGTGTCTGCTGCTGCATCATATATCATTGGATTTGAGGACTTTTGGATTTGAGGACTTTTGGATTTGAGTACTTTTGGATTTGAGATTTTACAAGTAAGTTGGTTTTGTTAGTTTGATTGGGTCATTGCAGTTGCTGCAACTACAATATTTGCACTTTTCATCATTTTTTTTTTATTGTGGATAGCCAGTAGGCCCAGATCTAGTCATGGGTGCATGAAACAATTGTTTCTGTGGTGTCTGTTGAATTTAAACATCATTTATGGCATGGATGGCATTTGATTGCAAAATTTGTTTTCTGTGAGTAATTCACTTTTTTGGTGTGTTAAATAAATGCCTTTGTTGTGTCTGTGTGGTGTGGTTGTTGTGTAACTTGCACACCTTGTTTAGCCCTGTGTAGTGTAGTTCCTATATCCCAGATAGGCTCTGCGCATTAGAATAATATACACTATAGTTTTGGCATAGGACTGAGGTCAATATGCCTCTATCAAGTACATTAAACTTAATTACTTGTGTGTGCCAGCTAACTCAAAGGTCACTAGAAACTTCTTGAATAAACAAGAAGGGATTAGTTTCTGACCACCGCATCAACATGACAACTTTGTTTCCCTTAGAATCGTAACAGTCTCAGATTCGTGGAAACAATAGATAACAGGGTCACTCAGTCAATCGTGCATGCTTCGTTTCTACAGAGTTTACACAGAAATAGGTAGATGGGCATTTCAATAAAAAGGGTTTATTGAACAGTATTATTTCTCGTGCAAGAGATATGAGCTGCTACAATCGTAAGACAGAATACGAAGTACAACACATACAGCGTTAGCAGTAATGTTAGATAATACTGCAATAGCATGGTTTGTAGCTATGACATATATTCATAAAAATACATACATAAATAACACCGGCTAAAATGTGAATACTCATCTGGTGCTTCTAAATAGTTCTACCCCAGTGTACCTAACCTAAATGTAGTACGAGGTAAGTAGTAGGTGCTGTCTTTCTAAAGTCATTATCATTATCATTTCAATCTTTATTTCGATTACTTGGATCATAAAAGATGTACATCATACATTTTAAAACATTCATAATATGATACATATAGATAAAAAGAGAATTAAAACCAATAATTAAAATTATCATCATTTTGTGCCAATTTGAAAGTGCTAGTGCAAGGTGCAAATCTGACAACTGCATGCTATGGAATTTCGCATTTCTGAGGAATGATAAAGCCATTACAGATCATACAATTTTGGCCTAGTCTATACCTTAAAAATGATTAAGAGGCCAGTAGTGGGTCTCCGTCAGGATTCTGTATATAGCGAGTACGCGTATGCCACATAGCAGTTAAGAATTTGGCTAGCGCAAACACAATTGGTGGTGATAAGTCCGTTTTCAATATTCTATAGGCTGTGATGCATTGCCTAAAGCCTAGGTTTTTAGGAAGCGGGAGAAGCCAGTACTTTCTAGGTTTTATATAAGCTTTACAAAAAAATGCAACATGTATTTCATTTTCTACTTGGGATAGACAGGCAGGACATTGCTCAGCGGAGGGAGAGGAAGACCAGGTACTTGTAAATACTCTAAGAGGAAGAGTGCCATACCTCCACTGTAAGAACAATTTTCTGGTCAAGGTTGGGCAAATGTCATCTAGGGCATTTCCGAAGAAATATAACTCTTTGGATTGAATAAATGACCTAGATAAAGACCCCAAATCCACCTTACTCAATGAAATATTTAATTTTAGCTCGTAGTATTCCCTGGATAGTTGCTTTCGTGTAACCTTGCTACAAGCATTTTCAGGGTCTAACCATAGCTCTGGATTTCCCAATTTCTCGCATGTAGTTTTTATGTATTTTAACCATGGAGTTTTATTTGCATTTAACAAGCTTAAAATTTCCTTTAGCTCCATCCTGTATGACAGGAGCTCTGGAGTAGTCCAAAGTCGCCGCCAAAATGATAATGGTTTTAAGCCCAATTCTTCCTCTATTGGTCTGAGGCCCAAATCGAGTCTGAGGGGAAGGAGCGGGGTGCTGGAAGGTAAAGCTACCAGCTGCCTGATGAACTTGTTTTCTGTGATCGTCAGATTGGAAACCGTTGTATGCCCCCACAATTCTCCACCATGTGTGACTGCCCCCCTCGCCTGCATTTTATATATCAAGAGAGCTGGGCCGAGGGGTTTGTAAGTCGATCTATTTGATATCCTGGTGATACCACCTGTGAGCTTTGCCAATTTAAGATTGGCCTTTGTACGGTGAGTGTCCCAGGTCATATTTTGATTGAGAGTCACCCCTAGATACTCAAATGTATGAACCCTCTCCAGTCTCGATATGCCTATAATAGGGTTGGAGCACGTTGAGGACGGGGGGCTGAAGATCATATACTTGGTCTTCAAAGCATTGATCTCCAACCCTCGCTCCCCACAAAATGCCACAAAACCATCCAGCACTCGTTGTATCCTGGTCGGGGATTTAGACAGCAGCAGGGTGTCGTCCAACATAATAGCGGGCACCCTGCTGCCGTTGAGCCTTGGGGCGTCAATGTCCTTGATCTTGGTTAGGTGGGCGATTACCCCATTGACAAAGAGGCAGAACAGAGTGGGTGCAAGCACACAACCCTGTCTCACCCCGCTGTCAACGGGGAATCTTGGTGAAAGCGTCCCATTCTTGCCACACCTAACCCTTGCAAAGTTATCTTGATGGAGTCTTATCAGGATATTCAGGATATCGGGTGGGATACCCAACTCCGCCAACACAGACCACAACTTAAGTCTTGGCACCAGATCGAAGGCGGCCCGCAGGTCTACGAAGACCGTGTATAAACTGCCGCCCTCGATTATGGCGGTTTTCCAAAATAAAAGATTAAGACGAAAGATCTGGTCCGTTGTTGAGGTTTTCCTTCTAAATCCTGCCTGATATGGGCTCAGGATAGAAAGCTTTTCAATCCAATCTTGGAGGCGATCTAATATCAGTCTCCCGAATACCTTTTGGGGGACATCGATGAGACTGATGGGCCTGTAGTTGGCTGGGAGCAGAGGAGAGCCCTTCTTGTATATAGGGACAATCTCTGCACCCAGCCAAGTACAGGGAACCTCCATACCCCTCAAAACGGCATTAAAAATTGTCTGGAGATAAGGAGCCCAAACATCTGGTTCTTGCCTGAAGAGGTCACCCGGGAGCCCATCCAGGCCTGGAGCTTTACCAGATGCCAGCCCTGAGATAGCCGCCCGGACCTCTTCCTCCGTAAACAGGTTCTCCTCCCAATGCGGGCCGCCATTCATCAACAGATCAATTGCAGCCACCTCGGCTCCTGTATAGAGAGCTTGAAAATGTTCTTGCCAAACCCTAGCTGAAATATTGGGTTCAATAGCCGAGGGTAGCTTGCCAGACCCCTTGCTTGCGATTCGCCAAAATTTGTGGGAGTCCCTCACCGCTAATGTAGTGGTGAGATTCTCCCATTTCTCCTGGTCCCATTCCACCTTTGCATGGGTAATCAGGCACTTATAGTCCATTCTCTTTGCCTGTATTACTGATCTGTTGTTACCCTGCTTTAGTGAAATCATTAAATCTCCTTTCGCTTTTCGGCAGGCGGCATTGTACCACTTTGGGCAATGGCGCATTCTGCCCCAGATTTTTACTGGGGCAAAGAGGACTTCGGCAGTATTCTTTATAAGGTCCTCATGAATAGACCGCAGTTTTGTGTGCATCTCTTGGACATTAGATTGTACCAATAGTGCACTCACCTTTTCTAGTATGGGGATAACATGGCCGTACAGCTTCAAAACCTTTTCAGGATTGTCGGCTAGTTTTTCCCACCTCACTCTGCGTCTGTTATTTGTCAAGGACAACCCTGTAGTGCCCGTGTCATCACCAGCCCTTTGTTCATTGGGTAGACCTGGCAAAAAATATTCTAATTCCAGCACATTTTGGTCGCTGTCGTCCCTTTCTATCACCCTAAAATCCTTAATTTTGGACCAGGAGGACGATTGGACTAAAAGGTAGTCCAATCTCGACTCCGTCCCAACTTTATTGTATGTGCATTTAGGTGGGATATCAGAGTTCAGGCGCCCATTACAAGCCCTAATGGCATGTTTAAGGGTCAGGGCAGTGATCTGGACTGTCAAAGGTGTCCAGGCTCTAGGAGAAGGAGCCGCCGTGGGGGGCACTAGCCAGAGCGCATCCTCCTCCATCGTCAGTCCATCTAATAATCCTGATAGTGGCTCAAAATGGCAGTTCAAATCGCCCCCCACCACAAAGGCATGTCCTTGGGAAGGTCATTGAGAAAAGTGGAAAGTTCCTCAATGGTACTTGACTCTCTGGTGATGTTTACCAGCCTAGAGTAAACATTTATTACTGCAAATTTAATGGAGTTAGACCATTCCAAGAGGACGCATTGGACATCCTCAGAAGCTGTAGGATAGGATGTTGCCTTGCAACCCAGGTGGGTTGCCACCCAGGTGTCAAGGCCACCAGAGGGACGCCCCTTACCCCCCCATCGTGCAGGGATGGAAAATACTGCAAAGCCGGGGCGGGTGTGTTCCTCGCTTGCCCAAGTTTCTTGGAACATACATATATCTTTTAAATCTATAAATGTGTTCCAATCTATTGAGTCGAGCTTATTTCCGAGACCGGCCACATTCCATGAGAGTATCTTTACTGAAGCTAGTTTCGGATTGTGATTGGGACTTGGAGTGACCCCCTGGCCGAATAAACTAACCGGCAATAATTCAGTATGGGGTAATTCACCCGTTGTAGATGAAGATTGAATATTTCGAGGTAATAACCCAAGTTGTTCGGGATTAGGGACAGAACTTGGAGAGCACCCCAGGCTAGTTAAACTAGCTGGCGACATTGCATTGTGAACAAGATCGCCCTGTCTTGCTCGAAGTTGCATATCTCTTGATAATGACTCCATTATAGGGGGTTGACTTCCATTGTCATGCTGTAAATCTTCAGGAGAGTTGGTCCCTAAATTGTAAAAGATACTTCGACTAGGAGGGGTAATCTTGCCCAGCTGTTCTACCCTATGTAAGTAATGGATCGGCCCGTCCATAATGGATTGAGTCAATCAATCATATCCAGAGAGCTGAACCTATTATGCAGTATTGGATAGTTGGTCTCTAGTACTGTCGGTCGGCAAAATGCCCCTCTCTCCGCTCTTCCCTGGCCTCTCCCTCTCATGGGGACTGAATCCCAGCCCTCCTCCCCAGTGTTGCACCAAGGGGGGTAGAAAAAGGATAGTGGTAAGGACTGGATAGATGTTCCCAGATCGCGATATGGCCACCCACATATGCGCGATACGGTCCTGGGGTCTCTAAAGTTTATTAGGACACAAACCCCTTTAATGGATTTCTCTGTGTTACCCTGCCAGCCAGGGGACTCTTCTTACCATAAGTACATCGCTTACTATTCCTGGGGGAAGGGGTCTATTCAGACTAAGCCAATTAACCGCCTTATTTTTTAGTGAGGCAACCGATTCTTTAATCTCTGGTTTTAATTCCGGTATGCCTGCAAGTATAACTACAAAGGGACTAGCCTCAGGCAGAAGGTCGATAGACATGATCTTTTTTGTTTTATCAACCACCCTCTGCTTGGATTTAGTGTTAGTCTCAGGAGGAATAGTTATAGTTGCCCCTCCCATCGGGATGGAAGTTGGAGGGTGGATGATGAGCGGGTTTGGCTGTGGCTTGTTTTGGGCAGTTGTAACATCCTTGATTGAACAATTGGTAGTTGGCCCCCTCTTGTTGTTGGATATAGCCCCCCCCTGTCAGCCTTGTTATCTGTTTTAACACCACTGGCAATAATTGCTGATGTTTTTTCTATGGACGACAGCCTGGCTTCAATCCTTCTAAAGTATAGCTAGCTATAGTTTAGTTTTGCCAAAGTTGCCAAGAGTCCCTCTAGGTTCTAGTCTGCTCCATAACTTAGAATGAGAGAGGTTGGAATCTCGTTACGGGTCTCCATCTTTAACACCCAGCAAGGGGAGTCAGAAACACTGGAGCTGGATTATCTGCGAGGAGGATAACAGCGTCTGGTCAGTGCGTCAGGCGGGGACTCGAATTCCTTCAGAATTTGCCGTGGCAAGCAGCAACCAAGCTATGCATGTATGCAGTCATGCAGTCAGTAGGTAGCTGTGCTATGCCATGGCAAGTGAGGATATATTTATACCTCAAAGGTGTTTAGGAATGCCAGTATTAACGTAAAAGTCGGGCATAGGAACGTCATGAATGAACCCCTAAGGAATAGATGTTCATGCATGATAAATGAGTTCTTGGAGAAATCAATCATCCAAGCAAGAGGAAGTCCTAAAGGCTTAAGAGTCTGGTTTTCCAAGAACTCTTTGTGACGTGGATGGACGGATGTAGGTGGCTATGCCTGTATTTGGTTAACATGGATAATGCCTAAATAAGGGTTGGATTTATGCCTAAATACGGGCAATGCAGATTGTGCCTACATAAGGGCATACATTGGTAAACCTATATACGGTATCTAAATCGACACACAACACCCACTCCAGTTTTTTATGAACGTCATTACTAAATTCTAAACATGCTAAACATATCTAAAATATAGTTACACATGAATTGCTAAAAACATGTCTAAAACATATTTCTAAAAATGCATTTAAAACTGTTGTGATGCATAAAAATTCAATAGTGCTGTACACATTAAAGCAATGTTTCATTCTTAGCATAAGTTTGGCATTTGAATGCTAAATGAATGAATCATAAACATATATACATTATGAAATGACTTGTAAATACAGAAGAAAAAAGGGCTGAAACAATTTCATGTCAGGTTACATAATATAATGTGCTGTTTGACTAGGTGACATATTGTATCTGAAAGTGTTTCAAACAATTCTGTTCTATATGAATAGTTCCACTATGAGCAGATTACTTTGCTAAAAATGAAAAATACAAATTTGGAGAAAAAGAATTAATCATAGGAAAAAGTTTTAAGGGTAGTCTTTGTTTTGAAAAATGAAGGCCAAATTCAGAGTCTCTCCGGAACACTGCATGCCTGAATCAAACGTCAGTGTTAGGGCTTGGAGAAAACATGAAATCTTCTAATCCTGCAGACAAAAAATTGTCTACCATTGTAGGTGAAATTTGGATTACCTTGTTTAGAAGACTAACCGCACATAGATAAGAAGCATCGCCTTTAGCTAGGGTCGCATCAGCAATGTTCAATTCCGAAGTTACCTGCATGCCTGTTGTTTCCTCTCGTACCTCAGCAGTAGCAATTTGCATCGGTGAGATCTCAATGAATGCCGTCATCAGGCTTGGTTGATGGAGAGCTTATCCCGTTGCTTAGCTGAAAATACAAGGGTGCAAACTCGCATTGTTTCAGAAAAACATTACATGTGTGGTACAAGTCTGGATCCACGGTACAAATTGGCACTGAACAGTAAGACATTAATTCCTTTTTCAGAAGGGTATGTTGCCCAGTACAAAACTTGGATCGCTGAGGCAGCCAGTAAATTGGAAAATGAACAGATGGTAATTAAAGGCCCGCTACTCAAACCCACAACAAGTACTGCAGCTGGGCATCCGGCGTCAAGTTCAACTTCAGATCCTGAGGGCAGTGCGTTTGGCTCAGAGCTGTCATCAACACTATCTACAACACCAAGAACCGGATCATCAGCACCAGTAAAATTGGCACGGGATTGGTATTTACAGCAAGGGCTTGTTAGGTCCAGTGCTGATGCAAAGACAAAAGAGGCTCAGCAAATTAGAGCACCCCTGAACATTGAGCGGATAATCCAGGCCTGTCTGTATGACCCAACAGAGGTCTACATTGATCAAAACCCATTGCTGTATTGGTATGGGAAAAGGGGTCAATGGCCAGTGCTCAGCAGGCTGTCAATGAGCTATATGGCTTACCCTGTCACAAGTTTCTCTTCTGAGCCTGTTTTCAGGGCTGCTGGTGCCATTGTAACAGTGAAAAGGACCAGTCTCTTGCCCCAAAACATGGAGAGGTTAACTATGATCAAAATGAATCAGCACTGTATCCCCTTGCCTCCGCGTGAAGGAACCATGCCATCATGAACCACGGGCGGCTTGTGCTCATGACGGAGTGGTTCCGTCATGCTGCGGCTGCTCCGCTCATATGGCACTGATACGGGCGAATTAGTGAGTGGGTGAGGTCATGATGGAACCATGCCGTCATGAGCACAGCTCACCCGTGTCTCATGATGGCGTGGTTCCATCACGAGCATGGCGGCGCCGCGCTCGCCCCCCAATCACCCAGCGCCGCGGAGGAATTAGCGCTGCGGCCGAGGGGTTAAACCACTGATTTACAAAATACGTGAATCAACGCAGGAAGATGGGGACAGCAACTTAGGTGACGGAAGTAGTGTCTTAGATGATTACCTACTTCTGATTGAACCACCAGAGTTTGAGGATGAGCTATACTTCCCTGACAACTAGGCGTTGAACTTCTTACTTTCTTTCTTCCTTATTTTACTTGTATTTGTGTGTGTCTCCATCTTTCCGGTTAGAAACTTTGAATCGCAAAGAATCCATCCCCACCGTCTTCTAGTATTTTTATTGCCATATTGGAGTTGCAGCTCTGTGCATTTAACTTAAGTCCACTCCCCCGAGTCCTATTCCATCCTCCTGACTCGCCATAAATCCATTTCCCTCAAGCCAGATGATGATTGGATGGAGAAAAGAAAAAAAAATGCCTTGTTGAGTACCTCCAAAAGAAATAGAACATGATGACTACTATAGCTATCCTCCTTTCAAAGCCGAGAGAAACTGCCCCTTAATTTAAGATGAGAACAAGTAACAGGTAATGATGGCATGCATTGGACACTGACTCTGAGTTTTTGGTGTTTGTGTTGTTGTTGTTTGATGTGCTTGAAGTGAATTCATTGTGTTCTATTATGTAATCTACACACTAAAAGTGACTCAAATCAGAGTTTCCCTTGTTGTTTATTAAAGAAATTGTACTTCTACTGCAGGCCGATCCATTGCATTTTTGAATATGGAATCTGGACTCACTCAGTACACTGCAGAGTGAGTTGGATAACACAATGATGTTGACCACAGTGACATAATATCTTCGCAGACATTCAGTAGGATCGGAGATGATTGATGGAATAACTGAGGGCATTTCATGAGTGGCATAAAAGGTAAACAAGTCAACAACAACCACAGCAGACCTACATGTCTGTGTAGTGATGGAGGCGAGTCACGAGTGTAGTAGTAGTGGTATGACTGACAGCTGTGCATGCCATTGATTTAGTTACTTACTTTGGAAAATGCTATGTTACTGTATATGTGACATGTGTACTCTGTCTGGCTCAGTCAATATCTAGGCTAAGTGGAGGTTGGATGGGCGCAGTGGGCCTGCTCTGTCCTGTTGCTGTTGTAGGTTAATGCTGGAAACAGACAACAGAGTAGACATGATTTAGCCATTCTGCTTTGAAAGTGTTTGCACTCCTCCGTAATTTATGTTTTTTTCCTCCATGATTTTGAAATATCCCTTTTGTTTTTCTATCTACACTTACAGGCCGGCCTTTACCCTGTGCTCAACAGAGAAAAACAACTCACACTCACCTACCAATCCGCATCCGCCAGGTAAGCAGTGGCACCCAAGATTGACGGACACAGCGTCCATGGAAGGGAGGACCAAGAGGAATGCATAGATGCAACTCCCCAATTTGACCAGGATAACATACAGTAACTATTTAGTTTCAACATTCATCATCTTTTAAATAATTTGATTCATATTTGTTCTTAAATCGTTATGACTCTGTGTTGTTGTTGTTTGCTCTCTGCTGATAATTAATCCTTACAGCTATTTTTTTATTTTCTTTGCTAGCTTTATAAAGTAAGCCCGGTACAACAGAAGTAAAAATTATGTAATTTGGGTCTCTCTGAGGGCAGACAGGCATGGCAAATTGCATAATATTTAATAATATACTGCTGCCCTGTACTGTCTACTAGTCTAGTTAGTAAGTACTACATATCATTAACCATCAAGCCATCATCATCATTGTACATGCATTTCCTTTTTCTCCCTTAACAGATTTATGGATAAGATGGTCGTTTGCCAAGATTGTGTTTTGTTGTTTGTCCGTGCGTAGTGTTTTTCTTATCAAACCTTTCCCAAAAAACGCTTTCGATCCATTCATCAAACCCTAACCCTCTTTCCCCGGGCTGTGTGAATTATATTGAGGTGCAACTAAATTAAATGTACACCAATAATTGATCACACGCTTTCTGGGGCGGATGTGGTGAAAGCAACACTGATTCAATTTCAAGGCAGGGCGAGGATCTACTTCTGCTTGCCCACCCATGCTCAGAATATCTTCAAGTCAATTTTTTGTCCAAAGGAAACCTGATCCATCATAATTAATTGCCGGCATTGATTGGATTCATCATCTTCCTTTTACAGCACTAAAGGTTACGCTTGTGTCGAGTGATTCAACACAACTACAGTTTGTAACTTGCTGTTGTACTAGGCTATACCTGTCACCATTATGTTTTATTTTACTTTAGCATTGCCAATCAGCATTATTATGGTTTATTGTTTGGCAGCGTTCTTGTGTACTGTACTGTACTTCATTCTACTACTCCTTCCAGAGTCTCTTTCAGGAAACTGACTGCCTCATTTTCTCTTTTTACAAATGCTACAGCCAGTGTCTACTACTACCAACACCACCATGGCATCTTGGGAAACCAAACCATCATCACCATGCAGCCATCGCTGTGCCTAAGTTTAAACATCAATCACAGGTAAGACAAGACGTTTGTGGAGGCATAATTAATAATGGAAATTCACACACCCACACCCTTGAGTCCAGTTGCAGAATGCATGGACTAGGAGGAGAGACTGACATTACTAGTAGGACAAGTCAATAAGTGAGGGTACTGCATCTGTCTGTTAGTATGTTATATTAAAAAAAGCAGATTATTTAAATCAAACACTGGCTGTGGCCGTGCAGCAGCAAAGGAAACCATGTGACGTAAAAGAGTAACCACCCACAAAACATTTACACCATATGTAAAGTTTAAGTATAAATATATTTTAATCCCCTAACAAAAATAAACTATGTAAAAAAATGATCCCACAAGACCAGACCCACCCCTCTCCCTAACCACAACCAATGTCCAAAAAGAATAGTCCAACCAATGTCATTTCAAAGATAAAATTGTCCATATAAGTTATAACCCCAACTTTTCCCCAATGTGCGTTCAATGCCCACCCACCAAAAAAAGGAATAAAAAAGGGGGAATCCAACAGGATCTCTCTATCGGCGTGCTCACAGTCCGGAGCTCCTGCTTCACTTCCTTTACCTGCTCCTCTAGGTGCGCCATTTGGAGGAGCATGCAGCGCTTAAAAGCTCGGCAATTGCATCCTCAGGGGGGGACAGCAGTGATGGATGTAGTGCAGGGGGCAGCTGCCAGACTGCGGTGTCGTACCACTCGATGGGCCTGGCTGGGGCCTGAAGCATTGGAATAGCTCCTCCTCTGCTGCCAGAGGCACCAGCCGCCGATATTCATTTTGGATGGCCTTCTGCTTCCGGCCCCGGGCCATGGCTTCCAACTCCTTCCTGTCCGGTTTAGATGATTTTGTTGGTTTGGAAGGACTAGCTATATCAAGAATTAAAAAGAATATTGTTGTCGCCAATATACTCTTAGCAAAACAGTAAGACAAATTCTAAACATAGTGGCACAGTAGCACTAGCAAGCACAGTAAATAACATTTGTGGTATCTATCCTCCCACTTCCTATGCCTCTAACATTTGTGGGAGTTTCAGGCATTATACTAGCACTCTGGACTCACTCGAGTAATACACCAGTCTTCTTCTTCTCTCTTGTTTAGCTAAATTAAGTAACCTTGTTGTAGCCGGCATGTCAGCTCAGTCAGCTTGCACCCAAGACACATACTCGCCTTGTGACGCAGACTCAAGTGAGTTTTACATACTACTGTCTGCATGTGGGGAAGCTGACGACCACACAATCACCTTATTTTTCTATTATGTGTGGCACTGGCCATACTCTGTTACATCAATGGCAACTGCTCATTTTCACTTTCACCCTGCTCTGACTACTATACTACAAGTCAGATGATATATGATCCAAATGATAATTGCTTATATATGGGACGACATGAGGTACTTTGTTTTGATTGATTGTGTAATCATGCAGCGGATAGCCTAGGTCCACCCATGGCAGGCTGACAGTCAAAAATAAATTAACATAGGTAAGGAATGGGCCTCGGAGTTGGAAGTCGGTGCTTGATAACAACATACATACACAATATATATGCTGTGCTTGCAAACTACTGTGAGTCAAGGGAGTATTCTGAAAATACAACTTCTATTCTCCTTGGCATTGCTACTCTGGCGCGGTTTCTTATTCTTTTACATTCTCTTCAAAGACTCCTCATCCAGTGACAGTCTCCACCTATGCTATCTATGATAAATAGCACCCAGGCATTCATCCTTTCAAAGTAAACATGTCTATCATCTTCTTAATCTCTCAACAAACCTTTGTTTGTTTCACCAACAACAAAAAAATTTTTTATACCACTACCCATGCGTCCTTCCTTCTTTGCTTGCCTTTGAGTTTGACTCATGAAACTTCCGGGAGTATTCTTGCTATCCACCCACACAGTTTCACCCACCCAGGCAGGCCTCTTTTCTTTAACCTTCCACCCATCCTTCAACCACCCATGCATCTGATTCCTATCAGCCACCTATGCATGCATCCCACGCATCCTTCTCTGCCAGTCATATATATTACATCTCAACTGTTGTTCCTCCTTCCATCCTTCTTTCCCTTTTCATTCTACCCATCCATCAAGGTCATCTGATCTGACTCTTAGTCTTCTCCATAAAACTTCCACAGCAGAGATGAAGTCAGATAGAAGAGTCCATTAGTTACTCAACTACTCCCACAGCCAAAAATTCTACTCCCTAGCACACGTTTCAAGTGAATTTTCTGTTTCCCTCTTAGTGATCAGTAAATACAATAATACAATAACAGAATATACCCAATTCTTTTTTCTGTTCTTTTGTTCACGCTTTATTCTGGTATTCTCGGCCACAACCAACACGTGTTTCGTCGCTACTGGGTTTGATCCCGCGACTTCCTCAGGGCTGTGTAAACATATATGTACAAAATCTATTGTCTTTACAGATGTCACATCCATCTGAATCAATAACACTGTTTTCGTACATATTATGGCCAAAAACGTCAATAACAGCAAGGGATGCACCTGTTAAATCTACTCAAAACACTCTCTTGACCGTAAGGCGATGTTAAATCAGAAATGAAAAAAGGATAAAGTATACGATGGAGAGAGCGGAAAACCTTATTTAAGCCAAAGGCAAAACGCTGTGCCACCTTAATGCCCATGTGCAGAAAGGAAGGCGTTCCTGATATCTAAAAGTTGAAACACCCTTGTTTGTGAGTTGATTGGATTATCAATATTCATATCGTGGTTTCAAACCTATGTTTGTGAGTTAAGTGTTTATACTTCTTCTAGCCATTAATTTCCAGTGTTTCATGCGTGAGGACAAGGGAGAGAATAAATACCTATTCTGTCCAAGTATAAAATTCTGAAAATAAAGGAAGGCATGTGTAAGGCGTCTCTTATGTAACGTCAGCAATCTAATGTATCTTAAATAAAATCAATATATTAGAGAGACCTACTTTCAATGTGGTGTAAATTCCAACCCACACAGGGGTTCTAATACGTATCACGGTTGATCTGAAAATGCAGTTTCTTTTGCTGCTACGTTCCGGTCCTTTCACCAAATTTAAGTCCTTATCTGTAAATCAAAGTGTATGGTCACACTCAAGTCGGTTTTATCATATCTTTAACCCATACCCTTGACAATTCCAAGTAACCCTAATGTCAATCCTCACTCAAATCTTATTTCATTTCTTTAGATATAACATTCAGGGAATGATCATTAACCGAGCTCCCATCAGGCTCCATTATGTGAAAACCCCGTTGTATTAAAGTCTTGGAGCCATTATTGCTGTCAATTCCCATATATCACATGTGCTCTACTCATTTCAAATGCGCATACGGAAAATTAGTTTGGCTCCAAAGCTGCTCCTGATAGTCTAAAACGCACCAAAATTCTGATTTATGTTATCGATCACCAAATAAATTATGGTCATTAAAATAAAACATTTCGGGGGGGCCAATGGTTATGCCTGCTCCCATCGCTCTCCATTAGATAGACCAAAGTTGTATTTCTCTATATTCGAGTTAGTGTTGTTGCAAAACCTGCACTATTGTCCATGCTACACTCATGTAACCGCGCACAAACAAAATCATTTATCCCCAAGTTACCACTCCAACTCGTCTCACGCACCAAAGTTCTGGTAGCCGCATCATTCTATTTTCACCATAAATGAAATGTAGAGTACAGCAATAGTATTCATCCTAGCAGACGGCAGACCATGTACGGCACGCACTCTCCAGTTCGTATGAAGCCAATTCCATTCTCAAACTCTTATCTAATCAATCTCCTCATTACAGTCCACTTCCGGTGGCTGGTTCATGGTAATAGAAAATTGACTACGCAACTCATATGTGGAGGACATCTTGGAATGGGGTTTTCTCAAAGTATCTTGTATCCTTTGTTTAGATATCACTTAAAATCGATTATCTATTGAAAATTGTTTGAAGCCCAAGACAAAACCCCTGGGTTCAGCATGGAATTGTCCTACAATTAATATTCTGCGAATGATGATTCCTGTTTAAAAGTCTAAACCGGTTGCAAATTAATGTGTCATGTTTTGGTAAGGTAATTTCTAAGGTGCGTAATGGTAGTACCTATAGTGGGCAGTCTACAGTGCCACCAAGCTAGGAAATTGCACAAAACCAATCTGCTTGAGCAAGCAGACAACTCTTCTAAAACTCTATTTCAGGTCCGCAGCACATTCATCAACCCAAAAGCATGCAATACGGAAGAAGAACCCTCCCAGACACTATGTGACAGCATTGGATGCCATCGTACTTCCAAAATTGACAATATCTACAATAAAATCAAGAGAACCAAAGGCAGTAAAGTAATTGATAACCACACACTCCCCTTCACCATGCCCTGTCTGCACAAACTAGAGGAATTCGACTGAAGAAACAAAAACCCTACTAAAAACAATCAAATTCGGCTCTCCTGCCGACCTGATCCCTGCCAAAACCTCCGCCCTACTAGCAGACCAGTTGGCTGATTCGATCTGCCCCATCCTGAACAGCTCACTAAGGGAAGGCAAACTCCCAAAGGAATGGAAGGCAGCTCAGATACTGCCCATCAGGAAAAATGCCAAACTCTCCCCTAAAGACATCACTAACTATCGACCCATCTCTCTACTGCTGCTACAAAGTGAATTACTATAGAAACACATAAACAAACACATGACCAACTTCCTTGAATCCTCCAACAGCCTCGACCCCTCACAGTCAGGATTCCGTCCCAGACACAGTACGGAATCAGCACTAGTGACAGTCACTGATAACATCAGAATGCTAGCAGACAGGGGTAAGGCAGTACTCCTCATACTGCTGGACCTGTCTGCTGCATTCAACACCATCTCCCACCAGATCTTGCTAGGCAGACTCAGAAACATAGGCGTGGGGGGGATAGCCTTAGAGTGGATGACCAACTTCCTAGCTGAAAAAACACAAACATTCAACCTAGGCCCCTTCAGATCACAAACTACCATGGTCACCAAGGGGATCCCCGAGGGCTCCTGCCTGAGCCCCACCCTGTTCAATATATATGTCACTCCACTCGCCAATTTAATAAGAAAACTAGGGTTTATCCCAATTTCCTACGCCGATGACACACAAATGCTACTCTCATTTGACCAAAACTGCACCAACGTTCAGAACATCTTCTCAGAGGGAATGAGATCCATCACCGAATGGAGGAGCGATAATTTTCTCCAGCTGAATGTTGAGAAAACGGAAATAATGCTCTTCAGAGATGCAGTAACAAGTTGGTCTCCAAACTGGTGGCCGGGAGACTTGGGCCCAACTCCCTCCCCCAAAACGGTGGTAAAAAACCTAGGGGTGAAAATTGACCAGAAACTTAACCTCGAGGAACACGCCACCACAACCGCCAAATCCTGCTTCCACGTGCTCAGTCTGCTTCGCAGAGTTTTCCCCCTACTCCCTATATCCACCAGGATAACCTTGATTCAAGCATTGGTCACTAGTCGTCAGGACTACTGCAATGCTCTGCTAATTTCCGCCAAAGAATCCTCCCTCAACAGACTGCAAGTGGTCCAGAACACAGCGGCTCGACTAGTGACTAATGCTCCCCCCAGAACCCCCTCACTCCCTCTACTCCGTAAATTTCACTGGTTACCGATTCGGAAACGGGTCAAGTTTAAGATCTGCTGCATGGTATACAAAGCCTTGAATAAACTAGGATCCAACTACATCGCAGATAAACTGTCCCAGTACAACCCCTCGAGAACCCTTCGCTCTGGGGCAAAAGAACTTCTCTGTGTACCTCGTATAAAACAAACCCGACAGGGGGTGCATCATTCTTGTATGTTGCACCTTCTCTCTGGAATCAGCTCCCCATACACATTTGTCTCTCCCCCTGCTACTTGTATTTCAGAAAGCAACTAAAACCTTGCTGTTCTAAATTACTGGGCCTCAGTTGTCTACAGCCGTCTTAGCGCGGAGATACCCCGGTTGGGGTGATTCATGCGCTCTAGAAATGACATAAATAAAATAAATAAATAAATATGTATTAGAACCCCTGTGTGGGTTGGAATTAACACCACATTGAAAGTAGGTCTCTCTAATATATTGATTTTATTTAAGATGCATTAGATTGCTGAGGTTACTTAAGAGACGCCTTACACATGCCTTCCTTTATTTTCAGAATTTTGGGCCACATGCATCAAGCTTTTTTGCATTCGCAAACGGCGCGAATCGCAAATTCGGCCGTTTGCGAATGCAAAAACCTTTTTTTGCGATGCATCATTTTTTTGTCATTTTTCGCAATTTAAGAAATCGCAATTTTTTGCGATTTCTCAAATTGCGATAGCATTTAAGAAATCGCAAATTTTGCGATTTTTTAAATGCTATGCATGATGTTTTTTAATTTGCGAATTCGCAATTAGGAAGGGGAAAATTACCATGAAGTAAACCTTCATGGTAATTTGCGAAAAGTTTCAAAAATGCAAAAAAATTCATTTTGAAACTTATATTTTACACACACACATGCCCTTGGGACATGTGTGTGAGTAAAATGTACTTACGTGACATTTCAGGGGTGCAGGGGGGGTCCTTTGGACCCCCCTGCACCCTTGAAATTGCATTCTCATTTTGCGATTCCTTAATTGCGAATTCGCAAAATGAGAATGCCTTCCCATTGATTCCTATGGGCCTCTAGGCCCATAGGAATCAATGTAAAGCGATTCCTTATTTACGATTCGCAATTAAGGAATCGCAAATAAGGAAAATTAAGAAATCGCAAAAACGTTTGCGAATTCTTAATGCATAGAAATTTGCGATTCCTAAATTGCGATTCCTTAATTTTCGCAATTTAGGAATCGCAAACTCCTACAATGATGCATGTGGCTGCTAATACTTGGACAGAATAGGTATTTATTCTCTCCCTTGTCCTCACGCATGAAACACTGGAAATGGCTAGAAGAAGTATAAACACTGAACGCACAAACATAGGTTTGAAACCACGATATGAATATTGATAATCCAATCAACTCACAAACACGGGTGTTTTCAACTTTTAGATATTAGGAACACCTTCCGTTCTGCACATGGGCATTAAGGTGGCACGGCGTTTTGCCTTTGGCTTAAATACGGTTTTCAGCCCTCTCCATCGTATACTTTAGCTTATTTTCATTTTGTTGAAAGCTTTGTGCTTGCCCTGTGGTGTTTAGTGGATCTCCACACCCTTTAGCACCGTCATTTCACTTTTCAAATAGAAAACAATAAGTGCAACTCAAACCATGTGGCGCCATAATTCCCTGTACGTATAACCACTGTTCCTGCATTCCTACTCCCGCAGCCAATGCTATTGCTCTAATGCTTAGTAAAGAGTGTTTTCTCTTCTTCAACTGTTGTTCACAACAAATTAGTCTCTCTCCACTTACACAACACCCTTGCAGCGAGTGTGTAACTATTGTAAATAAATAAGGAAAATAAGTATACCTTACCACCGCCCGCCACTGCTGCTGGCTCACCTACCCCTGTGGCAGCTGCCGCATCCACTGCTCCCTCCTGGCTGGTGTCACCTGCCCTGGCGCTGGCCATGGTACTGGTGGTCGTGTTCCGTACGCCTAGAAAAAACATTACACATTTTTTAGATGCCATATACACCTCACCCCTATTTTTCACTAGCAAGTTAAAAAAACTAAAAATACATACATATACCACATACAAACATCTATTGTAGGGAACAAGAGATATGAATTTATAAAGAGTAAACATTTGCTAGTGCTTAAAAAACAATAGCACCAAATTGGGACAGCTGGCTGCACTCGACTGGGACAAAGTCAAAGTTTGAGTCTGACTGTGATGGAGCCCTGGTTGGATACACTAACAGGAGGTCTCGGGAAAAATTTTACCTTTGCACTTAGAAACTTTCCTGGTGGATTTGCTCTTGAAATCGAGCGGGTCCCTTTAACAGCCGGAATTTGCAGTGGCTTCATTGGCTTGACTCTGCGGGAGCCCCTGGTCAACTCCTGGACCTCTTGTGCTCTGGAGCTTTCAGCAGGATGTACCTAACATCCAGGCCAAGTCAAGGTTAGGCAAGTCATATTGCTAGAATTTCACACTTTGCAAAAGAAAGAAATACTGCAATGCGTAATGATATTCTCTTGTACAGTGCAACAGAGAAACAATGCCAAACATAGCACCACAGTCATGTACTTTGCATTAGAAGTAATAATGCAATGCTTATCACTACCAGTATGCCCTGTACTAGGAAGAAACAAAGCAATGCGTCACGCTACAATCATGTACTGTGCAATGAAGAAATAATGCACTGCGCCACTTATAATCAGGTACTGTGCGATGAAGAAATAATGCAACGTGCCACGTTACAAACATGTACTCTGCAAGGGAAAAATAACGCAGTGTGTAGCGCACCAAGCATGTAGTTCGTCAGGCACAAATGAGGTCAGGCCTCATACAACAGTTCGATAGTTCGTTAGCAGCAATAATGCAAAGTGTAATACAACAGTTTAGGTGCTCCATTAACAGTGCCCCCAATATGGATCAATGATGACAAAAAAAGTACTGCTTCTCACTCTGGCCCGAGTACTGCCCCTCCTTGGGCCAGCACGGACTGAGATCCAAGCCGAAGCAAAAGGCTTGTGCAGCTGACAGAAGCAAGAGGCCGAGAGTGTGTCCCTCCGGCCTGCACCCCACCCCAGGTAGTGATCAACATTACCTGGGGGGGCGCTACCTCACTCTCCTTGCCTACTTTAGTGACTTGGGCCTTGATCCAGAACTCTATCATGGGGTACACGAGCTCGGGCCGGCGGGTCAGCTCCTTCGGGTCTGCCGGTCCAGGCCGCTGCTGTATCACTATGAGGGCCCAATGACCTGGCTCTCCTTCCGGCGCTCTCAGTGAACATCGAGATCCACCCTCAGCACTGTGGAGACTTACTTCGAATTTATTTTATTTTATTTTATTTTAAAGGTTTTATATTGCGCTGGCTAGACCCGGAGATATCAGAGCGCTTTACATGAGCATCAGATCATAGTTACAGGTTACATCGTTACAAAGGTTACACAGTTATTAGAGCATGGCAATATAGTTACTTGTAAGGTCAGGATAAACAATAAGCACAAATAGGTAAGGGGAAAAGCAGGCAAGGGGAAAGATTCAGGGGAGGGGGGAAGGAGCTGGGGAAGTAGACAGGTAATGAAGGAGGGAAAGAGGAGGGGAGGGTGAAGGACATCACATGGAAAGAGAAGGGGAAGGGCGACGGGGACACAAACTGGTAGACGAGTCAAAGCAACGTCCAAAGTCCAGTAAGCTGTGATCTCAGGGGAAGTGGTATCACTTCCCTATCTCTGTTGCGGGAGGCTCCCTTTACGCAGTGGACTCTCTCAGAGGGGTCTCCGAGACTCCAAGGCCTACATACTGGATCCTTCCCCAAAAAGAGGAGAGGGAGTGCTTTGGCAAGGGGTGCCATACCATACCTCAGGTGTGAGTGGCTCCCTTGGCACAGTGGACTCTCTCAGCGGGTACCCTGAGACTCCAGAGTATAAATATTGGATCTTTCTCCAACAAGGTGAGAAGGAGTGCTATGTCAAAGGGCACAAAGGACAGGGGGCTAGGCAGACTAGCAGACAAGTTGAGAGATTCAGGGGAGATTGGATAGGAGCTAGGATCTAGGGAGGTAGACGAAGGGAGAAAGAGTACTAAATGGGAACAAATTTAATTAATGAGTTATTATATAGGGCTGGCTAGACCCAATGGAATCAGAGCGCTTTACATGAGGGACAATAATGTTGCAAATTACATCAGTTAAAAGTTACATAAGTATAAAGAAAAGCATTTAAAGAACATAGGGGACAAGGTGAATGGAGCAGGAAGGGTAAGGATCTATGGTAAAGGGGTAGGAGGGAGACAGGACGTAGAGACGATGAGAAAATCTGTCCAAGGTCTGGCTGGGTAGGTGATGGCAGGGAGGGGAAGTCCACAACACATCGTCTCTTTAGCTATATGGTAGCTCCACCGGGCATCAGTCAAATCGCTAGGTCTCCACAGTCTGGGGTAAGTTCTGCAGGCTCCAAGTCCTGATGTGTAGGCAGGTTAGGGGATAGGTTCAAGGCCTGTTCAATGTCCAATTGTTGTCCCAGGGAAGTAAAACAATGTGTAGGGGACCACTACGGAAGCCCTCTTGGGGTCAGGCAAGGGACTGTACTTTACACTGGTACTGGTGGCCATCCTAAGGTTATGTATCAGGTAGTTAAAATCAATATCCAGGACAACGGCCGCCAGAAAAAAACAAATCCAGCCTGCACACACCATCACACACACAGACATGCATCAATGTGAGCACACACTCTCATATGCGCACTGATGCACACATACAAGCACATAACCACAAGCACCCATAAAATCCGATGCTCTAATACAAAAACACCCAAATACATGCACACGCAAACACCATCACATGCACAAGCACACACAAATGCGCTCACTCTCATATACACGCACACACGCACAAACGCACATACAGAAACTATAAAAAAAAACACAAGCACACATACAATCACATGCTCCAGAACAAAAATACCCAAGGACGTACACGCAAATACATGCACACACACACACCATCACAAGCACAGACATGCACAAGCACACAACAAATGTACGCACACACTCTCATACGTGAACAGAGGGCCCACATACAGAAACATCCACACAGACGAGCACACATACAATTCCATGCTCTAATACATAAACATTCAAATACATTCACACACCATCACACGCACAGACATAAGCACACATACAGAAACATCTGCGCGCACAAACACAAACACACATAGAATCACATGCTCTAATACAAAAACACCCAAATACATGTCCGCACCATCACACGCACAGACATACACAAGCACACACAAATGTGAACATAGTCTTTCATACACGCACAGGCGCACACACACGTGCGTCCGTGGGGAGGCCTAGATCAGCTCGTGCTGGCAGTCGAATGAGAGGCCTGGTGTAATCGTAGACTGAGGAGCGTTGCAGGTCACACGGTCTTATGGGCGGGATACCCGTCACCCCTCCCAACACAATCCCCAAGAAATGGGAAGACGGAAACGGTTCTTGAGCTTTTGGAAGGCGGTGAGGGAGTTACCCTCACCGGCCTTATTTATTAAAATATGAAACAAAATTAAAAACATTAAATTACCAGTTTCATATCATGTACAATTTCATTTTACACATTCTCAACATCAAATTGTACATCCTAACATTACGGGCCAACGGCAAGGTCGTAACCGGTGTCAGATCCCTAATACCATAACTCCCCCCCTCACTTGCGAGGGGCGGGCGCACAGAGGACTGTACCTCTGTGCAACTTCCAATTTCCCTTGTCTTAACGGGGGCCCCATATTTACTCGGCGCCATCTTGATGGTCGTCCGAGGACTCGTGTGAGGTGTCTAGAAGGTAGCGTAGACCCCCCTCCCACCACACACTTGCCTACCACATCCGCCGTCGCGGATGTCCTGGCCCCGGGAAATTACCAGGAGGGGCCCGTTGCCCCTCCTACCCAGGGAGGGGCCGATGACCGCCTTCCCTTTTCGGCGTCCCCCTCCTTAGAGGGTACCGCCTCACCGTGTGAGGGGCCAATGGCCGTCTCATCCCAGGCGCTCCCATCCATAATGGGTGGCGCCCCACCTCTAGGGATCTTCCAATTACTGCTCACCGATCATGACCTTACCGCCCGACCAAAAATAAATACGACAGTTTTTAAACTAAAGAGAATAACTATACTGAAATTTTAAAACATCAACAACTTTTCGAAACAACCTGTGAAGAGATAATATCCTCGTTACTTGACTTTATTGCAATGTAATGCTGGCAATTAAAAAACATAAAACCTCCAACTATGCCCTAACATTCTTACACATAACTGAGATACTTCACCTAAAAAGAACAACCATTTTATTGTCATAACACGACCATCCCAACTTTCAAAAACAACCTGCGAAGAGATAATATCATCGTTAAACGACTTTATTGCAGTACATATCGCTGTCATCAGGGGCTGGTGGGTGGGTCAAAATTGCTCCTTGTTCCGTCTTGGGCTCACGAGCAGCGAGGAGGTTCAGCTTCCAAGCACAGAAACAAGAGGACGCTTTCTTGGCATGATGCTCCTTTTATCCTTCTTCGGGAGGGCGTGGGCCTTCCCCGACACGCCTACTGGGCGGTTCGATCGGTGTAGGTGTCTAGGACAACCCTTCTTGGGCGGGAAAAGGCGCGCCCCGGCTACGCCACTCCGGGCATACCAGCCAAGCCACGCCTCCCGCCCAAAACGGTTTCCCGGGGGGATCGGGGTACTCCACCATACGTTCGGGGGGACCGAGTGGTCTCCCCTTTCCATATGGGCGGGATACCCGTCACCCCGTCCCAACACAATCCCCAAGAAATGGGAAGACGGAAACGGTTCTTGAGCTTTTGGAAGGCGGTGAGGGAGTTACCCTCACCGGCCGTATTTATTAAAATATGAAACAAAATTAAAAACATTAAATTACCAGTTTCATATCATGTACAATTTCATTTTACACATTCTCAACATCAAATTGTACATCCTAACATTACGGGCCAACGGCAAGGTCGTAACCGGTGTCAGATCCCTAATACCATAACTCCCCCCCTCACTTGTGAGGGGCGGGCGCACAGAGGACTGTACCTCTGTGCAACTTCCAATTTCCCTTGTCTTAACGGGGGCCCCATATTTACTCGGCGCCATCTTGATGGTCGTCCGAGGACTCGTGTGAGGTGTCTAGAAGGTAGCGTAGACCCCCCTCCCACCAAACACTTGCTTACCACATCCGCCGTCGCGGATGTCCTGGCCCCGGGAAATTACCAGGAGGGGCCCGTTGCCCCTCCTACCCAGGGAGGGGCCGATGACCGCCTTCCCTTTTCGGCGTCCCCCTCCTTAGAGGGTACCGCCTCACCGTGTGAGGGGCCAATGGCCGTCTCACCCCGGGCGCTCCCATCCATAATGGGTGGCGCCCCACCTCTAGGGATCTTCCAATTACTGCTCACCGATCATGACCTTACCGCCACAGGCCGGATAGTTGACCGGCTATCCGGACCCCCCAAAACTCCTACTAAAGGTCATGGCTACACAAACTTTTTAACCAAGCTAGGAAGTCCCCTATGAGTAAGACATTCCCCTCCCGGGACAAATGGACCCCATCCTCCAGATACATATGGTCCCCCCGGATACATCCATGTGGTACACAATGCAATTTTTCTGTGCGAAACAATCTACCGAGTTTATTATTAACCTTCTTTACCGAGTGATTCAAAGCTGAGACAGAGTGGGCCCCCCGCCACACCTTCCGCGGAATCATGTGTGACCATGCGATCGTGCACCCCGGAACCCTCCTTGCCAACCAGCTTACTGAGGCCCAGATCAACTCAAGAAGTACTCGTCGACCTATGGTCACCAAATCATTGCCCCCAAGATGTACTATGATTACAGACGGCGGTGACCTTGTCCGCCCTAACAAACCCTCCATAAAATCCTGAAACTGGTCAATACAGAGCCCGCCCCTTCCGTGGAAGGTCACCCTGTACCCGTATTCCCCCGCAACGTGAATCATGTCACCTGCTTTGAATACATCCGAGACGCGCCTCACGTATGAGTGGCCAACGACCCACACCACTCTTTCCTCAGCCGGTGATCTTTGACCGCTGGTCCCCAGGTGTCGGGCCACCTGCACTGACCGCCCCACAAGGCCTGCTCGTGCAACTGAAAATCAAACAGAAAACAAGAAGCGTGAGTGCATGACATAGGCTTCACAACATGTGCAACCGCACATACCTTTTATAGCAATTCGAGGACCAACGCCCCAATTGCTTCACTTTTTCCACACTCAGACCCCTGGCTGTAGCCTCCGTAGCAGCCCCTATCCGGAAGGAATGGGTCCCAAAATCGCTCGGGTCCAAGCCCGCTTCCGCGATTGCCATTGTTAACACCCGCTGGAACTGAAACCTCGTCAGTGGGGTGGCATCGGCGTGTCTCAACAAACTCCCCCCCCATGATGCCGCCCTTTGCGCTACATACTCCTCAACGCATTTTACCGGGCACATGGGAGACTCCGGGATCCTCTGGACTACTACACTGTCCCCGGTGGCTACCTGATCGGTCTTGGAACTGGCTATTGTGACCATCATTGTGTCACCCTTGATCTGAATGTGGTCTCGACACAGACCTCCCCCCGTATCCCGCTTATTCCTTGCTACCAGCTCGCTCACCCGCATAGCCCCATGGAATGCTAATGCAAAAGCGGCCCGGAACAGCACCGTCTCTGATTGAGATGAACAAGTCGCAGGGAGTACGGACATTAACAGGGATAACCTTGCCAGATCTATCGGGTGCCTTCCATCCACTCTACGACCCTCAAGGCGTTGCCACCCACGCAGTGCCCTTTTTACGAGAAATGATGATGTGGAGTCCTGGATACCATGCGCCTGCGCCATGAAGGCAATGGCGGCCCTGTGCCTGTTGGCTGTTGCCAGTGATCGGCCTGCCTGATGTAGTGCTACCAGAAATTGCAGAACATATTCCTCCTGCCCCCAATGCTCCCCTCCCGATGACCCCAAAAATGACAAATAGGAACGGAACGCTCCTTCGTATGCCTTCCTTGTCCTGGGGGCTAAACTCTCTCCCACGAGGTTTTGTAATCCGGGGCACCGAGAGACCATAGAGCTTCGGGAAATGGTGCCGCCACCAAGTCCGCTGAGGGCAGGAAACCCCTGAATGCCTGCATTTGGGAACGAGAGAGTGCATCAGCTGCCTTGTTCAGTACCCCCGGCACGTGTCTTGCCCTAAAGTGAACGTTTAGTCTCAGACATAGCAGGACAATTTCTTTCAGCAATCTCAAGATCCATTTGCAGCGTGCTGCCTGGTTGTTGATACATTCAACAACAGTCATATTATCAGACCAGAACACTACAGCACGATCACGAAACCCTTCTGGCCATGTTTTCAAGGCCACCAGAATGGGGAACAGCTCAAGGAACCCGATGTTACCTGTGATCCCACTATCGTGCCACCATGCCGGCCATGTTTGTGCCGACCATTTATCACCAAAGATGGCGCCAAAACCCATACTCCCTGCCGAGTCAGTCCACAACCCCAGCTCCTCAGAGGAAACTGCTGGCTTGTTCCACACGACACGACCGTTGAAATCCACCAGAAATGCCAACCATATGCGCATGTCCTGGCGAACCTCGGACGACAGTCTTGTGCGGTGGTGCCCTTCCTTGAGGCCCACCATGGCTTGTGCGATAGAGCGGGAAAAGGGGCGGGCCATCGGTATCACTCTGAGGGCAAAGTTAAGCTGACCCACAACCTGTTGTAACTGATGGAGAGTTACTTTTTTCTCGCCAATACATACTTCTAGTGCGGCCTTAAACTTAATTACCTTCTCCTTGGGCAGACGGAAGCACCCTTCTACTGAATCAAGCTCAATTCCAAGAAACTCGAGAGAAGTAGATGGCCCAACTGTCTTGCCTGATGCCAACGGCACACCAAAACTTTTCATGAGATTACAGAATTCCAACAAAGCCTGTTCACATTCCGCGCCCCCCGCTTCCCCCAGAAACAGAAAATCATCAAGGTAGTGCATTACCTGTTTACGGCCCGTGGCTTTAGTGAATGCCCATTGCAAAAAGGTACTGAACTTTTCAAAATATGCACAAGAAATGGAACAACCCATGGGCATACATTTATCCATGTAATAACGCCCTTGAAACACGAACCCTAAGAGGTGCTGATCCTGCGGGTGTACCGGGAGCAACCGGAACGCTGACTCAATATCTGATTTAGCCATCAGCGCTCCGGGCCCCAGGCGATTCAACATGGCGACGGCCTCATCAAAGGATGCGTACTGCACCGAACACAGTCCCGGGTCAATCGCATCGTTTACCGAAAGACCCCTAGGTGCGGACAAGTTATGGATTAACCGAAACTCACCAGGGTCCTTCTTGGGGACTACTCCCAACGGTGAACATACAAAATTAAGTACTGGCGGGTGCACATACGGCCCCGCAACCCGACCTCGGGTCACCTCTTTTGCAATCTTTGTCTGCACCACCGACGCATTTCGTCGAACAGATAGCTGATTCTTACACTGTGCCTCCCCATGTACACCCCCCGCCGGGATGCGGAAACCATATGAAAAACCGTCTCGCAACACCCCAGCGGAGACATGATCTGGGTATCGGTTCAGCCAAGGGATCAACGCCATGATGTCAACAGGAGTAGGTAACGATGCCCCCCTGGCGGTGTTATACCTGTTTGGTTCCGCCTTTTCCTCCTGTCTCACCACTCTTTGTCCTGCACAAACTCTCGGGGTGTGTGGACTGACCACATCCTGCACACTCATGCCTGAACTTGCATGTCCCTTTAGGCCTCGTGCACTTGCCTCTGTTAAAGTTCCAACACACCCCTCTTTTTGCCGGGCTCCCATTAGTCTTGTTATGCTGATCCCCAGTGTCGCCTGCCCGAAAGGGCGCCGCCAACAAATGGCGGGAAGACTCTGCGCCATTCCCGCCAAAAGAAGACGACCTCGCTGTGTTCGGCATAACCTGTTTCTGCCAGGAAATGGAGTCGAAACAATCCCACGTCAGGGATGAGTCGTGCTCCTAGGCCTTACGAAATTTGTTATCATACCCCAACCATTGATTACCTTCGTACGATTCAAAAAATTCCATAATACGTGTTTGGTAACAGGCCAGTTCTGACAATACTTCAGGCCTACGTTCCCCCATAATTGCTGTGAACATACCGAAAGCCCGGGCCCAGTTAGCGATTGTTTCCTCCACCCTGAAACCCGCCATTTTTGCACGCCATACATTTGGATGCAACAACTCCTTCTGACTTTTAACGTGCTCTAGCTCATAATGATCAGTCAACAGCGAAAACATGTTTACATATTTATCAGCCCAAATCCTCTCTTTCACATCCATCGGGATATGCTGAACAACTTTTTCCCTCCTAGAGGGTAACGATCCCTCCCCCGCCATCGGCAACGGCTGCTTACCAGAACCATGAGCTGTATCTGTTGCAGCTGTTGTTCCAACGACCGGTGGCGGTTTATCCGAGGGAACCTGTGGGGAAACAAGAGGACAAGGTGCCTTTGCAGCATCTCTCGATTGCCGCAACTGCTGCATTATCATCCTGGCCTCTGCCGTCGTATCTCCTGGTGCCGGAGCACTCCCGTTATTCTTGCCTAACCATGCCGCCAACTGAGCGGCCAGTTCGGGGGGCATATCCCCCTCGCTCACAGGCGTAACTATTACAGGAATCGGCTGTCCCGCGTTCGGGATCGGAACTGGAGCCCCCACTGGACCGACCGGGCTCGCCGGCGGTGACTCGAGAACAGGGGGCTCCCCTCCTGCCGCCCTACTCCTGACCCTTTTACCTCTCCCGGCAGGGACTATTCCTGGCAATGCCGGCCCAATGGTCTTCTTCGGTCTACCATTCATTGCCGCAATCTGTTTTTTCATGTCCGCCATATCCTTTACCAAAGAGCGAAGCAGCTGGTCGGTCCCGTCCTTCTTTCCGACCTTCTTGCCAGGCATCGTCTCGCGGATAGTTAGATCAAGGTACTAGATCCAAAGCTTCGGACTCACTGAAAGAGAAACACAAAAAATTACAAGTTCTCAAAATTGCTCCTTGTTCCGTCTTGGGCTCACGAGCAGCGAGGAGGTGCAGCTTCCAAGCACAGAAACAAGAGGACGCTTTCTTGGCATGATGCTCCTTTTATCCTTCTTCGGGAGGGCGTGGGCCTTCCCCGACACGCCTACTGGGCGGTTCGATCGGTGTAGGTGTCTAGGACAACCCCTCTTGGGCGGGAAAAGGCGCGCCCCGGCTACGCCACTCCGGGCATACCAGCCAAGCCACGCCTCCCGCCCAAAACGGTTTCCCGGGGGGATCGGGGTACTCCACCATACATTCGGGGGGACCGAGTGGTCTCCCCTTTCCATTCGCAAGGCATGCTAGAGACTCGTGGCCCCCATCTCCAGGATCAGCTCAGCTCTCCCTCCTGCACAGATAGCGGGCCCTCCAACTTTTTCCCCTATCAGCAGCGGGGGTGCTTGGAGAGGAAATTTCGTTGGTCAGCTGGATATTCCCCCAAAGAAAATGCCTGGCCAGCGTAGCAGCCGTTGCTAAGCCGGGTCCCGCCCCAGGCAGGATTGTTAATGGCGGGCAGGCCCCCACTTCCTCCCACTCCGTCTCTGGATTGTAGAAGTCCACTTTAAGGTCATGCAGAGGGGGCCCAGTCCAGCTTGAGGCTTCTAGAGGATTCCCCTCTAAATAGCAGATCGCTGTGCCCTCTTGTTATGCCTCGTACTCAAGGCCCCGAGTTCAAAGCTGCCACAGGTGCCTGTCCCCGCCTCGCCGCTATCTTAGGGTCAGGCACAGCCCTCACGGTTTATTTCCCCTCATCCCTTCAACAGCAATGCCGGGCCTTCAGGAAGTCACTGGACAGGAGTTACTGTCCAGTATAACGAAACCTCCTCCATGGGGCGCACCAGCCCTCCTCGGGGATCAGCGGCAGACCTACACACATTACCCAGGTACTCCTCACCAGTGCCTCAGGTTGCCCCTCGACATGCACCCTGCGCGTCCCAGTCTCTCCTCTTCTCTCGGTGCGCACAATGTCCAGGCGCTCTTCACCAATGCCCTGGCTGAACCATGACACGCACTCTGCACGTTCGAGTCTCACCTCTTCTCCCAGTGCACACGATGTCCAGACACTCTTCACGAACGCCCTGGCTGCACCACTACACGCACTCTGTGCATCTGAGTCTCACTTCTTCATTCGGTGCACACAACGACCAGGCGCTCCTCACTAACGCCCTAGCCTGCACCAGGACACGCACTCTGCGTGTCCAAGTCTCACCTCTTCTCCTGGAGCACACGATGACCAGGCGCTCCTCACCAAAGCCCTGGCTGCACCACGACACGTGCTCTGCGCGTCCAAGACTCACTTCATTCAGTGCACACAATGATCAGGCACTCCTCACCAATGCCTTGGCCTGCACCACGACATGCAACCTGCACGTCTGAGACTCAGCTTACTCGTGCGTGCCCATGATCACAAGGCACAACTTCTGAAGGTCTCAAGCTGCGTTGCTTGGGACTTCATCAGAAACTTTTATGTTCCTGTGTTTCCAAACAGGAAGCTAGCTCAATTCGGGCCCTTGGGGTTACAAGACACAGCACAAACCACAGTAGTCTTCAAGCAGGGGGACCCAGCACCTCCAAGCATAGTCCTAACAGCCTCTCCCTTGGTTAGAACAGAAAACTGCAGACCAGCTCCAGATCACGAAGCAAAGATTGGTCTTCCCACAGCAGTCTCTGCAGTTGCTCCTTCTTTAGCAGAGATTCCTCTTGACCACAGAATGGGTCCAAGCCTTTTCAGTCTCTATCCATTTCTGTTTCATTCCAACATTCAGGGGTTTCAGCTCTCATATTTATACCTCTTAATGTCTTTGAAGTAAGTTTGTGCTCAGGGGTCCCTGACCCCTCCCTAAATCAGTTCTGGGTGTTTCCCACCCAGTGTCACCTTTCTCCCTTTGATACTGGGGTTCTGGATCTTTAATCACTCAGCAGGAGATGGGTCAATTGGTTTATAGCACCAGCCCAGGCCTTTTTACCCTCCCCCTACTCTTCAGATGCAGGGCAGCCTGGTGCCATCTCAAACCCTCCCTGGGTCAATACCTCTCCCAGCTCCTCTCACCTCCCAGATGCAGACAGGCAATCCACATTTCAGCAGAAACACAAAGAAATGCTTAAAGCACAAAACTAAGCCACTTTCTAAAAGAGTGGTTTCTGATCACATAGAGACAAAACCACCTTCACAGAAAGATGTGTTATGACACTGTGAGTTCATACATACTAAACTTCACCTTTCCATTATAAACTTACAGGAAACTAGGCTAACACACACAACACCCCGCCTCTCCTATTCTGTCCTATGGGCAGGATGGCCTTTCAGCAGTGAAAAACAAAATGGAGTGTTTTTCACTGTCAGGACATAACACACCTTAGTTTATGTCTTGCCTTTTACCTACACTGCACACGGCCAAGGGATTACCCTGGACCTACCACAGGGGTGCCCAATGTGTATGCAAAATGGAAAGTCAGACCTGACAAGTGGTTGCACTTGTCAGGACAACGTGCTAACTTAGCAAACTGCGCGCAGGCCCTGCACTGCAGGCCTGAGTTCCCTTCTCCGCTCACCTTTGCATTACTAGCCCTGTCACACAGAGTGCACATCACTAGGGACTTTACTAGTAAGGCAAACATACCAATCATGGCCAACCAATTACCATTACATTTTACATAGGGAACACTTGTACCTTGACACTGATCAGCAGTGGCAAAGTACCCCGAGCATCTAGATTGCAAAGGAGGCAGAGGCAAAAAGTCAGGGGTAATCGTGCCAAGATATGCTAGATCTAACAGTTAGGGTGTTAGGTTCTTTGCTCCAACAAGAGTCTACATTCTTCTGGCCTTCCTATTCCAATCACATCAGCTTCTCTGATCTAAATGCTTCCGGACTCCAGTGCTTCTGGTGAGAAAAACAATAAATGATATCTGCTTCCTACCAAATGAAAATTAACCTGTCCCGATTTTACAGTCCAATCCAATCAGATAGTACATATTCCCTCTGAACAAAAACTTAAGAAATCCAAGAGATGTTTCAAGCTAATAAGGTTGCATCAGTAAGGCGCAGCAAAGTTTGTGAGACACAGTGAGCTGTGGAATCCTTGACACACCATTCTCATGCCACTTAGGGTAACTCACTAAGAAAAACAAAAAGTGATGAATGTCCATGCACAAACTAATTGTTATTACTAATAGTTAATGGCGAGAGCATTTATTGTATTTCTGCTCACTCCGCTAATACAAAGAGGGACCTATAATATGAATATCATTCCTTGATGCAGTCATACTCAAATGGTGAGGCAAAATTAAACATCAGGCACAACAAAATTAAGCCACAGTATGTTTTGACTTTGTTGGGCCTTATCAGTGAGGTGCAGCTTGCATCTCTTTGGCACAACTTATGGGATCCATGTCTTCCTGTGCTAATCATGGCAACGACATAAGGAAAACAAAAGTAGAAGTAAGATATGTTTGAATTCATCGTACTTACTAGTAATTCTCTGAACATCATCCCATTCCACTATATTTATGACTATGGCATCCCAGGAGGTTAGACTGTGCTGTTATGACTTATGGGGGAGGCTCCTTACTCTCAAATGATTTGTACACTTAAAGAGATTTGTCATGTTGAGTGGCGTTCTTGAGGATTTTTAGTTTTATTCTTTATAGCAAGGTATTTTGGTGTTTTGTTTTAGTTCCTGGTATTTAGGGGGGCGTTGGGGGCTTTACATGACTTTTCAACATTTAGGTCGCCTGTCGGGATCTGTTCTTCATCATAGAAACCATAGTCATTTTATCATACTGTCATATCAACTTATCTTTTCCCAAATTTGGATGCAACCGATCTATCATGGACGTTTTCCAACTCTTGAATTGTGGCAGAATTGGGTTCATTTAATGTCCCGTATGTGTCACCTCTTGCGTGTGATTTCATTTATTTTTTCATACTGTAACAAAGTTGTTCCATCTTATTAATCACACTCTCTTGTCTATTTCCGCACACACTCCACTCTCTGTCTCTCCTATTAGACATTGGAATTAGGCAAGTTCTACTGAACACAATCAAGTGGCTCTCTTGTCCACCAACATTCTAATGTTTCTTTTTCAGTTTCTCCCTTTTTAAGTTGGGCATTTCTACTCTCAATGGGTGAAATTTTCTAATAGCCTTATAGCCCTCTGCTTCAGGTAATGCTGTTTGTTAAAGGCTCACTCCCTTGTTATAGCCTGTGGGTTCAGGACCTTTAGCAACCGGTATTGCCCTCAGTACCTGGCTATAAGGCTATATATTGCCACATTCTAACCTCTTCTTACCCATTGTCTAGTTTTCTATTTAGTATTAACACATGGGGGTAGATGTATCAAGAAACCCGTTTGCGATTTCTTATTTGCGATCTTTTGCGAGTCGCAAATAAGGAATCGCAAAATGCGATGTATGTACTTTTTTGCGAATATTCGGCGATTCCTTAAAAATCGCAGAATATTCAGCGGATTTCGTGCGATTTCTTATTTTGCGAAATTCGCAAAATAAGAAATCGCAAAAAAGGTGAATCTGCCAATGCAGGAACAAGCTGATGACATCACAGTCAGGAAGTCTGGTTGATTACCTGCACCTGTTTGCCTGAGCCACACCCAGTGGCAGTTGGAAGATTGTTTGGCAGCTGTGCAGACCTGCTTCACTGCATCATGGAGCCTGAAAATTCTCATGGAGGTTTTTCTGGAGAGAAAAGAAAAAGGAAGCAGACATTTTCTAAAAAGGAACATGAAACTTTAATAGAAGAGATGGCTTGCAACCATGAGTTGCTTTTTGGGAAGCAAGCACTGAAAGTGCCAGAGGCTCGCAAAAGAAAAAATTAATTAGAAATCCAGCAAAAAGTTAATTCTGTTGGAGTTACGCCACGTACCATCGAGGAACTGCGCAAAAGGTGGTATGACATGCGCCTCCGGTCCAAAAAAAAACTTGCTGCAAGGATAAAGGAATCAAGCAAGACAGGCGGGGGAACATCCACTGCTGAGCAGCCCACTCCTCATGAGGAGCTTGTAGAGGCAACTCTCTTGCCTGAGAGTGTTAGTGGGGTTGCTCAAATTGACAGCTCTGAGCCTAGACAAGGAGCAGAAGGTAAGAAGCACGTATGTATGCATGTGAAGTTGTGGGTCATGCATGTGGTTCATTTTAGTGCATGTACACAGTGGGATTTCAATCAAGAGAGGTACCCTGAGTTTAGTCAGTGAGAATTCATGTTAGCAGTAGCTTTTGCACTTTATTCTGTTTTTTATACTACTTTCTCAATGAAAATGATATTCATTCATTTAATACTGGGATGAAAATCAAACCCAAAAAGATTTTTTTTCAAGTTAGGAACACTTTATTGAACTCAAACTGTAATCCACACAACAAACTCATATGTCTCTATCTACATCCACAGCACATGTAGGATATTCCAGGGAGGAAAGTAAAGACAATGAGGCTTTTTTCCAAGATGTTTCTGCCGCTGAAGAAAGTGCACATGAGGAAGTTGAAAACTATCCCATTGTCAGGCAAAAACGAAGCCATGTGGCCCCTCTGCCTCCTTTTGAAGAAGATGACTTGGAACCTGAAGGTTCAAGAGAGAGTGCACAGGAAGCAGTTGTTAGACCAGTATTTACACAGCAATCTCAAGCACAGAGAAGAAAAGCATATACAATGGAAAGGTCAAGGGGCAGCAGGGTTGGACTAGAGGAAAATCCTACTGTGTTTGCTGGTTTGGAGCAGGACATGTTGCACGTGCAGCGCCAGCAGCACAAGGCCCTACGCTCCATTAACAGCCAGCTTTGTAAATTGAATAAAAGTAATGCAGGCATGGGTGATGGTATGAGGGCAATAGCTTCATCTATGGATAGACTTTGTTTGGCCATAGAGCGCTCTGAAGAATCAAGAAACAGGGCAGCACGCCATGCCCATGTAAGGATGCTTGGATACTCAAAAGCAATCAACAGGCTGTGCAGTGTCACTTCCAATTTCACTAGGCGTAGTGTTACTATGCAGCGCATGGTCAGTGAGTGCACAAGGAGTGTTGCTAAAGGATTGAATAAAGTTACATCTGTAGTAGAATTACTACAAACTGCAAACTCAGGAGCAAGTGCACTTTTTGAAGCTGCTGACACTGAGGAGACATCAAGTAGGAGTAGCAGTAATCCTACACCTACATCTGACATTAGTCAGCGCAGGAGTGGAAGGAATGCAGCCCATGCTACAACAAGTAGAAGCATGGAATCTGCGCAGCGCTCTACCAACAGGCAGCGCAGGAAATAATGTTTTGTGACATTCAGAAATTATAATTGCATTTTACACTTGCATTTTAATTATAGAATATGTAGAATGACCTGTGCAGTAACAGGACAGGTATCACGATAGCTGTATGCCTTTTGTTTGTAAAATAAAAAGAATCTACTATGAAACATTATTTATGTTTGGTATTTTTAAGTCTTACCTAAAAGTAATTTTGTGTTATCTCAGGACGTCTTTGCCGTCCTGCAACAGCTCCTACTCCTGCAGCAGCTCTTCTTGGGGGGGGGGGGTATTTCTTCATCATCTGATGTATCTGAGTTACTCATTTCAATTTCAGTGCTTTTTCTCATGGCCATGTTATGTAACATGGCACAGCTAGTTACAATTGTACAGCACATTGCAGGATTATATTGTAAAGCACCTCCACTTTTGTGAATCCGACGAAAACGGCTTTTTAAAATTCCAAAAGTCCTTTCAATTACACAACGTGTTGAACGGTGTGCCTTATTATATCTCCTTTCATGTACATTTGATGGATTAAGATATGGGGTCATGATGAAATCACGTACAGCATAGGCACTGTCACCTGCATGATAAGAATTGATGAATTAGTGTTTAGAAAATAAGAAAAGTGATTTGTATAAAAATATTTACTGTAATGAACTTATATTTACCTAGTAGAAAACCCTCTCCAAACTGGCCAGCACTCAAACGTCTATGAAGTCCACTGTGCCTAAATATATAGGAGTCATGAGTGCTCCCTGGGTACTGAGCCACAATATCAGTGATTATGTACTTTGCATTGCACACCATTTGAATGTTGATGGAATGGTAACATTTTCTTTTTCTATACACATATTCTGTGGCAGCAGGTGGAGTGATGGCAATATGGGTGCCATCTATGCATCCAATTACATGTGGAAAATGTGCAATTTGATAGAATTGCAATTTTGAATCTTGTAGGTCTTGTTGGTTGTTGGAGAGGTAGATGTGATGTTGAAGCCTACTCATCATTGCTTCCAAAAAACTTTAAAAAAAGCGTGAAAGGGCACTCTGAGACACACCTCCAACCTCTGCAATGACCCTTTGAAAAGAACCAGATGCCAAAAGGTGCAGGAAGCACAATTCCTGTTCATGCGTAGGAATTGATTGTGTCCTGGCTGTTTCATGTTCCAAAAATGTCTTCAATTCTTCAATAAGGTCCAAAATGGTGTGTGGATTCAGTCTGTATTTCTCAAAAATTTCCTCTTCTGTTTGCTGGAAAAGCGTAATACGCAGTCTGAAGATTCTCTCCTGCCTCTGTCTCCTCTGTGCAAGGGCTTGAATGCGCAGCCTCCTAGCTATCAGGTAAAGTCCAGCCATTGTGACAGTTAAAATTGCATTGTGGGGTCATTTTTAAACTTTCAACTTGGTTACCACCTTACTGTTGTTAGTGTTAATTGCGATTTCTTAATTTGCGAATTTCATGTTTTCGCAATTTGCGAATTCTTAATACATCTCTTTGCGATTTCTAATTTTGCGATTTCTAATTTGCGAATATCGCAAATTATAAACCATGCAAAATAAGAAATCGCAACAAAATTCGCAGAATTACAACAATCACAATTAAGTAATCGCAAAAATTGCGATTACTTATTTTGCGATGCGATTTGTTAGATACATCGCAGATTTCTATTTTTTAATCGCAAACGCTGCATTTTTGCGATTCACAGCATTTGCAACAAAAAAATAGCTTGATACATCTACCCCATAGTTTTTTTTATAACCAGATACTTTTTTCTGGTGATCCATTGTTGAGTTGCAGAAATAGTCTGTTTGAACTTGAACATTTTTCACTGTAGAAAATGAGTAATATGTAGCATTACTGACTGCTGCAAGGCTCTGAATCCAAGTTATAGGCCCGAGCTGAAGGTTTTATTCTTAGGGCTGCAGATTCAATGTTGCTATCCAACCTTGTCCCATTGAGCTGGAATGCACATAAAAATATCCCAATGGATATTGCAGCTTATAGAAATGCATATGGGTTTTCCAACTAATTATGGCCCTTGAAGGTGCCCATTACCACTTTGCGAATTCATCATAAGTTATTTTCCCCTGAAAACTTGCTAACTCTTTAACAATAGCTAGGAGTCAATTGCAATTACCTTCTGCATTATCCTCTGCGCTCAGTTCATTTGAAATCATTAACTTTAGTTGCAGTTGTAACATGCATGACATTCAATTTAAAATGTTATAGTTCACCAATCCTTCTACAGAGATTTCTTTCAATAATCAAAGATGTTTCAGCATTAAATAAGGACGCATTGTGCATCCTCTACTTGGTATATCTCTTTGTATATGGCACTGCATTCTGGGTCACCTGTCCTTCAAGTACTTTCAAGAAGTTTAATGTGATGTGTAGTTGTGTTGTAAAAAATACATGTGACCCTATTTCTTCTAGCATGTTTAATTGTACATCTGCGTTAAAAAGTCTAACTTTAAGACACATAGCAGGAAATTGTGTGGTTCTAATGAACTCGAACAGAAACTCAATATTGTATGGTACTTAAAATAGATAGGTACTGTACTCTAATTTTATAGTTTGCTCTAACACCAACCTGACCTAGGGCATTGGAGCACGTTATAACAAAACTACCTCAAACATTTGTGTTTGATGGACACAGGGAGATTCAGGACAATATTTATCAAAGTGTTGCGTCACCCTTGTGCCTTGCAAGGGTGATGCAAAACCTAGAGGAGATTTACCAAGCCACGCAAGACCACCATGAGTGGCCCTGCGGTTCTTGGGAAATCTGGAGTAATGCAAGGCAGAGCAAGTCACACCCAATGCGCTACTCTGCCCATGGGTGTTATTCCATGGGTGGAACGTTGGTGTTCCCACATATCCTCCCCTGAATTTTTGTGCTTTCCCAGATTTACCAGGAGTGGTAGACCTGGAAATGTGTCAAAATTCTACACCTATCCAGGGCAAGCGTAACAAGGAGAAATATCTTTATTTCTCCTCATTTTTCCTCATTCTGCGTGCACACAGAGAAAGGGGAAAACACCTCAAAATATTGTTTTTGTGTGGGAAGGTGCCCCTTCCAACACAAAACAATCCTGTGCAATTTAGACATCTCTTTAAGTGTGATTTTTTACTTAGAAGCCACACAATCAATAATAAAGCCTTAGGCAGTTGCCTTATAAGTGTCCCATACATAATTCATTTGATTACCAAAAGGAAAATTAAGATCATAAAAATTCAGACGAGATGTGTTCAACTTTTTCTACAAATGTAGTGCCTTTAAAAAAGGATTCATTATTTTAAGAGGCGCAGACAGATAAGGTAGTAGCAGGAACTTTCTTAAGTATAGAGGAACAACCCTTGGACACATCCTGACAGCAGCAACTGTCTCCTCCTCTCTGGACCACCTTCCAGAACCTTGGAAGGCTGGTAACCATAACAAGAATGCAGGACAAGTTGCTAGGACACAACACATCTTCCTTCTTCATAATAAAATAATGATAATATATACAAATTACGATGAATACAAGAGAACACAAGGAACATTACAGAATATAAAAGAACATATGAACAATAATAATATTAATGCATACTATCAATAATGCACGTAATCATTATTCCACTTAAGAGTTTTCTTGACTCGTTAGTTGCCTTCCACTGCAGCAGACCCATCGTCACCATTTTCCACTTGGTCACTACCCATCCTCTTCAACCACACATCTTGTTCCACAACATTGCACAAAGTAACACTTGGGATATTCCACTTTTTACCATCAGTCAGCCAAACATTTTTACCCATAACCTTAGTAACACACTTGGGCACTGACCATCGGACAATCCTCTTCTTTGGGCACCCATCAAGTTTGCCCTTACCCAATCTCCTACTTCAAATACTCATCTACCCTTTTTCAATTTATCATTATGCCTGCATACATATTTGTCCTGGTGCTTTTTATCTTTACGCTCCAAACTCCTTTTGCACACATGCCGTGAAGAACCCTTACGCATCCAAGCAGGAGAAATCCTTGTCCCTGGTTGTCTGCCTTTGAGAAGTCTTAATGGGGACTCCTTGGTGACGGAATGGGCTGTAGTGCGGTAACTCCACAACATCTCTCTAACAGCTTCCTTCTAATCCTCACTACTACTTTCAGTCAATTGATGGCACTCCTTCAAAACTCGATTGAACCTCTCAACAAGGCCATTCTCCCTGGGATTGTAAACAGCAGTGGTATGGTGTGATATTCCCATTTTAGATACATAGGACTTGAATTCTTCCACTATAAATTGAGGTCCACTGTCCGTGACCAACATGTCAGGACAACCCTCCCTGCGGAAAAATTTGTCACTAAACTCAATTACATTTGCTGCTTTCATTTCTCCAGTAAATGCCACCTCCGGCCCTTTGGAATAATAATCAATTAACACCAAGGCAAATTTGTTTGTTATTCCTTTGGCTGAAAAAGGTCCACATATATCCGTGCCCACTTTTTCCCACGGTCTTCTTGGGAAACCAGTGGATGCAATAGGAGATTTCCCAACCCGATGAGACTTATCACTGCACATGAAATCTATGCAGCCTCGTACATGCTCTTCTACATACCTGTCCAACCCGAGCCACCAAAATGTCTCCCCGGCTTGTCTCTTCATACCGGACATTCGGCTATGTCCTTCATGCAGTAATTTTAAAAGTCTAGCACGTAAACCTTCAGCCCTACCATTCCTGCGCACCACTCCATTCTCAACAGAAAGTTCTGTCCAAACTGTACAGAACTCACCAAACTTTTTCTTAAGAATAATGTTGGATCTTGAAGGATTGGATAATACAACTATTAATTCCTTGATGGTAACATCTTCTTCAACAGACGATTTCCACTCATCCACCAAATAGCACTTTCACATGACTAAGACACACTGACTACCACACAGTCGTCATTAGAATCTTCTTCTTCATCCTGGCAATGCAGCAGCAAATGCAATAAGCAATCAGCATTATTGATGCAGTTCCCAGGAACATAGTGTAGTGAAAAAGCATATTCTTGAAGCCTATACAACCACTTGGCGATCCTGGGAGTCACCTTTCCTGCTCCCTTAAGGGTGAACAAATCTTTAAGGGGTTTATGATTTGACCTGACCTCAAATGAGTTATCCATACATAGGTCTTAAAATAGTTCACACTCCACCAGCATGCTAGGGCCTCCTTCTCTATAACAGAGTAAGTAGCCTCTGCCCCCTTAAGAGTGCGGCATGCAAAGCCCACTACACGTTCTTGCCCCAGGTGTTTTTGCATCAGGACTGCTCCCAGTCCATACGCACTTGCATCCACCACAACTATTCTGCGATATGATGCATTAAATGGTTTTAACACCACTACCTTCACAATTTGATCTTTTATGAACTGGAATGTAGTTTGACACTTATCAGACCACTCAAATGTGTTGCCTTTTTTCATTAACTCCCGTAGGACGTGTACTTTGTCAGCAAAAAGCTGAATACATTTTGATTAAAATTCCGCTAACCCAAGAAATTAGCTCAGTTGCTCTTTGTCTCGTGGTGGTGGTGCATCTGCTATGGCATCCCGTAGTTTCTTTTTAGGCTTCGCCCAACTCTTGCGATAAGGTGTGCCCCAGGTAATCAATTTGTTTGAGACCAAATTTGCATTTATTCACCCCCACAGTCTGACCTGCATCTTGTAGTATGTTCAACGTCTTTCCCAGAAATATATCATGTTATTCCTGATTAGCTCCCCACACTAGGACATCATCTTGGAATTCTAAAACCTTGGACATCCCTCCCTGAATTTTGCACATCACCCTCTGAAACACAGAACAAACAGGAGCTAAGCCGAAAGGCATTTGAATTAATCAGAAAGCCTCTTTTGGCGTGATAAATGAAGTAAAGTCTTTGGACACTGGGTGCAACCTAATCTGGTGGTATCAGCTTGAGAGATCAATCAATGAGAAATAGGACGCATTAGTGTTAGATGACACCATCTCATTATTATGTGGTAGGGGATAACGGTCAGCCAAAATATTGCGATTAAGATCTCTTAAGTCAATGCAAATGCGTAATTTCCCATCAGAATTTCATGCTAAAACAATGGGGCTAAGCCATTCTGATGATTCTATTGGTTCAATGACTTGTGCCTCACACAGCCTTTGTAACTCCTTCCTCAATAGTTCCCTGAGCACAAATGGTATGCTCCTCACTTTGTGCACACATGGAACGTTATTAGATTTCAACACAATGCAATGTTTGAATTTCGTTAAACACCAAACTCCCCCCAAACAATTTGGAAAATTTGGCTCTCCATCTGGCTTTTCCTGCGTCTTCTGTAATAAGTGTCTGCTGGGGATTGTTGGGGTCTAAAGTGATGACTAACATTTTATGTTCACACCAACCTAGCAGTGTTCTTCCCTTCTTCACTACGTACACTTTACTAGCTGCTTCCTTGACCCAGTGTGATAAAGTACAATTGAAAACGCCAACCAAAGGAAGCTTGGCACCACAATACCCCACAGGTTCAATATCGGGGGTACTCAATTTGCAGTTGCCCACTTTCTCCCAATATCTTTGTCTATAATAGTGTATGGGAACAAGAATCTGCCCAGACTGCTACCTGGATACAATTCATTCCCAAGACACATTTAGGTGGGTTATACCCCTCTCATATGTTATGAACAGCATTGTCATAGACAACCATTACTTCAACTTCCCCATCATCAGTAGAAATCCCTTCTTCACTTCATTTATGAGATGTACAGAGCGCTTCCACTTTTCAGAGGAAGAACCAGCTGTACACATGTGTGCAAAATGACCAATCTTTTTGCATTTATAACATTTCTCCTTAATGGCAACACATTTATCAGATATGTGTATTATGTCCGCCAGTCCTTGATCGCATCGAGGACATTTGTCATCTCCTCTTTAACCCTGGCAAAGGAGCTTTGCAGGAGTAAAATAGAGATCAAAGATGGTGTAGTAATGTTGGGCTTTTACATTGTCTGGGAGAAATGTTCCCTTACCTAACGCAACTGACTGGTAAAGATCAACGTCAGGGTTTCCCAATTTGCTGGCCCATTTACTTTCTACTTTTTAGAGATCATCGGGAAATGCATCCAGTAATATTTTATTTATATGCTTAATTCTTATCTGGGAATGATCCATATCCTCCTTTAGGGGGATTCTATTTGTAGAGATCTTTTCATTGCTTATTTGGTTTGGGAAGCTGGTGATCTGTTTATACTTAAAATGAGTCCCTGCCATTATTCCATATCTTTGCTGTAGATCTATAAATGAAAGCCTCTGATTGGTTAAAAAATAAATACCCAACCTTTGTGATACCCTTTTCCTCCTATTGCCTACCCAGATTATCATACATTATTTCCGGAAATAGAGAAGATCACAACAAGGGTGTATATCTATTATAGTTCTGTATTTGCATAAGTCCAACCATTTTGCTCCAGATCTTCTAGATTGCTATTATCACCTTAAACCACGTCTTTTTGTAATAACTAGCCTCTACTTGTTGAAGGAGTACTCCCTGCGTTGCCTTCCCTATGGCCAACTCGTATATGGAAGGGATGTCTATGGTAACCTCTTGGTTCTTAGTTGTCATATTTCTATTTTCTAATGAGACTACAAAAGTCATCTGTTGCAAGAAAGTGGAGTAATAGTAAAATCTTAAATTAGGGGCTGACTAGCCTCCTCGTTCTTGGGGTAGCATTAAAATTTTAAGGGATCGCCAAAAAAATGGAGTCCAATTTCTTTAAAAGTTGGTCTTCGATTTCTAGTGGGATAGATCTAAACATATATAAGATCTTGGGGAAGATCCCCATTTCAAGTACGTTACACCTTCCTATAACTGAAAGATGAAGTCTATCCATGTATCTTAGATCCATGTTGATCTTGTTTATCATGGACGACAGTTTATCTTCCAAATGGAGTCTACACTGTTACTGATCTTTATCCCAAGGTAAACTACTACATCCTGCCTTCGGGGGTCATTACAGAGAGGTTTGGAGTTACATATGATCTGCCTTTCCCCCGCATTCAATGGTAGCCTGATTTCCGGCCATATTCACTGGCCAGTTTTTGTATTTGACTTATCACTGTTTCTGGATCTGTGGTCACTACAGCGATATTGTCAGCGCAGGCCATTATCTTAGTTTCAAAACTGTTGCAACAGACTGGTTTAATTGTCTGATCTTGAGGAATTTGTTGGATGAATATATCAATGTATATGGCAAAAAAGATGGGAGAGCATGGGGAGCCCTGTCGTGTTCCCCTGGTGACCTCAATATGGCATGACTCCTGGCCCATTATTTGTAGTCTCGCTTAAGGTCTAAAATACATTGCCTGTATAGCCATTGCAAAGCCTGGGCCAAACCCTTTCTGTGCCATGATACCCTATAAATGGATCACTGACATAATATCGACCTCAAAAATATCGAGATACCAAAATATCGAGTCTAAAATATCGAGGGACAAAATATCGACTGCCTATCTTCAAACAGGTAAGTACTAAAGTATCGACTCCAAAATATCGACTTACAAAAATATAGACTGTAAAATTATCGATTTTTTAAAATGTCTTAAAATTAAGTTAAAAATAATATATATAAATATATTTAATATAAACTTAGAAATAATTATTAAATAAATGTAATATTAATAAATAATTAATATAAATTAAAAAATTATATCACCAAAAATAATACATATATATATATATAAAAAAACATATTATTAAATAAACATATTAATATAATATAATTTAATTTAATTTAATTTAATTTCATTAAATTAATTTAATTTAAATTTAATTTTACTTTATTTTTAGACTGTACCCCTGTACCCCAAAAACCCAAAACTGACCCGGAACCCTAAAAATACCCCTTTATCCAAAAACTAAAAACTGACCCTGAACCCTAAAAATACCCCTTTACCCAAAAACTAAAAACTGACCCTGAACACTAAAAATACCCCTTTACCCAAAAACTAAAAACTGACCCTGAACCCTAAAAATACCCCTTTACCCAAAAACTAAAAACTGACTCTGAACACTAAAAATACCCCTTTACCCAAAAACTAAAAACTGACCCTGAACCCTAAAAATACCCCTTTACCCAAAAACCCAAAACTGACCCTGAACCCTAAAAATACCCCTTTACCCAAAAACCCAAAACTGACCGTGAACCCTAAAAATACCCCTTTACCCAAAAAACTAAAAACTGACCCTGAACCCTAAAAATACCCCTTTACACAAAAACTAAAAACTGACCCTGAACCCTAAAAATACCCCTTTACCCAAAAACTGAAAACTGACCCTGAACACTAAAAATACCCCTTTACCCAAAAACTAAAAACTGACCCTGAACCCTAAAAATACCCCTTTACCCAAAAACTGAAAACTGACCCTGAACCCTAAAAATACCCCTTTACCCAAAAACTAAAAACTGACCCTGAACACTAAAAATACCCCTTTACCCAAAAACTAAAAACTGACCCTGAACCCTAAAAATACCCCTTTACCCAAAAACCCAAAACTGACCCTGAACCCTAAAAATACCCCTTTACCCAAAAACCCAAAACTGACCCTGAACCCTAAAAATACCCCTTTACCCAAAAACCCCAAACTTAAATTTAATTTCCAAAACCAATTACTTTTATTTACGAAGTAAATTTTATTTAATGGTCAATTATTAATTAATTAACAAATTTAATTAATTAACATATTTAATTAGTTATTATTAAATTACTCCCCACCCTATCCCCCTATAAACTCACAACCCACTACCGAAAATAATTGACTAATTATTATTTATTTATTCTTTAAATATTTATAATTACCAATTATATTTTAATTATTTACCAAATAATAATTAATTAACAATTATTATTAATTTACATATTTAATTAATTAAATTTAAATTACTTCCCACCCTATTCCCCTATAAACCCACAACCCGCTACAGAAAATATTTTACGAAAATGTAATTATTGATCAATTAATAAATTATTATTAATTACCAATTATATTTTAATTAATTAACAATTAATAATTAATTAACAATTACTATTATATTACAGATTTAATTAATTATATTTAAATTACTTCCCACCCTATTCCCCTATAAACCCACAACCTGCTACAGAAAATATTTTATGAAAATGTAATTATTGATCAATTAATCAATTATTATTAATTACCAATTATATTTTAATTAAATATCAATTAATATTTAATTAACAATTACTATTATATTACAGATTTAATTAATTATATTTAAATTACTTCCCACCCTATTCCCCTAAAAAACCCACAACCCGCAACAGAAAATATTTTACGAAAATGTAATTATTGATCAATTAATCAATTATTATTAATTACCAATTATATTTTAATGAATTAACAATTAATAATTAATTAACAATTACTATTATATTACAGATTTAATTAATTATATTTAAATTACTTCCCACCCTATTCCCCTATAAACCCACAACCCGCTACAGATTTATATTACACAATTATTACAAATTATAAAACACTTACCTCATTTTCGATATTTTTGTTGTCTATATTCTATCTAGTCGATATTATGTCTAGTCTATATTTTTGATTCGATATTTTGGCTATTAATATCGATAGTAATCGATATTTTTGTAGTCTATATTATGTCTGGTCGATATTTTGTCTATTCTATATTTTTACCTCGATATTATGTCCAGTCGATATTCTTGTGGTCGATATTATGTCTGTTCACCCCTATAAATAATGCCAAGAGACTCGGTTGAACGCCTTCTCTATGACCAGGAGGTTCATAGCCATCCTCTCTCCTGTTACCTCAGTTATGTCGAATAAGGCGATAGCACGTCTAATATGGTCTGTGCTGCCTCTTCCCAGCATGAACCAGTGCTGCGAGGGTGAGACTAGATGAGTTATGATCCTTCCTAACCGAGTCGCGCGAATTTTAGAATATAGTTTGGAATCCACATTTATGGGGGATATAGGCTGATCAGATGCGGGGTTGTCCGAGGGCTTCCCCTTCTTAAAAAAATGACAATATCAGCTCCCTGACAGGATTCTGGGGGGACCCCACTGTATTGTACGCCAAGAAACAGGTCCAGAAGTAAAGGAGCAATCTCCTCCTGAATGGCTTTATAGAACTCCAGAGGAATTCTGACGGGCCTGCTGCTTTTCCTGAGGCCATACACTGCAGGGCGTGTAAGGCCTCTTAGATTGTTATCTCTCTTTCCATCTCCTGCCTAATTTATTCCTTTACCCTACACTGATTCTCCATAACTGTTTCATTCTCGCCGGATAGAATAGGGTCGAGATTATCTTGCAGGTATAAGTCTTGATAGAACCTCTCAAAGACCTTACTGATATTCTTTAAGTTTTTAACCTGCACACCGTTCTGTCATTTAACTTCAGCTATGTTATTCCTGGCGGCTCTCTGCTTAGTACGCAGAGCCAGCAACTTGCCCACCGATTCCCCATACTCAAAACTGTCGTTTTTATATGCTTGAAAGCCTGCTGCACCCTTCCTAGTGTAATAGCTATTAATCTCAGCTTTTGCTACTACTATTTTCTGCCGTAATGTCACCTCAGCAGCTTCCTGCTTTTGCCTTATGGCGAGGGTGTGCTCTTTTTCTAATACTCCCAGTCCTTCAACCAAGCCATTGATTTAATCTTTCTCTTGTTTCCTAGCCTTGCCTACAAAGCTAATTGTTTTCCCCCACAAGCGCACCTTAAAACTATCCCAGACCATGCACTGTGATGAGCTATAGTGATTCATTTCAAAATATTGTTTCACCCCCTGTCTGATATATTTTACATAACGCTAATTATTCAGTAGTGTTCTATTGAATGTCCATTTGCTTTGAGCATGATCCCCCTTGAAGTGCTAGATCCATAATTAGTGGGTTGTGATCTGCTAGTAATTTTGGTAGTTTCCTGATTCCCACTGCCATAAGCAAGGAGGAAGAAGCCAGAAAGTAGTCTAGTCTAACATACTTTTTATGAGGGCATGAGAAATATGTACATCCTGGGTCAGTAGGATGTTTTGCCGCCCATACATCTGTCAAATTATGACTGGTCATTAAGACGGATAAAGCCTTATGAACATGCAGCTATCTTCCCAGATATCTTTGTGCTAGGGCTCTACTTGCCTCATAATTGATATTCATATCTCTACATACTGTTACTGGGCCTGGCCATGAGGCTAGCTCAACTTCCAGATCACTAAATATTTTCGGATCATCCTGATTCGATCTGTATATCGTGCAGACTGTCAATCCTACGGGCAGTAGTACAATAGCCCATCTCCCCATTTATCCTTCAACACATGTTTAGCTGGGCCGATCCCATTCCTTACATGGATTGCTACCCCCCTTATAGTGGAAGTTTGCATAGAACATGCTACGAGGGTATATCCTTTAATAAATAAAGTGTCCCGCTTTCCCCAGGGAATATGCGTTTCTTGCTGACATATTATATAAGCTTACTGCATTCTTAAGGCCTCTGCAACCCTAATATGTTTCATTTTGTCATTTAGGCCCCATACATTGATTGAACAAATTCATTTTTTTACCCATTTACAAAGTACAATTCACTCAACCTTGATCGTCCTCTCTCTTTTCCCCCTCTTTCTTGATTGAATCTGTTCCTCAAGTTCTTGATGTGTACTCTCTCCAATTTTCTCCCTCCCTTCGCCCTGTGGCCAACACCCATGAAGACCCTGCTCCGCCACCCCACTTTGCCCCTCCCACTCTGCTCCCCCCTCCACCCCACCATGCCCCTGCTGCCCTCCCCTATACGATGTTGAAAGGCATCCAGACTGACCTCAGTCTATAGTGGTGGTTGCTGGTCCCTGATCAATATATCCTCCAATCACTTTCATGACAGCATTAGGCAGTAGATACTCCAGCCTATCCCATTATAACACCCCAAAAAAGAGAGAGAGAAACCCCAAAATAGATTGCAAAATAAATAAAAGAGAGATAATGGGATGAGGTCGTCTTCCTATATGAGGTGAGCAATTAAATTAACGTTTCTTTCCCCTAAACTTTCATAGCTCATATTCACCATCCTTATTACGTTAGAGGATTCGAGCCCCATCCCTCCAGGTACTCCTTGGCCTTAACCTCTGAAGTAAAAAAGTCGAGTATGAACAAGTTTCGGATATACTAACCCATACTCAAGGCATCTCTTCATTGGAGAAGTCGGTCCTTGCTCTTCAGCAGCACACTGAGGATTTGGAAAACAGAAACAGGAGGAATAACCTTCGTATTTATGGTTTACCTGAGTCTCTGGAAGGTGACGATCCTGTTACTTTCTTTACCTCTTTTCTTCCAAAATTACTGGATATGCCGCCCAACACTTCTCTTATCATCCAAAGAGCACATAGACTTGGTCCTCGTTCTTCCACTTCACCGAAACCACGAGGAGTCAGCATTCTCATCTCGAAATTCACGGATCTTCTCTCAGTCCTTTCTGCAGCTAGGTCCAAGCGTCAAGTTTCCTGGTTGGGCCAGAGAGTGGTCCTCTCTCAAGATGTTTCTAATGCCACGGCAGCCAGGCTAAAGGAATTTCTCAGTCTTTGTGCGCCATTACGCTCTCTAGGTGCAAGATATGGCTTGTTTCATCCATGCATTTTCAAAGTCACTCATCAGAACCGAACATAGACTTTTCAAGACCCTGGAGAACTTAAGAACTTTATTCACATTCAATCTAATAGTGGCATGGATACTTTTACCTATCCTAGTGGCTGATATATTTATCGTTTATATTTGTTGATTAGTCTCTTATAGTACTATTTGAACAGTTTTGATGATGTTTCCATCTTTTACTTACCTTTTGCTGGTTCCTTTTGAATATGTTATGATGTGATTCTCTTTGTTATATATCTTTTGTTATATATGCTTATTGATGTGTATTTATTGTTATTTATTCTTTTTCCACATTTATCCTCATATAGGTTCCTGGTATTTGTTCTTTCATTCCGTGTGGCTTCTTATCTTTGACTTCATTGTCCTGGTTCGGTTGGATTCCTCCTCTCCGAGCGACCCGTCTTGTTGAGTGTCGACATTGCCCCATTCCCCTCTTGTTTGTCCCCCACAGGTATGTTTCTCTCAGTCATCCTTTGGATATGTACTGTCTACTCTATTATTCTATTCCCCTCTTCCTTCCCTGCTTTTACCTTTACCTCTCCTTTTGACCCTCTCTGTTTTATTCTCTTCTCTCTCCTCATCCTTTTTCTCTTAGGCTACGTTTGGCATGTATATCTCTTTGCATTACTTGCTTGTATTAGCTTTCTGCAATTTGTACACTTAGTATTGTTCCCTGGTTTGTATTTACCACTACTTCACCGCTTTCTTTTTATCTTTCTTCCTTTCCTTCTCTTTTTCCCATTTTTTGATGTTTTCGATGATGTTTCTTTCTTTCTACACTTCCTATTCTTACGTTTCGGCTCTATCTTTAGTACAATTTCCTTGCTCTTTTCTATAATCTGTTTTGTTCCCTTCCTTACTTCTTTTTTCTGTTTTTACTTCCCTTCCTTTCTCATTTACTCTTCGGCTGTTTGTAATGTCTCAACTTTTATTGTAATTCTTGTACATATTAATTTTTTACTTCTTACACATTCAGAGTCATCTCCTGGAATGGAAAAAGGTTTTAATAATCCCATTAAACGGCAGAGAGTTCTCTCCCATTTAGCATCTTATAACCCTGATTTAGTCCTCTTACAAGAAACCCACCTTAATGTACTTGAATCCCTTAAATTAAAAAGCCAGTGGGTTGGAACAGTGATATTTTCTCCTTCTACTAATAAGAAGAATAGTGTTGCTATTTTATGTCATAAAAAATTGAAATGTAAAGTGTTATCACAAGCAAATGATGAAGAAGGTCCGTGAATATTGTCTAAATTGCTCGTTAACTCTATTCCTTTAACTGTTTTCAATGTTTATGGTCCCACTCAACCTGATTCTTCTTTTTGGCCTATGATTACTAACAAATGTATCCAATATAAAGATGTTTCCTTCATTTTAGGTGGAGATTTTAACCAGTTAGTAGACCCATTTCTTGACTACAAATCTTCAGTACGCTTTGTGCCTCACAAAACACATAAATAATTTCTTGACACTATCTTACAATCAAGACTTATTGACTCTTGGAGACTTTCCCACCCTGATTCTTTGGATTATTCTTTTTTCTCTCCTCCTCATTCATCTTTTTCTCGATTGGATTACATTTTTCTCTCTCAATCTCTGTCTCAAACCTTATTTTCTTCTTCTATTGAGCCAATTGTTATATCGGACCATGCTCCCATTGTGACAGACCTTGATTTGCTTCTACCACGTCCCAAGCCCTCTCATTGGCACCTTAATAGCACACTTCTCACTGACCCTAGCTTCTCTTCCGCATTCCGCTTCTTTACTAAATAATTCTTTCTCCTTAATGCTGATCCTAGTACCCCTCCTTATAGGGGTTTCAATATTGATTTTTTTGTCCCGGAATAAGAAACAATTTCTTCACAAACGTAAGTCCTCTCTAGCACATATAAAATCCTTGGAGCATAAATTCTATACCTCATCAGATAAACATATGGCACCTGAGCTTCTGCGTGCAAAGCTGCAATTTTACAACTTTACAACTGATAACGCATCTTCAATTCTCCTCCGCTCTAGTGCTCGTTACTATGGGGGTCATAACAAGTCTGGAAAACTTCTAGCTAATTATCTTAAATCTCGTAAGGAGAGCACTCTTAAAGAAGCTGTTTACTCTCCTAGCAACTCTCTTCTCTATAGAGATAAAGACATGTTAGATCAATTCCAACTGTTTTATCAACAACTTTATACTCCAGAGTCTCCTCCTACTCCTGCTCTTATTCAGTCTTATTTTGACAAACTTTCTATACCCTCCCACTCTCATCTTAATTTCTAGTCTCTTGATCGTGATCTCTCAATGCAGGAGCTCTCAATGGCTTTGACATCTCTCACTAAAGGGAAGACACCTGGTCCGGACGGTTTTCCTGTCGAGTTTTATTTACATTTCTCGGATCTTCTCTTGCCCAAACTTCTAATGCTTTTTCAATTATTTTATTCTTCAGGTAAAGCTGAAGGTACTTTTCAAGACGCCACCTTCTGTCTTATCCCAAAAAAAGGCCGTGACCCCAAATTTTGTAAAAATTATCTCCCAATCTCTTTAGTCAATGTGGACTATAAATTGTTTGCCAAATTAATTGTATTACGTTTGGATCCTTTGATGTCACATCTTATTTGCAAGGAACAATGTGGATTTGTGAAGGGCAGGCTCACTTCCGATAACTCCCGTCTTTTTCTTAATTTTCTAAATAGGGCCCCGCTTCTTTCTACCCCTCTTGCCGCTATTTCTGTTGATGCAGAGAAAGCTTTTGATAAGGTTGATTGGTCCTTTTTATTAGCTTCTTAACGTTGGCATGGTTTTGGTTCCAAATTCATCTCCCTTGTGTCTCTCCTTTATTCTGCGCCCAAGGCCTCAGTGCTCGTAAATGGTCAACTTTCTTCCTCCTTTTTCTCTTCAGCATGGAGTTCGTCAGGGCTGTCCTTTATCTCCCCTCCTTTTTGTTCTAGCTCTTGAACCTTTTCTTTCTTCCATTCGCAACAACACCTCTATTTCTGGTTTTTCCTTCGGTGATAACCAACTGAAACTCTCTGCTTATGCAGATGATATTCTTCTGTTCATTTCTAATCCTGAGGTATCCATTCCCCCTTTACTTTCTGAATTTAAATTTTTCTCTCTAGTCTCCGGCTATAAGATTAACTCAGATAAAACGGAAATTCTTCCTTTAACCAAAACTTGTCTTCCTCACCTTTTCTCCACTACCGGCTTTGCATGGAACAGCTCAAAGATTAAATATTTGAGCATTTGGTTTTCCAACACCATTTCCTCTTTGGTTAAATTGAATATGTCTGTGGTTTTATCCCGCATTTATCAACTTTTTTCCTCTTGGAATCCTCTTTTTCTCTCCTGGTGGGGCCGTTTGGACTCAATTAAAATGATGATAGCTCCCATTCTAACTTTTATTCTCTCCATGGTCCTGTTCATATCCCTGCCCTTTATTTTAAACTTATTGATTCCTCTCTTTCGAAGTTTCTTTGGAAAAACAAAAAGTCCAGGATCTCTCTTGTTGCGCTTCGCAAATCTAAACAAAATGGTGGAGTTAAATTCCCAGATTTTCGCCTTTACCATAAATCCTTTTCTCTCCGTCAAGCTTTCTTCGGATCCCTCCCCTTTTACTCCTCTTTGGCTTCTCATTGAGCAAACTCTTTTGCTGCCTTTCTCTTTTAATGAGGTGATGCGTTTTTCTACCAAATCTCCTTTTATATTATCTCCCTTATTCAAGCATACCTCTTCTCTTTTAAAACCTTTGGTTCTCCCTCAAGAGACTACACAGGCTTCTTTTTTAAATACCCCTATTTGGTATAATTCTCTTATTCTTTTAAATAACAGACCCATATCTTGGATTTCAAGGAGATCAAAAGGTATTATTTGGGTTCATCATTTATTTGATGGCTTCAGTCCTTGCTCTTTTCCTCAATTCCAACTTTTATTCAAGTGCCCACGCTCCTTTATACATAAATTCAACATACTTATGGAAATAGTTCTTGATCGCTATTACTCTCTTCCTTCTTCATCTCCATCAATCTCAACTCCATCCCCTCTTCATTCTATTCATACCACTTTCCCTAAAGCTTCTCTTGTTTATACATTTTTTTCTTCACCTAATCCTGAGCATGCTAAAACTAAGGTGGAGTTGGCTTGAGAGGCGGATTTGGATTGTACTTGGTCTGTTGCTCTTTGGTATAAAATCTGGTCCAGGTCTCTAAAAATGTCCCGCTCTGCTTCTCTTACTCAATCCTTATTCTATTTCTATCACAGACTCTTTCTTTCTCCTCTAGCATTGTCTCGCTTTCTACCTTCTTCTGACTATAAATGTTGGACTTGTAATGCTTTACAGGCAGACCTTCTCCACTTGTTCTTTCTCTGACCTGTTGTTTCCAGTTTCTGGGACAAGGTTTGGTTATATCTTTCCCGCATTTTTTCACTTTCTATTCCATACACCTCCATTACTCTCTTTCTGGGTAGTCTTTCAGACTCCTTGGAGCTCCCTCCACACTCTCATGGTCTTTTTGATCTTATGCTTGCTCTTGCCTTCCAACATATCTCTTCTAATTGGAAATATCTCACCAAAACTTCCATTCAGGGTTGGTGGAACACTTTATGTCACTTTCACAGGCTGGATGTTGCTTTCGCCTCTTCCTGTAAACCAATATGCATCACACATCTTTACTGGTTAGCTCGCACCTTATACCTAGATCAATTGTCTTTGAATCACCCTGTTCCTGTTAATTCAGAGAATTTTAAACCCTCTTGTAGGGTCCGTTCTCTCTCCATCCTTTACGCTGTTTCATTTTGTTATTGAAATGGTACCATTCACTTATTTGCCATAATTTAGCCTTATATTATTATATATTCTGCTCCCCTCCCCTTCTTTCCCTCCCTACCTCCTCTCTTAAACCCCTATAAAATGCTTTTTTGGTCTTTCATGCATTGACATTAGTACTTATTTTTCTTATTTTGGCATGTTTAATACAAACTTACTGTTTTTTCTGCTGATGTTTTTGCCTGTTATAAGTTCTATTTAATAAAGCTTTTCAAACAGTGAAAAAAGTCGAGTATGGCCGCCCTTAATTACTTTTAAACGGGCTGGATTTAGCAAAAAAGCTTGTTCCCCCCCGGATCTTGAAAGGGGTTTATCATCTGGTGTAAGTGCCACTGTGTCTCTACTGTGAAATGACTAAAGTCCATCCGAAAATTATAAAATAAAAATAAAACAAGATGGCATGGGTTTCCAATCTGATCTCACTGTTTGCTTAAGGTTGAATGGAACCCGGTGCGCCCCTGCACTTCCAATGCCCAATTCCAGCCTTCCAAGTCTGGGAATGCCTAGGCCAACATGTCAACCATATATGACCGGGAATCTGACCCTTCCTTTCCCTCCGGAACTCCCAATGCCCACAGGTTGTTGCAGCGTTGCCAATTTTCCTGGTCCTCCAACTTCCATTGTATGTTAGTCAATTGTGCTTCATGTGTCATAGTTTTTGTTTGGGAGCCTACCAACTCACTCTCCAGAACCTCTGTTCTGGTTTCAAGGGTTGTCAAGTGCTCACTGATTATAGTGCAAGACTTTGCAACTTATCTTACTGCCCCTTGAATCGTCCACATGGCTTACTGTACTCGTCTACTATCCTTGTGGGTCTCTTCACGGTGGGAGAGTATGCATTGTAAAACAGTATCTAGGGTTGGGGGTGTTGAGGGGGATGTGATGTCATCTTGAGGGGATGATGTTGAAATGCTGCTGAGTAACTCCACCCCTGAGTGGTCCCATTGAAAAAAGTATTAATGTGGGTTAGAGTGGCCTGCTGCTCTTGACACTTTACGCATTGTGGCCGTTAGGCCATTTTTGTCTATATCTGATGCCTCCTAACTAGAGTCACCTAGTGAGTCTGAGTCTGACCCTGACCAAAGCCTATCTGATAGGGAAAAGAAGCAGTCATTGCCCTCAGTATTTTGTTTGCTGTGGTTTGAGGAGGCAGTCTGATTTTTACCGGGACATTTCCCAGTTGGGGATGTACTGGAGTGATTTCAGAAAATGGTTACTTAAGCACTGCTTCTTCCAGTCCCCCATCTTCTCCAATTGATGGGCCCCAGACCCAGCTTACTATCCCCTACAGTCTCCCCCTGACACTGTTCCAATAGATTGTGAGCGGGGGACAGTTACCTCCTTACTTGCTACAAGTCCTGTTTCGTGTCCTGTATAATCAATTGCAGTGTCCTCCACGCTTGCCTTATTGTTCCCCCCTTGACTCCGCTCACCTTCTACTTAAGATTGCTGTTCTGTGGCTCATTTCACTTCCGGTGCCGCTCTCAGCCGTTCCAGGACGGAGGGCTCAATCGCATGTTGCTGGGACAGAGCCTCGCAGTTGGCCTTTCATTTCGTATGTGTTCTTCATCTGGGTTGTGGAGCTCCCTGTGGGCTGTTTCCTTCCACCAGCTTTCACCTGGGTGGCAGTTCAACTTCCTGTCTCCGCAGCTCCGCGAGGGTCCAGCGATGTCACGGACTTCAGAGAGGGGGTAGTCGCCAGACCGGACCGTGTCTTTCCCTTGATGCCATCGCTTCCCAAGGATACAGCCACTGGCACCCAGACAACCTCGGAAACCTCCTCACTCCTCACTGCTCACAAGTGCCGTCCACAGACACTGCAGTGCCTTGAGGATCTCAACGCGACAGATGGCAGTCCCACACCGACAGGAACCGGGGCAGAGCTGTAAGTAAGAAGACATGGTTTCCATTCAGCCTTTTCTTGCTATTTCCTTCTCTCTGGTTCTCTCAAGTTTCCTATGTCTGTTACTCTGTCAGGCTGTCTTCCAATGCATTACTTTACATCAGCGATCAGGGAGCTGCTATGCGACCGTCTCAAGCAGTCACAATCTTGCCTCCCATTCGTGCAATGGTATTGCTCTACCTGGATGTATTTTCAATGCATCTAGCCACTTCTATGGTTTTCTGTAAGGATGGACCCTTCATGTCCAACAACTTCTCTTGAAATGTAATATTGTTAGTTCTGTTTATAAATTGGTCCATTCTAATCTCCTCCTGTGAATCCCTAAACTTACATGTGGACACAAAAGTATTTAGGACATAAATGTTCCACTGACTCCCCAGGTAATTGTGACATTGAAATAAATGTGTGCCTCTCTACCGTGATTTTGCAAAAATTTGGGAGAAGCTAAAATGGATGACATGTCCATGCTGGTTAATGGCCTGCTTACCAATAAATTAGATAAAGTGTAAGCTTGTGCACAGGTAAACTAGAATAATCCTTAATATGAGTTACAAGATATGCCCAATGCACTAGAATGTGTCATCAAATACGGTGGAGCATTAGTTAAAATATCCCAGTTCAAATATCCTCAAATTGCCATAGAACACTGTCGATAGTAAAAGTACTATTGTGAAAACAATAAATTAAAATAATGAATGTAGTCACCGTGGTCTCTGTTTCCTCTTTGTTAATACTGCAGGTGTCCTTGGTAAGAGTTCTGTGTGAAACCATACGCCGCACGATCCTTCAGGGCTGTGGAGTTTCTATTGTTGTGGAGTTGCTATGACAATTGTCAGCCGTATTGCCACCATCGGATGCACGGCGTGGTTACACGTCTCTCTTGGTGTGATGTGCCCGGATGGAAGAAAATACCGGAACACTGCTTGTCGCAGAGCTTGCTGGAAACACCAGAACTAAGCTTGTCGCAGAGCTTGTGATGCCCCCATGTACAAAATGCCGGTAATCTCTTACAATTTAAAAAAAAAAATAACAATGGCCAGTCTTGTTGATGGCACACTCACCGATCAGTAAATTCACTGGCACTCAATGGGCACAAACGACCCTCTCCATTCAGATCACGCAGTACAGATTTCCACCAGTTCCAACCTGCTAACAGTTGTCAGACAGCCAAAATATCACTTTTAAAGGTGCCGCAACCCACCACACAATGACTGGCAGGTGTGCTCTGGACTATTCCCACAACGTTGATAGGATCCCTTAATAGGTTGTAGTTAGTAGCACCGGCAACACGTCTTGGTAGTAGACACCTGTCCAGTGTAGTTCAAGCTCTAACAGCGAACTCCACTCCAACTGGGTCAAGCTTAGTTCAGCTCAGTCCAGGGGTCACAAGATCAAGATCAATCCACGGTAGCTCTTTATTTGGTCTGCCCTATTGGGAAACACAATACCATCCTTGTCGCCACATTTAAGAGGAGCAGACAGATAAGGCAGTAGCAGGAACTTTATTAAGTATAGAGGAACAACCCCTGGACACATCCTTACAGCAGCAACTGTCTCCTCCTCTCTGGTCCACCTTCCAAAACCTTGGAAGGCTGGTAACCATAACTAGAATGCAGGACAAGTTGATAGTACACCACACATTACATTTCCACCTATTAGTGTGTGCATGTTGTGGTAATAACTCTATTTTCAACAATAACCAGGGTGTGGTCTGAAGCAAGGATGGAGCGGATGTCTGCCTGTTTCAAGGTTTAAATATGCTAATGGGTTGTGAATATGGAATCTATCCTGTAACTAGAATGATGTACAGGGTAGTAATAGTCAAAATTAAAGCTGCCACGGTGGAATGATCCCCAGACATCAATCAGACCACAAGAGTGAATAGGTCCTGTAAACGATTTTTGCATTTTGTCGGGAATATAGTTTGAATGAGATCATCGGTCAATGAAAGGGTCCATGAGTTGCTTGGAATCCCTGCCCGCATAGGGTTATCTTGTGAATATGTTTGTAAGAAAGTGGAGAATTTGTCCCAGAATTTAAAATCAACACCAGTGGGCCCATGTACATTACATATAGAAATAGGTACATTATTATGTTTTAGAGCCACGAGGAGCCATCTGTCATCTTCATTTTTAACTTCAGTGTCACTTCCAAGTACTAACGTTTTATGAATTACCATGATGAAACCATTTTTGTGTTTAGTGGCAGGAGAACAACAACATGTCCCAGCCGGATAGATCTCAAAATAGGGTGAAGATACAGGAATTCTTTCTGTCTGAGTACTGTGGAGTGAGCAACATTCTGGAAAAAGAAAATCCTAAGTCATGACCAAAGCATTTGTTTACATTGTTTAGAAGCCGAAAACACAGACAATAGATCTGAGTAGCCTGAGAAATAAGCAATGATTCCATGCACCAGTGGATTTTTATTGAATGGTGAACTAACCTTGTTTGTTCTTTGTATGTGGTGTGTGGTGCATTCCTTTTGCCTAAGAATGTTAGAGATAGTAAGCTGTAAGAAGGTTATCATGTCGGAGCTAGGTGATCCTCTCAGGAAGACAATAACTTGTGTGATTATTATGCCTATTGTCATTTTCTAGTCCTCAGTGGGCTTTTCGGGTTGGAGAATGTCCTTAAACATCAAGCCGACTTAAGACACAACGACTTGGGTATTACTAATACATTGTTCAATATCCATTACTCTGGAGTCAATACCAAACCACCGTCCTCAATTCTTTAAAGTGTGATGTTAGTTTCAATTACAAAAGGTTTAAAGTTTCTGATTTCATCCACTAAAACCTATAGATTAAAAGGCAATGGAGATTTAGGGCCGGATTATGAGTAAGGCTTTGTTGAGACAGCCGTACCATTGCTGGCGGTCCAACCACCGCCTCCTCATGGTATGCGCATCCAATTACTATCAGTGCGCTCGGACCACCACAAGACCGCCAAGACTGCCAGGATCTCGGGTCCTGCGGTGGTAGAAAAAGCACTGGTCTATGAAGACAGAACCAGAATCGGCACTACAGTGAAGATTACCACCTGCCTTTCTGGCTGCCTTTTTATGGCAGGGATCTCATCATGAAAGGGTGGTGGAAAGGCAGGGATGGGGCCACAGAAGGGCCCCCGGGTGATTGAACCCATTGTGAATACTGGCTGGGGCACATGTTGTGCCCCCCTACGCCTCTACTGTCATTCATGAATTGTGTGCCATGCACAACATGGTGCATGGCAACAGTGCACCAAACGTGCAAGTGACACTGCACTGTGGTGTGATGTGCTTCAGGCTCTCTATGAGCCGAAGCATGCCACTGCCGCTGACACACCACCAGCCCGGAGGGTACATTGTAATGTGGCAGTCAGGCTGCTGCCGGCTTGGTGGCATTCTCCTGAATGCCGCTGTTGCGGCCTGGCAGTGGGACCGATTACATTGTAATCGGGTCCTTGGCTGGAGATGCTGGATATTTTTTGCCCTCTTATCAACATTACAATTTTTTTCCTTCTGGGATGCTGCTGAGTAAATAAGAGTGATAAAATGCTTGATAAGGATCCATGATGAAAAGTCAAAAGCATATATTTGCCAAGCAGGGTGAGGGAGGCAATGATGAAAATGTATAAAATCCCCTAGTAGAAGAATGAATACAATGTGACACTAAGCAGAGTTTCTATGAATGTTGCAGTAAAAGAGCTGCCAAGCGGTCAGTTGTGGGAACAATACAAATATATTGTCTAATTTACTGTTTAGCACATGTTGCTAATATTTACGAAGAAAATAAACCTTTGGATGTAACAGAGAGTGATCCTCACCCTCTCCTCATCCTCTCCATAATGTATGAGTCAGCGCCTGCTGGGTGGGGGCCGCCTGTTGGGGAGTTTCGTTGTGAAGAGAGGCAGATTGTATTAAAACTTGGCGGCCGCAGCAGCCTGGTGGGAGGAGCACTGCCATGTGCTGGTTTGTATATAAATATACTTTTAAAAGGTCTTAAAAACTCACCAAGCTGCCACTCAGCTATTCAAAGGCTGCCACGGTTCCCTGGTGACAGGATGCTGCTCTGTACTGGCCTAAACAGGACCCATAGTTCCGGGGTCTGTGGGAGGAATACATCCCAGTAGCCAGCTTTGTGTACTCCAGTACTCACTCCCACACACAGAACACATAGCACATGACAGACCAGCATTTACTCATAGCATAATTGTTACGAGGGATTGTACCGCAATCAGTATGGGGGACTCTCTGTCCCGTTGTTTCAGTAGCGGCTCGTGGAGGGAGTGCCGCGGGCCGATGGGAGGGGTGGGGGAGGGGCGGGGTGGGGGGTAGTGCTGAAAAGACAAATGCTTTTCAGCACGCGCATTGACATTTGTTTTATTCATTTTTTATTTACATTACTCCGGTCAGCCGTGAGCCGGAGTTTACTACCCCCCACCCTGTCCCTCGCCCACCCCACCTCACTGCCCGGTGGCACTCCCTCCATGAGCCGTTACTGGCCGTCTTCCCAACCCTGTGGCCTCTACTGCATTCTATGTACCTGCCTGCATCACTGCTGAACCCAAACCACTTCATGGCACACCCCACAGTCTGCACTATGGTTGGGATGCTCTGACCTGCAGCCCTCACGCCACTGTCTCTACAACTGCGCAGAGAATTTGACTTCAATGTTTAATTTGCCTCACTGCCTGCTCTGAAACACAGCCAGCTTTGCAGCACAAATTCCTTCTCTGCTGTCTGTAATGATCCTCCACCTTTTCGGAACGCTGCCCCATTTCATGCCACTGCCTGTCCTGCTTCACGTTGGACCTCTGGCACCACATCACTGACTCTTCTGCGTCACTACCTGTGCCATGCCCATGATCGCACAGCAAGCATCAATTTTCTCTACTTCCCCCACTATTTGTTTCATGTCTGCTGTCCACTTTCTTTTGTTTCTACTGCACTGATTGTCCGACATCATTGGCTGTCCCTTTCCTTGAAAGTGTCATTGAGAGGAGCTGAAAAGCAATCTAGATGTAGGTCTTGCAGGTAGAAAGATTATCACTAGCAACTAGACTCTTTGTAAAGTGATAAAAAGCATCCTGGTAGTCTGTCCTTTCAATGAACTTTGAAATTCAGGCCAGGAGGCCAGAGTAGAAGAACCTACTCAGAAAACCTTGATTTAAAGATATCCTTGAGTCAGTTAACATATGTAGGAAGGTGGATATCTGACTATGGTTACCCCCAACTTTTTGCCTAGTGTTTTGCTTGTTTTTGACTTAGTTGGCCTGGGATCTTGCTATTCAGGACCCCAGGCTTCCTGCTCTCTCTGTTAAAATGGACTCCATGTACCTTAGGTACATATCTAATTGGATACTGGGCCCCCTTATCAGTCCCTGTACAGTGTACCTTAGGTACCCAGGGCATAGGTGTACCCAGGGCCTACCAGGGGCTGCAGCATGTAGTATGCCACCCCTGGCTGGCCATCCAAACTGACACAACTGGCTGCTAAGACAGCTGGGGCAAGGTGGTGTAATCACCCTTTGCTGTAGATATAGTATACCTATATCTAACCCTAAAATGGACACATATACTCCTATCAGTCACTCCTATGACAGGCCCTATCGATCCTGAGGGCAGAGTGCTTGGAATTATGTGAGATGGTGCTCTGGCATGAGCTGAGCCCGTATGCAGCTTGCGGAACCAATCCTAATAGCTGTTACATGATAACGCTATACCATATACTCTTAAGTGCATTATAATCCTCGCGGTTGAATGCTAACTTTGGTATAGCATTATCAAAACATGTCGAGTAAGGTGTCATACGAATTGGAATACTACCCCCTCGCCAGTTCTGGCGACGGGGGTAGCATTCCACCCTTCTAGAGGGACACGACATGTATGTAACTGTGAACCCCGGTTAAAGTTAACTCGAGCCTCAGCATCACAAAATGGATGCTGCCACCACGGACACAAGTCTGACCTGCTGCTGGGAGTCCTTCCAGCGAGGGAGGCTTGGACAAAGGGTTTCCTGCCTTGGGAGGTGCTAGCACCACCCCAGACAGGATTTTGTGTATTGGGTAGGACCGGCCTGAAAGGAATGAGACATGCCTGGGGCACACAAGGTGCCCTGTGCATACACCGGTTCAAACTAGTTGCTGGGGCACCCCTGCCCCAGCTCTGGCGAGAAGCCGGACAAAGGATAGGGGGTGTAACCACCCCCCTTCCTGGTCCCACTTATGGGAGGGACCTAGTTGTAGTGCAGCCCCCTTTAGGAGAATAAAGGTAGGAGCTGGTCCCATTCCAAATTAGATTATCCTGAACAACTTTTACAAGAAGAAACTCTGGACTTCGACGTTCTGCTCCACAGAAGACTGAAGAATCTCCCTTGTGGGCAAGGAGTGTCCACCCTGCAACTGCAGGCACCATCAAGCGTCCAGCGGCTTCACCTTGTCGTCTTCCCTCGAGGATCCAGACTTCAGAGCCCTACGAGACCCGGATTCCCAGACCTCTCCGACCTCAACTTACATCTGCAGCACAGCTGAGATCCGTGGGTGCGACGAGACACGTGGGACCGGCCATCTTGAAAGAAACTGCACTTCGCTTCCAGCATGACCTCTGAGGTAAACTCGACCAAGTGCTTTGGGGATTGAGAATCCCCAGCCCCGAGCAGCCCCTGCACCGAAGACCAGCCCTCCAGCATCCACGAGATCTGCGTGGGGCCCTTTTGCTTGGTTACTGCTCGACGCATTGTCTGGTCACTTGCTGGCTAGCTAGTGACCTCCTAGATGACGATCCTTGGAATTTTCACTGCTGGGATGGTTGCTCCAGACTGGCCCTTGCTCCCCTCCAAAAGAGGAGCACCCCGGACTCTCCTAGTCTGCACCAGACGCCTTTTCCACTCACCGCGTGGGTTGCCTTTGCCAAGGCCTGTTGACACCGAATCCGGAACAGACACCGCCGACAGCGAGAGCCTGCGTGGGAAAGCTTGTGCCTCCATCCTGGTTGTCGAAGACACCTCCTGGTCCACGTGGCTGCAGAGTCAATCGTCCACTCTTCACCTGATCGTGAGGACGACATCTGGTTCCTTCCTGGTTCCACTCCAGTCACTGGCTAGTGACTTTGAACATTGTCCCCTCTGCTTTCAGGTCCTCTTCTTCCTTGATCCACCCGTGGATCACACCGGACAACTTCCACTTGGTCGCCTGCAGCATCTTTCTTCAAGGCTCATTGACTTCGACGCGGAAACCCGACACACTTTGACACCTATGCACCCGCTGCCCGTGGGTGAGGTAACAAGAGCATTTCGGTGCTCAAGGGTAGATTAACTCTCCTAGTGTCCAGATTTCCAGTCGTTTTAGTCCTAGATAGTAAAGACTGTCTGTACTTACCTTTTTCGTAAACTGTACTGTCCATTGACTTTGTTCCGCATCTCGCGTGTGAGTTCACACTCTGCACACGCGTCCCGTGGGCCTCCTATTACTTACCTGTGGTTAGGATAGTGTAGTCCCAGCGAACCTACAGCCTCTGGACAGCTCCATTCCTTCTATCGATTTCCTTATACCATTTACTTAGTATATGGTTTGCCGTGCCCCTAGGGCACCATTGTAATTTTGTGCAACTTATCGTATTTTTCCTAAGAAATTGTCATGTGCTTAGCCTTCTGATCTCATAAAGAGTTCAAAGGTGTTTGTTATTAATAAACATATTGTTTATTTTCATAACAACCTGTGTGGTGTCCTTTCATCTGGTATTCAAGGGGTTATATGTGGTAAAACAGCTGGCTTCACAGGCCAAAAGAGTTTAGCCTAAGACTGCTTTGTCGATGCTACCTTTAGGATAGCTGGTCTTTAACCCCTTCGACGCTCATGACGAGCTGGGCTCGTCATGAGGTAGCCTCCTCGCACGCTCATGACGAGCCCAGCTCGTCATGTAAAGTGCGATATGAAAAATCCCAGCGTACGGGCGGAAATCATGGCGCACGCATGCGGATAAGGTTGACTTACAACCAATCACCATAAGGGTTGTTTGGACTGATACAAGGTGATCACTAGAACTAGTGAGCATCATATATCAGGCCAACTTCTCACATTGGTGTGCAGCGGTTGGGATTTGAGCTTGCTGTTGTTTTTACCAAATATAATCTTGAAATATCATTTGAAAGATCACATAAGGTACCATAGGTACATATAACAAGCTTAGAAATACTCTGAGTTCTACTGAACCAGCTGTTGTAGTAGAAAGGGCCTAGCACACCCTGACTACAACTCTTAGCAAGGGATCAGTAGGAAAACCCATAGTGTAGTTAAGTGCATCACTTGCACCTCACTAGAAAGCATGTTTACCCATGGAGAGACCTCAGTGACTCCCCTAGTGGTTAGTGACCCTCCACAGGTCCTTTCCAGATATGCAGCACTCAGCTTCCCGGAGATGAGACAATTGTGTACCTCCAGGAAACTGAAACAGGGTTCTAACCCTACCACTCCCTTTCTGTTAGGTCTCTTAGAGACATCAGATGCTAGAAAAGCTTCTAACACAGGCCTTTCTAATCCAGATGGGAGCATGCCCCCTTTAGAAGGTGAACAAGGTGATCCAGACTCCAACCTCCCTGAAACAGAAAATATAGATGGTAGAGAGGAAGGGGACTTATCTGAGGATGAGGCAGACAATGGCCAACCTTTAGTCAGCAGACTTACAAGGGCCAACTTAGACCTACACAGGGAAGGAACTGGTGGAGCCCCAGTGCCATCCACTAGCAGGCCTAACCTTGGGGTCAGAAGAGATAGATCTCATTCTGTCGTGGTGTCGGTCCTGAACAACAGGGAGGGCTTGGACCAAAACAAACATCAAGCCCTGGTGCTCCTCGATCTCTCCGCCGCTTTTGATACGGTGGATCATTCCATCTTGCTTTCACGTATCAGAGCGGCGGGAATCGGGGGCTCAGCACTAGTCTGGCTCTCGTCCTTCCTGCGGGATCGCACCCAGGCGGTCCGGCTGGGGGAGTTCACGGCAGCTCCACTTAAGATCACTTGCGGTGTTCCCCAGGGCTCTTCTCTTTCCCCTTTATTGTTCAATCTCTATATCTACCCTCTTATCTTTGCACTTCAGCAGCTGGAGGTCACTGTATATAACTATGCAGATGACCTCCAGCTTGTCTTCAATCTCTCCTCTTCCCCTCACGCTATCTCCAATTTTCAAACTATTATGATTTTTATCAGGGACTGGATGAGCCACAACCATCTGAAGCTGAACCCGGATAAAACCGAGCTGGTGCTCACTGGTGGCTCTTCCAGTCCCTGGAACTCTTCTTTTTGGCCTTCCACTCTTGGTTCCTCTCCTGTCCCTTCTTCCACAGTCAAGACCCTAGGTATAAAAATCAACAATCATCTTACCCTTCATTCACAAATCAGTTATGTCGTCTCTTCTTGCTTTCTGATGCTCCGCACTATTCGCACTGTTTCCCGGTATTTCTCCCCTCTGGCACTCAAACTCATCATGTCTGCCCTTGTGATCTCCCGGCTAGACTATGCCAATGCCCTATACAACGGCATCCCGGCATATAGCCTACGTAAACTCCAGCTTGTGCAGAACCAGGCAGCTCGGCTGGTGTATGGCCTTCCCCGCTTCCATTATTCTACACCATTGTTGAAGGCACTACACTGGTTGCCTGTTCTCCAACGGTCACTCTTTAAAACTGGTTGCATGGTCTTTCAGGCACGGCAGGGAACGGCCCCTGCCTTCATCTCTTCCCTGCTAAAAGATTATGTCCCCACTAGACAGCTTTGATCATCCTCTCAATCCCTTCTACAGGTTCCTTGCTATAACAGAAAAAAATGGGGAGGTTCCAATTTTTCAGTTTTGGCTCCCATTTTTTGGAATTCCCTCCCTGACCACCTACGAGCGACCAAACAATACTCCCTCTTCCGCAAGGGCCTGAAAACTTTCTTGTTTGTTCAGGCCTTTCCACACTAACTGTCCCTTTTTAATCTTCTGTTCTCATGCCTCCAAAAGCACCAAGAAACCGTATGGTGTACGCTGCGCTATATAAATATTTTAAATTCAAATTCAAATTCAATTAGGGACTCCAATAGATCTGTGCACTCTCATGCATCTGCTCAGAGGAGGATGACTTCCCCTCAGAGGAGAGAGCATGAAGCAAAGACGAGGGAAGTTAATCTGAGGATTCAAAGGGAAGAACTTGCCCTTGCCAAGGAGAACCTTGCCTTTGCTAGAGAGCAACAGTTGGGTGGGTCAGCACCCACTGGTGGCAGCAATATCCCTAAGGATAAAGACAGGAGTTTTGACAATAGACACCTGAGTAAAATAGTGCCCTCCTATAAGACAGGAGATGATATCCACAAGTGGATAACTGCTCTAGAGAGGGCCTGCAAAGTACAGCAGGTACCCCAGAGTCAGTGGGCAGCTATATTGTGGCTCTCCTTTGAAGGTAAAGGCAGAGATAAGCTCCTCACTGTTAGAGATGAGGATGCTAATGACTACCAAGTCCTGAAAAATGCACTGATTGATGGGTTTGGCTTAACAACTGAACAGTACAGGTTGATGTTCAGAGACATCCAGAAAACTCAGGCTCATGATTGGACTGATTTTGTAGATGGTGCTACTAAGGCTCTGGAGGGCTGGTTATTGGGAAGTAAAGTTACTGATTACACAGGATTGTACAATCTCATAATGAGAGAGCAAATCTTAAATACCTGTCAAAACCAGCTTTTGCACCAGCACCTGGTGGACTCTGATCTGACCTCTCCACAAGAATTGGGTAAGAGGGCAGACAAATGGGTCAGAACCAGGATTAGGCCTAAGAATCAGGGTGGTGACCAAAACAAAGAGACTACCAAGCCTCAAGAGAAAGGTGGGGATAAATCTACAGAGAACACTTCCCTACGACCCCAAAACTCCAAGAATGGGGATGGGTCCCTAGACACGTCCTCTACCCAGAAGAAACCTTATTGGCATGCCTGCAAACAGGTAGGCCATTGGAAAACTGACAGCAGTTGCCCAAAGAACAGCAATAAGGAGAACATACCCCCAAGTAACACTCCCAAGCCTCCTGTTACTACTAGTAGTAATCCCCCAGGTGGTGGGTGTACCCCCAAGAATTTGGGTGGGTTTACTTTGGGAGTTCCTGGGGACTATGGCCTAACCAGGTCCCCTAACTCAGATACTCTTGTCTGTGAAAATGGCATGGGGTTTGCCAACTTCACTGATTGTCCCAACACTTTGGACAAATACAGACAGGAGCCCCTCATCAATGGTCTGAAAGTTGAGGCCTATAGAGACACAGGGGCTAGCATCACCATGGTGACTGAGAGTCTAGTCCCCTCAAGGCAACTTATACCTGGTGCCACATACCAGGTGACAAACATTGATGGAGTGCAGAAAAATCATCCCATGGCAGTGGTAAATCTCAGCTGGGGAGGTGTCACTGGCCCAAAGAGAGTGGCGGTGTCAGCAAACTTGCCTGTAGATTGTCTACTGGGGAATGATTTGGAAATCTCAGCCTGGGCTGAGGTGGAACAAGAAACCCATTCTAAAATGGTAAATCTTCCTGAACAGGTTAGGAGGGCTGTGCCAGTCTCAGCCCAATCTCAAACAGATTCCTTCCCTGAAAAGGTTAGCAGGGCTGTGATGGTAACAGCCCATACCCAAACTGAGTCCCTTCGTGAAAAGGTTGGTGGGGCTGTGAGGGCCACAGCCCAAACTCAAACTGATTCCTGTGTTGTGAAGCCTGAAACTATGGATCGCTCCACACAAACAGAGAGCATTGAGGAGGAAGAGGAATCTCCCTCCCACCAGACATTAGGAAAGGATCAACCTCCTCAGGGAACTGATCTTACCCCTTGTGAAGAAACTGCCCCAGAGGTAGGCAGGCCTAGCCTGGCAGAACCCCTGATGTCAGTGGACCCTTCCAAGGTGGGACCCAGTCTGGAGCAGGTAACCTGCCCCTCTCTACCCTGCCACAGTCAGCCCGGGGCTACAGAAGTCAAGGAGGCCAGTGAGCCCCAAAGGGCCCCCTGTCCAATAAAACAACCCCATCAGCAGATTAGGGACACCAAAGCTAGCAGCCCTAGCAAGGTGAAAAAGTTAGAAACTCCTGAGGGATCCCCCTTGAACTTAGTTAGGGACCTCCCCCAGATGGACTCTGTTGGGCACAGCCAAACTTGGGACCTAAGGGCCCCAGACCTGACCTGTCCCTCCAGTAAGCCAAAGAGAGGGACCCAGGCTCCAGCTTTAGGCAGCCAGAGGTTGACCCTGAGAGCCCAACACAACTCAGTTGTGGAAAGAAAGGCATATATGGTGGATGGTGATTGGAGGAAGTTGAGCCCAACAGTAGTGGAGCCTCACTTCAGTACTCCATCTCAGCACCAGCCTTTTACTTTGTCAAAAGACACCACAGGTGGAGATTCCCTATGGTGGAGACCCTCAGATACCCTTAGGGTGAGGAATTGCTTAGTGGACCATGAGATAGGGGGTAACCATGACAGTGCTGGTATTTCCTGATATGGCCACTTAGGCAATATAGGCTTACCTGGTCAAGGATAGCCTTATCTCCTTTAGTTTGGGTGGGGGGGGGGGTTATGTAGGAAGGTGGATATCTGACTATGGTGACCCCCAACTTTTTGCCTAGTGTTTTTCTGGTTTTTGACTTAGTTGGCCTAGGATCTTGCTATTCAGGACCCCAGGCTTCCTGCTCTCTCTGTTAAAATGGACTCCATGTACCTTAGGTACATATCTAATTGGATACTGGGCCCCCTTATCAGTCCCTGTACAGTGTACCTTAGGTACCCAGGGAATAGGTGTACCCAGGGCCTACCAGGGGCTGCAGCATGTATTATGCCACCCCTGGATGGCCATCCAAATTGACACAACTGGCTGCTAAGACAGCTGGGGCAAGGTGGTGTAATCAGCCTTTGCTGTAGATATAGTGTACCTATATCTAACCCTAAAATGGACACATATACTCCTATCAGTCACTCCTATGGCAGGCCTTATCGATCCTGAGGGCAGAGTGCTTGGAATTATGTGAGATGGTGCTCTGGCATGATCTGGGCCCGTCTGCAGCTTGCGGAACCAAGTCCTAATAGCTGTTCCATGATAACGCTATACCATATACTCTTAAGTGCATTATATAATCCTTGTGGTTGAATGCTAACTTTGGTATAGCATTATCAAAACATGTCAAGTAAGGTGTCATACGAATTGGAATACTACCCCCTCGCCAGTTCTGGCGACGGGGGTAGCATTCCACCCTTCTAGAGGGACACGACATGTATGTAACTGTGAACCCCGGTTAAAGTTAACTCGAGCCTCAGCATCACAAAATGGATGCTGCCACCACAGACACAAGTCTGACCTCCGGCTGCTGGGAGTCCTTCCAGCGAGGGAGGCTTGGACAAAGGGTTTCCTGCCTTGGGAGGTGCTAGCACCACCCCAGACAGGATTTTGTGTATTGGGTAGGACCGGCCTGAAAGGAATGAGACATGCCTGGGGCACACAAGGTGCCCTGTGCATACACCGGTTCAAACCAGTTGCTAGGGCACCCCTGCCCCAGCTCTGGCGCGAAGCCAGACAAAGGATAGGGGGTGTAACCACCCCCCTTCCTGGTTCCACCCATGGGAGGGACCTATTCGTAGTGCAGCCTCGTTTAGGAGAATAAAGGTAGGAGCTGGTCCCATTCCAAATTAGATTATCCTGAACAACTTTTACAAGAAGAAACTCTGGACTACGACGTTCTGCTCCACAGAAGACTGAAGAATCTCCCTTGTGGGCAAGGAGTGTCCACCCTGCAACTGCAGGCACCATCAAGCGTCCAGCGGCTTCACCTTGTCGTCTTCCTTCGAGGACCCAGACTTCAGAGCCCGACGAGACCCGGATTCCCAGACCTCTCCGACCTCAACTCACATCTGCAGCACAGCTGAGAACCGTGGGTGCGACGAGACACGTGGGACCGGCCATCTTGAAAGAAACTGCACTTCGCTGCCAGCACGACTTCTGAGGTAAACTCGACCAAGTGCTTTGGGGATTGAGAAGCCCCAGCCCCGAGCAGCCCCTGCACCGAAGACCACCCCTCCAGCATCCACGAGATCTGCGTGGGGCCCTTTTGCTTGGTTACTGCTCGACGCGTTGTCTGGTCACTTGCCGGCTGGCTAGTGACCTCATAGACGACGATCCTTGAAATCTTCACTGCTTGTCTTGTTGCTCCAGACTGGCCCTTGCTCCCCTCCAAAAGAGGAGCACCCCGGACTCTCCTCGTCCGCACCAGACTCCTTTTCCACCGCATGGGTTGCCTTTGCCAAGACCTGTTGATGCCGAATCCGGAACAGACACCACCGACAGCGAGAGCCTGCGTGGGACAGCTCGTGCCTCCATCCTGGTCGTCGAAGACACCTCCTGGTCCACGTGGCTGCAGAGTCAAGCGTCTACTCTTCAACTGATCGCGACGACGACATCTGGTTCCTTCCTGGTTCCACTCCAGTCACTGGCTAGTGACTTTGAACATTGTCCCCTCTGCTTTCAGGTCCTTTTCTTCCTAGATCCACCAGTGGATCGCACCGGACATCTTCCACTTGGTCGCCTGCAGCATCTTTCTTCAAGGCTCTATTGACTTCGACGCGGAAACCCGACACACTTTGACACCTATGCACCCGCAGCCCGTGGGTGAGGTAACAAGAGCATTTCGGTGCTCAAGGGTAGATTAACTCTCCTAGTGTCCAGATTTCCAGTCATTTTAGTCCTAGATAGTAAAGACTGTCCGTACTTACCTTTTTCGTAAACTGTACTGTCCATTGACTTTGTTCCGCATCTCGCGTGTGAGTTCACACTCTGCACACGCGTCCCATGGGCCTCCTATTACTTACCTGTGGTTAGGATAGTGTAGTCCCAGCGAACCTACAGCCTCTGGACAGCTCCATTCCTTCTATCGATTTCCTTATACCATTTACTTAGTATATGGTTTGCCATGCCCCTAGGGCACCATTGTAATTTTGTGCAACTTATCGTATTTTTCCTAAGAAATTGTCATGTGCTTAGCCTTCTGATCTCATAAAGAGTTCAAAGGTGTTTGTTATTAATAAACATATTGTTTATTTTCATAACAACCTGTGTGGTGTCCTTTCATCTGGTATTCAAGGGGTTATATGTGGTAAAACAGCTGGCTTCACATGCCAAAAGAGTTTAGCCTAAGACTGCTTTGTCCATGCTACCATTAGGATAGCTGTAGGGAACATATTGTGAGTGATGCAGAAATGTCACTTGACACAAAAAGGATTCATTTAAGTAAGTTAGATGTAGTTCAGCTTTAAACACGCAAAGATGATGGGAGGAATATTGTAAATGTTTCTAATCACTGATGTTCGCTAGAGGCAGCATCCCAACCCATCATTCTTTTGCTCACCATGTCACCTCAGTTTGGGCCAGCCATCTGCAAGTCAGTCTTGACCTTGCTCCTCATGGGAGCAGCTCAGCCTGAACTGCCAGGTCCTCCCTGAACTGGAACCAAGCATCCTAGGGTTGATTTTGGGGTATTACCTCTCATCAGCCAGGCTCGCTTGAATCCAGTGACACAGTGAGCATGGGACCCACCTCTGGACATACCCATGCCACTTAGGGCAGTACATGCAACACAAATAAACTGATGGGAGGAATCGTTGCAATTTTTCTAATCACTGTAGATTCATCTGGGTAGCATGCCAACCCATTGGTATTTTGCTCACCTCGTCACCTCAGTTTGGACCCAGTCATATGTAAATCAGCCTTGACCCTGCTCCTCATGGGAACATGTTCAGCCTGAACTGCCCGGTTTTAGACTCACAATCCTAATGTACCCTGTCCTTCTCTCTTGCAGATATTCTGCAGAGTTAGATGCTTAGTACCACACTGCTTCCTGGTCAGTAGCTCAATGATACACCGATGACCTAACTACACAAGGGGCCTTTAGGACTGAATTCCTGACACAATTATGTTTTTTACTGTAAGCGTATACCTCACCAATTGAAAGAAGAAGAGGAAAAGTAATTCTTCTAGCGCATAAAGGTGGCAGCCTTGTGCCTGCAGTTTGTTTTTATTCCACCATCACATTTAATTTTAATAGAGCAGTAAGAGTTCTTCCTGGAGGCAGGTGTAGAATCATTTTTCAGATTTAGTGTACAACAGGTGAAAAGATGATTCTCATCTGTGCAATGGAAATTGCTATTGCATTGGAATCTCAGTAATCGGAAAACATAAGTTAATCACACAAGGATAACTGAAAATGAAAAAGGATAAAGAATGGGAATGGAAAAAAAAAATGAAGATGCAAATTACAATGTTGGTCCACCAGTCAAGGGACTGAAATGTTCATTTTATGCGAATGTGATAGATAAAATGCCTTCACTCACAGTGCAAGAACGCCATTGGCCAAAAGAGCTGTGCCTCCGTCCCACACTGTATGCTCTGGTGGGCAGAAGCACAATGTGCATAATAAATGAATGAATGATTGACTAGATTTGCACCGTGCCAAGAACTGCCGAATACTGGGCATCCAGGCACTAGAGAACAATGGAATTCAGACAAACTGCCAAAGGGAGGAATTATAATAGAATAAATACCCAAGTTTTAGGATGATTTTGAGAGTAGGCAACAGAAGGGGCATCATGTAAACGCGAGGAAACATTATACCACAAACTTGTCTCCTGACCCGGATCGACCTCCATCTCTGAAGTGAAGAAAGTAGGGTGTGTAGCCAAGTTGGCCCTTGAGAAGCACATAATGCACATAGGCACACAACATGGCGACAAATTGAAAAGCATGGGGGACCTAGTATCTGTCTGGCTTTATATGAGATTACCAGCACCTTAAACTGTACTCTTATGAACCGGGAATCAAGTAGCTCACCCCATTGGGCTGAAATGGACAGATGATACGCATATTGAGAATGAGGATGCTGCCACATTTTTTAACAGTTAAAGCTTCCTTGCCAAGCATTTATTGGCTCTAACATAAGCGAGTTAGCATGATCTAGCTTGTATGTAATCATTGAGTGTACCATATCTTGGGGGCGTGGCTTGAGCGCCGATGGGTGAGGCGGCGTCAGCTGGTAGCTCCGTGCCCGATCCCCTAAATATCCTGACAAAATCGATGAAAGTTGGTGAAACTCAAGAAACGAGTGTCGGAACATCGGGACACGAGAATCCGACCGACATCGAAGCGATCGGTGGCTCCTGAGCGACCTAGGCACGAGTTATGCTGCCGGAGCGGCTTGTGGAGATGCAGCAAGATTGCGGTGGGAGACGGCGAGTGATGACGAGCTGAGCCAGCAGACCTGCTGAATGAGTCGGCAGGTCCAACTATAGGGAGCGTTGGACCCTGTGGAGCGCGCCCTGGCACGCCGGCGGCGTAAACAGTGATATCGGCGAGCGAAGCACCTTGGCAACCGGAGTGTCCGGAGAACCGCGAGGCCGACCTGGACCTAAAATGGAGGCCGGAGGGCTGCCCGATCCTGGTGGGGCAGGCCCGTGAAGCTGCGCACCGGAGGGCCTGCAGCTGACTGATGAAACGGCAGAGCCGGAACAGCGGTGTTCAGCCCTTGGGCGCCGACGAGAAGACGGAGATCTGGTGAGCGGAAGACCGCAGAAGGGCCGGCCATCGGAGATCGTGGGCCTACCAAGGAGACAGCCCAGGGCTCCAGGACTCCAGAGATCCAGAGTGAAGCCGCAGAGCAAAACGGGCGCACGAGGACCGCCTAGCTGAAGAAGACGACGAGTCGCCGGCTGCGGTGCCTCATAGCAGTGCCCGGTAAGTGTGGTGCCGTGGGCCTGGACCCGGTACTGCGGAGGTGGGGGCGGAGGACGGGTCCGCGGCACCGCACGAGCGCCGGCAGAGGTAAATGTGCAGGAATTTATATAGCGCAAATCACCAAGCTGTTTCTAAGCGCTTGCTTAGGGAACCCGTCCTGGTATTCCCCTGTGAGATAACCCCGGCAGGGTATCCGCAAGGTGAAAGCCAGGCATCCCGCCGCAAGGGGCCGTTGTGGAGATTAAGCAAGCTATTGCCCAGAGGCGCAGAGTGTGAACCCGTGAATCGAGTAGGCACCGGAGCGAGAATTGTCGAGTCCATGGACATTTTAGGACTCAAGACCCCGCCGAGCCGGGAATTGAACCCTGGTCCCGGGCTGACCTCTGCTTCCAGGTCTGCCTCCTCTAACCAGTGAGCCACACTTCTCAAGCAAGCAGCAAGCAAGCAGACGCGGCGGACTCAGGGCAGACTGAGAACGGGGCCCTGAGGGGCAAGAACTAACCCCGGGAGGAAACGCGAGCAAGGGGACAGAGAACGCCCTGGGCCCACGAGCGACGCGGGGGTCCCTGGTGGAGGACAGACACTCTGGAGGCAGATGAGCAGGGGCCCGGTGGTGAATTTGAGCGAGAGGAGGCGCTGATGAGGACCTAGCAGTGTGCGCTGCACTGGTGGCCACGAGACAGCCGGAGGGGCAGCTGGGCGAACTCTAGGGCCTAGGTGCTACAAGGGTGGAGCAGATTAGGTGATAGGGCCCAGTTCAGTAGACGGCAATGGACTCTGGTGTTAACGGAGATGTGGGGACCTGCAGGACTTCAGTGAGGGGCTTCCGTACTGTTGAGGGATGCTTCCTGGTGACTGATCCTACGTGGGTTGGACCTGAGGTGGCGTGGACTGTTGGAGGCTGAGGGCTACGACACTTACGATCAGTCTGCTTAATAATACCCAGGGTATTAGTCCGAGGAGAGGCCCATAGGGACCCTTGAGCTGGGAGGAGTCGTCATACAGGACGGAGGATCGACCTGCTGTGCGGCATGAAGCCAAAAAACAAGAAAGAGGAGACGATGGAGCGAAACGACGATCGTGGAGCGGGGGGCGAGCCCGGGGAGGTGATATCGGAAATAGGGCTGCGTCAAAACCTTGATAAGATCCTGGAAGCCATAGCGGCAACGAAGGACAACTTGCAGCAAGACATTGCACAGGTCGCAACCGGGCTAGGCCTCCTGCGTGCAGATCACTCGAAGTTGGTGGATAGGGTAAAATCAAACGAAATAGCCGTCCAAGAACTGAAACCGGCGCAAGTGGCTGTGGAGCGCAAGCTGGACGATGTGCTGGGACGTTTAGCGATGTTTGACAAAAGGGCTGAGGATTTTGAAAGTAGAAACCGGCGTAATAACATAAGTGTAGTGGGCCTGCTGGAAAAAACAGAAGGGGCCGACATGATTGCTTACCTGCAGAACAGGCTGAAAACTGAGGATGCGCCGAAGGGACTGTTTCCCTTCTTCACACTTGAAAGGGCGCATAGGGTGCCTGCTCGGCAACCGCTGCCTGGCCATCCTCCTCGGCCGGTAGTGGCCAAATTACTCCACTATAAGGATAGAGACATGCTGATCCAGAGGGCGCGCACCACAGGGCCCTTCAAAGTGGGAAATAACACAGTCACAATATTCCCGGATTACACGCAGGAAATACAGACATGCAGGGCTTCTTATCTGGCAGTTAAGAAAGAGCTCAGGGAAGAGGGGATCCAGTACTCATTAATATTCCCGGCAAAATTGAGAGTGATTGTGGATGGCACGACTCAGTTCTTTTTGGCGCCTGAAGAAGCGTGGACATGGCTCGAGACGTACAGAGAGGGCACAGATCGTAAGGGCCAAAGGCACTCCGACCCACCTAAACCATCCCAGATGTGCAAATCCCAACGTATCCGGAAAAGAAACAAGACCCAGCAGAAACAGCAGTCGACTCAAATGGCGGCGGACAAGCAGGGAGCTCTGGCGGCGACAGCGGAGATAACTGGCTCACAGAGGGCTGAGTCAACGGTGGGAACGGAGCCGGACGAAGACAAGATGAGATCGGACACTCAAATCTCAGAAACAGACAGTAATAGAGGTCCTGCTGTTACACCCAGAACCGCGGAAGGGATGCTGGATGAATAACCTGCCTGAGAGAACACTAGCAGCTGCACAACCAACAGGGTCTGCTTACGCACGTCATGGCGCCTGGCAACCTCAGAGGGCAAGACAATTGCAGCACGTCACCATATGGGATCTGGGGAGGTAGGGCTTGAGGCGAGGGCCGCTACCTGTTGGGGCCGAGTTACCCTTCCACTGCCCTTAAGGCAACCTGTAGTGACTACTGCAGGATAGAATTGTGTGATTTGTTGTAAAAGTTTGGATGGGGGCTGATAACATGTTATTGGGTCCTGTTCTGGGGGGGAGGGTGGAGGGTGTTGAATGGGGTGTTGTTACATGGGGCAGTAGCGATGGTGTGGGCGGACTTAACATGGGCAGTTTGCAGCTGAGAGTAGAGCACAATGGGGACATTACCTGAATTGAGATGTATCACATGTAATAGGTCTGAATACAATGACTAGGCGCCACAAGGTACACACATATCTAGTGAGGAGGGGAATCCACATAGCCCTACTGCAGGAGACACATCTCACCAGAGCCTGAGGTCAGGCGCTGCAGCGTAGGTGGAGGGTCAGGTGTTCAGCACAGCATATTCCCTCCCTGACCACCTACGAGCGACCAAACAATACTCCCTCTTCCGCAAGGGCCTGAAAACTTTCTTGTTTGTTCAGGCCTTTCCACACTAACTGTCCCTTTTTAATCTTCTGTTCTCATGCCTCCAAAAGCACCAAGAAACCGTATGGTGTACGCTGCGCTATATAAATATTTTAAATTCAAATTCAAATTCAATTAGGGACTCCAATAGATCTGTGCACTCTCATGCATCTGCTCAGAGGAGGATGACTTCCCCTCAGAGGAGAGAGCATGAAGCAAAGACGAGGGAAGTTAATCTGAGGATTCAAAGGGAAGAACTTGCCCTTGCCAAGGAGAACCTTGCCTTTGCTAGAGAGCAACAGTTGGGTGGGTCAGCACCCACTGGTGGCAGCAATATCCCTAAGGATAAAGACAGGAGTTTTGACAATAGACACCTGAGTAAAATAGTGCCCTCCTATAAGACAGGAGATGATATCCACAAGTGGATAACTGCTCTAGAGAGGGCCTGCAAAGTACAGCAGGTACCCCAGAGTCAGTGGGCAGCTATATTGTGGCTCTCCTTTGAAGGTAAAGGCAGAGATAAGCTCCTCACTGTTAGAGATGAGGATGCTAATGACTACCAAGTCCTGAAAAATGCACTGATTGATGGGTTTGGCTTAACAACTGAACAGTACAGGTTGATGTTCAGAGACATCCAGAAAACTCAGGCTCATGATTGGACTGATTTTGTAGATGGTGCTACTAAGGCTCTGGAGGGCTGGTTATTGGGAAGTAAAGTTACTGATTACACAGGATTGTACAATCTCATAATGAGAGAGCAAATCTTAAATACCTGTCAAAACCAGCTTTTGCACCAGCACCTGGTGGACTCTGATCTGACCTCTCCACAAGAATTGGGTAAGAGGGCAGACAAATGGGTCAGAACCAGGATTAGGCCTAAGAATCAGGGTGGTGACCAAAACAAAGAGACTACCAAGCCTCAAGAGAAAGGTGGGGATAAATCTACAGAGAACACTTCCCTACGACCCCAAAACTCCAAGAATGGGGATGGGTCCCTAGACACGTCCTCTACCCAGAAGAAACCTTATTGGCATGCCTGCAAACAGGTAGGCCATTGGAAAACTGACAGCAGTTGCCCAAAGAACAGCAATAAGGAGAACATACCCCCAAGTAACACTCCCAAGCCTCCTGTTACTACTAGTAGTAATCCCCCAGGTGGTGGGTGTACCCCCAAGAATTTGGGTGGGTTTACTTTGGGAGTTCCTGGGGACTATGGCCTAACCAGGTCCCCTAACTCAGATACTCTTGTCTGTGAAAATGGCATGGGGTTTGCCAACTTCACTGATTGTCCCAACACTTTGGACAAATACAGACAGGAGCCCCTCATCAATGGTCTGAAAGTTGAGGCCTATAGAGACACAGGGGCTAGCATCACCATGGTGACTGAGAGTCTAGTCCCCTCAAGGCAACTTATACCTGGTGCCACATACCAGGTGACAAACATTGATGGAGTGCAGAAAAATCATCCCATGGCAGTGGTAAATCTCAGCTGGGGAGGTGTCACTGGCCCAAAGAGAGTGGCGGTGTCAGCAAACTTGCCTGTAGATTGTCTACTGGGGAATGATTTGGAAATCTCAGCCTGGGCTGAGGTGGAACAAGAAACCCATTCTAAAATGGTAAATCTTCCTGAACAGGTTAGGAGGGCTGTGCCAGTCTCAGCCCAATCTCAAACAGATTCCTTCCCTGAAAAGGTTAGCAGGGCTGTGATGGTAACAGCCCATACCCAAACTGAGTCCCTTCGTGAAAAGGTTGGTGGGGCTGTGAGGGCCACAGCCCAAACTCAAACTGATTCCTGTGTTGTGAAGCCTGAAACTATGGATCGCTCCACACAAACAGAGAGCATTGAGGAGGAAGAGGAATCTCCCTCCCACCAGACATTAGGAAAGGATCAACCTCCTCAGGGAACTGATCTTACCCCTTGTGAAGAAACTGCCCCAGAGGTAGGCAGGCCTAGCCTGGCAGAACCCCTGATGTCAGTGGACCCTTCCAAGGTGGGACCCAGTCTGGAGCAGGTAACCTGCCCCTCTCTACCCTGCCACAGTCAGCCCGGGGCTACAGAAGTCAAGGAGGCCAGTGAGCCCCAAAGGGCCCCCTGTCCAATAAAACAACCCCATCAGCAGATTAGGGACACCAAAGCTAGCAGCCCTAGCAAGGTGAAAAAGTTAGAAACTCCTGAGGGATCCCCCTTGAACTTAGTTAGGGACCTCCCCCAGATGGACTCTGTTGGGCACAGCCAAACTTGGGACCTAAGGGCCCCAGACCTGACCTGTCCCTCCAGTAAGCCAAAGAGAGGGACCCAGGCTCCAGCTTTAGGCAGCCAGAGGTTGACCCTGAGAGCCCAACACAACTCAGTTGTGGAAAGAAAGGCATATATGGTGGATGGTGATTGGAGGAAGTTGAGCCCAACAGTAGTGGAGCCTCACTTGAGTACTCCATCTCAGCACCAGCCTTTTACTTTGTCAAAAGACACCACAGGTGGAGATTCCCTATGGTGGAGACCCTCAGATACCCTTAGGGTGAGGAATTGCTTAGTGGACCATGAGATAGGGGGTAACCATGACAGTGCTGGTATTTCCTGATATGGCCACTTAGGCAATATAGGCTTACCTGGTCAAGGATAGCCTTATCTCCTTTAGTTTGGGTGGGGGGGGGGGGTTATGTAGGAAGGTGGATATCTGACTATGGTGACCCCCAACTTTTTGCCTAGTGTTTTTCTGGTTTTTGACTTAGTTGGCCTAGGATCTTGCTATTCAGGACCCCAGGCTTCCTGCTCTCTCTGTTAAAATGGACTCCATGTACCTTAGGTACATATCTAATTGGATACTGGGCCCCCTTATCAGTCCCTGTACAGTGTACCTTAGGTACCCAGGGAATAGGTGTACCCAGGGCCTACCAGGGGCTGCAGCATGTATTATGCCACCCCTGGATGGCCATCCAAATTGACACAACTGGCTGCTAAGACAGCTGGGGCAAGGTGGTGTAATCAGCCTTTGCTGTAGATATAGTGTACCTATATCTAACCCTAAAATGGACACATATACTCCTATCAGTCACTCCTATGGCAGGCCTTATCGATCCTGAGGGCAGAGTGCTTGGAATTATGTGAGATGGTGCTCTGGCATGATCTGGGCCCGTCTGCAGCTTGCGGAACCAAGTCCTAATAGCTGTTCCATGATAACGCTATACCATATACTCTTAAGTGCATTATATAATCCTTGTGGTTGAATGCTAACTTTGGTATAGCATTATCAAAACATGTCAAGTAAGGTGTCATACGAATTGGAATACTACCCCCTCGCCAGTTCTGGCGACGGGGGTAGCATTCCACCCTTCTAGAGGGACACGACATGTATGTAACTGTGAACCCCGGTTAAAGTTAACTCGAGCCTCAGCATCACAAAATGGATGCTGCCACCACAGACACAAGTCTGACCTCCGGCTGCTGGGAGTCCTTCCAGCGAGGGAGGCTTGGACAAAGGGTTTCCTGCCTTGGGAGGTGCTAGCACCACCCCAGACAGGATTTTGTGTATTGGGTAGGACCGGCCTGAAAGGAATGAGACATGCCTGGGGCACACAAGGTGCCCTGTGCATACACCGGTTCAAACCAGTTGCTAGGGCACCCCTGCCCCAGCTCTGGCGCGAAGCCAGACAAAGGATAGGGGGTGTAACCACCCCCCTTCCTGGTTCCACCCATGGGAGGGACCTATTCGTAGTGCAGCCTCGTTTAGGAGAATAAAGGTAGGAGCTGGTCCCATTCCAAATTAGATTATCCTGAACAACTTTTACAAGAAGAAACTCTGGACTACGACGTTCTGCTCCACAGAAGACTGAAGAATCTCCCTTGTGGGCAAGGAGTGTCCACCCTGCAACTGCAGGCACCATCAAGCGTCCAGCGGCTTCACCTTGTCGTCTTCCTTCGAGGACCCAGACTTCAGAGCCCGACGAGACCCGGATTCCCAGACCTCTCCGACCTCAACTCACATCTGCAGCACAGCTGAGAACCGTGGGTGCGACGAGACACGTGGGACCGGCCATCTTGAAAGAAACTGCACTTCGCTTCCAGCACGACTTCTGAGGTAAACTCGACCAAGTGCTTTGGGGATTGAGAAGCCCCAGCCCCGAGCAGCCCCTGCACCGAAGACCACCCCTCCAGCATCCACGAGATCTGCGTGGGGCCCTTTTGCTTGGTTACTGCTCGACGCGTTGTCTGGTCACTTGCCGGCTGGCTAGTGACCTCATAGACGACGATCCTTGAAATCTTCACTGCTTGTCTTGTTGCTCCAGACTGGCCCTTGCTCCCCTCCAAAAGAGGAGCACCCCGGACTCTCCTCGTCCGCACCAGACTCCTTTTCCACCGCATGGGTTGCCTTTGCCAAGACCTGTTGATGCCGAATCCGGAACAGACACCACCGACAGCGAGAGCCTGCGTGGGACAGCTCGTGCCTCCATCCTGGTCGTCGAAGACACCTCCTGGTCCACGTGGCTGCAGAGTCAAGCGTCTACTCTTCAACTGATCGCGACGACGACATCTGGTTCCTTCCTGGTTCCACTCCAGTCACTGGCTAGTGACTTTGAACATTGTCCCCTCTGCTTTCAGGTCCTTTTCTTCCTAGATCCACCCGTGGATCGCACCGGACATCTTCCACTTGGTCGCCTGCAGCATCTTTCTTCAAGGCTCTATTGACTTCGACGCGGAAACCCGACACACTTTGACACCTATGCACCCGCAGCCCGTGGGTGAGGTAACAAGAGCATTTCGGTGCTCAAGGGTAGATTAACTCTCCTAGTGTCCAGATTTCCAGTCATTTTAGTCCTAGATAGTAAAGACTGTCCGTACTTACCTTTTTCGTAAACTGTACTGTCCATTGACTTTGTTCCGCATCTCGCGTGTGAGTTCACACTCTGCACACGCGTCCCATGGGCCTCCTATTACTTACCTGTGGTTAGGATAGTGTAGTCCCAGCGAACCTACAGCCTCTGGACAGCTCCATTCCTTCTATCGATTTCCTTATACCATTTACTTAGTATATGGTTTGCCATGCCCCTAGGGCACCATTGTAATTTTGTGCAACTTATCGTATTTTTCCTAAGAAATTGTCATGTGCTTAGCCTTCTGATCTCATAAAGAGTTCAAAGGTGTTTGTTATTAATAAACATATTGTTTATTTTCATAACAACCTGTGTGGTGTCCTTTCATCTGGTATTCAAGGGGTTATATGTGGTAAAACAGCTGGCTTCACATGCCAAAAGAGTTTAGCCTAAGACTGCTTTGTCCATGCTACCATTAGGATAGCTGTAGGGAACATATTGTGAGTGATGCAGAAATGTCACTTGACACAAAAAGGATTCATTTAAGTAAGTTAGATGTAGTTCAGCTTTAAACACGCAAAGATGATGGGAGGAATATTGTAAATGTTTCTAATCACTGATGTTCGCTAGAGGCAGCATCCCAACCCATCATTCTTTTGCTCACCATGTCACCTCAGTTTGGGCCAGCCATCTGCAAGTCAGTCTTGACCTTGCTCCTCATGGGAGCAGCTCAGCCTGAACTGCCAGGTCCTCCCTGAACTGGAACCAAGCATCCTAGGGTTGATTTTGGGGTATTACCTCTCATCAGCCAGGCTCGCTTGAATCCAGTGACACAGTGAGCATGGGACCCACCTCTGGACATACCCATGCCACTTAGGGCAGTACATGCAACACAAATAAACTGATGGGAGGAATCGTTGCAATTTTTCTAATCACTGTAGATTCATCTGGGTAGCATGCCAACCCATTGGTATTTTGCTCACCTCGTCACCTCAGTTTGGACCCAGTCATATGTAAATCAGCCTTGACCCTGCTCCTCATGGGAACATGTTCAGCCTGAACTGCCCGGTTTTAGACTCACAATCCTAATGTACCCTGTCCTTCTCTCTTGCAGATATTCTGCAGAGTTAGATGCTTAGTACCACACTGCTTCCTGGTCAGTAGCTCAATGATACACCGATGACCTAACTACACAAGGGGCCTTTAGGACTGAATTCCTGACACAATTATGTTTTTTACTGTAAGCGTATACCTCACCAATTGAAAGAAGAAGAGGAAAAGTAATTCTTCTAGCGCATAAAGGTGGCAGCCTTGTGCCTGCAGTTTGTTTTTATTCCACCATCACATTTAATTTTAATAGAGCAGTAAGAGTTCTTCCTGGAGGCAGGTGTAGAATCATTTTTCAGATTTAGTGTACAACAGGTGAAAAGATGATTCTCATCTGTGCAATGGAAATTGCTATTGCATTGGAATCTCAGTAATCGGAAAACATAAGTTAATCACACAAGGATAACTGAAAATGAAAAAGGATAAAGAATGGGAATGGAAAAAAAAAATGAAGATGCAAATTACAATGTTGGTCCACCAGTCAAGGGACTGAAATGTTCATTTTATGCGAATGTGATAGATAAAATGCCTTCACTCACAGTGCAAGAACGCCATTGGCCAAAAGAGCTGTGCCTCCGTCCCACACTGTATGCTCTGGTGGGCAGAAGCACAATGTGCATAATAAATGAATGAATGATTGACTAGATTTGCACCGTGCCAAGAACTGCCGAATACTGGGCATCCAGGCACTAGAGAACAATGGAATTCAGACAAACTGCCAAAGGGAGGAATTATAATAGAATAAATACCCAAGTTTTAGGATGATTTTGAGAGTAGGCAACAGAAGGGGCATCATGTAAACGCGAGGAAACATTATACCACAAACTTGTCTCCTGACCCGGATCGACCTCCATCTCTGAAGTGAAGAAAGTAGGGTGTGTAGCCAAGTTGGCCCTTGAGAAGCACATAATGCACATAGGCACACAACATGGCGACAAATTGAAAAGCATGGGGGACCTAGTATCTGTCTGGCTTTATATGAGATTACCAGCACCTTAAACTGTACTCTTATGAACCGGGAATCAAGTAGCTCACCCCATTGGGCTGAAATGGACAGATGATACGCATATTGAGAATGAGGATGCTGCCACATTTTTTAACAGTTAAAGCTTCCTTGCCAAGCATTTATTGGCTCTAACATAAGCGAGTTAGCATGATCTAGCTTGTATGTAATCATTGAGTGTACCATATCTTGGGGGCGTGGCTTGAGCGCCGATGGGTGAGGCGGCGTCAGCTGGTAGCTCCGTGCCCGATCCCCTAAATATCCTGACAAAATCGATGAAAGTTGGTGAAACTCAAGAAACGAGTGTCGGAACATCGGGACACGAGAATCCGACCGACATCGAAGCGATCGGTGGCTCCTGAGCGACCTAGGCACGAGTTATGCTGCCGGAGCGGCTTGTGGAGATGCAGCAAGATTGCGGTGGGAGACGGCGAGTGATGACGAGCTGAGCCAGCAGACCTGCTGAATGAGTCGGCAGGTCCAACTATAGGGAGCGTTGGACCCTGTGGAGCGCGCCCTGGCACGCCGGCGGCGTAAACAGTGATATCGGCGAGCGAAGCACCTTGGCAACCGGAGTGTCCGGAGAACCGCGAGGCCGACCTGGACCTAAAATGGCGGCCGGAGGGCTGCCCGATCCTGGTGGGGCAGGCCCGTGAAGCTGCGCACCGGAGGGCCTGCAGCTGACTGATGAAACGGCAGAGCCGGCACAGCGGTGTTCAGCCCTTGGGCGCCGACGAGAAGACGGAGATCTGGTGAGCGGAAGACCGCAGAAGGGCCGGCCATCGGAGATCGTGGGCCTACCAAGGAGACAGCCCAGGGCTCCAGGACTCCAGAGATCCAGAGTGAAGCCGCAGAGCAAAACGGGCGCACGAGGACCGCCTAGCTGAAGAAGACGACGAGTCGCCGGCTGCGGTGCCTCATAGCAGTGCCCGGTAAGTGTGGTGCCGTGGGCCTGGACCCGGTACTGCGGAGGTGGGGGCGGAGGACGGGTCCGCGGCACCGCACGAGCGCCGGCAGAGGTAAATGTGCAGGAATTTATATAGCGCAAATCACCAAGCTGTTTCTAAGCGCTTGCTTAGGGAACCCGTCCTGGTATTCCCCTGTGAGATAACCCCGGCAGGGTATCCGCAAGGTGAAAGCCAGGCATCCCGCCGCAAGGGGCCGTTGTGGAGATTAAGCAAGCTATTGCCCAGAGGCGCAGAGTGTGAACCCGTGAATCGAGTAGGCACCGGAGCGAGAATTGTCGAGTCCATGGACATTTTAGGACTCAAGACCCCGCCGAGCCGGGAATTGAACCCTGGTCCCGGGCTGACCTCTGCTTCCAGGTCTGCCTCCTCTAACCAGTGAGCCACACTTCTCAAGCAAGCAGCAAGCAAGCAGACGCGGCGGACTCAGGGCAGACTGAGAACGGGGCCCTGAGGGGCAAGAACTAACCCCGGGAGGAAACGCGAGCAAGGGGACAGAGAACGCCCTGGGCCCACGAGCGACGCGGGGGTCCCTGGTGGAGGACAGACACTCTGGAGGCAGATGAGCAGGGGCCCGGTGGTGAATTTGAGCGAGAGGAGGCGCTGATGAGGACCTAGCAGTGTGCGCTGCACTGGTGGCCACGAGACAGCCGGAGGGGCAGCTGGGCGAACTCTAGGGCCTAGGTGCTACAAGGGTGGAGCAGATTAGGTGATAGGGCCCAGTTCAGTAGACGGCAATGGACTCTGGTGTTAACGGAGATGTGGGGACCTGCAGGACTTCAGTGAGGGGCTTCCGTACTGTTGAGGGATGCTTCCTGGTGACTGATCCTACGTGGGTTGGACCTGAGGTGGCGTGGACTGTTGGAGGCTGAGGGCTACGACACTTACGATCAGTCTGCTTAATAATACCCAGGGTATTAGTCCGAGGAGAGGCCCATAGGGACCCTTGAGCTGGGAGGAGTCGTCATACAGGACGGAGGATCGACCTGCTGTGCGGCATGAAGCCAAAAAACAAGAAAGAGGAGACGATGGAGCGAAACGACGATCGTGGAGCGGGGGGCGAGCCCGGGGAGGTGATATCGGAAATAGGGCTGCGTCAAAACCTTGATAAGATCCTGGAAGCCATAGCGGCAACGAAGGACAACTTGCAGCAAGACATTGCACAGGTCGCAACCGGGCTAGGCCTCCTGCGTGCAGATCACTCGAAGTTGGTGGATAGGGTAAAATCAAACGAAATAGCCGTCCAAGAACTGAAACCGGCGCAAGTGGCTGTGGAGCGCAAGCTGGACGATGTGCTGGGACGTTTAGCGATGTTTGACAAAAGGGCTGAGGATTTTGAAAGTAGAAACCGGCGTAATAACATAAGTGTAGTGGGCCTGCTGGAAAAAACAGAAGGGGCCGACATGATTGCTTACCTGCAGAACAGGCTGAAAACTGAGGATGCGCCGAAGGGACTGTTTCCCTTCTTCACACTTGAAAGGGCGCATAGGGTGCCTGCTCGGCAACCGCTGCCTGGCCATCCTCCTCGGCCGGTAGTGGCCAAATTACTCCACTATAAGGATAGAGACATGCTGATCCAGAGGGCGCGCACCACAGGGCCCTTCAAAGTGGGAAATAGCACAGTCACAATATTCCCGGATTACACGCAGGAAATACAGACATGCAGGGCTTCTTATCTGGCAGTTAAGAAAGAGCTCAGGGAAGAGGGGATCCAGTACTCATTAATATTCCCGGCAAAATTGAGAGTGATTGTGGATGGCACGACTCAGTTCTTTTTGGCGCCTGAAGAAGCGTGGACATGGCTCGAGACGTACAGAGAGGGCACAGATCGTAAGGGCCAAAGGCACTCCGACCCACCTAAACCATCCCAGATGTGCAAATCCCAACGTATCCGGAAAAGAAACAAGACCCAGCAGAAACAGCAGTCGACTCAAATGGCGGCGGACAAGCAGGGAGCTCTGGCGGCGACAGCGGAGATAACTGGCTCACAGAGGGCTGAGTCAACGGTGGGAACGGAGCCGGACGAAGACAAGATGAGATCGGACACTCAAATCTCAGAAACAGACAGTAATAGAGGTCCTGCTGTTACACCCAGAACCGCGGAAGGGATGCTGGATGAATAACCTGCCTGAGAGAACACTAGCAGCTGCACAACCAACAGGGTCTGCTTACGCACGTCATGGCGCCTGGCAACCTCAGAGGGCAAGACAATTGCAGCACGTCACCATATGGGATCTGGGGAGGTAGGGCTTGAGGCGAGGGCCGCTACCTGTTGGGGCCGAGTTACCCTTCCACTGCCCTTAAGGCAACCTGTAGTGACTACTGCAGGATAGAATTGTGTGATTTGTTGTAAAAGTTTGGATGGGGGCTGATAACATGTTATTGGGTCCTGTTCTGGGGGGGAGGGTGGAGGGTGTTGAATGGGGTGTTGTTACATGGGGCAGTAGCGATGGTGTGGGCGGACTTAACATGGGCAGTTTGCAGCTGAGAGTAGAGCACAATGGGGACATTACCTGAATTGAGATGTATCACATGTAATAGGTCTGAATACAATGACTAGGCGCCACAAGGTACACACATATCTAGTGAGGAGGGGAATCCACATAGCCCTACTGCAGGAGACACATCTCACCAGAGCCTGAGGTCAGGCGCTGCAGCGTAGGTGGAGGGTCAGGTGTTCAGCACAGCATATTCTGCGTTTGCTAGGGGAGTGCTTGTCTGGGTGAGAGCGGGTGTCCCTTTCCAGGCCACGAGACACGTGTTGGATCCTGAGGGCAGATACTTAGTGGTGGAAGGGAGGCTGTATCGTAGGGACATTGTAATATGTAGTGTATACGCCCCAAATGTAGACCAAGCTTGCTTCTTTGAGAATCTGTCAGGCACTCTAGCGCTCTATTTGGCTGGTCCTGCGGTGATGGGCGGGGACTTTAATGCAATTACAGATGTTGAGATGGATAGTTCACATCCCCCTCTAACCAACTCCCCAGTTCGGAGATTAGCCAAAAATAGATCTGATTGGCAAGATAGGTGGGGGCTGGTGGATGTATGGCGTACGCAACACCCCTGGGACAGGGATTATTCCTTCTTTTCATCAATACATGAGCTTCATGTCAGGATAGACGCAATTCTCTGTTCTCACTTGATTGCCCATGTGGCAGCACACTCTGAATACCTCACGAGAACTATATCCGATCACAACCCCCTGTTGATGTCGATTAATTGGCTGCGAGTGAGGTCCGCGATTCCGACGTGGCGATTACGCCCGGAAACCTTGGAGGATCAAGTCTTTAGGACAGAAATAAGAGAGGGCATCAAACTTTACTTTAAGGAGAATCAGGGGACGGCCTCTACCAGAGCAGTGGAGTGGGGCGCCTTTAAGGTGGTCATCAGGGGACTATGTATCAGTAAATACTCTGGAGCTAGAAAAACGGTGCTTGAGGATGTGACAAAAGCGGAGGAGAAACTGAGGGATTTGGAACAGCAGAGCCGGAGCAGCCGTCGCTGCAGGCGCTGCTCCTAGAAGCGAAGGAAGTGGTTGCAACTGAAGTTGAACGGTTCGAAGCTTTGACTATAAGGGCTATTTGGTGAAAGTTCATGCGGAAGGGGATAAAGACGGAACACTGTTGGCAAGACTAGCAAATTGGGTGCCGAAAGGTGGCCCGATCATGAGAGTGGTATCGGACATTGGTCTACTGGTCTACTCACAGGCAAAGGTGCTTTCCAGGTTCCTGACTTACTATGAATCTCTGTATGAGAGTAAGCTGGAGGCAGGGGAGAAGGACATAGAAGAGTATCTGGCAGAGATTCCGCTGCCCCAATTGGAGGAAGACCAGGCTAAACTACTGGGGCAGGGCATAACGCTAGCTGTGATCCGGAGTGCCATTAAACATATGGCCCGGAATAAAACACCAGGACTGGATGGTCTGTCCATAGAATTTTATGCACAATACATAGACATTTTGGCACCCCGTTTGCTGGAGGTTTACACGGAAGCAGGGGAGCTAGGCCATCTGCCAATGTCTATGTGTGAAGCGTTGATTTTCCCTCTACTAAAACCGGGGCGGACGGACGTAGATGTGGCTTCATATAGGCCATTATCCATGCTGACGGTGAACTATAAGATCCTGAGCCGAATATTGGCGTCCCGTCTCCTGCCGTACATGACCACGCTGGTACATGCAGACCAAGCGGGGTTCATCCCGACTAGGAATACTGCTTCGAACATACGGAGATTCCTGCGGGTTCTTGCTGAGGGCCACCATGACTCGCGATCACCGGCGGTCCTTTCTATAGACATAGAGAAGGCGTTTGACAGCCTGGAGTGGGCATTCCTGCACAAGGCTTTGGAACGGTTTGGATTGGGGGACCGGTTTGGAAACTGGACGAGAGTATTGTATTCCTCGGCCACGGCCAGGATACGACTGGGAGAGGTGATCTCTGCCCAGTACCCAGTTCTGAGAGGGACGCGGCAGGGGTGCTCATTATCACCACTGCTATTTGCGCTGGCCATCGAGCCCCTTGCGATCCAGGCACGATCAGGACTGATTTACCGGGGGCTGCAGCTCCAAAGCATACCGCAATATATATCTCTGTATGCGGATGATTTGCTCCTCTTCCTGGAAAATACGGAGGATGCATTACAAGGAGCAACCTCCTTGCTCGAGCGCTATGGGGGGGTATCGGGCCTTAAGGTGAACTGGGGTAAGACGTGTCTTTTCCTGATCCGACCTTGTTTGACTCCGCCGATCTCGATTGGTGAGATCACGTAGGAGCCGACGTGCCTCACCTACTTGGGGGTGCGGATCTATCATGACAGCGTGGACTTGCTGGAGGGGAACGTAGGGCGCTGTATAAGGGCCCTGAAGGGATGTATGGCGTTCTGGTCGACACTCCCTCTATCGGTGGTAGGAAGAATAGCCTTACTCAAAATGGTAGCGCTGCCCAGATTGCTTTACTACTTCCGCACCTTACCAATTTGGATTCCACCACGAGTATTTAAGGAATTACGGTAACTGACCATAGGCTTCTTATGGGGTACAGGAAGACGACGAGTGGCGCTGACGAAATTGATGAGGCCTAAACTAGGGGGTGGATTGGCTGTTCCTGATTTTGAGCTCTATTATTTGGCGGCGCAGCTGCTGACGCAAGGTAATGCGCTGGAATTCAGAGGCCCTGACCATAGGCGCGGATAGGGGATACAAAGACATGTCCTATCCTACATAGTCCTGCAGCAGAGGCTTGACCTGAGGGACCTGAATTTGGAAGAACAGACGCTGAGGCTCTGCTGGAATAGAAGCCAGCGCAAGGCCGGGGTGACCCACCCGTATGCGCCGGAGATCCCGCTGGGAATGCTGACGGCGCTTCCACATGGGGGGGACTGGACCCCCCTCTCAGAATAGGAACACCTTGGCGTCCAAATGATCGGAAATGTATACATGGATGGAGAACTAATGCCCTTTCAGGCACTAAGGGATATGTATGACCTCCCCGAGGGTAGCTTCCTGCTGCATGCGGCGGTCACGGCAGCGTTTCGGAAGCACTGGAGAGGTGGACAAACGGGGCCTGTGACCGCATTGGCTTGCCAATATGTCGTAATAACTGCAGGGACCGTTACGGTGGTCACATGCCTCCAATCTAGGATGCTGCATGATGGATTGCGACCATTGGTGGATCTAAAAGCAAAATGGGAAGCGGGTATAGGCCGTCCGATCCCAGACACAATATGGGAACACATTTTTAAGAGGGAATGGAAGGGGAGCAGGAATGCACGGTTCCAGCATGTACAATTTTTTTATACTACATCGTGCTTACCTGACTCCGGGTAGGATTAGGAAATATTTCCAAGTCCAGGATGCGGCATGTCCCAGATGTTTTGAGAGGGATGTAGAACTGGAACATACAACTATAGGGAGTTATTGGGCAGAAGTAGGCGACCTCCTGAATGCAATCACAGATCGACAGCTGGACTACGATATAGCTACTTGCTTGTTGCATTGGTTCCCACATACAGCTAAAACTAAAATAACTAGCAAATTTATTGATCTAGGTTTATTGTTATCTAAACGAGAAAGAACTTGGCACTGGAAATCAAGGGAGGGGCCATCGAGCAAGCGCTGGCGCACAGAGTTTTGTAAGTGGGCAAGCTGTGAGAGTGTCGTCAGGCTCAGGCAAGCTAAACGTGTTGACAATGACAATGCAATGGAGATGGCGAGAGCATGGGAAGCCCTGGTCCAGGTTTTGCGGGAACCTCAACTGGCGGAGGGGGAGGAATAAGGGATAAAAGTACATGTGGTAATCAAATAAGGGATAGTGAAGTGACGCTATCTGTACAGCTGGTACTGTGATGACTTATGAGACTCTGAACATGCCCACACCAACAAGAATACGGGGGGTTAGGGGGTAAGATAGGAGTTAACTTCGGGACATGTTTGACGGTTATGGATGATGTGATACTTGTTTTACAATGTATGATGGCAGAAAACCAATAAAATATGTATCTTTACGTGTTGAGACAGGATCTGAGCAAAGATAAACAAAATGATGAAATAGGCACTATGTGAAGGCAGAAGGAAACATCATATTCAAATTTGGTCAATAGATTTTTAGCCACTTTCATCAGCATCAATGCACTTCCCCCTTATTCTGAAGGACACCAACTGTGGCACCAGATGGAAGGCGACAAATTGGAAATAATAATTTCCATCTTGTCTGTAATAAATTGCAGGCAGCTTTCCTTCATGCGCTGAGATAGTGAAATGAAGTAATTTTTGAAGGATTTTTATGACACCATCGAGTTCTTGGTTAGCATAACAATTAATAAATAGTGTTTCACCTCCATATGAGACTAGTTTCAAGACGAAAGACTGAACTATTGAAGCCAATGAATCAATTTAGATGTTGAACAGTTTAGGGTTCCACGAGGAGCCCTGAGGGACACTGTGTTGAACAGACTTAGAAACCAAAGTGAAAGGATGTAATAAGAGAGCTTGGGTATGGTTGCCCAGAAAAGATTGGCGCTAGTTCTAGGCTTCACCACAGCGCCTATCTTGCAGAGACATTGTAACAGCATAGCATGCAACACGTATGGAACACCACTGACAGGTCGAAGAGTATGAGAGAGCATCCCTTGTCCAGAACCAGTACAAATCCTCTGAAAATGCTAGAAGAACAGATTGTCCCAGCCACGTAGGGTGCTCAGATCCAGTAATGAAGCATTGCTTACCCCTCTCCGAATCCGCACCGCCAGGAAAGGAGGCAGGTCTTTCTCCTTTCTCGCGCCGGCATCAGGGAACAAAATTCCTTCACACTTACGTACCATCCGAGATCATAACTGCTTTCGTAAGAAGCTGAAGTCATGGCTATTTGACAATTAAGCTAGCATCTCCATCAGAGCCGTCTACAAGCGCCATGAGACTTCCGAGTGATGTGTGCGCTATACAAATGTCCTTGATTTGATTTGATTTGATTGTGTTCTGGATAGGGCCTGAAACCTGTTTGATTTTCATCCAGCAGGGAACTTTAGTCATGAAACCTGATAACTGGTCATTGATAACTTTTTCCACCATGAAGAGAAAAGGAAGGACCATGGCACTGGTTAGGGATGCATTAAATAAATCCGTAAGACAAGATTGATGATTTCTGTGGATAACTTAAGAATACTTTATGGACAGGGATCCAATAGAGATCTGGATTCACATTGATGGATGTACTTCAACCATTTGTCAACCAAAATCAAACTAAAAGTTTGAAGAGCGTGTTTGTAAGGGTTGATGGAAAAGCTAGTCAGACCAGTAATGGGAGGCTCTGAGGACAGTTCAAAAACGTTGCAATGGATTGGAGCAATTTTATAATGAAAAAAGAAGCTAGTTCAATGCAAAGAGGTTTCACAATAGAATTAACAACACTGAAGACTTATTTGACTTAATTTGTGATAATTTTTGATTACATGTCTACGTACCAGTGTGTCAGTCCCATCATAGTTAGATTTCCGGCTTGTTTCAAGTTCTCTTAGAACCAAAGGGAGGATAGTGTCCCGCGTGATGGGCGATGATGAGGGTGCAGGGCAATGGCATCTAAACCAGGCATGCAATGCCGATTGGGCTCAAAGGGCTTCAGCCCCCCCACCGTCGTGTTTGTGAGCCTGGGCTGAGATAGCTTCCGGGACACAATTTGAGCCACACCCAAGTAGTTCGCAGGTCTTTAAAAGACCATTTGCTTGTTAATGAGGCTTTGTTGGTTTTTCACCCCTTCTTAGCGCCCCTGCATCTCCACTCTGCATATTGCTGTAAGAATTTGCCCCCCCAGAAAAATGTTCTTAGCCCCCCCAAAATTTGGCTCTAGTTGCGCCTGTGATCTAAATCACATGGAAACCACCGATTAACATTATTCCTTTTCAGGAGGGAGAGAAATTCACAGCAACCTCAAGGTCCAATTATGCTTTATATTGGGCGTTATTGCCACCATAGATATATTAATATGTTTGGGGAGAACAAAAAGTTGAGGAGTCTCACGTTGTGGGTGGCATCAATTTGAGTGATGCCCAGACTAAAGTCAGTCACAAAAGTATGTATTAGAATCTGTAGTCAGGCCTGTGACATTCATTGAAAAATGGGGAGACAGGACGTGTCACAAGGAAGTGGGAGTGGCACCTTGCAGATGGTCTGAACACTAAGGACCCGATTACAACTTTGGCGCAGTTGCGTGGGCTCTTCGCCAGTGCGGCTGAACCATATGCGTGTGAGGACCTCCCACCCAATAATTACTTTTTAAGACATTGGTGGGCATTTCCTTTGGTCTTCCCACGGAATGCCTATAAAATAGGCTCCACAATTGGAACATCAAAGGAAGTTCTGGCATAGACTGAGAAGTCCATGCCGTGCAGGAACTTCTGTGCATGTACACATGGGAGCGCACATGTTGTGCCTTCCTGTGTGCATCCACAAGGAGTGTGGCACAAGGGGGCCCTGCAGTGCCCCCTTTCTTTCCTCACCGCCACTGGCTTCATGGAGGAAAGACATTTATGAAATCAGTGGAGGTGATGAAAGTTGCTATATGCTTGGCTGGACCACGGTGCTCCTGCCAAGCATATTGATACCTCTTGACCACCACGCCACCAACAGGGAACGGTAGTTCCCTGACAGAGTTGGCGAAACCAGGATGGCACAACCACTAGGGTCATAATGTGGCAGTCCATATACCCCCACCACCATGCCACCATGAGTCTGGTGGTCCTCGGACCGCCAGACCTGTAATCAGGCCCTTTGAGGTCTTGAGAAGAACAGGACAAAGCAAGTATCTTACATGGCAGCTCACAACAAAGGGTGTTTTGGGTGCAGGCCAAGTGCGAATAGATGCAGATTGGACTGCATTTGTCATGCGACTTGAGTGCCAGCCAGGAATGTAAGATTGAAATGGCCATGTGGTGTGAGGGAAGAGTCCCAGGGGAAGACTAGAGTGTGTAACACTTAATACTTTAAAAAAGGAGGTGGTAAAAATCTAATGGAGTCCAACAACTCCTGTGTTTTGGGATAAGTTACCTTGACCCAGCCACTGCTGAAGAAATACAAAAAATTAAAATAATAGTTCGAAGTGAGACAAATACACATAAAACTGCTCTTAATGGGGCAGGATGCCAGGTCAAGAGCCAATCACCTCCTAGTAAAATGCATAGAAGGAAAGTAAAATGAGGCAACAGCACACCTCCAGGCAGAGCTACTAGAAATTCAGGTCCAATTTTTCCAAAGGACGTGAGTTGCCCTTGCATCCGCAAGGTAATTTAAGGGCAACATGAGCCCTTAAGTGAGATTTGCTATGCCACATCCAGCCATGTTGCATTGTACTGATTGTGTGAGATCAAAAAGGGCTAGCCTATTTGTGAATGTACATAGACTCAAGACTGTAAGACAGTGTACAAACCCTTTTGTTTGTTCATGAAGCCCTCACCCACCAACCTGGTTGGTGGCATGCTTCATCAACGGGCCCACCCAGTGACACCGAGTGTGTCCGGGTGTGCTTTGACACCTGAATACAGCGGAGCAGGTATGTTTCTGAGTGTGCAGTGTAGTGACGTGAAGGTGAAAATGTAAAAGCTATACAGGGATCCCAGTACCCGAGGGTAAATTATATTTTAATAACTGGGTCACTGTTAGCATTAAAAAAGGCTGCTGAATGTTATAGGAGTGTTAATTAGGGTCTCCTACATCCAGGTGTGGTCTAAATGTTTCAGCCAGGCCTTTAAGATTAAAACTGGCTTTCCTCAGGACCAAAGTGTGTAGGGGCAAATTACTTAATTGTACTGATTGACACCTTAAAACTGGACTAAAACGCAAGTTTGTGTTCTGCGTTATTATGCTCTGGGAAAGTGTTCCATGTGTGGAAAATGGGAATGCCCACAGATCCACCCTTGTTTTTGGTGCATTTCCAGAATAAGTAACAATAGTATTCTTGGGGATATGTCAAAATGGTACATCTTCCCAGGGGAGGCGTAAAGAAGAGACATTTGTGGAACTTACAGAAGACCGTAAGCAACAAGCCAAATCAATCAGACGAAGGTATGATGATGCGGGGTCGCAATTTCAGGTTGCTCCTGCTTAGAGATGTTCTGCAGCAGCAAATTTGTTTCAATAGGACAACTAGGAGAAGGTATCCAGCATTGGCTACAGCCTGCAGCCTTGCCCTGACAGAAGAATCCCATCTCCCAAAAAGTGCTAAGTCTGAAGGTAGAAGTCTTCACCAGGTAAAGGGACCAATAGTGTATGGCTGGTAAGGAACCTTCCCTGGAAGCCAATTTTCAGTGTCTCCCGCTCTGAACTTTACTGTCAAAAGTTAATGACTTTACTAGGTCTTCACCCAACAACTTTCTGGCCGCATGGAATGTATCTTGGCCATAGCCTGCTGTCTTTACCATGCTGAGGATTTTTGATTTCCATTTTAGAGACCAAGGGGTCCATTACAATGTCGGGCGGATTTCCTCCGCCAGGCTGGCGGTGGCCACCGCCGGCCTGGCGGAGACAATCCGCCCGACATCGCAAGCCCAAATGCCCCCCGCCATATTAGGATGGCGGGGGATGGCGGCGGTGAAAAACAACGCCCGCCTGTTTCCCGCCCTGGCCGCCTTGCGACCGCGGCAGAATGGGAATAATATGGTGGCGGTTTACAATGGACACCGCCAGCCATATTACGATGCAGAGCTATAGGTGCCTTTCCGCGGCAGCAATGCCGCCACGGAAAGGCAGGTGGTGTGTGCTGTTGGTGCCCCCTGCGGGCCCCCCTGGTGTAGGCAGAGGTGGGGGAGGACAGGGGGGGTACCTATGGTACCCCCCCCCCACATTTGCATATGCAAAGCGGCAGGCACCGCGCGGTGCCTGCCGCTTTGCATATGCAAATGCGAAAAAGCATTTTTAGCATTGAGGCGGGCGGTGCAGAGTGCACCGCCCGCCACAATGCTAAAACTACAGGATGTGCCCGCCACTGTGGTGGGCACATCCTAATTCCCCCCACGGGACCCCCGCCCTTATGGCGGGTGGTCCCGTTCTCCGATAGGGTGGCGGGCGGACAATATCCGCCCGTCATCCTAAGGGGGCTCTAAGTCAGAAGGTAAAACTTCTTACTGGGCCGAATCTAGTCTCTGTATCTGACCGTCTCTCGATCGTGATCAGCCTTAACCTTACCCCTGTACTGGTCTGGCCTGGCCAGTTGCCTGCAGTTGTCAATTTTCACCTTTGTTGTTTTTTAAAAAGTTAATAAATTCATATCTCTGGGTCCCCTTATTGGATTTCTGTTGTTTTGGGGACATTTTGTTCACTAAAATATGTTCCATCTTTTTAAATAGGAGTGGATTTTTTGTTGTGTTTTTGATGTTTTAACTGTTTTGGTACTTCTAAAAGCTTTACAAGTTTTCATAAGTTCAGTGTGTATGCTTTGGGCCATGGGTTGAACTGAGGTTTAAATTACTAAAGCCTTTATTGGACATAACAAGGATAGTGCCATTATTACTTGGGAAGGGCTGCTATGCATTTTAATGAATATTCCACTTTCTCAAACTATCAAGTGTGTTGCTTGGTCCAGGAACCAGGGATCTCCTACTAAAATACACAAAGTAAAATGACATGGGAGAGCACCTCCAGACGAGCAGCTACAAATTCAGAGTCTCTGGACAGAGCAAAGAATGAAGATGGATAACCCAAAATATTAAATGAGGCTTGAGAGAGAAGTAAAACTGTTTCTAGGTCAGATCTAAAAAAAGTAGACTTGTTAGTGCATTCACTTTTCTAAATCATTGCATATTTGGAAAGGTAACGTGAACATTCTATCGGTGGGGTATCTTTGCTCTGAGTAACACTTGTTTACTGTTATCCAAGGCAATTATCCTCATTTTATTGACCACAAAGAGACGGACATCTTAACAGCAGTGGCGGCTGGTGACATTTGAAAGTGGTGAGGCGTAACATGGTACTCATACTGCACTGTAGCGAGCGAGCGCAGCGAGCGAGCCCGAACCCCCCAAGGAGGGTTCGGGGGGAATTCCCCCCGAGAAAATTTTGAAAAAATAGTGGAAAAATTGTGCATTTTCAAGCAAATTTGAGGAAGCAGGAAGGTTAATAAAGGTAATCTATGGGTCCAGCAGGCAGGTCGGCGTTGGAAGCGGAGGGCAGGATATATGAGAAAAGAGACAAGAGCAAGACAGAGAGAGTGTTGGAGACGGAGCACAGCACACACCAGAGACAGACACATACTCTATGGCAAGTACACACACCAGAGGTGCAGCACACACCTGGGACACACACTGCCAAGCACAAACACAGGCACAGCACACAGCAGGGACAGACACACGCTCTCTGCCAAGTACACACCGGGGACAGACAGACACTGACACACATACACACTGCAAAGCACACACATCAGAGGAGTAGCACACACCAGGGACAGTTACAAACTCTCTGCCAAGTACACACATCAGACATGCAGCACACACACACTGCCAAGCATACACACAGGTGCAGTACACACCAGGGACAGACACACACACACTCTCTGCCAAGCACACATCAGGCCCAGACACACACACCTAGTACTCTGCCAAGCACACACATCAGAGACGTAGCAGTAGCACACACCAGGGACAGACACACACTTTTCTCTCTGCCAAGTACAGACATCAGAGGCGCAGCACACACCGGGGACAGACGCACACTGCCAAGTACACACACACACACATTAGAGGCGCGCAGGACACCCCAGGGACAGGCACACACACTGGGTTCCCCAGCGGTATACAGCGCCGGGACGCCCCTTTGCTGGGGCAGCTGTGCGCTTTACAAGTATACAAGTGCACCCAGGGACAGACACACACACACTCTGCACTTATACCCCTACACTGCCCCAGGACAGAGACCCGGGGCGCTGCGGCCTGGGGAAGACAAGAGGGCTCTGTCCCTGGCATAGGGAGCGATTCACCAATCACCAGCTCCGGGGCCTCAAGACTCTTAAGGGCCCTTGTCGGGGCCGAATACCACATTTACAGGTCACAAAGGCCGCTGCGCCCTATAAACACCCCACTTCCAGCAAAGGCTGGATGAGGCAAAGGGCAAAGGCTGCAATTAAGGGCGATGCGTCAGACGGCCGGATGCCTTGGGTTGTAGAGGGCATTCATTTGTACTGGCTGTTCTGCATGAACCAACTCTCCTGTAAGGCATCAGGAAAGCAGGAAATTATGCAAGCCATGGGGTTAGCAGAGTAATCAAGCGGCTGCACTTGTGTGATATAATAATTTTGAAAAAATAGTGGAAAAATTGTGCATTTTCAAGCAAATTTGAGGAAGCAGGAAGGTTAATAAAGGTTATCTATGGGTCCAGCAGGCATGTCTGCGTGGGGCTTGCTTTTGTGACTGGTGGCCTGCTTCTATACTACTCCTTACTCACTGCAGGGGCCTGATGGGAGCATGAAGGCTTTACTGCTTGTTGCAGATTGGTGATCACATGGACTAACAGTTAAGGAGCAGTGGGAAACGGTGGGGGAATATGAATTTTGTGGCACAGAAGACAATTGTGGTCAATGAAAAATGAAGTGGAACAGAAGTAGGAAACCTAGTGAAGCGGAGGGCAGGATATATGAGAAAAGAGACAAGAGCAAGACAGAGAGAGTGTTGGAGACAGAGCACAGCACACACCAGAGACAGACACATACTCTATGGCAAGTACACACACCAGAGGTGCAGCACACACCTGGGACACACACTGCCAAGCACAAACACAGGCACAGCACACAGCAGGGACAGACACTCGCTCTCTGCCAAGTTCACACCGGGGACAGACAGACACTGACACACTGCAAAGCACACACATCAGAGGAGTAGCACACACCAGGGACAGTTACACACTCTCTGCCAAGTACACACATCAGACATGCAGCACGCACACACACACACACTGCCAAGCATACACACAGGTGCAGCACACACCAGGGACAGACACACACACACTCTCTGCCAAGCACACATCAGGCCCAGACACACACACCTAGTACTCTGCCAAGCACACACATCAGAGGCGTAGCAGTAGCACACACCAGGGACAGACACACACTCTTCTCTCTGCCAAGTACAGACATCAGAGGCGCAGCACACACCGGGGACAGACGCACACTGCCAAGTACACACACACACACATTAGAGGCGCGCAGGACACCCCAGGGACAAGCACACACACTGGGTTCCCCAGCGGTATACAGCGCCGGGACGCCCCTTTGCTGGGGCAGCTGTGCGCTTTACAAGTATACAACATACAACATTCATTCTCTGCCAAGTGCACCCAGGGACAGACACACACACACTCTGCACTTATACCCCTACACTGCCCCAGGACAGAGACCCGGGGCGCTGCGGCCTGGGGCAGACAAGAGGGCTCTGTCCTTGGCATAGGGAGCGATTCACCAATCACCAGCTCCGGGGTCCCAAGACTCTTAAGGGCCCTTGTCGGGGCCGAATACCACATTTACAGGTCACAAAGGCCGCTGCGCCCTATAAACACCCCACTTCCAGCAAAGGCTGGATGAGGCAAAGGGCAAAGGCTGCAATTAAGGGTGATGCGTCAGACGGCCGGATGCCTTGGGTTGTAGAGGGCATTCCTTTGTACTGGCTCAGCTGTTCTGCATGGACCAACTCTCCTGTAAGGCATCAGGAAAGCAGGAAGAATTTGCAAGCCATGGGGTTAGCAGAGTAATCAAGAGGCTGCACTTGTGTGATATTAATAATACACGGGCCTGTTGTTCATGAATGGATGGATGCACAGGGCCCCTTAACAGAACAAGCTCCTCCCCATGGGGATCTCGGTTTACCAAAGGCACAAAACATCGGATGGTTTCCAAAGACTACTCTACACACAGCCTCATAAGAAAGAATTAAAGTACATAAGAGAAAAGGAGCGAGAAAGTAAACACACATCAAGTAAGACTGAAGGAAAGAAACTTTATTAAGGCTCCGCATGGGTGCTCGCGTACCGCAGAGTGTCGCAAGCAGCACAAAGCATTGCACCAATAAACTAACTTACCCTTCTAAAAACCTGCAGATGCAGTGCAAAACTGGACAGTGACACACAAGCGCCCGCACCGCTCTAGTAAATAACTGGTCTAGTAACAATAATAGGTAAAAGCATTTTTAGGGACCGATTTGACAAAGCCTCCTTCAGCTGAGCCCATATTCCATGATTTAAACATACATTCTGGAATGTGGAGCCCTCCGCTCCGGAGAGAGAATTAGAGCAATACAACAGAATTTATTGTGCACACTACACATTCCCATATGATAGTGAATAGAAGCACGGACAACTAGGTTTGGAAAAAAATCAGCACACAATTACCAGATAATTGTCCTATAATGCAAACTGTAGCTACAGTAAACAATAACATTACAAAGAAAAATATATATTGGAATACAGAGTGGACGCACCGCCACTGCTCAATAGGTTCTTCTTTGGATGTGTGTCTGGAGCTTTTCCCTCACCCACAAATAAGACAAAAACATGTCAGTGAAGCCTGGGCTGCATACATTGCATGCGTTAATGCATATACTATGTATTTATGAATGGGTGGCAAAATATTTTATTCTCTCTGACAACTCATACCATTTCGTGTTATTCCAAGGTGCCGTTCACTGCTCTGATTGTACACTGTGAAGCCACCCCGTATTTACATCATTAGCTCTCTGAACTGGTACTATCAGACGCAACTCTAAAATGCCTTTAGGCAAAACCAATAACCCTAAAACTTTAACGTTCCTAAATGGCACGTCTGTCTTGCTTTCAATCTGCTGTTTTCTTATGCGCCCATGCATAAGCTTAATCTGAACAAATAAATAAATAGAGCATAAACTTATAGAGGAGGTAAACTAATGTTAATTTAAAAATGCACGTCCTTGAAGTGTTGGGTGCACTATAGATTCACGGCCGTTTCTGATGAACAAACGATCTCCTTTGAAGGGGATTCACACCTGACCTGACCCTGGAGCACTGCATCAAATCCTTGTCAGTATTCAGTGAATGTCCCTGGCGGCTTCGTCGCCAACGCTTTACTGCTGAGGCAGGTTTTAAACCAGTTAGCCGGTGCATGTGAGGGCCGAGAAACTGGCAGGTTTTACAGAAGTAAGAGGTTGCTGATTGAATATAAAAGCTTTTGTGCAGTCAATACAAATTGTGCCAGTGAACGGACCTCGGCGCGTGAAACTCGTGACATCATTAACATTTAGTGACCTTCGATTCAGCAGTAATTAAAGATTTGTGATCTAACATTTGACCAGTGTGATGGCCTTCGATTCTGGCCCTGCCTGGTAATGAGCCACCTGTTTAATAACCAGCAGCTGGTGTCATCTCTGACTTTGCTAAGTGCACTGGCAGACGTACTGCGTGCAACTCTGACTGCTATGAATGAATTCATATCCAAAGGCCTCATCGCCCCTTTAAACACATACCTTTGGCTTGAAAACATATAAAGCAGAACAATAAATGCAGCATAAATAAAACCCATCAAAGTTGTGTTTGAGCATTAGGCTATGAAAACATATTGAGAAGGTTCATTATTGTTTTCCGGACTTTCTTTGATATAGCGCCAACTGGCCACTGGAGGATTTGAGGCCATTGCAAAAGTCACGTTTCTCCAATACACAGAAATTATTAAGGAGCATGTTTTTTTTTAAGTTCAATACGCACAGATAAACGTGTCAACCCTGTGCTGCTTCAGGCATTTTTTCATTTGATGGCTTTATCAGGCCGCTTGCGAAGTTACACACGCTAAACGCTATCCGCTTTCAGTTAAGAAGAGTCCATCTGTATGCAGACCTAGGTCCCAGCAGCCAGACAAGAGGATGCAAGTAAGAGAGCCCATAGAAAACAGAGGGTCTAAAGTAGGTTTGGGAATTATTAAACATCTCATTCACCAAGTGCGGCTCCTGTATTTTCTTGAGAGTTGTGGAGCGTCAGATGTCTATATCTATTTGTTTCTAATTAATGACTGTGACTGGTTAACTTAGGGATGGCACTGGCAGAGGTCAGAGGAGGCCTGGCCTGGCACAGTAAAAAACTTACGTGGGTCGCGGTGGTGGAGGTGACCGTGACGTCGACTATCTGGAACTTCTCTCTCGTCTCTGGTGATCTGCTCCGAGTCCTCGATGTCTGTCTTCCGTTCCGACCGACGCAGCAGCAGTAGACAGGTCCAGGAGACAGGAGGACTCGCACAAAGCACCAGGCGGTCCGGACCGTCCGTAGTAGATTTAGGCAGCAGGCAGGCACACAATAACAACGACGACGACTGATCACTACTTTCTTCTGCTTTCAATTTCGCTCTTGTTGTGCCGCACGTCACCATCCTGCTGCAGCAGCCAATCCTGGCGCAGAGTTAACAGCGCCACTGCGCCAGGATTGGCTAACGAGCAGCCTACTATCTGCCCATATTGTGCCCAGGACCCCGGGTCCCTGCCTGTGTCTCTGGGTGACATGGAGGGGGGTGGGGGGAAGTTGTACCAGTGTACGCATGCGCGGGCAAGTCTGAATATTGCCTTCTCCTGGATTTCACTTGCGCAGTGTGTGTGAGTGTCACATACGATATTCTGGCTGCCTGTGCGTCGCAGCCCCGCCCCCCCCTTCCCCCGGCCCACTTCCTTAAAGATGCCCGATTCTGTCGGGCCGGTAGTGCGCTTGAGTCAGTGAGCGCCGCTATTTTTTTTAAAAAAAAACATTTTTTAATGCATGTTGGCGCTGCAGTGCGGTCGTCCATGGCTAGTGGGGCAACGCCCCAACGCCCCCAATGGACGCACCGCCACTGCTTAACAGACCTACTATCAACCCTGTGACCATGAGGTTCAACTCAGATTCACAGACCAGGGTCCAGACTTACTCATTTTCCATCCAATACATCATTCAAATGTGCCACTCTGCCCTCTGCATGGGAGAAAACAGAGTACAGGGCAATGTCTATAAAGACAGGTTATCTGCTGGCGTCATCCAAGGCTGTCTTGTCCAAGGCAGAGGCTCATACAATGGTGCAGAGGTTAGTGTGTGCTCTCTAGCATAGACTTTTTATTGAAAACATATTCTTCCAGTACAAAATCTTGGTTATATGTTCTTACAACGAATTCCGTTGCAACGCATGCCTTTACCACGCATGCGTTGCAACGGAATGGTTTATCAACGCATAACATTTTCCTCTAATTTATGCGTGGTGACGTCGTACGTCGTTAAGAAGAAACGGAAGTTTATTTCCGTTTCCTCTTAAACGACGACGATTTCAGGTGAGGTTTTTATTTGGGGGGGGAGACCCCCCCAAGCCCCCCATGTTTATTTTGAACCTTTACCACATATGCCTTTACTACATATCTCGTAGTAAAGGTATGCGTGGTAAAGGCTTTCGTGTTAACCACGCATGCGTTGTAATGCATGTGTGGTTAATGTATTCGTGGAAACGGCCGCGTTATAATGGCCGTTTCCCCAAAATCTTATGCACGGACAAACTCAGTAGATTTGTAAGTATTGGGTGTACGCTAGACCTAGGCGGTCGATTCCTTTCCGCTCGTTCTGCTGAGAATGTGGAATTGCCAAAAATTCTGCGATCCGCGGCTTCACAGAATTTTTTGCTTGTTCGTGCTTTCAAAATGCGTGTTTGCAAGATATTTCCCCTGAGCACGCAAACAGTGTTAGCAAACAGGTGAAAAACATCGCGAACCGGCGGAACAATCAATCCGCGTGTTTGAGGAACTTCTGCGTGCTTGCGGAGATTTTTTTACCGTTTCGGGGAGCTTTTCGTAGCGCAACTACGCTAATTACGCCCCCCCTAGTGTATGCTGTGCACAGCAGTGCACATGTAAAGCATCATTCTTTTGTAAAAATTACCACATCTCCACTTGCTTTCTCAAGCTTCAAGTAGGCATTTTAGAAGAAAAGCGTAACCTGCCAACCTTACTATATCAGGCATTTTGCCAGAGTTGTTTGCCCTGGTCTGCCCCAGTAACACCACTGATGTTAAAGCAGTACAAATGCAAAAAGAACAATTGATGGACAGAATGCAGAACAATGTCATATATTCACCCCAGTACAGAGATCTGGGCCTAAATCCATCATTTTTTTGCTCACCATGCCATTCCAGTTTGGACCCAGCCATATGCAAATCAGGCTTGACCTTGCTCCCCAATGGGAAAAGTCCAGCCCAAACTGCCAGGCCAGGTCCTCCCTGGACTGGAAACAAGCATCCTAGGACCGGTTTCGGGCTTTCAGCCCTTATCAGCCAGGATAACTGGACTCCAGTGGCATGGAGAGCACAGGACCCACGTCTGGGCATACCCGTCCCACTCGGGGTGACAAATGCAAAAAGAACAATTGATGAACAGAAAGCAGAACATTGTCATACATTCACCCCAGCTGGAAAAAGAAGAGCCCCTGGAATTAGGATACAACCCTACCAAGGAAAAGACCGATTTGGAAAAAGAGAGCACCGTGCACAGTGCTGTTTGCTACAGAAGGGCAAAATAACTCTAGATATCTATATACTTAAACCATTTATAAATATCTTCAAAAACAACATTTTAATCATTAAATTTTTCTTTATTCTTTTTTTATAAAAACATATTATTATTCATATTGGATAGAATTGCTTTTTTTTACATCTACAAATTTCATACACAACTTCCACAAATACACATTCCCTCTTGTCTGTTTAGAACCACATATACAGATTTGTCTAATCAAATGATATGACATTAGACAATCAATGCAATGAACTTGCTAGTTCAATCTTTCAACTGGCACAATTGATTATTGAAGATTCATAATAAATACATTGCTAACACCAGTCCTAGGATGCTTGTTTCCGGTCCAGGGAGGACCTGGCTTGGCATTTCGGGCTGGGCTTTTCCCATGAGGCACAGGGTCAAGACTGATTTGCATATGGCCAGGTCCAAACTGGGGTGGCATGGTGAGCAAAAGAATGATGAATTTAACCCTGATCTCTTGACTGGGGGTGAATGTTTTGATTTGTTCTGCATTCCGTCCATCAATTGTGTGTCTTTTGATATCTCGCCCTAAGTGCGCCAGGTATGCCCAGACGTGGGACCTGGGCTCACTGTGCCACTGGAATCAAACTATCCTGGCTGAAGAGGGGTGAAACCCCGAAACCGGTCCTAGGATGCTTGTTTCCGGTCCAGGGAGGACCTGCCTTGGCAGTTCGGGCTGGACTGTTCCATGACCCTTTTAGTGAAACACCCGTCTCTCTATTTCTGTGGAACTCTGTAGAAGCAAAGCATGCACGATTGACTGAATGAAACTGCTATCTATGGTTGCCACGATTCTGAGATTGTTCCGACTCTAAGGGAAACAAAGTTATCATGTTTATGCAGTTGTCAGAAACTAATACCTTCTTGTTCATTCAAGAGGTTTCTAGTGACCTCTGAGTTAGCTGGCACACACAAGTAATTAAGTTTAATGTACTCGATAGAGACATACTGACCTCAGTCCGATGACAAAACTACAGTGTATATTATTCCAATGCGCAGAGCCTATCAGGGATATAGGAACTACACTACACCGGGGTCAATCATAAAAATACATGCGAGGGCCTGCATGGGCCCCCACAGCCCCGGGGACCACCACCTCACCTGGGCCATGTTCATTAAGTGCAGGGGGTGCTACTCGGGCCCCCAAGCAGCCCGGGGACCCCAACCTCCCTGTCACTTCATGTTTTTTTAAATGCATGGGGTGCTCAGGCCACCCCACATAGCCCCGAGGACTGCCACCACCTTCAGTATTTTTTTTTAAATACATGCAGGGCTCGGGCCCCTCAACACAGCCCCAGGGACCACCATCTCCCCGGAGCTATCTTTAAAAATGAAGTGTGTGGGGGCTCAACCCCCTCGCACAGCAATGGGGACAACCACATCCCCAGGGTACAAATTAAGTAAATGCAGGGGTCCGTTGCGGACCTTGGACCCGGAGACCACCACCTCCCAGGGCTACACAGAAGGTGGGAAGGAGCCCGCCATGTCCCTGGGGACCACCAACCCCCTGGGCAAGCTCCAGCAGTGTCCTGGGCAGTTTGCTACGGCTTGGCAGGAGCACTGCTCCCGCCATAAGAAACACATATTCGCTTCATGGCAGCAAGAGCATGGAAAATGCTCTTGCTTCAATGAAGGGGAGCAGAATTGCTTTTGGGCAGAGGGAGCTGCATGTTAGAAGCGCCCTCTGCCCGAAAGCAATGCCTGCTCCTGTAGGAGGCAGGGAGCTGGAAGGTACAGCGGGAGCCTTAGGGCTCTCCCTGCGGTCCCAAAAATGGCCCAGGAGGGGGGTCACTCAGCCCCCTCCCTTTCTTTATTTGAAAAAAATGGTCAGGCACTGGGGGATGGGGTCCCCGGGGTGAAATCGGCCAGGGAGTGGGGCCACGCTGTCCAACTCCCTTAACATACATTTCTTTTTTGAAAAGAAAACAAATGGCCAAGACCATGGGGATGGGGTCCTCGGGCCAAAATGGCCTGGGGGAGTGGGTCATATTAGCCTGTAATCCGCAGAATTGCCTCAGATGTAAGCAACAGGTGCAGTGATCCCATCAGACGTCATACTGAATTTAGAACCTGGTTTAAGTGTCCAGAGCTCTGCAGTACGTGCTTTAAACCCATGAGCTTCTGTAGAGAGATTAATATCTGTAAATCTGCATTTGCTTTTACACATTCAGATATTCTGAGGCTCTCAGGGCACACACTGATGTGTAATGCAGACAGCATCACTGCAATCCACAATCACACTGCTGCACAACGGTGTGAAGAGCAACCCCGTTCAGGGTAATGTGAGCTATGAGGGAAACCAATCCTGAGGCGAGAGGGAGGGGCTGCATTTGATCCGAGACAGCCTACAGCCTGATCTACACATTCACAACCACTTCAGCCTGCATCTAGGCTCCAGCCCGTATTTACACACATTGGGCAGGCAGAAGCTGAAGTCAGGGTTCATAATAAGAGCAGGGAGCACCGTTGGCTTAGGAGCTCTCAGTGAGCAGGCAGGATTGGATCTCAAAGTGCACAGGCAGGAACCTTCCTGTGTGACCACAAAGAGAACAGGCAGCAACTTCATCCTGGGGCACAGAGAGAAAATGGGCAGTAACTTGAGCCTGGGGTCATGGAGAGAGAAGACAGCTGCTCTAGGCTGGGACCACACATGCTGCAACCTGTTGAATTGTTGCTCTGGAGCAGGCAGCTCCCACTGCTGGGAACCACACATACAAAGGACGCCAATCCCATAGTCTAGAGGCACTCAGACGGCAGGCAGGAATGCTAGACTGGGGTCAAAATTATTGCACACTGTACAAGGCAGCAAACACTGCCTTGGATGGCACAGAGAAGAGGCAGCGACTCTACCCTGGGTCCCACAGGGAGCAACTGAGTGATTCCTTGGATGACAAGCGCAGAGTAGGCAGTAGTTATAGTTAGTATGGACACTGTGAGTTGCCAGCCTCCTCAGCCTGCATGAACAAAGACCGCACGTGGCAGACAGCATCTTATTCTCAGCAGCATGTGCTAGGTGCAGGCAGTACATCTAGATGGGATAGATTCCCTGACTTAACCCTGAACTGTGCTCCAACTCGTAAATAGACAAAGCAGGCAGCATCTATGAGAACATGCCCTCCACCTGCCTGGAACAAGACTGTGTCTGCAACCTAGTCCATCACTGTGAGAAGAGAGTACTTCCAACCTAGAGATGCACAGAGTAGGCAGCACCCGAGAGGAGACGGCAATGCAAGCCTGAGATCTGAGTACAAGGAGCTCCTGCAGCTGTGCACACTTGGAGCAGGCAGCGCCTCAAACCTGTGACCGCCCGGACCAACAGCATTTCTGGTTGCAGACAACACTGCAGAGCGCAGGCAGCACCGCCTCTTTGAGGCCAGTGAGGTGCTTCAGGCCGTACTTCCGAGGGACTTGGATGCATACAAAAGACCCCTACCTGCCTAGGACTCTCAGCTGAGAGCCGCAGATTGCTCTGAGGAGCCGCGCGGTCTACATGTCGAGGGCGGAAGCAGATGTGAAAGCTAATGAACAACGTTGTGTAACATTTTACTGCTGTCCAAGATCACACTGAGCATAGGGACATGAACCTAGAAGGACTGGAGTGATAAAATCAATTCCAACCAAATCCTTTCTCTGGAGGTCACCTGATCCGATGAAGGCATGTTATATTTCTTAATTTAGTAAGAAATCCATGTATGACACTGTATTCCAAAGAGTCATAAAATGTGACAGATCAACTCGTTGGAAACACCACTGCACTGAGGTATAAATCAGTTATCAATAACCCCACATGAACATTACAAACGTGTAAATACAATTTCCTGGATTATATCTTATGCTGTTTGATCATTAGTATTTGGCTCGGCCTCCTAGTCACGATAAGGGTGATATTTTTATATAGCGCCAAAACCCAGGGTATCTATCATTATTACCTACTCCGCCGCGATCCTTGGTTTATCAGCAAGGGAAAGATGAAAGGCCAGTGAGTGCAGTTGAAATGCATGCCTTTTGGGCACTGGTACATTTTGCATGTGTATTAACATGCTGACGTACCCTAAATTTACACTTATATCTTAGTAGAGGGTCTACCTACCCCCTACCCGATTTGCGATCGTAATAAGCGGCTTGCGTGTTATCAACAGTTCTTTGCCATGTGCATTGACCCGCTATATTATAGTAATAGTATTTGATCCAGATAATTGTAGATGAATTAAAATATCCATGGATACGATGAAAGAACACACTAGGGTACAAATTGTAAATGTATTGTTAAGGGTTCGGACCTGCGTTTTTCAGATTAGGCTAAAATCTCTGAAGGGTTGCACCAATCTACTGGCATATTAGCCTGTAATTGGCAGAATTGCCTCAGATGTAAGTAACAGGTCCACTGATCCCATTAGACATCGTACTGAATTTAGAACCTGTTATAAAGGTCCAGATCTCTGCAGTATGAGCATTAATTAATCCCATGAGTTACTGTAAAGGGATTAACACCTTTGATCTGTAGATATGCAGTTGCTTTTATGCATTCAGATATTCTAAGGCTCTCAGGGCACACACTGATGTGTAATGCAGACAGCATCCCTGCAATACATAATCAATCGCAGCACAGCGGTGGAAAGAGCAGCCCCATTCAGGGTAATGTGAGCTATGAGGGAAACCAACCATGAGGGGGAGAAGCTGCATGTGATCCTCAACAGCCTACAGCCTACACACTTACAGCCCCTTCTGCCTGCAGCTTGGCTCCAGCCCGTATTTACACACACCGAGCAGGAAGAAGCCAAAGTCCGGGATCATACGAGCTCTCAGTGAGAAGGCAGGATTGGATCTCAAAGTGCACAGGCAGGAACTTTCCTCAGTGACCACAAAGAGATCAGTCAGCAACTTCATCCTGGGACAGAGAGAAAAAACAGACATTAACTTGAGCCTGGGGTCACAGAGAAAGAAGGCAGCTGCTCTAGGCTCTGACCACACACACTGCAACCTATTGGATTGTTTATCTGGAGCATGCAGCACCCACTGCCGGGGTCCACACATACAAAGGAGGCCAATCCTGCAGCCTGGGGGCACTCAGACAGTGGGCAGGAATGCCAGACTGGGGCTACACATAGTTGCACACTGAACGGGGCAGAAAACACCGCCTTGGAGGCAGCATCTCTACTCGGGGTCCCACAGGGAGCAGGCCGCAACTGAGTGATGCCTTTGATGACAAGCGTCGAGTAGGCAATAGCTATAGTTAGTATGGGCACTCATGCAATTACCCAGGCATTACTCATCATCTCATCCAACCACTCAGTCAGTATCCTTGACTCATGCAATCCCTCAAGTAATATCCATGCTCTCATCCAATCACTTAGGTACAACCCATGCACTCATCCAATCACTCATGCACTATCCTTGCACTCAACCATTCACTCATATACTATGCATACACTCCTGCATTCTCTCAGGTACTACCCATGCACTTATCCAGTCACTGGGCACTTCCTATGCACTCATTTAATCATTCAGGCTCTAACCTTGCACTCATCCAATCACCCAGGCACTATCCTTCAACTCATCCTTTCATTCAGGTAATTTACATACACTCCTCAAGTACTACCCATGTACTTATCTAATGATGCAGACACTACTCTTGCACTTATCAAGCCCCAAGGCACTACCCATGCATTTATCCAATCATTCTAACACTATCCTTGCACTCAACCATTCACTCAGCCACTATGCATGGTCTCATTCTATCACAGAGGAACTACCCATGTACTCATCCTTTCTCTCAGGCAATACTCATGCACTCATCCAGGCACCCAGGCACTAGCCATGTGCTCATCAAATCACTTAACTACTACCCATGCACTCATCTAATTACTCAGTCACTACCCATGAACTCATGCATTTTCTCAGGTACTACATATGCACTCATCCATTCACCCAAGCACTATAAATGCATTCATCCAATCACCCAGAAACTACCCTTGCACTCATCCAATCACTGAATCACTACTCTTCAACTCAAGCATTCACTCAGGCACTATCAATGAACTTTTGCCTTCTCTCTAGCACTATTCTTGCACTCATCCAATCACCCAGGCACTACCCATTCACTCATCCAATTCTCTCAGGCATTACCCATGCACTTATCAATGATCCAAGCACTACAGTTCCACTCATCCATTCACTAAAGCACTACCCATGCACTCATTCAATCACCCAGGCACTAGCCTGGCACTCATCCATTCAGTGATATACTATGCATCACTCATCGACTACCCATTGACTCACCCATTCACAAAAATTATACTTTTTTCTTTTTTCAACCAGAATGGGTAGTTCCATAAGAACCTTCATATTTTTTCATTTTTTTATTCAACTATTTTATATTTTGTCTGCTTTCATCTAACTATTTTGTAGTTATTTTTAGGTGTTTTTTAGATTTTGAACATGAAAATGTAAACAAAAAAAAAGCACAAAACAGTGTGAATATCTGTATTACTTTGTCAGTTGTTGTGTAAACTGCTGCACCAGTTAGTTACTAGCTACGTGAAAGTCTATATTAGTTATTGATTAGTTAACTGAGTATTTGTCTGGAACAGTGAACGTGTGTTTGGTTCTGTGGGGGGGTTGTGACTGCCCAAAGATGTGTGAATATTTGATTCAGTTGGTATATGAGGTTAAGACTGCATGTTATAACTGTTGTTTGGGTGAGTGAATATCTTTATGGGTGTGGTGATGAGCAAATATATCTCTCAATGGTACATGTCCAACAAAGTAGAAAAATAAAAGGCAGTGTATGTGACAGTTGTTGTACATAAATAAGTATACATAAGATTCAGAGATTGCATGAGTGACTGCATGGATAACTGTATACTTGTAACTAACTATTCAAAGCTTTATTCGAGGAATAAACTCATAAAAGCACAAACATACATTTTAAACAATATATCCCATTAAAACAATTTCCTCGATTATACATTCTTTTAAAACATTTATACATACATAAAAAATTAAAATAAAAGAAATCTTTCATATACATTACACAGCTATCACCTGGACCCTAGCTAAATTACAGTAATAGAGATTGCCCTCCGCCTAATGGACCATGCCCACCCCAAGTACTTTGCTGTACCTAAAACAATAGGCATATCAGTGGTTGTGCTAATAATTCGTAGCGCCTCAACACCCCTAGATGTCCCTAGGTTTCTACAAATGGGAGCTAACCAAACTCTTCTCGGGGTGGCATAGGCTTTTGCACAGGAATAAAAAGTGACCTATACTTTCCTTAGTTGCACCACAAGCCGGGCAGCGCGAGGTGGTTGTACTCCTCCACCTACCCGTCAGAGATCTCAAGGGAAGGGCACCTGATCTTAACTGGAAGAAAAGCTTCCTATCCCCTGGGTTGGTAATACTATCCCAGTATTGTTCCAATGTAGAACACAATTTGATTTCTAGAAAGCGCCCCGCCATTGTATCTGGTCTCGTTCTATTCCAAAGTCTGCCATCTATCCAATCCCAGTATACACCTTTAATTATATTTTTACTTGGAAAGGATTCCCCAGATGGATTATCCCATAAATGGGAAAGGCCGAGGTCACCTAAAGCATTCCTGAGATTTTTTAGCCATACAATTTTATGGAAGGTGTCGGTTTTAATTATGGCAAGGAAAAAAATAGTATACTTGTAATAGTGATTTTATAACACAATAAGTATGAGTTACTATCTATATGAATAAATGAAGTGGTGTTTGTATAAGTATATAGCTGACTAAATGTATGTATGATCCATTGTTTGCATACGTGAGTTGGATGACTGCATAAGTGAATAGGATGTGTGCTGCTGTGTAATGTCGATATAGGTGTATAAGTATATTTGATAGTGTTCTATTGATCATTGACAGCATGTATGAGTGAATAAATAGGTAAGTGATTAGATGAGTGTGTTTAGATCTAGGAATCCCTGAGTGGGTTTTTAGAAACTTGTATTGGTGTGTCAATGGATTCAAATATGGTACTCTGTATTTCACAGTGAGTGATGAAAGGTTATACTAGTACATGATAAGGTGTATCTGATTGTCACGTGGATGATGTTATAAGTGATGTCATCAGTGATGTCATTTGAGATGTCATCAGTGATGTCATCAGAGATGCACTGACCATGTCATGAATGATGTAATATGTGACATCATCAGCAGTGGATTGCGGGTGCGCGAGTTATAGTTAGCAGAACTAACTATAACAGAGGAATTTCAATGGTTTTGTACGAGTAAAATGTCCACCTAACTATAACAGCCCTGAAACCTATGATCTTTTCGGTGGATTTCTAAGGTTTTTTTAAATGCTAATTCCTAACTATAACATGTCTGAAACCTATGGTTTTTTCAGTGAATTTCAAAGGTTTTTTAAATGATAATTTTTAAATGTAATATTAGTTATATGTTTTTTTATACTGATTTTCTACAGTTTTTTTAACTGTTTATTTTTACATATTTTATTTTTAAATTACATTACATATGTTTAATATAAAGGGAAATAAAAATGTATTTTAAAATATTGAAACTGAAATTGTGTTTTTTGTCAGGGTCACTGGATGAGTACTTGGGTACTGACTGAATGATTAGAGTACTGTAAGGAGAGTGCCAGGGTGAATTTATAAGTGTTTGGGTTTTGGCGCAGTGAATGGATTAGTACATGGTGCTGAATGGGTCATTGCAGGAGTGCAAGGGGAGTGACAGGGTGTTTGCTGGAAGTGTATGGATACTGACTGGAGAATTGAAGGTGTGAAAGACAAGTGTGTAGGTGGTTAGAAGACTGAATGCATAGTGGAGAGGGGTTTGAAGCAGTCCATGTGCTAAGGCCTGGGTCACTGGATGAGTACTTGGATACTGACTGAATGATTAGAGTACTGTAAGGAGAGTGCCTGGATGAATGTATAAGTGGTTGGGTTTTAGCACAGTGAATGGATTAGTACATGGTGCTGAATGGGTCACTTGAGGAGTGCAAGGGGTGTGCCAGGGTGTTTGTTGGAAGTGTATGAATACTGACTGTAGAATTGAAGGTGTGCAAGAAAAGTGTGTAGGCGGTTAGAAGACTGCATGCATAGTGGATATGGGTTTGAAGCAGTCCATGTGCTAATGCCTGGGTCACTGGATGAGTACTTGGATACTGACTGAATGATTAGAGTACTGGAAGGTATTGTGTCATGGTGAATGTATACATGTTTGGGTTTTGGCGCATTGAATGGATTAGTACATGGTGCTGAATGGGTCACTAGAGGAGTGCAAGGGGAGTGACAGAGTGTTTGCTCGAGTGTATGGATACTGACTTGGGAATTGAAGGTGTGAAAGACAAGTGTGTAGGTGGGTAGAGGACTGCATTCATAGTGGATAGGCATTTGAAGCAGTCCATGTGCTAAGGCCTGCCTCAGTCCATGAGTACTTGGGTAGTGACTGAATGATTAGAGTACTGTAAGGAGAGTATCTGGGTGAATTTATAAGGGTTTGGGTTTTGGTGCAGTTTTTACAACTTTTTCTGATGGGTACTGGTGGTAAATGACTCTGACTAACCAGTCCTAGAGCCAGTGCTATGCTAAAAGACACCTAGAATACAGTTAAAACACCTGCATACACTAGGGAACATTATGCGTTGGGGTACCCCTGTGAGTAAAATGACCTTCTCTGTAAGCCCCTAGAATATAATAGGGCAGGGGGATTAAAACTACCTCTTAAAGCGCACCACAGGGTGCGTTTGCACACTGGTGAAGGGAGGGGGGCTGAGCTGACGTGTGCCAACAAACCCTGTGGCCGTTTTAATTTGGGGGATAAAGTCCCCTTGAATCATGAGTGTCCCTTGGGTCCAACTATCCCACCAGGTATCTCCAGTTAGTGCCACAGAGCTGCGTTGCAGAGAGGTGTAAAAAGTGGCACGGCCTGGGCCTCCTCTCTTTAATGTGGTGCTTAGGAAGCACCTGGTGGACTAGTTGGCCCCCAGGGGCCCTCAGAATTGAAGGCAAATTATTTCCTCATCTTAAAATGCGCCACAGGGCATGTTTGCACACATCACCTCAGGCCCCATCCTCTCCCTTCACCACTGTGAAACACGGCCTGTGGCCATTTGGGAGATTAAGTCCCCTTGAATCCTGAGTGTTCCTAGTGTCCAAATAGCCCACTAGGTACCTCCAGTAAGCACCACAGAGCTGCATTGCAGAGAGGTGTAAAAAGGGGCAGGGCCTGGGCCACCTCTCTGAAACGCAGCGCAGTGGCGCTTACTGCAAGCACCTGGTGGGCTAGTTAGCCCCAAGGGACCCTGAGATTTGAAGGGGAATTATTTCCCCAACTTAAAACGCGCCACAGGGTGTATTTTCACACGTCACCTCAGGCCCCATCCCCCCTTCACCACTGTGTAAACGTGCCCTGTGGCCATTTTAAGTTGGGAGATAAAGTCCCCTTGATTCCTGAGTGTTCCTAAAGTCCAATTAGCCCACTAGGTACCTCCAGTAAGTGCCACATACCTGTGTTGCAGAGAGGTGTAAAAAGGGGCACGGCCTGGGCCACCTCTCTGAAACACAGTGCAGTGGCGCTTACTGGAAGCATCTGGTGGGCTAGTTGGCCCCCTGGGGCTCTCAGGATTGAAGGGGAATTATTTCCCCAACTTAAAATGCGCCACAGGGTGTGTTTTCACATTATTATTATTATTATTATTAAAGGAGTTTATAGAGCGCATGGTGACGCCATCCCGGCGTGTCCCCGCGCTGTGGAGAGAGAGAGAGCCGTGACCAAAAGAAAAGACTGAACTAAATGGTAAACAAATAGGTTTTTAGCATTTTTCTAAACTTCGTTTCAGTGTCTGCTAATCTGATGTTGACTGGGAGGGAGTTCCATTTATTGGCTGCTAACACTCTGAAGGAGCGGCCACCCATTTTGGCTTTTTTAACACGAGGAGTTATAAGTAGACCCGTTCCTCTAGAGCAGAGTGTTCTGCTAGGCTCATAGCAGAGGGCTAGGTCCGCCAGATAGGGAGGGGCTGTGTGCGCAGTGATCCTGTAGCAAATTAATAGCGCTTTGAATAAGATTCTTTTCCTTATCGGCAGCCAATGTAACGCCGTCAGGGCTGGCTTGGAAGCAGCTCTTTTGGGTAGTCGAAGGACCAGACGTGCTGCGGTATTTTGAAGAACCTGCAGTCGCTTGATGTTTTTTTCTGTAGTTCCCGAGAGTAGCACATTGCCGTAGTCTATACGGGAAGTCACTAAAGCTTGGGTCATGGTTCGTCTGGCCTCTAAGGGAAGAAGATCCAAGGTACGATTGAGATTCTTCAATACCCCGAAACATTTCCCTACTACTTTGTGAATGTGGCCATCAAAAGATAGTTTGGAATCAATCCAGATGCCTAAATTCTTTGCTTCCTTACAAGGAGTAGGTAGAGGGCCAAGACAAGTAGGCCACCAGTCTCTTGTCCAATTTGCATCATTTCCTCCTATCACCAGTACCTCCGTTTTGGAGCCATTAAGTTTCAGGCAGTGTTGATTCATCCAGCCCGCCAAATCCTGCAAACAGGCTTTAAAATTGGCAGCTGACGAGGTAGGATCTTGTGATAGAGAGATGAGCAATTGGGTATCGTCGGCGTATGATACTAATTCCACACCGTGCGATTTCAGCACATCTGCCAGAGGGGCCATATATAAGTTGAACAGGGTGGGGCTCAGGGCAGAGCCCTGAGGCACCCCCTGATCTAAGGCTATGCTGTCAGAGAAGTAAGTACCCCTTTGTACCTGAAAGCTACGGCCAGTGAGGAACGCCTTCAGCCAGCCCAATGCCAGCTTGGTGACCCCGGCTTTGTTTAGGCACTGTAGCAAGATGGAGTGTGCTACAGTGTCAAACGCCGCACTGAGGTCCAGCATGATGAGCGCCATCGTATGACCCGCATCTGCCCCTAATCGTAGGGTTTCAGTTGCTCTCAGAAGGGCAGTCTCTGTGGAGTAACCCGACCGAAAGCCCGACTGCGACGTATGAAGAAGATTGTTATTTTCTAGATGGGCCACTAGCTGTTTATTGGCTATTTTCTCCGCCACCTTCGCTAAATAGGGTAGCAGGGAAATGGGGCGTAGGTTTTCAAGGGTGTCTTGGCTCACATTGGGTTTCTTTTTTATCGGAAGGACAATTGCTTTCTTCCAAGCTTCTGGAAGTCTAGCCGAGGCAAAGGAGACTTGAAGCATATGTCTGATGTATGGTTCCAATACTGTCAAGCTCGCTCCTAGTACCTTCGGAGGAGCCGGGTCCCGTGGAGAACCTGATTTGATGCTTTTACATATGCTGTTCAATATTTCTGGAGCAGGAACCAAGAAACATTGTAAGCATATCTCTGTGGAGCTAACACCTTCCCTTTCTTCAAAATCATGGCCAGATGTCACATTACCATGGAAGGTGGCATAGATATTTTTTATTTTACCAGAAAAGTAGTTAGCAATTTGATTACAGGTTTCCACAGATTCAGTAAGGGAGGTATTGTCATTTGTTATCAAAGAGATTTCTTTAAAGATTTTAAACAGCTCCTTAGAGGAGTTCTCAGCTTCCCCAATGCGAGATTTGTAATGTAAGGCTTTGGTGGTACGTATTTTGATATAATACTCCTTTTGAGCTTTCTTATATTGAGTTTTCACTATAGGGCAGAAGTTCAGGCGCCATTCACGTTCTAACTTTTTACATGAGGATTTGGCTACCTGTAGTTCAGAAGTGAACCACGGGGAGGTCTTCTTCCTAGTGTTCAGTTTTTTAATAGTACGTACAGGGGCAGTGCTCTCTAAAGCCGTTAATATGCGCTCCTGTAATCTAATGTACGCGGTTTCGCAGTCCATGCCACCTGGTGGCCCACCTAGCACAAGTCGTTTATCAAAGGTCTCTTGAGAAAAGATTTTCCATTTCCGACATTGGTAACGATGTTCACAATCTTTTTTACACATGTCACCTCAGGCCCCATCCCCTCCCTTCACCACTGTGTAAACGTGCTCTGTGGCCGTTTTAAGTTGGGAGATTAAGTCCTCTTGAATCCTGAGGGTCCATAGGGTCAAACTAGCCCACCAGTTACCTCCAGTACGCACCGTTGCAGAGAGGTGTAAAAAAGGGCACGGCCTGCACCACCTCTTTGCAATGCAGCTCAGTGTCACTTACTGGAAGCACCTGGTGGGCTAGTTGGCCCCCATGGGCCCTCAGGATTGAAGGGGAATTAATTCTCCAACTTAAAACACGCCACAGGGCGTGGGGCACACATCACCTCAGGCCCCGTCATCTCCCGTCACCAATGTGTAAACGCGCCCTGTGTCCGTTCTAAGTTGGGAAATTAAGTCTCTTTGAATACTGAGGCCCCTGAGGGCCAACCAGCCCACTATGTACCTTCAGTAAGTGCCACAGAGCTGCATTGTAGAGAGGTGTAAAAAGGGGAGTAGTCTCTGAACACCTGTCTGCAATGCAGCTCCGTGGTGCATACTGGAGGTACCTGGTGGGCTAGTTGGCCCTCAGGGACCCTCAGTATTGAAAGACAACTTATATCTCGCCATGGGGCGCGTTTGGACAATGGTGAAGGAAGGGGACATGGCCTCAGGTGACATATCTGCAAACACGCCCTGTGGTGCGTTTTAAGTTGGAAAATTAATTCCTCCTCAATCCTGAGGGTCCCTGGAGGTCAACTAGCCCACCAGGTACCTCCAGTGTGCGCCAGAGAGCTGCGTTGCAGAGAGGTGTTCAGAAGCCATGCCCCTTTTTACAATACTCTGCAACACAGCTCCGTGGCGCTTACTGAAGGTAACTTGTGGGCTAGTTGGCCCCCAGGGACCCTCAGGATTGAAGAGGTATTAATTCCTCACCTTAAAATGCGCCACAGGGAGTGTTTGCACACATGTCACCTCAGGCCCCTCCCCCCCCTCCCTTTACCACTGTGCAAACGCGACCCGTGGCGCGTTATACGTTGGGGAATTAACTCCCCTTCAGTCCTGAGAGTCCCTGGGGCACAACTAGCCCACCAGCTACCTCCATTAGGCGCCACAGAGCTGCATTGCAGAGAGGTGTAAAAAGGGGCGTGGCCTCAGAACACCTCTCTGCAACTCAGCCCTCTAGCGCATACTGGAGGTTCCTGGTGGGCTAGTTGGCCCCCAGGGACCCCTTGTATTCAAGAGGAATGTGTTCCCCATCTCCTGGCGTGTTTGCAGAGTGCAGCAAGGAGGGGGCTTGGCCTCGAGCGCGATCCCGTTTTTTTTAACATTTATTTTTTTAAGTATAAAAGAAACTAGGAATGGGGCCGCGTGGCCCCCCTCCAGAGGCCTTAATCGGCCCCGGGGACCCCATCCTCTGGGGCATGGCCTTTTTCTTGATTTTTTCACGTGTTTTGGGAGGGCTGCGTTGCCCCCTCCTCTGACCACTTATGGCCTTCGAAACCCCTTCCCCCGGGGCCGGCCTTTGTTTTTTTTTTTACAAATTTTGGGGAGGGGGACCGCGTAGCCCCCCTTCCAGGCCACTTGTAGACCCAGGGAACCCATCCCCTGGTGCTGGCCCTCTCTGTTGGGGACCATGGGGGGTACCCAATCACCCCACGGTCCCATTGGCTCCCTGCGTCCCTCAGAGCTTTTTCACATGGAGAGCTGCTAAAATACAGCTCCCCGTGTGGAAAAGCAATTTGGTTTGCATTTTGAAAGAGAGAGCAGGTTTCCCTACTCTCTCTTTTAAAATGCAAACCAAGTTTGCTATGGCAGGGCGGGAGCCGCGAGGGTCAAGCCCTGCCATAGCAAACAACAGTGTCCCGGGGTGGGCAACCCGGGACACTGCAGGAGCCGGCCTTGGGATGGCGGTCCCCAGGGCAATCACAGGCTCCAGGAGGGGGGCAGCACGGCCCCCATCCCAACAATTGCAAAGCCTCGTGGGTGGTGGTCCCTGGGGCTGGGGGGTCCATAATGGACCCCCAATTTGAATATTTAGAGCCCCGGGGAGGGTGAGGTCCCTGGGGCGTGTGGGGGTGCTTGAGCCCCCCACACAGGTTTTCTATTTTTTTTAAAAAAACAAGCCCCGGGGGGTGACGGTCCCCGGGGCTGCAAGGGGGCCGTGAGCCCCCGCATACATTGACATAAAGCCCTGGGGGTGGCAGTCCCCGGGGTTTGGGGGGCCTTTGAGCCCCCCATCCATTTCATTTTGTAGCCCCAGGGGGTGGTGGTCCCCGGGGATGGGAGGCCCGTCTGGGCCCCATTACTATATTATATTGCTCCTGGGGCTAATTAAAAACAAAGCACGGGAGCCCGCGCTTTGTTTTTTTTTCACAGATGGATGCGCGGATCATCCGCACATACCGCAATTTTCTTTTTAAAAAAAACATTTTTTGGGGGGCCCTGGGGGTCCTTGTGTGCCCCCCTAAGCAGGCCAAGGGGGTCAGGGTGTTTCTACCCTGCCCCCTTTTTGCGTTTTTTGCATTTCTTTCACTGCTTTCTTGTGCTTATGTTCCACTGAGGCACAAGATGGCTGCCAACACTTCCTGGTTTGAAGGGTTGACAGGCAAAGTGATACAGATATTCACACAGTTTAGTCACTATCCACTATATTTAGTGAGACACTATAAATTGGTCACGTAAACAGTCAATTACACTGCTACTAAATCCTCCATCCAAATATTTATTTTTATATATCCACTCATTCTTCAATGCAAATTGCTATATATATAATGCATATTTAAAAGACGAAGCAAACCACGTTCACTGGAAGATGTCATCAGTGATGTCATCAGTGATGTCATTTGAGATGTCATCAGTGATGTCACTGACCATGTCATGAATGATGTAATATGTGACATCATCAGCAGTGGATTGCGGGTGCGCGAAATATAGTTAGTACAACTAACTATATAGGAGCAATTTCAATGGTTTTATATGAGTGAAATGTCCAGCTAACTATAACACCCGTAAAACCTATAGTTTTTTGAGTGAATTTCAAAGGTTTTTTAAATGCTAATTCCTAACTACATAAGGCCTGAAACCTATGGTTTTTTCAGTGAATTTCAAAGGTTTTTTAAATACTAATTCCTAACTATATAAGGCCTGAAACCTATGTTTTTTTTCAGTGAATTTCAAAGGTTTTTTTAATGCTAATTCCTAACTATATAAGGCCTGAAAGCCCACCAGGAATCTCCAGTATGCGCCAGGGGACTGCATTGCAGAGAGGTGTAATGAAGCCACGCCCGTTTTCACACCTCTCTGCAACGCAGCCCCCGGGTGAGTTTGCAGAGGGGGAACTAATTCCCCTTGCATACTGGGGGTCCTTGGGGGCCAACTAGCCCACCTTGAACCAGTAGTATGCACCAGGGGGCTGCATTGCAAAGAGGTGCAATGAGGCCACACCCTTTTTTACACCTCTCTGCAAAGCAACCCCTGGCGCGTTTGCAGAGCGGGAACTAATTCCCCTTGCATACTGGGGGTCCCTGTGGGCCAACTAGCCCACCTGGAACCTCCAGTATAAGCCAGTGGGCTGCATTGCAGAGAGGTGTAATGAGGCCACACCCTTTTTTACACCTCCCTGCAACGCAGCCCCCGGGTGTGTTTGCAGAGGGGGAACTAATTCCCCTTGCATACTGGGGGTCCCTGGGGGTCAAATAGCCCACCTGGAACCTCCAGTATGCGCCAGTGGGCTGCATTGCAGAGAGGTGTAATGAGGCCACACCCTTTTTTACACCTCTCTGCAACACAGCCCCCGTGCATGTTTGAAGAGGGGGAACTGTTTCCCCTTGCATACTGGGGGTCCCTGGGGGCCAACTAGCCCACCTGGAACCTCCAGTATGCGCCAGGGGGCTGCATTGCACAGAGGTGTAATGAGGCTATGCCCCTTTTTACAACTCTCTGCAACGCAGCTCACTGGCACGTTTGCAGAGGGGGAACTAATTCCCCTTGCATACTGGGGGTCCCTGGGGGCCAACTAGCCCACCAGGAGCCTCCAGTATGCGCCAGGGGGCTGTGTTGCTTTGCCCCGGAGGGCCGCGCACGTATATATAAATATATATATATTATAGTTAGCTTGACATTTTATTCATACAAAACCATTGAACTTCCCCCGTTATAGATAGTTGTACTCACTATAACTCGCGCGCCCGCAATCCACTGCTGATGATGTCACACATTACATAATTCATGACATGGTCAGTGACATCACTGATGACATCACTGATGACATCTCAAATGACATCACTGATGATATCACTGATGACATCATCCAGTGAATGTGGTTTGATTTGATATTTAAATATGTATTATAAATACACTACTTTGCATTGAAGAATGAGTGGATATATAAATATAAATGTGTGGATGGTGGATTTAGTAACAGTGTCATTGATTGTTTCCTTGACTATTTTGTAGAGTCTCACTATATATAATGTGAAGTTACTAAACTGTGTGAAAGTCTTTATTGCTTTGTCTTAATTGCTATGTTAAAGACTATATTTGTTATTGGTTTCTTAACTGAGTATTTGTATGGGTAAATGAATGTCTATGTGGTTTGGTGGGGGGTGTTTGATTGCCAAAAAATGTGTGAATAGTTCATTCAGTAGGTATATGAGGTTAAGACTACATGTTATAACAGTTGTTTCAGTGAGTGTATATGTTTATGGGTGTGGTGGTGATGAAATATTTCTCTCAATGGTACATCTCCATTAAACGTGAAAAAAAGGCAGTGTATGTGACAGTTATATCTAATTAAGTGTGCCTAAGACTCAATGATTGTATGAGTCACTAGATGGATAACTGTACACTTGTAATAGTGATTTTATAACACACTAAGTGTGAGTTACTATCTATATAAATAGATGAAGTGGTGTTTGTATAAGTGTGTAGGTGAGTAAATGTAAGTATAATCAATTGTTTGCATAAGTCAGAAGGATGTCTTTATAAGTGAATACAATGTGTGCTGGTGTGTAATGTTGAAATAGGCGTATAAGTATATTTGATAGTGTTCTGTTGATTATTCACTGCATGTAACACTGAATCTATAGGTAAGTTATTAGATGTGTGTATAGTTCTATGAATAACTGAGTGGGTGTTTAGAAATTTCTATTGGTGTGTCAATGGTTTCAAATATGGCACTTTCTATTTTACAGTGAGTGATGAAAGATTATACTAGTGTGTGATGAGGTGTATTTGATTGTCACATGGATGATGTCATCAGTGATGTCATCAGTGATGTCATTTGAGATGTCATCAGTGATGTCATCAGCAGCGACGACCGGTAGTGGGAGTACCGGCGGGGCGGTGACGTGGGGAGGGAAAGGGGCAGGGTGGGGGGTAGTAATGTATGGATTACGGACTTTAACAGGTAAGTAAACATAAAAATAAATAAAACGAATTTCGTTGCGCGCACTGCATCACCAAATGCGATGCAGTGTGTGCAACGAAATTCGTTTTATTTATTTTAATGTTTACTTACATGTTAAAGACCGTAATCCATACATTACTACCCCCCACCCTCCCCACGTCACCGCCCAGTCGGTACTCCCACTTCCGGCCGTGGCTGGTCATCAGTGATGTCACGGACCATGTCATGAATGATGCATTTTTTGTAATGTTCCGGTGGCGCAGAAGACTGAGTTAAATTTATCAGGCAGGACTAAGCCACTTTTTGTGGCGTAATCCTGCCTGATAAATATCAGTATCTTTAACGCAGTGTCCTGCATTAAAGGGGTGAACAATGGGTGTTGCTGGGGGCGTTCCCAGCAGCATCCATGGACTTGAGTAATTTATAGCATCCTCAAAGTCAGTCTTTCAAAAATTCCAAAGTATAGGACATGATAATCCAAATCCAAATGTTTCTCAAGAAAAGTCATAAACCGTGTCCGTGGGTCATATCTGCCCAAACGCCGATATTCCGAACGATTGAAAATGACTTTTCTTGAGAAACATTTGGATACTACTCTCTACTACTCTCTACTGTCTACTACTCTCTCTCTACTACTCACTCTTTACTACTCACTCTCTACTACTCTCTACTACTCACTCTCTACTTCTCACTCTCTACTACTCTCTACTACTCACTCTCTACTACTCACTCTCTACTACTCTCTCTACTACTCACTCTCTACTACTCACTCTACTACTCACTCTCTACTAACTCTCTACTACTCTCTATTACTCACTCTCTACTACTCTATTACTCACTCTCTACTCTCTCTCTACTACTCTCTACTACTCACTCTACTACTCACTCTCTACTACTCTCTACTATTCTCTCTCTCTGCTACTCACTCTCTACTACTCACTCTCTACTACTCTCTACTACTCACTCTCTACTACTCACTCTCTACTACTCTTTACTACTCACTCTACTATGCACTCTACTACCGTCTACTACTCACTCTCTGCTACTCTCTCTACTGCTCTCTACTGCTCTCTACTACTCACTCTCTACTCTCTATTACTCACTCTCTACTCTGTACCTCTCTACCTCACTCTACTTCTCTCTCTACTAGTCTCTACCTCTCTACCTCTACCTCTCCACCTCTCCACCTCTACCTCTATGCCTCTACCTCTCTACCTCTCTCTACACGCACACATATACACATATATATGCATATATATATGTATATGCATTTATATATATGTATGTGTATATATATATATATATATATATATATATATATATATATATATATATATATATATATACATATATAAACATATATAATCTGCATTTATTTGAAAACACTTCAAAATATATTGACCATTACCTGCAAGACTTTGTAATCAAATTACCTGCCAACATCAAGGATTCTACAGAATTCCTTAGGAATATCAACCAATGCAATTGGTCTGCGGAATATTTGTTAATGACAATGGACATTGCTAGTCTTTATACTAGTATTTCACATGGAGAAGGCCTAAAAGCTATCAAATTTTATTTGGATAAAAGGCCTGTTGAATTGTACAAGCACAATGCCATGCTGATCACTATGGTCGAACGCTGCCTTAATAATAATGTCTTCCTTTTTGATGATAAGGTTTACAAGCAGTTGAGGGGTGTGGCTATGGGGGCATGCTTCTCCCCCAGCTACGCGGGGCTCCACGTGGGCTGGTGGGAGGAGCATGTCCTCAAGGTGGAACATTCCACATTTTGGAATAACAACATTGTGAAATACATCAGGTATATTGACGATATTTTTATTGTCTGGAGAGGGAGTTTGGAAGATGCCAATTTGTTTGTATCTAGAATCAACAAAAATAATTCCAATTTGAAATTTTCTGCTGAAATAAGCAAACACAAAATCAGTTTTCTTGATGTTCTGGTTGAGATAGTGGACAACACCCTCACCACAAGCCTTTTTAGGAAAAGTACAGCGGGAAATAGCATCCTGCATGCACAAAGTTTTCACCCGCAACACACTATCAGAGCAATCCCTTATGGGGAGTTCCTTAGAATACATAGGACTTGCAGTACGGTAGAACTTCGTGATCAGCACCAGAAAGAGGCAAGTTTCCGTTTGGAAGCAAGGGGCTACAAAAGAACTGCATTAAATAAAGCCAGAATCAAGGCAAATAAACTTGATAGGATGAGTTTATTAGCAGAAACTTCAACAAATAAAGATGTAACAAACTCGACAGGCAATAGCAATGAAATTAGACTAATTACCAGCTACAGCAGACAAGCCCGCTATATTTCTAACCTGGTGAGAAAACAGTGGCCTGTAATTCTTACTGACCCTGTACTCAACGATATCTTACCAGATAAACCAACAATAACATTTAGAAGGGCTTACAGTATGCGTAATGAGCTAGTATTGAGTGCACCGGAAACTGTTAAGAATGATGATTGGTTGTCACCCCGTAAGGGTTTCTACCGCTGCATCTCTTGCCGTGCATGCCATTTTGGCATTAATACGAGGACCTACACAACTCCCTTTGATCCAAAACCCATTTCAATTACAGCTCACTACACCTGTAGAACAGAGTTAGCTGTGTATGTTTTAACCTGCACTTGCAATTTGAGATACATAGGGAGCACCAAACTACCTGTGTATCAGCGTATTCTCCAGCATCTTCGGGCTATTGTGAATTGCGATCAGAGCTACCCCGTAGCTCGTCATTTTGACCAATTTCACAATAGAAACCTATCCCAGTTAAACTATTTTGTAATAGATGCTGTGAGAACATCCAAAAAAGGAGGGGATTACAAAAAGAAATTAAGACAACTGGAGTCAATGTATATTATAAGACTCAATAGCAAGACCCCTGCAGGTTTAAATATGGGAGAGGATTTGAGGAATTTTTTATAATTCTCCATATATTACCGTCTTCCAGATGATGTGTTTCTGTTTAGATCCAGAATGCCCATAGTAGAAGTCAAGGTGTGCAATTGGAGCTACTAATGTAATTATTTGATATATAATGGGATTCGGATATGTCTCCTACTGTGTGACTCATGGAGCAAATAGGATGTGGCGTAAACATCCGAGAGTTTGATTAATATCAACTATAGAGATTTACACCTTAGTTGAAAATATTTATTTTTGACATAGTATTTGCCTTTTTTGATTTTGGTGTTGGATTTAACCTCACATACAACTTGTCAAAACGAGCCTGATCGCTGACATTTTGTCACTTCCCCCTTTTTGAAACATTATGTTTTTATCATAAGATGGACATCAGTTGTATTAAACTACCAGTTTAAAAACATTTTGAAACATCATATAAAAAATAAAAAATGGTAAGGACATTTGGGGCATTTGTGCTCAGTTAACACAGAATTGAATGTACTCAAAAACTTTTGTTGTCAAATATCATCATGTTATGCGGTATTATGGTATCAATGGATGGAAAGGCAACATAGAGATAACAAGAATCTTATATTTGAGAAAAAATCAATGTATTTGCACACACAATTGCTTCAAAATTATCATATTTAGAGAATGAATTAATTTCAGGGATATCACTGGAATACCATTATGTGCCTGCATGATTTGTTATGCACTAGATTTATTGAATTGTAAATGTTTTTGACTAAGCTAAGATGGCTGACATATGTTAGTTTGCATTCCTGACCTTGTAATCTGTACTAGTCCTTACACTATGTTTCCTAATTTCGTTATGACGCGCAATTCTCATTTAACCGCGCTTTTTTCAAAATGCACTGTGTATTATATAAACGTTAGTTTGTCCACCTTACCGCCAACAGTGAGCAAGGGCGGCCACGCCCGAAACACGTCTGTTCGATGTTCTATGATTTGCACCCCCGCACTTTATGATTAAATAAACAATGATGACTTGAAGACTGGGCTTGGAACGTCATTTCGTGTCCGTGCACTGGAGAAAGTGCTTGGGAGGTTTCTTTGCACCGAAACCGGTTGGAGGCATATATATATATATATATATATACATACATATATAAACATATATAATCTGCATATCTATATAAATACAAATATAAATGCATGCATACATATACATATATGCATACATATGCATGTTATTTACATGAACGTTTGAAAAACACTAATAAAAGCAAAGCTAAAAAGCCACCTCATTACAAACAGAATGGCTTTAACTTAAACGAGGGTGAGATCTTTTGCATTTTCAATGCTTGTTTACTTTGGTTCCATCAAGAAGGCATTCAGATGTGTCACACATTTGCCATAAATTCTGAATGTTAGCACTCTAGTTGCTCATTAGATCACTGTACTAAATCTACTGCTCACCAGGGAAGTCTGCTGCTGGTATTCAAAGTGAATGTTTCAGTCTGCATGTCAGAATTTTTTTAATGAAATAGAAGAGGATTTGAGAAGTCAAAATGTGCCCTAATTCTTCTTTCTTCAGCACTAATCATAATTTCTATGGCAAAATGAACCCCCTCATTTTGTTCCTTTGCAAATTAAATGTTTTAAGTGTTACCACTTTATTCCGAACAAGATGACTTCAGGTGTGCCATACTTTGTCATAAGTAAGACTGTTAGCGCTCTAGTTGTTCTTTAGAACACTCTGGGACATTCTGTCATTGGGCTATACTTGGGCTACATCGGGGGGATATTTGTGCTACATTTGGGCTCTTTTTTCTCTGGTGGCCATCTTGGGAGACTTATTCGTTATGAAGTTTCCCAATTTACTCATTTACTACAGTCTCCTCAGTAGGAAATACTTTCAGTTTTTTACTTTGATTCCATCAAGAAGGCATTCAGATGTGACACACATTTGCCCTAAATTCAGAATGTTAGCACGCTAGTTGCTTATTAGATCACTAGTAAAGCTACTGCTCACCCGGGAAGTCTGCTGCTGGTATTGAAAGTGCATGTTTCAGTCTGCATGTCAGAATGTTTTAATGAAATAGAAGAGGATTTGAGAAGTCACTCAAAATGTGCCCTAATTTTTCTTTCTGCAGCACTAATAATACTTTCTATGGCAAATATACCCCCTCATTTTGTTCCTTTTTAAATTAAATGTTTTAAGAGTTACCACTTTATTCCTATCAAGATGGCTTCAGGTGTGCCATACCTTTGTAATAAGTAGGACTGTTAGCACTCTAGTTGTTCTTTAGAACACTCTGGGAAGCTGCAGTAGAACACAAAGGAATCAACTGACAGTCTATGTCCTTGTTGGATGTACATGTTTTACTGGGAATGTCAGACTTCATTCTCACATGACTGAGAAGGATAATGTGAATTTACAGAAAATATGCTTTCAGTTTAGCTTATAGATCCCCTTCCAAACCACTGTGGGAAAAGCATGAGATAATAGTTTTCTTTCAAACATGATTCATGATATCCCAGCAGAAGGCTTTTTAACATGGTAAAATCACCTTAGAACACACCACAATTCCTAAAATGAGTATGGTACCATCAACACATGATTTATAATGTAACTAAAGTCCTAAAACCTTCTATTAACTGCAATGCTTTTTAATGAGGTGCTATCATGTATATTGGTCCCAAGATGGCTGCCAACACTTCTTGGATGAAGTGCTGACAGCCAATCAGATCCCACGATGAGATGTGTGGTTAGGCTCCGCTCAGATATATATATAAACCGTGATCTGCGTACCAGACCCTACCATTTTCCCAAATTTGGTGTAATTCCGTTCAGCGGTTCGGGCTGTAGTCGTGTCTAATCGTCCTATGGAAATTAACATGGGGAAAACACATTTTGGAACCCTCCTTTTTTCTCTGCCCCCCGCTTGACGAATCTTCCCGAGACTTTCAGGGAAGGAGCGGAGCGGGCCATCTTCTTTGAGAGATTCAACAACCGGCGCCAACGTTCTTCCCAATAGAATGTTGTGGATTTCCTATGGAAACTAGGTCCTAACTATAACTACCTACTGGCGACCGCCAGTAGGTAATATATATATATATATATATTCACTGAAAAAACCATAGGTTATAGACCATATATAGTTAGGAATTAGCATTTACAAAACCTTGAAAATTCACTGAAAAAACCATAGGTTATAGACCATATATAGTTAGGAATTAGCATTTAAAAAACCTTATTTTACTCACACAAAACCATTGAAATTCCATATATAGTTAGTTGCACTAACTATATATCGCGCACCTGCAATCCACTGCTGATCATGTCACATATTACATCATTCATGACATGGTCAGTGACATCACTGATGACATCACTGATGACATCTCAAATGACATCACTGATGACATCACTGATGACAACATCCAGTGACTGTATGTTTCTGTAAAGTTAAAATATGTCTTACATATTGAAGAATGAGTGGATGTATAAGTGTCTGGATGAAGGATTTAGTAGGTGCGTGACTGACTGTATGAGTGAGTGATTAAATGTGTCTCACTGAATGCATGGGTTAGTGACTAAACTGTCTTAATTTGTGCATCATTATGTCTGTTGTTCTGTAAACTGCTGCATGTGTTGATCATTAGCTATACGAGAGGCTATATGTGTTATTAATTGGTTGCCCAAGTATTTCTATGGGAGATTGAGTTTGTGTGGGGGTGGCTGGAAGGTGTGTGACTCTATGCATAGATGTGTGAACAGTTTATTCACTAGGTGTATGAGTTCAAGAGTGCATGTGGAAACAGCTACATGGGCAGTTGACTGTGTGCATGAGTGTATTGATGAGTGAATGGATATCTCAATGCTACATGTCATAGTAAGTACTTATGTAAAACACAGTACATGTGAGAGTTGGCATATATAAATAACTGTGCATGAGAGCCACCGAATGAGTGAGTGGTTGTATCGATCATTGTGAACTTGTATCAGGGATTGTATAAGAGAGTAAATATGTGTTAGTATATGTTTCAATAAGTAAGGTGTGTTTAACTGTATAGTTGAAGAAATGGAGATGAGATTGTTTCTTTGCATGACTGACTGGGTGTGTGAGTAACTCCATGGATGAGTGGCAGTGTGTGAGTGTCTGTATACACTGAGTGTATCTAAGGTTATATTAGAGTCTGAAGAGGTTTATCGTATTAGCACAAGAATGATGTCAAATGAGATGTCATCAGTGATGTCATCAGTGATGTCATTTGAGATGTCATCAGTGATGTCATCAGTGATGTCACTGACCATGTCATGAATGATGTAATATGTGACATGATCAGCAGTGGATTGCAGGTGCGCGATATATAGTTAGTGCAACTAACTATATATGGAATTTCAATGGTTTTGTGTGAGTAAAATAAGGTTTTTTAAATGCTAATTCCTAACTATATATGGTCTATAACCTATGGTTTTTTCAGTGAATTTTCAAGGTTTTGTAAATGCTAATTCCTAACTATATATGGTCTATAACCTATGGTTTTTTCAGTGAATTTCAATGGTTTTTTAATAGCAAATATCATAAGCTGTCGAATGTCAAGTACGTGGTAAGTGAAAACATTTTCGTGTTTATGCACACTGATCTGCTTTGAATGGTGCCCCCCCCCCTCATTTCTATTAGGAGTACTCTCTCTTTGCAGATAGTGAAAGGTAGTTAACGCAGGTCTTTGCCCCCATTGTAATCCGTCGTGCCTGCTTCTCTCTCCATTTGATTGATTGTTATCCAAGTATTTACTGTTTTAGAATTAGTTCTCTTTGGTTCATTCTCTATTTACAAACAAACACAGAGTCGCAATACTCTGTTTAGTCTTTGCAGATAACGAAAAATCGTGTAAAAAAAAAAGAAAAGGAATCGAGCAAAATCAGTAGGCCACTAATGGGATCTCTTTTTGACCTCGCTAAAATAGAAACATTAGGAACAACCCCTCATGACAAATACAAAACTAGTGAGATGAACTGAACTCCACACAATGATGGCTGCAAAACAGCTCGGCTCCGCCACCCACCCCGCCCAAAATAACGATAAAGAACGGCTGCCATGATTGGTTGCGGAATGACCACGACGGAGCTACGAAATGGTGCTGCTCTCATGCTAACCCCAGCTTCAGTCTGAAACATCCAGAAACACTGTAGACTACCAATTCGATCAGTTCCGGTAGCGCCCCAATGTAACCCGGTAGAGAAGAACTAGCTCTCCCCTCTTTGACTGATGGTTCTTGTTGCCTGTCCCTTCTGTTGTCATTTAACAGAACTATTTAGCCTGCTGAAAGGGGTTGTGTTCCGACCGCTGGTTGGTGGAGACATTTTGACTATATTCTGTACCTGCGTTGTCGCGTAATGCGTCATATGACGCGCCGCGTTAGCGCATCCGGAAGTCATCCGGGGCGCGCAGCGCGTAACGTAAGCATAACAAGTCATGTGACTTGTTAATAAAACTTTTCATTGGTTCATTTTACTTTTCTTATTGTAATGATGAAAGGCTTGGTCATATGACCTAAAAATTACGCTTTTCATTACTTCCGAACATTATTTTTTCTTAAATATATGTTATAATGTTCCAGGCTAATGTACTTTCCCGGAAATTTTACAACTGTCCTGCAAGTAAAATATATTCTTTTTTCGAGAAAAAGAGCGTTTCTTCGTCCCATGACGGAGCCGTTGAGCAAAAGAGGGTCGACCTGCTGTCTTAGTCGCCGATACGCCTGAATATGAGATTCTTATCGATCACTTTATGTTGCAGGAATAGAAAACACAACAGCCCTTGACCATTTATCTTTACTGCGTTCCTTCGTATTATACCTTTTACCCTTCATGTAATTGGTCTGCTTTATTTCACTTGCCTTTTAATGATTCTAAAACAGTCACTATTATTAAAAACTTTACCAATGTATATACTACTACCATGTTTTCTTTTAAAAACCTTTATTGTGAAAATTTCATTATACAAATACGAGCCTATAACCACGTGGGCCTGCCACAGAGCAAACTGTAATCGTATATGATGAATAGACATTTACACTGTAGAGGAACGTAACGGGCGGGCCATTAGGTTGCAAGAACTAAGGTGTCTAACAGTTACGGAATCGGTGGACGTACATTTTATAATTAAAATACGACAGGGCCACTTACAATAAAATTATCTAGATATACATTTGCGGGCAAGTACCATGGTTGACGTTAATTCGAACTTTCAACAGTACAGTAATCAATAACACATCAGAACTTAATATCAATAGGGATGTCGAAATATTCAATCAATTCTCATCCCCGCCCGCCATGTGCTTCAAAACTGCATACGTATCTCGTGATTTCAAGGTTCTGCAACCAGTACACAACAAGGAGTTACGAGTCCCATTTATTCCGGCGCCATTTTGGGCGAGGACGGGCAGGTCCAGGATATAGTCAAAATGTCTCTACCAACCATCGACTATGATGATGTTCATATGCTGTATTTATTAGAGTAACACTCATCTGTCCACATGAAATTAATTTGCCACAATCTAAACATGTCATTTTAATCTTTCCAAAGTTCTTCTAAATATTTGGGACCGTTTCCCTTGCCTCTGAAGCTCTCAGTGCCACTTCTTTGATGAATGTACTAGCAGGTCAGGGGTTCTCCTCCAAATCTCTCTTTTATGCAGCACTATAATTAATTGGTGCCACCTCTCCATATGACGATGCATGGTATAGTTACCACAACTATATTTTTTTTCGGTTCCTCTGGAGAGTTCATCGTGGCAGATGAAGCGTGTAACGTACCGGGCATTTACCTTTTTTTGCATGTACAGGAAAGGAAAAAAAAATCGAGCGTCCGAGTTCTAAGGTGTCCCAGGGCCATTTTGGTGGACCAGGCCCAAATCCAAAGAACAGCCATCTCACAGGCTAATGGGGCGACCCACGCCGAGTTTCAGCATTGTAGGATGACCACACAAGTACAGCAACTTGCTAGACATCACCTCGGTGCCATCCGGATCTCGGCGCCCCACTGCAGATGAAGTGCCTCTCAACTATGAAACCACCACGGTGACATCCGGATCTTGGCGCGTTGTGCTGCCTTCGGCCTATTCGCACATCGGTCCGCTACTGACGCCATCTCACAGGCTAATGGGGCGACCCACGCCGAGTTTCAGCATTGTAGGATGACCACACCAGTACAGCAACTTGCTAGACATCACCTCGGTGCCATCCGGATCTCGGCGCCCCACTGCAGATGAAGTGCCTCTCAACTATGAAACCACCACGGTGACATCCGGATCTTGGCGCGTTGTGCTGCCTTCGGCCTATTCGCACATCGGTCCGCTACTGACGCCATCTCACAGGCTAATGGGGCGACCCACGCCGAGTTTCAGCATTGTAGGATGACCACACCAACTTGCTAGACATCACCTCAGTGCCATCCGAATCTTGGCATCTCAACGCCTAGTGGTATCTTCCATACAAAAAATATTGTTACGCTGCCTTTGGCCCCATTCGCACATCAGTCCGCAACTTAGACATCACCTCGGTGCCATCCGGATCTTGGCATCTCAGCGCCTTGTGGTGTCAGTCAGAAAATATTGTTGCGCTGCCTTTGGCCCCATTCGCACATCGGTCCGCTACTGACGCCATCTCACAGGCCAACGGGGCGCCCCACGCCGACTTTCAACATTGTAGGATGGCCACAGAAGTGCGACAACTTACTAGACACCACCTCGGTGCCATCCGGATCTTGGCGCGTTGTGCTGCCTTCGGCCTATTCGCACATCGGTCCGCTACTGACGCAAACTCACAGGCCAACGGGGCGCCCCACGCCGACTTTCAGCATTGTAGGATGGCCACACCAGTGCTGCAACTTGCTGGACACCACCTCGGTGCCATCCGGATCTTGGCGCGTTGTATTGCCTTCGGCCTATTCGCACATCGGTCCGCTACTGACGCCGCCTCACGTGCCAACGTATTTTCTCCGCATTTTATACCCTATGCCGCATAACAGGTCATGTGACTTGTTTATAAAACTTTTCATTGGTTCATTTTACTTTTGGTTTCCGAATGATGGAAGGCTTGATCATATGACCTAAAAACAACACTTTTCATTGGATGAAAACTTTTTTTTTCCCCCAAACGATGAAAGCCCCACCTTGTTTCTGGATGTTTCAGACTAAACTGGCGTCAGCATGAGAGCACCACCATCTCGTAGCTCCGTCGTGGTCATTCCGCGAGCAATCATGGCAGCCGCTCCCCACCAGAAGCCTGCAGGAGTCGGGGCCCCCAAAACTTTTGATGAATTCTCAAGGCGGAGGGGACGCTTTCGAGAATGGGGTCCAAGACCTAGCAGACAAGCGTCCGATTTCCAAGGTGTCCCAGGGCCATTTCAGTGGACCACGCCCAAAAAGGAAAGAGCCTGCCGCCATTTTGAGAGTCCTGTGGCAGCCGCCTATCGCTGCACCGCAAGAGTGGGCGCAACTCAGCTGAATGGCGGATTTTGACACAGTGGACCAAAAGCGGACGGAATGGCAACTGAAACGGTAAAGGGGCGCCCCACTAAAACAGATGAGACTCCACCTGGAGAGGCCCGTTCACGCCGCCTCCCCCGGGGCGCTCCACGCCGTTATTCGGAGCAGCATTGTAGGATACCAAAACCAGTGCGGCAACTTACTGGACATCACCTTGGTGCCATCGTTCTGCTGCCTTGGAACTATTCGCACAACAGTTTGCTACTGATGACCCACCCCCCGCGACGCCCCACGCCGTTATTTGCTGGGTGGCAACTTACTAGACATCACTTTCGTGTCATCTAGATTTCGGCGCGTTCTGCTGCCTTGGAACTATTCGCACAACAGTTTGCTACTGATGACCCACCCCCCGCGACGCCCCACGCCGGAAATCTGGACGTTGTGCTGCGTTGGGACTATTCGCACAGCCGACCGCTACTTCGTTGTTTTTCCCTAAAAATGTTTATATGTTATTACTATTTTTGTTTTCTTGTATATATTTATAAATTATTAAAGTTTTATAATCTTACTACTTTGTCGGAGTGCTATATATTTTTAATGTGACACATAATTGTAAAAACTTTGATGTACAAAGAGTCATCCCTGGAATCTTCCGCTTCACGCTCGGTCCCCTCCCCAATCACAATACAGGATGGTTTTCAGATAATAGCAACGCTTCTGCTGTGACGGATCTCATCGAGTGTGGGCCTCGATCTACTATAACTCCATTGAAGAGGGGTGATTCTTTACAGCTGTGGCCATAAACTACATCTGCAGGGCTAGCTGATAGCCTAGGACCGGCCTGGACAATCGGACACAGAGGAAAAGGAGTGTCAGAGGGTGCGGTAGTGAATAGGGCGAAAGGGAGGTGTCGGGCGGGCACAGGGTGTGATTCTCAGGGAAGAGCAGCGCAGATGGGGGGAGGTTTATTACCCATGCATAAGACAGAGAGCGGGGGTGACCACTGCCTGGGTGAGATGCTTGCGAGGGTGGGGAGCCATGCTAAGGATCGACAGCGTGCACAGAGTGGGTCTGGTCAAGGCATCTAAAATGGCTGCCGTGCACGACAAAAGTGTGGCATTTGAAAAAAGACAAGATGGCGCACACAATGTTTTTCAACAATTCCTGATTTCCTTCGAATCGAACGTTAACAGACGTTGGGGCATATTACCAAAGTTAAGCGATATTTATCCCTAACGATGCATTGCAAAGATTTTTTTACCGTCAGAAATTATCGCAGATAAACCTTGCTATTATCAAGGTTTATCGCAAATACGATAAAAAACGAGCGCAATGCATTAATATCGCTGAAAACTCCGCGATATTCATGCATTACCGAGCTAATGCTCTTAGCCATGTTATCCACCTCCCATTGGATAACATGGCTAAGAACTGCTCAGGGCAGCTGTTACTTTTTGGAGATATTCGCGCTTATCTCGAATATTTCCAAAAGTTGATAATAGGAGATAGCGATGTGAGCGACTGTTTCCAGTCGCTAACATCTTGGCATGCCCACTTTGCATGTCATTAGTGATAAATATCACTCACATGCAAAGTGGGACCCAAGATGGTCGCTATCTCCTACTAGCCGTCGCTAACTGGTGTTAGCAACAGCTAGGTAATACAGATATAATTTTATCTCCGCGAAGCGGAGCGCTGTTACAGATATATATCTTGTTTTTGAACGTTAATTTCTCAAAATGCACTGAAGCACATATATTGAGACATAGCAAAGGCACATCGGGCTACCAGTCCCTAATATTTTACCAAGTTTCGTGCAAATCCATTCAGCCGTTCGATTATTATTATTATTTTTTTTTTTTGCCCCGCGGGGCCCTTTTAAAACCTCCACATCAAACCTAGGGGGTCAGCGAGGATCTACTATGCCCCCTTATGGTCATTTGCCCCTTCGCTTTGGCCTCCTCTTGTCTCTCGATCCTACCGAGAGACAAGATGGCGGCCGCTACGTACTGTTTGGAATGTTTACAGACACCGGAGAGCCAATCAGCTTCGCTTCGCAAAGCTCCGTAACGCGAAAAGTACGCGAAGCGGTGCGCTGTTACAGATATATATCTTTTTTTGAACGTTAATTTCTCAAAATCCACTGAAGCACATATATTGAGACCTAGCAAAGGCACATCGGGCTACCAGTCCCTACAATTTTGCCAAGTTTCGTGCAAATCCATTCAGCCGTTCGATTATTATTATTATTATTTTTTTTTGCCCCGCGGGGCCCTTTTAAAACCTCCACATCAAACCTAGGGGGTCAGCGAGGATCTACTATGCCCCCTTATAGTTATTTCCCCCTTTGTTTTGACCTCCTCTTGTCTCTCGATCCTACCGAGAGACAAGATGGCGGCCGCTACGGACTGTTTGGAATGTTGACAGACGCCGGAGAACCAATCAGCTTCGCTTCACAAAGCTCCGTTGCGCGAAAAGTCCGCGAACCAGAGCGCTGCCCGGTCCGCTGTTACAGATATATATCTTTTTTTAAACGTTAATTTCTCAAAATCCACTGGAGCACATATATTGAGACCTACAAAAGGCACATCGGGCTACCAGTCCCTACAATTTTTCCAAGTTTCGTGCAAATCCATTCAGCCGTTCGGGCTAAAAGTGAGGCCAACCGCCCTATGGAAAACTCAATGTTAAAAACACGTTTTGGGACCCCCCCTTTTTTCTCGGCCCCCACTGGACGAACCCCCCCCCCAAATTTTCAAGGGCTGCTCAGAAACAAAATGTGCCATTTTCCTGAAACTTTCAGCCAATTCCGTCCACAAATGCCAAAGTTATTAGACATAGAATTTTCAAAAAACCCATAGAGAAAAAATCCTAACTATATATACCTACTGGCGACCGCCAGTAGGTAATATATATATATATATATATATATATATATATATATATATATATATATATATATATATATATATATATATATATATATATATATGCTTACTTTCCACGGCTCTTTCACGGCGGAACCTCCCACAGTCTGGTGGCGCGTTTACGGCTGGCAGAGCCCCGCCAGTCAATCGCTTTTCCAAAATTATCCAATTTAGACGCGCACTCAGAGGTAAAGTGGTACACAGTGTCGCTTTATTGCTGTTACGCGTTTCGGAAGCCTTAACTCCCTTGCTTGTGAGCAAGGGAGTTAAGGCTTCCGAAACGCGTAACAGCAATAAAGCGACACTGTGTACCACTTTACCTCTGAGTGCGCGTCTAAATTGGATAATTTTGGAAAAAAAAATTAAAAAAAAAATATATATATATATATATATATATTTTTCACACCAGTTATAGTTAGGAATTAGCATTTAAAAAACCTATTAAATTCACTGAAAAAACCATAGGTTTCACAGCAGTTATAGTTAGCTGGAAATTTTACTCGCATAAAACCATTGAAATTCCCACGTTATAGTTAGTTGGACTCACTATAACTTGCGCGTGCAATGCACTGCTGATGACATCACATATTACATCACTCATGACATGGTCAGTGACATCACTCATGACATCACTGATGACACCATCCAGTGAATGTGTGTCTTTCTGAAAAATAAATATATGTTATATATGTATATGTAAAAGCTGATGGAAGAATAAATGTTTAAATAAGTGTTTACATGGATTTTTTTTAATTGATTGGTTAACTGGCTTATTAAGTGTATCTTAGTGAATACATATATTAGTGAGTAATGTTTAAATATTTAAATATATGTATTAGTGTTTCACTTTGTGTATAAGTGACTGCATGGGTTGGTGAGTAGCTACATGTGTATGTATATGGGTTATTAGATGTTTTTCTTAGTATCAGTATGAGTGTCTGTATGGTTTGGTGGGGGTATTACCTAGCACATAGATGCATGAATGACTGACTCTCTCTTTGTATGTGTTTTAAAGACAGCATATGTGCAGGACTGTCTGGGTGGATGAGTGTGTATATGTGTGTGTTAGTGAGTGAATGACTGTCTCACTAGTGTCTTTATCAGTAACTACATATGTTTTGATCTAGTATATGTGAATATTGATGTATATAAGTGAGTATATGTGAGAGTAAGAGATTGTAAGAGTTCCTGTTTAAATTAGTATGTGTTTCTATAAGTGATTGTTTAAGAGAGTAAGTATGTGTACGTTTCTTTAGAAGTAAATTGCTAGTGTGTGTATAGCTGTATATGCAAATAAATGGATGTTTAATAGTTTATTTGCATGTGTGAGTATGTGTCACAGTATTTTTTAGATGACTGTCGGTGTGTAACAGGATGTATAGGTGTATCACTACATATGATGAGTGAGTATATGTATGAGTGACTATATAGAACTGTTGGTGAATGAGTGGCTGTGTATATAGATGGTGGAATTATTGAATTGGTTGTTGTAACTGGTATGGGTATCTCAATTCTTTTGAAATTTTAGTTTCTATTTTTGAATATGTGTTTCAAGGGTTACATTACAGTGAAAGGAGGTCTGTAACTCTGTCACAAGGATGGTGTCATCAGTGATGTCATGATTGATGTCACTGACCATGTCATGAGTGATGTAATATGTGATGTCATCAGCAGTGCATTGCACGTGCAAGTTATAGTGAGTCCAACTAACTATAACGTGGGAATTTCAATGGTTTTATGCGAGTAAAATTTCCAGCTAACTATAACTGGTGTGAAACCTATGTTTTTTTCAGTGAATTTAATAGGTTTTTTAAATGCTAATTCCTAACTATAACTGGTGTGAAACCTATGGTTTTTTAAGTGAATTTCAATGTTTTTTTAATAGCAAATCTCTATAGGTATAAAAAGTAAAAAAATGTATAACGAATTTTATATTGTATAATTATGTATTATTATTATTATTTTTTTTTATGTTTTGCCCTGGGGCGATCCCGGGGCGCGTACCGGTGAACGCACGGGTAAGCGCAATGTTACGGCACGCCCCGGGGCGCGTACCGGGGAGCGTCCCGTTAGCGCTATTCTCGCGAACGAAAACAACATCGTGACGTTTCGCGTAACCGAGTGATGCGTCATATGACGCACTGCGTAAGCGCACCCGGAAGCACGCGAGCGCATACGATCGCGCAATGTCCTGACGCGCTTACGCTACGCACCCCGGGCGCGCCCCGGAGCGCGACTACGGGCGCGCCCCGGGGCGCGTAGCGTAAGCACGTCGGGTCATGTGATCTGAAAATAACACTTTTCATTGGTGCAGAACAGTTTTGGTTTCCAAATGATGAAAGCCCGGGTCATGTGACCTGAAAATAACACTTCTCATTGGTTCAGGACAGTTTTTTTTTCCAAATGGTGAAAGACCCCACCTTTTTTCCTTATTCTGACTTTGTCCTTTGACTGAGGAAGACCTGTTTCAACAATAAAGAGAATTATTTTGTACTTTCAAATGGCTACTGTAGCAGCAACAGCTGGAGCATCTGCACCACCACCACCACCACCATCACCAAGAGGACCACCACAACAGTACATTGGTGGTCAAGAAGAGGAGGAGGAGGAAGAAGAAGAGGAGGAGGAGGAGGGGAGAAGATGGCTGCCTGAAGACAATACCCCATACAAGCCAAGGCCACACATTGTATGGGAGTTTTTTTCAATCCCAGAGGGCAAGAAAAAAGTTAATGCGGCCAAGGTAACTTGCCTAATCTGTGGCATGGAACTCTCAAGGGGCAACCCAAACAAAAAATATTCTTTTGGTAATAATACCATGATTAGACATATGACCCGCAAGCATCCAAACAACTATTCTGCTGCAGAGATCGGGGAACTGGCCAGTAACCTCCCCCAGTCTTCAAGGACCACCTCCAAAAGAAAGCAACCCACTCCATCGGGACCAGAAACATCGGAGACGATGCCTTGCATTCAACCACGATTTTCAGATTTTAGAATTACATGTATTCATTGTGGCAAGCTCATCTCCTATGGTGAAAAGAGCGTAAAGCTCGTCGTCCTTGCTGGTGACAATCACAATTGCCCCAAAAAACCCTAATTTTTTCAGTTTTTTGTTTTTTGCTCCAGTTGAGCCATTTTCAATTCCCTTTTTTTTGTTTCTCCGCATAAAAAATACAAAAAAAATATAAAACTGTTTTGAAAAGCCAAAAAAAGTACAAAATGTTCAAAAAAACATTTAAAAAATATAAAACAACAAAAAGAAGAAAAAAAACAGTTCTTTTTAGAACTACCTTTAATTTATAAAAATAAACCTATATTTTTAAAGAATCTCTGTCATTTTTTTTTCCTTAGGGTACGCGTACCGGGGCGCGCACCCAAAAAAAATAAAAAATTATTAATGAAGGAGTTAGCATGAGGGAAGAACACAAAGAGAGTAATGTTAAGAGAAAGAGAGCTACAGGGAGAAACACAGAGGAATTGTTTATTACATAGTAAAAAACAGAGACGGTGTAATTGGGTGAAAGTGAGAAAAGTAAAATGACTAAAGGAGCGAAAGAAAGGAGGAGAGAGAAAGAAGACTAAAGTAGAGATAGTGGGAGAATGTGAGTGGGTGTTGAAAGAAAAAGAAAGGACAGTAAAAAATGGAGAATGAAGGGTAGTGGCGGAACCTGGATAAATGAAGAACGGTGAAGGAGGGTGAGAAAAGACCAGTTAGTGTAAGTAAAGAGGGGTGAAAGAGGGTGAAAAATTGAATTAGGATAAGACATGGGGAGTGACAAAGAGAAAGGACAAAGAGAGTAAAGGAAACAGTGCCTGAATGGGTTTGAGTGAAACAGCAAAGAAAGGTAAGTAATGCACTGTGTGTGACTTATAGGGAGTCAGTGGGTGTAGGTCGGGGTGTGGGTGTGTAAGGTGTGTCTGTGGGTGTGGGTGTGTGGGGTGTTTCGGTGTGGGTGGAGGTGAGGGTATGTGAGATATGTGTGAGGGGTGTGTGGGTGTGGGGGTATGTGTGTGGGATGTATGTGTATGTATGGAATGTGTGTGTGTGTGTGAAGAGTGTGTGTGGGTTTGTGTGTGTGTGTGTGTGTGTATGAGGTGTGTGTGTGGTGTGTGTGTGGGGTGTATGTCAGAGGTGTGTGTATGTGTTGGGAGGGGGATGAGGTGTGTGTGTAGGAGTGAAGTAAATAATTAAGAAAAAGAGAATGAGTGAAGAAGCAAAGGAAGGGAACAGAGGGTAAGTGAAGTAAAGAATGGGAACTGAAAGGAGTTGAATATGAGAGGGAAAACAGAGATAGGGGAGTAAACATGGAGAATAAGTGAGGGAAGCAGAGTAAGGAAACTGGAGTGACGTTCGTTGAGAAAATATTAGTGAGGTTAAAGCAAAGGGTGATGACAAACTACATTTTTTTGTCACACTTACCATCTAATTAATGTAAACTTAATTACATGTTTTACTACACTTTGTATCTGTGAAAGAGAGAAGAAAAAATAAGTTATAATTAGTAAAATATGTATTTTAAATTAAAAGATACAAATGAAGAGGTTAAAAATCATAACAGTGTATTTAGAAATAAAGTAAGAGTGAAGGACACAGAAAGGGAAATAAAGTAAGGTAGAAGGACAAAAAGAGAGAAAATGAAATAGACGGAGAGCAAATTACTAAGAGTAAGGCATATAGATTCACTGACAGAGAGGAAGAGAAGAACAGAGAAATGAACTGAAGGTAAGAAAGTTAGCAAAACTAAATTAGGAAACAGTAGTAAGTAAAAAGATAATGACTGAGACAGAAAAGAGTATAATTAAGGATCCATTTAGAAGAATGAGGAATAGAAGATAACTGAGAGTAAGTGAAGAACAGTCATAGAGTGAAGGGATGAAGGGAGAGAGGATAATATACAACGATTGAGGGAAATGGAGTGAGGTAGTTAGTAGACAGACACACTAAGAGAAAAACTGAGTGAGGTGGAGTACAATGAGTGAGCAAAGGAAATGAGTAAGGGAGCAAAAAAAGGAAAGCGAGGAGAAGACGACTAAAACAGTGGTACTGAGAGAAAATATTTTGGTGATGAAAGTAAAGAGAAGGACATTGAAAGAAAGGAAATGAGGGATAGTAATGGAACCAGAGTAAAAGAAATGGGATGAAGAACGATGAGAGAGGAGCTGTGAAGTTGTTGTAAAAGAAATGATAGAAGGTAGATAAACACAAGTGAACATAACACAAGGAGAGTGAGGCACTGAGGACATAGAGGTAGTGAACGAAAAATAGATAGAAAAGGTCAAAAGAAAGGAGCAAACAAAGATAAGCGAGGGAGAGTGGGCGATTTATAGTGATAGAGTGCGACAATACTGCTGAGTGAGTAAACAGGAATTACTAAAAGAGCAAAGGAGGAAAATACGGAAAAGGGAAGTAAAGCAGAGAGAATGAAAGCTGAAAAGTTATGCAAGGGAGAGAGGGGATGCAGACAGTTGAAATGAGAATGAGGGGTTGTCAAAGAAGTGGAGTAAAGGAACGGGAGTTACAGAGAGTGAGAGAAAGACATTATAAGTGATTAAAAAGAGCTGAAAGAGGATGGAAAAAGGAAAGTGAGTGTCAGACAATGGGAATACAATTTAATTTACACAATCCAAAGTATAGAATTACTTGTACAACGTGTTACATAGTTTATTTTTGCTGTTCTCAGAATATATTGAATTTCACTTAAAACAGTGAGTTAAATTACTCATCATATGACAGCGGGAAAAAAAAACACAATCTAAAAGACTGTGTTTTAAAAAAAAACTTAGATACTGACAAATGACAAATGTACACTAATCTTTGATTGACTTACTTTTCCTTGAGGCCAAATAGTATATCATGGAGGTCCTTTTCTCGTTGCAAAGTACTCTGCTGTTCACTAAAAAATCCATTTCATCGACTTTCTAGAAGAAAAGCTCCAAGAACATTTGAAATATTTTCATTATTTTCATATACTCCTTTTTTTCAGTCATGACTCTTTACTCATTCCTGTACCTTTCCTTTTGGCCAAATAGTGTCAGATGTATGAGTATATTTTCAAATTAATTCTAAGAAACTCTGAAATTACCTTTTTTCCGACGTTCTGAAAGAAAGGCTCATACAACATTTTCACAATATTTAAGTATTTGTAAAACCATCTCTGACTCACTCATGTTCATCATTTTGTATAATACTAATATCACTTACTATGAGATCCACTTACAGTACCTATATGACAAGTCAATTTTTTATATTACCTGGATCACTTTTACTCAGAATATATTTTTATACAGCAAAATAACCTTTATTAACTGCTCCCGTCTTCATAGGCCACTTACCTTTACTTAAATTTTGGTTTCAAAAACACTACAAAACACTAGGTATGATTTTTTTAAGTCAAAAGGCAAACGTTGTTTGAAAGTCAAATGAGTGTCGTTACAGTGGGTCCAACCTTTACAACTTTTGAAATAGCATGTGTAATGCCCTGATGTTGTAGAAGGACCGTCATGATAAATAATAGCTACAGTTGCAAATGTTTTTCCTGATATTGATAACTGAGAAGCCACAAAATTTTTAATAGAAGTTGTCAATTTAGTTCCATCAGGTCTACATCGTTGGAACATTAAAATGACATACTGACCATAATTTTGTATAAATAATGTGGACAGCATTGCAGACTTACATTGGGTACACACCATATTGTGATCCGCTGCTTTAACTAGATTATTAAAAGGCACTGATTTGCAGTCTGGAAAAGTCAAATATATAAATCTTTCAGTGTCTATTCTAGTTGTACTTGATAAAGTACAGTTGTCGCAGTCATGCTGCCATTGATAAGAAAGGCTAAAAAGATTTTTTATATCTACACCTTCATCTTCCAATACATCAAACATATACATTAAAAATTCCTGACAATCCTGCTGAATATTCTGTGAAAATTGATTTTGACCAGAACATATGTCTAGAAGATTTTGAATTTCTGAAACACTTTCTATTTTTGCTCTATCACTGCTACATTTCTCAAACACGGAATTCAACAAACAACAGAATCTTTGATCCCGATTTTCAACAATCTGTTCTTGTATATTTTGAAGAAAAAAAACAACATTAACCACTACATTAGCATAGCAGTTGACACCAGAACTGTTTTCAAACTGAAATCCAACAACATCTTCAACAGAATCCTTTTTCTTTCTCCTTACAATTACAGTTTCATCTACTTTTTGTCTTTTTGCTACTACCTCACTGCAATTATTCTCATTTCTTCTTTGTCGGCCTACCACACGTTTTTCAAACAGAGATATTGAGGCAAATGTGGAGCATACTCTCTTCTTAACCTATTGTATTCTTTAACACAATCTAGATCTGCACAAATCTTTGTTTCATCACACTCAATCAAGTACAATCCTGATAAAGTTCTGACTCGTGATAATGCCACATATGCCATACCCTCTTTAAACACAGAACTTCCAATGTTCACCAAAGCGCTATCTACACTTAAACCTTGACATTTATGAATTGCCACCGCATATGCCAAACAAATAGGAAACTGTTTTCGGCGAACATATAAGTCTTTCACAAGCAAAAATCTAGCTGAACAACGACAAATTTGTTCTATTTCGTCAATGCCATCAAATTTAATTTTTAAAATTTCAATTCCTTCTCTATTTTTGTAATTCACAAAACCAACAACATGACCCATTGCTCCATTTACCAGACCTCTTTCAACATTTAAATTCCTTCTCAAAATGATACGACAATTTAAACACACATTCAGAGTCTTTTCAAAACCAGCAGTTTTAGATATAGTCTTCTCTAATGAATCCAATTGTGATTTCAAATTTTAAGACAAAATAATTGTTGCTCCCATATGTTCTATTTTATCTATAGCTTCCAGTTTCACTATCTCTTCATTTTCTAACTTTAACATTTTGTTGTTGAACATGGAACATTCTTTCAGAGTTGGCATCAAACATATGCCAGATTTCTTCTCGTTAATTTTCTTAAAAATATTCTCTGGAAGAATGTTTTCATTTGGGTACAAATTTGAAATTAATCGTCCATGTAAAGCTTCTTTCCCATGCTGACTTAGTTTTCCGATTCTTACATCTTGTAGAATTTTTTTATAATCTTCATCCTTTGCCTGCCGCATATTTTGAAGCAGTTCTGCATATTTGAAGTTTAACCATATATTAACGTTTCCAATGCTTCCTAGGCACTTCCTGGTATCTTCATGCGTGAGCATTTTGAACACAGGTTGTCCTTTCACTGGAGTCAACTGCAGTAGATCTCCAAAAACAATAATATGTTTTCCTCCAAATAAGACATCATAGTCTGTTCTAAGAATTTCTTGCATTCTCAAATGCACAAAAGCAAGCATTATATTTGACACCATGCTTACTTCATCAATGATAAGAAGTTTCATTTTCTTCAGGACTCTCGAAACTTCGGAACACGCATCTCCAAATAGCTTGTGATATTACAATTTGTTATCATGCTCCACTGGCAGCATCAGTAAACGATGTAAAGTAATCCCTTTAATATTATGTGCTGCCAGCCCAGTTGGAGAGGTAACAACAAAAGATAGCGGTGATTCAGTCCTTTTCTGCAGATAAGTTGCAATTGCTTTAATCAGAAAACTTTTTCCAGTTCCCGCTTCTCCACTTACGTACAGTTGGACTGGTTTAAATGATGTACATGAGCACTCTTTTTCGCATGAGTTAATCCATGTTCAATCTGTTCTGTGACTTCGTCATATATCTGTTTCTGCTCAAGGTTTAGTTGTTTCACCAAATCTTCTAAGTTAACTACATCATCTTGAGCTTGTTTCATAGCTCTTTCCACCTCATCCATGGCAGTGGCAGCTTCATTTTGAATAATTGGTCATCCAAGTGGATCCTGACTCAATGAAGCAGAACTCTGACTGTCTTCAGAACTGTCTCTAGCAATCTCTGCAGCAATTGTGGCTTCTTGCTCTATTTCTTCGTTCAACATTTGCAGATAATTTGGAAAAACAGGACATTCTATGGTATCCTTGGTTGCATTAAAAGAATCTTCGTAACAGAGAAAATCTTCAAGTAGTTCCTCTTCTGTACGCCATGGCTTTAAGAGTTGCAAAAGAGCTAAATAGTAAAATTCCCTTTTCTCTGGATTTTCGCAACTCAGTTTTCGATGATTAATCAAATGGCCTTTTCTCTGTCTCACTAGACATCTTTCACACTCAATGATAGCATATATTCCATTGTTGATATCTTCTCTGATGGTTCGCTTATGAATATAGTTTTGCAGAACTTCATACAAACAACTGTTCTCAAGATGACTACTTCTATTTGGATAGTATGTATCCAAAATGTTTGTCTTCAAAATATCTGTACTTTCTGGTTCTTTCTCCGCCAAATACTCTATTTCTTGTACAGATTTCAAAACTCGATTTCGTGTTGCAGCAAGACCTAGACTCACCCAAATGATGGTTCTAGATTTGGCATAGAGACTTGCTGATGACAATCGATCAGAACATTCATATGCTCCAATTTTTCGATGCGACAACATCTTCAGACTGTAACTGTATAATTTCTTGCTTAGACTCTTTTCATGTGAAATTTCCTCCCACATTTCCGTCAGTTCTGTCTTTTCTTTTTTTGTGATGTAAGACGTCACATATCGAGCCACAGCAATAGAGTTGTCAGCAACGAATTGAATATCCATGTTAGCATTCCACATGGACAAAATCACTGGGTTGTAGTCGTTGATGTACTTGGACTCTTCGTTTCTTTTTAAATTGTATGTATTTTTTGGTGATTTCCTCGTCACAGTATGTCGCAGAGAAGACATCAAATTATTTACTCTTCCTTTAGAAATCACTGGTCGTGGAAAGCCGAAACGACATTTTGTGTAGAACTTGTCCTTGTTTCTGAATTTTCGACTACAGTACTTTCCACAACGATGGGATTGAAAGCGTAAAACTTGTTGCATTAAACTGTTTTCTTCGGTAATTTTCGGTACAGCACATGTTGAATACTCTTCAATGAAGCTCATCACTGTCTCATCCGAATCTGTTCCAAATTTGGGTGCATCTTTAATCCACAACAACATATGTATGTGAGGAGCACCTCTCGCTTGATACTCCTTTCTCCAAAAGAAATCCAAAACCTCTCCAAGGAGAGGATTTTTTTTGTTGGTAATAAAAGACATCATAGCTTCAAATCTATGATTGAAATATCTGCATACATTCACTGGATCCAAAGAACACAGTTCTCCAGGTGTTTTGAATTCTATATTTTGTATATTTGCATTTGCCTCTCGTAGAAATTGAAGTAAGTCGTCCCATGCATACTCGGCACAGCTAAGAGTGAGGAACCATGTAGGAGTTCCTAAGTTTCTTAGCATACATTTCAATTCCCCATGACGACGGTACCAATACTCATTTGAACCACGCTGACATGCCATGAGATTGATTAAATGAGATTCCAAAATATTATCTTGCAGATTCACTTTCTCCATAAAGTCCCTCACCGAAACATTTTGCAGATATGCTCCACTTTTCAGTATATGGTTTACTGCATAAGAAAGCCCAAACAAGTCACTTTCATACAGTAAATGAAACAAATAGGGAATGCATTGACGAAACCTTGGATCTTCAGCATATAATCTTACAGTTCGATATTCAGATGCAGGAATTTGAAGTGGTCGATCGTCATATCGTCCACCTCGACCTGTTGGAAAAAGCTGTGGAAAACAACGAGCTTCCAAACTTTCCTCCCATACACTAATGGGACTTCCTTTTGCTGCTTTCATTTGAAACAATTCAATTGCATTCCCCATTACTTCTTTGGAATGCAAAGGATGAACAGTATAATGTTCATATATTTCTTCACTTCTAGACACATCAACTTTTTCAATTTGGCCGCCTGAACAATCACTGTCTTCATCTGCAGCTGTTTCCTCTGCTGTAACACATACATCTTTGTAATACTCATGTTTTTTTTACTAAATACAACGTTGCCTTTTTGACTTTCCTAACATCCACTAAATCTTGCCAGATTTTCTTACTCTTTGTCGGAACCCCATTAACTAGAATAACTAAAGGTTCCTCTTCTACTTTTTCTATACCAATTTGTTGGAACTGGGGTCACCAGCTCCCCGAGGGTAGCATGGCACGAGCGGGTAGGCATCCAAAAGCTTATGTGTAAAGCGACCATACAGCACACGCAACCACTGAGACAGAAAACTGGGCACGCAATGAGTGACGCCACTCCAGTGAGTATGTATAAAAATTAAATAACTTTTATATATTGAGCAGAGTCAGGGTAATCAAGAATTCACAGTATTATTACCTTATTAGCTTTCCTTTCAAATACATGTATTTCAACACTTGGCAATAAATACTAGGTGAATAAATATTAAATAGAAGATAAATACTGAATATTAGATAATATCAAGTGTAGATAACCACAGGCCTGACCGTCCTTGCTTCTTGTCAGCACCTGTAAGCAATACATCACAAAAGGCAACTAAATGACATTACATCATGTTAGATCTGTAGGAATATTACCCACTTCTCACCAAGCAAGGGTGAACATTTCCTTAAACCATTTCAGGAAAAATAACCAGGCACTTAGCCAAGAGTAAGCGGCTCATTTGACAAGAACCAACATTTCAGTGGTACATTTCAGTGTTCCAATCAGGAAAGAAATAACGTTCCGCTATACAGCAGTAAACATGTGAATAGGTAACTGTAGGCTTTCAGTAAATGCAGCACTAAGTGGGAGAAAACACTTCATTAAGAATAAACAACCCCTTGTGCAGATATAACCCACTCCTTAATCAGGAATAACCATTTTAGGAATCACTCCTAGTATGAATAAGCATTTCCTAGATTAGGGCTACACATTTTATAAGCTACAATATATTTCTGTAGGCCAGAAAGAACATTCTCCTTGCGCAGATGTAGAACTTCCTATGCTGATGCAGCGCTTGAAGTTAATGACAGATGCTGGATGTACAGCGCTTCACAGTACCTCAAGGGTCCCCAGGCAGCAGCCAAGCTCTCAGGTTCACAACGCTTTGCAGTAACAGCGCTGGTAATGGCTTTCTGGTGTCAGTTGTAGGGGCATCCCAGCGCTCTTCAAAGGGGCCTAGCACCAGGGGTTCACGGCGCTGGGCTCAGTCAGCAGGTCACGAATGGCAGTGGTTCTCTGGGGGCGACAGCGCTTGAAGGCACAACAGCCATCTAAGGCAGAGTCAGCGCTCATCAGGGCAAAAGCGCTTCAGGCAGATATAGCGCCCAGGAGCTTCATGGCGCTTTAAGAGTATAGCGCTTCAGGGCCCAACAGTCTGCAGGACATAAGCGCTTCTCAAGGAGGCACAGCTCTTTAACAGGTGATCAGAGGGATAGCTCCTGGGACACTGCGCTCTGTCCAGTTTTGCACGCTGAAGTAAATTAGTCAGTTCAGATGATGCAGGTTAGCAATTCAGACAGATATAGCGCTTCAGGGTTCTAGCGCTTCTGCAGGCAGTTACAGTGCTTAAGCCTCAGGCAATTCAGTTAGGCTAGCAGTTCAGGAGGCTAGCGCTACGCAGAGATAGTGCTTAGCATTCACTTCAGTGGAGCACTTTCCTCAGGACAGGTAGTGCAGGGTGCTTGCGCCAGGGAATAAGAGCGCTTAGCCAGCAGACAGTTTATATTAGTTGGAGTCAGATCAGCAGGTTCCACAGGACAGTTCACACAACAGTGGCAATCCAGAAAAAGGGATCCCAGGTGGCGTCAGGGAGCGCAGGGAGTGTTACAGCGCCAATACCTGGTTGATTTCTCAAAAGTCCTGTGGTGATTTGGTTTCTTCTTGGCGCTTTATATTTCTTGCGCGCTTGTAAATTGCAGTCTCTGGGTTCCTTGAAAGGGGGGGGGATGTTGAAGTTGATGGTTGATATCAAGTCTCCTCCGCTAGTTCCCTTCAAGCAGACCTGGGGTTCCCCTTCCGCCGGGCCAGGTCAGGGGGGCAAATTCAGGATCCCTCAACACTTGATAGGCAGCACCTAGGCTCTGTCTCTACCAGTGTCATAGGTCCCTGTCTAGGCCCCACTGCCTAAAGCTCCTGCGTAGGTTCACCCCCAGGTCTGTGCTCCCTCAGTCTGACAGGAAAGTTTCCCTCCCTTTCCTTATTTAGTTCCAGTTGACAGTTGGCAGTGGCAGTTGGTGCCACCTCACCTGTTCCAGAAGGTTCCAGGAGGTTCTAGGAGGTTCCACCATCATGGCTATGGACAGGCTGGCAGGCTAGTAAGGATACATTGTTTGAGGGTTCTAGCCAGCTCCTGACTACTAGAATGGGCCCACAAAGACCACGCTGCAGTAGCAGGGGTCAGTGGCTGCCATGTTAGGGGAAGTAAGCACCTGCACCTTAACATTAGTTTGACATACACAGGGCTTTCTTCACTACATAGGGCCTATACCCTTTTGTTACAATAGGGGGCACCCTAAATTAAAGGAATAAAAAACGAAGAATTCTGGGGAAAGGGCCAAGTCCTACACAATTGTATCAATATTTTTTTTGAAATCTAGAGGCAAATAAACAACTCTTCCCTTTAATCCTCTCTGCAAATCTGTAGGAGGCAATTTCCCGATCTTAGGCTCCATGCGAACAATTGCCTGAAAAGGATGGACACATTGAATCAAAATAGACTCATATGTATTTAAATCCATCAATTCACGGGGAATGTCTACCAACTCCAGATTATTATGAACAGCTCTAGCAGGCATTCTGTTTTGATTTAATTTATCATAACAATATTTACAAATACGCTGATCAGAACTCAAATCAAAACAATTCTCCACCCACAAATAAGTTGCAAAATCCTTCCACTCATAATTATTTATCTTTTCACTTTTTACGTATAAATCAACTAATCTAGTTTGATGCTTATAATGACTTCGTCAACAACACACACAAGTAAAATTCGGCCTTTCACTTGATTTCACCTTAAACCTGGTAATTTCCTGGTCAAACTTTTCTGTACTTGAAATCTGTACATTGTCTTCCACATTACCTTGAATTGCTGTGTCAATTTCTACACTGTCCTCTTTTTCACCAAAATAACAAATCTCAATTTCTTCACAAATCTTCTTCACATCTAATTCAGTTCCATGCAAAAGAGCACTGTTTAATTGTTTAAGCTTAAGTGCTGGACTTTTTGCATAATACAACATTCTCACTAATTTTCTCATTTTGGTATGATGCACTGCTAACATCCTAAAATGATGAAAAACACTCTGACAGACTTTTCTAGAAAGACAAGCCAGTGAATGCCCTTGCAAACCTGTGTTTTCTCTCACTCTGCAAGGATCTAAGTCTTGCAACAACTTCACTTTCTGCTTTAGAATTTTCTTACTATATGTACGTAAGAAATTACAAAACAAATCAATTGATTCCTGTCGCACACTACAAATACGACTACACTTCAAAGTATACACTGGACTCTTAGTACGTCTCCCTAAAACTTCATCAGTTAACACCTCTTCAGGCACAAGTTTCTCTTTTTCAATCGGACAACCGTCTTTCACTTCATATGCTCGACCACTGGTGTCAACTGCATGCACTAAATCATTCTCCTGGAAGTAACTCTCCTCATTAAAAAATGGCTCACGACTTGAACTGTGCATCCATTCTCCTGAAAAAACTTTACAAAAATTAGTCCGATTAATTACTCTTTTCCATCTACTGTTTGATTTGAAAACATCAATCGTCTTGTTAAGTGTCCTAATTCTATTGATTATTAAAATAAATAATTTTTTCTTAACTTCAAAAGCCTGATCAACAATCTTCTCTACACGTTTCTTTTTCTTATAAAAAGCAGCTCTCTGTTTACCTTTCCTAATGTTTTTTAACAAATTTAAAACCACCCTATTGCGAAACATTCATTTACGAATGTCTCTAAACTGATTCTGCCTTCTATTCCTATACATATTCTCTCCTGCTCCAGTTGTAAGATTTTTTGAGGGTCTCTCCTTCCTTTTCAAATTTACTCTCTCATTCTCTTTTTCTACATGCTGTCCAACATATTTTTTTTTTATCTACATATGTTCCGTAAGAAAGACTTAGTTGTCTTACCAGGAGCTTTGTTCCTGTTTTTTGAAGTATTTGTTGTGGAAGAGTGCTGTAATTCCGTTGCTGTTTTTGTTTTTTTGCGGTTATCATGTTTTCTTCTCCTTTGCCTTGAGGGCATCTTTCCTTACTCTTGAAATCTTGATTTCAATCTGTGTTAAAGAAAAAAATAGCACATTATAGACCACTATTACCAAACAACAAAACAAAGACAAAAAGCAAACGGTCTATTCAGGGTTACAGATCAGGTGAGGATTCTCCAGGGGTGCAGAAGAGGTGAGGCCTGTATTGAAGAGTGTAGTGGAAGAGAGGTCTGTCCATAGGTACAAAAAGATGAAACCTGTGTCTAAGAGTGCAGTGGGGGATAGGCTTCATGAAGCCTAGTCCACTGCACTCTTAGACACAGGCCTCACCACCTACGCTCTTCAGGAAAGGCCTCTCTCCCACTACAGTCTTGAACACAGCCCTCACCTCCTCTGTCCCTCTGGACATGCCTCACCTCATCTGCACAATCTACTTCCTAATCTCAGGTAACACAGGTCACATTATTGTGAAAGGATGAAATATATGTATTTAATCATGCAGACACTATTTATTCCTTCTCAATAATCTAAAACTCATTGATTTGCACCAAAATAGTTTTTTAAATAATATTTTAGACACACAGTGCAGGTCCTATGTACAAGCATTCAGTGTCCATGAGTACAGTGGAGAGGACTGACCTCCTCTCCCCCTTGGACAAGCCTTACCTCATCTGTGTCCTCTGGACAGGCCTCAATGTATTGAGTATAATTGATGGTAACGGGGTGCAGATGAGGTGACGCATGTCCAAGGGTGTAAATAAGCTGAGGCCTGTCTAAGGATACAGATTAGTTAAAGTCTATTCAGGGTTGCAGATGAGGTGAGGATTGTCTAGGGGTGCAGAAGAGGTGAGGCCTGTATTGAAGAGTGTAGTGGAAGAGAGGTCTGTCCACGGGTACAAAGAAGGGGAGACCTGTGTCTAGGAGTGCAGTGGGGGACAGGTTTCATAAAGCCTAGTCCACTGCACTCTTAGACACAGGCCTCACCACCTACGCTCTCCAGAAAAGGCCTCTCTCCCACTACAGTCTTGAACACAGGCCTCACCTCCTCTGTCCCTCTGGACATTCCTCACCTCATCTGCACAATCTACTTCCTAATCTCAGGTAACACAAGTCACATTATTGTGAAAAGATGAAATATATGTATTTAATCATGCAGACACTATTTATTCCTTCTCAAATATCTAAAAGTCATTGATTTGCACCAAAATCGTTTTCTAAATAACATTTTAGACACACAGTGCAGGTCCTATGTACAAGCATTCAGTGTCCATGAGTACAGTGGAGAGGACTGACCTCCTCTCACTCTTGGACAAGCCTTACCTCATCTGTGTCCTCTGGACAGGCCTCAATGTATTGAGTATAAATGATGGTAACTGGGTGCAGATGAAGTGACGCATGTCCAAGGGTGTAAATAAGCTGAGGCCTGTCTAAGGATACAGATTAGTTGAAGTCTATTCAGGGTTGCAGATGAGGTGAGGATTGTCTAGGGGTGCAGGAGAGGTGAGGTCTGTATTGAAGAGTGTAGTGGAAGAGAGGTCTGTCCACGGGTACAAAGAAGGTGAGACCTGTGTTTACGAGTGCAGTGGGGGATAGGCTTCATAAAGTCTAGTCCACTGCACTCTTAAACACAGGCCTCACCACCTATACTCCCCAGGAAAGGCCTCTCTCCCACTACAGTCTTGAACACAGACCTCACCTCCTCTGTCCCTCTGGACATGCCTCACCCCAACTGCACAATCTACTTCCTAATCTGAGGTAACACAGGTGACATTATTGTGAAAGGTTGAAATATATTTATTTAATCATGCAGACACTATGTATTCCTTCTCAAAAATCTAAAAGTCAATAATTTTCCCAAAAATCGTTTTTGACATCACATTTAAGAAACACAGCACAGCACCTATGTACAAGCATTCCATGTCACTACTAAAACTTCACAATTTTACAAAATACATTTCCTCTATGCAACGAAACTCAATGTGCTTCCTACACTGAGTTAACACAGGTAACATCATTCTGAAAAGGTCACATTTATTTCTTTCAGCATGCAAACACTATTTTTCCATCTCAAAAATGTAAAAGCCATTCATTTTCCCCAAAATCGTGTTTGACTTCACATTTAAGAAACACAGCACAGGTCCTATGTACAAGCATTCCATGTCATTACTGAAACCTCACTATTTTACAAAATACAATTCCTCTATGCAAACAAAGTCAATGTGCTTCCTACACTGAGTTAACACAGGTAACATCATTGTAAAGAGTCAAATTGACGCCTGTGTCTAGGAGTCCAGTCGGGGATAGGCTTCATGAAGCCTAGTCCACTGCACTCTTAGACACAAGCCTCACCACCTATGCTCCCCAGGAAAGCCCTCTCTCCCACTACAGTCTTGAACAAAGGCCTCACCTCCTCTGTACCTCTGGACATGCCTCACCTCATCTGCACAATCTACTTCCTAATCTGAGGTAACACAGGTGACATCATTGTGAAAGGGGCAAATTTATTTCTTTAAGCATGCAGACACTCTTTATTCCTTCTCAAAAATGTAAAAGCCATTCATTTTCCCCAAAATCGTTTTTGACATCACATTTAAGAAACACAGCACAGGTCCTATGTACAAGCATTCCATGTCACTACTGAAACTTCACAATTTTACAAAATACAATTCCTCTAGGCAAATAAACTCAATGTGCTTCCTACACTGAGTTAACACATGTAACATCATTGTGAAAAGGTCAAATGTATTTCTTTAAGCATGCACACACTATTTATTCCTACTCAAAAATGTAAAAGCCATTCATTTTCCCCAAAATCGTTTTTGACATCACATTTAAGAAACACAGCACAGGTCCTATGTACAAGCATTCAATTTCACTACTGAAATTCAACCGTTATCAAAAAAAATGACACAAACCAACATCAAAGAAACTCAATGTGCTTCCTACTCTGAGTTAACACAGGTAACATCATTGTGAAAGGGTCACATTTTTTTCTTTAAGCATGCAGACACTCTTTATTGCTTCTCAAAAATGTAAAAGCCATTCATTTTCCCAAAAATCGTTTTTGACATCACATTTAAGAAACACAGCACAGGTCCTATGTACAAGCATTCCATGTCACTACTGAAACTTCACAATTTTACAAAATACAATTCCTTTATGCAAAGAAACTCAATGTGCTTCCTACACTGAGTTAACACAGGTAACATCATTGTGAAGGGTCAAATGTATTTCTTTAAGCATGCACACATTATTTATTCCTTCTAAAAAATGCAAAAGCCATTCATTGTCCCCAAAATCGTGTTTGACATCACATTAAAGAAACACAGCACAGGTCCTATGTACAAGAATTCCATGTCACTACTGAAACTTCACAATTTTACAAAATACAATTCCTCTATGCAGTAAAACCTTTTTACCAAGCAGTATCAAAAAGCATGACACAAAGCAACATTAAAAAACCACAATTTGCTTACAAATCTTCTCCATAGAGTATACAAGTCTCTATGTATATTAAATGAATCATTACTCACCTTTACAAATGCTTTAGGAGATTGAGAACAGTGTCAGACACACACACCAATATTTCTTTAGCAGAGCAAAAGGTATGTACTCCAGGCACTGCAACCATGAATGGCACAGAGAACCTCTAATTCTACACACATATTGCACATGGTAACCAATCAAAACTCTTCCCTCTCTATTTTCAAACCAACACCCTTCCCCCCTCAGCCTTTTCTACCTGTTACCATAGCAACTCCCTCCTCACTGAGCTCTCAGGGTTAAAAGTTTATTCTACAATGTTGCAAATGAACTAAGCAAGGATGTTTGACCTCTCAATACACCAGCTTATCCGCTGCAATCTTTCTTTAAATGACTTTTTCTTAACCATTCAAATTGCTTCTTTCACAGAACAGAACCATGCACCCTAACTTCCAGTTTTCAACTATCTGAATCCACCAATCATTGCTTGTGAATGAAGAGCACTGAAACTCCACAGTTTTTTTTTTGTTGCAAACTCATACTGTTCCTTTTTGCATCTGCCACACCCTAACCTCATAATTCTGCACTGTGGTGGAAATGACTTAGGCACTTTGACTGGGGTAGGTCTGGAAATGCTTTTAAAGGACACCTTTGAGCAATTGATGGCACTTTTTCCTCAAACTGCCTTGGTATATTCCAATATATGCCAAAGACAGAAATGGAAGTGGTCCAACCAATTTTGTCCACAATTTGAGAAAGCACGGAAACATGTGAATAAATCTGTTTCTGCTTACATGAGAGACTATGGAATGGGCTCAATATACAACAACAACTTGCGTTACAACATGCAAGATATCTACAGAGGAGATGGTGTGCACTTCTCAGATGAGGGGAATAGAATATTCCTCCTGAATATAAGACTGTGCATTGGAACCTACTTGTAGGTACCTAAATCAGCCACAGAACCCAAAAGCTCTTTTCAGAGCTACCCTACCTCTGATCACTCAAAATGATTATTTTTCTCTACCTTTTTTCACTGTTTTTCACTAAAGTACGCTCCCGGGTACGCTTCTCTGTGCGCGTACCGGGCGCAGCCCCTGCGAAAATTTAAAAAAAAATTATTTTTTTGGGGCCTATATGGGCCTCCTAAGCCCCCCTCAGAAAACCTAGGGGGTCGGAGAGTGTCTACCGTGCCCCCTTTTACCCATTCCCAACGTTGTTTGTCCTCCATCTTGTGTCTCAATTCTTCCGAAACACAAGATGGAGGACTCCCGTAGCGCTGCCGGTACGCGTACCGGGGCGCGCACCGGGAAGCGCTCCCAAAACTTTTTAAAAGTTAATTTACATAAAAACCTCTGTAGAGATGTTCACCAAATATAGAATAGGCCATACTACATACCAGTCCCTACCATTTTCCCAAATTTGGTGGAATTCCATTGAGCCATTTGCCCTGTAGCCCTGTCTAAATATCCTGAGGTAAATTACATGACAAAAACACATATGAAGAGTTTGGATTTACAACCAATCCTGACATTTGATTGGTTATGTACATTAATATAAATGAAAAATGAGAGGGAAACACAGCCATTTTGACTAGTACTACCTGAGTTACATTTATAAAAGATTTCATCTGAAAACATCAACTCCTTTCTGAAAGGTAAGTTGTTCATTTGTAAGGGGAACTATGTTCTGCACTTTAACTTAAATTGGAAAAACGTTTTCTGATAGTTTTTTTACTGTCCCTCTGTTATAGTTATAGATTGAGATAGGCTTCTCTGTTATACTTACGGATTGAGTTAGGCTTCTCTGGTATACTTATGAATTTACTTAGGCTTCATCACATGCACTTTTTTTTATATTTCTACTTCCTGCCTGATACCATACACTGCCCAAAAATAACTTCACTGTTAAAAACTCAGAAGTACCTGTCTGAACTTAAACCCAACAGTGCCCTAACTCTACTGATATAGTTATTTTTTATGCAATTTACAGCAAAAATGGAAGGTAAAGAGGAGAGCAATACAATTTCTTTTGAAATTATGGATAAAGATATTCTTAACGAAGACTTGGATTTCATGGATGAGTCTGAGGATCAACAACTAATTGACTGTCTTGAATCATTTTAATCATGTAATGAAAATTTGGAGGACATTCCGGATGATGTAATGTTAGAAGTGTTATTAAATTATGAACAATCTCAACAATACATTTTTATTTAATAATAAAAAATTGTTCAAGACATTATTCATTTTTATATGTAATTCATTAAATACTACCAAAATGATTATAATATAAACTGAGACTTACAGTATACTGTGCAACTTTTTTTGTGTTACATAGTAAATTTGCTCATAGTTACTTCCTTTCTCCCACTATATTATCTCCAATGTGTTTTTCACATCTCTTTTTCATCTCCTGCCTCCTTTCTCTCACTCTCTGTCTCTAATGCACCATATCACTGCCAATTTTGTGTAGATTCAGAAGAGAGTAAAATGTAATACTTGAAAACATCATAAGGGAGCAGGGTAGACTACCCATGATCCCCTAGGTCTTCTCAGGGAGTACTTAAAAGATCTGTTTCTGCTTTCCTGACAGACTATGTTATGGATTCCATATTCCACAATAACTTCTGTAACAACATGCAAGATATCTACAGAAAAAACTGTGTACATTGAATTTAAGACTCTGCATTGGTACCTACATGTTGGTACTTAAATCACCCACACAACACAACAACTCTATTCAGAGCTACACTACTTCTAAGCACTTTAAATTATAATTTTACTGTTTCACTGAGTTTTCCCCATGTGTGGGGGGGAGGTGTGTGTGGGGGATGTGTGGGGTGTGTCTGTGAGGTGTGTTTGTGTGTGTGTGTCTGGGGGGGTGAGGTGTATAGGTGTGTGTAGGTGTGTGGGGTATGTGGGTGTGGGTGGGGATGTGGGTGTGTAAGGTGTGTGTGTGGGTGTGTGGGGTGCTTGGGTGTAGGTGGGGGTGTGGGTATGTGAGGTGTGTGTGGGGGGGGTGTGGGTGTGGGGGGTATGTGTGTAGGATGTGTGTGTATGTGTGGGATGTGTGGGTGTGTCTGTGAGGTGTGTGTGTGTGTGTGTGTGTGTGTGGGGGGGAGGTGTGTGTGTGGGATGTGTGGGGTGTGTCTGTGAGGTATCTGTGTGTGCGTGTGTGTGTGTGTGTTGGGGGGGTGAGGTGTGTGTGTGAGTGTGGGTGTGTGGGATGTGTGGGTGTGGATGTGGATGTGTAAGGTGTTGGTGTGGGGGTGTGGGGTGTTTGGGTGTGGCTGGAGGTGTGCGTATGTGAGGTGTGTGTGGGGAGTGTGTGGGTGTGGGGGTGTGGGGTTGTGTGTGTGTCGGTGTGTGTGGGACGTACTTGTAGGTACCTAAAACAGCCACAAAACCCAAAAGCTCTTTTCAGAGCTACCCTACCTGTAATCACTCAAAATGATTATTTTACACTATTATTTTCACTATTTTTCACCAAAGTACGCTCCCTGGTCCGCTCCCCGGTGCGCGTACAGGGCGCTCCCCCCGCGAAAATCGAAAAAAAATTAAAAAAAGATTTTCACCCGCGGGACCCTTTTATGGCCCCCACATCAAACCTAGGGGGTCAGGGGGGTCTACCCTGCCCCCTTTTGGTTATTTCCCCCTTTGTTTTTGCCACCTCTTGTGTCTCGATCCTACCGAGACACAAGATGGCAGCCGCTCCGGACTGTTTGGAATGTTTACAGACACCCGAGAGCCAATCAGCTTTCCGTGCGCAAGTCGCGTGGCGCACCCAGAGCGCTTCTTGGTGCGCGTACCGGGGCGCGGCTATAGATATATATTTTTTTTTTAACCTAAATTACTCAAAATCCTCTGGATCACATATCTTGAGACATATCAAAGGCACATCAGGCTACCAGTCCCTACAATTTTGCCAAGTTTGGTGGGAATCCATTCAGCCATTCGGGCTAAAAGTGTGGAAATTAACATGGAGAAAACACGTTTTGGGACCCCCCTTTTATCTCGGCCCCCGCTTGACGAATCCCCCCAAACTTTCAGGGAAGGAGCGGAGAGCCGCGAGGCAAATTTGAGGAAAATTTCAGGCAGATTCCTCAACCGGCGCCAAAGTTATTCCCAATAGAATGTTGCGATTTCCCTATGGAAAACAATCCTAACTATAACTACCTACTGGCGACCGCCAGTAGGTAATATATATATATATATATATATATATATTCACTGAAAAAACCATAGGTTATAGATTATATATAGTTAGGAATTAGCATTTACAAAACCTTGAAAATTCACTGAAAAAACCATAGGTTATAGACCATATATAGTTAGGAATTAGCATTTAAAAAACCTTATTTTACTCACACAAAACCATTGAAATTCCATATATAGTTAGTTGCACTAACTATATATCGCGCACCCGCAATCCACTGCTGATGATGTCACATATTACATCATTCATGACATGGTCAGTGACATCACTGATGACATCACTGATGACATCTCAAATGACATCACTGATGACATCACTGATAACAACATCCAGTGATTTTTTGTTTCTGTAAAGTTTAAATATGTCTTACATATTGAAGAATGAGTGGATGTATAAGTGTCTGGACGAAGGATTTATTAGGTGCATGACTGACTGTATGAGTGAGTGATTAAATGTGTCTCACTGAGTGCACGGGTTAGTGACTAAACTGTCTTAATTTGTGCATCATTATGTTTGTTGTTCTGTAAACTGCTGCATGTGTTGATCAGTAGCTATATGACTAAGTATATGGGTTCATGATTGGTTGCTCAAGTATTTGTATGGGAGACTGAGTGTGTGTGTGGGTGCCTGGGAGGTGTATGACTCTGTGCATAGATGTATGAGCAGTTGATTCACTAGATGTATGGGTTCAAAAGTGCATGTGGAAACAGCTGTATGGGTGGTTGACTGTGTGCATGAGTGCATTGGTGAGTGAATGGATATCTAAGTGCTACATGTCAAAGTAAGTACATATGTAAAACACAGTACATGTGAGAGTTGGCATATATAAATAACTGTGCATGAGAGCCACTGAATGTGTGAGTAGCTGTATGGATCATTGTAAACTTGTATCAGGGATTGTATAAGAGAGTAAATATGTGTTAGTATATGCTTGAATAAGTAAGGTGTGTATAACTGTATAGTTGAGGAAATGGAGGTGAGATTGTTTCTTTGCATGACTGACTAGGTGTGTGAGTAACTCCATGGATGAGTGACAGTGTGTGAGTTTCTGTATACACTGAGTGTATCTAAGGTTATATTAGAGTCTGAAGAGGTTTATCGTATTAGCACAAGAATGATGTCAAATGAGATGTCATCAGTGATGTCATCAGTGATGTCATTTGAGATGTCATCAGTGATGTCATCAGTGATGTCACTGACCATGTCATGAATGATGTAATATGTGACATCATCAGCAGTGGATTGCGGGTGCGCGATATATAGTTAGTACAACTAACTATATATGGAATTTCAATGGTTTTGTGTGAGTAAAAAAAGGTTTTTTAAATGCTAATTCCTAACTATATATGGTCTATAACCTATGGTTTTTTCAGTGAATTTTCAAGGTTTTGTAAATGCTAATTCCTAACTATATATAATCTATAACCTATGGTTTTTTCAGTGAATTTCAATGGTTTTTTAATAGCAAATATCTGTAGCTGTAAAATGTATTCTTCTTTAAATCCCAAAATATATTTTATATGTTTATTATTAACTTTTTTTTTTTTAATTTTTTTTTCTTCGTTCCCGCTTCGCGAATCGGGAAGCTTCCCGTTAGCTGACCTTGATGCCGCGAAATAGACCGCGAGCCGGTAAACGTTTCTTTACCGCAACTGCCGCGTTAGAAAACAACATCGTGACGCCTCCTGTCCGCATGACGTTTCGCGTTGTCGCGTGATACGTCATATGACGTACTACGTTAGCGAACTGGTACGCTTACCGAGTCGCAAAGCACAGGTTTCTGGAAGCAAACCGGGAGGCCCTGCAAAGCGTGTAACGTAAACACAGCAGGTCATGTGACTTGGTAATAACACTTTTCATTGGTTCATTTCACTTTTGGTTTCCTAATGATGTAAGACTACGTCATATAATCTAAAATGAACACTTTTCATTGGTTGAGAACTATTGTTCTTCCCAAATGATGAAAATCCCTCTTTCTTTCCTCACTCTGACTTTCATCATTGTGAGAGAAAGACCCTTTGTTACCAGTGAGCAATGGTTTCTTTAGTAGCTTCAGCTGGTGCTTCCCCACCACCTCCACCACATCCAAGGAAGAGTGGACCGATGTGTGAATGTGTTCACTGTATGCAACAACTTTGACACTTACAGAAGCCTCACCTTCTCCATGCGTCCTACACAGTTCTACATGTACATCATAAATGCAAACAGAACCGAATTAATTATACATGTTAAATGGTTTATTTTTGCTGTTCTCAGAATGTATCAAATTTCACTAAAAACAGTGACTTGAAGGTATTCATCATATAACAGCGGGGAAAAAAAAACACAATCAAAATGATTGTGTTTAAAAAACCCATACAACATAACAAATCAGAATTCAGAACTCCTTAAAGTTAACTTACTTTCCATGACGGCCAAGGATGTCCTATGAACAGCTTACACTCTGTTGTGCTGTTATTACTTTCAACCCGCCACTTTCTGAAAGAAAACCTCCATCGTTTTCAAAAACATGTTACATACAATAAATGACTTCTTGCTCTCTACCACAAGTTTCCACAAGGCCAAATCTTGTCAGACCCATTTATAACTCTTGGATTTCTTGTAAGCCAATCCCGTCTTTTCGCATTTCCGCAACTTTCAGAATTAAAATGTTGAAGATCATTTACACAATCCTGGACTAGTAATATCTTCCCCTTCTTGCTCAATCATGTTCTACATTTCCTATCACACTGATACTGCTTACTATGAAGCAGACTTACACTACCTTTATGACTAGTATAATTATTTAATTCTCTACATCACTTTTAATCACAAAGCAATGTAAAACAGTAGACAGCATTGCAGACTTACATTCCCTCTACTCCATGTTTTGATTGGCTGCTTCAATTAGCTTATAAAAAGAAATAGTTTTTCTGAACTCATTCAAAGTGCACGTATTTCTCCATGACGTCCAGTGTTATGGTAAGAACTTATGTCTCTGTACTACACTTATCCTCAAGGCCAAATAGTGTAGGAGCCATGAGAACTTCTTGAAATTCCTCAGAGCACATCCCGAGATTCTTTCCCTAAAATTTTGGTTTTAAAAACACCAGGTAAGAGTTTTTAAGGTCATATGGCAATTTTTTTGTGAAAATTAAAACAGAATCATTGCAGAATGACCAGCCATTTCTACACTTTAAATAAGCTGTATAATGTCCTGATGTTATTGAAGGACCATCATGATATATAATTGCTACAGTTACAAAAGTCCTTCCTGATATTGACAACTGTGAAGCCACAAAATTTTTAATTAAAGTTGTCAATTTTGTTCCATCAGGCCTACATCGTTGGAACATTAAAATGACATACTGGCCATATGTTCGTATAAATAATGTGGACATCATTTCAGATTTACATTGGCTACACTCCATGTTGTGATCAGCTGCTTTTACTAGCTTATTAAAAGAGACTGATTTACTGTCTGGCAAAGTTAAATATATAAATCTTTCTGAGTCTACACTAGTAGTACTTGATACCCTACAGTTCTCGCAGTCATGCTGCCATTGATAAGAAAGCCCAAACAGGTGATCTACATCTACACCTTCATCATGCAATACATCAAGCATATACATTAAAAACTCCTGACAATCTTGCTGACTATTTTGAGAGAATTGTGTTTGGCCTGAACATCTGTCTAACAGATTTCGAATTTCAGACACACTTTCTATGTTTGTTCTATCAGTGCTACATTTCTCTAACACAGAATTTAACAAACTGCAAAATCTTTGATCAGAATTGACCACAATCTCTTCTTTTACATTTTCTAGAGAAAACAAAACATTAACCACTACATTAGCATAGCAGTTGACACCAGAACTGTTTTCAAATTGAAAACCAACAACATCTTCAACAGAATCCTTTTTGTTTCTGCTTATAATTTCAGGTTCATCGACTTTTCGTCTTTTTGCTACAACTTCCCCAGTATTGGTCACATTTCTTCGTTTCCGGCCTACCACACGTTTCTCAAACAAAGGATACTGAGGCAAATGTGGCGCATACTCTCTTCTCAACCTATTGTATTCCTTAACACAATCTAGATCCGTACAAATGTTTGTGACATCACACTCAATCAAGTACAATCCTGATAAAGTCCTAACTCGTGACAATGCCACATATGCCATACCCTCCTTGAACACAGAACTGCCAATATTCACCAATGCACAGTCTACACTTAAACCTTGCGATTTATGGATTGTCACCGCATATGCCAAGCAAACAGGAAACTGCTTACGACGAACATATAAGTCTTTTACAAGCAAAAATCGAGCAGAACAACGAGCAATTAGCTGTACTTCCTCAATGCCATCAAATTTAATTTTTAAAAATTCAATTCCATCTCTATTTCTGTATTTCACAAAATCAACAACATTACCCATTGATCCATTTACCAGACCTCTTTCAACATGTAAATTCCTTCTTAAAATTATACGGCAGTTGAAGCACACATTCAGAGTCTTTTCAAAACCCGCAGTTTTAGATATACTCTTCTCTAATGAATCCAATTTTGTTTTCAGATTCTCAGACAAAATAATTGTTGATCCCATATGCTCTACTCTGTCAATAGCTTCCAGTTTCACAATCTCTTGCTTTTCTAAATGCAACATTTTGTTGTTGAATTTGGCACATTCTGCAAGAGTTGGCATCAAACATATTCCAGATTTTTTCTCAGTAACTTTCTGAAAAATATTCTCAGGCACAACATCTTCGTCTGGATATAAATTTGTCAGTAATCGTGCATGTAAAGCTTCTTTCCCATGCTCGGTCACTTTTCCAATTCTAACATCTTGTAGAATAGTCTTGTAAACTTCATCCTTTGCCTGACGCATATTTTCATGCAGTTCAGCATAATTGAAGTTTAACCATATATTGACGTTGCCAATGCTCCCTAAGCACTTCCTGGTATCTTCATGCGTGAGCATTTTGAACACAGGTTGCCCTTTCACTGGTGTCAGCTGCAGAAGATCTCCGAAAACAATGATGTGTTTGCCACCAAATAACACATCATACTCTGTTTTGAGAACTTCTTGCATTCTCAAATGCACAAAGGCAAGCATGACATTGGAAACCATGCTTACTTCGTCAATGATAAGAAGTTTCATTTTCCTCAAGACTCTTGAAACTTCAAAACAAGCATCTCCAGATAGCTTGTGATATTCTAATTTGTTGTCATGCTCCACTGGCAGCATCAGTAAACGATGTAAAGTAATCCCTTTAATGTTTTGTGCTGCCAGTCCAGTTGGAGCGGTGACAACACAAGACAGCGATGACTCTGTCCTTTCCTGCAAATAACATGAAATTGCTTTAATAAGGAAACTTTTTCCAGTTCCCGCTTCTCCACTCACGTACAGTCGGACAGGCTTCAACGACGTACATGAGCACTCTTTCTTGTCATGACTTAATCCATGATCAATTTGCATGGTAAGTTCGTCATATATTTTCCTCTGCTCAACGTTGAGTTGTCTTTCCAACTCTTCTAAGTTACCCGCATCCTCCTGAGCATGTGCCATGGCTCTTTCCACTTCATTCATAGCAGTGGCAGCTTCATTTTCGATAAGAGGTCCTCCTAGTGGATCCTGACTCAATGAAGCAGAACTCTGACTGTCCTGAGAACTGTCTCTGGCAATCTCGGCTGCAATCGTTGCTTCCTGCTCAATTTTCACATTCAACATTTCTACATATTTGGGAAAAGCAGGACATTCTATGGTCTCCTTGGCAGCATTGAATGAGTCTTCGTAACAAAGGAAATCTCCAAGCAGTTCCTCTTCTGCACGCCAAGGCTTAAAAAGTTGCAAAAGTGCTAAATAGAAAAACTCCTTTTTTTCAGGAGATTCGCCACTCAATTTTCGATGGTTTATCAAGTGGCATTTTCTTTGCTTGACCAGACATCCCTCACTTCCTATTACAGCATACACTCCTTTCTCAGTATCTTCTTTGATGTTCCTCTTGAATATGTAATTTTGCAGAACCTCATACAGACAAACATTCTCGAGGTGACTACTTCGATTTGGATAATATGTATCCAACATGTTGCTCTTCAAAATGTCGGTACTGTTTGGCTCCTTTTCCGCCAAATACTCAATTTCCCGCACAGGTTTCAGAACTCGATTACGCGTTGCAGCAAGACCAACACTCGCCCAAACGATACTCCTGGACTTGGCATAGAGACTTGCTGAAGACAACCGGTCAGAACATTCGTAAGCTCCGATTTCTCGATGCGACAACATCTTCAGACTGAAACTGTACAACTTCTTGCTGAGGCTCTTTTCATGGGAAATGTCCTCCCACATATCCTTCAATTCTGTCTTCTCTTTTTTGGTGATGTAAGATGTCACATACCGAGCCACAGCCATACAGTTATCAGCCACAAACTGTATATCCATGTTAGCATTCCACATGGACAAAATCACCGGGTTGTAGTCGTTGATGTACTTAGACTCTTCGTTCCTCTTCAAATTGTATGTGTTTTTAGGTGATTTCTTCATCACATTATGTCGCAGCGAAGACATCAAACTGTTCACTCTTCCTTTAGAAATCACCGGTCGTGGAAAGCCGAAACGACATTTGGTGTAGAAATTGTCTTTGTTCCGGAATTTACGACGACAGTACTTTCCACATCGATGGCTTTGGAAACGTAGAACTTTATCTCTTAGGCTTTTTTTCTCCTTTGCGTTTGGAACAGCACACGTAGAATACTGTTCTATGAAACTCATCACTGGGTCTTCTGCATCCGTTCCAAATTTAGGTGCATCCTTGATCCACAGCAACATATGTATATGAGGAGCACCTCTTGCTTGGTACTCCTTCCTCCAGAAGAAATCCAACACCTCTCCAAGAGGTGGATTCTTCTTATTCATGATGAAAGACATCATACCTTCAAATCTATGATTGAAGTACCTACATACATTGACTGGATCCAAAGAGCACAGTACTCCGGGTGTCTTGAATTCGATGTTTTCTACGTTAGCATTTGCCTCTCGTAGAAATTCAAGTAAGTCTTCCCAGCCATACTCAGCACAGCTCAAAGTGAGGAACCATGTGGGAGTTCCTAAGTTCCTCAGCATACATTTTAAATCACCATGACGACGGTACCAGTACTCATTAGTACCACGCTGACACGCCATGAGATTAATCAGGTGAGAATCCAAAATACTGTCTTGGACATTGACTTTATCCATAAAGTCACTTGCCGAGATGTTTTGCATGTGTATACCACTTTTCAAGATGTGGTTCACTGCATATGACAGTCCAGACAGATCGCTTTCAAACAGGAGATGAAACAAATAAGGAATGCATTGTCGAAACCTAGGATCTCCTGCATACAATCGCAAAGTCCGGTATTCAGAAGCAGGAATTTGATGAGGTCGCTCATCATATCTTCCTCCCTGACCTGTTGGAAAAAGCTGTGGGAAAAACCGAGCTTCCAAACTTTCCTCCCAAACACTAATGGGACTCCCTTTCGCTTGTTTCATTTGAAACAACTCAATAGCATTCCCCATGACTTCCTTGGAATGCAAAGGATGAACACTATAATGTTCATATATTTCTTCACTAGTACAGGGTTCTACTTTCTCAATTTGACCAGCACACAAATCGCTATCCTCTTCCTCACTTACTTCCTCTTCTGCAACATATACATTTTTATAGTATTTATTATATTTTTTCAAATACAATGTTGCCCTTTTGACTTTCCTAACATCTACTAAATCTTGCCATATTTTCTTATTCTTTGTCGGAACCCCATTAACTAAGATAACAAGAGGTTCCTCTTCCACTTTTTCTACTCCAATTGTGTTAATGTTTTTCTTCAAATCTAGAGGCAAATAAACAACTCTTCCCTTTAATCCTTTCTGTAAATCTGATGGAGGCAATTTCCTTGTCTTTGGCTCCATTCTTACAATAGCCTGAAAGGGATGGATACTTTGAATCAAAATAGATTCATAAGTATTTAAATCCTTCAATTCAGAAGGAATCTCAACCAATCCCAGATTATTATGAACTGCTCTAGCAGGCATCTGGTTTTGATTTAATTTGTTACAACAATAAGTACACACACGTTGATCCAATCCCAAATCAAAACAATTTTCTACCATCAAGTATGTTGTAAAATCCTTCCATTCACTATTATTTTCCCTTTCACTTTTTCCATATAAATCCACTAACTTAGTCTGATTCTTATAATAAGTGCGTCGACAACACACACAAGTGAAATTTGGCCTCTCACTTGATTTCACCTCAAACGTCGCAATTTCCCTCTGGAAATTATCTGTACTGGAAACCTGTACACTATCTTCCACATTACTCTCTTCTTCTTGGTCAATTTCAACATTCTCCTCTTTACTTCCAAAGTAACAAAACTCAATTTCTTCACATATATTCTTCACATCTATTTCAGAACCATGCAAAAGAGCAGCGCATAATTGTTTAAGCATAATTGCTGGACTCTTAGCATAATACAACATTCTAACTAATTTCCTCACTTTATTATGATGCACTGCTAGCATCCTGAAATGATGAAAAACACTCTGGCATACTCTCCTGGAAAGACAAGCCAGTGAATGACCATGCAAACCTATCACTTCTCTCACAACTTCATTTTCTGCTTCAAACTTTTCTTATTAAATGACCGTATAAAATCACAAAGCAAATTGATGGAATCCTGTTGTACACTGCAAATACTACTACACTTCCAGGTGTACACAGGACCCTTAGGACGTCTCCCTAAAACCTCCTTACCTAACACCTCTTCTATCTCTGTTCTCACAAGTTTTTCTTTTTCAACTGGACAACCATCTTTCACTTCATAAGCTCGACCACTGGTGTCAACTGCATGCACCAAATCATTATACTGGAAATAACTCTCCTCATTAAAAAATGCCTCAGAACTTGAACTATGCATCCATTCTCCAGAAAAAACTTCACAAAAATTACTACGATTAACTATTCTCTTCCATCTACTATTTCTTTTGAAATCATAAATTGCCTTGTTTAGCTTCCTAATTCTATTGATTGTCAAAATAAATAACTTACGTTTAATTTCAAATGCCTGATCAATAACTTTCTCAACTATTTTTTTCTCTTATAAAAAACCACTTTCTGTTGACCTTTCTTAATATTTTTTAACAAATTCCCAATTATCCTGTTGCGGAACATTCGTTTACGAATGTCCCTAAACTGTTGTTTCCTTCTACTTTCATGCATAGAGTTATCTCTTACTCTAGCAGTAACATTTCTCATTGGCCTTTCCTTACCATTTGAATTGTTTCTCCTTTTCTGGACTGAAACATTTTCTGTAGTAATATTTTTTTTACTAGACATATTTCTTATGACTGTTTTTGGACTCTTACCCGGTGCTTTCTTGGTGACTTGACACATCTTTTTGTTAGAGGACTGCTGCATTATTCCATGGTCCTGCTGTCTTTGACGTTTTGCAGCCTTTCTCACTCTTTCTTTGCTTGGCATCCTAAAATCTTGAAATAATCTGCAGTTGAATCTGTGGTAAAATATAATAAAAAATGTTATTAACCACTATTACCCAACAGTAAATTAATAACAGTCATCAAAAACTTAACACACTACTTAAGTATATAATATACTGAAGCCTATCTCCAATTTTTCACTGAACAGGACTCATCTCTTCTTAACCTTGGATAAACCTCACCTACTCTGTGTCCCCTGCACATAATTAAATGTAAAGGGGCAGATTTATATTAACTAGCACATCCCCAGGGATGCACCAGTTAACGTGCACCGCTGCTCTGCCACCCACGGTGTGCCGCATTTACAATCAGATAGTACAAAGCTACATCAAAACCCTGCGCCTGCTTGAAGCAGGCATAGATCTTGACGCAGGTAGGCTGAAAGCTAAAGCAACAACTAAGTGTTGTGTGCAGAAGTTACAAAAAAAGAAAAATGGCGTTTAAACCAGTAATGAGCCCATGCTAACTTAACACAGAGTAAAAATATCCAGGATCTACATCAGTTTGGGGTTCACGAACCTGGCAGGTACAAGGCACTGAGGCTTTCCACCGTGCATGTCTCATCCCAAATCATATGTTGTTTGTGAATGAAACAATTTCCCAGACCAAATGCTTTGGATTGGCTACTTCTAAAAAATTAAACACCCCTACTATCCCGGAGTTAGAGGAATATGATGGTTGGAGTAATTTTACTCGTTGTCCATTAAAGATTTACAGGCCCTACTCCGTAATTCTTCCTTTAACATTTCCAGTATAAATCCAAAAGGTTGACTGCTTTGGCAACGTGCCTCATCCACGGTTTAATAACGCTGCCTTTTGCTTTATATAAGTTTTCAAATTGTATGAAATATATACCAATAGGTCGTTATTAACCTTTAGGTAGTGGTTTTCTTCATGAGGTCTGGTCGCTTCCATACACATACAGATTTTCAAAGATGATCAAGAAGTTTATCTGAATGGAGAGGAATGCACTGAGACGCCAGATCATTCACTAATGTGTAGGCACATACAGTTACACGGTTCATGCAACAAACACCGACCAAATATGGCTTGCGTGTTGCAAGGCACACCAGTTCCTGCTATCATCCCCACGTTCAAGTTCTTGGAAAATTGTAGTTATTTGATGCTCAATAATGAAGATTGTTCTGGGTTAATTAAAAGTATTCCTTTTATCGTAACAGTAAATGAACTGGTTATTTGCTGCAGAAATGTTCTATTTCCTCCCACACATGAACATAGGGAGTTTTCAATCTGGCCACAAATACCAACCTTGGGAGCACATTTCAACGGCATGACAAGAATAAGAGCTCTTTTGTCTCAGAGAGAGGTGGCCTTGACTTCGGCCCGTGAAACTTTCGTGCTTCACATAGCGAACACCCGTACAGAGGTGCAGACCCTTTTAAATACAGATTCGCCTTTCCATTTCAGCAAGATGGTTCGGACTATCTCTAACGCGTCCTCCACAAAGTGCCTGGCGCACTTTTTTAAAGTTGTTACCAGTGGTCTCGTGACTTCATTTGAGAAAATCTTTGGAGTCATCCCTGCTTTCTTTCATTCTATTTTTTCCACTCTGCTTCGTGGATTCCCATTTTTACTTGCATTACCAGCGGACGCTCTTGTGCTTTTTTTACATTTTTAAATATGGATGTCCCTCCTGTGCAAGCTCCCGCCCTGCAGCTGCTGACACTGTTCCGCAATCGCATGCTAGAATATTATGGCACAATACCGTTGGCGATATTAAGCACGGCATATGGATTATCTTTTCGATTCTCCTACTTCACCTGTGTCCAGCCTGTATTTCACTGCCTGACCTGTGATTTTGATTGGGCCATTGATTTGTGTCTCTGCGGACCGGTTTCTCCTGACGTCGACTTTAATCAGCTGATGACTCCTATCATTACTCACGAGTTGGTTTGTCCTGGCGAAAGGATTATGGCTGTGGCATTGATGCATGGACTAATTGGTCCCTGGAATTTACTGGCGGCAACACAGTCTTTCTTGGAACAGAGCTTTCTTGAAAACCCACCGAGCTGTCCTCTGATGTTGATAGAGGATCCGGTGCTGGGAGAGCACGTATGTTCTTTTCCGCTTTTAAATTGGATGGCTGAACTCTTTTCGGATGAAGACGGTGACTTCCTATTGGAGGCTGTTGCAGCTTATTTTGCATACACAGTTATGTCATAGACCTTTTTCATGTTTGATATGCTGAGTACTAGCATTTCATTGACAATTCATTGACTTATTTGTCAAGTTTTTATTATTTAGCTTGCCTATTGGCTTAAGACTCGATAAAGTACTTGGCTGTTTTATTTTTCTTTAGCATTAAATTTTCCTAGTTTTTAATGTTTTACCTTACGGACCGTCCACATATAAACTTGCAATCTGCTCTCATGAGATGGCACTTCTATTATCTTATTCAGTTCGTTTCCGGATCATGGGGAGGTGTCATCTAGGTCCTGGATATCTTTACACCGTGTTAAGTTAGCATGGACTCATTACCGGTTTAAACGCCATTTTTTCCTTTTTTGCAACTTCTGCACACGACACTTAGTTGTTGCTTTAGCTTTCAACCTAATAGTTCATCGTGATTTACATGACAATAATATGTTATTGCTCTACTATCTGCTTTACTTGTTAAACTATATCTGTACAGCGAGTGCTGAAGTTTCAAGAACAACACGATACAGAATTGTTATGAGGTCTGATCTCCACGACTTCATACTCATAACATAAGTGCAGCTTCTGCCAATTCTGGGCATGAGGCGGGTTTTATATTGCTTTGCCGAACACACATACACAACACTTGATGCGGTTCACATGAAGAGAGAGCTGGTGTATGCTGATGTGATTCCTTCAAATCTAAGACACTAAAGTATCGGCACGCCCTAAACCAACACAAAGAGACCTTCTTAGCAAATAATATATTATGTGTATTAGGGAGGGTGAGATATAAGCAGCCGCGGGCCGTGGAGGGAGTTACGGTGGGGCAGGGAGGCGGGGAGGGGGAGGGGCAGGGTGAAGCCCTCTCCACCCTGCCCCTCCCCGCCTCCCTGCCCCACCGTAACTCCCTCCACGGCCCGCGGCTGCTTATAAGTGTTGCTAACTCTTATTCATTTACAGCATGTTAACATACTGTCACCATTCGCTTTTTATGTACTACTAACTATGCTGGTAATTTTGCTACTGATAATATGTGTACTTGTATAATCTAAGATACTACGCCTGAGAAGACGGCATTAGTAAATAAACATTTCAAATACACATGTGTTCTTCTTAACTCCATGTTCTGGTTTCTAAGAAATATATAACGACCGACTGTTCATGAGTTCCACGTATCCTGAGGTACTATAAGTTCATATTCTGGATTGTCTAAACATTGAGAGTTTGTTATATCCAATGTGACACTGTACCTAGCTTGCTAAGGGGTTTTGATTACTAAGGTGAGTTTTGGGACACCCTAATTCGCCGAGGTTCCAATCCTCTGTCCACAGTTCTGTGTGAGAACAGAAACCCTGCGACAGGGACACCCCTGAGCCTTGCTGGAGCTTCATCACACTTGCGATACAACTCCAGCAATGCGCCACCTTTACGGCACAGATACGTCACGCATCTGTGCTGTTTTTGCCCCATGATGCGCCGCATTGTAAATGCAGCACACCATAGGTGACGGAACAGCGGCACAGAATGACTAACACATCCCTGGTGATGCGCCAGTCATCATAAATCTATCCCTATGCTTCTTATCTTGTTAGAGATGAACCGCCATATGTATCATCAAAGTTTTTTGCATTTCCTAAATAGCGAACTTTAAGGAATAAATAGCGATTCTTTACCATTCCTAGTTTGCGATGACCTATTTGCTAATTACAAATTACCCATTCATTTCCATGCAGCAGGAGGCCCATAGGAATGAAGGTGCAATTTGCGATTAGCAATTACCTCATCGCAAATTACGAATTTTTCCGAGGGTGCAGGGGTGTCTCAAGAACACCCTGCTGCACCCCTGAAAAAGAAATTTGGGGGCATATGGCGCACATACATTTTGAAAACATTCCTTTACCTCAAAAACGATTTTCAACTCATAATTTGAAAACACTGCACATGGGGAAATGAATTAAAATGTCCTTAAGACACATAAAAGCGTTTTTGATTGCCTTTGCAGCATGTTTCAGTCACCTTTAACATGCCTATGTAACGCAAACATTCAAAATCTAAATTTGCCATGCACAGGTGGGAGCATATTTACAAGCAATTTGCTCCACAGACAAACTTCTTACATTGAAATGGGAAAAATAACATCAGAGACTCTCAATTACCTTATAAAGAAGCAGACACCGTTATGTCCTTCTCATCAATATTAAAACCATTGCTTTTTCTCAAAAACGATTTACAAGTCATAATTTGAAAACACTCCACAGCTCCTATGCACATAAAAGCCCTGTCAGTACTAATACTTCACATTTTCTCCAATTACAATTTCTCAAAGAAACAAAATCTATTTGTAAAACACTTGAGACAAAGCAACATTTGAAAAACACAACTTTCTTCATAATTTTCTCCTTAAAGCACACTATTTTCTATCTAAATTAAAGAAATCTTTTCTCACCTTAGCAAATACTTTGAGTTTCAAAACAGTCTCAGAAACACACCAATTTGTCTTCAGCAGAGCAAAAGGTATGCACTCCAGAGTCTGCAGCTATCAAAAGCACAGAAATGCTGTAATTCCTCACACATATCTCTCATGTCACCCAATCAAAACTCTTCCCTCACTTTTTTTCAAATGAAAACCCTTCCCCCCTCTGCCATTTCATGCCTTTTCTGCATAGCAACCACCTCTTGCAAGACCTCTGGTGTTTCCAAGTTCACACAACAATGTTGCAATTGAACTCTGAACTCTCAGTGCACCTGCATATCCAGAGCATTCTTTCATTTAATGATTTTTTCTTCGCCACTCAAAATACATCTTTCAACGAACTCATCCATGCACACTAACTTTCTGTTTTCAGCAATCAAAATCCACCAATCACTCTTACTGCTTCATTAACACAGAAACTCCTCAGTTTTTTTTATTTTACACTCTAATTTTTTCAACTGCCATTTCATTGCCACACTTCATCTGACTGCAGGAGAACCTTCTCTCGCCATGTTTTCTGTCTGGATTGTTGGACATAGTTATATCTATTGGGCTCAAAGGTACGCTGAAAACAGGAATTTACCTAACCTCAATTTACAAGATGTGGAAATTAAGTGGTTTGGCCACAGAGGATTAAAATGTCACCAATTGATACCATTGGTGAAAACCTTTATGCATTTGCCAAAACCTGACCTGTTAATTGTGCACTGTGGAGGTAATGATTTGGGCACTTTGACTGGAGTAGGTCTGGAAATGCTTTTAAAGGACACCTTTGAGCAATTGATGGCACTTTTTCCTCATACTGCCTTGGTATATTCAAATATATGCCAAAGACAAAAATGGAGGTGGTCGAACCAATTTTGTCCACAAATTGAGAAATCGAGGAAGCATGTAAACAAATCTGTTTCAGCTTACATGAGAGACCATGGAATGGGCTCCCTGTACAACAATAACTTGCGTTACTACATGCAAGATATCTACAGAGGAGATGGAGTTCACTTCTCAGATGAGGGCAACAGAATTTTCACTCTGAATTTAAGACTGTGCATTGGTACCTACTTATAAGTACCTAAATGTACCATAAACCCAAAAGCTCTTCTCAGAGCTACCCTACATCTGATCACTCACAATTATTATTTTACTCTAACTTTTTTCACTAATTTTCAAGAAAGTACGCTCCCCAGAATGCTTCCCGGTTCGCGAACCGGGCGCACTCCACGCAAAAAAACTAAAAAAACGGTATATTTTTTTTTTGCCCTGCGAGACCCTTTCAAAGCCTCCACATCAAACCTAGGGGGTCAGGGACGATCTACTATGCCCCCTTATGGTCATTTGCCCCTTCGCTTTGGCCTCCTCTTGTCTCTCGATCCTACCGAGAGACAAGATGGCGGCCGCTACGGACTGTTTGGAATGTTTACAGACGCCGAAGAACCAATCAGCTTCGCAAACCTCCGTAACGCGAAAAGTACGCGAAGCGGAGCGCTGTTACAGATATATATCTTTTTTTGAACGTTAATTTCTCAAAATCCACTGGAGCACATATATTGAGACCTACAAAAGGCACATCGGGCTACCAGTCCCTACAATTTTGCCAAGTTTCGTGCAAATCCATTCAGCCGTTCGATTATTATTATTTTATTTTTTTTTGCCCCGCGGGGCCCTTTTAAAACCTCCACATCAAACCTAGGGGGTCAGCGACAATCTACTATGCCCCCTTATGGTCATTTGCCCCTTCGCTTTGGCCTCCTCTTGTCTCTCGATCCTACCGAGAGACAAGATGGCGGCCGCTACGGACTGTTTGGAATGTTTACAGACGCCGGAGAACCAATCAGCTTCGCTTCACAAAGCTCCGTTGCGCGAAAAGTACGCGAACTGGAGCGCTGCCCGGTCCGCTGTTACAGATATATATCTTTTTTTAAACGTTAATTTCTCAAAATCCACTGGAGCACATATATTGAGACCTACAAAAGGCACATCGGGCTACCAGTCCCTACAATTTTGCCAAGTTTCGTGCAAATCCATTCAGCCGTTCGGGCTAAAAGTGAGGCCAACCGCCCTATGGAAATTAACATGGGAAAAACGCGTTTTGGGACCCCCCTTTTTTCTCGGCCCCCCCTTGACGAACCCCCCCGAAATTTTCAGGGGCTGCTCAGAAACGAAATGTGCCATTTTCCTGAAAATTTCAGCCAATTCCGTCCACAAACGCCAAAGTTATTAGACATAGAATTTTCAAAAATCCCATAGAGAAAAAATCCTAACTATATATACCTACTGGCGACCGCCAGTAGGTAATATGTATATATATATATATATATATATATATATATATATATATATATACATATATATATATATATATATATGTATATATATTATCTACTGGCGGTCGCCAGTTGGTAGTTATAGTTAGGACCTAGTTTCCATAGGAAATCCACAACATTCTATTTGGAATAACTTTGGCGCTGGTGGACTAATCTTCGCGCATTTCTCCCAAAAAATGGCCTGCTCGGACCCGCTCCTTCCCTAAAAGTTTGGGAGTGATTCATCAAGTGGGGGCCGAGAAAAAACAGGGGTCCCAAAACGTGTTTTCCCCTATGCAATTTTCCATAGAGACCTTTAGCCAGGGCTACAGCCCGAACGGCTGAACGGAATTACACCAAATTTGCCAGAGAGGTAGAGTTCGGTTTGCAGATTGTGCTTTTTGTTAAATGGTATAAATCCGTTTAGTAGTTCCTGAGAAAATCAAAAGTAAAATCATAGTGATATCTATAGACAAAGTACTGTTCGCGTACGTAAATTCTTTCAATTACGAGAACGAGCTGCATGCTGATTAGATGTCAACTGTCTGTCAACACTCGAAACCATGAAGTGTTGGGGGCCATCTTGTGCCTCGGTAGAAGCGAGTCACAAGTAAACAGTAAAACAAAGTTGAAAAATAAGGAAAGGGGGCAGGGTAGAAACATCCTGTCCCTCTAGGCCTGCGCAGGGGATCCCACATGGATCTTTAGGCGCCAAAATATATATTTTTTAAAATAAGAAATCGCGGGGTATGTGTATCGTACGCGTACGCGGTGGAAAAGGAAAAAAGAAACTAGAAGTCCGTTTTATTCTTAATTAGCTCCCGATGGGGGCCAAATCCCAGGGGCAATTTTTTTCCATAATGGGGGGTTTGTAAGGTCTCCCGAGTCCCGAGGAACGGCACTTCCTGGGGTTTTATTTTGAAGTATGCGGGGGGCTTATGGCTGCTCTCCCCGCAGCCCGGGGACCGCTACCCCCTCGGGGCTTTTTTATTTTTTATTTTTTTTAAGTATGTTTTCAGCCCCCGCTCTCCCTATGCGTACAGTTAGTGTACAAAAAAACGTACAATTACGAGCATGAGCTGCATGTTGATTGGATATCAGCTGTTTGTCAACACTCCAACCCAGGAAGTGTTGGCAGCCGAGGCACAAGAAAGCAGTAAAACAAAGTTGAAAAATAAGGAAAGGGGGCAGGGTAGAAACATCCTGACCCTCTAGGCCTGCTCTGGGGCTCCTAAATGGATCTTTAGGTCCCAAATTTTAATTTTTAAAAAAATAAGAAATCGCGGGGTACGTGTATCGTACGCGTACGTGGTGGAAAAGGAAAGAAAAACTAGAAGTCCGTTTTATTCTTAATTAGCCCCCGGGGGGCCAAATCCCAGGGGCTATTTTTTTCCATAATGGGGGCTTGTAAGGCCTTCTGAGCCCCGGGGAACGCCACCCCCGGGGTTTTATTTTGAAGTATGCGGGGTGGCTCACGGCCCCACCTCGTAGCCCCGGGGACCGCTACTCCCCCAAGCTACTCTAGGGGCCTCATCCTGCCATCGTCCTGTGTAGGCTCCTACCAGCTGCCCGCACAGTTTCATGGACCTGACAATGAGTTACACAGCGTAGTGCCCGTTGCAGTGTTCTTAGCCTTTTTGTTCTTTTGCTGTTTTACCAGTTTGTGTTCAAGATTCGTCGTCTTATTTGTGTAGCTTTCCTTTGTGTATCTTTTGTGTAGCCTTGTTTGGTGTATCTTCTTTTGTATCTGATTTTGTTTATTCAGTGCTTGATCCAGTGTTCTGAACATAGCAGTACATCTGTAGACATGTAGTTTACTCATTTCCTTTCCCTCCCTCCACCCTACTTGACAACGTAATGGGGGAAGTAAAAGTAAGGCACTCCTGTCGTCACTGTTTTAAGTTTGCAACATAGTAGGTAGGACATGGGTTAAGAAACCCAGCCTCCACCACTCTTGTACCCTCCTGGCTCTTGTTGCCGTCTCGTTTGCTATGTCTTAAGTATCTAATCTTTGCACTTGACCGTGGTCCTCCTACAGTGTATTCTCATCATAGTCCAAGCACATACAATCCATTATTTTATCTGTTCTTGCCCATTCTGTGTGGTGTTATCGTCAGCACGTATTGCACAATATAGAGTTCCTTGAGTGTACCTGTTTTTAAAACGTCTTCACTGGGCATTGTACATGGAGATCTTGGACCACCCTTTTCATCCATTCTTGCATCCTGAGATGTAACTTCTTACCTGTGTTCTTCACCTTTTAATTTACCCTTTCAAATATTCAAATGTTCTCGGAAAGACATTACTAATCCTTATCATCGAAAAAGTAACAAGTTTCTGAAATCATTTTATATGTGAGTTGTGTATGTTATCCTAATACATGACATTCCAATTAGATGCCTTGTACCATTATGTAATGTGCTCTACTTGCAGTGTTCTATCTTGTTTATATGAATCACCACATATGCTGATATTACAGTAACGATAAAATGAAGTGTTTATGTTTTTGTACAAGGACCTACAACATAAGAAATACTGTATGGAAAATCAACAAAACAAGTTGGAAGACGGTTTCGAAATTAATAACAGTGTCATAGAAGAGCTGAACATACTTTTTTGTAAGTAGCTAGAGTGAAGAGGAAGAAATGCTGCAGATATCAGTTGTGATTTCCTAGACGAAATCTTGGATGTTGAATTTGTGGAAGCATTAGATGACATAGAGTATGATTATATGACTTTTGAAATTGATAATCAGGAAAATGAAATACATGATGAAATTATTTTAGAAGCTGTATTAACTTATGAAATGTTACAAGAATATATGTATTATTTATTATTATTATATAATATTAATGTTTTGAGCCACACAGCACAATGTATCACATTTATTTTCTGTTACCACCTCAAACACTGATATTACAGTAAAGATTTTTTTAGAATAGTTTCAATGTATCCAAAAATTTTTTATGAAAGCAGTTGAAAGACTGATATTATAGTAAACAAGTTTTAAACATAGTTTCAAGGTATCCCAAAATGTTTTATGTGAGCAGTACAAACATCGATATTACAGTAATGAAGTTGTGAAAATAGTTGCGGTGTAGCTTAAAATATTGAACGTGAGGAGCAAAAAAACACTGTAACAACAAACAAGAGTAAAGAAGTTGTGAAAATAGTTTCAATATATCACAAAAGTCATTTCACTTCACTGAGAACATGTTTCTTTTCTATTGACAGATTTTATATCTTACCGATGGAAAATGTCACTTACACAGTAAGCATTTCTTTTTGGCATGTAGTGCTGTAGATTTCGATGCTTTTCATAGTGCTGCCATGCCGTGTTTTGTTTGGCCGAGGTAGTAGCTATAACAAAAAGGCTCGATAAAGGGCCTTGACTTTGAATCAGAATGTGAAATTCAAGAATAATTGATAACCCCAGTTAAAAAAAGCAGCAAGTAGGTGTGTGTATGTGTAGATGATGTGTTGATTGAGTGGAAGATGAATGATGTAAAACATAAGAAAGGCTAAAAGTGTGAAAATTACCCATTGCCTTTAGCTGGGGAAGTAGTTTCAACAAAAAGGCTCAATAAAGGGCTATGATTTTGAATCAGAATATGAAATTGAACAATAATTGATAACCCCAGCCAAGAAAGGCAGCAAGTGCCCAAATTTCCCACTTCCTTTGGCCGGGGTAGTAGCTGCAACAAAAAGGCTCGATAAAGGGCCATGACTTTGAATCAGAATATGAAATAATTGATAACCCCTGCGAAGAAAGGCAGCAAGTGCGCAAATTTCCCACTACCTTCTGCCAGGGTAGTATCTCCATGAAAAAGGCTCGATAAAGGGCCTTGAGTTTGAATCAGAATATGAAATTGAAGAGTAATTGATAACCGCAGTCAAGAAGGGCAGCAAGTAAGTATGTGTATATATGGATGATGTGTTCATTGAATGGAAGATGAATAAGGTAAAAAGTTAGAAAGGCTGAAGATGCGCAAAGTAACCATTGCCTTATCAGGGAAGTAGATCTTTGGATACCCAGCTCATTACACAGACTGTGCGTTGCAAGAAAGGAAGTAGTTACCAAGAAGGCTGAATAAAGGGTGTGTACTTTGAATTTGAAATACTTGAAGAATAATTGATAACCCTAGCCAAGAAAGGCAGCAAGTGTGCAAATTTCCCACTGCCTTCAGCCGGGGTAGTAGCTACAACAAAAATACTCAATAAAGGACCTGTACTTTGAAATAGAATAACCAACAGAAGATTAGATAACCATAGACCATATTGGCTCTTTTTTAATATTGGTAGACTTTTGTTAAGCTTTTTATTATACAGGAACGGCAGGAAATGCGCAAATTACCCACTGCCATTCACGAGTAATAGTTACCAAGAAGGCTCAATAAAGGGCCTGCACTTTGAATTTGTATTACAAGAAGAATAATTGATAACCCCAGCCAAGAAAGGCAGCAAGTGCAAAATTCCCACTGCCTTCGGCCGTGGTAGTAGGTACAACGAAAAGGCTCGATAAAGGGCTTTGACTTTGAATCAGAATATGAAATTCAAGAATAATTGATAACCCCAGCCAAGAAAGGCAGCGAGTGTTCAATTTTTACTGCCTTTGGCTGGGGTAGTTGTTACAACAAAAAGCTTGATAAAGGATGTGCACTTTGAATATGAATATGAAATAGAATAGTTCATAACCATAGCCAAGAAAGGCGGCAAGTAGGTGTGGGTATGTGTAGATGATGTGTTCATTGAATGGAAGATGAATAAGGTAAAAAGTTATCAGGGAAGATCTTTGGATGCCCAGCTCATTACACAGACTGTGCGTCGCAAGAAAGGATGCAAGTGTGCAAATTTCCCACTGCCTTCGGACAGGGTAGTAGCTACAACAAAAAGGCTCAATAAAGTGCCTGCACTTTGAATACAGATATGAAATAGAAGAATATATCATAACCATAGCCAAGAAAGGCAGCAAGTAGGTAGGTGTACGTGTAGATGATGTTTTGAATGAGTGGAAGATGAATAATGTAAAAAATAAAAAAAGCTGTAAATGTGCAAATTACCAACTGCCATGCACGGGTAGTACTGACCAAGAAGGCTCAATAAAGGGCCTGTACTTTGAATTAGAATAACAAACAGAAGATTTGATAACCATAGACCATACTGGCTCTTTTTTAATATTGGTAGACTTTTGTTAAGCTTTTTATTATACATGAACGGCAGGAAGTGCGCAAATTACCCTCTGCCATTCACGAGTAATAGTTACCAAGAAGGCTCAATAAAGGGCCTGCACTTTGAATTTGTATTACAAGAAGAATAATTGATAACCCCAGCCAAGAAAGGCAGCAAGTGTGCAAATTTCCCACTGCCTTCGGCTGGGGTAGTAGCTACAACAAAAAGGCTTGATAAAGGACCTTGACTTTTATTCAGAATATGAAATCAAGAGTAATTGATAACCCCAGCCAAGAAAGGCAGCAAGTGTGCAAATTTCATACTGCCTTTGGCTGGGGTAGTTGTTACAACAAAAAGGCTCGATGAAGGGCCTGCACTTTGAATACGAATATGAAATAGAAGAATAGCTGATAACCATAGCCAAGAAAGGCAGCAAGTAGGTGTGTGTATGTGTAGATGATGTGTTGATTGAGTGGAAGATGAATACTGTAAAAAAATAAGTAAGGCTGCAAGTGTGCAAATTACCCACTGCCTTTAGCTGGGGAAGTAGTTACAACAAAAAGTCTCGATAAAGGGCCATGAGTTTGAATCAGAATATGAAATTCAAGAATAATTGATAGCCCCAGCCGAGAAAGGCAGCAAGTGTGCAAATTTCCCACTGCCTTCGGCCGGGGTAGTAGCTACAACAAAAAGGCTCGATAAAGGGCCTGCACTTTGAATAGGAATATGAAATTGAACAATAATTGATAACCCCAGTCAAAAAAGGCAACAAGTATGTGTGTTTGTGTGGATGATGTGTTGATTGAGTGGAAGATGAATACGGTTAAAAATAACAACACACTACCCACTGCCTTGTCAGGGAAGTGGATGTTTGGATTTCCAGTGAGAGTCTTGAGAAACGGCTACCACATTTAAGTAAGTTAGCAAGTGCATAAAGTACACATTCCCGACACTGGGTGGTAGGGTTGAAAAATAACAATATTGGCCCCTTTGCGGGGTCTGTCATTAGAATTTCAAAATTACTCGGCAACCGCACTAACTCTGAGTGACTGACACAGATCTGGCAACCGAGACTGTACAAAGTGCTCTAACTCTAGGAGTGGCTGAAATGCACCCGGCAACCCAGGTGGCAGACGGTGCACTAACTCTAGGAGTGACTGACACGCTGCACGCATCCGTCAACTCAGGCGGCCCACCATGCACTAACTTTAGGAGTGACTGATGCACCCCGCAACCCAGGCAGCACTCAGTGTACCAATTTCAGGGTTGAGTGGCACGTACCTGGCAAACCAGGCTGTACTCGGTGAGGGGCCTGTGTTATGCCCCTGCTGCAGTGTCTACCAGCAGATGCTGGGAGGGAGAGCATGGCCGGGGTAGGTGTGTATAAAGGGCCTGCACACTGAATTACAATATGAAATATTACATTAATTGATAACCCCAGCAAAAAAGGCAGCAAGTAGGTGTGTGTATGTGTAGATGATGTGTTGATTGAGTGGAAGATGAAAAAGGTGAAAAATAAGAAAGGCTGCAGATGCGCAAAGTACCCACTGCCTTACTCACGAAGTGGATGTTTGGATTTCCAGTCCATTACACAGACTGTGTGTCGGATTCCGCAGTGGGAGCCTGAGAAATCGGTACCACATCCAAGCAAGCAATGCAAGTGCACAAAGTACAGACACCGTGCGAAGAAAGGACGCAAGTGTGCCAATTACCCACTGCTATTCATGCGTAGTAGTTACCAAGAAGGCTCAATAAAGGGCCTGCACTTTGAATTTGAATTACTTGAAGAATAATTGATAACCCCAGCCAAGAAAGGTTTAAGTGTACAAATTTCCCACTGCCTTCGACCGCGGTAGTAGCTACAACAAAAAGGCTCGATAAAGGGCCTGCACTTTGAATACGGATATGAAATAGAAGAATAGTTGATAACCATAGCCAAGAAAGGCAGCACGTAGGTGTGTGTACGTGTAGATGATGTTTTGATTAAGTGGAAGATGAATAAGGTAAAAAGTTAGAAAGGGTGCAGACGTGCAAAGTAACCACTGCCTTATGAAGATCTTTGGATACCCAGCTCATTACACAGACTGTGCGTCGCAAGAAAGGATGCAAGTGTGGAAATTACCCACTGCCATTTACGGGAAGTAGTTACCAAGAAGGCTGAATGAAGGGCCTGCATTTTGAATTTGACTTACTTGAAGAATAATTGATAACCCTAGCCAAGAAAGGCAGCAAGTGTGCAATTTTCCCACTGCCTTCGGACAGGGTAGTAGCTACAACAAAAAGGCTCGATAAAGGGGCTTGACTTTGAATCAGAATATGAAATTCAAGAATAATTGATAACCCCAGCCAAGAAAGGCAGCAAGTGTGCAAATTTCCCACTGCCTTTGGACGGGGTAGTTCTTAAAACAAAAAAGCTAGATAAAAGTCTAATGACTAATGTTGAGAACAGCGATGCTCCTGTTTCTTGTTTTTGATGAGGTTGATAGACTGTTTCACGTAACACAAAAGTTCATCACAATAAATGCATAGAAATTTAAGTTTACCAAAATCAAGATCAATATGTGAGTATGGACTGTTTGCTGAAGATGCTGTTGCAGCAGTTGATGTGCTTGGTGCAGCAGCAAGTGGGTTGTCCTGCAATCTCTGTGTTGCAGCTCAAGCAAAGTTGTTGGGGTGCAAGTTGTTTACATGTTGCACTATATTTGCTGTGCCAAAGGAGTATTTTTGGGATTGATCACACCTTGAAAGACTTGTTTGGCAAATTTTACAGGTTACTAATGGTTGGTGTGTTTCAGTTAGTATGTGTCTGGACTGCGCTGGAATCTTTAAGGGACACATTAGGGCTTCCATAATACAGAAATACTTTGTACTTAGTGACATCCAATTCTATTTTATGAAGAACAGTTGAATTCTACATCCGCCTTTAGGATTAGTGGGAGGGTAGCATTTCAAAGTGTTTGACAGGTTACACTACATGTGTCCATGCAGCTAAAGAAAACTTAGCATGGTTATGCATGGGCATCCTTTCACACAAAACCCAGCACTCAGCATTCAGGATTGTAAAGGCTTTCCATAGGAGTGACTGATGAGTTTATATATGTCAGTGACGAAAGAATAGAAAAACAAGTACATTGCTTTACATTAGAGATATACAGACCTGAAAGACTATGCATGTAAATCCATGAAATCTTTTTTGAAGGTATGGAAGATAGCAGTGAAAGGGTGTTTAGAAGCAATACTGTCCAGCATAAAATGTGCATAATTGTTCTTTTTGTTGACTCTAAACACACCTTTTGGATTATGACCATGAAATAGTCGTGTAACTATATCATAGATTCTATTGTCAGATGTCTACCTTAGTGATAGTGGAATTTCCACTACTTTTTAGACTACCATTGAACAATAATGTGTGGAGGAGCGGTATTGCTTGTTGACCTTCAAAAAGGAGGAAGATTTAAATTTATATTTCAACACCTTAACAAAATAGTTGCTCGATTTGAAAAAGAAAATTAAGTAGGAATGTTAGAGGAAGTCTGGTCCAACTCTAAAAGGATTGTGCAAATCGTGACAGCTGAAGGAAGTGTGTCTCAACATTACTTCTTATGATAATCCCGACACAACACTAGATTGCAGGAGTATGCAAAACATCTAATTAGACATCTTGCATGTGATCACATTTTTACTTCAAAACATACATTTTGTACATTTGTAACCAGTAACAGGTAAGCAGGATGCTACATTTGGTTTTATAAATTCAAGGCGGACCCATCTGCTGCATTCGAAACATTTGGCCTGTTGGGAAGATAGTGAAAAGTAACTTGTTATTAACATTGCATTGTTTAAAGGTCAATAGCTTTTTGAAATGAAAACTTTATATGTATTTACATAGTAAACATAACACCTCTCAACACTCGGTGGGAAAGTGGTAATTAATCCATAAGTAGTAAGGGTGCATAGCCAGCTTTCCAACATGGCGGACGTAACTGTGAAAAGACCCTTGCAAATGCCTCAGTTATCTAAATCATACTAATATACACCCTGCATCAGACAAGTGAACTGGAGACTTAGGGGTCGATTAGGATCGCGGACGGACTTGAGTCCGTCCGCGTCCCCTGAGGAGGAGGGAACGTCCGCATGGGCTGCGGCGTCCCCTCCGGGCAGATTAGGATGTGACCGCCAGGGTGGCGGTCACATCCTCTATCTTTAACATTGCGGCGGGTGCAGCTTCAAGCTGCACCCGCCGCAATGTTAAAAATGCATGCATCGCATTTGCATGCACAAAGCAGCAGGCACCGCGCGGTGCCTGCTGCTTTGTGCACGCAAATGCAGGGGGTTACCAGAGGTACAGAATAATCCAATGTTCAGGACAACACTGGAGTGTGAGATCTTATTTATCAGTGAAATGTTAAAGTCAAACGTGATGACTTCATTAGGTCCATTGCAATTTTCAGTCGATAATTCCCCAGAAATATTACATTAGTAAAAATCTGGGCAACTGGCTGCTGAGTTGGGTAGCATTCTGCAAACTGAAAACATAATAACAAATGTATATGTTGAGCAAAAGTCGAACCTGAATGTTAACGCAATCATAGGATTCAGAGCAGAGGAGTTCAGTACACACATTGATGAGAAATTACTTAAAGATAAGTAACTGTATTAGGAATGAAAATATACATACATTTGGTCTTGAGAAACATATTTTTGAGAGGAAGGCATCGATTACCTGTAAAAATATATGAAAGGACATGACTTTCTAAAGAGGAACCAACATGTACATCATACGCTATTAGCCATAGTATACACAATTTACATTTAGTAGAAACTAAGTTTATCAACTATCCATTGGTCCGTTTTAAGTGACCAAAAAGAACTGTCATATATTTTAAAGCTCCACACTATTGCTTCCAGTTGCTTTTTACTGGTTTCTTCTACACATTCAAAACTTTTTTCGGGAATATAGATTGACTAGATGCAGCAGATGGATAACATAGTGTACCTGATACAGGTGCTGAAGATGGAACAGGGGATGAAGATGGAACAGGTCCTTAAGATGGAACAGGTCCTGAAGATGGAACAATTAACAATTAATTTTCAAAAGTTTTGAAAAAGTAACATTTCTTAAAGATGACATTAGTTTAACAACCTACCACAAACCTTTCTCAAACACAAAAAGTTCATCAGAAATACCTTTCTTACATTAATGTAGTTTGTAAAATATGTTGTGTGCAGAAAGACATAATCACGTACTGTTTTTCAACCTAATAACGTTTTACCTATATAGGAGAGAATTACACCAGCCAATAGAACATCATTAATCTAGACATTGAAATAATGTGCCAATACTGAAAAAATATATTACAGTCAACAGAGAATTTTTTAGATAGTCTACGCAATCCATGCTTCTGGAATTTACTGAAACCATCAGGATACACATTACGGCTTATATAATCCAGAAGCTCTTGGTACTTAGTGGCATCCATTTCTATGGAAAATGAAGATAAACGGGAAAAAACGTTAAAAGAAAAGCATTATCGATGTAAAGAACACCTTTTACATGCTCACATTCAAGAATAAAGACATAAATGACTATAAAGCTGTGTGAATATACAATTAGTAAAAGAACTGTCACCCCGTCTTCCCAGCTCAATACGCTGACAAAGCTTAAGCTAGGGATACAGAGTACAGTCATACAAAGACACGGGTAAGGTCTGTCAAATGGATGCAGTTTGAAAACATGACAGTTTAACAAAGGGCGCTCAGGCACTGCAGTGACAGGCTTGACTTTTATATTTAGGGCTACTTGTGTGGATGGCACAATTACTGCTGCAGGCCCACTGGTAGCATTTACATGAGCCATCTCGCAGTGCAGCAGAGGGGAGCAGAGGAAAGACACCCAGGCCAGAGAGGAGACAAGAGGAGGAGGACCAGTCGCCTGCAGGGCACACCACCCCACCACCACCACCACTGCCACCATCAACGCCACCACCACCACCATTACCACCGCCACAATAAACACCACCACCACTGTCAGACAGGAGGCATGCAGTGGCCACCCTCCAGCAGAAGGAGGTGTCCAAGGAGGACAGCACAGGGACAACAGTCTACAGTGGTTGAGGACGGCAACAGGGCAGGATCACAGTCCCCAACAGAGCGCGCCCACACATCTTCCAGACAGTGTGTTTGCTGGGCTTGAACGCAACATGCTGAACGTCCAGCACCAGCAAGGGAGAGCAATCAAGTCAGCCCAGCGGCAGATGGCACACATGAATATCCACATGCATCCCACTGAGAAGGGCATCAGTGCCATGAACACCACCATGGCTGAGGGCATGAGTGACGTGGTGGAGGCTGTGAGGCTGCTCTGCAGCAAGTTAGAGGAGGACCGTCTGTCTAGGCGCAGGGAGAGGTAGAAACTTGATAATTACACCAAGGAGGTGAAGTTCTGTCCCTGTGACCTCTCTCCTGTGCAGACGCTCAATAGCCATGCAGGAGCAGATGGCACACTTCAGTCGAGATGTGGCTAGGGGGCTGGTCACAGTAACCACTGCACTTCAAGTGCTCCAAACAGACAAGGTGGCCACTACAGCTGATGGGGGGGGTAGTGAGGAGGCTACTAGCCGTAGTAGCATCACGGCTCCTCCCACAGAGACCAGGAGGCGCAGTGAATGCCACAGCACTGGCCCTGGACAGACAGACAGTGCGTACAGTGGGGCAAAGGAACGTGGCAGTGCAGCACATGGGGGCAAGAATTAGAGCCAGCCAGGATATGGTTGTACTGAACTGGGTGATGTAACCTATGTTTGTGTGGAAACTTCTTTTGATCTTGGTGGTGTGTTCTGATCATTAAATACCATCACTAGAATACAGTAACTGGCTATGTCTCCTCACTCACTCGGAAATAGTTGCGTGTTATCTCAGCCCGTCTGTGTCTCCTATCCGGTGCTGCTGCCACACCTGCTGCGCTGTGCTCTGGCTATGGACAGTCCTCACCCTTGTCCTCAGAGTCAGTTAGTTCCACTGCTGTTCCTTTCTTTGTGGCAAGGTTATGCAGCATTGCACATGTTGCTATTATTTTGCAGCAGATGATGGGGCAGTACTGACGTTCACTTACACTTTTGTGAAGGCAACGGAACCTGCTATTTAGTAGTCCAAAGGTGCACTGCACAACATTGCGCATGCTTTTAGGTGCCACATTGTATCTCCCCCCACTTGGGGTGGATGGGTTGAGGTATGGTGTTAGGATAAATTACCACATGGCATATGCGCTGTCACCTAAATGGGAAAGAAGGTGCCATTAATTTGAGTCACCAATACATTCATCCAAGGTATGCATCAGGGTGTGTCATATTGATTTACCTAGCAGGTATCCTTCTACGAATTCACCAGCAGCCAGACGTGTATAGATCCCACTGTTTCTGAATATGTAGGAGTCATGGGTACTCCCTGGAAAATGTGGCCACAATGTCAGTAATGATGTAGTCTGCATCACATATCACCTGCACGTTGATGGACTGAGTGGATTTGTGGTTGCGGTATATGTATCCAGTAGCTGCAGGTGGGCAGATTGGTATGTGGGTTCCATCAAAGCACCCTATTACATGTGGGAACTGTGCCTTTTGGTAGAAATCCAGCTTTGTTTTCTGCAGTTCCGCCTGTGTGCTGGGGAAGCGTATGTAGTGTTGCATTCTCTGCATCATGGCATCCAAAAAGGAGTTGAAGAAATGGGACAGGCAACTCTGTGACACACCACCTGCCGCAGCTATCACACCCTGGTAGCTTCCTGATGCGAGTAGGTGCAGGCTACAGAGCACTTGCACATGTGTTGGTATGGCATGCGCCCTTAGTGTCTGATGCTCCAGGTATGGGTGCAGGTCCCATATCAGGTCTAGGATGGTTTGTAGGTGTAGCCTGTACCTATCATGTATTTCTGCCTCAGTCAATTGGAACAGTGTGGCACGCAGTCTGTACACACGCTCTTCTCGTCTCCAAACCTTCAGTCCTGCTGCTCGCAAACTTAGCCTCCTTGCTATGACGTAGAGGGCCGCCATTATGTTCACGCTGTTGCATTTTGGGGATGTTTTTATGCACTGCACCTGATTACCATCTGCTCTGAAGTCAGTGGTAATTACCGATTCTTACATACGGATTTTTGACAAATTCGGTATTACCGATTTTTGGTACATCACATTAGCGATTTGTTACTGATTTCTTATTTACCGATTCAGTATTTTGGTGTTTCGGTGTCGGCCGATCGGTAAATAAGGAATCGGTAACTGGTTTCCCTTAAATTACTGAATCGTTATTACCGATGGCATTCGGTAATACCTACATCGCACATGGCTAAATACCGGTCGGTAACGCTGACATTTACTAAATTTCGGCTTTACCGACCAGTATTAAGCCACCTACATCTAGCCCTTTGTCTCTTCTGGAATTTTTTTTAACATTGTGAAAGTTGTGAATCATATTTAATTCACAATTTTCGAGATGTGAAAAAATCTACAGAGCCCTTCTAAGCCAATCACATTAGTTAAAAAATCAAATTTGATTGACAGGAGTCCCCAATCCCTGAATCATGATTTTTAACTCCAGAGATATGACAACTGATATTTCCTTCCTCTCTCTTTAACTATGTTTTTACTGCATGGAAGTAGGATTGCCATCTAGTCAATTTTATATCTGTATGATCAATATTTTAGTGTCCTGCCTGGTAAAAAAATTAGGAAAATCAGGGAGCTCACACAAGATGGCCACCTAGCTCGGGAGCTTCTCGTGTCGGTGGTCGAATAGAGCAAACTGGAGCCACTTGTTCTTTCAATTTACCGTGCAGGCAGTCATTATGAGTGTTGGAAGGCAAGGTGAGCTTGTTTCGGAGCTAAACTGGTCTTTTCGTGCTTTTTTGCCACCTTTATTAGATCCTTTTCTTTTTCCCTCATTGTGGTGGCCATTTTAGATGCTTTTGGCTTCTGTTCGAAGAGGTTATTTTTCTCCTGCCGATTTTCTGCTATATTGACCCAGGAGGTTTTACCAAATTGCTTTGCTATCTTCATGGATCTCTTCTGATGCTATCCACACCTTTGGCTTCCCTGCTGTGCTTCACATTGTTATTATGAGTCTCACCATGCTGAGGTAATTTTTCCCTCTTCATTTTTCTGCAACACTCATTTTTTCCGACATTGGAGGCAGGGGTCTATTGCTTCTGACCAGGTCTCCTTTCTATTGATTGGGGATACCTCCTTGCATGCTTTATGAGCAGGTTGAAGAAATGCAAGGCGTCTCCACTTCACACTACCTCCACTTCACAGAAACTGTTGTCATTCTTAAAGTCTGCCAATTGTCCATTGAGGGGTATTACATCTACAACTAATATGTCATCCTCATCCTCTTCTTCTGCTAAAACTGCTCCAGTAGTGTCTTCATCTACCCACAAGAGAGTTAAGAAGGACCCCCCCTCTCCTGAGAAATCCTCTTCTTCTATTTTTCCTGAATGGGTACTTGAGGAAATTTGAGTACTCTGTCCTTTCATGGAGGAAACCAATATGCGCATTCAGAACTTGGATAATAAATGGTCTCAAATGAAATACAGAGTCCTGGTTCTTAAGTAACCCAACAGTGATGTGCATGATGAGCCTTTGCAAATTACCGTTTTGGATAAAGAGGTGGCGGTATTGAAGGCTTTTTCTGAAGATTTAGAAAATAGAAACAGAAGGAATAACCTCCGCCTCTATGATCTTTGGGATCGATGGGAGGGATCAAACCTTCTTTACTTCTTTTTTACCTCAGCTGGTGGACTTACCTTCCTCCACACACTTGAACATTCAGAGAACTCGTTGTCTAGGTCCTCACCCTATTTTATCCTCCCTGTCATCTAAGCCCAGAGGTGTCATCATGTTTTTTGTGGAAATTACTGATTTACTGAAAGTCCTCAATGCAGCCAAAGCTGACAAGCAACTTCTATGGCAAGGAAGTCAAATCTTTATTTCACAGGATGTCTCAGGAGCTACAGTTACCAGATGGAAGGAGTTCCTAAATCTTCACCCTCAAGTACGCTCTTTGGGTGCCCACTTTGGTTTATTTCACCCTTGTCTCTTTAAAGTAACATTTCAGAAAAAACTTCCTCCTTCACTGCTGCTGCAGAACTGCGACAATTTCTTCTTTTACATTCTTCCAGCTCTCTGGAGACTTCTGGTTCTTCATAAAGATAAATTCTCTTTGTGTTGGAGGGCCTCCCTCATGCATAATATCCCAGTTTTTTTTAGTTATTTGTCTAACCTAGTCTTATGTTCATTCTTTTGTACTTCTCTCATGACTATTGTGCTTTTTGCAGTTACTGACTAACCTTCATTTTTTTCTTTTCAGGTTCCTTGATTATTTTTTATCCTAGTCATTTATCTTGTTATGTTCTGTTTGTTTGTTGAGGTGTCGTCTTACCAGTGCTGTCATCGACTCTCCCCCCAGTATTCACCCTCATCAGATATGTTTTTACAGTCATCATTTATGACATGTACTGTCTCTTTTTTCTATCTCTTCTCTACTTATTCCCTTATTCTTCTTCCTTCTGCTCTCGTTTTTCTTCCTTTTCCTTCTGGTACATTTTTTTATATTTTCATGTTTGATATACTTTTTTGTCTTAAAAGTCCGATGTTGTATATATATTTACACTTGTTACTTCATTCAGAATTGTTTCGTGGAACATTGAAGGAGAAACTAACCCTATAAAGAGGCAAAGAATGTTATCTCATTTGGCTAAATATTCCGCTGACCTCATTCTCCTTCAAGAAAATCACCTTTCCGAGGCTTTGAAGTTTAAATGAGGTTAGGGGGGTTCTGTTTTTGTTACCCCTTCTTTAAATAAGAAAAATTGTGTTATTCTTCTTTGCCAAAAGAATATAAAATTGGTAACTGTCTCTCATTACTACAATCCTGAAGGCAGATGGATTTTTGTTAGGTTAATTGTTAATGATATCGCCTAACTATTTGTAATTTCTATGGCCCTACCCAAGTTGACAATTCCTGGTGGCTTAACATCTCCAAAAAATGTATTCAATATGCTGATGGCTTTTTAATTTTGGGTGTTGATTGTAATCAAGTAATGGGCCTCTTTATTTCCCTTCAATCCTCAGTTAAGTTTATTCCCCAAAAGATGCTTAAACAATTCCTTTCCTTTATAGCTCAATGCCTTTTGTGGACTCATGGAGAATCTGATAAAGAATGTTCTTTCTTCTCTCCCCCCCATGGTTCCCACTCCAGATTAGATCATATCTTTGTCTCTAGACTGCTCTCCCAAAATCGTATTGCTTCTTCTATTGAACCAATTGTGATCTCGGATCGTGCCCCTGCCATTACTGATCTTGATCTACTCCCGGTGCACTCAAAATCCAATAGATGAAAATTAAAAAATTCTATTTGACTCAACCCTGATTTTTCTTCTTTTTTGACTTTCTCTGAGGAATCATTTTGTTCTCATGCAGACCCTACTATTTCTCCGCAATTACTTTGGGACAATTTTAAAGCTTCTGCTCGAGCTTATAATATTGAGTTTGTTTCTCAGAAAAAATAAATCTCTTCTTTCACTTGATATCAAACAATTGGAGCATCAATAATTTTCTTCTTCTTCTCCATCTAATTTGCAAGAGCCTTTTTGTGAAAAATTAAAGTTTAATAAGGTTCAATAAAATTTCTACAGAAAATACCGCCTCAGTTCTACTTTGAAGTAGCGCTTGCTATTACAGTGGCCTCTCTAATTATTTAACAATCCATAAACAGAGCCACATTTTAGATTCTGTAAAAATCTATATAGGGCTTCCTGTGTTTAAAGACTCTGATATTCTTGCAGAATTTATTAAAGATTACCAATCGCTCTACACCCCTGAATCTCCACCCTTGCCTTCTCAGGTAGAGACTTATTTACAAAATTCTACGAATTCCCTTGGCACTCACAGAGACCTCTCATCATCAGAGACTGACATTTTTCTATCAGAGATCTTTCAATTTTTTTCTACATCTGGTTTTTCTAGGAGCTCCTTCCAAGAGGCTACTATCTTTCTTATCTGCAAAGATGGGAAAGACCTGACCCTCTGAAAAAACTGCAGGGCTATTTCATTAGTGAATTTAGATTATAGTTTTTTTCTAAATTACTAGCTTTACGTCTGGACCTCTTTCTTCCTTTAATGATTGGTAAAGAGCAGTCAGAATTACTTCTGATAATTCTAGATTCTCTAATTCTAGATTATTCTTTAATGTTTTAAACAAGGCATCTTCTCTTTCTCATCCTCTAGCAGCAATCTCTATTAATGCTGAGAAAGCTTTTGATCAATTTAACTGGGTCTTTCTGCTCAAATTCCTAGCCTAGCATGGGTTAGATCCACATTTTTTTGTTTGTCTCCTTACTCTATCAATCCCCCATTGCATCTGCTTTAGTCAATGGAAAGATCTCTAGCTACTTTCTGTTAGGTCGTGGTGTTCGTCAGGGTTGCCCGTTACCCCCTTTATTATTTATACTAGCTTTGGAACCCTTCATATCCTGTATCAAAAATAACACTGAAATCAGAGGATTACAATAGGGAACAGATCATCTAAAAATGTTAGCTTATGCTGATGACATACTTCTTTTCATTTCCACCCCTGAGCAGTCCATTTTGGCTCTTTTTCAGGATATTGCTATCTTCTCCTCAGTTTCTGGATACAGGATTGATTCTAACAAAACTGAAATCATGCCTCTTAATAAGCTTACTTTTAGTCGGGGTTTCATTGGAAAACCTCCAAAATGACATATCTGGGCCTCTGGTTTTCCTCTTCCATTAATGATTCTATTTCGGCTATCCATGTATGTTTAGATAAAGTTGATAAGCGTCTTTCTTCCTGAATCCCCTCTTTCTCTCCTGGTGGGGTCGTATGGAATATGGATACCAAAATGATGGTTTTGCCCATATTTTATATACTCTTTCAATGATTCCAGTTATTATTCCTGCTACGTTCTTTAAGAAATTAGATTCTAAACTTTCTAATTTCCTATGGAACAACAAAAAAGTCTGACTCTCTCTAGCTTCTCTTAAGAAGGCTAAACAAGAAGGTGGAGTTTTATTTCCCCGACTTTTGGTTATACCATAAAGCTTTCTGTCTCTGACAAGCCTCTAGATGGATCTCAATGTCGTGGTCTTTGTTTACCCCCTTATGGTTGGATATAGAATGCTCTCTTATAGCTCCTTTTTTCCCTCGTGAAGTTATATACTTCTTGGTTAAATCTTCCATACTTTCTTCTTCTCTCTTCAAACTAATTTACCATTCACATCCTGTAACTCACAATTCCTTTTGTCAATCTCTTCTCTGGTATAACAATCTTATTACTATTAACAACAAACCGATTTTTGGGAAAGCCTGAAGACAAAGAGGTATCAATTGGATCAATGATCTATTCGCTAATAAGGACCCACTAGCCTTTTCACAATTTCAATACTTATTTAAGTGCCCTCACTCCTTTTTACCTAAATCTCTTCTTCTCATACATATTTTTCTTGATGTTCTTCTTTCTTTACCTGATACCTTCCTTTCTTCATCTTCACACTCCTCCCTTGGTCTAATCCTCACCTCTGTCCCTGATGTTTCACCTATTTACAAACTTCTTTGCTCTCTATCATATGCCGGATCTAAAATTAAGTTAGAGTTTCAGTGGGAAATGGATTTGGGATGTGCCTGGACTCTCCCTTTCTAGAATAAGATTTGAGATAATATCCATAAAACCTCAAGAACTGCCTCTACTTCTTAATCTTTGTTCTTCCTCTTTCATAGACTATACTTTACAAAATCTTTGCTAGCAAGATTCTCCATGGATTCGTCTCCTAAATGTTGGTCCTGCGACCACCAATCTGGTGATTTTATGCATATGTTGTTTCACTGTCTCCCTACAGTTTCCTTTTGGGAAAAGGTCTGGTCTCAATGATCCCTAATATTTCATTTAAATTGTACACTATCTCCCCTGATACTTTTTTGGGGTAGTCTCTTTGAAGATATCCACTTGTCACACAGTAACTTATGCTTGTTAGATCTCATGCAAGCTCTTGCCTTTCAACAGATTTCTATTAATTGGAAATGTGCATCAAATATTTCTTATACAGCCTGGTGGAATAATGTTTGTCACTATCATGGATTAGAACATTGGAATGTTGGGAGCTCCATTGACAACAATGGAGTGTTCCAGGCTTATAATGGCTATTATAAGCCTGGACCTTCAACATTCCAATGTTTCTTTGTTCACAGCTCTGGCTGTGAACAAAGGCTTCAAGGAGCCTGAGGGGATTCCAATCCCCTCACGCTCCTATAAGGCTTTGTTCTTTATTGTTAGGACATTCTGCCCCCCAGTGCCAGAATGTTCTAATAGCCTTATAGCCCTTCGTAGTTGAGTAATACGGCTATTAGAGTCCCTCTCCGCTGTTAAAGGCCCTTGTCTCCGGCTTGGGCCTTTAACGCTGGAGAGGGCCTTTAATAGCTGGTATAGCCCTCTAAGGCTATATTACTTATAAGGATATCCTGTTCTTAAGTTTTCTTAAATTTTGAAACCAGTCACTCCTTATGACTATAGGAAAAGACTCAGGCTGTTATAGTAAAATGCAGGACTAAAAAATGTTGAATATGTCTATTAACCTTACCCGTTCCAAACTAGTAAATATGTTTTAGTAAAATGCAAGGAATACTGTTGGTTGTCCAGAATAACACTGTGTATCTGTGTATATTTAGGTACCATTATCACACTATTATATTATTATTTTCTTATTTAGGTAATCAATCAATCAATCATAACATTTGTATAGCGCACTTCTCACCCGGCAGGGTCTCAAGACACTTGGGGGAAGGGGTCCGCTATTGCTCGAACAGCCAGGTCTTGAGTTGTCTCCTGAAGGCGAGATGGTCCTGGGTCAGCCGAAGGTGGATGCGGAGGGAGTTCCATGTCTTGGCCGCCAGGTAGGAGAACGATCTACCTCCGGCGGTGGCTCTTCGGATGCGTGGTACGGCGGCGAGGGCAAGGTTTGTAGAGCGTAGCTGGCGGGTGGGCGTGTAGAAGGTCAGGCGGTCGTTGAGGTACTTGGGGCCCAGGTCGTGGAGAGACTTGTGTGTGTGGGTGAGGAGCCTGAATTTGATCCTCTTGCTGACGGGAAGCCAGTGCAGGTCCCTCAGGTGGCCGGAGATGTGGCTGCATCGGGGGATATCCAGGATGAGTCGGTCGGAGGCGTTCTGGATGCGTTGGAGTCTTTTCTGTAGCTTGGCTGTGGTTCCGGCGTAGAGGGTGTTTCCGTAGTCCAGTCGGCTGGTGACGAGTGCCTGGGTGACCGTCTTCCTGGTTTCAGTCGGGATCCATCGGAAGATCTTGCGGAGCATGCGTAGGGTGTTGAAGCATGATGAGGAGACGGCGTTGACTTGTCTGGTCATCGAGAGGGAGGAGTCCAGGATGAAGACCAGGTTGCGTGCATAATCTGTTGGTTTGGGAATGGTGCCCAGGGCGGGGGGCCACCAGGAGTCATCCCAGGCGGAGGGCGATGGTCCCAGGATGAGGACTTCCGTCTTATCTCAGTTCAGTGTCAGGCGGCTGTTCTTCATCCACTCGGCGACGTCTTTCATCCCATCGTGTAGGCTAGTTCTGGCGCTGGCGGGGTCTCTGGTGAGGGACAGGATCAGTTGGGTGTCGTCGGCGTAGGAGATGATGTTGAGGCTTTGTTGGCGTGTGATGGCTGCAAGAGGTCTCATGTAGACGTTGAAGAGGGTGGGGCTGAGTGATGATCCTTGCGGTACGCCGCAGATGACTTCGGTGGCTTCGGATCGGAACGGGGGGAGGCGGACTCTCTGAGTTCTTCTGGCTAGGAATGAGATGATCCACTCCAGTGCCTTCTCTTGTATACCGATGTTGCTGAGGCGTTGAACTAGGGTGCGGTGGCAGACAGTGTCGAACGCTGCAGAGATGTCTAGGAGGATGAGGGCCGCTGTTTCCCCTTTGTCGAGCAGGGTTCTGATGTCGTCGGTGGCTGCGATGAGGGCGGTCTCGGTGCTGTGGTTGGCTTGGAAACCGGACTGCGAGGGGTCGAGGGATCCGTTCGTCTCGATGAAGGCGGCAAGCTGTCTGTTGACGGTCTTCTCGATGACTTTGGTAGGAAAAGGGAGGAGCGAGATGGGGCGGATGTTTTTTAGCTCGGTGGGGTCCGCTGTTGGTTTCTTCGGCAGGGCGCTGAGCTCGGCATGCTTCCAGCTCTCCGGTAAGGTGGCGGTGTTGAAGGAGGTGTTGATGATGTTCCGGAGTTGGGGTGCGATGGTGGAGTCGGCCTTGTTGAAGACGTGGTGGGGGCAGGGGTCGGTTGGAGATCTGGAGTGGATGGTGTTCATCATGCGGGCTGCGTCTTCGGTGGTCACCGTGGTTCAGGTGCGGAGGGTGGCGGTGGGGGGCGTTGGTTCGACGGTTGGGTGCGTGGATGGTGCCCCGAAGCTGTTGTGGATGTCGGCGATCTTGCGGTGGAAGAACGAGGCGAGAGAGTCGCAGAGATCTTGTGAAGGAGTGATGACGTTGTTGCCGGTGCTGGGGTTGGAGAACTCCTTGACGATGCTGAAGAGTTCCTTGCTGTCGTGGGCGTTGTTGTCCAGTCGTTCCTTCAGTGATTTCTTCTTGGTGGTGCGGATGAGCTGGTGGTGCTTGCGGGTGGCGTGTTTGAGGTCGGTCATGTTGTCTGTGATCTGGTCGAGGAGCCAGGCTTTCTCGAGGGTGCGGCAGTTCTTCTTGGAGTCCTTGAGTTCGTCGGTGAACCAGGAGGCTTTTTTGCTTCTGGGTCTGCTGGGAGGGTTCTTCAGTGGCGCGAGGTCGTTGGTGCAGGCGGTCAGCCACTGTGTGAAGTTGCGGGCTGCTTCGTTGGGGTCCGTTGTGCTGGCGGGTGGGTTCCGGCTGAGGGAGGTGGTGAGCTGCTCGGTGGTGATCTTGCTCCAGCTCCTGTGAGGAACCTGTTGCGGGTGGTGGTGGGTCGGCGTTCTTCTGAATCTGAAGTGGACGCAGCTGTGGTTGGTCCAGTGAAGTCCGGTGGAGTGGCTGAAGGTGCTGTGCTTGCTGGATGAGAAGACGGGATCAAGCGTGTGGCCGGCATAGTGGGTGGGGGTGTTGACCAGTTGCTTGAGTCCGAGGTTGGCGAGGTTGTCCAGAAGGGCGGCGGTGTTGCGGTCTTTGTTGTTCTCCAGGTGGAAGTTGAGGTCCCCTAGGAGGATGTAGTCAGCAGAGGGGAGGGCGTGCGGGCTGATGAAGTCTGCGATGTCTTCGCTGAATTGTGTGCGTGGTCCCGGGGGTCTATAGACGAGGGTGCCTCTGAGGGTCGTCTTTGGGTCGACGTGTATCTGGAAGTGGAGGTGCTCAGCGGCGGAGAGGGTGTCTTTGGAGTCGGTCGTGATGCGGATGGAGTTCTTGTGTACGATGGCGATGCCTCCTGCGATGCCTACTGCGATGCTTGGTAATGCCCTAACTGCTGTTAACTTAGTCTTCCTGTGTTACATTCCCCCTGCTTCTGTTTCCTCACTCCCCCATTATCGTCCCAAAGTGGTTAACTATGGGGATTTTTCTCCTGTGCTGGAATTTTACAAACACCATTATTCATGACAAGCTGGGCTCGTCATCAGCGTAGCAGGAGGCTACTGCATGATGAGCCCAGCTCGTCATGAGCGTGGAAGGGGTTAAACAGCTTCAATTCTTTATGATTCTTCTTGTTGTTCTCAGATTTACAGTTCATACACATTCTTGTAAGTGCTTCTACCATTTCATCATGTTTTTTCTAATGAAGCTGCTTTATCTTAAAAACAAATTGGGAAAGTCACAAAAGTTGTTTTTGTTTCCCTTAACAGAACATTTTAAAGAGTAAATATGAGAAGAAAGCACTATTAAAAGTGTCCTAGATCTACTTTAATGTGTCTGATTGAAAATAAAAGTAAGAAAAACAGAAATGTTATGTTAAAACAGACAACGTTATATAAAGTCCTATTTGTGTAATGTGCCAGTACCTTTTGTAGAATCTTAAAACGTGAAAAAAGGCTTGCATTTTTCCGTAGAAAAGTGGCAACTGTACTTGTAAGTGAATACACTTTGACTTGCTGGACCTTAGCTGTTCGACTTCCAAACTTCATCCAGATCAATACCGTTTCAATGGAATGTGCATATAACTATAACCAGATAGTGGTGACTGCCATTGTGTAATTTATAATGTGTATGTTTCTGTGTATTTAATGCAGATATTTCATAATATATGAGACTAGAGCATTGGGCCTGCTGATCTCTATAGACTCAGCAACATCACAGTTCTAGAAGCACTTTGAAAGCTCGGCCTGAAATTGTGACATTTGAGTGCCATCCTGTTGCATTCTAAGATGGTTTTCATTTATACCATATATTAGAACATTGGAATGTTAAAAGCTCCCTCAAAACAATGGGGTGCTCCGGGCTTATAGTGGCTGGTATAAGCCTGGAGCTCCAACATTCCAATGTTTCTTTGTTCACAGCTCTGGCTGAGAACAAAGGCCTCAAGGAGCCGAGGGGATTCCAATCCCCTCACGCTCCTATAAGGCTTTGTTCTTTATTGTTAGAACATTCTGCCCCCCAGTGCCAGAATGTTCTAATAGCCTTATAGCCCTTCGTAGTTGAGTTATACAGCTATTAGAGTCCCACTCCGTTGTTAAAGGCCCTCGCCTTCGGCTCTGGCCTTTAACGCTGGAGAGGGCCTTTAATAGCTGGTATAGCCCTCTAAGGCGTGCTATAAGGCTATATTACTTATAAGGATATCCTGTTCTTAGGTTTTCTTACATTTTGAAACCAGTCACTCATTATTACTATAGGAAAAGACTCAGGCTGTTATAGTAAAATGCAGGACAAAAAAATTTTGAATATGTATATTCACCTTACCCGTTTCAAACTAGTAAATATGTTTTAGTAAAATGCAAGGAATACTGTTGGTTGTTCAGAATAACACTGTGTATCTGTGTATATTTAGGTACCATTATCTCACTATTATATTATTATTTTCCGTTTTAGGTAATGCCCTAACTGCTGTTAACTTGGTCTTCCTGTGTTACATTCCCGCTGCTTCTGTTTCCTCACTTCCCCCATTATAGTCCCGAAATTGTTAAACAGCTTCAATTCTTTAGGATTCTTCTTGTTGTTCTCAGATTTACAGTTCATACACATTCTTGTAAGTGCTTCTACCATGTCATCATTTTTTTCTAATAAAGCTGCTTTATCTTAAAAACAAATTGGGAAAGTCACAAAAGTTGTTTTTGTTTCCCTTAACAGAACATTTTTAAGAGTAAATATGAGAAGAAAGCACTAATAAAAGTGTCCTAGATCTACTTTAATGTGTCTGACTGAAAATCAAAGTAAGAAAATACAGAAATGTTATGTTAAAACAGACAACTTTGTATAAAGTCCTATTTGTGTAATGTGCCAGTACCTTTTGTAGAATCTTAAAACGTGAAAAAAGGCTTGCATTTTTCCGTAGAAAAGTGGCAACTGTACTTGTAAATGAATACACTTTGACATGCTGGACCTTAGCTGTTCGACTTCCAAACTTCATCCAGATCAATACCGTTTCAATAGAATGTGCATATAACTATAACCAGACAGCGCTGACTGCCATTGTGTAATTTATAATATGTATGTTTCTGTGTATTTAATGCAGATATTTCATAATATATGAGACTAGAGCATTGGGCCTGCTAATCTCTATAGACTCAGCAACATCACAGTTCTAGAAGCACTTCAAAAGCTCTGCCTGAAATTGTGACATTTGAGTGCCATCCTGTTGCATTCTAAGATGGTTTTCATTTATACCATATGTTAGAACATTGGAATGTTGGAAGCTCCTTGAAAACAATGGAGTGCTCCGGGCTTATAGTGGCTGGTATAAGTGTCCTCACTGTCTTTGCTCTCTACAAATCAGGCAGTAGTTGGTGACAGTGATGGAACAGGGCTATAACAGAAGTAAATCTGGGAGGTGCCAGAGATGAAATTGGGGGGGCAGATTCTTATTGAAGATTTTGTTCACCAGCGCATATTTTTTACAAATCAAATAGTGACTTCCTTCATCTATATTTATATATAGTAATGCAATTGCTCTTAACCTTACTGTTGAGCAGATTCTGTACCTCCAGTTAGTCAACAGATTTAATTTGTTTTCTAGCTAGATTTTTAGGTACATGAACAAACGCGTAAAAATGTATATCTATATATATGTATAACTATATATATATTCACTGAAAAAACCATAGGTTTCACATCAGTTATAGTTAGGAATTAGCATTTAAAAAACCTATTAAATTCACTGAAAAAACCATAGGTTTCACACCAGTTATAGTTACCAGGAAATTTTACTCGCATAAAACCATTGAAATTCCCACGTTATTGTTAGTTGGACTCACTATAACTTGCGTGTGCAATGCACTGCTGATGACGTCACATATTACATCACTCATGACATGGTCAGTGACATCACTCATGACATCACTGATGACACCATCCAGTGAATGTGTGTATTTTACAAAAATAATTATGTGTTATATATGTATATGTAAAAGTTGATGGAAGAATAAATGTTTAAATACGTGTTTACATGGATGTTTTAAAAAAAATTGATTAGTTAACTGGTTTATTAAGTGTATCTTAGTGAATACATATATTAGAGAGTAATGTTTAAATATTTAAATATATGTATTAGTGTTTCACTTTGTGTATAAGTGGCTGCATGGGTTGGTGAGTAGCTACATGAGTATGTATATGGGTTATTAGATGTTTTTCTTAGTATCAGTAAGATTGTTTGTATGGTTTGGTGGGGGTATTACTTAGCACATACATGCATGAATGACTGACTCTCTCTTTGTATGTGTTTTGAAGACAGCATATGTGCAGGACTGTATGGGTGGATGAGTGTGTATATGTGTGTGTTAGTGAGTGAATGACTGTCTCACTAGTGTCTTTATCAGTAACTACATATGTTTTAATCTAGTATATGTGAATATTGATGTATATGTGAGAGTGAGGGATTGTAAGAGTTCCTGTTTAAATTAGTATGTGTTTCTATAAGTGATTGTTTAAGAGAGTAAGTATGTGTAAGTTTCTTTAGAAGTAAAGTGGTAGTGTGTGTATAGCTGTATATGCAAATAAATGGATGTTCTATAGTTTATTTGCATGTGTCAGTATGTGTGTGAGTAACTTTTGGATGACTGTCGGTGTGTAACAGGATGTATAGGTGTATCACTACATATGATGAGTGAGTATATGTATGAGTGACTATATAGAACTGTTGGTGATTGAGTGGATGTGTATATAGATGGTGGAATTACTGAATTGGTGGTTATAACTGGTATGGGTATCTCCATTTTTTTGAAAATTTTAGTTTCTATTTATGAATATGTGTTTCAAGGGTTACATTACAATGAAAGGAGGTCTGTCACTCTGTCACAAGGATGGTGTCATCAGTGATGTCACTGACCATGCCATAAGTGATGTGATATGTGACGTCATCAGCAGTGCATTGCACGCGCAAGTTATAGTGAGTCCAACTAACTATAACGTGGGAATTTCAATGGTTTTATGCGAGTAAAATTTCCTGGTAACTATAACTGGTGTGAAACCTATGGTTTTTTCAGTGAATTTAATAGGTTTTTAAAATGCTAATTCCTAACTATAACTGATGTGAAACCTATGGTTTTTTCAGTGAATTTCATAGGTTTTTTAATAGCAAATCTCTATAGGTATGAAATGTAATATTTTTTATAATGAAGATATACTATTTTTTTTAAAGTTTTTTTTTTTTTTTTTGTGCCCCGGAGCGCTCCCGGTGCGCGTACCGATGCGCTCACCGGTGAGCGCAGTGTTACGGCGCGCCCCAGGGCGCGTACCGGTGAGCGTCCCTTTAGCGCTATTGCCGTGAACGAAAACAACATCGTGACGTATCTCGATCGCGGAACGTCCTGACGCGCTTACGCAACGTGCCCCCGGGCGCGCCCCGGGGCGCATAGCGTAAGCGCGTCGGGTCATGTGATCTGAAAATAACACTTTTCATTGGTGCAGATCAGTTTTGGTTTTCAAATGATGAAAGCCCGGATCATGTGACTTGAAAATAACACTTTTCATTGGTCCAGAACAGTTTTTTTTCCAAATGATGAAAGCCCCCACCTTTTTTCCTTATTCTGACTTTGTCCTTTGACTGAGGAAGACCTGTTTGGAGATCTTTCCCTAATCTTTTCTACTTTAAAATGGCTACAGTAGCAGCAGCAGCTGGAGCATCTGCACCACCACCACCACCACCAAGAGGACCACCACAACATTACATTGGTGGCCAAGAAGAAGAAGAGGAGGAGGAGGAGGAGGAGGGAAGAAGGACATTCCTGCCAGAAGACAATACCCCATATAGGCCAAAGGAGCACATTGTATGGGAGTTTATTTCCATCCCAGAGGGCAAGAAGAAAGTGAATGCGCCCAAGGTGACTTGCCGAATCTGTGGCTCAGAACTTTCAAGGGGGAACCCTAATAAAAAATATTCATTTGGTAATTACACCATGATTCGGCATATGCAGCGCAAGCATCCCAACAACTACTCTGCTGCAGAGATCAGAGAACTGGCCAGTAACCCTCCCCAATCTTCACCCAGCACCTCCAAAAGAAAGCAACCCACTCCATCGGGACCAGAGACAAGAGAGGTGATGCCAATTATACAACCACGGTTTGGTGAATTCAGGGTCACTTGTATTTTTTGTGGTAAGACCATCAGCTATGGTGAGCAGAGCGTAAAGCTCATCGTCCTTGCTGGTGACAACCACAATTGCCCCAAAAAACCCTAATTTTTTCCTGATTTTTCTTTGCTCCAGTTGAGCCGTTTACAATTCCCTGTTTTTTGTTTCTCCCCATAAAAAATACAAAAAAAAATAAAACTGTTCAGAAAAGCCAAAAAAAGTAAAAAATGTTAAAAAAAACAATAAAAAAAATATAAAACAACAAGAAGAATAAAAAAAGTTCTTTTTAGAACTACCTCCAATTTTTACAAAAATGCTAAATTTTTTTAAAACTCTGTCATTCTTTTTTCTCCATGGTACGCTCCCCGGTACGCTCCCCAGTGCGCGTACCGGGCGCTCCCCCCGCGAAAATCGAAAAATGTATTTATTTATTTTTTTGCCCCGCGGGGCCCTTTTATGGCCCCCACATCAAACCTAGGGGGTCAGGGGGGTCTACCCTGCACCCTTATGGTCATTTCCTCCTTTGTTTTTGCCACCTCTTGTGTCTCCATCCTACCGAGACACAAGATGGCGGCCGCTCCGGACTGTTTGGAATGTTGACAGACACCCGAGAGCCAATCAGCTTTCCGCGCGTGAACTCGCCTGGTGCGCTCCCCGGTGTGCGTACCGGGGCGCGCTTATAGATATATATATTTTTTTGAACTTAAAATACTCAAAATCCTCTGGAGCACATATCTTGAGACATAGCAAAGGTACATCGGGCTACCAGTCCCTACAATTTTGCCAGGTTTGGTGAAAATCCATTCAGCCGTTCGAGCTAAAAGTGAGTCCAACCGCCCTATGGAAATTAACATGGGGAAAACACGTTTTGGGACCCCCCTTTTATCTCGGCCCCCGCTTGACGAATCCCCCCCAAACTTTCAGGGAAGGACCGGAGCACCGCGAGGCAAATTTTAGGAACACTTCAGGCAGATTCCTCAACCGGCGCCAAAGTTATTCCCAATAGAATGTTGCGATTTCCCTATGGAAAACAATCCTAACTATAACTACCTACTGGCGACCGCAAGTAGGTAATATATGTATATATATATATATATATATATATATATATATATATATATATATATATATATATATATATATATATATATATATATATTTATTTATTTATTTTGTAAAGCGCTCTGTCACCTGACGGCATCCTGGCACTGAGAAACTCGGAGTACAGGCAAGAGGCGAACAGCGGAGCGGCAAGGGCAAACGAATACAGGACAGTATAGCAGCTAAACTTTCGGAAACAGCAGCGTTTTTAGCCTTCTTCTAAAAGGAAGGAGATCCCTGATCTGTCTCAATTCCAAAGGAAGTTTATTCCAAAGCCTGGCCGCCGCAACCGTAAAGGTTCTGCCCCCAGTTCTGACTTTCCTAAACCTCGCGACCTTAACTAATCTGGCCGAGGCGGAACGAAGGTTTCTGGCTGGATCATACCACTCAAATTTCCTCTGCAAGACGACTGGGCCCATCCCGTGCAGGGCTTTAAACACTAGGCAGAGGGATCTGAACTGATTTCTCTGTCCCACCGGGAGCCAATGTAATTCTGCCATAGCCCTGGAGGACGAAGACCGACTAGGCCAGCCCAGAGCAAGTTTAGCTGCGGTAGACTGAATTCTAAGAAGTCTGTCCAGAAGAGACTTGGGAGATTCAAGCAAAAGGGCATTACAATAGTCCCGTCAGCTCAAAACTGTACTCTGTACAACTAATGCCCATGCTTGAGGAGGTAGTAAAGGAAGAATTTTACATAGTGACCTAATAATCACAAGGCAGCTTCCCACCGTTCTGGTGACTTGAGCCTCCATGGTCAGCTTGTTATTAAACATAATGCCCAAATTACGAACCTTCTCCACTGGTCTCACTGCAGTTGACATATCACTAGGCCAAAAGTTACTAGGCAGCACTGAGGGGATCCTGTCCGCAGAGCAAAAGAGTACCTCCGTCTTACCGGCATTGAATTGCAATGATTTCTCCTTCAGCCACTGAGCCGTGTCACGCAAACAGCAGTGGAACTCCTCAATAGAGGTAGATTGTTCTCCCTCCAGTGAGAAAATAAGCTGCGTGTCGTCAGCGTAATTTGTGATGTTAATCCTATGCTCTTAAACTACCGTAATCAAAGGTTTCATATATATGTTAAAGAGAATCGGGATGATTGCCGAGCCCTGAGGTACCCCATGTGCGATGTTAATCAGTTCTGACCGATAGGGAGGAAGGGACACCGCCTGCATTCGACCCGTAAGAAAAGAGTGGAACCATTGCAAGGCGCAACCCCTCACCCCCACCTTCTCCAGCCTGCTCAGCAGAGTTCCATGGTTGACCGTGTCGAACGCGGCAGACAGGTCAAGCAGGATAAGAACCGTTGCCTGATTCCTGTCTGTCTATATATATTACCTACTGGCGGTCGCCAGTAGGTAGTTATAGTTAAAACCTAGTTTCCATAGGAAATCCGCAACATTCGATTTGGAATTTCTCCAAGAAGATGGCCTGCTCCGCTCCTTCCCTGAAAGATTGGGGGTCATTCATGAAGTGGGGGCCGAGAAAAAAGGGGGGGTCCCAAAACATGTTTTCCCCATGCAATTTCCCATAGGACCTTTAGCCGGGGCTACAGCCCGAACGGCTCAAAGGAATTACACCAAACTTGGCAAAAAGGTAGAGTTCTGTTCGCAGATGGGCATTTTTGTTAAATTGGTGTAAATCCGTTCAGTAGTTCCTGAGAAAATCAAAAGTAAAATCATAAGTATATCTAGAGGTGCATACAGTAAGCTTACTGTAAGCTTACTGTACTCTGTACCTCCCGAGCACGAGCTGAATGCTAATTGGCTGTCAACTGTCTGTCAACACTCTAAACCAGAAAGTGTTGGCAGCCATCTTGTGCCTTGGTAGACTGAGGCACAAGAAAGCAGAAAAACAAACGTGTAGAACGCAAAAAGGGGGCAGAGTAGAAACACCCTGACCCCCTAGGCTTGCTCAGGGGGTCCCACAAGGACCCCTAAGGCCCGCCCGAAAACATTTTTGGGGACAAACATGGCAGGGTACGAGTACCGTACAAGTACGGTAAGCTTACTGTAAGCTTACTGTAATCTGTACCTTCCTGAGCACGAGCTGAATGCTAATTGGCTGTCAACTGTCTGTCAACACTCCAAACCAGAAAGTGTGGGCAGCCATCTTGTGCCTCGTTAGACTGAGGCACAAGAAAGCAGACAAACAAATGTGTAGAACGCAAAAAGGGGGCAGGGTAGAAACACTCTGACCCCCTAGGCCTGCTCAGGGGGTCCCACAAGGACCCCCAAGGCCCCCCCCAATTTTTTTTTTTACAAAAATCGCGGGGTACGGGTACCGTATGAGTACCGTACACGTACCTTTCCGAGTACAAGCTGCATGCTCATTGGCTGTGAACACTCCAAACCAGGAAGTGTTGGCAGCCATCTTGTGCTCGGTAGACCGAGGCACAAGAAAGCAGAAAAACAAACGTGTAGAACGCAAAAAGGGGGCAGGGTAGAAACACCCTGACCCCCTAGGCCTGCTCAGGGGGTCCCACAAGGACCCTCAAGGCCCCCAAATTTATTTTTTTTGACAAAAATCACGGGGTACGAGTACCGAAGGAATACCGTACGCGTACCTTTCCGAGCACGAGCTGCATGATCATTGGCTGTGAACACTCCAAACCAGGACGTGTTGGCAGCCATCTTGTGCTCGGTAGACCGAGGCACAAGAAAGCAGAAAAACAAACGTGTAGAATGCAAAAAGGGGGCAGGGTAGAAACAGCTTGACCCCCTAGGCCTGCTCAGGTGGTCCCACAAGGACCCCCAAGGACCCAATTTTTTTTTTACAACCCGGTCTGCTTTTTTTCAAATTACCCCCCAGGGGACCAAATCCCCAGGGGCATAGTGAAAAAGAAGTGTGGGGGGGCCCCAATCCCCCACACACTGCCCCAGGGACACCCACCCCCCCCGGGGGAAGCAACGCAGCCCCCTGGCGCATACTGTAGGTTCCAGGTGGGCTAGTTGGCCCCATGGACCCACAGTATGCAAGGGAATTGGTTCCCCTCTGCAAACGCGCCAGGGGACTGCGTTGCAGAGAGGTGTAAAACGGAGGGTGGCCTCATTACACCTCTCTGCAATGCAGCCCCCTGGCGCATACTGAAGGTTCCTGGTGGGCTTGTTGGTCCCCATGGACCCCCAGTATGCAAGGGGAATTAGTTTCCCCTCTGCAAACGCGCCCGGGGGCTGCATTGCAGAAAGGTGTAAAAAGGGGCGTGGCCTCATTACACCTCTCTGCAATGCAGCCCCCTGGCGCATACTGGAGGTTCCTGGTGGGCTAGTTGGCCCCCAGGAACCCCAGTATGCAAGGGGAATCAGTTCCCCCTCTGCAAACGCACCCGGGGGCTGCGTTGCAGAGAGGTGTAAAAAGGGGCGTGGCCTCATTGCACGCCTCTGCAACGCAGCCTCCTGGCGCATACTGGATGTTCCCGGTTGGCTAGTTGGTCCCCAGGGACCCCCAGTATGCAAGGGGACTTAATCCCCCAACTTAGAACACTCTACAGGGCGCGTTAGGACAGTGGTAAAGGTAGGGGGCGGGGCTTGAGGTGATGTGAGTGCAAGCATGCCCTGAGGCGCGTTTTAAGTTGGGGAATTAATTCCTGTTCAATCCAGAGGACTCCTAGGGGGCAACTAGTCCAACAGGTATCTCCAGTAAGCGCCACGGAGCTGTGTTGCAGAGTGTTGTAAAAAGGGGCGTGCCCTTTGAACGATTCTTTGCAACACAGCTGCCTGGTGCATACTGGAGGTACCTGGTGGACTAGTTGGCTCACAGGGGACCTCAGTATTGAAGAGGAATTAATTCCCCAATCTAGCTCACTACTATTCCTGAAAAGTAAATGTAACTGTACTTACCAGTAACTTGAATTTCCTTCCATAGGATATCATTGCCTGCTATATAAAATATATATGAATTAAAAAAATATTAAATAAAAAAAATATGACAATTTCAATATTTTTAAAAACGTTTTTTTCAATTTATATTAAAAATGTGTAATGTAATTTAAAAAATAAAATATCTAAAAATAAATAGTTTAAAATAATGTAGTGAATCAGTATAAAAAATATAACAATTAATATATTTAAAAATTATCATTTACAAAACCTTTGAAATTCACTGAAAAAACCATAGGTTTCAGCCACGTTATAGTTAAAAATTAGCATTTAAAAAACCTTAGAAATTCACTGAAAAAACCATAGGTTTCAGCCATGTTATAGTTCAAAATTAGCATTTAAAAAACCCTAGAAATTCACTGAAAAAACCATAGGTTTCACAAACGTTATAGTTAGGAATTAGCATTTAAAAAACCTTAAAAAATTCACTGAAAAAACCATAGGATTCACACGTTATAGTTAGCTGGGCATTTCACTCATACAAAACCATTGAAATTCCCCCGTTATAGTAAATTCAGCTAACTATAACTCGTGCGCCCGCAATGCACTGCTGATGATGTCACATATTACATCACCCATGACATGGTCAGTGACATCACTCATGACATCACTGATGACATACATACATACCATGACTCAATGCAGTGGTTCTCATTTTATTGACTTGGAATTTTAGCAAAGTGAGTGAATCCCGCACATGTGAACCATGTGACTTTTGGGTTACATACACACTTATATCTGTGCACCAGTTGATATCACTATGGAGTCAGTCAGGTTGAAAAAAACATAGAAACAAACAGGAGATAGGCCTGTTCGCGACCGCAAAAAGGGGTCATGGCATGTACGGCGTCCCTTCCTAATAGTGAGACTCACTGTCATGTACTATTGTTTTGCTACCATATTTGCCACCGCAAAACACTCGCAGTTTACCACCTACTTCAAGGAGGTGGTAAACCACTCGCAAACTGAAAGGGGTCACCAGCGGACCCCCTTCCGTTTGTGAGTGTGTGGGAAAATATTTTTTAAGAGCAGGCAGTGGTGCCCTTAAAAAATGTGTTATCCTTTGAGGAAAACGGACTGCATAAAAAAAAAACGGCTTTATTTAAAAAGCAATCGATGAAAAAAGAAAATGGTGAACTGTCTCAGTGTTTCTTAGGCAGATGCATTTAGGTCCTGCTGTGTATATCATGGTTGAAGCACCTTATATGCAATATAGATCCAGATATGCATGTCTATATGCCAATAAAGGGTCAGCACGAATGGTTCCAGTGTTAGAAGAACCAAAGTCGCAGGGATAAAGAAAAGCAATGTCACCAGTATTTCTTTACGTGATGAGCCTCATGTTCAATAACAATATGCAATAAAGCCAAGGGCAAAGACGGACTTGAAACAAATTCTCACTGAAATACACAATTGGAAAACAATAATGCTATTTTCACCTGTTAAGAACATCTCGATCTTTCTAAGTTTTAAACCAGACAGATCATGGAAATTGGTTTAGAGTAGACTTCGGAACCTGAGCCAACCTTGCAAAACATATGAAGATCAAAGTACACACAGTACTCAATTAATGACATACATCACAAGCAAAAAATAAAAAAGCAAAGTAGACATAGCAGATGGAGCTTTGATTCAAATTATAGCTCCTTAATCCTACAGCTTTCTTTAATCACATTAGGGGTACACAATATGGATTCATTCGATTAGCAAAGGCATAATATCAAATAATCCTTGGCTCTTCTCAGCTTGTATTATGGAACTATTACAGGAAGACGTAAGTGTAGTGTCTTATGGGGAGCACCTTCAACATGCAAGCAGAGAGGGTAAGGGATTCACATGAGACATCCTAGAGAAATGCAGATTCTCGAGCTACAAAAACAACTCCTCATTAATTGGATTTTTATATGTTGGCTCAACCTATCTGCCACATTATGTAAAGGGAGTAAAAGCACTTAATGCAAATCACATTTGTACTTGACTGCTGAGGAGCATTTTTCTCCGATTATAAAGTCCTCAGTGCCGCACAAACAGCCAACATTTAGTCCAAGAAATGGAACTGGGAAAAAAAAATAATCATAATATCACATATATTCACGTCAGAGGAAACAATGAATGCTAGTTTTGCAAATCCTATTGCTTTACAAGTTATATGGTAAATGTGGATATTCAATTTGAGTGTGACCCAACATTGGTAATGTGGGAGTTTCTCTAATATCAATAGGCAATATCCAAATCCCCATCAGCGAGGTAATTATATGAATACCATAGTGTATTCTATACAAACAAATCTGTGTAACCTGCATGGAACACAACACACTGATAAACAGATGCGCCTTTGACAATGGAAGGACCATTTGGAAACACACAATTTAAAATATAACATGTACAAGTGAAGCCTTATGGATTCTATTTCAGAGATCCTTCAGGTACCGCATTGGTTGATTCTGACTTAGAATTTTGGGTACAGGATGAAGCCATGAGCAAAGATATATACCTTATGCTGTACTTAAATGCCTAAATATAAGTGAAGAAAATGTTGTCCTCTACTGACATGGCTCCTGTTTTGCCCTTAAATATCCTCTCAAGATTTCACAAACAGGTGTTAATTGACTTGAAGTTATTTCATACGTCAATCTTATGCAATCAACAAGTGTTGCCAACAGAATACCTGTAAACTGCACAGCAGACAACATCCATCATGAAGAGCATTCATGTACTAAAGCAGATCATAAATCACTGTAGTGTTTGACAGTGTTTAAGAGCTTAATATAAACTTTATAGTAGCACCATGTGCACACTTGAGACACCTCTTTAAAGCACCAGAACAACACCAGATTCAGGACTGTAAGAGTGTGAAATGATTAGAAACCAGATTTGAAACAGCTGTGAATAAAAATCAAATTTAAATTGGCAAAGTAAATACATCCTTTGAAGGCCAACAATGGAACCATACTAACGACCCACCCAGGCGTAGGTCTACGTTGTGCAACAATCATTGCTCTTGCAATCTGGCTAACTATTGAGGTGATACCATCCAAATGGCGTTACATGAATACTTGCTGCAATTCATAAAACGAATCCAATCACAGTACAGTTATTCAATCAAAAGGGACAGCACAGATCTACCAGAGAGTATCTGCTGTTGATTTAATTGCCACCCCAGTGCAAAATGGAGTCTAGTGAATGGAGTTAGGTTATCAAGTTTTAAAGTCAGTAGATACTGTACAAATGCCAGACACATTTCAATGCAACCTAAATAAAATCCTTTCACCAGAATCCCTTGCAGTGACTAGAACAAAAACACCTTCTAAAATCACCTGAGATATAAAATCCTATGCTTCCTTGAATGATGCAAGTAAAGACTGAAACCTGCAAAGACATGTACTGTTATAATAGATATGCAAATTAATTTCTACATATTTCAAATTCCACAAAGATGGGAAGTTTGTAATTGCAATGGGAAGATTGATTTGTCCCACTTTAAGGACAGTAATCATAAAATGTGTGTCATGCTTTCCTTTTTTTAAAGCTCCTACAAAATGTTACTTTAATCCAGATGCCTATTTCCCCAACCAGTTTTTCTATACAAACCGTTCTAACTTGGCCAACAGAGACTCATTTTTTTTAAAAACAAAACATAATATTAACTTAAACAACTGGTGGGTATGTATCACAATTGTCGGACTCTGCAATAAAGGTGACGAAATTCTCACAAGTAGTTTATACACTTCTTTTATTCAGACAATATAAATTATTCTGCATGCTTCTAATACAGCAGAAAAGATTAGAGTCATCCAGAAACCGATCTATACTATATGTGTATGCTTGAAAAAGTAATCCAATTACATACTAGATGGGGGATTAAGAAGTGTCAGTTGAGAGAGCGTCACACAAGATCTGGGTGACATATATATTTGGTTTTTTATTAAATAAAAATGTGATGATAAATGTAGCACATGTTTTTCTGGAGGAAAACATGACTATTGTTTTGCATAAAGGCCTAGAGGACATGTCTGTTTAATATTAATGTGAGCACTGCAGAACAAGGGCCTATCAGATTTACAATTATGTATGATGAGCTGTGACATTTGTTCCGTTCTCTTGTAGCTCATGTTAACAAGGCAGAACATTGATTTTTCCACTCTCTGCAGAAACTAGTTATCACAGAGGCTCAGCAACTATAAATGAACTTGCTTAGTTCCGTATCAAATGAACTGGCTATATACAATAATGGTAGTTTCTATGTATTTCCTGAAATCTGAGCAGAATGATTGTTAATTTTTTAACGTTCCTTTCTGCTCTTCACAGTCCTAATAGCTTTCGGGTCAGGTGTCTCATTTGCTCTTTCGTAAAGCCTTGAAAACCTGGCTTTTTTTGCAGATCTCAGTTTAAGTATGCCGGCTCGTCTGCTCACTAGTTCCGTATTAGCTCCTTGACGCCCTTGGGCTAAGTTTTAGCGCTTTATACATTTTATATTCATTCATTCTTATGATTGTGAGCCAACTACAGGAAACGGGCAATTTAACAAGTCCTGAATTTTTTTCTTGTATTTTGTTTGATACATCATACATTACACAGGTGATATGTATCAACTACAGTTTGTTTCATCTGCAATTCCCACCAACAAGAGCATGTGTCAAACATTGGGCCATGCACCGTCATAAATGTCACCATAAAAGGGAAGACCACAATATAACTATAATTTAACAAACAGGGAACCTCTTAAGGACTCGAGATCACTTGTCCATATTTATATATTCATCATCAGCAACTACACTCGCATGTTACATCAGATGACATAAGAAGCCTGTAAAGCAGAATTAATAAAACATTATTACTGTGGACACTTATACACTCTGATTGTAATCGATAGGAAAGGGAAAGATGGTAAACTGACCATATAGTATAGGAGTGTGGGTAAGGAATGGAGCATTGAGATAGCAGTTTCATAAAACTTCTTTGTTCAGTTTGTCAATTGAGTTACCTTGCATGTTTTCCAAGGCCGAAGACATTGGGCCTGATTCACAAAATGAACTTACACTTTGAGTAGGTTTACTCTTTTGAATAAGTTTACTCTTTTGCAGTTTCCACAAACTGCACTTGTGTACTAACTTACACTTTTGAAGTGAGTACAGCACCACAAATGGCCAACCACGGTGCTGAAAATATTGGAGGTAGGAGATTAAATTCGAATGCCATAAGAATTGATTTTTTATTATATTAAATATTTAAAATATATACACACATAAATACAAAAAACTATTGTTAAAAAGTATATAAAAATAATACATATTTCTTCTTTAATTATTGTGTAATTGAAGACAAATATGTACTTTTTTTAACTTATTAATATATGAAATTTATTACATGTTATATATAAAATACTTAAATAATAAATATGCACAGTTTTAGATTTATATAATTAATTCATATGTTTTGATACTTTTAGCTATTTTAAATATTTTTATTTCATTTACCATTATTTCAAATCGGTTTTTATTTTAAGTGTCTGCCTCAAAAGATTTCTATGGGTAGGTGATGCAGTATCAGTAGCTAGACTTACTAAAAAAGTGTATGTAACTTCAAAAGTGTAGTTACTACAAAAGTGCAGTTTGTGAATAATGAAAATGAATAAACTTAGTCAAAAAATGTAAACTTACTCAAAAGTGCAGTTTGTGAATAAGGTCCATTGTCTTGGCTCAGACAGCCATCTGTAATCATCGGACCTCTACATCTGTTCCCGGCATTGTAAGGCATTTGGCACTCAGGGAAGCCCATTATTGTAACAGCTCTTTCGAGGCCTGCATGACCTCCCTCAAGTTTCCTTTCCTGCTTTCCGCAGAATTGTGTATTTAGGTTCCATCCAATATGCTGCCTCCCTCCTTCACGTAATAATAGATGGGGTGTTTGCGACCTTCCAATTTTGTGTTATGTATCTTTTTGCCAGAACCAATGGCAAATCTATAAATTTAGTGGCCACTCTTTTTTTTGGAGCAGCTGAGGCCCAGTAAGCCCTTGACCTTGGGTAACTAATCCTGATATCTCTGTAACACTATCTTATAAAACACCTATGTCCTTCTAGTATCAAGCCCCCTGTGGGCAGGCCCATATAATCTAATAAACAACAGAAAGTAGTACCAGAAGAGATCTCCCATTTCTCTTAAGGGTAAGATATGTTCCATGTAAAATATGATAGTGTAAATATTTAAATGTCACATTTCGTAACACTCTAGGTATATAATTGAGTATCGATTTGCTGTAGTCTTCACACTGGTCCTTTCCATTTCACCAGACTGAGTTGTTAGTTGGTCGTCCAAGTCACTGTGAGTCTCCCCTACTATGTCCTGGCATAGTATGGTAATGGATTTCTTCGCTTTATCTTGAGTAAAAAATCTCACAATTTTGTGTTTTTGGGAGAGTCAGCTGATTCCATATCCCAAAGGCCTTATATTACCAAAGAAAATTTGCTAAGCAGTAAGAATGTATGTAAGGGATATTATGGGAGTTAGTCAGCATGCAGACCCCCTGCAATCTCAAGTTCTGTCACTTTCCAAGTTTGCAAGAGGTGTCTTCTGATCACTGCCGATATCGAAGGTAGATATTTGAAAATGAGATCTGAGGTACTGATTATTTTCCCATTCGGCTTGAGGCATCTGTTCCAATAGTACTTCTAAGTTGCTGTCAACAGAGTTCGTTATTCGGATTGGCATGCTGTATTAGGAAGCAAGATAATCAGTCCCCGTCTCCTCACTCTTGCCAGTACATAATCATTTTCTACAGAGTCGGAATAAGTAAGTCAGTTAGTAATCCTCTGCAATTGTGCCACAAAGTGTTAAAGGTTTAGGTCATGAACCCCTAACTAGAAGGGAGAGAGTGCTTGTGCAGTGTCACTCTTCATGTATTAGGGCTCCATATCGGTGAGCCAAGCCTTCTGTTGAATTTATGGAACCTTTTGCCTGGCAGCTGCATTCAGAGGTTCCCAAAAGAGGTTCAGAAAATGGGGCTATACTTCCATTTTCATTAGGTAATTACTACCCATCCCAGATAATGGCAGTACTCCCCAGAAAAACAACATCCCTTGTTACGTTGCCATCGCTGCCAACATTGCCTTCAACTACTTCTAGGGCCTTGGGATATATATGTGTTCCCACGTATCGGAATGTATGTTGCTCCCAATAAAGTGAGTCACAGGTTTGGAAAGGGGATCTTCCAGTCTGTTCTTATCTGATTGGCTACATGCAAGACTTTTCCCTATTTAACATGTACACCACGTACATTCCCAAATCATTCAGGTATACCTGTTAGTGCATGTTGCCACTTTTTGACATTATGGGGGTCATTAGAATGGCCCCCGGGAAACAGGACTGCCCTCTCAGGGTGCGGCAGTTCCGCACTCCGAATTAGGATGCCCCCACCACACTGACGGGTGCATGGCGCATTTGCAACATTGCGGAGGGCGGTGCTGAAAGCACCACCCGCCGTAATGCCCCAAAGGCAGGTTGTGCCTTTCAATGCACAACGTGACAGGCATCGCGCGGTGCCTGCCACGTTGTTCATTGAAATGCAGGGGGTACCATAGGTACCCCCCATGTGCACCCCCACCCCCAGTGTCCCTGGGGCCCCGCAAAGGGCACCCACAAGCAGACTCCACATGCCTTTCCGTGCTCCCGCCAACCTTGTAAAATGGGTGGTGGTGTCTAACAGACACCGCCACCATATTGAACCCTTTTCCGCCCGTTCAACTTGACGACTGGGTCGGAAAAGTGGCTGACGGTCTTTCCGTCCTCTGCAGACCCCCAGTCATTGTAATATGGCGGGGGGGTCTTTGCTGCACAGATGGCAGGTGGATCGCCCCCGCCAGGCCTGCGGTGACTACCGCCGGCCCGGCTTGGCAATCCGCCTGCCATCCTAATGGGGCCCTATATGTGTAAGGGCTCCATAATTAATGTAAGTATCAATGGGGACCAAAGACAGGTTGATGTTTCCTTGTTTTCACTAGCTAGCTGTTTTAGGCCATGTAATCAGTGACCAACCTTGCTATTGATTCACCGTATAAAAGAGACAGCCAACTTAATGTAGATTTTCCCCAAAGTATTTTTTACAATACTTTTTACATATAATTCAAATTGACAGTAGTGAAACCTTTTTGTAGGTCAGTCTCTAATACTGCTGGGCATTTGGTTTTGCTTGGAGTAATTTCTATCACATAAGAACGCTGACTGATTTTTGGGTAGTTGTTTCATACTGGTGAAAATCCACTTTGATATGTACAACACTAGAAAGGAAGGTGAGGAAGTCGTTTATAATAAGAATATTATAATTAACAATAACAATTGAGATAGGTGTGTATGACTTTCCACCCAGTTGAGGGGCTGATACTATCAGAGATTCCACAGTAAATGGGGCCAATAAACAAGTGGTGTGTGCTGCTGTGTACATTTAGAAATGGCTTGAAGCCAAAATGCCAACATGTGTTGCAGAAACTTCTGTATAAATCCTGTGATCCAGGGGTCTTGTCATTAGTCAATTCGCCGATGATCATCTTAGTTCCTTGAATCGTTAGTGGAATGTCTAGTGAATCGATCTGTTCTTTGGCCAAGAGGTAACTTTGCCCTATCTAAGCGCTCGATGATGACAGAGTCAATAACCGCGTTGTTCTTCCTGTCTAATGTGGAGTGATCTCTTATTCTGAAGCGTCTATTCAGGGACCACACTGGTTGGATGCTTCTTTGTGTCTACATTGCAGCCACAATGAGTATTAGTATTCATGGATCGCACTACAGTGCACACAGGCTGTTTTAATTGAAGTTTGAGGTGTTTATGCCAACCGTTTCTGGTTAATTTCAGCATTAGCAGTGTGCCAGAACATTACTTTGATGACAGACTGCAATAAAAAAGAAGAATATTGATAAACTGACAATCAAGCTGCCCAAAAGGTTGCATGTATGAACACCCACTCCATAGCGTTTGGGGATTAAATGAGATGTGTCCCCAGCTACACGAATCAGAAACCGATAATACCAAACCAGGGATTTACCCCCACCAGAAATTTTAAAATGACAACAGAGCACGAATATTGAAAGGATCTTATTCTGCTTATGGATTGGGACTTATTGATTGGGCACTGGAGACAGCCTTAATTCCCATCAACCAAACTGGCTTTCCAAAAACCATGGGGACTACAACAAATATTCTTGCTCTTTCGCTCTTGATAGATGCTACTTAAAATATCAATAAGCCACTACTTGTTTGCTTCTTCAATTATAAAGCCGCTTTCGATAGCTTTGACAGGGGGATACTCTAGGTGAAACTTTTGAAGTGGGGAATAGCCACAAACCTCCTGAACCAGTTAATTTTACTTCACTCCGAAACATGGGTCCAAATTAATGTGGGAACAGGGGATTGCTTGTCAAAGAGAATACCAATTACCAAAGGGCTGAAGCAGGGCTGTGTCCTGGCCCGACCCTGTTCAACCTCTTCATCTCCAACCTCTACTCAAAGTGCTCCGAGCAAGACTTTTACCTACGATCACTTACAGTAGTAAATCAATAAGAGGGAGAAACAAGTTATCTTGGATAACGCTGTCACCAAGGCCGTGAGAATAATATCCAATCTCCTGCAATTTACTTGGCCAGCTCAAATAAGGCTAGAGTTCGGGCTCCAAAAGCAACAAATATCACGGAAGGGAGCTTATGCCAAGTGCTGGTATAAAATAAAGGGAGCCAAGCCAGGTACATTGAACTCACACTTGTGGAAGGAAATGACAAGGAAAAAAGACAGCCCGGCCATGGGTTACCTTCAATCAGCAATTAGGCTGCTTGCTTTACAGGACCTATGGGAAACCAGCATATCCCCAAAATGTTTCAAGGAGTTGGTAAATAAATCTGTAAAGATTGTATCCCACGAAGAAGACAAAGCAGCACTTCGCAGGAGGACCCATGGTTGGTTTGTAATTCAGAGCTATGCGAGGGCCAAGCCACAACCATACCTAGGAACAGGCTTCTCGAGAATCACAAAAGAAAGATTCTTGCATCTGAGGTTGGGAATTCTACCTGCAAAGTGTCACCTTCCACCATGGAAACACACAGACACAACAAACCATTGCAGATTATGTGGAGACATCAACAAGGATGTTTTACATCTACTATGCATTTGCAAAGGCTTGGGAGCGGAACGAAGACAGCCACTAAAGTGGTGCCTGACCGAAGCAGGAGGTAAAAGCTTGCTTCGAGGGCAGCAACTTCCGGTTGGCCTGTAGCCTTGTTCAGTCTATGAGTGCAGCAAAAGCAAAGCTATCCATGGAAGTACTCTAACAAACTGGTCATCAATTTAAGCCCACCGGCTTCTAAGCAATTTATAACAACACTTTTTTAAAGAGATTGTCCCTGGTAATTATGTTTATCACTACGGTTCCTTCGTGCTCCTTAGCAGCCACTTTTGGGCTGTGGACCAGTAACGGCGACATAAAATTCTTTAATCCATCAAGTCATCCCAGGCTCAGCAACATGGGCTAAAGAATACGCCTATTTCAGATATTGCAATTACTTGGCAAGGGGTGCAATGTACTGGGCGAAAAAATGACACGATTAACTGCAGATTGGAATAGTCAACAATGAACTCTTCATTGCCCGCTTACAGACTTTAATTCTATTTAGATCACAATCCTTAACACTAATTTTAAAGGAACTGGCATTGCAAAGGAACCCTCAGGAAATAATACTCAAAAAGAATGTTGCACTTTTTCATGCCACCTTACGCACCTTATTGGCTGTATTGCACGTCAGCTTTTATTCTTCCTGTAATTTTATGGAATCATTGCAACTTTTAAATGCATTTAACTAATTCTAGTATTATATCTGATATTGTTTTTCTTTTTATACACGTTTTAACTGATTGCAAAGGTTTTAATTAATCATGCAATAAAGAAATTACTATTACTATTACTACAAATAAGCAACTTGAATTTATTTCATTTTCGATCATTTTGGCATTTTGAAATATTGACCCGCTCTACAATGTATTGCTGTAAATCTACTGATTTGCAATACATTAACACAACTTCTCTGTGCTGTAGAATCTGTGTTAGCATTGCACACAACACAATCATCTTTAAATGTAGAGGACACTAGGAATGCAGCAGTTATTGCTTTAATGTTTTAACAAAATTAACTTAGCCTTCAGAGTTCGGCAAAGTTAATATAACACCCTTCAAAAAGACAGTTCTTGACATCCCTTTTTCATTAAAAACACGTGCAGGGTTTTTATGTTTTTATTGTCTGTGGGAGTGCACAATTCCGTACAAAGCAACGTGCAGGGTACAGCTTTTCCTTTGACTGTTTAAGGATATGTTGTCAGCATGCCTGAAATCAATGCATGAAGATGATATAAAGTCACTCCGACGATTCATACTAAAGGAGCTGCCCAGGACCAGTTTGGGGTTTTGGGGACATTAAATGGTTAGGAATGCCCACACCACTCAAAGGAAAAGATTAGGTTTTTCTTTCTGTGAATGTTGTAAACTGTGTGACCATCAAGAATAGAAGTGGGTGGAAATTAGGAAAGTTTACACTCTTGATCAAAATCCCCTCCACCACTCAAAGAAAAGGCAAGAATGTTTTCTTTAAAGACGTAGTTTAAAAAAGTGTATTTCTTTTCCCAACTGTGTGTTTGAAAATACTCACCTATCGCTATGTTTGAGTTTGTCCATCTGCCTTTCAGACCCCAGAGCAGATCACTAGCTTAGGGAAAGCTTTGAAAATCCCCTCTCCTGGGTAAATCATCAACCTGGTATTACTGGGGGCTTCACTCCTGTCTAGTGTCAGTCCCCGCTGCAGTCCAATGGCTCCTCCTGCACTCGCACTCAAACCCAGCAGGGACCCGGAGTGACCCACTTCGACCAGCCGCAAACTGCTTCCTCACTCTCCTCTGGTTGCCAGATGTGACTGCTTCTCCCGACCCTACTGCACTGGTAGTATTGGTTTTTAAAGTCTTTATGTACAATACTCGTCATACACTTCTGGAGGCGCAAACTGTCAACCCCAGAACCTTATAATTTGTCATTCCCTGTCTTTAGCTACCATGATTCTTCCTTTTCTTATGTAGGATGGTCAGGCTGGTTACTTCAAGGATCAGATAACAACCACTGTGGACCATAAACACTGGGTTTACCACATAATGTCACAGATGCAATTCCACAAGTCTATATTATTGTGCTAATGGAAAAGGAATGTTCCAGAATTTTCTGTGTAACAAACTGTATAACTCGGGCAAAGACTGCCAAAGTCCATCTAAATGTCCACACAAGAGAACATTTTTAAAGCATTCACAAATGAAGGTGGTGTTTAGAGGCCTTTCCTTCGCTCCAAAATGGAACAGTAAAATGCACTTTTATACATTGAAAGTCTTAACCTCGCCCTTAGTGTTGCGATGGGCAGATAGGGCTTTTTTTACCAATGTGTGTCATATACAAACCTTTCTCCACATATGTGGATGCTAGAACTGCTTAGCAGTGCGCTCAATAAAATATTTGTATTTAAATGGCTTTCACAAGCTCATCTCTTATGACTGACATTGGGCTTGTGAAGTAAACATATGATTCATGTTCTCATTGACCTTTGCTGGACACCTGTTGAATTAAGCTTAAACTATTTTATAATGCAGCTGACATTTTCCCAAAACCTTTGCAAGCTTTCAGATTTAAGTAATTATTTCATGGGGGTGAGGGCAGGATCCCTCTGTCCCTCAAAAAGTCTTCAGTCTATTAGTCTTTACCTATGTGATTCTCAAAAAGTGTAAGTCCTGGGAATATTGTTTAACTGCAACACTGCACCGATTACTTCGGGAAACTAAGCGGTGAGAAGCAATTTTTATTATCTATATAACTTGAAGCTTATCTTCTCCATTCTCCAACTGAAAGGTTTTGGTGGTATGGGCGGCGATTACACTGTGCCTTGACTACTGCAATGCCCTCAGAATGTGTGGTGAGATTCTGGCAGCCAAGGGCTAGATGTAGGTAAATAGGTTTTACCGATTCTAAAATACCGAATTTTACCGATCCGGTATTTTAGAATCTGTAAATCCTATGTAGGTAATGAATCGGTAAAAACTACCGAATCATTAGGATTCGGTATTTACCGAATCGGTAATTACCGATTCAGTATTTGCCATTCATTCCTATGGGCCTGGAGGCCCATAGGAATGAATGTAAATTACCGAATCGGTAATTAGCGATTCGGTAAATACCGAAAAACTCAAGGGTGGCAGGGTGTCACTTTGACACCCTGTTGCACCCCTGATTAGTGCTGGTGTGCACATGTGGCATACATACATGCCCTGAGGGCATGTATGTATGTCACATGGCACAGGTGTAAATGCACATTTATGCATTTACATAGGAATTCCTTATTTACCACCAACTAATAGTTGGTGGTAAATAACGAATTCTTAAAGCCCAGAAGCACTGTTTACAGTGCTTCCTACATCTCATTTACCGATTCGGTAAATACCGAATGGGTAAATGATGATTCGGTAAATACCGAATCGGTAAATACCGATTTGTTATTTACCGAATCAGTAAAATGGCCTCCTACATTAGAAAAGGCATTTACCGGTTGGTAAGGGCCGATTTCGACCGTTACCGACCAGTAAAAGCCTACCTACATCTGGCCCCAAATCTCTTAGAACTTTATAAACCAAGATTTAGAATCAAAGTCACTGCAAACTTGCAATTCATACATCTGGACAGAAAAACAAAGAGACCAGATGACATCTGCGTGGAGGGCTTGCACATTCCAAAGAAACTCAATGTTCCATCCATACATCAGAATATAAAAAAAAGAGCTATTAATTTAGAGTAAAACTAAGGGCTTGATTTAGATCTCGGCAGACTGGTTCCTCTGTCACAACAGGGACGGATATCCCACCCACGGAAATATGAATCCCATAATTTCCTATGGGATTCATATTTCGGTGGACCTGATATCTGTCACTACTTTTATGGAGTAACCCATCGACAAAAATCTAAATCAGGCCCTAAATCATTTTGATCTTCAACTCGAAATGCTCGAAGCAGAACAAATGACACTCTTGACACATTGATATTGGGATGCATGCAGGCATGGAAGGCAGTGAGAGTCCGAACAGGGCTATGAAACACAGGAGGCACACAGGCACAGGAGCAGTGACCGATGCTTGCAGTCCTGATGTTGTTTTCCCTACCCACCCCTTACAGTGAACTTGACATAGAACTCTTACTTCTCGTCTAATAAAGCCCTGTCTGCAGGGTCGGCTTTAGCACTGGTGGAGCCTAGTACAACATTTGTTGGTGCCCCCATTACCTCTTCCTCGGATTTCCACACTGCCACCTTGCAAAAGTGCCCGTCGTCTCTCCATAGCCCCTCTCTCATATACATTTCATTAGTTTTAAAGCACTGGTAGAGGCTATCTTTACTTATCCACTTGAAATTCAGATCTGCGAAGTAGCAAAGAGGTTACAGTACATAGTCTTTGCAGCCGGCGTAGAACCTGTCATACTTCAAGGATGAAGTAAGCCTTGGGTAAATAAATAAAATTGTTGATTCACAAAGGATAGTGAGCTGCTGGCAGCACAACAGTCAGCCTCCAACTGCCTGATTTGAACCACTATCCACGTGGAACCTTCGCATAACAATGCTAGCGTTCCTTTAATGAGTCCACACGTGTCATATCATTAATACATGGATCACTACAGTAACCCCCTGTGCTACTTTATGATGAATCAAAGGTACCACTATACAAAACCCTGATCTCTCTCTGTAGCAGGAACATTGGGGCATATTATCAAGAATGGGCGTTACATTATCGCCGCTTTTATCGGCAGAAAACTGCCGATAAAGCGGCAATAATGAGCTTGATAATATGCTCTATGAATTCCAATCGAAGCCCATGTTAGATGTAAAGACATCTAACATGGGCTTCAATTGGAATTCATAGAGCATATATAAAGCCCATTATCGCCACTTTATCGGCAGTTTCCTGCCGATAAGCATATATAAAGCCCATTATCGCCACTTTATCAGCAGTTTCCTGCCGATAAAAGCGGCAACAATGTAACGCCCATTCTTGATAATATGCCCCATTATTCTCAAGAATTATCTTGGCATTTAGATTGCTGCCTGAAAGTTGGATGCACAAGGAACTCTGGGGCAGGTGCTTTTAAATCCTGAGGTCAGTGCCTCCCCTCCAGGTCAGCGCCCAGTGCGGCCACACGGGTGGCACTGCTGCAAAGCTGGCTCTGCCAGTCTACACCATCACAAACTCCTTACATTTCATCCAAATTCTGGTCCTTCTTGTTAGACCTGGCACGACTTTTCTTCAAAAGGGGGCAGCCACCACTTCCATCGATACCTTAACAAATGGGCTTCCCCTAAATTGTGAAGTATACAAAAAGTTTAATTGATCCCGGCCATGGGTGATTCTGATTTAGGCACTGAAGGTGTCATCATGTTCACATCTGGCTGTCGTCCCTTGCATTTATCTATTTACTAGACATTTCAAGGACAAGAAACTAGGAGGTAGGTCTGCAATGTAAAGCTGGGGCTCCTAAAGGTCCTTGAATCAGAGAGAGAGCTTGGTCGAGCAGTGGTGGTGTAAAAGGTACAGCATGACCTTAATCCACCATAAAGATGGAATGTCCAGGATGAAAAAAATAATAAGAAAAAAATAACGCCTTAATCCCATTATGTACAAAACATTACATTCAACAGAGGAAATCTGATATTTGGAGCATTAACTTCTACAAATATATCACCCCTCACATTATTTTAGATAGGTTCCATTTTCATAGTTCCTTATAGGGAGCAATGAGAGAATGTTCTGTTAGGGATATTTAGCAGCAAGGGCAGCTCCAGTTCTTTCAATGGTGCAGACATCCTTTAAAATGGGTCCCCAAAGAGGTACCCATGGTGTACCTTAAAAGGACCACTCACTGGAATGATGTAAGAAGAGCCCTCATTAAAGTACAGTTTAAACATTGTAAGAAGTTGAATGAAATGGTAATAATATTTAACAAATAATTGCATGTTGTTACCGCATCAGCAAAGGCTGCGCCATGACAAGTTAATTATCTCCACCACCTGAACAGTTGTACAGTTCCCTGAATTTCACAAACTATTTTAATTGCCAAACACATTTCCCTGAGAAACTTGAAAACAATGTACAAGCCTTCAATAGAAACTAGGATTGTCATGATGCTTTCTTCGAAAAATGACTACCACAATACTTTCAAAGTAATAGGCAAAGAACAATTCTTTTCACAAAATCTGCATAAACACTTTAAATGTACATGATTAATCTGTAATAAGTTCCATTCACATGCCACTAATACTTTCAATTGTCTATTTAATACATTTTCCTTATTGCTGATTTAGCCACCTCCTTTACTTTCTAATATGAATTGCAACCCAAAAGCCTGCCTTCCTCAAGTGGTGATTGGTCTGGTTCTCTCTGGTATAAATGGGATCAAAAAGATGATTTTACAGCATAGTTTTCACTTATATTTTCTAAAAAAAAGAAGTGTAAATGTACATGTATTTATATAGCGCAAATCACCGACACGGTATCTAAGCGCTTGCTTAGGGAACCAGTCCTGGTATTCCCCTGTGAGATACCCCGGCAGGGTTTCCACAAGGTGAAAGCCAGGCATCCCGCCACGAGGGGCCATAGTGGAGATTAAGCAAGCTATTGCCCAGAGTCGCAGAGTGTGACCCCGTGAGTCGAGTAGGCACCAGAGCGAGAATTATCAAGTCCGTGGAATTTTAGAGCCCGAGACCCACCGAGGCGGGGAATCGAACCCTGGTCCATGGCTGAACTCAGCTTCCGGGTCTGCCGCCTCTAATCACTGAGCCACACTTCTCCTTAGAGGACTTGACTATGAATGCCTAATTACAATTTGACACTCTTGAACACCCATGTTTGCACGGTTGTCAGAACTATGAGTTAGTTCAATTTTATTGATAAGATCTGACAGTCAGATTGCCATCCATCCCCCGCCCCCCCCAATCACTCACCACTGATACATTTCATGTTACGCCCCATTTCAGGGAGAATCATACCTGGCAGGATATATATTATATTCGATAAATAACAAACACAGTGCATCATTATTTATCTGAGACTATAAATATGGAAGCAAAACAAGGTTACTGCTAACCAAGGACTTTAGCTCTGAAAAAGCACCCTGAAATTGTACTCAATAAATATTCTAATATGTGGCATACGTGGCACATGTGGCATACATACATGCCCTGAGGGCATGTATGTATGTCACATGGCACAGGTGTAAATGCACATTTATGCATTTACATAGGAATTCCTTATTTACCACCAACTAATAGTTGGTGGTAAATAACGAATTCTTAAAGCCCAGAAGCACTGTTTACAGTGCTTCCTACATCTCATTTACGGATTCGGTAAATACCGAATGGGTAAATGATGATTCGGTAAATACCGAATCGGTAAATACCGATTTGTTATTTACCGAATCGGTAAAATGGCCTCCTACATTAGAAAAGGCATTTACCGGTTGGTAAGGGCCGATTTCGACCGTTACCGACCAGTAAAAGCCTACCTACATCTGGCCCCAAATCTCTTAGAACTTTATAAACCAAGATTTAGAATCAAAGTCACTGCAAACTTGCAATTCATACATCTGGACAGAAAAACAAAGAGACCAGATGACATCTGCGTGGAGGGCTGGCACATTCCAAAGAAACTCAATGTTCCATCCATACATCAGAATATAAAAAAAAGAGCTATTAATTTAGAGTAAAACTAAGGGCTTGATTTAGATCTCGGCAGACTGGTTCCTCTGTCACAACAGGGACGGATATCCCACCCACGGAAATATGAATCCCATAATTTCCTATGGGATTCATATTTCGGTGGACCTGATATCTGTCACTACTTTTATGGAGTAACCCATCAACAAAAATCTAAATCAGGCCCTAAATCATTTTGATCTTCAACTCGAAATGCTCGAAGCAGAACAAATGACACTCTTGACACATTGATATTGGGATGCATGCAGGCATGGAAGGCAGTGAGAGTCCGAACAGGGCTATGAAACACAGGAGGCACACAGGCACAGGAGCAGTGACCGATGCTTGCAGTCCTGATGTTGTTTTCCCTACCCACCCCTTACAGTGAACTTGACATAGAACTCTTACTTCTCGTCTAATAAAGCCCTGTCTGCAGGGTCGGCTTTAGCACTGGTGGAGCCTAGTACAACATTTGTTGGTGCCCCCATTACCTCTTCCTCGGATTTCCACACTGCCACCTTGCAAAAGTGCCCGTTGTCTCTCCATAGCCCCTCTCTCATATACATTTCATTAGTTTTAAAGCACTGGTAGAGGCTATCTTTACTTATCCACTTGAAATTCAGATCTGCGAAGTAGCAAAGAGGTTACAGTACATAGTCTTTGCAGCCGGCGTAGAACCTGTCATACTTCAAGGATGAAGTAAGCCTTGGGTAAATAAATAAAATTGTTGATTCACAAAGGATAGTGAGCTGCTGGCAGCACAACAGTCAGCCTCCAACTGCCTGATTTGAACCACTATCCACGTGGAATCTTCGCATAACAATGCTAGCGTTCCTTTAATGAGTCCACACGTGTCATATCATTAATACATGGATCACTACAGTAACCCCCTGTGCTACTTTATGATGAATCAAAGGTACCACTATACAAAACCCTGATCTTTCTCTGTAGCAGGAACATTGGGGCATATTATCAAGAATGGGCGTTACATTATCGCCGCTTTTATCGGCAGAAAACTGCCGATAAAGCGGCAATAATGAGCTTGATAATATGCTCTATGAATTCCAATCGAAGCCCATGTTAGATGTAAAGACATCTAACATGGGCTTCAATTGGAATTCATAGAGCATATATAAAGCCCATTATCGCCACTTTATCGGCAGTTTCCTGCCGATAAGCATATATAAAGCCCATTATCGCCACTTTATCGGCAGTTTCCTGCCGATAAAAGCGGCAACAATGTAACGCCCATTCTTGATAATATGCCCCATTATTCTCAAGAATTATCTTGGCATTTAGATTGCTGCCTGAAAGTTGGATGCACAAGGAACTCTGGGGCAGGTGCTTTTAAATCCTGAGGTCATTGCCTCCCCTCCAGGTCAGCGCCCAGTGCGGCCACACGGGTGGCACTGCTGCAAAGCTGGCTCTGCCAGTCTACACCATCACAAACTCCTTACATTTCATCCAAATTCTGGTCCTTCTTGTTAGACCTGGCACGACTTTTCTTCAAAAGGGGGCAGCCACCACTTCCATCGATACCTTAACAAATGGGCTTCCCCTAAATTGTGAAGTATACAAAAAGTTTAATTGATCCCGGCCATGGGTGATTCTGATTTAGGCACTGAAGGTGTCATCATGTTCACATCTGGCTGTCGTCCCTTGCATTTATCTATTTACTAGACATTTCAAGGACAAGAAACTAGGAGGTAGGTCTGCAATGTAAAGCTGGGGCTCCTAAAGGTCCTTGAATCAGAGAGAGAGCTTGGTCGAGCAGTGGTGGTGTAAAAGGTACAGCATGACCTTAATCCACCATAAAGATGGAATGTCCAGGATGAAAAAAATAATAACAAAAAAATAACGCCTTAATCCCATTATGTACAAAACATTACATTCAACAGAGGAAATCTGATATTTGGAGCATTAACTTCTACAAATATATCACCCCTCACATTATTTTAGATAGGTTCCATTTTCATGGTTCCTTATAGGGAGCAATGAGAGAATGTTCTGTTAGGGATATTTAGCAGCAAGGGCAGCTCCAGTTCTTTCAATGGTGCAGACATCCTTTAAAATGGGTCCCCAAAGAGGTACCCATGGTGTACCTTAAAAGGACCACTCACTGGAATGATGTAAGAAGAGCCCTCATTAAAGTACAGTTTAAACATTGTAAGAAGTTGAATGAAATGGTAATAATATTTAACAAATAATTGCATGTTGTTACCGCATCAGCAAAGGCTGCGCCATGACAAGTTAATTATCTCCACCACCTGAACAGTTGTACAGTTCCCTGAATTTCACAAACTATTTTAATTGCCAAACACATTTCCCTGAGAAACTTGAAAACAATGTACAAGCCTTCAATAGAAACTAGGATTGTCATGATGCTTTCTTCGAAAAATGACTACCACAATACTTTCAAAGTAATAGGCAAAGAACAATTCTTTTCACAAAATCTGCATAAACACTTTAAATGTACATGATTAATCTGTAATAAGTTCCATTCATATGCCACTAATACTTTCAATTGTCTATTTAATACATTTTCCTTATTGCTGATTTAGCCACCTCCTTTACTTTCTAATATGAATTGCAACCCAAAAGCCTGCCTTCCTCAAGTGGAGATTGGTCTGGTTCTCTCTGGTATAAATGGGATCAAAAAGATGATTTTACAGCATAGTTTTCACTTATATTTTCTAAAAAAAAGAAGTGTAAATGTACATGTATTTATATAGCGCAAATCACCGACACGGTATCTAAGCGCTTGCTTAGGGAACCAGTCCTGGTATTCCCCTGTGAGATACCCCGGCAGGGTTTCCACAAGGTGAAAGCCAGGCATCCCACCACGAGGGGCCATAGTGGAGATTAAGCAAGCTATTGCCCAGAGTCGCAGAGTGTGACCCCGTGAGTCGAGTAGGCACCGGAGCGAGAATTATCAAGTCCGTGAAATTTTAGAGCCCGAGACCCACCGAGGCGGGGAATCGAACCCTGGTCCATGGCTGAACTCAGCTTCCGGGTCTGCCGCCTCTAATCACTGAGCCACACTTCTCCTTAGAGGACTTGACTATGAATGCCTAATTACAATTTGACACTCTTGAACACCCATGTTTGCACGGTTGTCAGAACTATGAGTTAGTTCAATTTTATTGATAAGATCTGACAGTCAGATTGCCATCCATCCCCCGCCCCCCCAATCACTCACCACTGATACATTTCATGTTACGCCCCATTTCAGGGAGAATCATACCTGGCAGGATATATATTATATTCGATAAATAACAAACACAGTGCATCATTATTTATCTGAGACTATAAATATGGAAGCAAAACAAGGTTACTGCTAACCAAGGACTTTAGCTCTGAAAAAGCACCCTGAAATTGTACTCAATAAATATTCTAATACTTCATTCATGTTAGGAATTCCACTGTTGTGAACCCCTCCAAAATGAGAGGCACACTCTGAAAGATTTCCTTAACTCCAAGAGGAGTTTATTTATTGCAGCGCCTTTCAGAGGAAAAGAAACAGGTGTCTCTGGCTCTTCTCTATAACTAGATAGGCTTGTGTAGATCTCGAGTGTTATAAGAGATACAGTGAGTGATGTCATTCTTTGGATTATTAAATAAATATTAATTAATGGATCGACAAAATGAAAGATAAGTTAAGATAGGACGTTGAACAACATGTGTACAGTGTTCTGTAGCAGTAAAATTCAAAGAGAGGAATCAGTGTCACATAACCACAGAGACAATGGGATGAATGCATAATATATCTCCATGGAAACCATTTACTCCTGGCATGTTGTGAATGTATTAATTAATTATTACCAGTTAATTTAGATATAGTCTAATTCCTGCCTCTCAACATTGGAAACTCAAATGTAGGTGTCACTGTTGTATGAATATGAGGACATTAGAGTCAGAAAAAAAGTCAATCAGAGAGCAAACCAGGGATTTTTTTTTGCTTTAGTGAAATATTGCCTTCTGTCAATATCTCTGTTGCTTTCTTGCATGTCCCAAATTACAGACACGGGCTCAAAGGCAAAGACACCATCAAGAGGTGAACTGTTTGTGTATCACATAGAAGTGCACAGTTGGTCCCACCCCTCTCACGGCTGCCCCTTGAAATGAGGGAAAGGGACTTCTAGATGCACTTCTGGGCATCCCATGCAGGGATGTGTAGTCACTTACTGCACCCACCTGCACGGGGGTCACTTGTTCCTTTTGAAAAGCAGGTTAGGGTGCTGCTGGCTATGAAAGATGGACTGTCGGCTTCAAACAGTAAGACTCCCTATCAGGAATGTGCTGCTAGGTAGAAGTGCAGGTACAAGCTCACACCTGCACTAGGAACAGAACTATCTCTGAAAAATGGTGAACTGTCTCGGTCTTTCTAAGGCAGACGCATTTAGATACTGCGGTGTATATCATGGTTGAAGCACCTTATATGCAATATGGGTCTAGATATGTATGTCTATATGCCAATAAAGGGACAGCACAAATGGTTCCAGTGTTAGAAGAACAAAAGTGGCTGGGATAAAGAAAAGCAATTTCACAGTTATTTCTTTATGTGATGAGCCTCATGTTCAATAGCAATATGTAATAAAACCAATAGCAAAGTCAGACTTGAAACACATTCTCACTGAAATACCTAATTGGAAAACAATAATGCCATTTTCACCTGGCAAGAACATCCCGATTATTCTAAGTTTTAAACCAGACAGGTCATGGAAATTGGTTTAGAGTAGACTTCGGAGCCTGAGCCAACCATGCAAAACATATAAAGATCAAAGTACACACGGTGCTCAATTAACGCCATACATCACAAACAAAAAATAAAAAAGCCCAGTACACAGGAGCTTTGATTCAAATTATAGCTCCTTAATCCTACAGTTTACTTTATTCACATTAGGGGTACACAATATGGATTCATTCGATTAGCAAAGGTATAATATAACATAATCCTTGACTCTTCTCAGCTTGTATTATGGAACTATTACAGGAAGACGTAAGTGTAGTGTCTTATGGGGAGCACCTTCAACATGCAGGCAGCGAGTGAAAGGGATTAACATGAGAGTTCCAAGAGAAATGCAGATTCTCGAGCCACAAAATAGACTCTTCATTAATTGGATTTTTAAATGTTGGCTCAACCTATCTCCCACATTATGTAAAGGGAATAAAAGCACTAAATTATCTATTACTTGCAAATCACATTTGTACTTGATTGCTGAGGACTTTTTTCTTCGATTATAAAGTCCTCAGTGCCGCACATCAATAAGAACAAGAAATGGCACTAGTAAAGGATTAATCATAATATCACATATATTCACTTCAGAGGAAACAATGAATGCTCGTTTTGCAAATCCTATTGCTTTACAATTTATATGGTAAATGTGGATATTCAATTTGAGTGTGACCCAACATTGGTAATGTGGGAGTTTCTCTAATATCAACAGGCAATATCCAAATCCCCATCAGCGAGGTCATTATATGAAAACCATAGTGTATTCTATGCAAACAAATCTGTGTAACCTGCATGGAACACTAAACACTGATAAACAGATGCACTGTTTGAGAGTGGCAGGACCATTGGAAAACACAACATTTAAAATACAACATGTACATGTGAAGCCTTATGAATTCTATTTCAGAGATGGCAGAAATAAACTTATTTTAGTTTTGCATAAAACTAATCCTTCAGGTACCGCATTGATTGATTCTGATTTAGAATTTTGGGTACAGGATTACAATGTTGATTTAACAATTGGGCATATAACAATTACAAAGAATCATTTGGAAAAATGCTAAGAACAAGTTCTGGGTGTGGATAGCCGTCTTCAAATGATAGCTCTAATTTAACAAGGGACAAAACACTCTCGGCTACCAGAAAAAGGAAATACACTCAAAATGCAGTTCGGCTGCTGACCATGGTGCTAAAACTGCAAAACTGATAAATAAAATGAAGTCTTAACCTGTTTGACACAGAAAATCAAAAAAATCAAAATGAATCATCACACAGTACAGCAGCCACCTCTACCGGCTTGCCAGTGAAATACAGGTATTCCCTGCCCCCCTGAAACTCACAATCCCAGGAGTGGGAGATGGAGACATTCCAACTGAATCAATTTTATCTCAATGAATTGAAGGGGGATAGGTCTAGCTCCCACTGACATTTCAGTGCCCTTGAAAATACTGCATGAGCATTACTGGTAACAGTTAATGCCAATCCCTGTCAGTATTTACTACAGTGCAAGATCTGCCAGTTACGAAAACTTCTACTTCTTACACCCCTTGGAAAGCTGCTCAACCATTGGAAATAATTTACCTCGTTCATATTGGTTGTTACAGTCAGTGTATCTAAATCTGCATTGGTAGTGATAGATTCTTGTACTCGCTTTATGTGTGTGTGTCCTCAGACCCAAGCCACAACTTGTGTAGTGACAAAGGACTTGCAATAGGCAGAGTGCATACATTTCAAATGATCAGGCGGTTGGCGGCTCTTAAGTTTAAGGTATTAGCTGATTAGCACTCACTAAATTAGGAGTACACCCCCAATTCTCTCACATCAGCAAACCAAATAAAAAAAGACTGGTAGAGTGTAGCAATAGAATGCATAATCAAGCTTTGACTGTGAAGGTCTTAACATTGCTAGATAACCCATATAGCACTCAGAAAGCCTTTAATACTATGCTGAAAATGTATTGGTAAACCGCTTATTTTAGAAATATTTTCCTGAATGTGAATGTAGATGCCAGACTTTCTAGGAGGTGAACATTCTCATGACAAATCACTCCTTTATCTGTTAAACGATCTTTAATAAAGCCATCATCGTTTTAGAGAAGTTTAAAACTGATTGCTCATCAGTTTCTGCTACTATTAGCTGGTTACATATACCAGGTGAGCCAGTGGCTAAAATGCTACTAATAAGAGGAGTTAGGACCATCTTAAGGAGATCAGATAGTATTGGTGACAACTGAAGAAACAAGAAAAGTACCATTATCAACACTGCCGGGAAAGAAGATGTAATGATGTCAATGCAGAGTGCTTGGTGACCGAACGGGTCAGGCACTAGGACTGGCCCGAGTGAGGGACGGGGCGGGCGGAAAGGGAGGAGCCCGGGGACCAAGGGGTTAGTTAGCCATTGACCCTGTAAGAGGAAGGAGCTAAATAAAGGAGCTGAGACCCTCAACTGTGTCTGTGTGCAGTTTATGTAAGGAGCGACACTACAACTGGCGACGAAGGTATCCTGTCCCCACGCGTGCGTGAAGAAGGGTAACTCGGCACCCAGCGTCGTCTGGAGCTCGCCCCACGTCCGGAGGCTCGAGCGCGTTGCCAAAATGCCCACAGAGTGCCCACCTCGGCGGCGGAAAGACCAGAGCTCGCCTCGTGTGTGGAGGCTTGAGCGCGTGAATCGGAGCACCCACCGAGTGCCCACCTCGGCGGCGGAAATAGCGGAGCTCGCCTCGTGCGTGGAGGCCGAAGCACACTGCCCAAAGTACACACCGGGAGCCCACCCCAGTGGTAAAAGTGAAAGAAAGCTGCCCCACCTGTTCGTGACTCAAGCGGTGGATCCTGGCTGCCGGCGGTGAGTGAAAGCGCCGATTAACTGGGTCCCCGGTGAAGAAAACAAGAAAAACGGCCGAAATCTCGTCAGAAACGAGATTCCCGCGCGGCCATCTTAGAGTCAGGCAGCATTAGCTAATCCCCTGCGAGGGATCACCGGTGGCCATTTTGAAGTCAGGCAAAGAGCCTGAAACAGCAAACAAGCACTGGCGAGTGCAACAAAGACAACAAACAAGCACTGGCGAGTGCAACGGAAGCAACAAACAAACACTGGCGAGTGCAATAAAGACAGCAAACAAGCACTGGCAAGTGCAACGGAAGCAACAAACAAGCACTGGCGAGTGCAACAGAACAAAACAGAAATTGAATTAGGACTGTAAAAGCAGTCAGGAACAACAGACGTACAATGCCCGACTCAGCCCCCACAAGCATGATGAGAGCATCTTTTCTGCGCTGCCCCGAGCCCCTCGTTCTTGAATCCGGCGGGAGCATGGGCCCGCGATGGCAAGAATGGATAGAAGATTTTGAGGACTTCATGAAAGCATCCAAAGTGACAGACCTCGAAGAGCAACTGCTTGCTCTCAAGAACCTGATTGGCAGGGAAGGTGGACGACACATAAAAGAACTGCCAGAAGAGTCCTCTGATTCCTACAAGAAAGTACGCGAAGCACTAGACGGCAAGTTTCTACACAAAAGAAACATCGACTTCGAGCGGTACACATTCAACCTGGCTGCGCAAGAGAAAGGTGAACAAATGGGGGCATTCGTGACACGTCTGAGACGATTGGTGAAGTACTGTGATTTTGACAAGTTCTCAACTGAGGACGCCCTGCGACTAAGAGTCATAGAAGGTTGTCTTTCCGAGCCACTGAGACGCAAGCTGCTCAAGAGAAGCTACGCGTTGGAAGAGATTGTCGAGATGACAAGAGTAGATGAACAAGCCGACGAACATGCTCAGAAAATCGAAACAGGGAAAGGTGAGAGATGGGAACAAGTATTCAGGATGCAATCTCGACAATGGTACGGGCAAGACAGGACCTCGCAGCTTTTTAAATCAAGATTGCATCATCACAGTCGACCGGTGTTAGATCAGCAAGCAAAACTACAGAAATCCCCCAAGCATTTAAGAAGGGACAAGTACAGGCTGCCGACCTCTCAGCATTTACTTATGGGCCTCTGATCAACATACAGCTGTCCATCTTAGCCCTTCAAGACGAACACAGAATTATCAATATCCAAAACCATCAGATAGAATTCAGTGTCACGGAAGCACACAGCACCACGCAGGATCGATCGTGACGTGAACTTGACCCACACAATCTAAGTCTGACCATAAATGATAACAGATTTTAACCTGATCCAGGACTATTTTACTACCAATATTTACACACTGGATAAAAATACTACCAAGACACTTAAGTATTTAATCATGAAGTGAAAATACAGAACTCCTGATGAAGGCCACTCGCCGAAACGCGTTGGATTCGGTTTTGTATTTGGCGATGATAATCATTTGCTGATATATGTACTAGAATATGTATCATTGAAAATAAGAAGCCATATAAACTGGTTGTATATATATGTTTTGAATTTTATGAATTATTGTTAAAAAAAAGTATACAAACTGTAAAAGAAAAAAACTATACTATATTTATGAGAAAAAGATAATTAAAAAAAAGTTTTATAAATTCACATACTATGGTGTTAGTCAATCTATTAGGTAACAATGTGTGATGTTATTTAAGGAAATATACACATAACCCGGGTTACAGGCCAGCTTTCACAGAAGTGCAATCTCGACAAGGACACAGACGATCCCCACCACAGGAGCTTTCCTCCAGATCCAAGAGACACCACCACCAGTCAAGCAAAGGACACAAAGACACGAGCCACATGAGGGGACGATCAGACAGACAACTCAAATGCTACAGATGCGGATACGACTTCCCGCATGCAGATGCATGCCCAGCGCTAGGACAACAATGCCGGAAATGTGGCAGAGACAACCATTTTGAAAGCATGTGCGGGGCAGTACCAAAGAGTGACCACGGGGGAAGGCACCGACAATACCAGCCTTCAAACAGTCGTCATCATCAGGTCAGAGCAGTCCAGGATAGGCGAGACTCATCCACTGGGTCGTCACAATCCAGCTGCCGTTCCTAAAGGACATGTCAATCTCGGCGGTCGTCATCAAGAGAATCCCGATCCTCTTTGCCCATCCCTCAAAATCGAAAGGAATACCTCTACAGTGTAGCTGACCTTGATCAGCTGAAAGAGTACCAGCGTCTGGACATCAGAGTTGGCTCCCACCCCACCCAGTTCGTGCTAGACAGTGGGGCAACGCTAAACTATTTACCAGTAACAGAATACCAACGCATGACACCACCGCCAAAGCTGGTTGATGCCCATGTACAAGTGTATACGTGGATGTCCAAGAAGCCACTAACGTGTCTTGGGAAATTCGAGACCGAGCTGTCATATCAAGATCTCACAATACCAGCCTACATCCATGTCATCGAGGGGCCCGAAGCTGACTGCCTCCTGAGCCTAACCACTGCAGAGCGATTGAAATTGGTGGACATCTTATTCAGAGTCACTGACAAACTGACCCTCATCCAGAAGTTCCCCGAGCTCTTTCAAGGCCTGGGAAAAATAAGAACTGCCAAATAAAATTGCATACAGACGAACAAATCACACCGGTGGCGCAACACCACAGAAAAATCCCGTTTCACCTACAAGAGGCCGTAGAGAAGGAACTTCAAGACCTGCTAGAAGCCGACATCATTGCGAGAACAGATGGACCAACTCCATGGGTCTCCCCAGTCGTGGTCGTCCCAAAGAAAGGAGAAACCAGCCGAGTCCGTCTGTGTGTGGTATAGAGAGAGAGAGACTTCCAGGCCCTCACATCAGTGACATGATCACTTCACTCAATGGAGCCAAGATCTTTTCAAAACTAGACCTCAACAAAGGTTACCACCAACTAGAACTGCACGAAAGGTCAAGATACATCACAGCATTCTCGACACACCTTGGATTATTCAGATATAAACGACTAAGCTTTGGGGTGTCATCAGCAGCAGAAATATTCCAAGAGGCCATCAGGAGAACAATACATCACATTCCACAGGTCCTAAACTATAGCAATGACATCCTCGTTTATGGAGCAACGACTCAAGAACACAACAAAGAACTAGATCAGGTCTGTCAGGCGCTGATGGAAGCTAACCTCACACTCAACAAAGATAAGTGTGAACTTCACAAACCCACGCTAACATTTTTCGGACATATATTCTCTGGAAGTGGAATGAAACCAGACCCAGAAAAGGTAGCAGCGCTAAATGACACACCAAGCCCGGAGGACGTAGGCGATGTACGATCATTCCTAGGCATGGCCAGCTACTGTTCCAGATATATACCTGACTACGCCACGCTAAGTTACCCGCTAAGGATGCTCACTAAACAAGGACAGCCCTTCCAATGGTCCACTCAATGTGAAGGGGCATTTTGAGAGATCAAGAGAGCCGTAGAATCAGCAAAGGACTTGGCGTTCTTCAACCCAAAAAAGAAGACGGAGATAACAGTAGATCCCAGTCCCGTAGGACTAATAGCCATCCTCACGCAATATGAGAGAGAAGAAGACCAACGGCACATAGTGGCAAACGCCAGCAGAAGTCTAACGGACACGGAGAGAGCATATTCACAGCCAGAAAAAGAAAGCCTAGCTGTTGTCTGGGCGTGCGAACACTTCCACATTTTCATCTTTGGAAAACATTTTACACTAGTGACTGACCACCAAGCTTTGACCACAATCTTTGGAAACCCGCGAGCAAAAATGCCACCGAGAATAGAGCGATGGGGCCTACGACTCCAAGAATACACCTACACCATAATTCACAAGCCGGGAAAAGATGCAAACCCCGCAGACTACATGTCCCGGCACCCCACCAGGTCCAACAAATCAGAGCAATCATTTGCCGACGAATACATTCACTTCGTAATAGACCAAGCGAGGCCTCCGGCTGTTCCACTGGAGGCCATTTGTGAAGCGACACAAACTGATGCCACCCTGCAAGAAGTGAAGCGTCTGATCCAAACTAACAGCTGGAGACACACGCAAAGCAGTGAACAAAACGACCAAGAAATGGTGGCATTCAAACATGTCCAAGAGGAACTGTCGATAGCAGCCAATGGTCTCATCCTACGAGACACCAGAATAGTGATCCGACGACGACTCAGACAAGGGGTCAACAACTTAGCAAATGAAGGACACCGGGGCATAGTGGCCACAAAAAGAGCACTACGTGAAAGAGTCTGGTTCTCAACACTAGACCTGATGGTGGAGACGACCCTGAAGGACTGCCCGCAATGTCAACTGGTGAGCCGTCCCGATCCCCCTGCGCAACTACAAATGTCTCAATTTTTCAAAAGCGGAACAGGAGCGGGACGGCTGTCATCGGACCTGGGGCACTTACCTACTCGTTGCCTCGCCGCCGATGGGGTGCTCACGCTGCAGCTCTCTCCCGCCGCAATGGTCCAGTGAAGCCTGTGGACACCGCGGGGAGACTACAGCTCCCAGAATGCTCGGCAAGCACTCCCGCCCACTTCCGCCTGCCAGCGCGCCCGGAGGCGCTTCAAAGGGCGAAGGCTCCATCTGAGGAGCGGGGGACATTTTTCAAAAGCGGAACAGGAGCGGGACGGCTGTCATCGGACCTGGGGGCACTTACCTGCTCGTTGCCTCGCCACCGCTGGGGTGCTCACGCTGCAGCTCTCTCCCGCCGCAGTGGTCCAGTGAAGCCTGTGGACGCCGCGGGGAGACTACAGCTCCCAGAGTGCTCGGCAAGCACTCCCGCCCACTTCCGCCTGCCAGCGCACCCGGAGGCGCTTCAAAGGGCGAAGGCTCCATCTGAGGAGCGAGGGACATTTTTCAAAAGCGGAACAGGAGCGGGACGGCTGTCATCGGACCTGGGGGCACTTACCTGCTCGTTGCCTCGCCGCCGCTGGGGTGCTCACGCTGCAGCTCTCTCCCGCCGCAGTGGTCCAGTGAAGCCTGTGGATGCCGCGGGGAGACTACAGCTCCCAGAGTGCTCGGCAAGCACTCCTGCCCACTTCCGCCTGCCAGCGCGCCCGGAGGCGCTTCAAAGGGCGAAGGCTCCATCTGAGGAGCGGGGGACATTTTTCAAAAGCGGAACAGGAGCGGGACGGCTCTCATCGGACCTGGGGGCACTTACCTGCTCGTTGCCTCGCCGCCGCTGGGGTGCTCACGCTGCAGCTCTCTCCCGCCGCAGTGGTCCAGTGAAGCCTGTGGACGCCGCGGGGAGACTACAGCTCCTAGAGTGCTCGGCAAGCACTCCCGCCCACTTCCGCCTGCCTGCGCGCCCGGAGGCGCTTCAAAAGGCGAAGGCTCCATCTGAGGAGCGGGGGACATTTTTCAAAAGCGGAACAGGAGCGGGACGGCTGTCATCGGACCTGGGGGCACTTACCTGCTCGTTGCCTCGCCGCCGCTGGGGTGCTCACGCTGCAGCTCTCTCCCGCCGCAGTGGTCCAGTGAAGCCTGTGGACGCCGCGGGGAGACTACAGCTCCGAGTGTGCTCGGCAAGCACTCCCGCCCACTTCTGCCTGCCAGCGCGCCCGGAGGCGCTTCAAAGGGCGAAGGCTTCGTCCGCGTCACGGGACGCGCGCGGGCATGCGCCGGGCTGAGCCCGGGACAAGGGCGGGCCCTCCGTGGACATCAGTGGACGGGGGGGCTACCCCTCTGTCACCTCCTTCACTTCTACTGTGGTGAGTTAAAATCTTGTCTCCATGGAGTTTACGGATATCATAGCGACTCAGGATGACTTTTCTTTTCCCCCACCCACATTTGAGTCACTACTTGAAAACGCCCTCACCTTGGTCACTAATGAAATTGCAGATACGGATAGGAGAATGTCCCTGAACTGCCCTACTACCTTCATACGGCCAATATCCCCGCAAACAAGTCTCGGATTTCCCCTATCCCCCACAGTTGTAATTTCTGAACCCGTTTCAGGACCAATACCTCCTGAGACTTTGCTGGTGGAGGCCCCCCCCCGCAATAATAATTAATTCCCAGGTGGAGGCTACTACTATCGGGACTTTGGATGTTAATAATAAGCCGGGTGGGGAAAAACGCAAAAGGGATGCAGCTAAGCCCAGGGCAAACAAAAGAAAACAACCATCAATCCTCAAGAATCAACCCACGCCACAGAGCCTGTGGAATAAACAAAAATCAGCAGGGAAAGATATCATCTGTATAGATGATAATGGCTCAGCGGATACGGATGACACCTCTACTGCCACCATCAGTAATCCCACTGGGAATCAGAATATGATATGGACACAGACTGTCTCAATGGGAGTACATAATACCATATCGAAACAGAATGGGAATCTTATAGAGACTATAGTCGACACAATTTTTAATCGTTTAGAGAAACAAATGACAAAACAATTTAATAATGTTTTTAGAAGACTGGATAAATTAGAAAATGTGATAAAAAATGAAGAGGCAAAAAGAAAGGGGACTGCGACCCTGGACCAAATCAGGGGTGACCGACTATTGAAAGAGCTTGAGTTAGTTAGTAATACCTTATCTTGTGGGAAGCCAGATGTCTCGCGTCACAGTCCTAAATTGGCCGCGGACCCCAGTATCTCTGGATCCCAAGTGCCCCTTGCACTATCAACCACCCAATCCATATGTAATAATGTGGGAATTAATAAAGTAGCAATTAGTTTATAATCTAAACCCCCGCTCACTCCCTTAAACTCACTCCCACCAGTTATTGTGAATTCTAGTACTGACAACCAGAACAATAGCACCGTTCAGCCAAGTACGGCGTCGGGGCCTACTCCTGTTGACAACAGGGGTGCGGGGCAGGCTGGGCATAGCAGGCCACTTAAACACCAGGGGCCTACTCTGCATCTACCTCCTGCTGCCTGCCCATTTGTCTTGGTACTAGCAGGTATACCACCATTGAGGGAGGGACAGGGGGAATCATGGGTTCAATTGCATAATAAATGAATTGATTGGTTAACCAAGCATAAAGGTGTTTGGCACGATATCTCTAGAGAAATTCTATCAGCCCGAAGGGTATCATGGGTGGGGCCGTCATTTAAAGACATTGAAGGTGACTGTATAGTCCTCAATTTTAAAAACCCAGGGACAGTACGATTCTTGCTTAATAGAAATACCAAACCGCTCTGGCATTTCCACCATTGTAACTTCACTACCTTTAAACTATTTCTACAGACCACCAGCAAGGCAATTCCATCCAGCCCCCTTTCCCCTTAAAATGCATAATAGGTTTGCACCCCTATCTGAATTGGATATGCTAGATTGACCACCAGTTACCAACTTTGATACTATGAATGTGGATCAACCATCTCAGTCACCCAATTCGGAGCTACTATTGGACATCTCTCCGTCTCCTCTATTCATTATAGCTAGTCAACAATCTGTTAACCCAAGAACTATTATACTGGGCTCTGAATTATCTCTTGTAAGTTGGAATATAGCGGGCCTCAGATTGAAACTAAAAATTAAAGAGTGGACAGATTGGGTCTATGACAATTGTGACATATTAATGCTACAGGAGACCTGGTGTACAACTATGTCCATATTAGAGGGTTACAGTTGCCATAATTTAATGGCATCTGCTTCATCCATGGGTCGTCCTAGTGGGGGCCTCTCTATTTGGGCTAAAATAAGACCTGGGGTACAAACTAAATTGATCCAGACACATGAAAAATGTTTTATGGCTATAAAATACACTAACAGGTTGAAATTGTGTTTAATTAACTTTTATAATAACGATTTTGTGACCCACCCTAATAATAATTTTCTAATTTTGTTTAATTTTATTGATGACATTTTAATGGGACAGAAATATGGTTCTTTCGACGGAATTTGCATCGGGGGAGACTTCAACGCCCATATGTACCGTAATAATCCCCCCTGTAGAAGCGAAGAGGAACTGAGGGACCACCTAGCACTTCGTGACTTAGTGAATGCTATGGAAGTCGCTGGCAATGGAGAGAACAATATGTTAACCCCCACCTATATTGGCCAGGGATGTGCTTCCACAATAGATTACATGTTTATTTCCCCTTCACTGGGTGATATTATTCTAAAGGCTGAGGTTACTTGCTCCGCCTATAGCGACCACTACCCAATTAGAGTACATTTAAATAATCCAGGGATTATAAAGGAAGTGATGAGAGAAGATACTGGGGCACGAAATCTGGAAGTATCCACTGATAGGCTAAGAGTGGTATGGAAAGGGGTCGATAATAAAGATATTTTAGCCAGAGTTGTTAACAAACATCCAATACTAATCGAGAACTGCTTGTCTCTTGATAGATCAGGCCCAGAAGTGGTTAGTTCTTTCAGTAATCTCTGTATGGCTATTAAAGGAGAATCTTCGAAACCAGCCCGGGCTATTAAAGACCGTGGCCCTCGCTGGTTTGACTCTTCCTGCTCTAGGGCCAACAAGGAACTGAGGGAGGCCCTAAAAATTAAACCAATGAATCTGTCACTTGTTAGAGACCTAAGAGCTAGGTATAAAACCACGCTACGTATACGATCTGAGGCCCTAGTGACAGACCACTGTGAATCTCTTACCCGTACTGCGACACTGAAAGACACCACTGGATTTTGGAGAGAGGTCAAGTCCTTAAGATCCTTTGGTTCCAATATCAAAGCTATTAATTGTAATATAACAGGAGATGTCTGGGCCGAGCATTTTTCTAAAATCTATGCTGTACCAGGGTCTCCCACAAGCACTGTTCTTCCTGCTATGACTGCTGGTCCCTTGAACATTGAACTATCCGAAGTTGAAGACGCTATAATCGAAAGTGCGAGTAACAAAGCACCTGGGCCAGATGGTCTCTCAATAGATCAAATTAAATCAGAAATTAACTTCTGGGCCCCTTTACTTTGTAATCTGTTCAACAACTTATCCGACAACTCAATCCCAGAATCATGGTCAAACAGTGTTATTGTACCAATATTTAAAAAGGGTGACAGACTGGATCCTGCCTGCTACCGCCCGATATCACTGATTGACAACACACTGAAGGTCCCGGGGAGGGTAATTTTTAACAGGATGAGGAGCTGGGCAGAGGAGAATAATGTTTTACATCAATGCCAACTCGGTTTTAGAAGTCATGTGGGCACAGTTGAACAATGTTTGAATCTGAATCTGATAATGGCGAAGTACACTATTGTAAAAAAAATCCCCTTTGTACCTTGGTTTTATGGATTTAGGTTCAGCGTTTGATTTCGTTAATCGTTCTAGTTTGTGGTCACTTTTGCTTAGTTATGGTCTGGAAGATTCTTTGGTGTATTTCCTTTCTTATTTGCACAGGGACTTAAAGGCCAGAGTACGCATCAACGCTGAGGGAGAAGTTTCGAATGATATTTTAATTGGCAGGGGTGTCAGACAGGGCTGCGTACTCGCCCCACTGCTTTTTATCTTATATATTAATGGGTTGAGTAGCAGCTTGTGTGCGATAACTAAGGATGTTCCAATTATAAACGGTAACCCAACCCCTGCCCTGCTATACGCGGATGACGCGGTGCTAATGGGCCGTACACCAAATGCCCTGCGAATTTTTATTTCTGGTTTTGTTGTTTTTATGTCAGATCTGGGCCTTAATACTAATTTAAAAAAATCTTTTATTATGAACTGTGGGCCGAAAAAGTATAATATAACCTCAATTAAATCGGGCGATAACATCTTAAAATGCACAAGCACTTTTCCTTATTTGGGACTACTATTCTCTAATACCGGCTCGTGGCAGCCACATGTCGTTTATGGGAGAAACAAAATTGGCAAAGCCATCAATTCAATTCTCTCCCTACGGCAACCCAAACAAGCTGAGGTTATCACCCCTCTGCTAAATATCTATCGTACCCAATGTCAACCTACGGGAACTTATGGGGCAGAAGTGTGGGGATACTCTAACTGTATGCCAATTCAGACAGAGGAAAATAGGCTCTGCAGAAAGATCTTGGGTGGAGTTTTCTGTGCCCCAACATTCATTTGCCACAATGAGCTAAAGCTATTGTATATAGAGGACTTTATTCGATCAAGGCCCGCCCTCTTCTGGCAAAAAATTTGGCTAAACCCGGCTGCCCATTTAACTCGCAGCATAATATCTGACTGCCAACAAAGTGAAAGGTCTAATCTTGTACCATGGTTGAAAGCTGTCGAGAATAGCCTATTTAGTGTGGGCCAGGGCCTCTTGTTTAGCTCCCCAAATACTATTGTCCACGCACATAAGAAAATGGTCAAACATGCACTGTATGCCTTGTACAGGGAGGAACGGACGAGATCTGAACACTCCAAACACTCAGTTGCAAAATATATTTCCTATGCTGAGCCCGATAATGGTATTTTAGTTACACCACAGAGGTATTTGTTGATCACATTAGGAAGATGGAACAGGAGTCTTCTGTTCCGAGTACGGGATGGAAGTATTGTAAATTTATTAAGCTTTCCCCTTGGCTACAATAAACATCTGGAGCAGCTGGACTGTCCTTGTTCCAAGGGTGGCAAACAAAGCTTGATACATTATTTTTTCTTCTGCAGCTTTTATAAACTGTATACCTCCCAATATCTAATGCCATACTGTCGTAAATATGATTTAAGGGATTTTAATCAGGCAATGAGAATGTTTCAAATGATGCTTTCTGATGAGGTTATATTTGCAGTGAGCTGTTTTCTTAAAGCCAGTGTGCAGTCACGGGCAACTATGGAACTTGACTAATGAACACGTGATTATTTGTACTTTGTCACTTTGCATACTTGCATTATGTATATTTAATCATTGTATATTTGCACACAGACATTTAGTCGTTTGGGCTAAATGGATCTGATTTCTGTGGAAACTACAAAGCAAAATATCCACACACTGTGAATTTTTGTAATATTGCCATTTGCACAAACGATGCTTTGAGATATAATCACTCACTTGTAATTGAAAAAGGCTTTCTTTTTATATAATAACAAAATTAATTTGTTTTATCAAAATTGTTATGCCTTTTAACCTGTGTGTACATTTATGGATGAATTAATTCCGAATAAAGATCATTTGAATTGAATTGAAATGTCTCCACTACCGGAGGGTGTCTGGCAACACATTGCCATTGACTTCTTTGGGCCAATCAAATCGGGCCAATACGTCCTGGCCATCATGGACGAATACTCCAGATTCCCCATCGCACAACTGTGCACGTCCACAAAAGCATCGAGTGCCATACCGATCCTAGAGGAGGTCTTTGCCGCATGGGGCATTCACCTAGTGGTGAAGTCAGACAATGGGCCTCCATTCAACAGCAATGACTTTGCTGATTTTGCTCAGTACCTCAACTTCACACACTGCAAGATCACACCAGTATGGCCGCAGGCCAACGGAATGATCAAACGTTTCATGGGCACGATCAAGAAGGCCTTTCAGCAAGCAGAACTCACCGGGAAGAGCCCTCAGGCAGCACTCAATGAGGTATTGCGAGCATACCGAAGTACACCTCATTCCACCACAGGCAAATGCCCTGCCACTCTCATGCTGGGACGCCCAGTGCGCACCAGACTATCAATGATGAATCCGGCAGTGAACAATCAGTATCCCGACTCTGACCATGAGGAGATCGCGGCCAGAGATAAAATAAAAAAGGAAAAAATGAAGGACTATGCCGATGAGCGATGTCATGCTACTCCCCCTCAAATCCAAGAGGGAGACTGGGTGCTGGCACGACAAGAGCAGCACCGGAAGACTGACTGCAGGTACCATGAGGTTCCGCTCAAAGTGATACAACAAAAAGGAACTACGATCACTGCAGAGACCGATGGAAGAAGACTTACCAGAAACGTGACGTACTTCAAAAAGTGCGGACCCAATGTTCAAGAGCTACTGACCGAACCGAAGCTGGAGCAGAGAGACTCAGCGACACTGGCAACTCACAGTCAGTCCTTGATGGAGACTGCTGATGAGAATGAGCGCGACACGCCCAACATCCAGTCACGCCCCAGACGTGTGATCACAAAACCGTATCGTCTCATCGAAGAACCGTAAAGAAAGACTGTTGCCATTTTGTTGTGGTGCATATTATTTTGTTTCTTTATTCACAGAGGGGGGAGATGTAATGATGTCAATGCAGAATGCTTGGTGACCGAACTGGTCAGGCACTAGGACCGGCCCGAGTGAGGGACGGGGCGGGAGGGAAAGGTAGGATCCCGGGGACCAAGGGGTTAGTTAGCCATTGACCCTGTCAGAGGAAGGAGCTAAATAAAGAAGCTGAGACCCTCAACTGTGTCTCTGTGCAGTTTATGTAAGGAGCGACACTACAGAAGAGACAATTTGGTATCCAGTGCGTGCACATTATCTGCACGTCTGAGCTGGTTACCCGGAATGCGGTGAGTAAATGATGATGCAACTCAGTGTTGGCATGCGTAGAGTGCAAGCCTGCAGACGCATAGAGTTGGTTGGAGGATGAACCCCTGAGCAAAGATACATACCTTGTGCTGTGCGTAAATGCCTAAATATTAGTGAAGAAAATGTTGTCCTCTACTGACATGGCTCCTGTTTTGCCCTTGTATTTAACAAACAGGTGTTAATTGACTTGAAGTTATTTCATACGTCAATCTTATGCAATCAACAAGTGTTGCCAACAGAATACCTGTAAACTGCACAGCAGACAACATCCATCATGAGCATGCATGTCCTAAAGCAGATCATAAATCACTGTATTGTTTGACAGTGTTTAAGAGCTTAATATAACCCTTATAGTAGCACCATGTGCACACTTGAGACACCTGTTTAAAGCACCAGAAAAATACCAGATTCCGGACTGTAAGAGTGTGAAATGATTAGAAACCAGATTTGAAACAGCTGTGAATAAAAATCAAATTTAAATTGGCAAAGTAAATGCGTCATTTGTAGGCCAACAATGGAAACATACTAACGACCCACCCATGCACAGGTCTACGTTGTGCAACAATCAATGCTCTTGCAATCTGGATAACTATTGAGGTGATACCATCCAAATGACGTTTCATGAATACTTGCTGCAATTCATAAAACAAATCCAATCACAGTACAGTTATTTAAGCAAAAGGGACAGCACAGATCTACCAGAGAGTATCTGCTGTTGATGTCATTGCCACCCCAGTGCAAAATGGAGTCTACTGAATGGAGTTAGGTTATCAAGTTTTAAAATCAGTAGATACTGTACACATGCCAGACACATTTCAATGCAACCTAAATGAAATCCTTTCACCAGAATACCTTGCAGTGACTAGAACAAAAACACCTACTAAAATCACCTGAGATATACAATCCTATGCTTCCTTGAATGATTCAAGTAAAGACTGAAACCTACAAAGACATGTAATGTTATAATAGATATGCAAATTAATTTCTACATATTTCAAATTCCACAAGGATGGGACATTTGTAATTGCATTTGGAAGATTGATTTGTCCCACTTTTAGGACAGTAATCCAAAATGTGTGTCATGCTTTCCTTTTTTTAAAGCTCCTACAAAGTGGTACTTTGATCCTAATGCCTATTTCCCCACCCAGTTTCTCTATACAAACCTTTCTAACTTGGCCAACAGAGTTTCATTTTTTTTAAAACAAAACATAACATTAAGTTAAACAACTGGTGGGTATGCATCACAATTGTCAGACAGTGCAATAAAGGTGACGAAATTCTCACAAGTAGTTTATCCACTTTTATTCAAACAATATAAATTATTCTGCATGCTTCTAATACAGCAGAACAAGTTGGAGTCATCCAGAAACCGATCTATACTATATGTGTATGCTTGAAAAAGTAATCCAATTACATACTAGATGGGGGATTAAGAAGTGTCAGTTGAGACAGCTTCACACAAGATCTGGGTGACATGTGTGACATATATATTTGGTTTTTTATTATTTAAAATTGTGATGATAAATGTAGCACATGTTTTGCTGGAGGAAAACATGACTATTGTTTTGCATAAAGGCCTAGAGGACACGTCTGTTTAATATTAATGTGGGCACTGCAGAACAAGGGCCTATCAGATTTACAATTATGTATGATGAGCTGTGACATTTGTTCTGTTCTCTTGTAACTCAAGGCAGAAAATTGATTTTTCCACTCTCTGCAGAAACTAGTTATCACAGAGGCTCAGCAACTATAAATGAACTTTCTTAGTTCCGTATCAAATGAACTGGCTATATACAATATTGGTAGTTCCTATGTATTTCCTGAAATCTGAGCATAATGATTGTTCATTTTTTAACGTTCCTTTCTGCTCTTCACAGTCCTAATAGCTTTCGGGTCAGCTGTCTCATTTGCTCTTTCGTAAAGCCATGAAAACCTGGCTTTTTTTGCATATCTCAGTTTAAGTATGCCGGCTCGTCTGCTCACTAGTTCCATATTAGCTCCTTGATGCCCTTGGGCTAAGTTTTAGCGCGTTATACATTTTATATTCATTCATTCATATGATTGTGAGCCAACTACAGGAAACGGGCAATTTAACAAGTCCTGAATTTTTTTCTTGTATTTTGTTTGATAACATCATACATTACACAGGTGATATGTATCAACTACAGTTTCAACCTCAATTCCCACCAACAAGAGCATGGGTCAAACATTGGGCCATGCACCATCATAAATGTCACCATAAAAGGGAAGACCAAAATATAACGATAATTTAACAAACAGGGAACCTCTTAAGGACTCGAGATCACTTGTACATATATATATATTAATAATCAGCAACTACACTTGCAGGTTACATCAGATGACATAAGAAGCCTGTAAAGCGGAATTATTAAAACATTATTACTGTGGACACTTATACACTCCGATTGTAATCGACAGGAAGGGGAAAGATGGTAAACTGACCATATAGTTTAGGAGTGTGTGTAAGGAATGGATCATTGAGATGGCAGTTTGATAAAACTTATTTGTTCAGTTTGTCAATTGAGTTACCTTGCATGTTTTGCAAGGCCGAAGACATTGGGCCTGATTCACAAAATGAACTTACACTTTTGAGTAGGTTTACTCTTTCGAATAAGTTTACTCTTTTGCAGTTTCCACAAACTGCACTTTTGTACTAACTTACACTTTTGAAGTGAGTACAGAACCACAAATGCCCAACCACGGTGCTGAAAATATTGGAGGTAGGAGCTTACATTTAAATGCTGTACGAATTGATTTTTAATTATATTAATTATTTAAAATAGATACACACATAAATACAAAAAACTATTGTTAAAAAGTATATAAAAATAATACATATTTCTTCTTTAATTATAGTGTAATTAAAGACAAATATGTACTTTTATTTACATATTAATATATAAAATATATTACATTTTATATATAAAATACTTAAATAATAAATATGTACAGTTTTAGATATATATAATTAATTCATATGTTTTGATACTTTTAGCTATTTTAAATATTTTTATTTCATTTACCATTATTTCAAATCGGTTTTTATTTTAAGTATCTGCCTCAAAAGATTTCTATGGGTAGGTGATGCAGTATCAGTAGCTAGACTTACTAAAAAAGTGTAACTTCAAAAGTGTAGTTACTACAAAAGGGCAGTTTGTGAATAATGAAAATGAATAAACTCAATCAAAAAATGTAACCTTACTCAAAAGTGCAGTTTGTGAATAAGGTCCATTGTCTTGGCTCAGACAGCCATCTGCAATTATCGGACCTCTACACCTGTTCCCGGCATTGTAAGGCATTTGGCATTCAGGGAGGCCCATTATTATAATCCTAGCTACTGTTGCTTGTAACAGCTCTTTCGAGGCCTGCATGACCTCCCTCCTTAAGTTTCCTTTCCGGCTTTTCGCAGAATTTTGTATTTAGGTTCCATCCATTATGCTGCCTCCCTCCTTCACGTAATATTAGTTGGGGTGTTTGCGACCTTCCAATTTTGTGTTATGTATCTTTTTGCCAGAACCAATGCCAAATCTATAAATTTAGTGGCCACTCTTTTGTCTTGGAGCAGCTGAGGCCCAGTAATCCCTTGACCTTGGGTAACTAATCCTGATATCTCTGTAACACCATCTTATAAAATACCTATGTCCTTCTAGTATCAAGCACCCTGTGGGCAGGCCCTTATAATCTAATAAACAACAGAAAGTAGTACCAGAAGAGATCTCCCCATTTCTCTTAAGGGTAAGATATGTTCCATGTAAAATATGATAGTGTAAATATTTAAATGTCACATTTCCTAACACTCTAGGTATATAATTGAGTATCGATTTCCTGTAGTCTTCACACTGGTCCTTTCCATTTCACCAGACTGAGTTGTTAGTTGGTCATCCAAGTCACTGTGAGTCTCCCCTACTATGTCCTGGCATAGTATGGTAATGGATTTCTTCTCTTTACCTTGAGTAAAAAATCTCACAATTTTGTGTTTTTGGGAGGGTCAGCTGATTCCATATCCCAAAGGTCTTATATTACCAAAGAAAATTTGCTAAGCAGTAAAAATGTCTGTAAGGGATATAATGGGAGTTAGTCAGCATGCAGACCCCCTGCAGTCTCAAGTTCTGCCACTTTCCAAGTTTGCAAGAGGTGTCTTCTGATCACTGCCGATATCGAAGTTAGATATTTGAATATAAGATCTGAGGTACTGATTGTTTTCCCATTCGGCTTGAGGCATCTGTTCCAATAGCACTACTAAGTTGCTGTCAACAGAGTTCGTTTCTCGGATTGGCATGCTGTATCAAGAAGCAAGATAATCAGTCCCTGTCTCCTCACTCTTGCCAGTGCATAGTCATTTTCGTCAGAGTCGGAATCTGTAAGTCAGTTAGCAATCCTCTGCAATTGTGCCACAAAGTATTGAAGGTCTAGGTCATGAAGCCCTAACTAGAAGGGAGAGAGTGCTTGTGCAGTGTCACTCTTCATGTATCAGGGCTCCATATAGGTGAGCCAAGCATTCTGTTGAATTTATGGAACCTTTTGCCTGGCAGCTGCATTCAGAGGTTCAATCAATCAATCAATCACTACATTTATAAAGTGTGCTACACACCCGTGAGGGTCTCAAGGCGCTGGGGGGGAGGGGGGGGGGCCGCTATTGGTCGAAGAGCCAGGTCTTGAGGGAACTTCTGAAGGCCAGCAGGTCCTGAGTCTGTCGTAGGCTGGTGGGGAAAGCGTTCCAGGTATTGGCGGCGAGGTAGGAGAAGGATCTGCCGCCGCCGGTGGTTTTCCGGATACGAGGAACTGTGGCGAGGGCGAGGTTGGCTGAGCAGAGGTTTCAGGTGGGGGTGTGGAAGCTGAGACGGTTGTTGAGTTATGTGGGTCCGGTGTTGTGTAGGGCTTTGTGTGCGTGGATGAGGAGTTTGCTGGTGATCCTCTTGTTGATGGGGAGCCAGTGCAGGCCTCTCAGGTGGGGTGTGATATGGCTGCGTCGGAGGGCGTCGAGGATCAGTCGTGCCGAGGCGTTCTGGATTCGTTGAAGTCGTCTCAGGAGCTTGGTTGTTGTTCCTGAGTAGAGGGCGTTCCCGTAGTCGAGTCTGCTGGTGATGAGGGCCTGGGTGACGGTTTTTCTCGTATCGGGAGGGATCCATTTGAAGATCTTGCGGAGCATGCTGAGGGTGTTGAAGCAGGACACGGAGAAGGCGTTGACTTGCCTTGTCATGGAGAGGGTGGAGTCGAGGATGACACCCAGGTTGCGTGCGTGGTCTGTGGGTTCCGGGCTGTGCCTAGCGATGTGGGCCACCAAGAGTCATCCTACGCTGTTGGGGTGGGTCCGAGAATGAGGACCTCCGTCTTGTCTGAGTTCAGCTTCAGTCTGCTGTCCTTCATCCAGTCAGCTATGGCCTTCATTCCTCTGTGGAGGTTGGCTTTGGCAGTGTGGGGGTCTTCGGTGAGGGATATGATCAGCTGGGTGTCGTCGGCGTAGGAGATGATGTTGAGGTTGTGTTGTCGGGCAACGTGGGCGAGCAGTGCCATGCAGATATTGAAAAGTGTCGGGCTGAGGGAGGATCCCTGTGGGACGCCGCAGATGATCTCGGTGGATTTGGAGCGGAAGGGTGGGAGGCGGACGCTCTGGGTTCTGCCGGAGAGGAAGGATGTGGTCCAGGCCAGGGCCTTCTCTTGAATTCCGGCGTCATGGAGGCGTGCTGATAGGGTATGGTGGCAGACTGTGTCAAAGGCTGCTGATAGGTACAGGAGGATGAGGGCAGCTGTTTCTCCTTTGTCCATCAGGATCCTGATGTCGTCAGTGGCGGCGATGAGGGCCGTCTCGGTGCTGTGGTTGCTGCAAAAACCGGATTGGGAGGGGTCCAGGATGTTTTTGTCATCGAGGTAGCGGGTTAGCTGGTTCTTGACAATCTTCTCTGTCACTTTAGCCGGGAATGGGAGCAGGGAGATGGGCCGGATGTTCTTGAGGTCCTTGGGGTCCGCCTTGGGCTTCTTCAGAAGGGCGTTGATCTCGGCGTGTTCCCAGCTTTCCGGGAAAGTTGCTGTCTCGAAGGAACTGTTGATTGTCTTTCGGAGGTGGGGCGCGATGATTGTGCTGGCTTTATTGAAGACATGGTGAGGGCATAGGTCAGATGGGGATCTGGAGTGGATGGAGTTCATGATTTTGATGGTGTCTTCGTCGCTGACGTTGGACCAGGCGGTCAGGCGGCTGGTGCAGGTGGTGGTTGCAAGGGTGGTGGACTCGATGGTGGATGCGGGGGTGTCGGAGTTGAAGCTGTTGTGGATGTTGGTGATCTTGCGGTGAAAGAAGGCGGCCAGGGAGTCGCACAGGTTTTGCGATGGTGGGATGTCGTTGGTGTTGGAGCTGGGTTGGAGAGTTCTTTCACGATGCTGAAGAGCTCTTTGGTGTTGTGTGCGTTTTTGTCTAAGCGGTCCTTGAAGGCTGTCCTCTTGGCGGTCCTGATGAGTTGGTGGTGTCTGCGGGTGGTGCTCTTGTGGGCTGTGCGGCTGTCTGGTGTTCTGTCGTGGAGCCATTTCTTCTCCAGCTTCCGACAGGTGCGCCTGGATATCCGGAGGTCTTCGATGAACCAGGGGGCTTTCTTGTTGGTATGGTTGGTTTTGGAGGTCTTCAGGGGGGCGAGGGTGTCGGCGCAGTCGTTGATCCACTGTTTGAGGTTGTTTGCGGCGGTGTCTGGGTCGGTGGGGTCGGCGGGTGGTCTCAGGGCAAGGGTGGTAGTCAGTTGGTCCTTGGTGACCTTGCCCCAGCAGCGGCATGGCAACTGTTGGGTGCGGTGGTGTGTGGTGGGTTTCCTGAAGGTGAAGTGGCGCATCTATGGTCGGTCCAGTGAGGCTCGGTGGTGTGGTTGAAGGAGACGTGGGGGCTGGTGGAGAAAATGGGGGCCCGCGTGTGTCTGGCGGCGTGGGTGGGTGCCGTCACGAGTTGTTTGAGTCCAAGGTTGGCGAGGTTGTCGATCAGGGCGGTGGAGTTGGCGTCGTTGTTGTTCTCGAGGTGGAAGTTCAGGTCCCCGAGGAGGATGTAGTCCATGGAGGCCAGGGCGTGACGTACTTCAAAAAGTGCGGACCCAATGTTCAAGAGCTACTGACTGAACCGAAGCTGGAGCAGAGAGACTCAGCGACACTGCCAACTCACAGTCAGTCCTTGATGGAGACTGCCGATGAGAATGAGCGTGACACGCCCAACATCCAGTCACGCCCCAGACGTGTGATCACAAAACCGTCTCGCCTCATCGAATAACCGTAAAGAAAGACTGCTGCCATTTTGTTGTGGTGTATATTATTTTGTTTCTTTATTCACAGAGGGGGGAGATGTAATGATGTCAATGCAGAGTGCTTGGTGACCGAACTGGTCAGGCACTAGGACCGGCCCTAGTGAGGGACGGGGGCGGGCGGAAAGGGAGGAGCCCGGGGACCAAGTGGTTAGTTAGCCATTGACCCTGTAAGAGGAAGGAGCTAAATAAAGGAGCTGAGACCCTCAACTGTGTCTGTGTGCAGTTTATGTAAGGAGCGACACTACAGAAGGGACAATTTGGTATCCAGTGCGTGCACATTACCTGCACGTCTGAGCTGGTTACCCGGAATGCGGTGAGTAAATGATGATGCAACTCAGTGTTGGCATGCGTAGAGTGGAAGCCTGCAGGCGCATAGAGTTGGTTGGAGGATGAACCCCTGAGCAAAGATACATACCTTGTGCTGTGCGTAAATGCCTAAATATAAGTGAAGAAAATGTTGTCCTCTACTGACATGGCTCCTGTTTTGCCCTTGGATTTAACAAACAGGTGTTAATTGACTTGAAGTTATTTCATACGTTAATCTTATGCAATCAACAAGTGTTGCCAACAGAATACCTGTAAACTACACAGCAGACAACATCCATCATGAGCATGCATGTCCTAAAGCAGATCATAAATCACTGTATTGTTTGACAGTGTTTAAGAGCTTAATATAAACCTTATAGTAGCACCATGTGCACACTTGAGACACCTGTTTAAAGCACCAGAAAAACACCAGATTCCAGACTGTAAGAGTGTGAAATGATTAGAAACCAGATTTGAAACAGCTGTGAATAAAAATCAAAGTTAAATTGGCAAAGTAAATGCGTAATTTGTAGGCCAACAATGGAAACATACTAACGACCCACCCATGCACAGGTCTACGTTGTGCAACAATCAATGCTCTTGCAATCTGGCTAACTATTGAGGTGATACCATCCAAATGGCGTTTCATGAATACTTGCTGCAATTCATAAAACAAATCCAATCACAGTACAGTTATTTAAGCAAAAGGGATAGCACAGATCTACCAGAGAGTATCCGCTGTTGATGTCATTGCCACCCCAGTGCAAAATGGAGTCTAGTGAATGGAGTTAGGTTATCAAGTTTTAAAGTCAGTAGATACTGTACAAATGCCAGACACATTTAAATGCAACCTAAATAAAATCCTTTCACCAGAATCCCTTGCAGTGACTAGAACAAAAACACATTTTAAAATCACCTGAGATATACAATCCTATGCTTCCTTGAATGATTCAAGTAAAGACTGAAACCTACAAAGACATGTAATGTTATAATAGATATGCAAATTAATTTCTACATATTTCAAATTCCACAAGGATGGGACATTTGTAATTGCATTTGGAAGATTGATTTGTCCCACTATTAGGACAGTAATCCAAAATGTGTGTCATGCTTTCCTTTTTTTAAAGCTCCTACAAAGTGGTACTTTGATCCAAATGCCTATTTCCCCACCCAGTTTCTCTATACAAACCTTTCTAACTTGGCCAACAGAGTCTCATTTTTTTAAAAACAAAACATAACATTAACTTAAACAACTGGTGGGTATGCATCACAATTGTCAGACAGTGCAATAAAGGTGACGAAATTCTCACAAGTAGTTTATCCACTTCTTTTATTCAAATAATATAAATTATTCTGCATGCTTCTAATTCAGCAGAAAAAGTTAGAGTCATCCAGAAACCGATCTATACTATATGTGTATGCTTGAAAAAAGTAATCCAATTACATACTAGTTGGGGGATTAAGAAGTGTCAGTTGAGACAGCTTCACACAAGATCTGGGTGACTTGTGTGACATATATATTTGGTTTTTTATTATATAAAATTGTGATGATAAATGTAGCACATGTTTTGCTGGAGGAAAACATGACTATTGTTTTGCATAAAGGCCTAGAGGACAAGTCTGTTTAATATTAATGTGGGCACTGCAGAACAAGGGCCTATCAGATTTACAATTATGTATGATGTTCTGTTCTGTTCTCTTGTAACTCATGTTAACAAGGCAGAAAATTGATTTTTCCACTCTCTGCAGAAACTAGTTATCACAGAGGCTCAGCAACTATAAATGAACTTTCTTAGTTCCGTATCAAATTAACTGGCTATATACAATAATGGTAGTTCCTATGTATTTCCTGAAATCTGAGCATAATGAATGTTCATTTTTAACGCTCCTTTCTGCTCTTCACAGTCCTAATAGCTTTCGGGTCAGGTGTCTCATTTGCTCTTTCGTAAAGCCTTGAAAACCTGGCTTTTTTCGCAGATCTCAGTTTAAGTATGCCAGCTCGTCTGCTCACTAGTTCCATATTAGCTCCTTGATGCCCTTGGGCTAAGTTTTAGCGCTTTATACATTTTATATTCATTCATTCATATGATTGTGAGCCAACTACAGGAAACGGGCAATTTAACAAGTCCTGAATTTTTTTCTTGTATTTTGTTTGATAACATCATACATTACACAGGTGATATGTATCAACTACAGTTTCAACCTTAATTCCCACCAACAAGAGCATGGGTCAAACATTGGGCACCATCATAAATGTCACCATAAAAGGGAAGACCACAATATAACTATAATTTAACAAACAGGGAACCTCTAAAGGACTCGAGATCACTTGTACATAGATATATATTAATCATCAGCAACTGCACTTGCAGGTTACATCAGATGACATAAGAAGCCTGTAAAGCGGAATTATTAAAACATTATTACTGTGGACACTTCTACACTCCGATTGTAATCGACAGGAAGGGGAAAGATGGTAAACTGACCATATAGTTTAGGAGTGTGGGTAAGGAATGGAGCATTGAGATGGCAGTTTGATAAAACGTCTTTGTTCAGTTTGTCAATTGAGTTACCTTGCATGTTTTGCAAGGCCGAAGACATTGGACCTGATTCACAAAATGAACTTACACTTTTGAGTAGGTTTACTCTTTTGAATAAGTTTACTCTTTTGCAGTTTCCACAAACTGCACTTTTGTACTAACTTACACTTTTGAAGTGAGTACAGAACCACAAATGGCCAACCACGGTGCTGAAAATATTGGAGGTAGGAGCTTAAATTTAAATGCCGTACGAATTGATTTTTAATTATATTAATTATTTAAAATAGATACACACATAAATACAAAAAACTATTGTTAAATAGTATATAAAAATAATACATATTTCTTCTTTAATTATAGTGTAATTAAAGACAAATATGCACTTTTTTACATATTAATATATAAAATATATTACATTTTATATATAAAATACTTAAATAATAAATATGTACAGTTTTAGATATATATAATTAATTCATATGTTTTGATACTTTTAGCTATTTTAAATATTTTTATTTCATTTACCATTATTTCAAATCGGTTTTTATTTTAAGTATCTGCCTCAAAAGATTTCTATGGGTAGGTGATGCAGTATCAGTAGCTAGACTTACTAAAAAAGTGTAACTTCAAAAGTGTAGTTTCTACACCCTTGATTGAGCTGATAAGCCCGTTTCTCGAATCCAGTGTGATTAGTCCAGACTATACAGTCCTAGGAGATTTTAACCTACATTTAGAAAAAAATTTCGACCTGAAAGTCGCCCCATTTATTGATGCAATGTCAAATTTTGATCTAAAACAAAAAGTACACATTGATACCCAGGATGCTGGCCACACATTGGACGATATTTTCACTTCATGTGAGAATCTAACAAAAATAGATACTATCCCTATTCCGTGGTCAGACCACAAACTAATCAGTTTCTTTTTAGAAATTAAAGAGGAAACCGGGAGACCTATGGAACACATTAAACAAACTACTTACCTTGACTGGTCTAAAATGGATAACCAGGCACTTATTGAAACACTCCAATCATCATACCCTGCACTTCAAGAAAATTGTAATACAGCCTGCAAACAATTTAACGAGTGGTTGGAGAATGCAGTTAAGCTAACAGTCCCACGAAAGAAAGCCACTCTGAGAAGAAAAACCCCCTCACAACCATGGTTCTCGGAAGCACTAAAAACCCAGAAACAGACGTGTAGAAGAGCCGAAAAAAAGTGGAGAACTAATTATGATACTCACCTCAAACAAGAATACAAAGCTACTTTAGCATGCTATAAAAAACTAATAATAACAGAAAAAAGTAAATACTTTATCCATAAAATTAATGAATCTAAAAATTCTAGCACAACCCTTTTTGACACTGTTAAAAAATTATCAAAATTTGAGAACAACAACCCAGAAGCACTATCATCAGACTTCTGTAACGTGCTAGGTGAATTTTTTATTAGCAAAGTTTCATCAGTTTATGACTCTTTCAAAAACCATAGCACAGAAACAGCAAAAAAGGATATTTTACAAACAACAATCCCAGTGAGTAAACTCTCAGATCAAACCACATTGTTCCTCTTCACTCCCCGACAAGAAAGCAGATCCAAAAAGAGATCCACACCATTAACTCAGGTAGCCCAATGGACCCTTGTCCATCCAAAATACTGCACATCTGCTCCGAACAGCTGAGCATAATACTAGAAAAACTAGTTTCCCAAATTATCAATACCAGCATCTTCCCCGATGACTGGAAAATGATATCAATCAGGCCGCTTCTAAAAAAAACTAACTTAGACTGCGAAAGCCCGAACAACTATAGACCAATAGCCAGGATCCCGTTTGCCGCTAAAGTTTTAGAGAAACTATTAAATAAACAGCTATCCCGATACTTGTTGGACGGCAATTGGTTGGATCATTCACAGTTTGGCTTCCGTGAAGGACATGGAACAGAGACTGCTCTTATCACAGCAGTGGAGGAACTCAGGCAAGTACTGGACAACGGATGGAAAGCCGCCTTGATACTACTTGACTTATCGGCGGCCTTCGATACAGTCAGCCATGAGATCCTCATAACACGCCTGAAAACAGCACAATTCCATGACCTAGCCTGTGCCCTCATTGCTTCCTATTTAGAGAACAGAACCTTCTCAGTAGAATCAGGAGAGGCAAAATCCAACCAATTCAACCTACCATGTGGAGTACCGCAGGGCTCCTCGATGAGCCCTACTCTTTTTAATCTGTACGTAACTCCCCTTGCACAAATAATAAGGAACTGTGGCTTCACCCCAATATCCTACGCCGACGATACCCAAATCGTGGGCTCAATAAAAAAAGACGTAGAGAACACAGCAGAAAAATTTCAAACCTGCATGGTACAAATCAGCCAATGGATGAGAACAAACTGCCTAAAACTAAACGGGGATACAAGTGAGGTCATGATACTAGGAGGGGACATATGGTCCCATTCATGGTGGCCAAAAGAACTAGGAGGATGTCCCGAACCATCAGAAAAGGTGAAAAACCTGGGAATCACTTTAGATACCAATCTTTCTTTTGATGCCCAAGCCAGTAAGCTGGCATCATCACTTTGGTACATCCTCAAAATGATCAAGAAAATCCTACCTTACCTACCACATGACTCCCGCAAGACAGTGGTGACAGCATTAGCCTTGTCCAGACTGGACTACGGGAACGGCCTATACGCCGGAGCCAGAAAGAAAATCCTACTCAAACTCCAACGCCTGCAGAATGCAGCAGCCAGGCTGATACTAGGGATACCAAAATTTGAAACAATCAGCCACAAACTAAAAAATCTGCACTGGCTGCCAATTGTAAAAAGGATACAATTCCAATCACTATGCCTAGCATATAAAGCAATTAATGGAACTGGATCACAATTTCTAAAAACCCATTTAAAACTATATGAGCCAAATAGACTTCTTAGATCCAGCCAAATGAAAATAATCAGTGTCCCAAGATTTAAGAGAGCTAACTGGGGCGGAAGAAGTTTCATGGTGCACACGGCAAGAATCTGGAACCAACCTCCGCTAGATATAAAAAACAGCCCATCTTTGAAATCCTTCAGAAAGGAAGCTAAAACGTGGCTTTTCTCCACATAGGCCTAAATCAACATCCCCACGAGCCAGCGGTATCTCACAGCGCCAAGACGCCCTCGGGCAATCGGGCGCTCTACAAAAATAGTTAAATCAAATCAAATCAACTACAAAAGGGCAGTTTGTGAATAATGAAAATGAATAAACTTAATCAAAAAATGTAAACTTACTCAAAAGTGCAGTTTGTGAATAAGGTCCATTGTCTTGGCTCAGACAGCCATCTGCAATTATCGGACCTCTAAATCTGTTCCCGGCATTGTAAGGCATTTGGCATTCAGGGAGGCCCATTATTATAATCCTAGCTACTATTGCTTGTAACAGCTCTTTCGAGGCCTGCATGACCTCCCTCCTTAAGTTTCCTTTCCTGCTTTTCGCAGAATTGTGTATTTAGGTTCCATCCATTATGCTGCCTCCCTCCTTCACGTAATAATAGTTGGGGTGTTTGCGACCTTCCAATTTTGTGTTATGTATCTTTTTGCCAGAACCAATGCCAAATCGTTAAATTTAGTGGCCACTCTTTTTTCTTGGAGCAGCTGAGGCCCAGTAATCCCTTGGCCTTGGGTAACTAATCCTGATATCTCTGTAACACTATCTTATAAAATACCTATGTCCTTCTAGTATCAAGCCCCCTGTGGGCAGGCCCTTATAATCTAATAAACAACAGAAAGTAGTACCAGAAGAGATCTCCCTATTTCTCTTAAGGGTAAGATATGTTCCATGTAAAATATGATAGAGTAAATATTTTAATGTCATATTTCCTAACACTCTAGGTATATAATTGAGTATCGATTTCCTGTAGTCTTCACACTGGTCCTTTCCATTTCACCAGACTGAGTTGTTAGTTGGTCGTCCAAGTCACTGAGAGTCTCCCCTACTATGTCCTGGCATAGTATGGTAATGGATTTCTTCTCTTTACCTTGAGTAAAAAATCTCACAATGTTGTGTTTTTGGGAGGGTCAGCTGATTCCATATCCCAAAGGTCTTATATTACCAAAGAAAATTTGCTACGCAGTAAAAATGTCTGTAAGGGATATTATGGGAGTTAGTCAGCATGCAGACCCCTGCAGTCTCAAGTTCTGCCACTTTCCAAGTTTGCAAGAGGTGTCTTCTGATCACTGCCGATATCGAAGTTAGATATTTGAATATAAGATCTGAGGTACTGATTATTTTCCCATTCGGCTTGAGGCATCTGTTCCAATAGTACTTCTAAGTTGCTGTCAACAGAGTTTGTTTCTCTGATTGGCATGCTGTATCAAGAAGCAAGATAATCAGTCCCCGTCTCCTCACTCTTGCCAGTGCATAGTCATTTTCGACAGAGTCGGAATCTGTAAGTCAGTTAGCAATCCTCTGCAATTGTGCCACAAAGTGTTGAAGGTCTAGGTCATGAAGCCCTAACTAGAAGGGAGAGAGTGCTTGTGCAGTGTCACTCTTCATGTATCAGGGCTCCATATAGCTGAGCCAAGCATTCTGTTGAATTTATGGAACCTTTTGCCTGGCAGCTGCATTCAGAGGTTCAATCAATCAATCAATCACTACATTTATAAAGCAAGCTACACACCCGTGAGGGTCTCAAGGCGCTGGGGGGGGGGGCGCTATTAGTCGAAGAGCCAGGTCTTGAGGGAACTTCTGAAGGCCAGCAGGTCCTGAGTATGTCGTAGGCTGGTGGGGAGAGCGTTCCAGGTCTTGGCGGCGAGGTAGGAGAAGGATCTGCCGCCTGTGGTTTTCCAGATACGAGGAACTGTGGCGAGGGCGAGGTTGGCTGAGCGGAGGTTTCGGGTGGGGGTGTGGAAGCTGAGACGGTTGTTGAGTTATGTGGGTCTCGTGTTGTGTAGGGCTTTGTGTGCATGGATGAGGAGTTTGCTGGTGATCCTCTTGTTGACGGGGAGCCAGTGCTGGCCTCTCAGGTGGGGTGTGATGTGGCTGTGTCGGAGGGCGTCGAGGATCAGTCGTGCCGAGGCGTTCTGGATTCGTTGAAGTCGTCTCAGGAGCTTGGTTGTTGTTCCTGAGTAGAGGACGTTCCCGTAGTCGAGTCTGCTGGTGATGAGGGCCTGGGTGATGGTTTTTCTCATATCGGGAGGGATCCATTTGAAGATCTTGCGGAGCATGCGGAGGGTGTTGAAGCAGGACGCGGAGACGGCGTTGACTTGCCTTGTCATAGAGAGGGTGGAGTCGAGGATGACACCCAGGTTGCGTGCGTGGTCTGTGGGTTCCGGGGCTGTGCCTAGCGATTTGGGCTACCAAGAGTCATCCTAGGTTGTTGGGGTGGGTCAGAGAATGAGGACCTCCGTCTTGTCTGAGTTCAGCTTCAGTCTGCTGTCCTTCATCCAGACGGCTACGGCCTTCATTCCTCTGTGGAGGTTGGCTTTGGCAGTGTGGGGATCTTCAGTGAGGGATATGATCAGCTGGATGTCGTCGGCGTAGGAGATGATGTTGAGGTTGTGTTGTCGGGCGACGTGGGCGAGCGGTGCCATGTAGATATTGAACAGTGTCGGGCTGAGGGAGGATCCCTTTGGGACGCCGCAGATGATCTCGGTGGATTTGGAGTGGAAGGGTGGGGGGCGGACGCTCTGGGTTCTGCCGGAGAGGAAGGATGTGGTCCAGGCCAGGGCCTTCTCTTGATTTCCGGCGTCATGGAGGCGTGCTGATAGGGTACGGTTGCAGACTGTGTCAAAGGCTGCTGATAGGTCCAGGAGGATGAGGGCAGCTGTTTCTCCTTTGTCCATCAGGATCCTGATGTCGTCAGTGGCGGCGATGAGGCCGGTCTCAGTGCTGTGGTTGCTGCAAAAACCGGATTGGGAGGGGTCCAGGATGTTTTTGTCTTCGAGGTAGCGGGTTAGCTGGTTCTTGACAACCTTCTCTGTCACTTTAGCCGGGAATGGGAGCAGGGAGATGGGCCGGAAGTTCTTGAGGTCCTTGGGGTCCGCCTTGGGCTTCTGCAGAAGGCCGTTGATCTCGGCGTGCTCCCAGCTTCCCGGGAAAGTTGCTGTCTCGAAGGAACTGTTGATTGTCTTTCAGAGGTGGGGCGCGATGGTTGTGCTGGCTTTGTTTAAGACATGGTGAAGGCATAGGTCAGATGGGGATCTGGAGTGGATGAAGTTCATGATTTTGATGGTGTCTTCGTCGCTGATGTTGGACCAGGCGGTCAGGCGGCTGTTGCAGGTGGAGGTTGCAAGGGTGGTGCACTCGATGGTGGGTGCGGGAGTGTTGGAGTTGAAGCTGTTGAAGCTGTCGTGGATGTTGGTGATCTTGCGGTGAAAGAAGGCGGCCAGGGAGTCACACAGGTTTTGCCATGGTGGGATGTCGTTGGTGTTGGAGCTGGGTTGGAGAGTTCTTTCACGATGCTGAAGAGCTCTTTGGTGTTGTGTGCGTTGTTGTCTAAGCGGTCCTTGAAGGCGGTCCTCTTGGCGGTCCTAATGAGTTGGTGGTGTCTGCGGGTGGCGCTCTTGTGGGCTGTGTGGCTGTCTGGTGTTCTGTCGTGGAGCCATTTCTTCTCCAGCTTCCGACAGGTGCGCCTGGATATCCGGAGGTCTTCGTGAACCAGGCGGCTTTCTTGTTGGTAGGGTTGGTTGTGGAGGTCTTGAGGGGGGCGAGGGTGTCGGAGCAGTCGTTGATCCACTGTTTGAGGTTGGTTGCGGCGGTGTCTGGGTCGGTGGGGTCGGTGGGGTCGGCGGGTGGTCTCAGGGCGAGGGTGGTAGTCAGTTGGTCCTTTGTGACCTTGCCCCACCAGCGGCATGGCAACTGTTGGGTGCGGTGGTGTGTGGTGGGTTTCCTAAAGGTGAAGTGGCGCATCTATGGTCGGTCCAGTGAGGCTCGGTGGTATGGTTGAAGGAGACGTGGGGGCTGGTGGAGAAAATGGGGGCCAGCGTGTGTCTGGTGGCGTGGGTGGGTGCCGTCATGAGTTGTTTGAGTCCAAGGTTGGCGAGGTTGTCGATCAGGGCGGTGGAGTTGGCGTCGTTGTTGTACTAGAGGTGGAAGTTCAGGTCCCCGAGGAGGATGTAGTCCGTGGAGGCCAGGACGTGGGTGCTGACGAGGTCGGTGTTGGTGTCGCTGAACTGTGGTCGTGGTCCGGGTGGTCTGTAGACGAGTGTTCCTCTGAGGGTGGTGTTGGGGTCGGTGTGGATCTGGAAGAGCATATGCTCGGCGGTGGTGACGGTGTCGTCGGTGTTGGTCGAGACTCTGAGGGTGTCCTTGTGGATGATGGCTATTCCCCCTCCCACTCCGTTGGTGCGGTCTCTACGAGAGATCTTGTAGCCATTTGGGATGGCAATGGCGATGTCTGGTGCTGAGGTGGCGTTCAGCCAGGTCTCCGCTAGGAATGCGACGTCGGGAGCGGTGGAGTCTAGGAGGTCCCAGAGTTCGATGGCGTGTTTGCGAGCAGAGCGAGTAATGAGGAGGATGCAGCGGAGGTGGTTGGGTTCTCTGGTTGGTGGTTTGGTGGGCTGGATGCTGGTGAATCTGCAGTTCCGGCAGGCGAAGGGCCCTTGGTTGCGCTTCAGGGTGGCTCGGTAGCAGGGGTGGTCTTGTCTGGAGTTGAGTGCCTGGAGGGTGCTGGAGCCGTAGAGCAGTCTGGTGTTGCGGGGGGCGCAGGGTCCAGGGGTTCTGGTGCTGGGCACGGTCCAGGCGCGGACGGGGGCAGACGGGCTTGCCTTTGGCGCGCCCGTCTGCGCGCGTCCGCTGCGCGGTCTCCATAAGAGGCCAAGTGGGAGGGAGGAGCAGCTGGGAGGCGGGAGCGGGGCGGCCAATGGGCAAGGGCATGGGGTAGAGAAAGGAAAAAAGGGTCAGGCCGCGGGGGAGCAGCGGCGGAAAGCAGGGAGCGGGGGTGGCACAGAGGGCAGGGGCGCATGAGGAATGCCTAAGAAACCACAAAGCACAAAGACAATAATAATAAACAGGAGAGCAACAACAAAATCATAGTGGGGAGAAAAAAGGAACGCAAAGAAAAAACCTGCAGCACACCAGTGGCGAACCCTCATCAGCACTCGGTACCTTGAGGGGTCGGGTGGCGTGGGGAGTGACCTGGGGTCAGGTCACACTCACCTGCGCCGCTCGGCCTCCATAAGAGGCCAAATGGGAGGGAGGACCAGCTGGGAGGCGGGAGCGGGGCGGCCAATGGGCGAGGGCACAGGGTAGAGAAAGGAAAAAGGGGGCGGGCCGTGGGGGAGCAGCGGCGGGAAGCGGGGAGCGGGGGGGGGCACAGAGGGCAGGGGCGCACGAGGAGCACCTAAGAAACCACAAAGCACAAAGACAATAATAATAAACAGGAGAGCAACAACAAAATCACAGTGGGGGAAAAAGGAATGCAAAGAAAAAACCTGGGGCACACCAGTGGCGAACCCTCATCAGCACTCGGGACCTGGAGGGGTCGGGCGGCATGGGGAGTGACCTGGGGTCAGGTCACACTCACCTGCGCCGCTCGGCCTCCTTAAGAGGTCAAGTGGGAGGGAGGAGCAGCTGGGAGGCGGGAGCGGGGCAGCCAATGGGCGATGGCACGGGGTAGAGAAAGGAAAAAGGGGGCGGGCCACGGGGAAGCAGCGGCGGGAAGCCGGGAGCGGGGGGTCACAGAGGGCAGGGGCACACGCGGAGCGCCTAAGAAACCACAAAGCACAAAGACAATAATAATAAACAGGAGAGCAAAAACAAAATCACAGTGGGGAAAAAAGGAATGCAAAGAAAAAACCTGGGGCACACCAGTGGCGAACCCTCGTCAGCACTCGGGACCTGGAGGGGTTGGGCGGCGTGGGGAGTGACCTGGGATCCCAAAAGAGGTTCACTTCCATTTTCATTTGGTAATTACTACCCATCCCAGATAATGGCAGTACTCCCCAGAAAAACAACATCCTTTGTAACGTAACCATGGCTCTGCCAACATTGCCTTCAACTACTTCTAGGGCCTTGGGATATATATGTGTTCCCTTGTATCGGAATGTATGTTGCTCCCAATAAAGTGAGTCACAGGTTTGGAAAGGGGATCTTCCAGTCTGTTCTTATCTGATTGGCTACATGCAAGACTTTTCCCTATTTAACATGTACACCACGTACATTCCCAAAACATTTAAGTATACCTGTTAGTGCATGTTGCCACTTTTTGACATTATGGGGGTCATTAGTATGGCCACCGGGAAACGGGACCGCACTCTGAGGGTGCGGCGATCCCGCACTCCGAATAAGGATGCGCCCGCCACACTGGCGGGCGCTTGGCGCATTTGCAATGCCCAAAGACAGGTTGTGCCTTTCAATGCACAACGTGACCGGCATCGCGCGGTGCCTGCCACGTTGTTCATTGAAATGCAGGTGGTACCATAGGTACTCCCCATGTGCACCCCCACCCCCAGTGTCCCTGGGGCCCCGCAAAGGGCACCCACAAGCAGACTCCACATGCCTTTCTGTGTTCCCGCCACATTGTAATATGGGTGGTGGTGTCTAACAGACACCGCCAACATATTGAACCTTTTTCCGCCCGGTCGACTTGACGACCGGGCAGAAAAGTGGCTGACGGTCTTTCCTGTAATATGGTGGGGGTCTTTGCTGCATGGATGGCGGGCGGATCGCCCCCGCCGGGCCTGCGGTGACTACCGCCGGCCCGGCGGGGCAATCCGCCTGCCATCCTAATGGGCCCTATATGTGTAAGGGCTCCATAATTAATGTAAGTATCAATGGGGACCAAAGACAGGTTGATGTTTCCTTGTTTTCACTAGCTAGCTGTTTTAGGCCATGTAATCAGTGACCAACCTTGCTATTGATTCACCGTATAAAAGAGACAGCCAAGTTAATATAGCTTTTCCCTAAAGTATTTTTTACAATACTTTTTATATATAATTCAAATTGACAGTAGTGAAAGCTTTTAGTAGGCCAGTCTCTAATACTGCTGGGCATTTGGTTTTGCTTGGAGTAATTTCCATCACATAAGAAAGCTGACTGATGTTTGGGTAGTTGTTTCGTACTGGTGAAAATCCACTTTGATATGTACAACACTAGAAAGGAAGGTGAGGAAGTGGTTTATAATAAGAATATTATAATTAACAAAAACAATTGATATAGGTGTGTATGGCTTACCACCCAGTTGAGGGGCTGATACTATCAGAGATTACACAATAAATGGGGCCAATAAACAAGTGGTGGGTGCTGCTGTGTACATTTAGAAATGGCTTGAAGCCAAAATGGCAACATGTGTTGCAGAAACTTCTGTGTAAATCCTGTGATCCAGGGGTCTTGTCATTAGTCAATTTGCCGATGAGCATCTTAGTTCCTTGAATAGTTAGTGGAGTGTCTAGTGAATCGATCTGTTCTCTGGCCAAGAGGTAACTTTGCCCTATCTAAGCGCTCGATGATGACAGAGTGAATAACGGTTTTGTTCTTCCTGTCTAATGTGGAGTGATCTCTTATTCTGAAGCGTCTATTCAGGGACCACACTGGTTGGATGCTTCTTTTTGTCTACATTGCCGCCACAATGAGTATTTGTATCCATGGATCGCACTACAGTGCACACAGGCCTTTTTAATTGAAGTTTGAGGTGTTTATGCCAACCGTTTCTGGTTCATTTCAGCATTAGCAGTGTGCCAAAACATTACTTTGATGACAGACTGCAATAAAAAAGAAGGATATTGATAAACTGACAATCAAGCTGCCCAAAAGGTTGCATGTATGAACACCCACTCTATAGCGTTTGGGGATTAAATGAGATGTGTTCCCAGCTACACGAATCAGAAACAGGGATTCACTGCACCAGAAAGTTAAAAATGACAACAGAGCACAAATATTGAAAGGAACTTATTCTGCTGGTGTGGTATGATGTTGTGGTTTACTGCAATTTGTAGTTCTGTCAGAATTCCTCACATCAGCATATTTAAGCTAAAACAAATGTCTAGATGGGCAGCGTCCGTGGGGGCTTATGGGAACTGAGTTCTATCACACTCTCAAAATGTGGTTGAATATCCAGAAAGTCTAGGAAAGGCAGGAAGTAGCAAATCTTACTTTACCTATTTAACATGTTGCAAGACCAAGTAGTCAAGCCACACAGGCTTAAATCAGGACAGCAGTGGGAGCGGTAATGATGAGTGGGACATCTACAAGACTCTCTGATGCTCAACAGATAACATCCCAGTGTGCTATTTCGCTTTAGTCCCCAGTATGAAAGAGATATTGCTGTGATCAATTTTTGGGTGACCCTCTAAATTTTATGAATGAGGGAGCTCTCTCGCTATTGCTTATCCAAAATCCATCAGCTGCTTTTGGAACTGTGCACTGCTGGATTATGTTACATTTACTGCCTACTGTGGCCATGAACATTGAAGCATTAATCTGGACACATTCTTTGTCTGAGCAGAGATCCCAACAAGTTAAAATCAGATTCTATTCCTCTGAGACTGCTTTCCTCTCCTCTGGGGACCTGCATAGATCCACTCATCCAAAATCCAACTACTTTTCACATTGTAGCCTGGTGTTAGCCCATTCCTAAAATGACTGTACAATACAATTATTAGTCTAACTCCTCTTAGCAGTCCAATTAAGGAAGACAGGCAGGGTTCTTCCTTTACCCGCTTGTGGAGGTTGTAATGTTCCCAGCCGCGCAGGGGTGTTTCCTTTCACACCCTGGCACCCCTTATCATGTTGGTTGTGCCCGCAGTCACATGACCACGAATTATAAAATTATCAGGGAGTCTGTTTGTAAGCAGTGCCACCGACTACAGCCAGAGTGTGTGCTTGTTCACTGTGCGCCCATTACAGTGCCAAGCTCCATCATCTTGCTTAGGCCTGGCACCACAGGCGAGGCCACCAACACAAAAAAGTGATTTGACAAGTCACACATTGCGTAAAAGAAATATTGGCTACAAGATATCTTGGCTCTGTGACCTTAATCTAGACTATGTTAGACAGTACTCTGAACGAAGACTACCCAGTTTTTCTCACACCAAGACTACTCTGTCTAGAGCACAATAAACATCTACCCCTACTGGTGTACAAGTTCATTTACCCAATGCAGGGTAATAGACAGATTGCCCCCACACCTCCCCCCATGGAAGTCTAAATAGTACTACACATGAGGAACAGGGCCCAGTTAAATGAACCAGCCAGTTCTTCAATATATATTAATTCTCGCAGAAATTCAAAAGTAAATGTTTGGGTCACAAAGGAACAGACAGACACAATGAGGCACATAAAGTGTGAAAAAGGCTGCTTTATGGAAGACAGGTGCATTACAAAAACAATACTTTTGGCCTTGCCGTAGAAAAACTAAATCTAACTATACATTGCGTCATCTACTTATCCTGCTCCCCCCACCCCTAACGTTTTCCCAGTCTTCTCCTTTATTTGCAACTATTTAACAGCACCAACTCATTCATTAACTGTTGAACCGTTAAACCCTGTAACTTCTTTGCTACTTCTCTAAAGATCTAACTAACTGAGTATCTCCTATCTTAACCTTACCTGTTCCCGTAGTAACTTGTTCCCAACCCTAAAGTAAACTGTACACCTGTACATAACTAGCTACCAGGCACCTTGCACCTTCCTACAGCGACAACCAAATACATATTTTTGACTGTCCCTTAAGCCAGATGCACCTGCCCTAAACGAAGAAGCCCAGAATTAGAAATACCCTCAAACCCATTTAAAGGGAGGGAGGGAATAAAAGAGAAACTGGCCTGCAGATAACTGGCTGCTGTGTCACCTTCTCAAAATGGTGTTGCAGCGACCAAAATGGCCGGCTATAAACGTCCCGCGCCAGCCCATTTTGAAATGTTGACTCGCTCTAAAATGTATTGCTGTAAATCTACTCATTTGTAATACATTAACACAACTGCTCTGTGCTGTAGAATGTGTGTTATCATTGCACACAAACCACTCATGTTTAAATGTAGAGGACACTAGGAATGCAGCAGTTTTATTTTTTAATTTTCTTGAGTTTTATATAGCGCTGGCTAGACCCTGAAGTATCAGAGCGCTTTACAATAGGAACAACAGTGAGTTACACAAATGATAAAATTAAACATTTTTCACAGAAATTTCTAAGTAAATGAAAATCATAAGAGGCAGAGAAGGAAAGGGGGACAGAAATATCAGTAAAAGAATAGGTGGGGGAGGGGAGAAGGGAACCTGAGGGGGAGGGAGTGAAGACAGTCAAGCGAAAAGAGAAAACGTTCAATTAAAAGTCAAGGTAGCATAACGATTAACATAAGGTCAAGGTAAAAGACAGAGTTGTACCGATTGAACAAGGAGAGTGGAAAAATCATAGGGGGGAAGGTATAGGGGGATTAAAGTAGTGTTCTGAGAGAGAGATTGAGAGAGAGAGGGTGAGGGGAGAGGGGGGAGTCCGGGGGATGGAGTTAAGGCAGACTAGAAAACGGGAGAAAAACAATAGAGGATCGTCAGGGGAGACCGGAGGCAAGGGGGAAAGGACAGAGGTCGAAACAAGATGATGGGTCAGGGTCCTGGGAATCGACAATTGCCAGCAACAAAATGGCGGGCAGAGCAAAATTCAAAGAGTCAAACAGTCCATAGATGCAAACCAGGAAGCAGGATTAAAGTGCAAAGAAGTCAAAGTCAAAAGGGGGGGAAAGCAGTTCCAAAAACAAAAGCGGGTGAAAGGTAGAAGGGGCGTGCAGGCTCGGGGCCACTGAGGCATCGTCTGCCGGGCATGCTCCCGCATCCCTATACCTGGATAAGAATTCACTGGTCACAAAGGCAGGTGGAAGCAGTGGTCGAAGTGGGGACAAAAAAGTGGGGGAACTGTGGGCGGAGACTCAGGGGGCGGGAATAGGCAGAGGATTGGATTAGTGGGCGGAATCGGAGGTGTGGCTAAAAATAGCAAAACATACCAATTTTTAGTGCATTTGGCATTTCACTGACCAGTTACAGCTTATAACGTTATTTAATTCAAACTATCCATAAACATGTTCATTTGAGGTTTAATATATAAGTTGTTTATCTTTAATTCATTTACAATGTGGGACATGTTTCCAATCACAGAATATTCCAAATACGCTTATAAGTGGAATCATAAGCCATTTGTCTCCGAGCCATGCAGTTTCTTTCATTGGCACTTACTGCATTGCAAATCCCTGGTGAGTTTGCAATTTCAAAATGGAGGCACCAATGGGTGAGGTGGACTTGCCTCAAGGGTCCTGTGTATCATCCCCAGATCGAGCCCCCCCTTCCCACCGTCATTCTGGCATCGATCAATATCCTGCCTTATACATACCCATGTTCTGTCCTCTCTTTGCCACCATTACTTCCTGGCATCGCTCATTACCGTACTTCTGGCATAGCAGGGTTGAGCCCTCCTCTTACCAACCTACATCTTGGCCTCACTCTTAACCCTGATTCCAGCAAACCCAGATCTAGCCCTCCCCAATTTTAATTCCTGCCATCGCACATTACTCTGCTTCTAACATACCCTGATCCAGCTTTGCTTTCGCCCACTCACACTTCCTGGCATTGAACAAAATCCTGCTTCCGGCATAGCCAGGTTCAGCCCTACCCTTGCACCCTTAGCCCCTGGCATAGTCGTTAGTATGCTTCTACCATACTTAGATCCAACTCTCATCTCGTCACCCTTAGGTTCTGGCTTTGCTAGCTACCCAACTCCTTGCATACAGGGTATATCCTTCCTGTCACCTTACTTCCTGGCATTGTCCTTTACCCTACTTCTAGCACACCAGGATCAAACCATTCTGTTGCCACCCCTATTTAAGGCAATGCTAATTACTTTACCTTTAGGATGTCAGGAGCCAGCTCTCCCCTCACCATCCTCACTTTCTAGCACTGCTCATTACCATGCATCTAGCATACCCAAATACAGCCCTCCCATCACCCCCCTTACTTCCTGGCACTCATTACCTTGCTTCTAGCATACCCAGCTTCAGCTCTTCCCTTACCGCCTTTACTTCATGTTATAGTTTATTGCCATACCTCTACCAAACTCAGATCTAGCCTTCATCTCGTCCTGCTTAGTTTCTGAAATCACTCATACCAAAACTTGGGGGATACCCAGGTACAGCCTTCCTCTGACCACCCTTACTTCCTGGCATTGCTCTTTACCTTAGTTCTAGGAGTGATTCAGCCCTTCTGGTGCCATCGCTACTTCCTGGAATTGCTAGTTACCTTGCTTATAGCATTACTAGAGTTAAACCCTATTTGCTAACCTTACTTAAAGGTATCCCAAATTACCTTACTTCTAGCATACCCAGATCCAACCATCCCCTCACTACCCTTACTTTTTAGACATCATTACCCTGCTTCTACCATAGACAGGTTCTGCCCTTCCCTCGTCCTCTACCTCCTTGCACCGCTTATTATTGCCCTACTCTAGAACACCCAGGTCCCACCCTCCTCTTGCCACCCTTACTGCCCGGAATCGTTCATTACCCTAGGTCTAGCCATAGTTGGATCTCGCCCTCCCTTCGGAACCCCCACTTCTTAGAATCATTCATTCCCCAGCTTCTAGCTTACATGGTTCATTTCTCCTCTTTCCACCCGTACTTCCTAGCACCACTCATTTCCATGCTTCTTCATACCCAGATTCGGCCCTTTCTTCACCCCTCTGTATCATGGCATCCCTCATTATCCAACTTCTAGCATACCCAGATCCTGCAATCCCCCTCAACCTTACCTCCTGGCTTCGCTCATTACCCTATATTTAGAGTACCCAACTCCAGCCCACCCTCCCCACCCAAACTTCCTGGTATCACCCATTACCTTGCTTCTAGCATACCAAATTGTTCACCCTCACAACGCTCATTACCCTGCTTCTAGCGTCCCCACATCGAACCCTTCCTCACCCCCATGCTCTCTGGAATTACCCTGCTTCTAGCATACCTACACCCAGCACTCCCCTCGCTACCCCTCACTTCCTAGCATATCATTACCCTGCTTCTAGCATACCCACATCCTGCCCTCCCCTCGCTCCCCCTCACTTCCTGGCATCACTCATTGCCCTGCTTCTAGCATACCCACATCCTGCCCTCCCCTAGCTCCCCCTCACTTCCTGGTATTTCTCATTACCCTGCTTCTAGTATACCCACATCCTGGCCTCCCCTCGCTCCCCCTCACTTGCTGGCATCATTCATTACCCTGCTTCTAGTATACCCACATCCTGGCCTCCCCTCGCTCCCCCTCACTTCCTGGCATCACTCATTAACCTGCTTCTAGCAAACCCACATCCTTCCCTCCCCTAGCTCCCCCTCACTTCCTGGCATCACACATTACCCTGCTTCTAGCATACCCACATCCTGGCCTCCCCTCGCTCCCCCTCACTTCTTGGCATCACTCATTACCCTGCTTCAAGCATACCCACATCCTGGCCTCCCCTCGCTCCCCCTCCCTTCCTGGCATCACTCATTACCCTACTTCTAGCATACCCACATCCTGGCCTCCCCTCGCTCCCCCTCACTTCCTGGCATCACTCATTACCCTGCTTCTAGCATACCCACATCCTGGCCTCCCCTTGCTCCCCCTCACTTCCTGGCATCACTCATTACCCTGCTTCTAGCATACCCACATCCTTCCCTCCCCTAGCTCCCCCTCACTTCCTGGCATCACACATTACCCTGATTCTAGCATACCCACATCCTGGCCTCCCCTCGCTCCCCCTCACTTCCTGGCATCACTCATTACCCTGCTTCTAGCATACACACATCCTGGCCTCCCATCGCTCCCCCTCACCTCCTGGCATCACTCATTACCCTGCTTCTAGCATACCCACATCCTGCCCTCCCCTAGCTCCCCCTCACTTCCTGGTATTTCTCATTACCCTGCTTCTAGTATACCCAGATCCAGCCCTCCCTCACCACCCTCACTTCCTAGCATTTCATCCATAGACTGCAAACTGCCCAGGGGGCACATAGGGCGAGGGCATGAAAAAGACTCGAAGGGCATCAGCAGAGCCTCAGTACTGTAATTGCAGGTTAAGCTGCAGTCTGGATTGAGATAGGCAGGGACAGCAGTGCCAGGTCCTTACCAGCAGCACAGAGAGCAGTGGCAGATTGGGATAGATGCCCTTCGGTGGAGCAAAATGCCAACATTTTAGAAGAGTAAAGAGGAATATTTGTTTAAAATAAACGGAACAATGAGTTTCCCCCATTGACTTCTGCAGAAGCAGAGGTCGCAGGCTGCAGAAATAAAGCTGGTTTTGGCCTTAAAGGTTGGGCGTCCCTCGCCCAAATCGGGCCTTTTGAAATGTAAGAATTTTAAATGCCCACAGTGAGCCTGGCATGGGTGGTGTCGCCAACTGCACTGGCTTCTGAGCAGGGCACTACACATTGAAAAAAAAACATTAAAAAACAGCAGATAGAAAATTGACATTTTCTGATTATTAAACAAAATGCAAGAGGTATTTTATTTCCCCCATTTACTTGATGTTTGTGGAGTTCAGCTTCAGAGGCAGTCCAGGCTCCTCATGCAGGCCCTGGTTCAGAGAAAAGGGCAGAGCTGTAAAGGAGGGGTCGGGGACCTCTGGGCAGGCACGGAGAGTAATTTCCAGGAGAGGCTGGTAAGGCTGGGTCTGCTTTTCAGTGGCTGGCTGGAGAGCAGATTTATAGCAAGTCACAAAGTCCCCCAGGTGGCGTCCATCAGTCTGCTTAACACCAAAGAATCCTGATGTGACCATTGTCACAGGTCACAGTGGGGGCTGGCAGGCAGTGTCCTCACAAATGAGGTGTGACTCAGGGGCTCACGGCAGCCGCAGGGCCATCAGAGGTAGCCGCTTTCACGCTATGCTACACTGATGGCCCTTTTAGTCTCACTTTGCAGGCCCCTAGACACAGCGGGGAAGGGGAGGAGGTCGGGCGCCCTGCAGAGGTCTTCGTCAATATTCACGTTGAGTGGAAAAAAAGGTCATTTTAAAGTATGCCTATTCCTACAGTCCCGGTATGCTCTTTCAAAACCAAGAAGTAGGGGAACGGAGTAGCATATTTTTTAGAAGTAGGGGCACGCCGTGCCCTTCCATTCCCGCCCACTTCTAACACTGGGTGGAAGGGAGAAGGGGGGTGCAGGTTCAGGACCACTGGAGCATCGGTATAGGCAATCCGCTGGTCATGGCTCCAGCACCCCCATACCTGGACAAAGAGCTCTCGGGTCTCTCGAGCACATCCAGGCAGGCAGCAAGCATGGCGCCATGGCTGGGCCCATCATCAGCCATCTGCGGTGACTCGCTCTGAGGAAGGGAGCAGGAGGGGAGAACAGCAGCAGCGGTGGCAGGACGAGAAATGACATGCCCCAATCCAGCTGGGTAGGTGGTGGCCTTGGGAGAACCGGGTCGGACTCCTCGATAGCCGAACCAAGCGGCTCCACTGGGCATCAGCCAAGTCGTCTCGATGTCCCGGACGATATGAATAATGCCCCAGAGAAATCCGACGGCATCCGGAGCCATCCGAAGGATCCAGAACTGAGCAGAGGCTGGACAGTCATCAGGAGCATGATTAGTTCCGCGGGAGGTGGTATAGGGCGGAAAGAGAAGCAGCATCAGCCATGCCCCAATGTCTGGCTGGGTAGATGACGGCCGTGTGTGAAACCCGGGCCAGACTCCTCTTTAGCTGAAACCGAGCGGCTCCACCAGGCATCGGCCAGGTTAGCTCAGTGTCCGCTGTCGAGATAGGGAGAAAATTACGGAGAAAAAGGGGGTTTTAAGGTCAGAACGGCAGTCACTGACCTATAGCTCCCTGCAGGAGTTTCTCACCGGGCGGCCATTTTGGTGATGAAACCCTTATTGCTTTAATGTTTTAACGAAATTAACTCAGCCTTCAGAGTTCAGCAAAGTTAATATACCAGCCTTCAAAAAGACAGTTCTTGACATCCCTTTTTAATTAAAAACACGTGCAGGGTTTTTATGTTTTTATTGTCTGTGGGAGTGCACAATTCCGTACGGAAAGCAGGGCACAGCTTTTTCATTGACTATTTAAGGATATGTTGTCAGCATGCCTGAAATCAATTCATGAAGATGATATAAAGTCACTCCTACGATTCATACTGAAGGAGCTGCCCAGGTCCAGTTCGGGGTTTTGGGGAAATTAAATGGTTAGGAATGCCCACACTACTCAAGGGAAAAGATTTGTTTTTCCTTTCTGTGAATGTTGTACACTGTGTGACTATCAGGAATAGAAGTGGGTAAAAATTAGGAAAGTTTACACTCTTGTGATTTATATATTTTTTAATTGGATCAAAATCCCCTCCAGCACTCATAGTACTTTTATTGTTACGCCGCCACCCACAGCAACCCACACTTTACAAAAGACACAAACACAGTGATGTTTGGAAAAAGGAGTTGCAGGTTTATTTGTTACACAAATAAAAGGCGGGTTAACTTACACGCGATCCCTATCCGCCCCGCAACCCCTAGTTGCTGGGCACCTGAAATTTAGCCAAAATTCACCAGCGGCCATAGCCCGGTGATGTACCCTGGGAGCACTTACACTCCCACCGGTGAACCTAACGTCCACCATAACTCCGCCCGCTGAACGAGGGAGAGTGACTCACACCTTCTCCAGCCTGACGGAGCTTCAAATGGCAAGCCCCCGGTTGCTCAGGTTTACAACCGCCCTAAGGACTAACGGGGCGCCGTCGTACTCCAAGTTCCCAAGAAGGACCCCTTAGAGCATGTATGACTTATGCACGCGTGTGCTTTATCCTGGGGGCTTCAGATCCTGTTCCTGCGCCTTCCTGTTGTGGGATCGCCCTGTAAATCCTCCACAGCCCTGGGTGTGGCCGTCGCTGCACCCAGAGCCCCCACCACTACTTCTACCTACATCCTGCTGCTTCTAGCGCTTCCCCTAGGTCTAGCAACAATATCGCCATGCCTACCTTGGACCAGTGGACCCTGTCCGAATCCCAGCAACCTATAGATTTCGCATGCAGCAGACCGTGCCTAATGAAACCCAACCCCCGCATTTCCGTAAATTTCCGCATAGCTGCATTTACTCGCCTGCGGGCTACTTCCAATGCTTCTTGAGATCTAGCTCCGTGCCATATGGGTCTAGGTGTTATCTCTGACCACCAGATGCCGCATGAACCCAGCTCGCTGCTTAATGTACTTAAGTCCACCCTCATTTTCTGCAACAGGCGCCTCTTCCCTACCGACGCTAAATCGTTCCCCCCAGGTGCACCACTAAGATGTTGGGCTGTGGTCTACCCTCCTTCAATGTCCTGCGCAGTGTTCCTACTAGATCAGCCCAGTGCATTCCCGGAACTCCAAACCAGGATATGATGGTGTTGCTGAAACCATGTTTCCACTGAACTGCTTTCACCCATCTTGCAGTTCTTGCGACATAAGAGTGCCCCATCACCCACACATTTGTGCCTGAAATAAAACACAGTGATTGGACAAATTAGTTTAAACTTCACACCCATTACAGAAGCCCCTTTCGTGGCAGCGCATATTCATATCAACTTCATGCCCTGTCTAACTGATCTCTGCATTGCTCCCGGTATAGGGCTGAATCACACTTATTGGTCATACATAGGCTTTGTAGTAATTGGAGTTCCACCGCCCCACCTTCTTGATTGCTTCGGCGGGTAACTCTTCCTTGAATGCAGTAGTGGCAGCCCCAATCCTGAATGAGTGTGAGCTGTACTTAGCCCCTTCTTTCGTGTACCCTGTCCTGAAAAGGCAGCCCTGCATCACGTGTTCCGCCTGGTATTTTGTGACGGGGGATCCATCCAGGTGTAGAAGCAACAGACCATCGGATGGCGGGCGTATGGCCAAGAAAGCGGCCAGCAGTGCCACCGGGCAATACCTGTCATTACCCAAGCGGTGCAGTGAGATCCCTCTCTCCCTTTTGATCCGTTTTTGAACATCGTAAGAAGATGTCTACAGAATCTGCAGACAGGCGTACGTCCCGCATCAGCAAAGCCTTGGGGGAGGTCTCCGTCTTGGACCTTGCTACAATTTCTCCTATTCTGAAAGCCCCAAAGAACGCTAAACTAAAAGTGGCGGCAAAGAGTTTTGCTTCGTACCCGGATTGGGCGACCGATGGGAGGGCTTCTAGCATTCCTCAGAGTGTCTCATAGTCAATGGGAGCCCGAGGGTCAGGAGACTTGGGCACTATTCTGGCCCAACCTTTGAGTGCCACCCTGGTTGTGAATGAAGCGGTGGGGTCTTCCTGTCCTAATAACCTGGCATGATGCCCAATGGCCGATAGGTGCCCCGCCATCCTTGAATGACTTCTCCCTCCATCTTTGGCCCAAATCATAAATGCCTGCACCCTGTCTACCCTGTTGTAAGTTGCTTGCTCACACGGGCCCATGATTTCACAGAATTTCTCCACGCAAGACTGGTACCACCTCATTGTCCGGGGTGCCAGTGCCAGCTCACCTAGCTCTCTAATGCGCTGCGCCATCGCAGCAGGTGCCAGAGCCGGGCCGGGAAAGGTGTCATCTCCTCCCTCGCTCTCGGCCACGCCTACCGGAAACACTGCCAATGAAAACGGGAGAGAGCGTGAGCAGCTGTGTTTAGTGATCCTGGAATGTGTCTAGCTCTACATTCTACATTGTTGTATAGGCATACCTTCACTAGCTCCCTGAGCAGGCACAATACGAGCGCGCAGCTAGCTGACTGTGTGTTGATTGCTTGTACTACCGCCAGGTTATCAGACCACAAGACCACCCTCCTTGCTGAGAGCATTGTCGGCCATAGGTGGAAAGCCACCACAATAGGGAATAGTTCCAAGACTGGTATGTTGGCCGTTATCCTTTTCTTCCTCCATGCGTTAGGCCATTTCTCTGCGCACCACTCCCTGTCCAGAATCGCGCCAAATCCCTCCATGCATGATGCATCAGTAAACAGTGTCAGTTCCTGGCGGCTGCTGGTCCAGGGGGCTCTCTATATTACAGAGCCATTGAATTGCTCCAAGAATTCCCGCCAGATCCGTAGATCATCTTTCACCCCATTGCTGAGCCTCGCTTTATGATGTCTTCTTTTTATCTTGGCAGCTGCCCTGGCTAACCTGCGCGCAAACGCCCTGCCAGCGGGGATCACTTTGGTGGCAAAACTTAGTCTGCCATGTAAACTCTGTATGTCCTCTAATGACACTTTTTCTTGTCCCAGCATTGTCCGAATTAGTGCCGCCAGCTCGCTAACCTTGTGTGGTGGGAGTCTGGCTTCACCTGCCCTGGTGTCTATCTCCACTCCCAGGAAAGTTAAGACTTGCGCTGGCCCTACCGTCGTCTCAGGGGCCAAAGGCACGCCTAGATGCCTGGTAACCTTTTGGAATTTGGCTAATGCATTCGCGCAGTCTTGCGAGTCTTTTCTCCCTACAAACAAGAAATTGTCTAGGTAGTGCGTCATGCTTACCACCCCTTCTGTAGCTTGCAGTACCCACTGCAGGAAGGTGCTAAAAGCCTCAAAAAATGCACAAGATATAGAGCACCCCATTGGCATGCACCTGTCATAGTAGTACTCCTGTCCTAACCTGAAGCCCAATAGGTGCTGGCTGCTTGGGTGCACCGGCAGTAGGCGGAAGGCCGATTCTATGTCTGCTTTGGCTACCCATTCCCCTGTGCCCGTCCCATCTTACCAAGTCCATTGCTGCATCAAATGAGCAGTATGACACTGAACAAACTCCTTTTGCCAAGTTGTGGTTGACCGAATCACCCTCGGGGTATGACAGGTGATGTATCAGTCTGAATGCCCCCGTTCTTTTTTAGGCACTATACCCAGAGGAGAGACTACGAAGTGCACGAGGGGGGGGTCTGAGAAGGGGCCAGCTACCCTACCTAATTCGATTTCCTTTTAGACCTTAGCTCTCACCACTTCTGGTTTTTCATTAGCGGATTTTAGGTTATCCGCATCACGTGCTTGCTGGATCCCTATATAAGGTATCACGAAACCTTCAGCAAAACCCCCCAGTAGCAGTCTCCCGTCAACCTCGTTGGGATATTTGTTCAGCAAGGGGATCAAGTGGTCCAATCTAATTGGTGAGGGCCCTTTCACTGCTATAGCCTGTGTCGCAAGTGGCAGGGGGGGTTAAAGGGAGGGCGCTGCAAACCATGTCCAGGTGGGGGGGGGGTTGGGCCGTGGCGCGCATGTGTGTTAGTTGCCCTGTGCCAGACCCCCCTCCCTCTGTGTTGCCCTCTCTGTACCTGTCCTTTGTTGTTCCTGCATGCTCCAGCCTGATGTTGCCCTCCACAATTGCTGCATGCATGTGTGAACTTGCAGGTTCTCCCCCAGTGGCAATGTCCACTGTTGAATAACCGGTAAGTTCCGGGCTGTGTTCTACCGCCTCCCCTTTTCTGCCCCCTCCCCGGTGTCCACCCCGAAATGTTGTGTTCCCTTGCTCATTGTGCCGCTGCTGTTGCGTGTAACTTTTTCTGTTGACGCTGCTTGCGCGTACTGCCCCTTGCCACTTGTCCCTGCTCCCTGCAGCGCCCTGGACCCCATATGGTCCATCCAAAGTTGCACCTCCTTGTGATCCCAACGCCTTTTGGGGCATTTGGACATCTTCTTTTTGAACTCTCTGTCGTAGTTTAACCATCCCACGCCCCCCCACTTTTTCGCCTTGTTGTGAATTAATCTGCCATATTGCACCAGAGCAGGTCCCTGATCAGAAAATGTTTCCATTATGACAGACGATAAAATCGCAAAAAGCCTCTAACCATGTGTCAATTGATTTCTCAGGCCATTGTTGAAACGTCACTTTTTTCTCGTCCTCTTTTAGCCCTGCCCTGCGCAGATCTGTGCCCTGTTGGCCCAGCATGAGCAGTGAAAAAATATCGATGAACTCTCTTTCCAGATCAGTTCTTTTGCCGCCAGGGGGACTTCCCAGGACAAGGAGGAGCGCCCTGACAGCAAGGGTGCATCTAACACAACTTCCTCCTCCTCGCTAGTTGGCGTTGTCGGTGTAGGCACAGGTATCGGTGCTGTGAGCGGTGGAGTGGCTGCCGGCAGGGGAGTTAGAGGGGTTGAGGAGGGGGGGAATAGTACTTTGCGGGATTGATATAGGTGATGGCGCAGGTACCGGAGAATCGGGTACCAATGGTACCGGCCCTGTTACATCTGGTGTGGAATTGTTATCTGGAACCGGTACCGCAGGAACCAGCGGGACCGGTAGCGGGGGGGGGGGCACTGTGTCCGGGGTGGTCGGAGCGGGTAATCTAGGGCCTGACCCCCATACCTTGGCCGGCCCTTCGCCCCCCCTTCCCAAGTTTGATACGCTCTCCTTCATTTCCGTCATAAAAGTTTGCAATGTGAACATGATCTTACCCAGATCGCTTTTTGTGGCGTAATCAACCGCGGGTTGTGAAGATTTACGATTGCCTGACGTTCCGGGCGCGTCGTGTATCTGTGCGACCGTCGTCTTGGCCCCGCCTTTGCTTTTCACCGGTGGGGGGAATTCCTTGTTTGTAGCAATTTTAACCCTCTTGGACGCCCTGGGGTGTCCTGACCCTTCTGTGACATCCTCCTCTATAGCTATAATGTCACTGTGACACCCCGACTCAGTGTTGCTGGCATTGAGCAGCTCTGTTGCCCATGCAATGCCGTTGGTCTTCACGAGCTGAAGAAAAGTCGCTGCCTGTGCCTCTGAGGATGATCCCGAATCCGGCCCCTCATCTTGGTACGTAGAGAAGAGCGATGGAGATCTCTGCTCGGACATCCTGACCCCGTACCACCTCTATCTGCAAGATAAATGTACATTGACTATCCTTCTGCCATAATCGAGGAACGCTCGGACGACGCGGGGGGTAGGCGGAGAAGGATTTTTGGGAGGGAGGGGGAGAGGAGTACAGGTGGGAGGGGTGTGCGAGTTGTGATGGGTGCCTACCCCCCTTTCCTGTGTCCCGTTGACTACCCCTCTTAACAGTGCCCGCTCACATTGCCCAGGATGAACTTACTTTTTGTTCCTGATCGCCGTCCTTTCCTTTGCTATTTAGCTAACGTTATTTCAGCCTGTCGTCCTTCACTCTGCCTCTTCTGTGATAAAGGGCACAAATAAAAATTTGCTCTTCCCTGCCCTAGAGCCGTTGAGGCTGGCCGGGGGGGACCGTGACCTTGCTCACCAACCCCTCCCCGGTGTTAATCTTTTTAACGCATCGCCCTTTATTGGGGCATCAAAGCGCCTCGGCGTTCTCCTCTCACACTTACCACTTAGCTGCTTGAGTCACCCTTAGCTCCCGTGGTCCTGCTGGTCGCTAGTTCCACCCTGCCTGTAATAAGGAACACTGATTACCACCTGCGCTCACTCAGGGCGTGAGCGTGGACATTAACTGCGTAATACACTCTATGCATGCATACTTCGATCTTAACGAACGTGCTGCCTGTAATACACCTTAGGCATGCATACTTCAATCTTAACGAACGTGTTGCCCTGTATAGTTCCTCTCATGCATTCTGCTGAAAATTGATGGCAGGCTCTTGTTGTACCAATACCTTAAGTTTGCGGATTGGATTTCGCGGTAATATTTCGGACACGATGCCAGTCTGAAAGGCAAATGGATGCGTGAGTACAGCTCGGCCTGAGTGCCCAGGAATGTGGCGCATTGTAAGTGCAGCATAGTACTGTGTAGGGAATATGGCGGGAAGCACGGGTACAGAACAAGCCGGGCTGGCAACACAGCACAAAGAATATTCAACTGCAGTGCTAGGTGCTAAACGAAACAATAGCTGAATAACGAGCAGGTACATAAAATTGGTTATAAACAGAGAGGTCCACCCCGCCTGGGACCAACATGGTACACAAAACTGTTATAATTGTTGCAAAATTGCTGCGATACCTCGAAAGGAAAACATGTTAAAGTCCCGGCAGCACGGCCGCAAAGCAAGGAAGGCCCGTGCCGAGCGTCACAGGCAAGTGCTGTTAATGAGCGCAGGCTGTAGGGAACATGGGCCCCAGCAGCGGAAAAGGCCGCCACCCTACCATGTCCGTGCCGGACCTAGGGGGTATGGCCCATCTGCACCCTCCCCTGGAGTACGTCTTCCACCTAACACAGATGAAAATCCAATATCTTGCACATAGGTACCATGGTGGGTAGCGCCGCTGCTACAGACACACTGGGCAATCGGCGGCAAGGCCCGCGCGTACTGGGACTGTGCTGACGCTGCCGGCCCAGCCGCGCCTGCTCGCCAACCAGTGCTCGTTCCCGTTCAACGCCCCCGCCCCTCCCGCATTGCCAGGCAGTCAGGGGGGAAGGTTGGATTAACAAAACCGGAGAGACTGCAAAGTCGGTAGTGCTCCGTTATCGTTCGCCGCCCCGCCCCTCTCGCATTGCCAGGCAGGGAGGGGTGGAGGTTTGATAAACAAACCGGGCATACTGCAAAGTCAGCAGTCTCAATAAACCGGGCATACTGCAAAGTCGGCAGTCTCCGCTACCGTCTCGAAGACCCCTGCCCGCTGCCCAGTCCCCTGGGCGACTTGATTGGGGGCACAGCGACAAGGGGATCCCCAGGGCCATTCAAATCCTGCTGCGGGTGCCCCGGGGAAGCCGCTGTGCCTGTGCGGGTGGGGGGGGATCGAATGACCACAAACGACCCGCCCGACAGGGGGGACACCGCCCGGGGCTCATGCTACTCCCTGGGAAACTGGCCGGGGATACCAAACGAAACATGCCCCTCAGGGCGCCGACCCGCCCGCACCCGCCCGACAATGGGGGAGGGGGGACCGCCTGGAAACGGGCCGGGGTAGCAAGCGAAACGCGCCCCTCAGGGCGCCGCCCCGCGCGCATTGAGGCGGACCACATGCGGGGGGAAGTGGGGCACCAGGCCGGCCAGGCCTGCCCTGGCCCCCACAAGTGCGAACGTCCGACCCCCAAAGTCGTCGGTAGGGCTCAACGTGGTCTCGCTTACCCCCACCTCCTCAGCGGCCCGTCGATAAGCGGGCCGCCTAGCCCGGCTCAACCTCCAAGAAGAGGGAGTAGGCGGAGGGGGGTACCAGCCCGTAGGCCTAGCGCCGACCCGCACGCAGTGAGGCGGACCGTATGAGTCAAGGGGGTGGGGCGGCCGGGCCAGCCAGGCCTGCCCAGGCCCCCAGCAAGCGCAACCGGAGAGGTCGGCTGTAAGGACTAAACGTCCTTCTTTTACCCCCACCTCCTCAGCGGCCTGTCGGTAAGCGGGCCGCCTAGCCCGGCTCAACCTCCAAGAAGAGGGAGTAGGCGGGGGGCGGGTACCAGCCCGTAGGCCTACACTCACCGCCAAATAGTGGCCGCCAAAGCGAGAGTCCGGGATCCTCCGATGTAAGGGGGGGATCCTAGGCCTGATGGGAGAAGGAGGGGGGAAGGCTGCCTATGGGCCTCAACAAAATGGAAGCCTGGGAGCAATCTGCCTTTTCGTGACCTGTCTGGAGGGGGGAGCAGCGGCAAAGAGGACGCGGGTGAGGAGGGGGAGCCCCTTATACCTGTAGCCACGCCCCTTCACCGGCGGCCTGCCCACGCTGCCCCCAGGGTCCTGCTGCCCGGCTCCCTCAAAGGTACTACGGGGGGCTGCCCTCCTACGGGGTCCCCTGCAGGGACCACGGGCATCCTGCAAAGACAAGGCAAGAATGTTTTCTTTAAAGAATTAGTTTAAAAGTGCATTTCTTTTTCCAACTGTGTGTTTGAAAATACTCAGCTATTGCTATGTTGGAGTTTGTCCCTCTGCCTTTCAGACATCAGAGCAGATCACTAGCTTAGGGAAAGCTTTAAAAATCCCCTCTCTTGGGTAAATCATCAACCATTTATACCTCGTGGCTTCACTCCTGTCTAGTCTCAGTACCCGCTGCAGTTCAATGGCTCCTCCTGCTCTCACACTCAAACCCAGCAGGCCGCCGACTGCTTCCTCACTCTCCTCTGGTTGCCAGATGTGACTACTTCTCCTCACCCTACTGCACTGGTATTACTGGTTTTTAAAGTCTTTATGTACAATACTCGCCATACACTTCCGGGAGGCGCAAACTGTCAAATCGGAACCTTATGATTGTCATTTCCTGTCCTTAGCTACTATGATTCTTCTTTTTCTTATTTAGGATGGTCAGACTGGTTGGTTACTTCAAGGATCAGATAACAACCACTGTGGACCATAAACACTGAGTTTACCACATAATGTCACAGATGCAATTCCACAAGTCTATCTATTGTGCTAATGGAAAAGGAATGTCCAGAATTCACTGTGTAACAGTGTATAACTTGGGCAAAGACTGCCAAAGTCCATCTAAATGTCCACACAAGAGAAAACGTTTAAAGCATTCACAAATGAAGAAGGTGTTTAGAGGCCTATCCTGGGCTCCAAAATAGAACAGTAAAATGCACGTTTTTTATACATTGAAATTCTTAACCTCGCCCTTAGTGTTGTGATGGGCAGATAGGGCTTTTTTTTTTTACCAATGTGTGTTATATAGAAACTTTTCTCCACATATGTGGATGCTACAACTGCTTAGGAGTCCGCTCAATACAACATTTGTATTTAAATGGCTTTCACAAGCTCATCTCGCATAACTGACATTGGGCCTGTGAAGTAAACATATGATTCATGTTCTCATTGACCTTTGCTGGACACCTGCTGAATTAAGCTTAAACTATTCTATAATGCCCTTGACATTTTCCCAAAACCTTTGCAAGCTTTCAGATGTAAGTAATTATTTCATGGGGGTAAGGGCAGGAAGCCTCTGTCCCTCAAAAAGTCTTCAGCCTATTAGTCTTTACCTATGTGATTCTCAAAAAGTGTAAGTCCTGGGAATATTTTTTAACTGCAACACTGCACCGACTCCTTCCGGAAATAGAGCGGTGAGAAGCAATTTTTATTATCTATATAACTTAAAGCTTATCTTCTCCATTCTCCAACTGAAAGGTTTTGGTGGTATGGGCAGCGATTACACTGTGCCTAGACAATTGCAATGCCCTCAGAATGTGTGGATGAGATTCTGGCAGCAAAATCTCTTACAACTTTATAAACCAAGATTTAGAATCAAAGTCACTGCAAACGTGCAATTCATACATCTAGACAGAAAGACAAAGAGACCAGACATCTGCATGGAGGGCTTGAACATTCCAAAGAAACTCAATGTTCCATCCATACCTCAGAATATAAAAAAGGGCTATTAATTTAGAGTAAAACTAAGGGCCTGATTTAGATCTCAGCAGACGGGTTCCTCTGTTACAACAGGGACGGATATCCCACCCACTAAAATATGAATCCCATAATTTCTTATGGGATTTGTTGGACTTGGCCCTTTTTGGCAAGTTCACCCCTAAACTTTTTGCCTTTTTTTCTGACATGATATTGGTGGTTTTAGGCCTCTGGGCAATTTAGCACTGGGGTCCAGTGTAAAGTGCGTGCGCTCTATGTCTTCCATTTGTAAGGTTGGCTTGCCCTCCCATAGGAATGCATTGGGGATTCCCTGATCAGTGTGTGTCAGTGGTAATCCCTGTTATGAGGGGAGCAGTGAGGTCAGGTCTGGTATGTATGAAATTGTGAGAATAAATGCTGCACAATGGTGTGCGCAGAGTCAGCGCTGGGCTGAATAGGACATCTGGGCTGGGAGTAGTTGGAGGGGTAATCCTCTGACTCTGAATAGGATGGTGCCTGCCCTGGTGAATGCTGGCTCCGCCCCCGGTGGTGTATCTGATCACCTAGCCCCCACCTGACAAAGGGGAAGAGGAGCTTCGAAAACAAAGTGCTCCAATTCCCCCCTTAACCAGTTGCATCTGGTTCCCCCAAGCACTAACAGACAAAGGAATTCTCGGTATAAGTATAGGGGCTGTGACCCCATGATGTGGTTCAGTCTTGGTTCTGGAATGCCACCAGGGCGTGCTGCTGCTGGGGCCCGGGGAAGCTGCCATGAGGGCTTGCCTTCCTGGGCCCTGCATTGTCCCTTCTTCCCTGACCTTTGGACTCTAGCACTTTGCTAGTATTTTGAGAAGCGCCTTGCTTATTTGGGAGGAGCACTTTATTTTTACCCTCTGAATGCTTTTATTTTAATTTGTTAGCCCTTGGAGAGGGAATCCCCATTGTAGGGATTCCCCCGAAGTTGCTGGGATCGAGCGGGTGCCCACCCGTGTTTTTCTTTAATTGCAGATGCCCACCCCGCGTTTTTCTTTATCTGCGGGAGCCCACCCCATATTTGGATTTCCTCATGGCCGTTAGGTTTTGGAGAGCGGTTGCCCACCCCGCTATTCCGCTATTCTTTAATGGCTGGTGCCCACCCCGCATGTTGCCTTGTTCTTTTTATTGACATAGCCCACCCCGCATCGGGCACCTTTGAAATGGCGGGTGCCCACCCTGCACTTTGCCGAGTGGAGGAGAGTCTGCTATAATGCTATCTGCTATAATTTACGCACCCTCTTTTATGCCTCTAAATGTGGTTTTATGATTATGAGGTTTTGCATACTGTGTTTATGTTTGAGTTAATCTCTGCTGTGGTTTATGATAGTGAGATTATTTCCGAATGTGAGTTATCCTTAGAAGGTTATGGTCTAATATGTTAGGCTTATGAGGTTGGTGCAGAATATATTTCACGCCTAAATATGATACTGTGCATACTATGGTTTATGTCACAGGATGATGCTGAGTACAGTGTTTGCCAGTAATTACTGGTTGTGTTCTATGTTTACTATATGTTCAACATTTACTATCTTTACTAAGTGATGGTTCTAACAGTGGTCCAAGTGGCCCTGTCATGTGTATATAATCCCCTGTAAATATTGCCCAGTGGCAGTTGGCAGAGTGTATATTATGTGATTACTCTTCTAATGTGTTTTATGATAATACAAAGGCTATTTTTGATATAACCTTGTGTGGAGGTCTTTTTGTGGTGCGTCTAGTATGTTGTTGCTGTGTGTGTGTTGCGCAAACGCTTTACACATTGCCTCCGGGATAAGCCTGACTGCTCTTGCCAAGCTACCAAGGGGGTGAGCAGGGGTCATCTTTGGTGTGTAACTCCCTTTCTCTGACTAGAGTGGTGGTCTCTGCTTGGCTTTGGCGCAAGCTTTAGCCAACCAGAGATCCCATTTCTAACAGGATTCATATTTCGGTGAACAAGATATCCGTCACCGCTGTTAAGGAGTAACCCATTGACCAAAATCTAAATCAGGCCCTAAATCATTTTGATCTTCAACTCGAAATGCTCGAAGCAGAACAAATGACACTCTTGACACATTGATATTGGGCGGCATGCAGACATGGAAGGCAGTGAGAGTCTGAACAGGGCTATGAAACACAGGAGGCCCATAGGCACAGGAGCAGCGACAGATGCTTGCAGTCCTGATGTTGTTTTCCCTACCCACCCCTTACAGTTAAATTGACATAGAACTCTTACTTCTCGTCTAATAAAGCCCTGTCTGCAGGGTCGGCTTTAGCACTGGTGGAGCCTAGTACAACAACCTTTGTTGGTGCCCCGCCCCATGACCTTTTCCTCGGATTTCCTCACTACCACCTTGCAAAAGTGCCCGCCGTCTCTCCATAGACCCTCTCTCATATACATGTAATTCGTTTTAAAGCACTGTTAGAGGCTATCATTACTTATGCACATGAAATACAGATCTGCGAATTAGCAAAGAGGTTACAGTACACAGTCTTTGTAGCAGGCCTAGTACCTGTCATACTTCAAGGATGAAGTAAGCCTTGGGTAAATAAATAAAATCGTTGATTCACAAAGGATAGTGAGCTGCTGGCAGCACAACAGTCAGCTTCCAAGTGCCTGATTTCAACAAGTATCCATGTGGAGCCTTCACATAACAATGCTAGGGTTCCTTTAATGAGTCCACACATGTCATATCACTAATACATGGATCACTACAGTAACCCACTGTGCTACTTTATGACGAATCAACACTACCACTATATAAAACTCTGATCTCTCTCTGTTGCAGGAACATTATTCTCAAGAGTTGCCTTGGCATTTAGATTGCTGCCTGAAAGTTGGATGCACAAGGAACTCTGCAGCAGGTGCTTTTAAATCCTGAGGTCAGTGCCTCGCCTCCAGGTCAGCGCCCAGTGCGGCCACTTGGGTGGCACTGCTGCAAAGCTGGCCCTGCCAGTCTACACCATCACAAACTCCTTACATTTCCTCCAAATTCTGGTCCTTCTTGATAGACCTGGCACCACTTTTCTTCAAAAGGGGGCAGCCACTACTTCCCTCGATACCTTAACAAATGGGCTTTCCCTAAATTGTGAAGTTTACAAAAAGTTGAATTGATCTCGGCCATGGGAATTCTGATTTAGGCACTGAAGGTGTCATCATGTTCACATCTGGCTGTCGTCCCTTGCATTAATCTACTTATTAGACATTTCAAGGACAAGAAACTAGGAGGTAGGTCTGCAATGTAAAGCTGGAGCTCCTAAAGGTCCTTGAATCAGTGAGAGAGCTTGGTCGAACAGTGGTGGTGTAAAAGGTACAGCATGACCTTAATCCACAATAAAGATGGAATGTCCAGGATGAAAAAAATAATAACAAAAAAATAACGCCTTCATCCTATTATGTAGAAAACATTACATTCAACAGAGGAAATCTGATATTTGGAGCATTAACTTCTACAAATATATCGCCCCTCACATTATTTTAGATAGGTTCCAGTTTGATAGTTCCTTTTAGGGAGCAATGAGAGAATGTTCTGTTAGGGATATTTAGTAGCAAGGGCAGCTCCAGTTCTTTCAATGGTGCAGACATCCTTTAAAATGGGTCCCCAAAGAGGTACCCATGGTGTACCTTAAAAGGACCACTCACTGGAAAGATGTAAGAAGAGCCCTCATTAAAGTACAGTTTAAACAGTGTAAGAAGTTGAATGAAATGGTAATAATATTTAACAAATAATTGTATGTTGTTACCGCATCAGCAAAGGCTGCGCCATGACAAGTTAATTATCTCCACCACCTGAACAGTTGTACAGTTCCCTGAATTTCACAAAGTATTTTAATTGCCAAACACATTTTCCAGAGAAACATGAACACAATGTACAAGCCTTCAATAGAAAATAGGATTGTCATGAACATGACGTCTGATGCTTTCTTTGAAAAATGACTACCACAATACTTTCAAAGTACTAGGCAAAGAACAATTCTTTTCACAAAATCTGCATAAACACTTTAAATGTACATGATTATTCTGTAAGAAGTTCCATTCATATGCCAATAATACTTTCAATTTTTTATTTAATACATTTTCCTTATTGCTGATTTAGCCACCTGCTTTACTTTCTAATATGAATTGCAGCCCAAAAGCCTGCCTTCCTCAAGTGGGGCTTGGTCTGGTACTCTCTGGGATGAATGGGATAAAGAAGTTGATTTTACAGCCGAGTTTTCACTTATATTTTCTAAAAAAGATAGAGGACTTGACTATGAATGCCTATTTAAATTTTGACACTCTTGAACACCCATGCTTGCATGGTTGTCAGAACTATGAGTTAGTTCAATTTTATTGATATGATCTGACAGTCAGATTGCCACCCATCCCCCCCCCCCCCCTCCATCACTCACCACTGATACATTTCATGTTACGCCCCATTTCAGGGAGAATCATACCTGGCAAGATACATATCACATTCGATAAATAACAATAACAGTGCATCATTATTTATCTGAGACCATAAATATGGAAGCAAAACAAGGTTACTGCTAACCAAGGACTGAAAAAGCACCCTGAAATTGCACTCATTAAATATTCTAATACTTCATTCATGTTAGGAATTCCACTGTTGTGAACCCCTCCAAAATAAGGGGCACACTCTGAAAGATTTCCTGAACTCCTAGGTGAGTTTATTTATTGCAGCCCCTTTCAGAGGAAAAGAAACAGGTGTATCTGGCTCTTCTCTATAAGTAGATAGGCTTGTGTAGATCTAGAGTGTTATAGGAGATACAACGCTGCAGGAGATGCTCCTTTATGCAGGGGTTATTTGTAGTTGTGTGTACCCCATCCTGATCCCTGAAAGCAGTAGATACACACATCAATTGGTATTTTGAAATAGTTGGTTATTTATCATGAATAATCAACACAACAACTTTGTGTATTAGTATGGTGAATCTATTATTGTTGTCTCAGCAGCCACAATATCAAACATGGTGAATATTATAAAAACTCAAAGAATCTTTTATCACACATTCCTGATATCTGTAAAAATGAGTCTAAATTCTACCTGACATTTATATTTATATTTTCATCAACCTACTAATTATAGTACTGGATGAATGATTAGTAGCTTTCCTCACTATGGTCTGCCAAGACATGTATTTCCCTGCATACCTGGAAGAAGGTTCCATGGATGCGATTGGATATGGGCTCGGTATTCTTCCCAAGCAAACAAGTCTTTGTGTCTGTCCCTCCCAAATTCTTAGGTCTTGTCTACATTTCTTTAGGGAGAAGGGAGGTGAGTATCTGTGCAGTTTTTTCTGCATCACTGCATGAACACTGCCTCGAATACAGATTGATCCAAAATGTAGGCAGTTGCATCAACACATGCTTCTTTCACAATAGCTCTCTGCTCAGCCAGATAACCTTGCAATTTTGCTCAGTAAAGGTAGCTTTCTGAACATCAGAATGGAAGATTTCCCCTTTGCTGCAACTCTCCTATTTCTGTTAACGTAATTAATGTCAACCTGTTTACAAGATAACACTCCTAACTAACATTGCAATTCAATTAGGGGCAATATTTATGAAAGGGTTGCATCGCATTTGCAAAATGCAATGGGATCCATATGTGACCCCGAGTGGCTTGATAAATGCAGAATAACAAAACTCCACATAAATGACTGCATTCTGTTACTCTGCCCCATGGAGGCCATGGATAGTGCCTGGGTGTTCCCATGCAAAACCCATGTATATAGATGCATTCCAGTGCCAATGAAACTGCTTGGTGTACGTGGGCTATATAAGTGTTTTTAACATAACATGACATTCCTAGACTTACCATAAGTGGTAGACCCGTAAATGCGCCAAAAGTGCTACACCTTGGCTAGTGGCTGAGTAAGATGGCTGCTGCTTAGAGGCGCACCGGGGAAGCAGTAGCCTTCCACAACGATCCTATCACTTATCCGCATTACAATAATGCTCCAGAGACTCTCGCTGGTGGCTAGAGGCAAGCGGCGTCTGTGGAACTAACTCCGGTTTTAATCTGAAACCGAAACCGAGTGTTACCCGGGTTGGACTGTGGCGGCCTACGGACCCCTCTGAGGCCGGGGACTCGATTGACGAGCACGCCCGGCCCGAAAAGGTGTAGCGGCAGAGGCGTGAGGACTGATGTAGGCGGCCCCAGTAGCTCCTCGCGCTCAGCTGTGGAAGGCGCTGGAGCACGGCTGGCCGTGTGTGGGAACGGACACTACGGATCGGAGGCTCGCGAACACGACCCCAGGAGGGGCGGACCCAAGGTCAGGCCTACTCATAGCGAGGAAGCCAGGGACTCAATTACTCTGGAGCCCAGGCTTCTAACGGTGCCAGAGACGCGGGGGCCCAGCAACACGGTGGCGACAGCGTCCCAAGCCATTTGAACCAGACATGGGGCCCGGCGTGACGCCCCCACTCACAAATGCTGTTTACGATCCTAGCCAACAATACGGGGGTGGCGGGACCCGGCTATCCTCGCGTGGGTGGCCGTGTACTGGCGACGACCTGGAGTACGGCCAACATAAATTCCATGCTGAGACCTGCGGCAGATACTTGTAACGAACTGCAGGGGGACTGGATGAACAGCGACCCCCTGCACTTGCTGACCCGCAGGTGGTGATACCGCACGAGTGAGAGGGCCCCGGGGTATGCTGATGGGCCACGTTGATCGAAGAGCTCTGCGGCGGACAGTACCGTGGTACCCTGGCAAACCACGAATATACAATGGTGGGCAGGGGCCCACGGAACCAGCCCACGCAATCATAACTGGACAAATACGCTTGCAGAATGGTCTTTCCGCCACTTCCAGAGCGAAGGGACCAATCGGACAAGACCCTAGGGGAAGCAGGCACCACAAAAGTAACACTGGAAGACATAAAGGCAGCCCTTACTAACGTCCAGGCAACAGTGGGGTCCACATCAACAGATGTATCTCTCTTGAAGGCGGACTTCCAAAAAATGACGACCAGAGTCACTGAGGTCGAACAAGTCACTAAAACTCTAGTAACAGACACTGCAGCCCTGCAGAAAACAGTATCCCGTCTCGAGGCCGAGAACAAACTAATAACGGCGAAACTGGACGACCAGGAAGGGCGCTCCCGAAGAAATAACGTAAGAATTCTCAGAATTCCTTAAAGTGAAGGGAGCCCAGAAATGGACATATATGTGGAGGCTACAACCCAGGGGATTGTCAACCTTTTTCTAAGTCGAAAGAGCCCACAGAATTGCTTGGGGGAGGCCCAAACCCGGGGCCCCCCCATGACCAGTAGTGGCCCGTATGTTCAACTTCCGCGACAGAGACGCCGTGCTACAAACCACCAGAGCGTCCCCACCGATCCGATTCTTCCAGGACTACACAACGGCTGTCTCTAGGCGCCATCGAAGCTTCATGGAGGTCAAAAAAGAATTAAGAACCAGGGAACTTCCTTACTCAATGTTATTCCCGGCAGTTGTGGCGGAGGGCAAAACATGGTTTTTCGATACACCGGAGGAGGCACATAACTGGCTCGAGGGATGGTGACAAACCGGTGGGTCCAGACGCGGAAACAGGAACCAACGCTGTCAGGGCGAGGCTGAGGACGCAGATGATCAAGATCAACGGCAGGCTGAGGATAGGCACCCACAACAGAGTGAAGCTGAAGACCTCGGTCAACGGTGAACTTGAAAGCTGGGAGATGAACAAACATATATGAACATGTCCCGGAACTATTGTGCCGTCCCGCCTGCTTTGGACACTAAGCTGATGCAGTTTTGGGGGGGAAGGGAAGGGCTACGCTCTCCTCGGATCTCTTACCCCCTTCACGCAAGTACTTGTTCGAGTTTCGGATTGAGCACTCTGCTAAATTGGGGAGGCGGGCAGTTCTGAGTCCGCGAGGCAGGGAGGCAGGGAGGGGGGGAGGGGGGTGGGACACCGGGACGGGGCACATGGTGTTTTTAAGTTTGTGTTTTTAGTTTGTAACGGTATTGACAGGTTGGCAACGTACCCACTGGCTAATATGTGTGCACATCTCACGGGCAAGATAATGCATACATTCCTTAACTACCGTTACCATGGCGACACTAATCCCAGCTGAATGCGCGTCAGAACTGCCCCTTAGCGCTCAAGTGACCCCCTAACACTACTCACATGGAACGTCCATGGCTTGGGAGACAAAATCAAAAGGGGCCTGGTGCTGCAGGCTCTAAAACGTCAGGCCCCAACGCTGGCCCTCCTACCGGAAACACACCTCACTGGCACTGCGTGTAAGGCAATAGATAGGTGGGGATACAGGATTTTGGTGCATTCGGAGTTCTCTGCTGGCTCCAGGGGTTTGGGCATATTGATACAGAAGCACTCCTCCTTCATAATACATCACACGAAAAGGGATGATCAGGGGAGATTCGCAGCCCTCCATGGTCAATGGGAAGGAAAACCTGTTAATATGGTATCGATGTACATACCCCCGGCTCTACACACGGTGGCGCTCCCAGCCCTTGGCAAATTTCTGCTTGCGCTGCCAGAGGGAGACCTTATAACCGGGGGTGACTTGAATGCTACGATGGATAGTAACCTAGACAGATACCCAGTGCGGACGCAAACACCTGGTATTTTCCGCCTGCAAAGTTTCACAGAGGCGCTTGGGCTTATTGATGTCTGAAGGCACCGCCACCATGCAACAAGACAATACACTTTTCACTCGAACGTACACAACAGCCTATCCAGAATAGATTACTTCCTGACTTCAGTTAATAGTCTGCAGAGTGTCGACGACATAACGATAAAGCCCAGAGGCATTTCAGACCACGCACCAATACTGTTGACTTTCTCATACCACCATGAGACCCGTGGGCGGCTCTATCCTATCTACCCCAGCTTCATGCAGGTCCCGAAAGTTCGGAAAGAGGTCCGTAAAGCCATGAAGCACTTCTTTGAGGAAAACACTCCTTCCGTTAGCTCCACGTCAATTCTATGGGAGACTTATAAGACCGTAATTAGGGGACAAGCCATAGTCTCGATCGTAGGGTACAGGCGGGAGAAGCAGAAAGAACTTTTAGATCTTGAGCTAGACTTACATGTGGCCGAGGCGCATCACTCGACAGACCCCATGCCAACCTCATCACATGCACTACACCTCAAACAACAACAATATAGGGACCATTTAAAAGAAGAGGTGACAGCAAAGCTCACGACCACCAGGCATAAGATATACGAATTAGGGGACAAGGCTGGAAAACTCCTGGCATGGCTGGATAGGCAAGAACAGGGAACCAAAGGAATAGCGCAAATACAGACAGCGGAAGGGCAACTGACAGCATATCCACAGGAAATAATACGCACACTGGCAGGGCATTTCAGGAAAATTTACACACCAACATCAGTCATAACAGAGGATGAAGCTAAGCCCTCCTTAAAAGATGTAGTTCTGCTCATGCTTACTCCGGAGGCTGCACTAGAACTGGAGGCTGACCTCACGGAGGAGGAACTGCAAACCGCGATCTGCTCGCTGCAGTCAGGCAAAGCAATGGGACCGAATGGGGTCCCGATCGAATTATACAAACAGATGGCAGAATTGTCACTCCGCATCTATTGTGAATGTACACTGACAGCCTGAATAGAGGAGAGCTACCACGTGACCAGCGGTTGGCCCCGATAGTGACGATCCTGAAGCCTAGGAAACCTCCGACTGAATGCGCCTCCTATCGACCAATCTCATTGCTCAATGCATAGGCTAAAATACTTGTAAAGGTATTGGCCAGTAGACTAACACCTCACCTCACGCATCTAATTCACTCAGATCAATCCGGCTTTATGCCGGACAGAAACACTGCATTAAACCTCAGACGCCTGCACGGGGTACTGGCTAGGATGCCAGCCTTGCAGGAACCAGCAGTCTTGATCTCCCTAGACGTAAGGATGGCTTTTGATATGGGTGAATGGAATTTCCTCTTCGCAGTCCTTCACCATTTTGGTTTTGGCCCCAAATTTTGTGCATGGCTCCGCCTCTTATACACCAGACCTCTGGCGTACGTGACTGCCAATGGTCATATCTCCGACAGTATACCACTAGCTAGAGGGAAGGGCCAGGGATGCCACCTATCGCCGATACTTTTCGCTTTGGCATTGAAACCCCTGGCGGTGTGGATCAGAGGAGAACCACTGATGTGAGGCATTCAGTGGAAGGAAGGGTGGGAGGACCGCATCTCCCTCTACGCAGATGATATTTTGGTGTACTTGACAAACCCCGAGCACTCTCTACAGGTCCTCCTTAAGATTTGCGATAGTTTTGGAAAGGTATCCGGATACACCATCAACTGGTCCAAGTCTGTTATGTATGTACTGCTTGGCCCCGCACCAAGTCCCCCAGCAGATTGCCTGCTCCTAATTTCGCATGACTTATTTAAATATTTAGGCATTCATATCACAACTAGTCCTGCGGACTTTCTCTCTGAAAACTTGGCGCCCCCACTGGAGCGTTTGAAGAGAGATGTGGCACACTGGGAATCGCTCCATAACATTGTTGGGGAAGGCGGCGTTGTTCAAAATGATGGCCTTGCCCCGATTTCCATGCGTTATTGAGAACACGCCACTTCCAGTGCCCTTGAAATATTTTAAGCAAATAGCAGCACAGGTGTCCACGCTGCTATGGGGCAATAAGCCGGCACGAGTAGCGCAGGCAAAGCTACACCGGGGTGGTACGACGGAGGAGTGGCGCTCCCTAACATCCAGTTGTATTATTGGGCGGCACATCTCAAAGTTATTAATCAATGGATACATGCCTCCAAGGCTGACCCAGCATGCAGAGCAGACAGGTTTCAGCTGGGTACGGGAAATGTACTTGCAGCTCTCTACAACAAAGGCCAGATCCCAAAGCTAATAGGACCCACAAAACACACAGTCATGATATGGCATACAGCACAGACACGGCTGGGATGGAAGGGAGTCATTACCCGGCTTACCGCGCTTTGGGATACCAAACAACTAGGGCAACTGAGAAACAGCAAGAGCTTTGACCAATGGGACAACATAGGCATCTCTACGGTGGGTGACCTGTGGGACTAAGGGATGGTGATCCCGTTTGAGCAACTCAGGCAACAGTACGAACTTGCACCATCCGAAGCTTTTCATTATACACAGATTAGACACGCACTTTTAGCGGTGCTAACACAGGTCACTGAGGTACCTGAGGCCTCCCCGCTGGAAGATAGGCTACTCCCAGACTACATGCAAAAGCGAGCCACATCTTTCACCTATCGTAAACTGATCAATAATTTACCGGACCCTACAACCTCTTTAAGAGAGAAATGGGTAGTGGACGTGGGGGATCTAGAAGATACAGAATGGCAGGAGGCATTGGCCTCGCCCAAAGAGGTGGGTAAACCCTCACGACTCAGACTTGTACAGCTCAAGATACTACACCGCACATATCATACTAGGTGCACTTTATACAAAATGGACAGAGCACAGCATCCATACTGTCTTAGAGGATGTGGGGAGGAGGGATCCTTCTTTCACACATTATGGGACTGCCCCAAGGTAGCTGACTACTGGAAAAAGATATTAAGAACGGTGTTGCAGACGATAGGGGTGTCACTAGTGCCAGAGCCACGTAGATGCTTGCGGAATGTGTGGGAACCCAATGATCTTACGCGCCCAGCACAAACATGGGCTACAATGGGATTAATGATGGCTAAGCGCAATATAGTGCAGAAATGGGGAGCAGTGGAATTACCGTCACTAGCTGTTTGATGTGCAGACATGGACCTGGCTATGGTGGCCGAAAGAACGGTGTTCATAAATCGGAGATGCCCCCAGAAATGGAGCAAAATATGAGGAGCGTGGAATAAATATTGGGGGGATGTATGTGAGCCGCCACCAGAATGTGATGAAGACAGTTCTGAAGATGAGGAATAATGTATATATTGGGATTGGTTTAAAGAGATTCTCCGATGTGTTGGCCGCAAACAGCCAAATTTATACAGGCGTTTGACTGTGCTTTGATATTGTGGTTATGTATGCTAACTGTAATGTATGATTATGTCCAACCTGACTTTCTTGCCGAAGTTGCTAATGAAAATAAAAAACAGAATAAAAAAATAAAAAAAAGGGAGTCGAAAAGAACGTCAACCCACATTTCGAGCCATTTTCTCAGTTTTAATATTACTAAAATGTAGCAGTTAGTGCAGTGCTGTCGCACAGCACATCTCAATATTACTTGTATGTGTCTTTTTGCTGTTATTTGGTTCTTAGGTGGAACACAGGGAGTGTTCTGACTGGAGAATGGCAGTTAGACTTGAGTTGTGGCTGATTCCTGGTTCTTCTCCTGTGCAGTCTCTTGATACAGAATAAACGTGTATTCTTGCAAAAAAAAAATTATAATAACTGCTACACCTTCCCAGGTGAAGAGTAATAGGGCAAAATATGTTTGTTTCTCCTAGTTTTTCCTCTTTATTTGTCCTCCATGCTGCAGCACACATTGAAAGAGGAAAATGCCTCAGGGAATTTGTTAGACCTGTCAGCCTTAGGGTGATCTTCCAAAAACGTTTTTCGTGCTTGCCTCCAAATTTGCTGAATTCGTTTTTGCTAGCCAGTGCTAAAGTGCTTGTGCTCATTCCCCGAAACATGGTTTGATTAACATATCCACCATTGGGAAATTAAGCTTACCTTACCTTAGCTTACCTTATCTTACCTTACCTTACCTTAGCTTACCTTACCTTACCTTAGCTTAGCTTACCTTAGTAAAGCCCACTACATGTCCAAGGGCCTATAAATTAAATGCTACTGGTGGGCCTGCATCACTGATTGTGCACCCACTTAAGTAGCCCCTTTAATATGTCTCATACCTACTACTGTAGGGCATGTGTGAGAAATTTATACCGGCATGTCGACTTGACATTTAAAACCATTTCCCATGCCTTAATCCCTATGGTAGACCCTAGGTAGCCCATAAGGCAGGGTGATGTTAAAAGGTAGGAAATGTACTTTTAAGTTTTAAAGTCCTGGTAGTGAAAAACTCCGAAATTCGTTTTTCACTACTGTGAGGCCCCCCCTTCAACAGGTTAACATTGGGGATGTCTTATTACATAAAAGGAGGTGGGTCTGTCATGTTTTTTATTTATTTAGTTATTCATTTTTGACTTTTATATAGCACAAACTTGACCCGAAGGTATCAGAGGGCTTTACATGAGCACCAGTTGCGTTACAGATGGACATATTCATATTGTTGGGCACGGGGAGATTATGTGATTTGCCCAGAAACACAGAATGTTGAGCATACCTGCCGAGAATGAAACCTGGATCCCCAGCTTTGAGGTTGGGTATTCTAGCCATTATGCCACATGCTATGGAATTGTAATGATAAATCCTCATTAATAGCAAAGTCAAATTTGTCATTTCATTCTGAAAATGCCACCTTTAGGAGATGGCATTTTTCCGATCTTAGCCATGTGAGCCTACAGCCTGTGTCTGATACACATTTAGGAAGGGCGACAGCTGTACTTTGTGTATTCCCCCTGGACCACCACACACATTGGGAGCTTAGGTGTGACTTGATGGGCCATACTAGGAGGATGGGAGGGAGGAGCTGTGCACAGCCTCACACTTACACTTGAATAGGCTGTGTGCTGTACCCACAAAAAGGACTGCATACCCTCCTGTAGCGGGTCGGAAGTCAGGGCAGGAAGGGAGGACCTCTGTGCACATAAAATACCCTCCTTTGAAGTCTCCCCCACTTCAAAAGCACCTTTGGGTATATGAAATGGACTTCAGACACTACAACTACAGTACACTTCTGGACCTGTAGATACTCTGACAGGAAGAAGGACTGCTGTGCTGCTGATGGACTGCCACCCTGCTGGACTGCTGCTCTGGAAGGACTTCTTTCTTTCTGTGCTGACTTGCTGCCCTTCTGGTCTGTATGAGAATGACAGGACCTACATCACTTGACCCCCCCAAACCTAGAGTGACTGCAAAGGCTAATTGGCTAGCCTCCTGATCTGAAGTCTCAGGATCATAACAGACTTCCAACTATCCTGCTTCTGCATCTGCACTCTGCCATCTGTGAGTCCGCCCTGCTAGCGGTGCCTCCCCAGTCCTGGACCCTTGGAAGTGGGCCTAGGGAGCTTGCTCAACACTTCACCGCCGCTGCAGTGTCAAAACGAATGCATCTTCGACACTGTGTGGATCGGAAATAGTGCATCGCCAATGTTGCATGGATCAGAACCAAAGCATCACTGCATCTCAGTGGTTCGGAGCCTCCACTCAGTCTACGGAACCATGATTGCATGAAGCTCATCAAGTAGAGCTCCTGCATCCCCCCTCGAAGCTGAAACTCTACATTGCATCGGAGCCGACACATCGTTGCTGTTGCGCATCTGGGATCAGTGCATCGCCACCGAACATGAGGATCATAATTGGCGCATCGCCCCCTCCGCGCTCCATTGACAGGATCTGCGATGTCAACACACGTCGTACTAAGGTACTTTTGCTCAGCAGGCTTGACCTGGTGCTTGTAGCTGACCCACACTCCAGTGCTTTTTGGTGCTATTTTCACTTAATTCTTTTAAAATCAATACCTATGGTTCTACTTACTGGAGTTTTGTCATTTTGGTGTCAAATAATTTATTAAAATACAATCTATTTATTAAATCTGGTTTGTGATTTTTCTTGTGTTGTGTATTCACTTTATTACCTTTTGTGTGCTGCATAAATAATGTGCAAATTGTCTCGAAGTTAAGCCTTACGTGTGTGTGTGCCAACGCTACACAGGGTTAAGCACAGGTTTACATACTGACTTTTAATGGTTCACCCTGCAAGGGATTGTGGTTGTTGCTTGACTAAGGCTCACACTCCAGCCAACCAGAAACACTATTTCTCACAAAATTGAATTTATGCAGGAAGGTGCCAAATCCTGTGGAAACAATCCTGCTTACAATGAGGACACCCTTGCACCATGGTGTAAGAGTGCCTGCGTTTCTACCCTTTACATGTCACACAGCACACTGTGCTCTGTGACCTGCTGCGCTGCACGACATACTTGTATATGCCCCTAGAGTTCTAGGCCCTAAGCCTTTAACTTATATACTCTAAAGGATTAGTCTGTTCATGATCATTATACAATTTGGCCTGTTTTGTATTTCACATGCACTGCATTGGTAATAGCTCTGCCACATGCGTCACCGCAGCAAAAGCACTAGCAAGTGACCTCAACAAGAGTCAAATGGGTATATTTACAAGCCCCAATCACCATGGGAACATCACTTTTTAGGACATTCCTGTGGCTATAGGGGCTTTGCCTTATTTACAAGGCAGTGTTAAACCACTTAACGTGGCTTAACGCTGCCTTGTGAATAAGGCCTCCTTATACTCAATGCTTAGTGTCAATGGGGAGGGCAATGGGTGTTGTGGTGGGCGTTCCACCACAACACTCATTGACTCTAACGCTGCCCCTTATTTACAAGGGAGGCATAAATAGGCGGCAGCACCACAATTAAGACAAGGGAAAACCTGGTCTTACCCTGGTGCAACGAGGAGAAATGCTTTATTTCAACTCGTTTTTGCAGTTTTCATGTGTGTTGCGTTGTGCAGCACATGAAAAACGCAAAAGGCCAATGAATGTTTATGTACAGGAAAGTCCCCCTTCCTGCTCAAAAACATTGATTTAGAAAAAATGCAGTTTTGAAACTTCTATGTGTGCTGCATTAAGCAGCAGGAAGGGGGACCTTCCTGCACATAAACAATCTTTCTCTGCACGCAGACACCCTTGCACTCTGGTGCAAGGGTGCCTACATTATCTCTAGGCTGCTAAGTGTAGCGTCATCACAGGGGGAAATGCAGGGCTGCACCATATTCTTGTGAATATGTTGCAGCCCTGCATTTCTGAACTGGCGGAGTGAGACATTAAGCCAGGAAGGCTTAAGAAAGGTAAGTAAGAACAGCAAATTCAGACTGTCAACTTGAGGAAAATATTCTGAAAAGGCATGTTTCTCAACATGACACCAAATACACATATATTTTGATTACAATCAGTATACAATGCAGCTTATCTGCTAAAAGGTTATTTTGGTACCACCTCTAGGTGTTGGTGGATGAAAATCAATAGGCACAGTCTTGTCATATGTTGTGTTATGAAGGTTTCACAGAAAAGGCCATGTATCATAGCTATGGCCTGAGGGTGACTTTGAGTTAGTCCTGTTTTTTTTAGCCAGCAACACAAAGCATTCTGAAATCTGTACCCATATGATTATAATGAGAAATCGAAAAGTTCAATTTTTAGGGTCTGATCAAAGGTGATCCATCAAATTGTGATCACAAAGTTCTTAGCACATGATGCAATCATCTCCAGGACCTTGACACTTTGGATGAGTTCTACGACCCATTCCTGCATAACTTCTTGAAGATAATTTAGATCAACAGGGCCTTTTTTCTTATGCTGTAAACATTCTTTCTAGCACAAACCTGAATCAAGACTCTTTCTGTGATGCTTTATGAGAGCATAACCAGATTGCTTCTCACTTCTTCCTCGTTAGAACTGAGACAGTCCTCCTAAAGCACCTCTTGATTCCCCTGCTGTTGTTGCTGGCCTTGCCCCTAAGGAAGCTTCTAGCCAGCCCAAAGAGCTTTGCAATCTTTGCAAGAGCTTGTAGCTGACTGTACCCCTCTCTACAAGAATAGAGGTGGATTGCTGCAGAAACATAACATGTATTAGTAAAGCACATAGTCACTCTTGGGACTATATGTTTATTGTCATCCAACTCAGCCGTACTCAATCATTCTATCAAATCCAGAAGTATGAAAGGCTTAGTCAACCTGCCAGGATATGAACCTGCGACCATGTAATCCAACACAGGTTCACGGAGAGGATACCTCAGTCCACTGATCTATCAAATCCTTGTTTGCAATTTATTTTGGTGAAGATCTATTGAGCCCTTCGCACCCCTCACCGGAATCGGAGAGGGGCTGTTTGATAGGTGTACTGGCACAACATTCATGTGACGTGGAAGGTGACTCAATGTGGTATACACTCAATATCAGCACCTACTTTTGATTTTGTCTTTGTTGCTCCTTTGAGCTTGCCAAGTCTGTCAGCACAGCTCTACGATGGCTAGTCTTCTACCCTGCTCAAGTGATGCAAAGTTACCTGTTTTACACAGGAATATTGGAATCTTTATTTGGAATCTGTATCAGTTTAAAGCTTTGATGACATTGGTAATTTGAAAACCCTAAATTATAATTTCACCGCATTGACGCTCATTTCCTACATTGTATTTGTTCTGTCGATTTCTGATTCCAAGTGTGTTGTGAGCTTTGCAAATATTAGAGCTTCACAATCATTGTACGTAAGCAAACATTGATCGTTTTTAAGATCATATATAGTGTTTCCCCAGGAACCCTGATTTCATGCCTTATAGTGTTCTTTTCTTTGCTTGATGTGATTAACAATTTCTAAGACATTACCATTGTCACTGTGAGATTATTCGATTAATTATTTTATTAGCAGTTTATATTTGCCCATTATATTTTGGGTATTTTCTACATTCTGCTTAATGAGTATAATGTAATATATTTAATATAAACAATATTTTTAAAGTCACAAATCAGACACAACCATGGCAAGGCATTCATACTTTTGCAGTTGAGGTAATTGTGTTGTACATTAGCTAGTGTTACCTTACAACACAACCGTTGAGTAAGGCCTTGCTTGCTCACCAACATCTACCAAGAGTGTCTAGGATACTTAGTAGTATTATATTCCAGTGCAGCCTGTTTTGGGAGTACAGACTACTAGGTATTCAGAACATTTTCTCTTCTCTTTTGGAGTATTTAGTGGCCCCTGAACTTTATTGGTCCCGGTGACCAATGCTAACAAGATCTTTTAAACTTGCACTGTTTATCTCTAATTTTGAAGAAGGTTTTGTGAAATGTTATATGGTGTCCCGTTCAGTACTTCGCTCCCCATGACTCCCAACAATACTCCCTTCATTTGTGATTCTGTGGATAAAATGACCACTGTGTAACCAAGTGTTATATTCTCAGGATCTTTTCCTGATCACCCCCAGTATATTCAACTTATCCTTCAGACAATCAAAGGTTTGCTGGAGACTGATAGACTTTCGACTTATTGTTTTGAGTTAGTGCTCCTAATTTTTTTTAAGTGCATAGATACATAAGAAACCAAAAGTCTACCAAGTTATGAGGGTTAAATGGTTAGATGTTTGTTGTCACATCCCTGAACTTCATGTATTTTCCAGTCCTCAGCCTGTGTGCAGGACAAGCTTAATTCACATCTATGTAGTGACATTTGTTATCAGATGATGGCCCTCTGTGCTCCTTCTGGCATCCAAAGAGCCTTGGCCTCTCATGGAGAGGGCTATGAACAAATATTTTACCTGTTGCGCCCTCCCAGTTTGGGGATGTTGTCCACCAAAGTGCACTCCTAGATGGGGAATGCCCACAAACTCCTTTAGGTAAATTAAATGAAGATTCTTCAATACTAGACTATCTTTATCCTTTAATCTTTATTCAAGATATGTGGGTATTTATACAAGGATGTATGATCAGTAACAGTAATATCCACACATTATTTTGTCGTTTTCCTTTGTCAATCCCAATGCATTTCGGGCTGTGCCCTACTGCAGGGGATATATTTTCCTATGAAGTAATCCTTAAATAATGGAAGGTACTCAAAAACATCTACACAGGGAACTTTTTAGTAAATAAAAAATAAAAGTGAAACCAAACATCCATCACTAAGTGTTAATTAACTCCACCGTCTCCAAACATGTGACAATCAGTGTGGCATGTACGGTAGTTCTAAACTGAATACATCTCAGCACATTCTGCCTTATTTATCAGCAGGAAAAGTTGTGAAGCTAAAGTGATAATTGAACATGCTGGTGAAACAGTAATGACAAGTTTTAACGAACAGGACTAATCTTGTTTATAAGTAGGAACACATGGTGGCGTGGACCTGTATCTTAAAAGTCTAACTAAAGTGAAATGTGAATATGCTGGTAACATTGTACTTTTAGCGGGTAGATTTACAAGAAACCAATGCATCGATGTGCCACAAGTCATTTTGCTGTGCTGCGTTGTGTTAATTTCGAAGTACAGGGATGCGACATATTTACAACAATATGTCCCATCTCTGTGCTTCCCCCTGCGCAGGCGCACAAACTGCTGCCATGCGCCGGCGCAGGAACACTTGCACCATGGTGCAAGGATGTCTGTGTTATGGGGAGATTGTTTTTGTGCAGAAAATGGCACATTCCTGCACAAAAATACTCAATTGAGGTGATTTCCTCTTCCAATGCGTGCCGCAGAATGCAGCACGCATTGAAAGATGGAAAAGACAAGGAGAAATATAAACATTTCTCCTTGTTGCACCTGGCTACACCACCCCTGGAATGGCATAGCATTCTGACCTATTTCCAGATTTACGAATGCTCGTAAATCTGGAAATGCATCAGTGGACATGGGTTTTGCGTGGGAACACCACCAGCAGCACCCATACAACGCCCCTAACACGCAAAGTATTGCTTGAAAAATGGGCGATATTTACAAGCACAGGTAAAGCCACGCATGGTGGCTTTACGTGTGCTTGTAAATATCACGCTGAAGGTTTTGCTGCCAGTGCGTCACACAACGTGCCGCACCAACGGTGCAAGGGGCTTGTAGATCTGCCTGTTAGTGTCTCATTTATGGTACGCAAGTCTTATGAACTTAAAAAAAAAATAACTGCATAAACATTCTGATCATGAACCTTGCATTAAATAAGCTGGAGTGCTGTTCATAATTTGATTGGTCAACGTGAGTCAAACAGACCCTTAAACAGAAACGTGAACATGCAGGTGTATTCATGCATGTAGGACATCGGTTGTACCGATAAGTGTAAATTTGCATTAACATGGACCCATAGCTTTAAAATATGGCAAAGTGAAGATGCGTTCTTGGTATCTCAGTTATCAAGTCCTACAAGCTTAAATGAGAATTAACCGCATGTTTTAGTTATGATACTCATGTTCAACGAGCCGGAATGTCATTTGTAGTTTTGTGGGTCAACACAGGTCTGTTAGACCCGTAAATAAAAATGTGTGTGCACAGGTGAAATATACTCATGCACTCATTGCTTCGGATGTGCCAACGTGTATGATTTTGTGAGGTTGAAAAAGAAATAACCTTGTAAACAAACTTACTGAGAAACTGGGTCTTGTTGTTTGAGATCCAGCTTCATTACCCTACTCATTGGGTATAGTGTCTTAAATGCCGTCGGTTGTGAAAACACCCAATGCAATTCTACAACAAGTGATCTACAGTGAACACAGAAAGTGGACTTTTAGTCATCTGTGAAGCTCTCCCCTTATTGGAATGGGTGCACAGCGTCAGGAGAAAGTGAAAAAATACCTAATGGAAAGGATAGGTCTGGATGTTGAAAAGCCCTCATTGTGCAATCTTGCCACATCATTAACTATACTTAAGGATCATCCTTAGTGCATGTCCTAAACAAAGTGTGTCAGAGGATAGTAAATGTAAAAGACAACCAGTACTGTAACTATGAAAACATAGGTAATGTAAAAAATTAAATGTGAAAACACAGAGTCAGTTATGAAATTGATGAGCTGGTTTCAACATAGTAGGAATGCCATAAGAAAGAAAAGACTGAATCAAGTTCTAATGTAGAATAGCAACTCAATACTTTGAGGAGTGAACCATGGTTACAAATAATAGCTAAATTCAATGCAGTCATTCAAACCATTTGGTATCAAAGTGTTTATGCACCTGATCCAATGCATTTCCCTATGAATGTGAGGCCACTGTGGACTGTTCATTTTTACTGATGCTTTTGTGTTCAATTATTCTTGTTTACATTTTTTGTTCTATTTTGCCCATATATGCAGGCCACATGGGCATTTTAACATGTATATCACATTCTTAGTGCCGCACATGGCGGTCACATAAAGTCTGATCTTAGTGCATTTCAATAGATCAGTGATAGTGGTGCCTTTAAGGATGTTGTTACAACTTCTGTAGATCAAGCTTGGTAAAGTTGCTTTATGAGTCAGTCTGCTAGTTCGGTCTCTTTTGTTCTTCAAAAGTTCCTTAAGATTCTTAGATTTTTGATAAGCGTACGACGGGGGTTGATTGTAAATCCCTCTAAAGTCATTTTCGTTTAAAGCATAGGACATAGAATCCATAACTACAAAGGTCTCAAAAAGGACAACCAGGAGACACAAACTGTGAACAAGAGTTTGGTCATAAATAACTCTAAATGTCAAATAATTGTGATGTAAATCCACACATTTCAGAGAGGCATGTTGTTTGTGTCCACATATCACTCCAACAAATGAGTACAGGAAGTTGGATTCTTCAAGCTCATGAGCAATTAAAGGCTACTTCACAACTTCGAAAATATTGTGGATGAACAATCCACCAGAGTGGGCAGGAACACTTGGGATTAAAGCCTAAAAGTGCTTTCTTATGACCTATAAGGCATTGGATTCATTTGAAGTTATTATGTGCAATGAAATAAAGGAAATCTTTAAGTCCAAAGATTGCGGAAAATCCGGTCATAGTGTGCTGTAAGTCTGACAAAGGTGGTACTTTAGTCATCATGGATAACTCATTTTACACTCAGAATGTGTATAACCACTGTTCTGATGAATCTACCAACATGAAATTGAATTTTGACCTGAGCAACACATTTTCACAGATTCTGTCCAACATTCTGGGATGAACAGTTGCAGCTCGTACTATTGAGGAAGTATACAAAAGATATCTCGCAAGGAGTAACCCAAACACCACAGGCATCCATATCTTGCTCAAAATTCACAATAACATTTTACAGTCACATTTCAGACCAATTGTGTCCACTAGGAGCGCAATACACAAACCGGTGGGGAAATATTTGAATCACCATCCACAAACTCTGGTTCAAAACATGACAACTTACATAAAGGACACAACTGACTATTGAAACAAGATCAAAGACAATCACTTTATAGAAGGGAACAGCTCTATTCTATGCACGATTGACGTTAAGTCACTTTATACTTCTATCCCATATAACTTTGGTTTAGAAGCAGTGGAATACTTTTTAGTAAATTCCATCAAAGATGGAGATTAGAAGGTGCTCTTATTTGAGCTGTTACAATTTACATAGTACCACAGCTACTTTTAGACGAATCAGGAATATTACCTGTAGGTGACTGGCACATCCATGGGGAATTGTGATGGGCCATGTTATTTTTTTAAAAATATTTCTTTTTATCAACCATCCAAAAAGTCGACAGTACAGAGCATTGGAAATACGGGCATATTTTGAGTCTTAGAGCATACATGGGAGCAAAAATACAAATGACACTGAGTGACAACAGGGATTATGGCGTAAATTGGTCATCTGAAATAGGGTCCAGGGGGGAACACAAATACATCTGCGAAAGTTATTCTATTTGTTCCAGATGGAGGACCATTTCCTGGGACATCCACGAGGGGCATACACAGTTTTTTCTCTGAACAAGCACCAGTCCATGTCGTTTTTCCAGGAGTTCACCCCGGGTGGCTCCCTCACCCCCCATGACTGCGCTATGTTCCGCTTGGCTATCATTTGGCCCAGCGTAGCCCAGATCTTATCTCTATGGTTGAGGTCAGGGGGCTCCCAGATATTCAAGAGGCATCTCTTTGCCTTCGGCCGTATGACTAGTCCTGACACCGGACTCAGACCTTCAAGTACTCTTGACCATTGAGGGGGCACTCCCAACGTATGTGCATAAAAGAGCCAATCTGTCCACATCAGCGCCTACAATTACCCTCATCCATCCTACCCATTTTAACCAGTGTTGGTCCGGAAACATATATCCTGTGGAGGATCTTCAACTGTACCAGACGTAATCTAGAAGAGATGGTAACCTCCTTTGGGGAGGCCAGAGCCTCCTGCCACTCTTCATCATCTATCTCAAGCCCATCTCCCTCCCAACGCTGTCTCAGGAGTATCAGGGGATACGGTGTGTTGTTGACAAGCTTTTTGTATGTCAGAGATATAACCCCATCTGGTAAGTAGCGATCTATTAGTCTGTCCTCTAGTGGCAAGGCCTCCGATAAGGAGGTATCTTTGGGTAGGTTAGACTGTAGTGCGTGTCTAACTTGCAGATATCTGAAGTACTCTGAGTCCACAAGGTCATGCCTTTGGTGCAAATCTGCGAACAATACCACCTACCCGTTTTTCCACAGATCTCCGACAGTAGAGATCCCAATGAGATCCCACTTGTAGAACCTCTTGGTGGTGCCCAGTGTGCACGGCTTTTCGGAGTCCCACAAAGGAGTAGCTAGAGAGAGTTTTCCATCCCAACCGAGGCTCTTGCTCTTGCTCGCCGTATGCCACACAGGCATGTTTAGGCGGGCCCGTAAAGTGATGCCGATGGGGTCTGGAGTATAGGGCTCTGTAGTATGTACCTCACTGAAGTAGCTATTTGTCCATCCTGTAGGCAGGATCATCTCCAGGTTTATATATACAGTGATTTATGGCCGCCAGGTGTGCGGCCCAGCAATATCTCTTTATGTCGGGTAGACTGATCCCACCATCGTACCAACCCAAGATTAACTTCTGTAGCGCACCTACCTCCCACAACAAGTTTCTCTGCAGGGCTTCTATCGCACTAAAATAGCTGACTGGAACTAAATCAAGGGATTCCTGCAGGGCGTAAAGGAAGCGCATCAGTGACATAATTTTGAATAATGCTGCCCTCCCCAGGAGCGAGAGCGGAAGTTGCTTCGAACAGCGACATCATGTTTCAGCCTCACTAGTGGGGGGAGTAGATTACGCTCATATCGGATCCTGGGGTCAGCCGCTTAAAGATGCCCAAATAGCAGAAACCCTCACTTGCTATTTGCATGGGACACTTGCGGGGCAGGGGGTGTCCCCGCTGAGAATGTACAGAAGAGTCTTATTCCAGCTAATTCTATAACCCGAGTACCTCCCAGAGACAGTAAAAATGTTGAGTACAACTCGTAGGGAGGACTTGGGGGAGGCCAGAAATAGGAGTATGTCATCTACATGAAGTGAGATGCGATCCTCCTGTCTCGCCATCCACTTGAGCCCTCAAATTGAGGGACTACAATGGATCCACGCCGCCAGGGGCTCTAAGGACAGGGCAAAAAGGAGAGGCAAAAGAGGACACCACTGACGGGTCCCCCGGCCCAGGCCAAAGATCACTGACTTTTTGTTGTTGACTACTACCTGCGCTAGGGGCTCAGAATACAAGAGCCGCACCCAGCCAATGAAACCAGGGCAAAAGCCCAGCTTAGTCAGGACCGCAAAGAAATAAGACCACTCTAGCGTATCAAGCGCCATTGAGGCAACCAGCGAAACCACCACCGCCGCCTCTTCAATGGTGTCAATTCTACCCAGGACGCCATGGAGACACGTAAGTTTAGCGCCGTATTGCGGTGTGGCATGAAACTCGACTGGTCAGTGTGTATGAAGTTACAAATTACTTGTATCAGGCGATTTGCCAGCGCCTTAGCTAGGATTTTGGGTTCTGCATTTAACAGGAGATGGCCCTATAGCAGGAGCAGTGATTCTTGGGCTTACCGTCCTTGTATATCGTCACCAGAGTCGCAACACGCTGGTCGTGGGGCAGAAGTCCCTTTTCTCGGCTCTCGTTGAACATATTGCGCAGGTGGGGAGCAATAGCGTCCGGTTTCAGTTTGTCCAGCTTGATCGGCAATCCATTAGGACCTGATGCCTTGCCGGTACGATGGCCATGGATCGCTTTCGCCAGTTCGTCGTCCGTAAGTGCACTGTCAAGCGCATCTCTTTCATCCGCCATGAGGGCCGGTATACGGATATCTCAGAGGAGCTGCTCTGATTCTGTAATGGAGAAGCTGGAAGTCGACCTATACACTGAGCTGTAGTAGTCTGCAAACGTATTCACAATTGTTTGTGGATCAGTTACTGTATGTCCCCCTTCGTCCGTCAATTCCTAGACCAACCTATTAGCCAGTTCTTTATTATACAACCAGGCCAACAGTTTGCCGGCCCTGACCCCCAGGTCGTAAAGTCTGCCAGCTTTTTCTCTCCCCAGTGTTTTGGCCATGTCCGTGGCAATGTTCCTATACTCATCCCTTTTGAGCTGTAGGGTATGGAGCGTCTCTGGTGTGGGACCTTCCGCCTCCGAGTCTTCATGGTGATGGATCTTGCCCTCCAACAGGACCTGTTCTTTGACTTCATCCTTTCGAATTCCAGCAATCAAGGACAGAGCATGTCCCCTAAGCACCACCTTGAACGCCTCCCACAGGACCTGTGCGGAATGGACCATACCCTCATTGTCACGAAAGTAGTTGACGATAGCCTGAAGAAGTGTTTTCCTGACAGCGGGGCTACAAAGGTACCAGGGGTTAATGGGCAACACCCTCCCAACCTGTCCACCCCCCAGGACCAGATGAGCCCAGGACGGAGAGTGGTCTGAGATGCCCCTTGCCATGTGCCTAATTTCCTGTGTCTCTGTTAGCAGGGCCGCAGGGGCCAACAGATAGTCCATACGGGAGAAACTACAATGTACTTCAGAATACAATGTGTATTGGACAGTGTCAGGGTGTAGTGTGCGCCACAAGTCCACCAGTCCCATAGCTTCAAGAAAGTCAGGAAGCCATCTCTGGGACTGTCCGATGTCCCGAGGGGGGTGACGGTCTAGGTGTGCCAAGACCACTGCGTTAAAGTCCCCACCCAGTACTAATCGACCCTCAGGGAGTGAGAGTAAGAGAGTGCCTAGGTCCTTAAACATCAGGCTCTGCAGTCCAGGTGAGACATACACCATCACTAGGTTAATGGTGAGCCCTCCCATTGGCCGGACAATGCCACATACCTTCCCATGTCATCGACCCATGTGTGCTGTACTGAGAACGTGAAGGATTTCTTAATGAGGATATCAACACCAGTGGTACATCCAGAGTGGGCCACCAGTCTGTAACGGATGTATGTCAGTACAACGCGATCAAAATGATCGCGGTACTTTACGACGCAGCCATTACAACGCAAGTCGTTACAATGACTTGCGTTGGAGGACGCTGGATTGTGATTAGTTTAATTTTCTATTCCAACTCCAGCCCACGTAACTGTAGGGAAGGTGGTGGAATAGAAAATCAAACTATTCCTTTAACAAGAGAGCCCTCCAGCGCAAGTCGTAGTAATGACTTGCGTTGTAATGGTTGCGTAGTAAAGGACGCACGGTGTAAACACCGCGTTGTAAAGGATGTTTATTGTCTGTAACCCAACCTATTCAGCACCCTATAGGAATTGCTGACCAGATGTGTCTCTTGAAGGAGCACCACCTCCGGGGAGTGATGTTTGACATGTTGTAAGACTATGCTGAATTTGAGTTTGTCCCCCAGACCATTGACATTCCAACTTGACAATTTAATCTGCCTATCACTGCAGGCAACAAATCTTCTGTCAATCAACACATTTCCCCACATTATATTGACTGGCTCCCATTAGAATGTCTACAAGACGAGAACAGTCCTGCGCACCTGTACACCAGAGATGGCATCCAAGACGTCCTGGAGCGTCAGTTCTGGGGCCGCCCCCTTCGAGCCCTGTGGTGTGGTGACCGCGTGCTGTGGATCCAGAAGCGTTGCCTTCGTGAAGGCGTATTTATCAAGTTTGTTGGCTTGCACCACTTTCTGGCCCCTGGTCCTCGACATCGTCACTGCGATACACTAGTCCCCGGTGTCTCAAATACCACACTGAGCCCTGATGCACCCCTGGTGAAGATAGCACCCGACCACCCGGGGCCACGAACAGCTGTGATTGCAAAGGAAAAGGCCACACAGCAGCAGTCCAGGCCACGGGGGCCCCACCCCAGATGGAGCCGGTCGCCAGGCACCAGAGGTGATCCAGGCAGGTTGCAGGCAGCTCCGGGGTGCTGATAGAGGGAACCCCTCTAGGCACGGGTGCCAGACGCTCAGAATCAAAATCCACTATCTGCAGCACCCCCAGCACATTAACCAGTCCAGGGACAGGTGGCCAGTTGGTGGGGTCTAGACCAGGCCCTCGCCGATGCTGAACTCCAAGGGTGCAGGCTTTTCAAACGACCACAAGATGCAGCCCTCAGTCCCAGAGACTCCCAGAGCTCACCAAGGCCGACACAATGAAGGGCCACTCCCCTCCCCCACAAGGTAAGTCACGCACCAGGAGAAGAGACACCCAGGGCGCATCCCCCGATGGCTAGTGTGGGAAACAGGAACGGCGTCGCTCCGGTGGGCCCACCCAACAGTCTATTAGATTCAGCCACACCGTTCCAGGGTCCCAAAGTCCCAGCCATAACGCAGCCGGTAGTGCTCACCCGGCTTCCCTTTAGCATTCGGAGTACCGCGGGACCCTCCACCGCCCAGGTCCACTGTCAGGCAGCTCGCTCTGCCCTAAGCCTTTCACAGGCCTCACCAGGTGGGCTGCAGGCCACAACCACGGCCTCACATTGATGGCAGCCCGCCAGCGTAGTTCGCCATGCCCAGCGGTCCGTGCCACTATCTCCGGATGGGAGGGAGGCCCGCCAGGCCTCAGGAATCCGCAGGGTGTATCCCGACCCTCCCTGCACCCAAGCCGTCCTCACAGAACGGGGCCATGGCAGTATGGTTGTTAGTACGTTCCAAGCGCGATTGGAGCCGGATTTGTGCAGTGGATTGTTGAGTAGAGTTCACGGATGCCGGAGCTGTACAGACTTGCGGCCATTTTGCTTTGTGGCTAAGCCACCCCCCCATGTTATCTTTTTAAGCACAATTTTGAGTCAGACAACATCTTCACTGATCATAAGCAGCAGGAACATCTTCCCACCTACTTGAGGTATATCGAAGAATGATTTATCATATGGAATGGTTCCAAATCAAGCTTGATAACAGCCATTGAGAAACTTACAGGCACATGCATCAAAGCCTTTTGCGATCGCAAACGTTGCAATTCTCAAAAATCGGTTGTTTGCGATCGCAAAATTAGCTTTTGCGATGCATCAAGGGTTAAGGCCCTCGCAATTTCACAATTCAAAATTAATTGCGAGTTCTCAAATTGCGATTGTATTTAAGGAATCACATTTTGCGATTCCTTAAATGCAACCATTAAAGTTAAAAAATCAGCGGTAATTTGCACAAACTTTGAAACATGCACTTTTGTGCATTTTTCAAAGTTTCATGTTGCGCACACACATGCCCTTAGGGCATGTGTGTGTGCAACATATGTGCACAGATCAATTTCAGGGGTGCAACAGGGTGTCCTTTTGACACCCTGGCACCCTTGAAATTGCATTCTCAATTTGCGATTCTCTAATTGAGAATCGCAAATTGAGAATGTCTTCCCATTCATTCCTATGGGCCTAGGCCCATAGGAATGAATGGGGAGGTATTCCTTAATTGCGACTCGCAATTAAGGAATGTTTAGAAATTGCTATTTTTTAAGCAATTTCTACATCCATAGGCTTTTGCAATTCCTTAATTGCGATTCCTTAAAAATCGCAATTAAGGAATTGCAAAAGCCAACATTGATGCATGTGCCTGTTAATGTAGTAGATGGTCAAATTGGGAAACTTAATGGAGTAGATGATCGAATTGGGTTCGCCAATACTTCCAGCGACAAAACCATAAAAAATTTTAAACTGGAAATCACCATAAGCCACCATGCACTGGAGACCAACATCTATATACAATCAACTGATCACAACAACCTCTTGCACTACAGTAGCTTTCACCAAAATTCACTTAAGAGGCATCTACCATAGTCTCAGTTACTGAGAATGTAATGTATAGTTTCCAATTACAACAATTTAGACGCAGGCAAAAATATGTAAATGAACAAATTTACACAACTTGGATATCTGAAAAAGTCATCCAAGAGGCTGTAACACTGGCTACCACCAAAGATAGGTTGCAACTTTTGAAACCTAAGGATTCTCCAAAAGGAACCAACAGGATAGTGTATGTGTCAAAATGTTGTACCAGGAGCACTAGAATGAATAAAGCCATACTGAGACATTGGCTCCAAACCGAAAATTACTTTACATGGATTTACAGTCTACCCCTGTTGTTTGCTTATCAAAGATCTAAGAATCTAAGAATCTGAAAGGAACTGATGGAGAACAAAAGAGGTCCAACTAGCAGACTGTGAAGTTGGAACAACATAATTAAAGGAAGCTCTATCACTAATCCATTGATAGGCACTAAGATCAGACTTATTGTGGCTGCCACATGCAACACTAAGAACATAATATATATTATATATATATTAACATGCCCAATGTGGTTTGGCATTTAAGAGCAAAACAGAACGAATAATCAAAACTAGACTAATTGAACACAAAAGCAACATTTGCACCAAAAATGATCGATCCACAGTGGACTCCACATACTAGGACATAACATCAGCCAACTGAGACATACAATATTATAGGTGGTTTCAATCAGCGAAGGTGTTATTTTGAAGGGCAATGCATTGGATCAAGCACCTATACAATTTAATACCAAAGTGTGTGAATAACTGCATGGAATTTAGATGTTATTTGTAACCATGGTTCATTCATCAAAGTATTGAGTTTCTATTCTAGATGAGCATTTGATTCAGCCTTTCTTTATTATAGCATTCTTAATATGTTGAGACCAGGATTTCAATTTCATAACTGATTTGTGTTTCACCTTTAATTTATTACACTACTTACGTTTTCACAGTTACAGTACTGGTTTTCTTTTACGTTTACTACCCTCTGACACAGTCTGTTGAGGAAGTGTGCTAAGGATGATTTTTTCTTTCGTGAAGATCGAAAACATGTGCTGCAGAAGTTCAAGAAAACTTGTGTTAAGACTGCAAAACACTTATTCATTTAATAAAAGTGAATATGAAGTACATACATTTTTATTCAAAGGTGACACTCAAAAGGGAACATCAGTAACCCTTACCCGAGGAGGGTACAGTGTCATACCAAAGAATTTTCCAGTCTTTTGCACAGCAAGTAGATAAACATAACCCTGACACAAATCAAAACATGAAACATTGTTTCTGAAAACATGGCTACCATTGTTAAGAAGAGCATGATATGAGGATGCAACCAAAGCAGATCTAAAAGAATTAATACATGAAGATGTGCTAAAAAAGGACAGGAGCTCCATTAAAAAAGCAATTATATTGGAACGGAAGGTCCCATCAATTTAAGAGCCATGTATAATGTATAAGGTCATTCCACCCCTTATAGGTTTGTAGTTTTTACCTAAAAAGTGTGACGGTTTGATGGGCAGAAAATAGTCCCATGTATCAACCACATTAAATTAGGATCAGCTGGAAATTAGGATCACAGAAGTGTACCATCTGTTTGCTGTCCAGCTCACTCTACGCTTTTAATTGACTACGAAGCCAGGCATATCTGGATAATCACAAAGGTTTGTACTTGTTCTTGATGTAATAAGTACAAACTCTGTATGAGTAGCTTTAGTGCTGATGAAGTGCTATTAGAGATAGAATAAATGCGTTTAGAGAGCCCGTACATGGTATTCCCAATGACAGAAAAGTTTTTTTTGTAATATTTCTGCCCATTATTCTAAGACGCGAGGCAGATTTTTTTGAAGAATAAGCCACTGATTGCTACATCAAAACATAAAACATTACTGAAAATACTTTCTGCTTCTCTCTAGCAGGAGTTGGATCTACAAGAAAATGAATTAGATTCAGATTGTCTTGTATCTATAGCTTGTGCATTTTCACAGGCAACTATTCTTGCTATAGCTTTCCAGCACTATATATGGTAAATGAAATTAAAGAAGGTGTACTGTAAATGTCAGCCTTGCTTCCTCAGTTCTGTTCTGAATAAGAGAAGACCATGTCTGGGCGTGGCAAAGGAGGAAATGGCCTTGGCAAGGTGCCCCAAGAGGCACAGGAAGGTGCTTTAAGGACAACATCCAGGCCAACACCAAATCCGGCATTCACTGCATAGATTGTCCTCAAAGAGTCAAGTGCATCTCTTCCCAGGCTTCATCTGCGAGGAGAACTGTGGTGTGCTCAAAGTTTTTCTGGAGAATATGATACAGAATAGGATCACCTACACTAAACATTCCAAGAGGATGCCCATCACTGCATAAATGTGGTGTATGCCCATAAGCGACAGGAGCAAACTCTCTTTGGATTTGGCTGCTAAATACTCTACTTACTTGCTAAAGGAACAGAGGTCTTTGATAAGATTTTACAAGCACACTGCCTAGCACATATTTGCAAAATTGCCACTCCAATGTTTCCATAAAATGACATATTGAACATAACATTTTAATTAATTAATGTATTCATCTCATCAATGTTTTTCCCCAGTTCCAATCTGAAAAACATGCATAATTATCTCTGAAAGCAAAAAGAATAGATTCTTTAAGGGAAGCAAAATACAAGCACATATTTTATTGAACAGTTTAATTGAAAAAAACGAACTCTTGTGGATCTAGGCATACCGACAATAATGCATGAATTATCTCAATCTGAGACAATTGACTACCCAGTACCTTTTACTAGGATAACATCATGACAGTTTTTGTAACCTTGCTCTAAAAGAACTCAGAAGAAAATATAGTTTACTTCGAGTGACCACACCTACTGGGAGCATTTAAAGATCCTACAAATAAAAATAAGATGAATCAGATATCCTGTCAATGTCCAGAAACACAATCCTTTTTGAGATGACCCTAGAGCTGTCAGCCCTAGTAGTCTGTCCCTGTTCCCTCTGAGTGAAATTGTATAATTCATGATATCTAGTCAAGTTATGATTGTAGCTGTGTCCATAGTGATGAAAACAAAGCATTTCTCTCCACCACAAGATAAGGATCTTCATTGTCCTGTGAAGAATAAGTATTGAGATAATATTTTTTTTTTACTTTGCTGCTTCGTGGACGACACGCCACTTGTGAGGTACAATAATCACAGAACTGTTATAGTCTGCATCCTACCAGGGATTGATACTTCACCCATCAAGGAGACAGAGAGTTCTGAATCTCATGTGATAATATTGACTACAAATTGCCTGGCTTTTATTCCTGCAACATATAAATGAAATGCTCCAACGAGGTGCTTAGAAAGGCTCTTGTCATTTAGCAACCATATGGGTATACACGGGAGAGCTTAAAAAAATTCAGAGTGTTCCAAGTCAAGACATAGCTTCTATGATACTGTTGACACAGGAAAGATTTGTGACACTTCACCTTCCTTCCATGAGGGAAAGACCCGCTGGGCCATCAAGCGCACCAGAGGAAAACACTAATTTAAAGCCCTGAGGAAGTCCTTTTGGGAGAAATGCATTGGCTACGAAAAAATAAAAAGAAGAACGTTTTAACAATGAGAAAACATGAATAAAGGAATTAACTTGTAAAGAAAAAGCTTCATTGAATTTGTGCATTTTGTGATTGAATTGTTTTCTCAATTCATTAACTGAATAGTATATTATATTATTATAAACTACAATAACTAGTGAGTGCTGAGTCTTCACTTGCAGTTCATCAAGGAGCTGTTTGTGTGCCTTAATGTTCCATCCACTCACAAGAGAACCTAGTGTGACAATGCCATCCAATGAAATATATAGACCATAAGCATGTGCACCACTTCTGTTGGTTATAATGCTTGATGTTTGTGTTTTTGAAACCTGTAGCTTCAGTGGCCAGTGGTCTATGATCGGGGTTGCTCTCTTGCTGGTATAGATATCTGGGTATTTTGCCATTTAAATTATTCTGCAGCACTCAAAGCTAGCAGAACCTAATAAGGTTGAGAAGGTCGAGTTCCTCTAAATTGCTTTAATAGAAGCAAAAAATAATGATCACAAGAAAGTACCTAAAGGAAAATGAAACTATTTACATGGAAGCAAATTACCTCATTGAAAGTATGTTACTGCTAAATGAAGACTGAACAAGTAAATTAAAGTTGCAAGGACTTGACAATCTATAATGCTTTGGGGCTTTACTGAAGGCATCGTTACCGGAACACACCTGTTCGATTTTTATGCTCTTTTGTTTGAGAGCATCAGAATCTGTGTTTATGGTTTTGAGAACGTTCTGAAGATTATTGTGAGCAATGCAATCCTCAAAAGGAATGATGAAATCTGCTGCAAAATTATAAATGTAGGGCCATGGTGTACGAATGTACCTGTTGCTTCCGAAATAACAGGTGAAACATCCACTGGCTTTGGCTGTCCACGTATCCAGGAGATATGGACAAAAATTAGAAACAGTTTTTTCAGTATCAAATATTGACAATGCAACATTTTGGAATGGAACGGAATTTTTAGTAGTGTAGATTATTTGGTAATGTGTATGCAGTTTATGTTGAAGCAAGTTCAATTGTTGATTTCACTGCATGCATAAATCAGGATTCCATGGGAGTACAGCTGGAGACTCAGAAGTCTCTCCAAATGGGGATATTAGTCCAGAATGTTGAGGGGTCTTGCTTGACTCATCTGGAGGCACCTTGGCAATGGAGGGGGATGGGAGGGCACTTAATGCTGAACTGTCTCAGCTATATTCCTAATTTTCTTTGCAACAGGCAGTGATGGCAAAATGATGGTGCTGCAAGTGTCTTCTACTCAGGGAACTGGAACAGGGGTTCTCCCATGCTGAAGAGGTGACTCGGTATATTTTCGTTCTGCAGCACTCCAAGGCAGCACCATCCTGCAAGGAAGAGCTCTTAAGAAGAACATTTGTGAAAATAGAAACATCATGATGGCAGGAATGTGCCTTGATAAAAAGTAACAGCTTAATGAAAGGAGATTGCCTCATTGAAAATGTGTCAGTATTTTAAAGTTATGAAGATCACAAATGTAAATGAAAGATGCAAGGATGAACCTCAACGAAGGCAAACCTCTATGAGAAACCTCATTTGAGAGCTACCAAAAGGTGTTGCGGTAGGCGCACTGCAACACCCATTAATTTTGATGCTGCCCCCTATTTACAAGGCCAGCGTAAATAGGAGGCAGCGCCAAAATGAAGACTAGGGAAAACCTAGTCTTAAATAGCTGAAACAAGGTGAAATGCTTTATTTCTCCTCGTGTTTTGCTGTTTCCAAGTGTGCTGACTTGTGTAGCACCCATAGAAACAGGAAATTGCAGATGATTGTTTATGTGCAGGAAGGTCCCCCTTCCTGCACATAAAGAATCATTTTTATAAAATGCCATTTGGCTACTTCTTTGAGTGCTGCATTAAGCAGCACACATAGAAGTTACTAAACTGCATTTAAAGATTGTTTATGTGCAGGAAAGAGGATCTTCCTGCACATAAACAATCTTCCCCTCAACGCAGGAACCCTTGCACTATGGTACAAGGGTGCCTGCATTGGTGCTAGGCAGCTAAAGTTAGCGCCAGTGCAGGGGCAAATGTAGGGCTGCACCATATTCTAGTAAATATGGTGCAGCCCTGCGTTTCTAAAATGACAACGGGTGCCATTAACCTTCTTGGCTTAACGAAAAGCTTTGCCACTTGTTTGTAAATATGACCCTCAGTGTCAAAGCTTGTTTATGCATATAATACCATTAGCACACTCAACTAATCAATTTGACTCCTAATTGTAAGGATGCAAGAATAGCAGGCAAACTCCCAGAGCAGGTATAGCATCAGCACATGCTTTTGTAGCAGATACAAAGCTGTTGTCTGAATAAAAGGTTCACACTGCTCCCATCACAACTAGGCACTACAAGGCCTTTATGACCACATGACTAGTAGCAGAATTTTGTGTCCATACACAAAGGAATGTAGAACACAAAGTCTCTGCAAGCAATGTATATTTATAATGGTTTTGCAGCATAAAAGGGCTGATGTCGTCGAGAGAGATGGCACCAAAGGTCTTTTTGATATTGTAGGATGTGTACAAGTTGGAATCGGAGCAGTAGAGATTTTTATTTGTTGACATTTGATACATTTATTTTCTTCCCCCTTTTTTGTACCTTTGGACATATATGGCCACCAATAATGTTACTGTAGCAATGATAATGTAGCATTAAAAAAGTCTTCAAGGGTAGATGGCTTTTTTTCATGAACTGTCATTTTTAATTCTAACTTAACTCTTGTGTTTGGGAAATATGCAGCCCCTTTCCCTGGTTTCAATATTATAAGAATACTTTCCTGAGATACAACATGAGAATATTTCAAAGAAGTCCCTAAGGAGGTTTTGCTCCTTTTAATGTTGCCTATAAGGCCACCATTATATCTGCATTGATATTGAATTGAAATTGTGTTATAGCAGCAATCTTAAAGGTTTTCACAGTAGATCTCACAGTTAAATCAGCCACACATGACAAAATAGACTTAGGGGCCGATTCCGATTCGGGTCGGAAGGGCTACGAACATGGTTCGAATCGGTACGTGTAAGACGGATCCCTTTCCGACCGAGCCATTCCGATGGGCTCGGTGGGAGAGGAAGCCGACTCGGATTTCCAGATGGCCTACGACGGGCTCGGAGAGCCTGTCTGCCATCCGGAAATCCTCCAGTACTTCCCCGGTCGCCTCTTTACGACCGAGGGAGTACGTTGGCAGTTTTTCACTGCCTTTTCGTGCAGGTCTGTCCGACACAAAAAGGCAGTCGAAAACTGTCTTTGGGGGCCCCCAGCAGGTGACCCTCTGGGATTCCTGCACCCGGTGGCAGGCACCTTGGGTTGCTGGCCACAGGGTGCAGGGATGAACTGCACCCCTGCTTTTCTCAATACAGGCATGCATTCTGCTCCAAATGCATGCGTGCATTGTGAACCATACGAATGCGACTGAACAGGGTTCTGTCGCATCATACTAGCAGGGCCGTAACCGACCACAGCAGTTTGATTGGTTACGACTCCTGACCGATGTCGGACGGACCTGAGTCCGCCCGACATCGGAGTTGGCCCCTAAATCTCTTCTCTTTTACAGGCCATCAGATGCTGTATGTAGACGAATGGTACCTTATTCTGTTTAAAAGCCATCTTTACATAAAGCTGTTTAGATATTATCAATGTAGGTTTTGAATCTGCGAATCTGTGTAAGAACCAAAGGGATAGCTCTGCATTATAACCAAGTACAGAAAAAGAAGAACGCAAAACTATAGCTTTAGGAACAAACAAATCTGTCTTCTGCAGGGCTCACAGAAGGGCACAACTCTCAGCTATGTGTGCAGTATTATGAACTAATGTTTTTGAGTGAGTCTGTAGCAGCTTGAAGTTGCTGTCTTGGAAAACTCACTGCACTGCAACACAAGCCACCAAATAGTTTTGCTTAGTGCCAAACACAAGCTATACAGAGCCCTCTGTGTGTAGGCATGCTTTTATATGCTATCATGGCTTGCATGTGAGGAGTTGGTGGTATTGTCTGCCAATGTTTTAACATACTTGTGTTCCGAGTATGTGATCATACTATATTTATATGTCACTTGAACTATGAGTTGAAGCCCATCCAGTGCAAGTCAGTACATGAGTATTTTGTATGCTGGCTTTAGTAATTGCATCTTTGGTAGGCACAGAAGCAAATGCTATAGTAGCTTTCCCTGTAAAGGAGAATATTCCGTCAATAATTTTCTCTGAGCTAATCAGTATTTGACAGCTGTATATACATTGGTTTTGTAGTCTAAGGGGGTCCTTGGTCCATCATTGTATAATACATATGTATAGACTGATATGCTAAAAACAACCCTTATGCCTAGGTTTCTCCTATTGTCTCAAATTTGTAAATATTTATTCTCTAACATGTCTGCTTGTTGCCCAAGGTAGATACGTGTTCTTCCATCCAGTTGTTTTCAGAAAAAAAGCATAATTAAATAATTTAAAGACTTCATCCACTAAGCTTAAAGTGGCAGATAAACCTTTCTAAAGTCTTAAAATACCATGAGGGCAAAGTGCTGCATGTCAGCAAGAAAACGGGTGCCAATTCTTTGCATTTGCTTTATAATGTGTATCTTAACATGAGAACATTAAGTAAGGCATCACTGATTTATGCAAATGCTTTATATATGCTTGACAAGCTAAAAGAGGCTCTAATCTCTCCTTCCTTTCCAAATGTTCACCTAACTCACTTTCAGTGAAATATGTCATCAATGTATGAAAATGCTTCGAATGGTCTTATAGGAGTTGCCTTATACTTGTTGAAAATAAACCTGGACACTTTTTATACCTTCTAATATATGTATACTGGATACCATCAAATGTCTATGCTGGTAGGTATTTTGATTCAGTTACTCTGGCAGGTGCTGTTTTGACAAAACAAGGTCCCTAAAGCAATTCTATCCAGACAGAACGGTTTCCAGCTGAAATGGGATAGAATAGATAAAGAGCAAACCATCCAGCAGGTTGTAACTAACAAATTAGATCTGATCATGAATTTCCTAGACCTGAATGTAAAATCTGATACCCTTATCCCTAATTTTTTGGTATTACTTAAGGAAATTAAATTATACCCAACCCGTCCTAATGTAAATAAAAAAAGACAGGAAACTAGCTGGTTTGATGAGACTTGGTCCCAGGCCCTACAAGACCTTCACAAGGCCCTTAAGGCATCTCCCAGAGACAAGTCCCTGATAAAGGATTTACGTTTGAAATACAAGAAATCAAGGAAGACTAGCGTAGCGAAGATGAAAGATAAGTTATGGGATGACTTAGTCACAGCAGCCTCTTCTAATAACAGTAGGGACTTCTGGAATGTGGTTAACGCTCCCTATTTTAAGAACAGCTCAGACAAAACTCTGGACAATCATGTAGATGAAGAAGCCTGTGTGCTGCATTTTGAAAGCATATTTGGGAGTAAGATGATGATGAGGGATGATTCCTCTGTTTTTTAAACTGGAAGAGGTAAGAACAGCACAGCTTAAGAGTACCTGTGCCAAAGCGCCTGTCCGGATGGGGTTCCCATTGACTTTTTTTGGAACATCAAGAGCTGTGGGCCCATTTTTAAGCAACATATTCAATGAAATTGTGAAGAAGGTACCGCCTCCTTCATGGAAAACGAGCATTATTGTCCCAATACACAAGAAAGGTGATAAATCTAATCTCAGAATTATCGCCCGATTCCCCTCCTGGACTATATAGGAAAATTGTGAGGCTGTGTCTTATAGAACAGGCTAGAAGACTGGGCGAGGGAAAAAGATATTCTGATGCCAACTCAGTATGGCTTCCAGAAGGGACGAGGAACAATTGACCAATGCCTAAAACTTAGCATGACCATTGCAATGTATACCACAGCCAAGGAAGGACATACTTACATGGCCTTCATGGATTTATCGTCAGCGTTTGACTGCGTAAGCCATGTAAAGCTATTGTCTATAATGCTGGAGATGGGCATTGACCTTCACCTGATTAATATAATATGGGAAATGTATTCACAGACAACTGCAAGCGTACGATACGGCAGAAAGGGGGAATGTACAAGATCCTTCCAGATTTTGAGAGGAATCAGGCAAGGCTGTGTACTTGCCCCGTTCCTCTTTTCGGTGTATACAAACAGGGGTGAAAGTCGCATTACCAGGATCTACAGCAGATATCCCAACCTTCCCCCCAGTCTCACTACCGATTCTGGCCTATGGGGATGATGCAGTCCTAATAGCCAGGACGGGAATTGTGCTTCAGCGTTTAATAAACACCTACGTGGGGTACATGTCATCACTGGACTTAAAGGTTAATGAGTCCAATTCCTTTTTAGTGTGTCAGGTGCCCTATCCTCAAACAGGCTACCAACTTTTAATATAAGGACAAGGAAACTAGAAATAGTGGAGACTTTTTCATATTTGGGAGTCTTGTTTGATAACAAAAAACTTGGGCGCACATTATTGAGCGTAGGGCACTAACAATGGAAAGAACTCTGGTTGCGATGGCCTGTTTTTTTAAAAAACTCGAATCTAAACCCATATGGACGATAAAAAAGATCCACAATGCAAAAACAATTTCGGCTGATACATATGGGGCTGGGCTGTGGGGAATGGCATCAATAGATGATAGAGGATGTTTTTTAAAAAGGGTAGCCAATCTTCCTGCCTTGTTTTCTGATTATGCTTGTCATCTAGAAATGAGCCAACCTCACATAACGGACACAGTAAGGCTTGCCCCGATTATGTTTGGCATTCAATTTGGAGAAAAAATACTGTGTATGTCAACCAGGTTATATTAAGCAATTGTTTGACACTAGACAATGCCAACAAAATTGCTTGGTTGGAGTATGTTAAGAATGCTTTACATTCCTTAGGCGTCCTGGAATTATATACCACCCGAGCTCCTGTTCAAAATTTCCCAAAAAGAAACTTAAATCCCTATTCTGAGCCAAGGTTGACTATGCAAGGAAGGAGTCTCATCAAGCTAAAATTGTAGCGAAAATTTGCCATCAGATGCCTCCAATAACTGAAGGTGAATTTTTGTATCTGGAGAGCATTAAAAATGTACTGCATAGATTTATTATTTTAAGATTTTGCACTAATTTAATACCCTTGATGTTGGGCTTACCAGCTAGAAAGTACTCTTTCAGTGACTTGGCACAGTGTCCCTGTGATAATTTGTCACTGCAATCTGATCTTCACCTCTTCTTTTTCTGTAAATACTACAAGGACCAGAGATCCAGATATATTCTTCATCTCTTAAGGCAGTATAATTTTAACTAATGTCGAATTGCACTATTTTTTATGAAAAAGCTCTGTGACCCTTATGTCTGTTTCTGTGTAGCATCTTTTCTGTGGGCCTGTTTGTGTAGAAGACGTTTTCTGTACGGAAGAAGCAAGCTAGTTTTCAAACGATTCCCACATTAGAGCTTCCGTTGCTAACTAGAAAATGTATTACGCTATTCAGATTTGAGATTTTAATAACACACACTGTTATATGGCCCCTAGGGACATTGTTGACATTGCTAAGTTAGCATAAGCTTTGCTGCCATAATTCTGCTTTTGCGCACGTTAGTACATAATTTTAATTTTGCAAGACTCTATTTATGCCTTTCACATGAGAACCGTCTGCTTTCAACATTCTCTGCTGCTTTCTTGGAGTTTAGTCTAAACACGTTGTACAAGGTGGATACACAATTTCCCTTGTTATTCTGTTCTGGTCAATCCCTAGCACCTAGACATAACATGCTGAACACAGCTGCAATGCTGGAGACTCATGCTTTGATAATACGGGGATGCATGTTGTTTTAACACACACTTGAAGAAAGCCTTTCCATGGAGAAGAGCCATGCTGTTACTATGATGTAAATCTTACATCCAGGCTTTAAGGTATGGGGTCAACTGTCAAAGCTTAGAGATCTTCTTTTATATAAATAAACTTCTTCTAGTCAAGGGGAGGGTGGTTAGGCCTTTTAGGGCCACATGCATCAAGCTTTTTTTGCATTTGCAAACGGTGTGAATCGCAAAATTCGGCTGTTTGCGAATGCAAAAACCTTTTTTGGGATGCATCATTTTTTTTCATTTTTCGCAATTTAAGAAATCGGGGAATCGTTTGAAAACTAGCTTGCTTCTTTCGTACAGAAAACGTCTTCTACACATACAGGCCCACAGAAAAGATGCTACACAGAAACAGACATAAGGGTCACAGAGCTTTTTCATAAAAAAGCTTGAAGTTTTAAAAGGTTATTTCTCTTTGTTCTTAACCTGTTGTTGTGCTGCCACACTTTAGGTTGTCGTTCTGTGTCATTTAAGTCACAGCTTATTTGACTGAACATGGAGTCCCTAATGCTGGGGTTGCACTTGTTTTTGTCGTAGAAGCAGATGCAGCATACCGCTTTGAGGTGTTTTATTCTTGGGTCACTTTTCCAGCGGTGGATGGAACAGATAATTTGTTTCATTAATATACTGCCACGGCCCTTCCTCAAGCTCATCAGCCTTATAGGGCTCTCGAGGTTTTGCTCACAGCTTGGCAACACCAAATTTAGTTTAATGTTGCCCTTCCTTACCCAAGAATGCCGGTCCGTTTAGGCCCTTTATCGATAGATGGGGCCACGTGGCCCGTTTTGGCTGGGTATACCCCACATCTGCATTATCTGACAACTGCAACGCTTGCAGAACTCCGCATATTACATATTTCTTGGATATGTGTGCATAGAGCTGTCATACAGTATATTTTGCGCAACTTTCAGATGGGACTACCTGGCATTGCTACGCAACCTCCGGGTCTTGGTGGTGTAACCATCTGTCCTCTTATGGTTAATTCAGTGATGGGCACACATCCACAGAATAAGGATGACTTCCCTTATAGGCTTGCGAAAAGTTAGGATAACTAGAGGCTGTTTTTCCAAATACCGCTCCTGTGGAGAAACACAGGATCTTAACTATAAGTTTGCCTAAAGACTTACTTCCCAAATTAGCTGATTATAACACCTGGGATAAGGTGTTTGCGGCGGTATATTCAAAGTGTTTCGGCACTCCCTTCATGACCATACTCCCCTCCGTGATAAAACGTGTTCAAGATGAACACAGAACCGAAGAGGCTGTAGAGTTGGAAATGAGACTGGTGGGGGTGTTTGACGTGGTTGCTGCTATGATCCTTGCAAATGTCAAGGGTGATGTTGTGAGCTTATAAGTGTCAAACCGCTAGGAGGCTGTTGCCGATGCAGACAAGCCATGCGAATTGCCAAATATTATTGCCAAGGCTTATAAAACCATAGGCTGCAATAGTCTGTGAGTTAAACCTTTTACTCAAACTCAAACGCAATCTCGAACTCAAATTCAACAAAAAGCCTAGTCTGATGAAGACAGGCATCCGTTCTTTCCTAAAAAGAACTGGGAGAACAAGAAACAGGGGCAGCAACAGCAGAAGCCAGGTTCACGTGCTGGTTCACTGACACCCGAGTCTTCTGAGGATACTTAGGACTTGCGCGACCGTGTGAAAACTAAGACTCCTGAAAGATTTCAGGTCCCTTACCAGTGCACTCCTCATTCTTTACAGGACACACCGGGCTCTCAAGTCGGTGGAGGCGAACACCAGGATCGTGTCAAATGAAATCAACCTCGACAGTTAGACGATAAAGCCAAACAAGAGGACCTGCCTCATTTTTGACCCCCGTATCAGAAGACAAAAGTTGCCACTTTGACAGCGAAATATGCCTAAGACGGTGAGACAGCGACTCCTGGACTGGACATGGGCAGTGACTCTGCTCGGCAGCGCGGCGGAGGTTACCACAGTACGGGAGGCACTATGTCCTTATCTGGAGGTGACAGCAACTGATACATTCATTACAGTTGAAACAGAAGATACCTGGGTTGCCCCCCCCGGATGGATGCTATGAGATTATTTTCCAAATTGGAGGTGATATGCTGCGTCCAATCAAGATGGTTTTCTGGGAGAATCTAACCTCCCTGTATGACATTTTGTTAGCGGAGGCAAATTGGCCTCCACCATTTGTGTTAGCTACTTCTAAAGGGGAGTACATGATACTTTTGAGTTTTTTGTGATACGTCCCTGAGGAGCATGCAAAGGCTTTCACAGCAGAATGGGCTTTGGCCCTTGCCCCGGTGGTGTACCGTTATCAGGTGGGTTGAGATATTGATTCACCGGCTCATGTGATACCTTTACAATCTATGCCACAGCCAAAACTGCAGTATCCAATCAGACATGAGGCTAAGCCTCACATTTGTGATATTCTAACACAGTTAGAGTATCAAGGAGTGATTGAATCATGTACACCACCAATGAATAATCCTCTCTTTACGGTATCAATACCTGACTATTCATATCAAGTTGTATTGGATTACCGAAATTTGAAAAGTAATTGTCACACTTTTGCAGGGCAAAACACACACAGCTCTGCATTGGTGAACAATCATGTTTGTAAAAAATACAAAACTACATTGGACATTTCCAATGGTTTCTATAGTCATAATCTCCCACCTGAGGGTCATGACTTAACAGCATTTACCGCAGTCGGAAATCAGAAAACTTTAAACGTTTGCCCATGGGGTATGAAAATAGCCGCGAGGCATTTGCGGCACGTGTTGTGTCTTTGTTGGGCGACATAGATCCAGATGCATTCTTGTACATTGATGACATTTATCTGACGGACGATGAACTTATGCCGCATCTTGTCTGGGTCGACAGGATCATTTTATCAATTGCCGACTATTGATAGTAGTTATATTTAACAAAATCACACATCGCACATTTGGTGTTACTCTTTTTGGGCTATGAGCTCAATAATGAAGGAAAATGGCTAGCTTCCCACTTCTGGGAGAAATGTACACAATTTCAACCCTCATCTATTCTGAAGAAACGTCAGTCTTTGCTGGGATCTTTGAATTTCAGGAGGGCATACATTCCCGAATATGCCCAGCGTATCAAACCACTTTATGATTTGATACAACCTACATTTTCTTCTGCCTGCTGGCTTCTGGAACATACCTCTATACTACATTCTTTGCAATCTAAAATGCTTGCAACTATCTACTTGTTGACACATGATAACACCACGAACCTGGTGATACGTATAGTTCCACGGGCGGTGGGTTTCACTTACTTGACGTTCAATGAGGGTGACACAGTACCTTTTGCATACAAATCACATTTATACACTGCAACTAAAATGTGTTTTTCAAATGTTGAAAAAAATTTGACGGCAATACAGATGGTGGTTCTGAAAGAATGTTGACTGGCGCAAGGTAAACGCATTCTTATGGTTACTCCCTTCCCTGCTTTGTAGGCCGTGACTATATAATAATATAATATATACTTTATTCGGTATTCTTTGTTAGAAACCATAAAAGTTACACTTTAAAATATAACACATACATTATAAAACCATAATACAGTAAATGAAATCAGGTGATATACAGTAGCAACGATGATGGCACACAAGACAGATCAGGCGAAAAGCAACATCAACGACACCCAAGTAAAATGGTATGATATTAAAAATCCAAACATTTTCTATATTTCATTGCACATTTAAGAAACCCGGCCACAAAAGGAATAGAGTCAATTTTAAGCAATTGTAAGTATAAAAGAGCGGGATGTACTTGAATAAAATTAAGTCTTTTTAAAAGGGGTAATAAATAGACAGTCCTGGGCATTACATAGTATTTACAGAAAAATAGAAAGTGGAGCAAGTCCTGTGGAGACAGATTGTCGCAGCCACAGGGTGCTAACACCATCCCATTATTACTGCCCCTAGGGACTGCCAGTAAAAAGTGAAAAAGGTTGAATCTAAACCTTGTTAATAGAAAGCGCTCATAGGCTGGCAACGGGCAAGATAAGTACTGCTCTATGTCTGTTGAGGTTTTAAGCATTAGATGTTTCCTCACACTAGGTTTCAGCAATTCCTTCTCCTCTCTATCCATTTTCTTATAGTAAAAAGGATTGCTTTGTAAACATGATATCCTGCCCAGTAATACAATCAGGGTTAAAAAATAAATCAGGACGTCCCAACTCTGTAAAACTTGCGTTTAAATATTTTAACCAAGGGATCTTCATCTTGTTATCCAGGTTTAAGGCTTCTCTTAGTATACTGTGTGTAAGGCCTAAGTTCTTGTTGAGCCAACTCTGTAGCCAAAAGGTTAAGGGGCGAAGGGCCAAGGTGTCACTTATGTATGGCATACCTGTTTCCTCGTAGGTCGTGACTAAGGCAAGTGTACCTAACTCAAAGGCACTACATCCCCATTGCATACAATGGGCTACGTCTTTGACATCCTCTGATGTCACGTTTATCTTTGACCCTGCACTTCAAACACAAGAGTTTTTACAGTATGAACATGTTCATCCTTCTCCATTGTTGTTGCTTCCTTTACATGAGTATGAATGTATAATTTATACTGATGGCTCGGCTCAACTGGTCACCGGCTCCAACCATGCTTATTTAGCGGCTTGCGTGATTGTTGCTGGCTCAGTTGTCAATGGAGGGTTTAAGTCTTCCATAGTGCATATGCAGGCACTTGGAGACTGTATGGCACAATTGGCAGAGCTGCATGCTCTTGCTCTTGAGTTTGCAGATCCTAATGTGAATACTCTTATTGTATGCGATTCTTACTACTGTGTCCAGTCTTTTAATGACAACTTATTCTTTTGGTGTCAAAATGACAATGGGGACTCTAAAGACAGCACAATTAAGCATAACATGCTTTGGGTTTGAGTGGCAGACCTTAAACAATGTCTGCCCCTCACACATGTTATACATACTCTTGGCCATTAGCATGTAGGAGCACATGCTCTTGGTAATTATTTGGCTGATGACGCAGCCAAATCCGCAGTAGCCATGTCTTCCTTAAGTGCGCTGGGGATGCCCAGACGTGGGTCCCAGGCACTCCACACCACTTGGAGTCAAGCTAGCCGGGCTGATGAGAGGTGTTACCTCGAAACCGGTCCGGTCCTCGGATGCTTGATTCCGTTCTGGGAAGGACATGGCTTTTGTAGTTTGGACTGGACTGTTCCCATGGGGCAACAGGGTCAGAGCTGATTTGCATATCGCCATTGTCTAACCCAGGGTGGTGTGGAGTGCAAAAAAACGATGGATTTGGGCCCAGATCTTTTGACTGGGGGAGTGTGTGACATTGATCCACATTCAGTCCATCACTTGTTGTTTTTGCAATTGCCGCCCTAAGTGCGCTGGGGATGCCCAGACGTGGATCCCAGGCACTCCACACCACTTGGAGTCAAGCTAGCCGGGCTGAAGAGAGGTGTTACCTCGAAACCGGTCCGGTCCTCGGATGCTTGATTCCGTTCTGGGAAGGACATGGCTTTTGTAGTTCGGACTGGACTGTTCCCATGGGGCAACAGGGTCAGAGCTGATTTGCATATCGCCATTGTCTAACCCAGGGTGGTGTGGAGTGCAAAAAAACGATGGATTTGGGCCCAGATCTTTTGACTGGGGGAGTGTGTGACATTGATCCACATTCAGTCCATCACTTGTTGTTTTTGCATGTCTTCCATAGCAGCAGTTACAAGATCCATGACTAAAATAGATAATAATATTCTGGCAGTGGTAACTGCAACGAGGGAGGGAACTGGTTATCCTCGGGGTTTCCCCTCAAAATACTCTTTTCATGTATCTCGCGAACAAGTTCCTTATGCTAAGATTCCTTTAGTTGGAGATCGGCTGATTCCCAACATGGACCGCAGAACTGCTTTGATCAAAGCTGCCCAAAAGGGCATGGCTTCTACACATGCTGAGGTGTCGGCGACAGTCTCGATTTTACAGCAACGTTATTGGTGGCGTTGTTTATGTAAACAGACCCTTAATTATGTATTCTCTTGTGACATTTGTGCACAAATTACACCGTCTATGGTCACACGCCGACAGCAAACACAGCTATGTATTTCTAATCAACCATTTGACTGTGTAAATCTTGATCACTACTGTCCATTCTCTGCTAATACTGCGTATGAATATATATTTGTTGCAGTTGATTTGTGCACTAGATTCCTTTGGGTTTGGCCACAACGCAGTGCTGACACTCGAAATGTCATCAGGGATTTGCATGTCTTTGTCAGGGTGCCTGCCTGTGTTTTTTTCCATTCAGACCAAGGTCCAGCATTTGCCTCTAAGGCGTACAACGACGCGTTGAAGTCAATGGGGGTGCTGGTGCAGTTTTCCTTTTCATACAGGCCTGAGGGCAATTCAATTATGGAGTAAATGAACCATAACTTAAAGCAATCTTTGACAGCTAAAGTATTCGGTACTGGCAGGAACTGGCTGGCCCATTTGGATGGTGTTCAATTTGCACTCATTAATCTCCCTAGAATGTCTCTGAGTGGGTGGATCCCACACGAAATGTTCTTTGGCATTAAAATGTTTGTGCCAGACCTTGATGGTCTAGAAGTTGTGGTGGCTGTTGCAACTTTTGACTTAGATAATCATTCTACTGTGTTACAGGCTCTACAAAAGACCCGTGACTGAACATTGACCCTCTTCAATGATGCAGCACTGCTGATTCAAATTGCCGTATGGATTCACAAAATTGGAGATCTTGTACAAGAAAAGCTGAAGAACAAAAAATAATTTGGTCCCTCATATCATGCACCAGTTCCAGTACTTGGATTGAAAGGTACTTGTACAGTCATTTTACCACCTTTACCTGCTTGCAAAGACAACAGATACACATCAGTGGACAATCTCAACTTATACCGTCTGGTAGATTCTGAATAGTGTAACACCTGCGGTTTCCTGCTATGCTATTTCTTTGAATCCTATAACCTCAAACTACAACTAAAGCCTGTACCGGAAAGGATGCAATGGAAACTGCTGTTGACCTTTTGCCTGTTCTACCTCCAGCCTCTTCCAATGCAGATGTTGAGTAAACGCATCCCACAGATGAGTCCCAGAGGGAAGTGCCGAGCAATCCTCAACAACATCATGCTGAAGCATCCCACACACCTTTAATAACGAGGGAAGCAAATGGTTATTTTTGGGACCATGCCAGCTTCTTTTATGACTCATACACCTCGACTTCCAGTTTGGCTGTCCCACCGACAAAATTAATGGCCATATGATGAAGAACGGGCGATAACATTTTTGCCGCTTTAGTGGCAGGAAACTGCCACTAAAGTGGCAATATAGGGCTTGATAATATGCCCTAGAGAATTCCAATTGAAGCCCAGGTTCTTGTGGGAAGGACATCAAACCTGGGCTTCTATTGGAATTATCTAGGGCATATTAGCAAGCCCCTTATCACCGTTTTAACAGCAGTTTCCTGGCCCTAAAGCGGCGAAAATGGTACGCTCGTTCTTGATAATATGGCCCTAAGTGGTTTTCTTCTCTTGGTCCAAAAAGACTTTCTTGTCCCCTCCATGGACCTACATTTGGTTGGTGCTTATCCTGATTTTCCTCTTCATGTCAATTGGATTTGTGACAGTGTTCTTTTTACTCAACAATGGTCATTATTTGCCAGAATGCTCTGCTGTGAACTTGGTCGATGGAATTCTGGCCCCTCACACATCGTCCCATATCATGAAATGTGATCAGAACATTTCAATATTCCCGGTTGCAGATGGCATAGCTTAGGACAAAGTAGCTTTTAAAATTCACGGTCTGACTGAGGTGCTCAGGGTGCCATACGTGTTTTGCGTCTTATTAGGAGATGTGGTAACACAGGACATATATTCTGACTATTGGGATTTGCAAGCAGTATATTCATTGTTTTCACTTTTAAAATAGTATGCTGCATTTGATGCTGAAGATTTGTATTTAAATTCTGCCAATTATGCTGATCACTTTTGTTATCAACATTATGGGAATCATTTTTTACATAAGACTAACACATTAAGACCAGTTTTTAATCACAGTCAATGGGAACATTGTCCTGCTCCTGTACATGGAGTTCTAAAACTCTTAGAGATAAGTTCACATATTTTGCAGAGTATGACACGTCTAATCTGGAATCTTACCACTTTAAACTGCAATTGTCTTCTCAATCTAAATTTATCTTGACCCACACTAATTTATTTTACTCAGATGACTGACAGAATACAGAGTTCAAAATTATCGACTCACCAGAATATCGAAGTAAATATACAGAATGCCAGAATATGGACTCCATATCTACAAACAGATAAGTGCAAAAATATAGAATAAAAAATATCGATGTTAAAAATATAGAATGCCAAAATATTGAATGTTTTTAAATGTCTTAAAAATAACATAAAATTAATAAATAAATATAAAAATTTAAAACATGCTCAAAATTAAATAAAAAGGTCAACTTAATAAATAAAAAATGTAATCTAAAAAATAAACATACATTTTATTATTTATATATATATATATATATTAATTTAATAATATTATAAAGTAATTAATATTTATAATTTTAAAATGTTAAAAACATATTTTCAAATATAATTATATATATATATATATATATATATATATATAAATAAACCTATCTAATATAAATATAAAAATAAATTATATATAATAGGTTAAAACTTTTAAAATATATATTTTTTAAATTTATATTTAACAGTACATTAAATATAACAATAGTGAAAACGTTGCATTACGGAGGGGATACAATTACTATTCCCACTCCAGCGAATGGTACAGTAGGGAAAGTGTTGGATAGCGGGAAAGTAAAAATGACTATTCCCACTCCATCGAGGACAACAGTAAGGACAGTGTTGGATAGCGGGTGGATAAAAATTACTATTCCCACTCCAGTGAGTGCAAAAGTAGGGAAAGTGTTGGATAGCGGGTTGGTAAAAATTACTATTCCCACTCCAAACAGTGCAACAGTAGGGAAAATGTTGGATAGTGGGTAGGTAAAAATTACTATTCCTACTCCAGTGAGTGCAGCAGTAGGGAAAGTGTTTGATAGTGGGTGGGTAAAAATTACTATTCCCACATCAGTGAGTGCCACAATAGGGAAATTGTTGAATTGCCTGTGGGTAAAAATTACTATTCCCACTCCAAACAGTGCAACAGTAGGGAAAGTGTTGGATAGCGGGTGGGTAAAAATTACGATTCCCACTACAGTAAGTGCAACAGTAGGAAAAGTGTTGCATAGCGGGTGGGTAAAAATTAATATTGCCACTCCAAACAGTGCAACAGTAGGGAAAGTGTTGGATAGCGGGTGGGTAAAAATCACTATACCCACTCCAGTGAGTGCAACAGTAGGTAAAGTGTTGGATAGCGGGTGGGTAAAAATTACTATTCCCACTCCAAACAGTGCAACAGTAGGGAAAGCGGTGGATAGCGGGTGGGTAAAAAGTACTATTCCCACTCCAAACAGTGCAACAGTAGGGAAAGTGTTGGATAGCGGGTGGGTACAAATTACTATTCCCACTCCAAAGAGTGCAACAGTAGGGAAAGTGTTGGATAGCGTAGGGGTTAAAAATAACATACTTATGAATTTAAAAATTTTTTAATTAAATAATGAATTATCATAAATTAACAATAAATTGATTAAAAATACCAATAAATAAAAATGAAGAATAACTTTAATAACATTAAATTACTTCCCACCCTATTCCCCAGTGAACACACAACACATTCCACGTAAAATTTCATATAAATAATATAATTATCAATTAATATAAATGTATTACAAATTAATAAATAGTTAATGATAAATTAATTAGCAATACCAATAAATAGTAAATATTAAAAAGTATTTGCCAATTAATAATTAATACAATTAATATATTTATCAAATAATTAATACAAAGTAATAACCGATTATTAATTAACAATAAACTAATTATCGATACAACTAAATAACATTTAATAATTACTTAATTACAAATAAATTACTACCATATTCCCTTATAAACCCACAACACTCTCCTAAAGAAAGTACACTTTTAACATATTAACAAATTAATTATTAATATGTAATATCAAATTAATAACTAGTTAATATGTTTTATACAATAAACATAATCACCAAGAAATGAATATTTATTATTAATCAAATTATAAGTATGTATTAAATAATTGAATAACACAATTAACAATATACATAATTAGACAATTATTAATTAAACAATTTATGAATTAATTAATTTAAATTAAATTACTTCCCACTCTATACCCCTATAAACCCACAACCCACTACGTAATAAAATTACACAAAAATGAATTAACATATAATTAATTAATTCAAATAACATCTTAATTAATATATTATAATTAAATTACTTCCCACCCTATTCCCCTATAAACCCACAACCCACTACTGAACTAAAATATGCTAAATATTTAACATAAAATTCATTACTTTAAAAAAATTCCAACACACATTACAAACATAATATATACTTTTAACACATACACTAACACTTAAAACACAAAAAAATCTATATTTTTAACAACTATATTATGACTTTCGATATTATTAACTTCGATATTATTAAAAATGATATTTCTTACATGCATTCGATATTCTGCACCACTATATTTTTGTAAGTCGATATTTTGGCAATTCTATATTTAAAATTCGATATTTTGGCAACTCGATATTTAAAATTAAATATTTAGACTGTTCACCGATTGACTCCAACTCTTTTATGGCTGAATTAGCCACACAGGGTAATGATCACTCGAAAGAGACAATCGAGGTAAAATCAATTTGGGGCACTAAACAGTGGCAGGTTCAGAGAACTGAAGCATTACATAGTGCCTGCCTGATCCCAACTCAAATTTTATTTTTGAATGATACAGCGAATCAAACTGCCTGCTTTGGCTTGGCAACTGTGAAAAATTTAAATATCTTGTCCATTCCGTCCTTAGCGGAATACGATAATTGGCGTGCTCACACGAACTATACTATCTATGCTTTAGAGGTATTGCTTCAAAATGACATTTTCAATGTCTCTGAAATGGATTCATATGGGTGGTTGGTATGGCAAACCAATACAAATGCATGTCAGTTGTATTTTTATAGTGTTACACCTGGTTTCACTAAGACTAGACCGGTTCCTAGTTATCCACTTAGACATTCGGTCACCACGTACTCGGTGGGTAAATTATGCCAACAATGGTTGGAACATTCCACCTTATCATCCATGAAACAACATCTCACACTATTGTCGAATGACATTAATTTGGTTGATTTCATTTTAGGACCTAGGAGTCCTAGATCTAAGAGATTTATTTATGTTACTTACATTGACAATTGGAAACTTTCGCAGTTGGAGGCAGCTCTTCGTCTGTCCCAAATTGATCAAGCAAATTTGGAAAAAGTCCTTCCCATAGTCGACAATAGCATCAATACACTTTCATCACGCATTTATACCTTGGATAATATTGTTTTGTCTGTTATTGATATTGTTCAAAGTGATGTATATGTGTTGTATCATGGTCAAAATATGTTAGGATCTGTTATGCAGTTTGCATGGACGTTGCAGACTCTCAAAATGGGGAGAGTCCCTTGGGATTATTTGAATGCTTATGCTTTCTTTCTACAGTTTAATCTGACTGATAAACAGAGATTTATGTCCAATAAAGATGCTGCATATACACTGTTGCATATTCAACAATTGGAGCCTTTACCATTCTCTGTAGTGGAAACAGACTCTGCTGTTTGGTTAATTCATGGGGTTATCTCTCTCCCTTATTCGCTGTTTCAATTTAAATCATGAATGCAAAATATTCCGATTGCCGGCTTTGAACCACTTGTTAATCTGTTCTGGCCAGTCCCTAGCACCTAGACATAACATGATAAACACAGCCGCATTGCTGGAGACTTGTTTTAGTACACAACTAGAGAAAGCCTTTCCATGGAGAAGAGTTATGCTGTTCCTATAATGTAAACCTTACACCCAGGCTTTAAGGTATGGGGTCTGCTGTCAAAGCCAAGAGATTTTCTTTTATATAAATAAACTTCCAGTTTTCCACTGTCTTTATATAATGACTGCCCCCTTTGTACTCTTTGGAATTGTAACAATGCTAATTGTCCTGAGTTTATGCATTCTGCTGCTGATAGTGGCTCATATACTGTATTGTAGAGCACAATAGTTAAAATAAACATTTTGAACTATTACAGTGACTGTGCACATTCTTATTGTGAACAAGTAGGAGTGAGCGAGTGAAAGGGTATATCTTGCTACCGCGATTCCTGAGTGAGTCGGGAGTGTTATTTCCTGGGTTGTCTAATCATTTGTAGCTTTGTGATTTTTGGAGAACAATGAGACACTATAGCTAGTCGGTTTTGAGATTTTTGGGTACTAAGGTGATAAGTTGGTACACCTCCATACACCGAATGTCTGTTTTCCTGCGCATAGTTCTGTGTAGGTGAAGAATCCCGGCAACAAGACACAATTATCTATTGACCTTTTTTTGTTTTAGTAATCAACTTTTAGAGGGCTGGGCAAGGACTGCTGTATGACCAAGTAACGTACTCACTAAACTTTGAAGTCTATTGTTTAGGAGTTGCCATGGTTTGCCCCATTAACTAGCTTGTATACATTTCTCAAAGGATGTCCAAATTGTCTTTTTAAACTTGTATACTTTTATCATCTATGTCATTTTAACAAGATCGGATAAAGTTTTATTTAATTGAATTGAAATTGACAAAACATCTAATAACTACGTCAAGAGTTGTTTTGCACTTTTTTCTAACTAGAACTGTCATAAGCCTAGTAATGTGAGTATTCTGCACTGCATATATACGTGTGTGTTATTTCACATTCATATAATCCGAAACTAAACAGTATGATTTATTTGGTTTACCTACCAATAAAAGTGGAAAGTTCATCATCACATGACAGGGTACTGTCACTGCTTGATATTGAACTTCTCTTAGGATTGCTGTAATTTCTCATTTCACTTCTGGCATCACTGGATGTTGGGCTTCACCCTGTGGCACACTTCATTGACGAATCACAGATGGCATTGAAAGGTTGTCCCATCCAGTTTGATTTGTATACAGTGCTGGAGCTTGTTTGAAAGCCCACACTTGTGCATGGCTGTTCTTGAGGTCTTTAGGTTCCAGTGAAAAGAATGCTCCAAGTATTACTTCCTCCCCACACGATGTATCTCTAACACTGGATAGAGGCCAGTCATCATCAGCTAGGATCATATCATAGGCTGTCAACAATAGTGACCAGAAAGCTACGTTCACCCTGTATTTATATTTCTGTGTCAAACTCTGAGGAATGTACTTGTCCATCTAATTATTTATCTGGATGTATTTATCAGTAGTCATGACCAGATATTCTGTGAGGGTTTTTCAAACAATTTGTATTTCCCCTGCACTGTTCTGAAGCGTTACTGTCCAAACAGTTTCCCAAAAAAGACCTAAAAGTTTGGGAGGCATCTTGTTTCTTTTTGTTTGTCGAGTCTGGTACTTTCCTCTTTCTATAATGAGTTTTGAGTTCAAGCCTTTCTCTTCCATCATCTTCACACCATACTCGATTTCCCACTGCTATTCATTTTCAGGTGTCTGACTTGATTTTTTATTTCTTTTCAATGCTCAGTTCAGCTGCATCCTTCACCTGCAGAGTATTTCTAAGTACTTTTACTGTGTAGCCAGAGAGCTGTGAAGAATGGCTATCAGTATACTGACACCAATATGGTTTCTTTATTTTGTCATGGTCCCTCACATTATATCCTCCACCAGGTTCCTGCTAGTGTGGAGATCCAGGCCTATTTTCTGACTGAAGCCTTGGCTCTCAGTGTCCCTCTACCTCAGCCTTTGACTTGATGTTCTTTTTTGACAGACCAGCACCTAAGGTAAATTATTTCTGGCAATTCAGGATCCTATTCATTTTCCAATACAGAAACATGTTGCTAGCATATGGCCAATAAAGCCACTTCACCTGAGTTTTCTACGAAAGAGTGAGGAGAGCACATCAAAGTTTATTTGGTAACTTGTTTAGAACATCCTTTCATAAGACTATTGGGAGTTTATCAGAAGTGAAGATGTATATATTAGTGAATATGCTTTCCAATGCACCACAATGCTCAATATGTGATTCCATTTCAAGGGAAAGATACACTTAGCCTAGACTTACTAACGGTACTTAAATCACGCAAGGTGACTCAAGCTTTTAGGTTAGATTTACTAAGCCACAGAGACACCTTGATTGTCTCTTCATTGTGCATGGCTCTGCTTGGCATAGTAAATCTGGAATAATGCATGGCAGCATAAGTTGTTTCCTGGGATGGCATTCCAAGGGTAGCGAGTGATGGTATCCATCCATCCACGTATGTCTTTTGGCGTATTCTCAGATTTACTAGCAATAGTAAACTCAGGAATGCATTAAAATGCTACACCTTCCCAGCGGAGGTGTAACAAGGAGAAATATGTTTATTTCTCTTTATTTGTTTCTCTTTCTACATGTGCTACATTCTGCAGCACACAGAAAGATGGAAAAGCCTCAGAGGATTGTTTTCACGCAGGAAGGTATCTTTCTGCTCTAAAACAATCCTGCCTGTTACGCAGGCACCATTGAAACATAGCGCAAGGGTGTGTGCTTTGGCGTAAGACTGCTCATAGTGGGCCAGCACAGAGCGAGAGAGAGCAGGAAAGTGCCATATCTTGGCAGATACCCTCCCTCCCCTTTTGACACAGCTCAGCCCAGTAAGTAGTCTTGCTGCGTTGCGCTGCATCAAATGTTAGTAAATTTGCACCTTAGTTAATAGGTTACACTTGTCATGAGGAAATGCATATGGATAGACCAATTCTAACTGATCAGTTTTGTGAGCAATCCAAACTTGTATTTTATCTTGGTTTGAGGTCACTTTGCCCATTACTGGGTTTATAGTTAGTTGACTTATTATCTGTGGGATCCATGCAAAACACAACCTGAATGCTAACATTAATTACCACCACCCTTAATAGGTACTGTATGATTTGCCTGTTTACAGTATCTATTTCTTACAATATCTGTCTGACTGATCTGCTACCCAAATTTGTAAATTAGGGTAAGGTGTATATCGCACCACTACTGGCCATGTGGGCCATGGAAGTCTTAAGGGACCCATTCTAATTGATTCCCCAACATGTAGTCATTCTCCAATGAACCATGAAGCATGTTCGAAATAAGCTACAGGGATCTCCTGATCACACACACAAACACTTTTAAACCATTAAGTTCCGACCGCTGGCATCCACTAACAAACATTTTTGCACACATGCTGCACGTTCATATATTCTGAAAACACTGGTTGTGAAAGGATTAAGAATATACACTGTATTAGTAAATCAACTGAAAGGTTGCAATGATGGAAATGTTAACCTTCTTTTTGCTTGACTTGCCACGGATCTACTCTCATTCATTAGGCCTGCCTGACATGTGGCTGACCTGTCCCAGACCGTCTTGTTTTTATATATTACACCAGCCTAGTACTAGATCCCCTATTTATCACATCTGTGAATTGTTCTTCTATGAATTCCACGAAGCGCAATCTTGGTCTGCTTTTGGGCCCCCATTGTGCCAAAGCCAGAATGTTTCATGGGGTCAGGATCCATCTACTGGCCCGCTCCAGCCTTCCTAGCCGCGGGCAGGGAGGGAGCCCTATCCATTCAATAGGTAATTACTTCCTAGAAGAAACACATCACAGGTGAATCGATTTTTATTGAGTTTCTCTGCTTCAATCCGAACTGTTCCTAGCCTGCAGGCAGAATTTAAATAATTCTAATGTTCATTTGGTTCATGTAATTGGATTTGAATATCTGGTAATGCGATCTTAATTTGTGTCCAACTGATGAGATATTTCATCTCCTGGCATACAACTGGAAAGCGAAAAAGTGAAGTAAGCTCAGTGACCTTTAAAGAGTTTTCAATGTCATTATACTCGGAAGAGATGTCCGATCATAGTTCACTCCCTTCAGTTTATATGGCATTTGTTTAGCTCCTCTTTAGTAGCGTGAATTATGTGAGGAACCTGAATATTACTTAAAGCTTTTTGAAGTAAGAGAGACTGAGCTTCAGTGCTCTATAAGGGAAGATTGAAATTGCGCAAAACAGAAAATATAACTTTTTGATAATTGATGTTCAGCACAGGGACGCTTAATTTGATATAAAAAATCATGGGCTGTACATGATCCAATTTCCTGCTCTGCAGGTTGTGGAGAAGGCGTTTTTTGCATTTCTTTTTTCGTGTTTTCAGGGCAACCACTGACTTGAACAATCTGGAACAAGTACATGTTTTGCTGACATCAAACATCCAAAACACAGTGACAGAGTTCCTAATTACCTCCTCCCCGTCTTCCTGGATGCAGTCCTTATGCATGAGATACTTCTCCTTTCTGGCAGAAAGAAAAAAGCATCATCAAGGAAGACCAGTGCTCTGAGTAATAAAGATTACCAGCAGTGCTTGAAATAGGCTGGTACTGTCCGGTACTGAGTACCAACACTTTTTTATTTTCAGAGAGAGAGCACTTGCACTTCCCAAGAGAGACCTAATACTTTTAATTGAAGAGTGCCAGCACTTCTCAGAAACAAGAATGTTCTCTAGTACAGGGTTTCTGCACTTATTTTTTTTTTTTTTAAATCAAGCACTGAATACCGGTAAATAATCTGGATATTACAAGCGATCCAGTTAAGGCAATATGTGCAGTATTCCTGTTGGTGTTACATATTTGTCGGTCAAACATGAGATATTTGTCAGGGAAAACACCCAGGGGGATATTATCAGCAAATAGCGATATTTATCGCTATCTAGGCTTAGCGGCTATTTTTTTATCGCCGCGCATCACTGAAATTTATCGCTGAGATAACGTGCTATTAGCAACGTTTATCTCAAAAGCGATAAAATTCCAGGCGATAGCGACAAAATCCATGAATATCGCTGAGAATACAGTGATAGTCACGCAACAGGGTCTTAGCCATTATATCCACCTGCCATTGGATATAATGGCTAAGAACTGGTCTGAGCAGGTGTTAGTTTTTGGAGATATTCGCGCTTAGCGCGAATATTTCCAACGCTACGCCTGTGTTGGTAATAGGCGATAGCGAGGTTAGCTGAACAGAGAACAAAGAACGTACCCCGCCAATTATTGATGTGGTCCCGAGTCCGGGATCCCAATATATGAGGGGTGATAAGCCTAGGAGTTGGCACTGCACATTACAAGGTTAACACCATTCAAATACTTGCAAGAGAAGGTTTTTAGCAAATATATAGGTATTTTTATTTTAGTGTAGAAAGCTTTTATATACATCTATAACACATGATTATCTTACAAATATTGCACAATATACATAGACAATTTAGAGAAAGGTAAAAATGACAAAATTGCATTCTTATTAGGAACCTACCCAGTAACACTTCATACTTCAATCATACTTTCATTCTTTCAGTTTTTCAAAACCTAATCCTACCTAAAGTTCAGACATTCCGCTCACATTCTTCAATTCATACAAATCGTTCTGTTGTATGCCACACAGAGATGGTAGATATGTGGTATAGAGCAGAGTATTGTTCCAGAAAATTAATCTTGTTAGTTGATACTACATAGTATGCCGTATTTCTGGAGCCACAAGCCGACGCGCGTTTCGGTGACAGGCCGGGTGGGCCACACCTTCGTCAGGGCTGGGAGTTGTTGACTGGGAGGAGACAGGATAATAATCTAAGAATAAAATACATTGCTTTAGTATTAATCTATATAACAATTCGGTTTGTCAATGCATATCTCTTTCTAATACATTTCCTTTATATAAAAAATAGATAAAAGAGAAAACATAATTGTCGTCTTTAATCTGATATTTATATGGTTGCCATTGTGACAGCATGCAGTACCCAACACATCTAGGGCCACTCCCTAAACCAGACTCCCAAACGGTGAGATCTGTGAAAGGCAATTGGATAACCTAAGCTAAGTAACCAAAAAGAGAGCATTTTAGCATCTTTCATATCTCACATTTACTAACATTATACGAAACATTCATTCTCGGACACATTTTGACCAGAACCAACAAGGGTTATTATACATCAGGTTGGTAGTCATAGAATACGGAATTTAGAAGCCAACCTTTGATACTTCTTGGATATTTAGATGTCAATACAGGTAAGCATATGTTAAGTAAAATAGGTAAGGACAGACAGCGGTGATATTAGGTAGTATCTGGGTAATTTAACTGAATGTTATTCTATCTATTGGTAGTTTTCGGTAAAAAGATGATCTAAAGGCTCACACCATGATCCAAGTATTCAATTTACCTGAAGTGGTCTACAGAGGATTCCTTAGAGCAAAGGGCGCATAAAATTGATTTTTCCAGCAAATCAGGAATCTAATAAATGATACACGAACTCTGATTATATATTATCCTCATGGATTTGTTTCAACCAGACACTAGGTGAGCGAGGTTAGCGACTGCTTTCAGTCACTAACAGGTTGGGAATACCCTCTTTGCATGTCATTAGCGATAAATATCGCTGACATGCAAAGCGGGCCCCAAACCGCTCGCTATCGCCTACAAGCTGTCGCTAACAGCAGTTAGCGACAACTTGCTAATAGGGCGATAGAATTATCGCCGCTTAGCGGCAGAAAACGGCAGCTAAAGCGGTGATAATTCCCTATCGCCACCCTTGATAATATGCCCCCCAGTATTCACCTAAACAGTTTGTTGTTTTCATCACTAAAACCCACGTTAGGCACCAAGAAGTCTAAATTGACTGTCATTTATCACACCCAATAAATTCAAAATCAGCGAGACTGGTGCGATAAATATCACACTTTACCAGCTTCTCTCATAATAAGAGCAAAAGAGGCCCTTACTGCCTTGTGTTTCCAAGCTTTGCTTTCAGAGCCTCAATAACCAACTCAGAGATTTCGAGTTAATATTTACACTGAATACACCAAAAAGACCTGAACAAATCATTTCTGCGCTGGCAGAAAACTGGATCAAGATATTGCCCCATAAATTCAGGAGCCCAAATATTTTGGGCCAAAATTACTAACATTTTGCGTCATGGTTGCACGTTGTTTGTGGTGCGTCCCTAATGCAAAATGCTACTAGATATTTACACATTCACTCAATAGGTGATTTACATCAACTTGTAACAAAAATGTAAAGTGATGCAGCGGCTTGTGCTGCACTGTTACATTTCAATCTAAGAGGCTTTCTATGGCAGGAACTTGGGCGTTCCCATGCATGCACCCATGGAGTTTACATAATCCCAGATTTTCAAAGGTTTGTAAACCTGGTATTGTGTGAATTGCTATCAGAGAATGGTGTAACGAGGAGAAAAATCTCATTCAACAGCAGAAAGAATGTCACTCAGGCCCTTGTCACCAGTAACGTCTACTACGGCAATGATCTCTATGCAGGCACCCCCACCCAGCTCCTGAAAAGACTCCATACCATACAGAATGCTGCAGCCAGACTTATACTGGACTTCCTCAAATGGACACACATTACCCCCAGCTCAGAAACCTACACTGGCTCCCCATCCAGAAGGGATGCCAGTTCAAGACAAGATTCTCATGCAAGTCTACAAAGCTCTGCACAATCAAGGACTAGCCTACATCAACCTATGACGGAACTTCCACCGACCTGCAAGACACCTGCCCTTGCCCTCAATAGCCTGTGTACATCCCGCATCCCTTGCAGCCACAATGGGGGCTGCTCCGTCTCCTACATTACAGCTAAAACCTGGAACGACCTTCCCCTCCATCATCGAATAAGACCCTCCTAGGAAGACTTCAGGAAGAAACTCAAGATCTGGCTCTTTGACGGAGATACATTACCCGCAGCGCCCAGATACCCCTAGCGGTGACAGTGCTGCTCTATACCAATGCTGATTGGTTGATTGATTGATTGAGGTGAGCCATTTCTTATTAGATACGGTGCATTTTTTCTGCCGCCCTTTCATGCAATGCTTAACAGCAAGTTGCCTTGCTACACTGCTTTGCGTGAATGATTAATAAACCTGGCCCTTTATTAGGAGTCTGACGCTGGTGGTGCCAAATGTCAGGGTAGCCACATTTCCAGGTTACCAAAAACAATGGTGTCTAGTCTTGATTCCACCTCATGCCTTCTTCCCAATACTCTACACTCCATGTCTCTTTATCGATCCTGTTGAAGGTTCTTTCTTATCACTAATTTCTCCCATTGTAATAGTTTTCATACCTTTCAAATTCTCCTCAATGTTGCTCTAATTCTACATGATGAGAGATATGTTTCAGTTCCCAAATATGAGGGCTGTTTCCCACTACTTGGAACCACCGTACAAAGTAAGTTTCATGCTTCATGTAAACATTGAGTTTAGTGCTGACCTGACTTCCTGTTAATTATTTATATTGAACCTTAGCACCCTTTCTAACCTGAGAAGTCTATAACGTTTTAAACACATACGTAAGGCGTCAACAGAATGCACCAATTTAAATAATGTTTACTTTCTATTTCTTTTCCCACTCGTTTATTAATTTTTGTTCTGTGGTTTTTGCTTAAGCATGTCCACTTTTGCAACTCGCTCAGAAATTACATCTGCATAATTACTTGAATTGTGTGCATTACGCACACCTATTCAACAATTTATGCATGTACAATTTCCCTGGTCATAATTGTGAGAAACACACACAGATTGCACTTGTGCATATTACTCTGTACCAGCATAAATGTAATTTAATGTCTGATAACAAATTTTTAAATTGACCCGATAGCGTCCATTAAGCATTCCTTAAAACGTGGATATCCTCAAAAGTCTTTTTTATAATACTATAGCCTGCTCCCGGGACTTTACGAAGGGCTATAAGGCTATTAGAATAGAATGTTCTAACAAATAAAACAAAGGCTTCTCGAAGCTCGAGGGGATTTGAATCCTCTCGACTCCGAGAGGGCTTTGTAAAACATTGGAATTTTGCTCTGTGGGCCTTTACGGGCCCGTAGAAACAGGGGGCACTCCATTGTCTTTAAAGGAGCTCCCAACACACCAATGTTCTTATAAGAATTATAGATAAATAAAAAAATGTTTGCTACTTTATATTGAGACACTTTTGTGGGCAGACTGACTTTTTTATTGTTGTTAAGGAGCACAGCGGACATTAATGTTAGATGTTAGTGTGGTGTTGAGCATGTGGTAGGGTAGTAACATAAAGAGTACGAAGAGTACTATGGGCTGGTGTGCAGGACATGGGTGGCATATTACCGTGGTGGGGCAGTAATACAGTCATACGTGTTGGAAATGGGCACTATTGTGGTAGAGCATTGTTGGGGTGGTAGAAAAGCATCCTAAGGAGTACTTAAGTGTTAGAGTGTGATTGTGTGATTGTGTGATGATGTGTTATCCAGTCAAGTGGTATTAGGAATAAGCCACTCTTGTGAGAGAATCTCTTTCATCTGTAGGTGCTGTGGCAGTCACACCCTAAACCGCACAATTAGTATAAACACAATTTTTACCATATGGTAATATTTTATATATTATGTGTACAAAATGAGTCACCGAAATGATAAACATTTCAGCCACTCACTGGAGATGATGGTGCAAGCTTGACACAGCCAGCGATTGTGCATTACACATTCTTAACATGTTAGTATGACTCTCTAACTTTACTGGGCCTGATTGACCAAGGTACGTTTTCACATGAAGATTTACCTATGGGTAAACCTAGTACTGCACAACTGAAGTTTACACTATTTTGCTACTTGCTATTTCTGAGTGTAGAATTAAATCTACACATTTTTGCTATTCACCATTTTCATCTGTAGCCTACACATTAGTGTTAAAGTACCCATATCCAACTCCTAGTGGAGCCTCCTACAACAGGATTTACAGGTGTGAAGTTACTATTTGCAACTTGTCATAGGTAGGGAAAGGTGTCTACCACTGTGTCAGAGGTCTTCCTATGAGAAAGTACAGGGAAAAATATTAAAGAATATTATTTTTTACATAGTAAGCACATTGATCCATTACATTCAATAGCTAATAAATAATTAATTCAATAAAATATGTTCAATTTATAAATGATATGTGTTAAAGAATTATTTTTAAAAAGCCTAACCACAGCAACCTTTTTATTTTTTATTTAATATGCATTACATGTTGTTCAGTGTTATGTGTAGAATAAATTAAAATTATCTCTAAATGTTTAATTTTAGTAGCCTGTCACCTCACTGAACCCCACCAGATTGTAAATTAAAAGTTGGCTGGTGGGCAGTTGACATGGCGCTGTCTTTCCAAAATGCAGCGTGTTTTTGAAAAAGGCCTGCAATGGCAATGCGACACAAGGTTCCTGCATGGCATTGACTGTTACGTCTTTGCCATGCAGGAACTGGTGTGCATGCACACAGGGATCACATGTTGTTCCCCCGGGTGCATCCACGTGGCGTGAGGCAACAGTGGGCCCTTTAGGGCCCCCTTGGTTTCCTCTCTGGAAAGGTTTTCATGGTGGTGAACCACCACGAAAACTGTGGCAGCGAGGAAACACGTTGTATGCTTGGAGGGACCCCAGCAGTCCCACCAAGCTTATTGCAGCCCCAAGATTGCCATGCCACACCCAGGGAATGGTGGTTCCCTGATGGTGGTCTGACTATAAAGGAGCGGCAGACCACCGGTGCCAATGGATAGGAAACTGTACTTCCAATTGAGAGTGGGTGTAGTTCCACTGAAATCTTATACTTCCAAATGGTCAGCTTTGGAATCCTCTAATGATCCAGCAAGCAATCAGTCTAGGGAAACTTGCTCTATGTTTCCTTTATGTGCCATGCCTGCGTTTACTCACACCACTTTTGATTATCACCTATTTGTAAACATCTGGGCCAACGTAGGCATTGCATTGCTCTTTGAATTCTTAGAACAGATTGCTGGCCCATATAGTGCTGTGCAGTTGCCAAATCTTTAGGTGTAATGTGGTCGTTGAGAAAAAAGGTTCTCTCCCTTCACCAGAGTCATGGTTGATCCTTCCGATTGATTCTCTGGTGCCGTTTAGTACCTTGTTGCATTTTCAATCTCTTAAGGGGACGACTCTGTAGTTATTGCACCGTGTTCTCAATTTGCACTTTTACGATGTTCTGAACTATATTATGCTGTCTGTCGTATGTACTGGTTGGGTCATCTTATAATCACGATATCTGTTTTTATTTTCTATTTGCTATTGACATGATTTCTCCTATTATGCGAGTACTCTGGGGTTTCGCTATTTATTATGTGTTTTATGTATTTTATTCACAGTTTTGCAGCCCTAGTGGCAAAAAGAAAGTTATTTTTTACTTGACTTTTTGACAGTTAAATGCTGGTGCCAGGCACCGTGAACCACCAGCTCAAATCAAGCAAATCCCATTTTACAGGAAGTAATCCCCATTTTCCAGCCACTCCCCTTTGTCCCTCCCACATTTACAACTAAAATGTAGACTTAGAAGTGCGGGAATGTACATGCCAGACAAAGATCTCCACTACTGTCACAGAGATCTCCAGATACAAAAGATAGGAAAAGTGGAGATGATGGGCCTTCGTCTATAGGTTAGAGAGTTAGTGTAGCTGTTAGAATGAAAAATTGTTCAATTTGTGATAGAAAGCTGAAAGTAGGCACAGACAATCCTCCTTGTAATAGAAATCATATAAGATCTAAGAGCAAGACCCCATGTTCTGTTATCTGTGGGGAGCCACAAACTTGCAACCACCTGGCATTCCCCTAAGTCTCTTGATAAAAATTGTACCTCACTTGTGTGGGTAGCCCTAGTGCCCACCGCAGGAAACGGCACAAAACATTACATGGACATATCACTTTTTCCGATATAAAATGACCCTTTAGTTCCACCGTGGGCAGCTGTAAGTTTTGGGACCCTAGGTCAGCCAGCACCTAAGGAAACCTATCAAACCTGTACATCTTTTACAGCTAAACACCTAAGGGTATCAAGGGTGGGATGACTTGTGTGGCTTTCACCAGGTTCTTTTTCTTACCCATAAACCCTTGCAAACCTCAACGTTTGTCCCAAAAATGTTTTCCTCACATTTCTTGAATGGAAAGTTCTGGAATCTGGAGGGAACCACACATTTCTGTCCACCTCGCATTTCCCCACTTCCCCCATTAAAAATGGTATCTCACTTGTGTGGATAGGCCTAGTTTCTGTGACAGAAACAGGCCAAACCAAGGTGAATGTAGTTCTCAGGCAAGATTTCCCATCGACCTTGGTTCAAGCCGTTCCTGTAGCAGGCAGAAATTCAGTCATTCAAGTGGGGCAGCATTTGTATCAGCACAAGAGGAGTAATGCAGGGTGGTAGGAATTTTGTGGACGCCTTTATATCACAGAACTTGAAGACAAATGTGGGATTTCAGTAAGAGTTTGAAGTTTGTAGACCACTAGACAACCTTGTGAGATCCATACAAGGCACACCATGCTGGATACTCTTGGTTGTCTTGATTTAAAAAATGTCTGTGGTTTGTAGGTTTGCATGGGTGAGGCCACAGCACAGCATCAACTACAGCGCCTACTCCTATGGATAATCTCTCAACATAGAGAATTAGGGCCATTTGTGTTGTTTTCTCCCGGGCATCCACATAAGTGGGTACCGTTCTTATCGGGAGATATGTGGAAACTAAGGGTACTAGGAAACCTGTGGGTACCCGCTTATTCCATATCTTTCCATCACATAATTATGGTTGAAAATATCTGTTTCTTACCAAAGTTTGATGTTTGGAAGAGCTTCTGGATAAAATCACCTGGTGAGAGTCATACAAGTCATGCACTCCTGGACTCCCATGGTTGTCTAATTTTCAAACATGTGTTGGTTTGCCTCCGTGTTGGCTGACCTAAAACCCAAAATTCAGAGCTACCCCAATTGGGAAAAGAAAAACAACATGAAGTTCTTATTAAGGGCCATCTTTACATTTTGGCTTACAAAGAAGACTCAGATGCCCTGGCAGAGGACATAATGTCTGCCATGCTGAGATTACTATAACTGCCAAATTTAGAAATGACCACCAACCTGGCAGTCAGTTCAAGAACAATGACAGCAGCTGCAGAAATAGCGGTTCCTGTCAATGCCTTTTTGCGCTTTATGTATTGCTCCATCAACATGATAGAGCCACCCATCAATTTATATTTCATTTGCGACAAATATCCTAACCACCACGGAAATAAATCTGGCACTATTGTTTTAAAGTAAATCCACCTTTTACACTGGTTGGTTTCAGCACCTCCAGGAATGCTAGCTGCAAATCACACATACATATAAAAGTTTCTGAATATTGAAAACAAGACTACAGAAGGTTGACATAAAGCCTTGTTAACGTGGTCCATTCAAACACCATTCATGCATCACACTCAATACTTTCATATTGCCGGCCACAGGCCCAATACTACAGATCAGTGCACTCACATCAACATACTGCCACCATGCATTGGGCCCATGACAATCACATGCACAGGATAGAATCCTCCTTTGTGTCTAAATATGTTGACAGTTGATGCATTCACAACCTTCACACATGAAATGTTTGACTCATTTTTGCCACCTGTCAGGTAACCACATCCATTCTGAATATTACTGAATGCATGCCTAAAGAACCTTTACAAATGGCTCTCATGTTACTCACAAGAGCCTCAGGAAGGCATGTCTTATATGCATCTTTAGCAAACTCACTGTGGTAAATGCCACTCCTTCCAGTTTGTGGATGCAGTTTCAGGGTGCCCAAGTATACCTCTCATATATTTACAACAAGGGGTGGTGATGGACAGAGTCTCTGAATTAAGCAGAATACTCTCACCCAGTCAAGAGATCAGGGCTAAATCCAACACCGTTTTTTAGCTCATTGCACCATCCCAGTTTCAGAACCTGGCTGTATGCAAATTAGTCTGTCCCTGGCCCAGTGCATCATGGGAACAGGGCAGACCAGACTACAAAAGCCAATTCTTACACTGGGAAGGAAACAAGCTTCCGGGGACCGGTTTCTGGCATTTCAGCCGTCTTCGGCCCGGCTTGCTTGAATCCTGATGGTGCAATGAGCAAGGGACTCACATCTGAGTATACCCTTCCACGCTTAGGGTGGACAAAAATATTTACAACAAGGGGTGGTGATGGACAGAGTCTCTGAATTAAGCAGAATACTCTCACCCAGTCAAGAGATCAGGGCTAAATCCAACACCGTTTTTTAGCTCATTGCACCATCCCAGTTTCAGAACCTGGCTGTATGCAAATTAGTCTGTCCCTGGCCCAGTGCATCATGGGAACAGGGCAGACCAGACTACAAAAGCCAATTCTTACACTGGGAAGGAAACAAGCTTCCGGGGACCGGTTTCTGGCATTTCAGCCGTCTTCGGCCCGGCTTGCTTGGTGTTCATCACCACCCCCTTTTCTGAATCGTTTTTGGCCACTATAGGTGTGGCAGGGTATACTCAGACATGAGTCCCTTGCTCACTGCTCCATCAGGATTCAAGCAAGCCGGGCCGACGATGGCTGAAATGCCAGAAACCAATCCCCGGAAGCTTGTCTCATTTCTGGTGAAGAATTGGCTTGGTAGTTTGGTCTGCCCTGTTCCCATGATGCACTGGGCCAGGGACAGACTAATTTGCATATAGCCAGGTTCTGAGCTGGGATGGGGCAGTGAGCTAAATAACGGTGATGGATCAAGCCCTGATCTTTGGACTGGGTAAGAGTGGTCTGCTTAATTCAGACACTCTGTTCATCACCACCCCCTTTTCTGAATCAAGTATACCTCTCAGGCTCCATTCCTCGTACTTAGTGAGCATATCTGTCTTTAAAACTAAGGCAATTGTGCTGGGGAATACTGCTGAAGTTCCTTAAAGAGAACATTATAAACTATGAAGACTGGTCATTTTTGACACACAGGGCAGTCTGAGAGAACGTTGCATGAGTCCCATCCACCGTTTTGTGCGAGGCTGAAAGTAAAAGATTTGTCATGCAGCAAATCGAACATCTACAAAGTTCTGAGGGAGGATGAACATGGCAAGCAGGACAAGCATTTTAACCATATGTGAAGGGTTTGGTGCAGAGCTCTCTGTAACTGTATAAATATTTTGGAAAACTTGTTTGAGGGGGAATTATGCCACTGATGCAAGAGCAGTCAGGGGTGACCCATGGAGTGACCTAGTCAAAGAGCAGTGTCTTCAGTTTAATGCTGAATATACTATTATTAGAGATGACACATATGTGTAGAGGTAGGTCATTGTGCCATTTTGGAGCTAATTAGGAGCAGTCTATTCTCCTTGCTTTGGTGCTGCCCATGCTGACCAAAGGTGCTTGAAAGGTTTCTGAAATCTAAGAAGGTATTGAGCTATGCTCCGTCCATTATCTCCTTGTGTTTGCTTTGTTCGCCCTAAGTTGGCAAGGTATGTCCAGACATGGGTCCCTTGCTCACTTTGCCACTGGAATCAAGCTAGTATCCCGAAACCTGTCCCAGGATGCTTCTTTCCGGTCCAGGGAAGACATGGCTTGGCTGTTCGGGCTGGACTGTTCCCATGAGGCACAGGGTCAAGACTGATTTGCATATCGGTGTGTCTGAACTTGGGTGGTAAAGTGAGCTACAGAACGATGATGGATTCAACTCAGATCTGTGACTGGGGGTGAGTGTCTGAAAGTTTCAGCGCTCCATCCATCATCTCCTTGTGTTTGCTTTATTCACCCTGAGTTGGCAGGTTAAGTCCAGACATGGGTCCCTTGCTCACTTTGCCACTGGATTCAAGCTAGCCTGGCTGATGAGGGCTGTTAGCCTGAAACTAGTGCCAAGATGCTTGTACCTGGTGCAGGGAAGAAATGGCTTGGCAGTCCGGGCAGGACTGTTCCCATGAGGCACAGGGTCAAGACTGATTTGCATATAGCTGTATCTGAACTGAAGTGGCGAAGGGAGCTAAAGAACGATGATGGATTCACTCACGATCTGTGACTGGGGGTGAGTGTCTGAAAAGTTTCAGCGCTCCGTCCATCATCAACTTGTTTTTGCTTTGTTCGCCCTAAGTTGTCAGGGTATGCCACACGTGGGACCCTTGCTCACTTTGCCTCTGGATTCAAGCTAGCCTGGCTGATGAGGGTTGTTACCCCGAAACCTGTCCCAGGAGGCTTGTTTCCGGTCAAGGGACGCTATGGCTTGGCAGTTCGGGCTGGACTGTGTCAGGTCTCACCGGAGGGGCAGCCGGAGAACACTGCCAAGACCGAAGTAACCTCAAGACGCCATGGACTTCGGTTGAATCTCAGTTACCATGATGCAATGGGGAACTACGTTGCGGATGTCATCCCGTTCACGGAAGGAGAGTATTTCATCTCTCCCTGTGAATTAGCAGGTGCCGTTTACCTTTCCTGCTGAGACGCTCAGAGACGTTGGAAGGTTCGGTAAGGGTGCATCACGCACCGCCTCTTCTATTGTTTCGTATACGTGAGCACTCAGTGGATGTGTCAAATTCCTTGGATGCTTTCCTGCTGTTAAGTTTGCACCGTTGTTTGAACCCACTTCTGGGTTCTTGCGGGGCAGACACGAGCAGCATGCATTTTGTTTTAGAACTGAACTGTGTTATTCCCTCTAATTACCTTTGTGTGGGAGTTGGTAGGCGGCAGCTTGTCCAGCTCCTTAGGCGTTCTCTCATGTTGGGGAGTTGGAGCTCAACTCATGCAGAGAGAACGCATTCACCAGAGCAGGCTGGCAGTCTTTGGTTTTTTCATTCTGACGTAAGAAGTAGCACTTTTCCCAGGAAGTACATTTGGGAATACTTGCTTGGTTGGCTACAGGAAGTGCTTAGTTACATTTGATACTTTTTAGTTGTTCCTATTAAGTAATAAGAGGCTACGGAATAAACTTCTGTCTACGTTGAATCTGAGAATCTATCAGGCAGCGTGTCATTACGCTATCCACAGAAGGGTGTAATGTTACATGTGGAGTAGTGTGAATAACCGATCCTAAATTGTATCACCATCGTTATACACTCATACTTATAGTGCTGATGCACTGGGGCTTTTTGTGTTATCTCACTAACAAGGGAACCGGAACATACCCAAGTCAACTCTTCACCCCTGTTCAACTTCACTCTACTTATTGTGGGTAGGTGTTTATCGGGAGCAAGGGGAGGGGTAATGTGATACTGTATGCATGTATACTAAACATGTTGTTCCATCCTTAGATATGGGTGGAGCCTTTTCACCACTTTATGCTGACTAAGAATACAGAAGAATTTTGCTTGAAAGGTATATGCAAAACCCCATAGACAGCTATAGGCCTTACCGTGTATGCATTGTGTATATTTTGTATTATAAGATTATCATTCTCGTTGCAGGTCTCCTTCCCTGCTGTCCCCATACTTCCATTGAGTCTGTATCACTCAACCTGACCATTGGGGTATCAGGAGGTGGGCAATATAGAGCAACAAACAACCCTGAGGATTCAAGGCCACGACAGACTGTTACCACGAGGCACAGGGTCAAGACTGATTTGCATATAGCTGTGTCTGTACTAGGATGGTGAAGTGAGCTAAAGAACGATAATGGATTCAACACAGATCTGTGACTGGGGTTAAGGTCTGAAAAGATTCAGTGCTCGTCCATCATTTCCTTGTGTTTGGTTTGTTCGCCCTAAGCTGGCAGGGTATGCCCAGACGTGGGTCCCTTGCTCACTTTGCCACTGGATTCAAGCAAGCATGGCTCATGAGTGCTGTTAGCCCGAAACTGGTCCCAGGATGCTTGTTTCCCGTCCAGGGAAGACATGGCTTGGCAGTTCAGGCTGGACTTTTCCCATGAGGCACAGGGTCAAGACTGTTAGGAATAAGTGATGTGGAGGGCCCCTATTGTCTACTCAGCTTGATGTGACGCCAGATTGGTGAAGTACTTTTCTAACTAGAGACACCGCCTGTGGGAATGAAACTTTTTAGACGGTCCCTACCAGCCTTAAGGGGACGTCCTCCACGTAAGCCAGTGCTTGGCTTACTGACTTCGTAGTCACCACTCCCCCTCCCTGTTCTTGGCCTTTCTTGCATTTCTCGATTTAGATCCTGTCCAGCTCCCTGCACCAGTGAGCTCCCACTGTTCCACTGCTTTCTCGCACTCGGAGCCGGACGGCGCTGCTCGCTCCAGGCACCCGTGATCACCGCTGTTCCGCTCCTTCTCCGCTTTCAGAGCCGGACGGAGCTGCTCGCTTCCAGCTCCCGTGAGCCCCCGCTGTTCCGCTCCTTCTCCGCTTTCGGAGCCGGACAGCGCTGCTTGCTTCCAGCACCCGTGAGCCCCCGCTGTTCCACTCCTTCCCGCTTTCGGAGCTAGGCGGCGCTGCTCACTCCCTGCACCCGTGAACACCCACAGTTCCGCTCCTTCTTCCCTCACTCGGAGCCAGACGGTGTTGTTCCAGTCCCCGCCTCTCAAATTATACTTGGCCTGCTTACTGCCACATTGTAGACACGAATTGCTCTACTATTCTTAGGCCTTTCTTTAGTTTCTTTTCTGCTTCCCCTCGAGCTCGAAGGACAGTTATTTTGAATGCCTTTTTTGCTCCATATCCTTTTTCTTTAGAGGAAGTGATTGTTCCGCCTTCAGTCTTGATATTGAGGGCCGGACGACACACCTCTTGAGTGAGTGTCTTTGAGCTTCTCAGACCTCTTTCCATTTTTTTTTTCCGGCTGTCCCCTTTTCCCATACTGGGTGTTTCTGGTAGATCTCCGTCCATTTGTACTCAATCCACCCCAGTTCTGTAAAGCTGCTTCAGTCTACTATCATTGAAGATCTCCTTGGGGTTCCTGTTTTAAGGTCTTATCAACTTATTCCTGGGGTAAGTGGAGCACAGAAGTTGAGTACACTATAGGGTTACGAGCCACTGTTTATTTGCTCATTTTTCTCATTGTATGCATTGTTTCATTTGCAGTACCAGCTTCCTACGTATGGGAAGAGTGGTGGACACTCCTTGGAATATTCCCCCATACTTTAGTGAACAGCCCTCATCGAGTGCCTCAGGAGCCTCCTGAGTGTTGTTCTCTGGAAGTTGGGGGAGCTCTCATCTTCACCCCTGTGGAATCTTGGCATAACGTAAAAACGCTGACAAAGACTGATTTGCATATAGCTATGTCTGAACTGGCTGAACTCTGAGAACAATGGTGGATTCAACCCAGATTTGCAACTGGGGGTAAGTGTCTGAAAAGTTTCAGCACTCCGACTATCATCTCCTTGTGTTTGCTTTGAGCTATGCTTGCCTATTGCTGTGTTAGATTTTGAATGTGTGTTTCAAGAGTTTGAAACGAGCTGTGGATACGGAGTCAGTGAAACTGTTTCAGGCGCTGGGTGTGTGTGTGTGTGTGTTGGGATGTTGAGGGAGGAGGCTGCCAGTTGCATTCTGTATGGTTTGGAATCATCTGCTTAGCTGACTGAGGGAGTTTTTCAGTATTGGGAAAAGTGGGGTGCAAATGGCTTGAAATCCATTGGTGAAGATGAAGTGACGGCATGCGCATCTGTACCACCTTGACAATCTCCATGTATAAAGATGAAGTGATGGCATGTGTATCTGTACTACCTTTACTATCTGCTTCTTTTCTATGCAATAACCCTGTAAAAGAACACCTGGCCTAAGCTTTTCTTACATGTCATGGTCCTCTTTAGTGTCCTACTAATCCTGAAGACTTGCCAAATGAACCTATACTAACAGCTTCTGTCAATAGCTACTTGAAGCTCACGAAAATGTGTCTCATGTGCCTTCAGCAAACTCACTGTGCTTAATCCAACTCCTGTGGCTGCAAGTTGGGGGTGTCTGAGTATGCTTCTGAGACCTTACTCCATGAACTGAGTGAGCCTATCTACCTTTATTTATTTTATTTGTATTTATTTATAAAGTTTTTTTATAGCTCGAACAAGATCCAGAAGGATCTCAGAGTGCTTTACAAGAGGATGGACGGAGGGATATAAATGCAATAACGACATCAGATAAGACTACAAAACAGGATTAGTAACAAAATTACAAGACAGATGAATCAGGGAGAGTAATACAATAAACTGGTAGATAGCAGTCTACGCAGGGGGGCATAATATGCAGTAAGGAAGAGCCAAAATAAATGATGGTACAATAATGTAGGATCAGTAAATTCGAGCCGGTGAACCTAGCCAAATTAACGTAAGAATTTGCTCATTAGGAATCTTTTAGCTTCCAGTTTGAAAGCAGTCGTAGAGGAGATTCTATGAACTTCTGGTGGAAGAGAGTTCCATATCTTTGGGGCAGCTCTGGAGATGGCTCAGTGACAGGTTCTCTTTTTGCTCAGCATGAATGGTTTCAAGAGGAAAGTGCTAGCGCTTCTTGAGGCTCTGCCACCACAGGCTAGTTCAAGCGTTTGCGCTAGGTACCTGGGAGTTTTGAAATGCAGGGCTTTGTGCGACAGAACAGCAATCTTTAACTGCATTTGAACTTTGTAGGGCAACCATTTAAGAGACTTTAGGACTGGGGATATGTGCTCATTTCGTTTGGTACCTGTGACCAGTCTAGCCACAGCGTTCATTGATGCCCTTAGTGGAGCCATGGTGTATTTGGGAATGCCGCAGTGCGCAGCGCTGCCATAGTCTAACCTTGGCAAGACAAGCGCTTGGACCATCTGCTTGAAATACTTTTGCGGAAGGAATAGTTTGATATCTCTAAGTGCCCTCATCAAGTGATTAGCTCCCTTACACACATTGCTGATATGGTTTTTCATATTCAGGTGTTTGTCTAGGGTGATTCCAAGTGATTTGGCTGAGTCTATGGTGAGAAGGGTGCAGCTGAAAGCAGTGAGGGGATTTATCCAGAGGTCTAGCTTGGGGATGTGGTTCGGGGGAGGGATGAGAAGTATTGGTTTGCCTTGACACTTTGTGATCGGTGGTGGAGGAAGGACGACAACCATTGTAACACCCGACCCAAGAAACCCATCCTGTTCTTCCGAATGGATAGGTTTTTGTGATTAACCGTGTCGAATGCGGATGAAAGGTCAAGGAGAATCAGGAGGCAGGACTCATTTTGGTCAAGCATTTTTAAAATGTCATCCATGACGTGTGAGAGCTGATTCAGTACTGTGCCCCTTACCTTTTAAAGTAAGGCAAACTTGCAGTGGAATTCTGTCTAATTTCCCTAAAGTACTAAGCCCAACAAATGTCCTGTGGGCCTCACCTACACTTCTGCTTTTGCTTTGCAAATGTGCAAACTCAATTGGTAACTTGTATCATAAACAATGTTATTGAAAAAGAGTACAGAACACAATATCTTGTACAATTATTGCTTTCACATCTTCAGTATAAGGACAATATACGTTTCATTATATATCCAAATTAGTGCAGACGAAGCAGTGCTCAGACAGTAAACACGTATATATACAACAACATAGAACAAGACACTGCACAGATCCCACGGATACATAGGATTTTATATCAAACATGTTTTGAAAGCAGCTTAGCGAGAGGGATGTCGACAATTTGACCTGTAGTTTGTTTTTGGGTCTCATAGGAACAAACATTTTCTGACTAAACTTCCCTAGAAACCGTGGATTGTTGGGACCTTCAATAAGCTACCCTGTAAGCAATATGTGAAAAAATACTTCAATGCAGAGTCTACAATGTATACCAAACTGCTCGGTTTATCGGACAGTTTTGGTGGGGTAAACAAATAATTCAGGAAAAGTACACCTTTGTATTGGGTGGAGAAAGTGATCACACCTGCACATATAAGAGTATTCCTAGGCAAAGCCAAGTCATGCACCCCTGAACTCCTCTGATTGTCCCGTTTTAAAATGTGCTTCCTTTGCATGACACAATGCAAAGGGTTTATTTTCTCGAGTAATCCATTTACCTCTATGTGACAGCCTAAACAAACTTGTGGCCTGTTTGTGATTGTTGTCTTTGTAGAGGAACATATTTTTAATCGGTGGCTATATTCTTTCCTGGAGTGAAATGCAGGTTACAATGCAATAGCAAAAATAATCTCTCCTGATGTACGGTGCAAAGGTGAAGGTTACTCAGACCATGCGACTGGTCCAGGAGGACTGCAAGGTTGGTTTATGCATGTTAGACCTGACAGCCTTAGGGTGGTCTTCCCCAAACTTTTTGCTTGCGTACCTCCTCGTTTTGCTGTATTCGTATTCTTGGCTTTAGGATTCTGAGTTACCACCGCTAGCCAGTGCCAAAGTGAATGTGCTTCTCCCGTAAACATAGTTTCATTGACTTATCTACAAAATATATATTTAATTTATTTGTAAGTCCCTAGTAGAGTGCACTACCTGTTCCTATGGCCTGTAAATTAAATGCTACTAGTGGGCCTGCACCCCTGTTTGTGCCACTGACACAAGTAGCCCTTTAAAAAATATCTCGGGCCTGTGACTGCAGAGCCTGTGGATGCAGTTTACACTGCCATGTCTACTTCGCATTAAAACCCTTTCCAAAGCCTTAAACTCCCCGTTTAACACATATGGGCCAGCTCTAAGGTGGGCCCTAGGTAGTCCATACGGCAGGATACTGCGTAACTATAAGGTAGGACATTTAAATTTAAGTTTTGCCATTAAAACCCTTTCCAAAGCCTTAAACTCCTTATTTAATAGATATGGGCCGGCTATAAGGTGGGCCCTAGGTAGCCCATAGGACAGGATACAGTGTAACTAAAATGTAGGACATGTAATTTTAGGTTTTGCATGTCCTGAGGTAGTGAAAAACACAAGGAGTAGCACCTGTTTAACATCATTGGAATAGTAATGATTAATCCTCTTGGCTGGAAAAGTTACATTACAATTTTAGAAATGCCACTTTTAGAAAGATATATGAACAAAGGGAATATACTTTTGTATTTGAATTATTATTTTAAAACAAAGGTTTTTTTTAACATTTAACAATCCAATGCATAACCAAACAGGGCTCACCACATTACACAAGCAAACACATTTTGGACTTTACATAGTGTTTAAAATAAGGCAGAAATAATTGCAACAGCTTTACAATTCAAATATATAGTCTCCAACAGTGAAGACAGTTATGGATATCAATCCCAATTTGCCAATAGGGCATCAAAGGCATGGTTACCCTAATAATTCAAAGGGTCATTGTCAGGACAAGAATCATTTGGAGTAGAAAAATCCCAACAATCTGAAAGAAGCAATAAGGGGGAGAGTAAATAAATGAAAATAATAAATAAAGGAAAAATGAAAAAAGAACTGCAACCATGGCCATGTTACTCAAGTCTGGACGAATGAGCGCAACTAAGAAATGAATCACAAAGATGTTCTCCAGAACAGATCAAAAATACCTATACAAATTAATATAAATAATAACATAACATATGGTCAAGTTAATTCATCAGAGAAAAATGTAAAAAACAAAGGGGAAAGGCACTAAAAAGGGACACTATCAGCAAAGCACAAAAACAAATTATTTGTGCCAAAATGGGATTTTAGCTGGGTGCCACTGTTAAAAAACACCTGAGTATATTAATACACCCTACAAGATATATATCATACTAATCACATTAATTATGGTGAATTATAAGAGTGTCCAAGGGAGCAATGCTTCTTGCTCTTTTAGCAAGGTAAGGACATCACAGCCCCTCAACGTATGCTAGGACTTTCTTGGCACAGTACCAGGGTGGCATTGTTCCAGGGTCCTGACACTGCAGCTCAGGCTCAAATTGATGCCATAAGTATTAATTGCCGTGAAATACATTAGAATATTGATTCTGTGTTACAGGGTTTAATTAGCGATGATTACTGTTAGTAGTGTCTAGATACCACAAGGTGTGTGGTAGTATGTTCATGTATCTGTGTTTCTGAGCCGTACTATTACGGTTGTAATGTAATGTGTAAAGTCTGTGATGGGCCCTAGGCCCTCATGCTGGCAATCAGTCACACGCAGACACAGGACACACTGGAGGTATGGTGCAACTGGCCCAGAGCACGTGGGCTCGGCCTCTTTTATTAATGCTGTGTCACCTGACCAGTGACATCAGTGGTGGGTGGGTGTTAAGTGTAGATACAGAGTTTAGCACTAGAATGCTGACTTATGCTGGGCATTACATCCCTCCCCAAATTGGTTAAAAATTAAACCAAACGGAAAAAGTCCAAAAACCTGTGGGGGAAAGAAAACATAGAAATGTACCATTTGGACTTGCGCTTTCAAGCCGCAAGCCGCAGGCAGTATAGTTCTTGCATTCAGGACTAACAGTTCTCGGCGGCACGGTTCGCAGTTGTTCGGCGGGTTCATTCTTCGTCTGTGCTGTCTGTCCGCTGTTCTCAGTCCTGCCTTTGATTCGCTCCGTTGGTGATGAGAGATAGATGGATGACACAGGTGTCAACAGTCTTTTGGTTTTGTTCTCTCTTCTGGCTTTGTAATGTTTTCCGGGCAGGCTTTAGTGTTGACTCTTGGCAGGTGAGTAGAGTAGGTGCACACATCCCTCTAACTAGGATGCCCTTCTCGCCGGTACTCCTCTCTCACCAGATGTCCGGGAGGACCTCTTTGCCAGGTTTCCACTGGACTGGTGTTTTCGGTCGTGTTGCTCCACCATAGCCTTCGGGCCGTGAGCAGGGCGCTCCACGAGCCTCACCGTCGTGTCCTAGTTCCACCTAAAGGTTGAGTTGTCGACTCTTCTCATTGCTCGCGAGGCTTTCATCCCCTTGGGTCCTGCAGACGTGCATCTGTGGATCTGTCTCCCGCGCGGGACTTGCTGCCACCAGAGTCCCTTGAAGCCTCTTATTCTGGGTTGCCACGGTCTGGTGTGAGGTGGTCAGGTCCTCAGCTTCCGGAGGCCTGAGTAGTCTCGCCATCCAAATCTTCCGCTCAACCCCAGAGGTAGATGTCGCCAACAGTCTATCTTGCTCTCTTCTGCTTTCACCATGTGGATGGATGGCTCGTAGGTGGTTGTCTTTGGTCTGCGCTGCCGGTGCTCTTGCCAGGCTTGTCTTCCATTGCACTCAGGTGTTCCAGTGCCTGTCACCTTGCTTCTTTCCGCAGGGGCGGCTTCTTCTTGCAGTGGCAGCGTGCCATTCCAACTTCTCCCTTCTTCTTTTCTTCTTAGTGGCGGTGGCCACTCTGTTCTTTCTTCCTTCTTCTTGAAGTGGCTGCGTGCCACTCTGACTTCTCCTTTCTTCCTTTCCTCGGTGGCAGCGTGCCACTCCGATCTTTCTTCTTCTCTTCTCCTCTTCTCGTGACGTACCCTGGTCCCCTTTTCTTCATCTTCTCTGGCCAGGCTTCCCCATGCAGCGCACGCACTCAGCACGTGTCGTCCTGGTCTTGTCCTAGTCCTAGGACACTGTCTTCTTGTCACTCACTTCCCAGGGTTAGCGTCGCAACCTTCACTTCCTCTTTCTGTCGCTTTCATTAATTATGGGGTTGAAGTTCGTGGGTCCATGTCCTCGGACCGCTCCTTGTCTGAACTTCTTGGACCTCGTGCTGGTCCCCTCTGCCGATCACTGACAGGTAGGCTTCTCGGTGCGACCATCTGGCTGGTCAACTTCTTGGTGCGGCCATCTGGCTGGCCGGCTTCATGCTTGGTGACCAGACTGAGTGGTCATGTTGCTTCTGTGTTGGATCCTCACCGCTGCAGGTTGTCTGCGCAACCATTTTCTTTCCTTCGCAGTATCTTCTTTGTGACTTGCTGCCTTGGTCTAGTGCGGTCTGCACTGCTGCGCAGTTGCGTCATGCGCTTTCACACTTCCTGGTGCATTCTTGGGGCTTCCTTCGAGCTCTTTTGTGCTTCTGTCGCGCTCCTACGCCATTACCTTTTATCTTCCTTGGCGGTGTGACGGCTTGTATACTACTTTGGATGTGACTACGGGCAGGTTGCTGCCTTTCGTAGTCTTTTGCTGCAAACCTTCCTTGTGCTTTGTGGCGTGTTCCTCTCTTCTTAGGAGTAGCCACCTGCCAGCAGGTGGTTCTCTATACGTCTCTGGGCGTCACTCGGGCAAAGGTGTTCAGGGGTGCTGCGGGCTGTTCCTTGGTACCTGGAGCAGATATGTCCTGAACAGGTTACATGTCCTTTCTTTCGTTGGAGCCTCTCGCTCTGCCAACATATGCTCAATTCCTACATGTTGGGGGCGCAATTACTCACAATGGCCACTAGATGGCTCTGCTGTCACTTTGCTTGTCTTCTCGTGAACCTGGGCAGGTTCTCGACGCTGCAGGGGCTCGTGCACTCTTCTCCCAGAGCGAGATGTCCCCTCCTGCTGACACCTTCTTGTGACTCCCTTTTAGCGAGGTACGTGCCTGGTGTGTTGGGACTTGTACCTTTGGGCAGTGTTCCAGCTTGCAGGGGGCTGAATGCGGGTGATCTCAGCTCCTTCCTTGCTGCACCTTCCTTGCTGCACATGGATTCCTTTTGAATGGTGCACACGGCCCCTGGCACTAGACACTCACTGTCCAGGTCGTGTGTGTGGGGCTTGTGTTTTCACCGCTGCGGGGCGCATTTGAAACTACAGAAGTGCCCCCAGGCCTGATGCTGCCTTTCTTCTTGCACCCCGCCGCCACAGCTCCAGTCCTCACTTGCTGCACGGCGGGGAGGGGCGGGAGTCTGTGTCAGCCGGTCTCCACGCCGCTCCCTGCATCGGCCGCGCACACACAGGGACCAGCAGTGCGGCGAGGCAGGCGGCCAACAGCGCGACAACTCTCCTCCTGCGGTGAGTTTGTTCTCCGTTGTACTTTGCAGGGGGCTGGACGCTGCTTTTCACCGGTTGCGGGCCGGGCGCTGGCTTCTCTCTCCTTCTCCCCCCCACCGCGGCAGCCACACGCTTCGCGGGGGTGGGGGTGTCAGTGTCATGCAGCGGGTGGGCGGGTAGGCTCCGCTTTAAGTGTCTCGGCGCCTAGCAGCTCCCCTCACGCTGCTGGCACTCCACGGTACAGTTTAGTCACCCCGCCGCCGCACTTCACACACGTGACGGGGGACGCTGCAAGCAGGCCGCGCGTGGGCTCCGCTGGCCTCGCTTCACTGGGGGAGCCAGTAGCCGTCGTCACTCGCACTTTTCTGGGCACAGTTCACATTTACAGCGGGTGGGCTCTGCTTCTGAATTAGTGTCCCGCAGCTCCTCGCACGCTGCGGGCGCTCCCATTAACGTTTGCTCCCCCCGCCGCCGCACTTCACATACGCTGCGCGGCGGGAGACGCTGCAGGCAGGTCGCGGGTGGGCTCCGCGAGTCCTGCTTGATTATCGGGCAATGCTTATGTCTATAGCGGGTGGGCTCCGCTTTGCACACGTCCCGGGCGGCGCGCTAGCAGGCGGCCGCCATTATGAGTGTTGTGATCGTTGCGGGTGGGCTCCGCTTTTGATTTCCACATACGTATGGGCTCACCTTCGGCCAACGGGCCACTCTTGATCTACGGGTGGGCTCCGCGAGGGCTTCAGTATCAGTGGGCACATTCACGGCCGACGCGGGTGGGCTCCGGTCGGTCCGCACTTTTCTTCAGGCTCACTTGCGGCCGGTACAGGTGGGCTCTGGCCGGTCAGCTTATCCTCTTGGGGGCACCGCCACGGCAGGGCGGCATTCAGCAGGCTGGAGAGGTGCGGGTTGGACTCCCGGTCACCTCCTCCTTCTCCAGGCCCGGGGCTCGACACACGCCTCGTGGGCCTCTCAGCGGCCGGCTGCTTTCTCAGGGGGTGTGCCTTTGCAGCAGGCAGCTCTCTCTTCCCCTTTCCCTTGAAATTTTCTTTTTAGCTGTGGCACGCTGGGCACAGCTCCGCTCTCGTTGCCATTGTAAAGTCTATGATGGGCCCTAGGCCCTCATGCTGGCAATCAGTCACACGCAGACACAGGACACACTGGAGGTATGGTGCAACTGGCCCAGAGCACGTGGGCTCGGCCTCTTTTATTAATGCTGTGTCACCTGACCAGTGACATCAGTGGTGGGTGGGTGTTAAGTGTAGATACAGAGTTCAGCACTAGAATGCTGACTTATGCTGGGCATTACATCATGCACTAATAAATATTTTAAAACCAACCAGCCAGGCTTTTGCTTTTGTGTTTGTTCATTATTTTGGTTTTTGGAAGGTGGTAGGAGAACGATGTATAGGTCTTTCTTGGATCTGTAGAATTTTTTCTATGCCTGTTGGGATCAGTGCAGCTTAAAACGCTGTTGTCCCAAGTTACTTGCTTACTGAATGGCTGTTCACAACTTGCAGAGTTGCTAGGAGGAGTTTTTTTTAGCTCTGTCTTAATTTAGATTTTACGTTGCTTGTCGATAAAGGTGCCTTTCGTATTTTGTAGGAGATGATATTTTTGCTCTGACCTTCTTATTGATCCTTCGTAGCATTGGAGACTCTTCTGATATTGGCTATGGGGTGAGCGAGTTTTATGGTGTACTGCACTTTGGTGTTTGGGTGTGGATTTTGGAACAGACAACATCAAGGGCCTAATTACGAGTCTGGCTGTCCCACAGTTGATGGTGCAATTCGCCATCCGTTGTGGGACTACCAAACCTGTGGTGAGATCGCCTGTCAGATCAGGAGTTTTGTCCGTCCTGAGGGCCTGTCAGGCTCATAAAAGAGCCTACAAGGCACACTGCCCCTCTTAGAGCTCTGACTGCACCTTCTAGCATGGTGTGGCATACATGCCACACCATGCATGAAGGGGGGATGCAAACCCAGGGGCCACTACATATGCTGCCCTCGCATGCAACCCCAGGCACAAATCCGGCAGTTGCCATTCCGCCACCCTTTTTATGGCAGGCTCACCACCATGAAAAAGGCAGTGAAATGGCAGCTCAGAATATGCGTGGTGGTGCCTGCTGTGGTGTCACGGAAATATTCCTGCCATTTAAAGACCGCTGGCCCAGCAGGATCCTTGATACCAGTGGTGCCTGCAGTCTTGTGGCTATCTGGCCGCCGTAGTTGTAATACTTCAGGCATTTCTGCAGTTTGGCGGTTGGCAGCGGTAGGGCTGCCACCATGGGTATGGCGGTCCTATGGGCTTCCGTACCCTTAATTAGGGCCTAGATCTTTATGCTTTTTCTTGTAGGTGAATATAAATTTGGGACCTTTTCCTAGCATACGTTGGAGGGCTGTAATGTCCATACCTTGCTAAAAACAGTAAGGAACATTTTTTCCTTGGAGACTCAAATTTTGCCTCAATTAATGTGAGTTGTGTGACATACATTTCGTAGGGTTTATTAGACACTGAGGTATTTTTTGATAGTAGCATCCAGCTAAAATCATGTTATGGCACAATGAATTTGTTTTTGCTGTTTGGTGATGGTATCCTATTTTTCAGTGCCCCATTTTTTTTTTTTACATTTTTCACTGGTGAAATATCTTGGCCATATTACGTAGTTACATTTAATGGCTGTTATAATTTATTTTATTTTGCATCGTTTTTTTTTACCTTTTCTGAAGACCATCCTTGCAATTCATTCTTTGGTGGAGCTTATTGGTCCAGACATGAGTAATATGGCCATGCTTGAAGTACTTTCTTTATGTTTTCTTTATTTATTAATTTCATTTATCTAAGGTTTCTTTTTTCTGCTCCAAATTATTCTTGTCCTGATGATAAGCCTTTGTATTATTAGGTTCGAAACATCGTTGACACCCTATTGGCAGCCGCGGCCCATGGAGGGAGTTACGGTGGGGCAGGGAGGCGGGGAGGGGGAGGGGCAGGGTGGAGGGACCTAAAAACTGGCATATGGATAATTGCAGGTAAGTACACAATTTAATTATTAAAACGAATTTCGTAGCGCGCACTGCATCGCAAAATGCGATGATGTGAGCATTACGAATTTCGTTTTTAGTTTTTCTACATTAGCAGGCATTTTATTATCTTACAAAATGGGTATATAATATCTATATTTTGCTCATTTTATTATCTTCCAATATATTATAACAGTACATATATATATATATATAACTTACCGTATAGACAAGTCAAACTATCCCTCTACAAATAAATACACAGGTAATTTTTGCCAGTTATCATAATTAAATTTTCACTTTTTAGATATGTCAACAGTCTGTGTTTAAATCTTCTAGTAAGTGCATCAACAACGCTTCACCAACTATTGCTCTCCTGGACACATTTATAAATTATCTGGCTAGTTTAAACTTCTTGGTTGTTGCAAGCGATTTGAACTGTACATTTGAGCCCTTAGGCTTAGATGATCATAGACTTAGCATGGAGGAAGATTCGAACTGGGGATACCATCTCTATCGCTGCCACCTATTAATAAGTGGTCGGAGGCGGCATTGCAGCTGAAATGTTTATCCTTGGGGAGGGGGCTAAGGGCTACCAATGGGAGATCTCCCTCAGATATGGAAGGCACTAACACCTTCTCCAATGGGATTAGAGGTAGTAGAATTGATTACATTCTACTTAGTCTGGAGCTATGGCCCAGATTTGTGGATATGCAGGTTTACCACAGACCGGAAAGTGACCATGACCCTCTCCTATTAACCTTAGTTAGGAAGTGCATAGATCACCCTAATGTTGCTTTGGTAATCAATATAGGAGATGTAATTATGACCCAAGATTCCCGTCGGCTGAAGTGGGTAGCAGTCTCTGACGATGAAGGTGCACTAAAGCAGATTAAGCCGACAATTGAACAAACTTTAACAAGACTTGGTTCTGGAGATACCCAGGATAAGTTTGCCCCAGACTTTATGAAGGTTCACGAGGACTTATTTGCTAAATTAAAGTCCTTTTTTAAAAAAACTATAAGACCGCATAGGCATATTATGAAGGAAAAATCGGCCAAATGGTATGATGAGGCATGTGGAGCTGCATTCAAGCATCTCTCAAATACAATTAAAATTGGAGCTCCACATGAGGTTAAAATAGCAAAGGCAAATTATAAGAACGTACAAGCGCAGGCAAAGAAGAACTTTGATGAGGATAGATGGGTGAGCCTATCCAATGCTAGTAAGGGGAAGAACTGGACAAGGTTTTGGCAAATAGTAAAGTGGGGTAGTGGTGTGACCGACTTTGGACCTGTAAATAATGTGCCCCCATAACTTTGGGTTGAACATTATCAAGCCCAATTTTCCTCCCCAAATAGCAATGTAATAGCTTACCCTGAGGTTATCAGTGAGGTTGTCCTCACATTCACCAAAAGAGTGATCGAAAACGTATTGTAGAGGGTCCCAGCAGGGAAGGCCCCCGGCCTGGATTGTATCCCGGCCGATGTTTATAAACTGGACAGGAAGAACTCAACAGATTATATTTTTATCTTCATAAATGCTATTGCTAGAGGTGCACCAATCCCAGATACATGGTGTGGGGCTGAAATTGTCCCCATATATAAAAAGGGAGACTCTCCTGGCCCAAGCAATTACAGGCCGATAAGCCTAATTGATACTCTCCAGAAAATTGTGGCTAGGCTTGTGCTAGGTAGGGTTAATGAATGGGTAATAGATCAGAATATATTATCTACCTACCAAGCGGGTTTCAGACCCCACGTCAGCACCATAGATCAAGTTTTCAGATTTGTGATGATATATAGGAATACAGTGATTCTTGCAGGGGGGACTCTTTATGCAGCCTTTGTTGATTTAAAATCAGCTTTCGATTTAGTGCCATGCCATAAGTTATGGGCCACATTAAAGGAGGCTGGGATGCCTCTTGAACTTTTGTCTTTCATTATTAAACTCCATCAGGCAAAATATGCCCAGGTAAGATGGGGACAGCAGGGCAAACTAACAGATAATTTCCCTGTCAATAAGGGAGTGCGGTAAGGGTGTGTCCTTGCCCCTACCCTATTCTCCCTGTTTATAAATAAGGTAGTCGGTTATTACAATAATTTTCCAATTGATGTCCAACTCTAGCCAGTTCAGGGCTCCTATATTAATGTTTGCATATGATACATTAATTTTATCTAAAACCCAATCGGGTCTGCAACGTGCCCTCAACAGATTTAGTGATTTTTACAACGACCATGATCTAATAGTTAATGTTGACAAAACAAAGTTAATGCTTTTGCATAAGCATAAATCTCTTAAAGGCAGAGTAGAATTGAATAGTGCACCCCTTGAACAAACCAACACCTTCACCTATTTAGGTGTGACTATGGGCAGGAGGATGAACTGGTCACCACAGATAGATGTTATGGTCTTAAGGCAGTGGTTCCCAAACTTTTTGACCCACAGCTCCCTTGACCTATTTGCCATAAGCCGTGGCTCCCCATTATCTTACTTTTTTTAGTGGGTGCGGGAATGTAAGCCCTGCCTTGGGAGAACTTCAATTTTTCTTCCTGAAAATATTTGCCATGAAGCTGATGAAGGCATTATAATCATAGATACAACTAAATAAATAAAAAACAGTTTTTTAATAAAATACTTTTATTGGTTTAGTCACAGTGCAAAAAGTTAACCTTACAGGCCAGTGCAGGCATTGTGATGAATGCCCCAACAGAGGGGTCTCAATAATAAACAGTGTACGACCCTGACTTTTCATGGATAGCAGGCACTTAAACTGAACTCTTTATGTAATCATATTAAATATTTGTTTATAACTGATAAAGTTCAGGACTGAGGATACCAAAATCCAAAAGATTTTGAGGAAAGTTATGTCAAGGACCTCTTAAAATTGTACTGCATTCTAGTGTCAAAGACTACATTATCCGCTATACATGCCATTCCTCAAAATTGCCTAAATATTAAAGGTAAAAAAGAGAAAAAGATCTGAAAATCTTCCACACTACTTCTGGACCCCACTTGCAACTCTTAGATTAAACTTTCCACCACCTGAAACAGTTGTACCACCCCTCCTCCCCCTGTGAATTGGTTTACTAGAAATATGTAATTGTTTTAATAAACTGCACTTTTGTTCAACTCAAAATTTCCTACAGTTTTCTGTTAAGAATTGGATGTTTTACATTGAGCATAAATGTTGTTGATCTTATCCTGACATTGATCCAGAAAGGGAAAAAAGGGCAGGGAAATTGTGCATGCTCTGAATATGATGGGACTAGTTTCCAGTTATGTTAAGATATTCACATTTCGACAATTATTTAGGAATAAGTTCGATATTGGAACATTCACGTTTTTTTTTTATCCTAAGCAGCTCAGATCACTCAAGTCAATCACATCAGATTTCTGTCATTTTTTATGTTGTAAAAACGCAGACCTCCTATTTAGAGTGACCATGATTTCTGTGTTTATGATATGAGCTATGTTCAAATATGCACAGAACTGTAATTTAAAATAAAGGGCTTCCCCAAATGCCTCCAGGAATAAGAATGTGCAATGTGAAGCTACTCTCTGCATTATTTTGGAATGGGACAGGTTAACTGATGAAAACTGTGCAGAGAAGTATCCCTGCATGCACTTATACCACACCATTTTTACACCAGATTTAGGCGCTGGGGAGTTTACGCCTGAATCAGAATTTGCACGAAAATAGGAATAATTGCCTAAAATTTAAGTTTGGGAACCAATGGCCTAAATATCAGAATTGTGGTTGTTTTTAAACAGATATGAATCTTGCCATTATAAGTGCAAAAGTATTTCTGCTTCCTTTGATATCCTATCTTTAAATCGTTCCCTGTAAATGTGGTTAATTGAGAAAGTTTAGACTGATTTTAAGTTATAACAACGTAGTTTTTGAGCCCGATGTGGAACATTTCCTAATTGGCCTGGAAGATTGTGTTTCTGGCTCGCTAAATTGCTTGACTGCAGCAGAAACTTGATATACCTGTTTCAACCTTCGGCGTTGTGACAGAAAGCGAGGGCACTGCCAAAAACATACCTACAAACTGGTATTGTTTATTGAAAAAACGTGTTTATGACAGACCTGTACTGTGAGGGGAAAAACAATGTACTTTTTGGGATGAAATAGTGCAAATATTAGTTCAAAACAATTGTTGCACACAAGAAGTTAGTAAAAGAATTGGGGGGGGAAAAGTCTGCATCGTAACACTTTTTTGGCTGCAAGATGCAAGTCTCAGGCAGTCCGACCTATTCAGCCTCTTGTTCGTGGAGAGAGAAAAAGAATGCAGAAAGATGAACAGAGGGTTTCCAAATGTTCCTGTCTGCTCAGTTCTGATGCAGGAGTGAAGGTGTCAGGGTTAGGACTCATCATCTGCCTTTGTGTGGACATCTTTAATTGTTTTCCCATTGTAGAAATAACTCTTTGCAGCCCGTGGTGTGCATTTTGGTGTTGCATGAAAAAGTTATTTATGGAGTGTTTCTGTTGTTTCTCTTAAAGTCATTATCTCTCGCGGCTTTGGTAGCAGAGCTGTGCAGTTCTGAAGAAGAGGTCAAAGGCCTTGACAGCGGTTCCCAAACTGTGTTCACGGCGCCCCTTGGTAGTTTTGATGGCGCACCAGGGTGCCATGGCGCACAGATTGGGAACCACTGTCTTAAGGCATAACCAGTTAGCGGGTGCCTTATTAAAAGAACACCGACTCTCAATTACAAAACCGGTGGGGCCAGCTATATCAATTTACAATGGGAAAATCAGAGCTTTCATAATATTTGGTGCCGAACTTTGGGGGTTCGAAGATTTATCACCCATAGTTAGGGCGCAAAACAATTTTCTGAGAACACTGACCGCTCTCCCACAATCTACCCCTACCAGGCCTTTGCTATTAGATTTAGGCTGTACCTCCTTTGATGAGGTGGCAGGATTTAGACCATTAGCTTACTGGAGGAGGCTGTGGACCACTCCAGAATTGGTAACTTATGCACAGGCTCTAATGTATATTAGGAACGCTGATTCATTTTCAAAAATCAAATGGCTCCAGAAGCTTAAGCGTAAATTGTATGATATAGGGGCTTAGACACCTGTGGGATGACCCGATAGGGAATTCTTTTCTCAGTAAAAATGAATATCAAGCGTATTATTGGGATATGATTACTAAGCAGACCCTATCGGTGGTGGACAGTAATTCGCTCACAGGTATCTTTATGGAACATAAGTTTGTTGTGGAAGCAGAGGCCTACTGGAATCTGATTACGAAATCTGGAGACAGGAAATTATATCACCAACTCAGAGTGGGCACTCTTCCGCTAAGAAATTTCACTGCAAACTGGAACAATGCTCCAGATATTAACTGTCCATCATGTTCATCACAGGAAGAGTCTATTAGTCACGTATTTTTTGTGTGCCCTGCCTACAGTAGCCCTCGTCGCAAGTAGCTTAAGCCGCTTTGCACTAACTTGGGTACAAGATTGGGTATGGTAGCACTGCGTATTTCGGTAACGAACACCAGATCTGATATTGTTATAGCTGTTGTGAAATTCCTTAGCTGGGCATGGGCACTGCGAAGGAAAATCTTCCTTCTCCATGAATTACTATTTATTTTATAGCGGTTCCTACTTTTTTTTTTCTTCAAATTTCTGAAGGAATGTTTACACAGATTGTTTTTAAGAGCTATCTCAACGGAATATTTTCAGGGTCTTTCGATAATGATATATTAATCTTTTCAGGACTGTATGTTTTTAGAGTATAATCTTTTTAATGACATTTTTATGGTGTATTGTGTCTTTTATGATTGGAAAATTATCGAATAAAGACTGATTGAATTGAATTGAAGCATCAACAACGTATATTTGTATTCTCTTTTTTAAAACTATTAACTGTAATGTATGTGTATTGTTCTGAAACTCCTCCTCTTAACAACTCTTTATTTTCCCTTTATTCCTGCTCATGACCAATTAAATAACACTACACATCACCACAAACCTTTCCTATGTCTGGCACACTACCATGCCAACTTGCTTTACGTATTTCTTCTAAACATGAAGCAGGAGTTTTCACATAATATACCCTTCTAGCTAAAGTTCACTTTGTTGAGTGATATAACTATTTTTGTGTTTTAAACTTTGCCTTCGAAAGATACGTAGGAATAATGTATCAATGGATTGCTGTCTAATATTACAAACACTGCTACAATTCCATTTGTATACAGTACCCTGACTATGCCTTCCTTGTACCTCTTCTGCAATAACATCATCTACATTTCTAGATACCATCACCTCTTGTGCTATAGGATTATCATAGTTTATTTGATAACATCGGCCTCTTTAAGCAATAGCATGAACTAATTAGTTATACTGGCTATAGCTTTCTTCATTAAAGAAAGCCTCTGTAAAAAAGTACGTATCCATTGTCAACTAAAAACTGTACAAATTCTATTCACAAATCTTTTCTTCTGGTCTTGCTTCCTCATGCAAAACGCTATGTTGTCAAGAGTCTTCATTCTATTTAGAATCACAATGAAAAGCTTCCTCTTCAAAGCTAAGGTCTTATCAGCTACTCTCGCAACTTGTTATTTCTGTTTTACTGCATCTCTCCTTCTTCCAAGCTTTTTAAACTGTAGCACTAAATTTACAGGGCTGTCACTATGCAATCATTATAACATTAGGGCAGAACGTATCCAACCATCTAAACACCCACTTACCACCCATGCACTCAAAGAAATACTGAGGCATACTGTAGTAATCAGCTCACAGGCAGGTTGATTATTAAGTTGGTTTATTGGAACAAGTGCTGCGCAGCAGCTCACTCAGCCAGCAGATCATCAATAACAGTTGGTAGTTCAAAACAACATTCTAAACGGAATACAGGGATGGAAGGGAAAGAACACAGAGTGTGGATGATTCTAAAAAGACTAGAAAGCAAACCTAACAGAACACTACATTATCCTCTCTCCTACAAAACAAAAGCAGAAGAAAGGAAAAATAGCAATAGATCCAGAACAAGAAAGACATGGAAATTAACGAAACCTGGCAGGAGTGACTCGAGTGCGAGAACTCCTACGAGGTAGGACAGTGGCAGAAGAAGTAGAGGGCAATGCAGGAACATCATGAGAAGGTAGAACAGGAGAACTCCTACGAGGCAAAACAGGAGCAGAAGAAGTAGAAGGCAGAGTAGAAACATCAAGAGGCAACATAGGCGTATCATGAGAAGGCTGAGGATGAACGACAGATTTGCCCACTTTAACAACCCTGGCAGCATTCCACCAGTTCTTCATGTTAACTCTCACAGAATTACCACATACTTTGTCAATGACAAAAGGTTCAGAGAACTTAGGGCTACCCTTGGTAGAGTGAGTGGGTAACTTGATCCGAATACTATCACCCACAACAAATGACTGAGAGATCACTTTCTTCCTGGAGTCAAAAACACTCTTCTGTTTGGACTGGGCATGCAAGACATTAGACCTGGCCACTTCATCAACATTATCAATTGAATTCATTTTCACCCAACGTGACATCCACCCAGGGCAAACCTTTGAACATGGTTTTCTCCCACGCAGCAGTTCAAATGGGGAAACCTTGGTGGAAGAGTGGGGGGTGGTACGATAGAACCACAACATGGATCTAACTGCGTTCGGGACATGGCAGTGTTGAGCAATAGCCCACTGAATGCAATTGTTGAGCACCCTGTTCATGCGCTCAACGAGACCATTCGTCTGAGGGTGATAAAGCGCACTCCTCAAATGATCGATGCCACTCAAATCAACAAATGAACAAAATTCCTGACTAATAAATTGTGGACCATTGTCACTTACAATGGAGGAAGGAAAACCTTCACGCAAAAACAGGTCTTTCAAGAAATCAATAACATTCCTGGACCTGGCCTCACTTACAAAACGGACCTCTGGCCATTTAGAATAGTAGTCGACTGCAACTATCGCAAATCTGGAGGCAGGGGGAAGTAAATAGAACGGACCAACTAGATCGATACCTATCTTTTCCCACGGCCTATCAGGAAAAGGAATAGGTTGAAGGGGAGGAGAACATGTTTTCAAACACTTCTCAGCACTAGAACAAACCACACACTCAGCAACGACAGTGTCTATATCCTGATCCATGGCAAGAACAAATACCAATTGCACACCAAATTACAGTAAAGAAGGAGATGCCTCAATGGACATAAAGGTACAAGTAACAGTGATCGAGGCAGAGGAGAATAGTTGTTGAATGAGTCCTCTTTTATTTCATGAAGGGCCAGCCTTTTTTTGACACGTGTTTCGTCGTCAAGCGGTAACAGTGCTTGCACGACTCATCAGGGCTGGGGAGGATACAAAGTACAGAATGGAATTTGATGTCCACACGGTATTACGTCAACATGTTTGAGTGACTGCAGGTGGTGATTAGCTAGTGAGCGGGTGAGTGCTGGTGGGAGACGTGTAACAGTTAAATTACTTCAGATTCGTTGCAGATAACAAAGTGGAGACACACAGTGCCACACAAGGTGATAGTGAGAACTATATGTGGAAGACCAGGAGTGGCTATATGGTGGTGCGTGATGAGGTGCGGAGATGTGAAAACCATGCGCCAAGTGTGTGTGGCTATTTATTAGGGAATGGTGGTGAAAGTATCCCGTGTAAGATCGAGTAGAATCTTATGAAAGTTATCCTAATAAATATCATAAAAATTTTTATAAAAAATTCATTGTAAGAGGGCGGTGGGTAGATCCCTTAAGTATCTACGTCAAAGTGATAACAGAAAAACAAGCTAAATATTAGAAATGGGCGGCGGGATACTAAGCGTTTCATACCTGTAACGAGAAGAAGAAGGACCACAGGTCTACAACACGGTTGGAAGAAGGAAACAAAAAGGGGCAAAAAACCGTATCATAACCAGTACGATCACTTGAAAAAGGCACTGTACCTCCATGATAAGGTACAGATACAGGCAAATGTACAGAGGTGGACACAACAGGAGTGAAGACTCACCGCTTAGCCGGTGATACTTCCGACCCGGCCCTCGCTCGGGACCAGGCTGCTGATGGGTGGATGGATGTGGCTCCAGATCCCGTGGACGGCTGCGCTGAGGGGAATGCTGGGAAGGGAGTATAATGAAAGGATTGTATATGTGGACCACCAATGCTGGGAGAAGTAAATTTACAATGCACCCTGGATCAGGGCGGCGGTTTCAGGAGGTAAAAAGGGGGGGGGGGGGTTTCTCCGAGCAAAAAAATAAATAAAGCAAGTATGAAAGTGTCTCACCTCATCGGCGGAGGCAGTGCCCCAAAGGCAAGAAGTTCGTGGTGCCACACAATAATGACACGCATTCACATTAGGATGCAGGGGTGTCCGAGTATTAAGTCTGGAAGTGGCAGGCGAGAAATCGCTCGTTTTCGGCGGGATCTGTGGGAGGTAAAGGATTGTGGATATGAGTTAGAAAGTAGACCGAAAGGCGCGGTCTTTTTTCTTTACTCGGAATACTTGGGGGATCGGACCAATGTCTCTCCAGAGAGAGGCACAAAGCGGGGGGTATAGGAGTAACACTAAACTCACCAGAAATCAGGTAGGCAGACGGCGGGGAGGGTGCTCCCACACAGAAGTTCCGGGTGCGGACACGTGGTCCCGCCCCGGAAGTGACTTTGTATTGGAGGACGCGGAGCCCGTATGTGAAAGACTAGAGTGGCAGATACACCTCGTTAGTGGGTGTTTTCTAAAAGAATGAGTAGCGCGGCGGAATGCCCCTTGGTAAGGGCAGATTTCTAGAGTTCGTCGACAATATCGTTCTGGCGTGGCAAAAATAGCAGTGAAAAAATAATAAATAAAAAATAAAAAGTAAAAATATATTTTTTCCCTATATAAAGAACGGAACGAATCTACGTGCTCCGTGAGTGTAGCTCAAAGACCATAAGGTAATTGGAACTGCGGCTGTTATCAAAAGCATGCAGAAGGTGGTCATGCATCCGATCCACAACAAGTCAGGGTGCAGGTGATGTATAAACAGGCAATAAGCACATTTCATGATACAACAAACATGTTGCAAAGTTCAAATGCACACGACAAGTTAAATACAGTAAATCCTAAAGCAACGTTCAAATGCATACGACAGGTTGAATACAAGTTACATTTCCAGACTATTATTGATATTTTCACACTGCTTCGTAACGCATGGAGACCAATAATAAGTTTTTTAACATGGCACCACATTGGTAAGGGAAAAGTCACAGTTAGAGACTCCATGGTTAAATGTGAAAGAGATCAACACAGTGAATGCAGTATCGTTAGTGGCATAATGTCATTACTCGTATGTACAGATGGTGTATGGTATAACAATTAGGTCATACCAATGGTAACCTTATGTAACCCCATTGAGAGATACCAACCGATAGGGGTGGTGTCGGGGGACAGTGTGTATAGGTCTAATGCAGTCAGAACTGCAGATACAAACAAGATTATAACGAGAGTCATGGCTACATATGCAGGTGAGGGGTACGGGGGATCAGTCCCCCAGGAAAAATTGCATCTCCTGGTCAAAATTAAGCCCCTGAGACACGGTACGCAGGTGGAGGATCCATGTAGCCTCTAGGCGTCTCAATTTGAGTTCTCTGTTGCCGCCCCGTACACCAATAGGGACAGAGTCTATCCCAAAAAACGAGACTTGTTTATCCATAGTCTGTTCCCCGCACGCAGCCGCGTGCAGAGCAACCGGGTATCTAGGATCCTGTTTGTGTAATGCTCTTATGTGTTCCGCTATCCTTTCTTTGAGCGGGCGGATAGTGCTCCCCACATAGATTTTGCTGCATTTGCATTCGATAATATACACAACATAACGTGTAGTACAGTTGATGTTCGATCTGATGATATAGGCATTGCCCTTGGTGTCATGAAATTCTGTGGTTTTGTGTTTGGCCCACCGGCACATAGAGCAGAACCCGCACTTGTAGAAGCCAATGTTGCGTTTGGTCAGCCAGTTACCATCAGTGTTGCTGCGTGGGATTGTGGGGCTGAGTCTGTTCCTCAAGGTCCTGCCTCTCCTGTAGGTGATCTGGGGGTGTTCTCCCACATAATTTGAAATGTTTTTGTCTTTCTTGAGAATGTTCCAGTGTTTGCTGAAGGTTCTGCGTAGTGCTTGGTGGTGGTTGCTGTAATCGGTAATCATGCGGATGGTCTCAGGGTCGTCTGACCCTTTGTTAGATTTGTCTTTCAGGGTGTCTTCTCTTTTGATTTTCATGATCCTAGAGGTGGCTGATTTAAGTAGGTCGTCAGAGTAGCCTCTTTTCTTGAAGCGTTCCTGCATACTTATAAGTGTGTTCTTGAAATCTTGATCGTCACTGCAGTTTCTGCGAGCTCTTAGGAATTCTCCAAATGGTATGCTGCTGATCTGGTGGGATGGGTGAGCGCTGTTGGCATGCAAAATCGCATTGCAGGCGGTGCTCTTCCTGAAGAGTTTGCTGTTTAATTTGTTGTCAAGGATGTATATCTCCAGGTCAAGAAACTCAATTTTGTCTAAGCTTGACGTCATGGTGAACTTCATCTCCCACGTGTTGTTGTTGAGATGTCTGTAGAACTCCGTCAGCTGTTCATGTGAACCAGACCAAATCAGGAAGCAGTCGTCAATGTATCTCCCCCAAAATACTATTGAGTCTATGAAGCTTGCTCCTTTGGCGCCCCAGATGAGGTCGTTCTCCAGTGCGCCCATGAATAGATTGGCGAACGAGGGGGAAAATTTCGAGCCCATGGCGACTCCTTTCGTTTGTCTGTACCATGCGTTATTAAACATAAAAACATTGTTATTCAAGATGAGTTCCATCATGGAGATAAGCATGTTAGTGTGTTGCCACATAGTGGCTGGACGTTTGTGTAGAAATTTGGTGACAACGTCAAGTCCAAGATCCGGTTTGATGCTGGTGTACAGAGCTACCACATCCATAGTGACCAGGAGGTTGCCTGGTTGCCATTGTAGATCAGAGAGAATGCTCAGTATGTGCTTAGTGTCCTGAATAAAGGAAGGCAAATTCCGTACTAAGGGCCCTAGAAACAGGTCAACGTATTCCGCTAATCTCTCCGTGGGACCCCCGATACCGGAGATGATGGGGCGCCCAGGAGGGAAGGGGAGATCTTTGTGTACCTTAGGAAGGGTGTACAGCCAAGGGAACGAGGGTTTGATCACTTTCAAGTAGAGATATTCGTCTTCATTGATTAGACCACTTTCTTTCCAAGTAGTAAGAGATCTATTGATGTAGGTTGTGAGTTGTGCTGTGGGATTGTGGTCAAGGTGTTCGTAGCACGTGTTGTCTTGTAACTGACCGAGAATTTCCTCATCATAGTCTTTTCGGTTCATGATGACGACGTTACCTCCCTTGTCTGCTTCCCTTATTATGATCTCTTGGTCTTTGGAGAGGCTGTTCATGGCTGCTCTTTCTCCTGTCGTCAGGTTGTCTTTGTATTTGAAAATACGTTTGGTGTCTTTTAGTTCCAGTTTGTCAATGTCCTCCAGAACTCTTTTGTGGAAGTTGTCTATGGAGTTGCCTCCAGGTAATGTCGGAATCCATTTGGATTTGGATTTGAGTCCACTGACAATGCTAAAGTCCGATTCGATGTTGAGTTCCTCCAGAAGAGTGTCCATGTCCTGAGGAGTTCGTTCTATGTCCGTAATGGAAAGAAGGAGGTGTGTAGCTTGAATGTCATTAATGGTCAAAACATCAGGTTCAAACTCAGTAGGGATGTTGGTAGATCTTTTATTAGACATGATCTTGTTAGAGAAATGCTTTTTCAGTTTTAATTTGCGAGTGAATTTGAACAGATCAATCTTAAGTCTACATACATCAGTGTTTGAAAAAGGGTTAAAGTTGAGACCTTTACTGAGAAGGGAGATCATGTTAGGAGTGAGTGTTTTAGATGAAAGGTTTATGACCTGGACCTCCCCCTCCTGTGTATCGTTTACTGTTGGAGATTCCCGGATCTGAGTTTCTTCCGGTAATCTTCTACACCTCCCCCTCCTGCCCCTACGGGTTTTGGTTCTAGTGTGCGGATACCCCTTCTTATCCGCTGGATTTCGCATAAAAAAGGAGTTGTTTGGTTGTCCGTTCTAATGGACTCGTCTTCGCTGACACTGATAGTGCTCAGTGAAGTGCTGCTAGAGGAGATAGAGCTAGCATCAGTGAGATTCACTCTGTCTCTGGTCTTAGATGTAGGTTTGTTAATCATGTAATCATATTTTCTATCGTAGGTGAAGATTCTGCCGTCAGTATAGTCAGCCTCATCCCTCTTTAACTGTCTGGCTTTACGGCTTTTAATCTCATTTTGATGTTTGAGAAGAATCTCATCTAGTGTTGTATAATTTTTTACAGTGGATTCAGGACGATTCAGATCTTTAATCTCCTGCTCCAAAACGGCAATCTCGGCCTGAAATTTGGCGACCTTACGGTCAGAGCTCTCAATGAGAATATCCATAAGGACATTGGAATTGCTAGTCAAGGCATCTTCCCATTTACATAGAAGATCTGTGTCTAGGTTGTCGTAAGTGGGGAAGATCTGTGCTCGCAAACCTCTCGGTATGCGCTTCAATCTAACGTATTGCTTCAAAGTGATGCCATCCCACCACTTTGAATTTTCTAGTTTCTTCAATTTCTCCAGTCTCACAAATTTGTCCCTTAGACCTTCTTCCTTGGTGCTGCTAGGGGCATTACTGGAAGTGGCTCTATGTGTGGACATACCTTTGGCGAGATTATCAAAAAGCTCTTCTGCAGCTTTATCTCTGTTCATGATTGGGGATAGAGAGTGCTATCCTATGTGAGGTATTAAGACTACGTGGCGGCTGCCTCCCTGTTCTGTACAGAACTGTCTATGGAGAGAAGGGTTTTTTAGGGTACAGGGAAATACCAGGCGCACAGCACACGATAGTGTACAAAAAGGGTAGGTCCGGGTGCAAATAGGTGAGGGGACAAAAGGCCCTAAACCCCTCCGAGTGTGTGCAGAGCACACGCAATACAAGGCAAGAACAAATACCAATTGCACACCAAATTACAGTAAAGAAGGAGATGCCTCAATGGACATAAAGGTACAAGTAACAGTGATCGAGGCAGAGGAGAATAGTTGTTGAATGAGTCCTCTTTTATTTCATGATGGGCCAGCAAATCTGGAGGCAGGGGGAAGTAAATAGAACGGACCAACTAGATCGATACCTATCTTTTCCCACGGCCTATCAGGAAAAGGAATAGGTTGAAGGGGAGGAGAACATGTTTTCAAACACTTCTCAGCACTAGAACAAACCACACACTCAGCAACGACAGTGTCTATATCCTGATCCATCTTGGGCTACCAGTAATGTTCTCTAACCCTTCTTTTGGTTAGCGTTTTGCCAAGATGACCCTCATGCGCACCTTTGACAATTCTTTTTTTTTCACAACAAGTTTTATTGATAAAGATGAGCATAGGAATGAAAGTGGCATCCCACAATCAGGACGATACCACCAGGCATTGTAGTTACATTTGCAAAATAAATCTGAGCATTAAAGCAAGGAACCAGCGGAACCAATGGTACACAAAAACCCCAACCCCATCTTCCTCGTTTCAGAATTTACCCACCCAACTCCCCGAACCCTCCCTCAACCCTCCCTAACCCATGCATGTGTGTGGGAGCCATATGTATGAAATCTCTTTGCGCATCAAGTGTGAGTGTGGGAGTGGGCTTCTCCGGAGTAGACTGGGCTATAGGTCCTCCTCCGGGTCCTCCGGGGGATCCAGTGTCAAACTTCTGTAGTCCGCCCACCGCTTCCATATCTTGAAATGTTTACGAGGGCATCCCCGCGCCTCAAAGATTGGCCTCTCCAGACCCATACAAAAATCTAAGCCTGCCTTCCACGCAGTCAGGGGGGGGGCCTCACCTCCTTCCATGCTCGGGCCATGTCTCTTTTGGCTACCATCAGTCCCAGGAGGAGCAGGTGACGCGTATAGGTATTGCCACCAACCCCCTCTAGGATGTGCAGTAGGCCCAGGCGGTGGGTACGGGGAAGGGTCCAGCCCAACACCTCTGACAGACAGCCCCACACACCCCTCCAAAAGCCAACTAGTACCTTTGACAATTCTAATTCTAAGATCACTGGGAGGAACTAATCTATCACCACGCATGAGGATACCACCCTCAATAGAGAGCTCATCAGAAACTTTGACAAAAGTCTGAAGGGAAACGTGAACATTCTTCTCCCTGGGCCACCCTCCTCTGACAAATTTGATCACTTCACTAAGCAGGGTATCACTGGACAAATGCTCCCTCCACTCTCTTTCACCAATAGAGCGCATATCATCAACCCCAACAAAAGCTACGAAACAGTCCTCCTCATCATAATCTTCCTCGCAATCCTTGTCAGAGTCAAAGTCAACAGGATTCCTAGAGAGGTAATCAGCCCTTATGTTCTTATTGCCAGGTATGTAGCTGACTTCAAAATCGTATTGGAGTAGTTTCGTTGAAAGTCTGGCAATCCTAGGAGAATGGTCTTTAATCCGAACACCAGTAAGGATAGAGACTAAGGGACTGTGATCGGTCCTCAGACGGAAGTGTTTACCCCAAATATACGGATTAAATTTCCTAATCGCCCAACAACAAGCTAAGAGTTCCTTTTCAATAACTGCAAAGTTGGACTCCGCTCCACGAAGAACTCTCGAAGCATATCCAAGGGTATGCTCAACACCACTAACCTCCTGAGTAAGGACAGCCCCTAAACCAAACCCACGAGCATCCACAGTGATAGTGCACAACAAATTGGGATTAAAAGGCTTCAAAACTTTAGACCCGGTAAGCTCTTGTTTGATCCAAGAAAAAAACTTTTTCACAATCTGCATCCCATAGGAAAGGAACCTCTTTCTTAAGCATGTTGGACAGAGGTTGTACTTTTGTGGCATAATCAGGTATGAACCTAGCGTAAAACTCACAAAGTCCAATGAACGACTTCAAACCACTCTTGTCTTTGGGTGCAGGACTGTCGACGATGGCCTTGACCAGGCCAGGTCTGGGTTCTACACCATTCTCAGATAATACGTGTCCAAGGTATTCTACCTTGGGTGCTCTAAAAATGCACTTTTCTTTCTTTAAAACAACACCCGCACTACTCAGAGCTTTCAAAACTTCCTTAAGAGTTTCATCATGGACATCACAACTTTTACCATGAATAAGCACATCGTCTTGGAAAACGACCACACCACTGATGTTTTTTAAAATATTGGTCATGATCCTTTGAAAGACGGCTGCCGCAGAGGCCAAACCAAAGGGCATACGGCAGTATTGAAAGGAACCTATAGGGGATACAAAAGCAGTAAAGTGTCTGGAAGCAGGATCCAGGACCACCTGGTGATATGCGGATGCTAGGTCCAGCTTGCTGAACCACTTGGAACCATCAATAAGCGACAACATGTCGGGGATCTTAGGCAGAGGAAAGGAATCGACCCAGATATTCTTATTTAGGCTACGTAAGTCGACACAGACACGAAGCTCCCCAGTCTTTTTCTTAGCAACCACAAGGGGAGAAAGCCATAGGGAGGACTCAATGGGTTCAATTATTCCCCTGCTGCATAGGTCATAAAGCTCTGACTCGAGCTGCTCTCGCACACTGAATGGGACGTTTCTCAGTTTGTGTTTAATTGGGATAGCATTGTCCTTGATGCGGATGGTGTGCATGAATCCTTTCACTTCCCCTAACTTTTTGCTAAAAACACTAGGACATTTTTTGGCTAAAGTGCAGACAAAATCATCGTTCTGGGTGGAAAGGACATCGTTTGTAGGGGAACTGTCGTTGGATTGAACAACAGCAATGGAAATGGGATCTTTGGTTCCAGGGCGGAGAACCATCTTAAATAAGCCTTGGTGGGACCAACCAAGGATGTTCAAACCTTTGACTGAGACATACACTTTGCCAAAAATTTTCCTCCCTCTAAATTCAATTGAATCTTCAAAATATCCCAATAGTTCAATCTTCCTGCCCTCGTAATTGAGAGGTAGCCTATCTGGAGGAGAGAGTTTGCGATCACCCCAAACCTCCTCGAAGAGCTCCTGAGTCAGCATAGTTATCCTGGCCCCTGAATCCACCAACAGGCAAACTATCTTATCTCCGATACCAAAATCGGAGTAAGGATCCACACACTCTGACTCAGGATCTTCAATGCTAACCACAGCAACCATGTCTCTCAGATCATCCTGTATACTAGTATCGTCCTGAGGGAGATCGGATACATAAGCAACCGAAGTGGGGGCATAATTACTGTTCCACTGTTTACCAGATTGAGAGAAGGAATAGTTTATTTTTCCACTTTGGCACACTTTTGCAAAATGTCCCACTCTGCCACACAGTCTACATGTGACACTCCTGGCTGGGCAAGGACGACCAGACTTTGAATGAGGAAAATTGCCACATTTAAAACACACATTGGTTTGTTTGAAGAATTTGTTGTCGGCACGACCCAAAGTGCCCATCTTATTATCAACAACCTTTACAGAACTGACTACTGTCTCATCTTTAGAAATGGACGAGGAAGATCTAATATCTAATTCCTTGACAGAAAGTTTTGAGAATTCAATACTTTTTGCTACTCGCACAGTCTCTTCGAGAGAGGGATTATCAAGTGAGAGCAACTTCTGTTGAATGTTTTTATCTAAACATTTGCAAATGTACTGGTCTCTTATCATTTGGTCCCTAAAATTTTCGAACTCGCACTCCGCACTCAATACCCTAAGAGTAGAGATAAAATCTTCCACCTTTTCCCCATGTTTCTGCTCAGATTTGAAAAATTTGTGCCTGACAACAACTAGACTAGGTTTGACGTCCTCTGGTCTCTAAGTACGCCTGAAGCTTCGGATTTGCCGAATCTCACTCCATGGATACACGCGTGGAGAGCAGACACTTGTTAAAAAATCGTCGCCACGTTTTTTGTAGTAATCAGCTCACAGGCAGGTTGATTATTAAGTTGGTTTATTGGAACAAGTGCTGCGCAGCAGCTCACTCAGCCAGCAGATCATCAATAACAGTTGGTAGTTCAAAACAACATTCTAAACGGAATACAGGGATGGAAGGGAAAGAACACAGAGTGTGGATGATTCTAAAAAGACTAGAAAGCAAACCTAACAGAACACTACACATACACGTTCACCAATGAAACACTCAGGCTCCACTCATGCCCTCATGTAATAATGAAAAACACAAAAAACACAGTTGATGGACAGAATGTAGAACAATGTCATACATTCACCCCAGTACAAGGATCTGGGCCTAAATCCATCGTTTTTTTCACTCCACACCACCCTGGGTTAGACACTGGCTATATGCAAATCAGCTCTGACCCTGTGCCTCATGGGAACAGTCCAGTCCGAACTACCAAGCCATGTCTTTCCCAGACCGGAATCAAGCATCCAAGGACCGGTTTCTGGCTATCAGCCTTCATTCAGCCTGGATAGCTTGACTCCAGTGGTGTGGAGAGCCTGGGACTCACGTCTGAGCATACCCAGCCCACTCGGGGTGAAAATTACAAAAAACACAGTTGATGGACAGAATGTAGAACAATGTCATACATTCACCCCAGTACAAGGATCTGGGCCTAAATCCATCGTTTTTTTCACTCCACACCACCCTGGGTTAGACACTGGCTATATGCAAATCAGCTCTGACCCTGTGCCTCATGGGAACAGTCCAGTCCGAACTACCAAGCCATGTCTTTCCCAGACCGGAATCAAGCATCCAAGGACCGGTTTCTGGCTATCAGCCTTCATTCAGCCTGGATAGCTTGACTCCAGTGGTGTGGAGAGCCTGGGACTCACGTCTGAGCATACCCAGCCCACTCGGGGTGAAAATTACAAAAAACACAGTTGATGGACAGAATGTAGAACAATGTCATACATTCACCCCAGTACAAGGATCTGGGCCTAAATCCATCGTTTTTTTCACTCCACACCACCCTGGGTTAGACACTGGCTATATGCAAATCAGCTCTGACCCTGTGCCTCATGGGAACAGTCCAGTCCGAACTACCAAGCCATGTCTTTCCCAGACCGGAATCAAGCATCCAAGGACCGGTTTCTGGCTATCAGCCTTCATTCAGCCTGGATAGCTTGACTCCAGTGGTGTGGAGAGCCTGGGACTCACGTCTGAGCATACCCAGCCCACTCGGGGTGAAAATTACAAAAAACACAGTTGATGGACAGAATGTAGAACAATGTCATACATTCACCCCAGTACAAGGATCTGGGCCTAAATCCATCGTTTTTTTCACTCCACACCACCCTGGGTTAGACACTGGCTATATGCAAATCAGCTCTGACCCTGTGCCTCATGGGAACAGTCCAGTCCGAACTACCAAGCCATGTCTTTCCCAGACCGGAATCAAGCATCCAAGGACCGGTTTCTGGCTATCAGCCTTCATTCAGCCTGGATAGCTTGACTCCAGTGGTGTGGAGAGCCTGGGACTCACGTCTGAGCATACCCAGCCCACTCGGGGTGAAAATTACAAAAAACACAGTTGATGGACAGAATGTAGAACAATGTCATACATTCACCCCAGTACAAGGATCTGGGCCTAAATCCATCGTTTTTTTCACTCCACACCACCCTGGGTTAGACACTGGCTATATGCAAATCAGCTCTGACCCTGTGCCTCATGGGAACAGTCCAGTCCGAACTACCAAGCCATGTCTTTCCCAGACCGGAATCAAGCATCCAAGGACCGGTTTCTGGCTATCAGCCTTCATTCAGCCTGGATAGCTTGACTCCAGTGGTGTGGAGAGCCTGGGACTCACGTCTGAGCATACCCAGCCCACTCGGGGTGAAAATTACAAAAAACACAGTTGATGGACAGAATGTAGAACAATGTCATACATTCACCCCAGTACAAGGATCTGGGCCTAAATCCATCGTTTTTTTCACTCCACACCACCCTGGGTTAGACACTGGCTATATGCAAATCAGCTCTGACCCTGTGCCTCATGGGAACAGTCCAGTCCGAACTACCAAGCCATGTCTTTCCCAGACCGGAATCAAGCATCCAAGGACCGGTTTCTGGCTATCAGCCTTCATTCAGCCTGGATAGCTTGACTCCAGTGGTGTGGAGAGCCTGGGACTCACGTCTGAGCATACCCAGCCCACTCGGGGTGAAAATTACAAAAAACACAGTTGATGGACAGAATGTAGAACAATGTCATACATTCACCCCAGTACAAGGATCTGGGCCTAAATCCATCGTTTTTTTCACTCCACACCACCCTGGGTTAGACACTGGCTATATGCAAATCAGCTCTGACCCTGTGCCTCATGGGAACAGTCCAGTCCGAACTACCAAGCCATGTCTTTCCCAGACCGGAATCAAGCATCCAAGGACCGGTTTCTGGCTATCAGCCTTCATTCAGCCTGGATAGCTTGACTCCAGTGGTGTGGAGAGCCTGGGACTCACGTCTGAGCATACCCAGCCCACTCGGGGTGAAAATTACAAAAAACACAGTTGATGGACAGAATGTAGAACAATGTCATACATTCACCCCAGTACAAGGATCTGGGCCTAAATCCATCGTTTTTTTCACTCCACACCACCCTGGGTTAGACACTGGCTATATGCAAATCAGCTCTGACCCTGTGCCTCATGGGAACAGTCCAGTCCGAACTACCAAGCCATGTCTTTCCCAGACCGGAATCAAGCATCCAAGGACCGGTTTCTGGCTATCAGCCTTCATTCAGCCTGGATAGCTTGACTCCAGTGGTGTGGAGAGCCTGGGACTCACGTCTGAGCATACCCAGCCCACTCGGGGTGAAAATTACAAAAAACACAGTTGATGGACAGAATGTAGAACAATGTCATACATTCACCCCAGTACAAGGATCTGGGCCTAAATCCATCGTTTTTTTCACTCCACACCACCCTGGGTTAGACACTGGCTATATGCAAATCAGCTCTGACCCTGTGCCTCATGGGAACAGTCCAGTCCGAACTACCAAGCCATGTCTTTCCCAGACCGGAATCAAGCATCCAAGGACCGGTTTCTGGCTATCAGCCTTCATTCAGCCTGGATAGCTTGACTCCAGTGGTGTGGAGAGCCTGGGACTCACGTCTGAGCATACCCAGCCCACTCGGGGTGAAAATTACAAAAAACACAGTTGATGGACAGAATGTAGAACAATGTCATACATTCACCCCAGTACAAGGATCTGGGCCTAAATCCATCGTTTTTTTCACTCCACACCACCCTGGGTTAGACACTGGCTATATGCAAATCAGCTCTGACCCTGTGCCTCATGGGAACAGTCCAGTCCGAACTACCAAGCCATGTCTTTCCCAGACCGGAATCAAGCATCCAAGGACCGGTTTCTGGCTATCAGCCTTCATTCAGCCTGGATAGCTTGACTCCAGTAGTGTGGAGAGCCTGGGACTCACGTCTGAGCATACCCAGCCCACTCGGGGTGAAAATTACAAAAAACACAGTTGATGGACAGAATGTAGAACAATGTCATACATTCACCCCAGTACAAGGATCTGGGCCTAAATCCATCGTTTTTTTCACTCCACACCACCCTGGGTTAGACACTGGCTATATGCAAATCAGCTCTGACCCTGTGCCTCATGGGAACAGTCCAGTCCGAACTACCAAGCCATGTCTTTCCCAGACCGGAATCAAGCATCCAAGGACCGGTTTCTGGCTATCAGCCTTCATTCAGCCTGGATAGCTTGACTCCAGTGGTGTGGAGAGCCTGGGACTCACGTCTGAGCATACCCAGCCCACTCGGGGTGAAAATTACAAAAAACACAGTTGATGGACAGAATGTAGAACAATGTCATACATTCACCCCAGTACAAGGATCTGGGCCTAAATCCATCGTTTTTTTCACTCCACACCACCCTGGGTTAGACACTGGCTATATGCAAATCAGCTCTGACCCTGTGCCTCATGGGAACAGTCCAGTCCGAACTACCAAGCCATGTCTTTCCCAGACCGGAATCAAGCATCCAAGGACCGGTTTCTGGCTATCAGCCTTCATTCAGCCTGGATAGCTTGACTCCAGTGGTGTGGAGAGCCTGGGACTCACGTCTGAGCATACCCAGCCCACTCGGGGTGAAAATTACAAAAAACACAGTTGATGGACAGAATGTAGAACAATGTCATACATTCACCCCAGTACAAGGATCTGGGCCTAAATCCATCGTTTTTTTCACTCCACACCACCCTGGGTTAGACACTGGCTATATGCAAATCAGCTCTGACCCTGTGCCTCATGGGAACAGTCCAGTCCGAACTACCAAGCCATGTCTTTCCCAGACCGGAATCAAGCATCCAAGGACCGGTTTCTGGCTATCAGCCTTCATTCAGCCTGGATAGCTTGACTCCAGTGGTGTGGAGAGCCTGGGACTCACGTCTGAGCATACCCAGCCCACTCGGGGTGAAAATTACAAAAAACACAGTTGATGGACAGAATGTAGAACAATGTCATACATTCACCCCAGTACAAGGATCTGGGCCTAAATCCATCGTTTTTTTCACTCCACACCACCCTGGGTTAGACACTGGCTATATGCAAATCAGCTCTGACCCTGTGCCTCATGGGAACAGTCCAGTCCGAACTACCAAGCCATGTCTTTCCCAGACCGGAATCAAGCATCCAAGGACCGGTTTCTGGCTATCAGCCTTCATTCAGCCTGGATAGCTTGACTCCAGTGGTGTGGAGAGCCTGGGACTCACGTCTGAGCATACCCAGCCCACTCGGGGTGAAAATTACAAAAAACACAGTTGATGGACAGAATGTAGAACAATGTCATACATTCACCCCAGTACAAGGATCTGGGCCTGAATCCATCGTTTTTTTCACTCCACACCACCCTGGGTTAGACACTGGCTATATGCAAATCAGCTCTGACCCTGTGCCTCATGGGAACAGTCCAGTCCGAACTACCAAGCCATGTCTTTCCCAGACCGGAATCAAGCATCCAAGGACCGGTTTCTGGCTATCAGCCTTCATTCAGCCTGGATAGCTTGACTCCAGTGGTGTGGAGAGCCTGGGACTCACGTCTGAGCATACCCAGCCCACTCGGGGTGAAAATTACAAAAAACACAGTTGATGGACAGAATGTAGAACAATGTCATACATTCACCCCAGTACAAGGATCTGGGCCTAAATCCATCGTTTTTTTCACTCCACACCACCCTGGGTTAGACACTGGCTATATGCAAATCAGCTCTGACCCTGTGCCTCATGGGAACAGTCCAGTCCGAACTACCAAGCCATGTCTTTCCCAGACCGGAATCAAGCATCCAAGGACCGGTTTCTGGCTATCAGCCTTCATTCAGCCTGGATAGCTTGACTCCAGTGGTGTGGAGAGCCTGGGACTCACGTCTGAGCATACCCAGCCCACTCGGGGTGAAAATTACAAAAAACACAGTTGATGGACAGAATGTAGAACAATGTCATACATTCACCCCAGTACAAGGATCTGGGCCTAAATCCATCGTTTTTTTCACTCCACACCACCCTGGGTTAGACACTGGCTATATGCAAATCAGCTCTGACCCTGTGCCTCATGGGAACAGTCCAGTCCGAACTACCAAGCCATGTCTTTCCCAGACCGGAATCAAGCATCCAAGGACCGGTTTCTGGCTATCAGCCTTCATTCAGCCTGGATAGCTTGACTCCAGTGGTGTGGAGAGCCTGGGACTCACGTCTGAGCATACCCAGCCCACTCGGGGTGAAAATTACAAAAAACACAGTTGATGGACAGAATGTAGAACAATGTCATACATTCACCCCAGTACAAGGATCTGGGCCTAAATCCATCGTTTTTTTCACTCCACACCACCCTGGGTTAGACACTGGCTATATGCAAATCAGCTCTGACCCTGTGCCTCATGGGAACAGTCCAGTCCGAACTACCAAGCCATGTCTTTCCCAGACCGGAATCAAGCATCCAAGGACCGGTTTCTGGCTATCAGCCTTCATTCAGCCTGGATAGCTTGACTCCAGTGGTGTGGAGAGCCTGGGACTCACGTCTGAGCATACCCAGCCCACTCGGGGTGAAAATTACAAAAAACACAGTTGATGGACAGAATGTAGAACAATGTCATACATTCACCCCAGTACAAGGATCTGGGCCTAAATCCATCGTTTTTTTCACTCCACACCACCCTGGGTTAGACACTGGCTATATGCAAATCAGCTCTGACCCTGTGCCTCATGGGAACAGTCCAGTCCGAACTACCAAGCCATGTCTTTCCCAGACCGGAATCAAGCATCCAAGGACCGGTTTCTGGCTATCAGCCTTCATTCAGCCTGGATAGCTTGACTCCAGTGGTGTGGAGAGCCTGGGACTCACGTCTGAGCATACCCAGCCCACTCGGGGTGAAAATTACAAAAAACACAGTTGATGGACAGAATGTAGAACAATGTCATACATTCACCCCAGTACAAGGATCTGGGCCTAAATCCATCGTTTTTTTCACTCCACACCACCCTGGGTTAGACACTGGCTATATGCAAATCAGCTCTGACCCTGTGCCTCATGGGAACAGTCCAGTCCGAACTACCAAGCCATGTCTTTCCCAGACCGGAATCAAGCATCCAAGGACCGGTTTCTGGCTATCAGCCTTCATTCAGCCTGGATAGCTTGACTCCAGTGGTGTGGAGAGCCTGGGACTCACGTCTGAGCATACCCAGCCCACTCGGGGTGAAAATTACAAAAAACACAGTTGATGGACAGAATGTAGAACAATGTCATACATTCACCCCAGTACAAGGATCTGGGCCTAAATCCATCGTTTTTTTCACTCCACACCACCCTGGGTTAGACACTGGCTATATGCAAATCAGCTCTGACCCTGTGCCTCATGGGAACAGTCCAGTCCGAACTACCAAGCCATGTCTTTCCCAGACCGGAATCAAGCATCCAAGGACCGGTTTCTGGCTATCAGCCTTCATTCAGCCTGGATAGCTTGACTCCAGTGGTGTGGAGAGCCTGGGACTCACGTCTGAGCATACCCAGCCCACTCGGGGTGAAAATTACAAAAAACACAGTTGATGGACAGAATGTAGAACAATGTCATACATTCACCCCAGTACAAGGATCTGGGCCTAAATCCATCGTTTTTTTCACTCCACACCACCCTGGGTTAGACACTGGCTATATGCAAATCAGCTCTGACCCTGTGCCTCATGGGAACAGTCCAGTCCGAACTACCAAGCCATGTCTTTCCCAGACCGGAATCAAGCATCCAAGGACCGGTTTCTGGCTATCAGCCTTCATTCAGCCTGGATAGCTTGACTCCAGTGGTGTGGAGAGCCTGGGACTCACGTCTGAGCATACCCAGCCCACTCGGGGTGAAAATTACAAAAAACACAGTTGATGGACAGAATGTAGAACAATGTCATACATTCACCCCAGTACAAGGATCTGGGCCTAAATCCATCGTTTTTTTCACTCCACACCACCCTGGGTTAGACACTGGCTATATGCAAATATGCAATGGAAATGGGATCTTTGGTTCCAGGGCGGAGAACCATCTTAAATAAGCCTTGGTGGGACCAACCAAGGATGTTCAAACCTTTGACTGAGACATACACTTTGCCAAAAATTTTCCTCCCTCTAAATTCAATTGAATCTTCAAAATATCCCAATAGTTCAATCTTCCTGCCCTCGTAATTGAGAGGTAGCCTATCTGGAGGAGAGAGTTTGCGATCACCCCAAACCTCCTCGAAGAGCTCCTGAGTCAGCATAGTTATCCTGGCCCCTGAATCCACCAACAGGCAAACTATCTTATCTCCGATACCAAAATCGGAGTAAGGATCCACACACTCTGACTCAGGATCTTCAATGCTAACCACAGCAACCATGTCTCTCAGATCATCCTGTATACTAGTATCGTCCTGAGGGAGATCGGATACATAAGCAACCGAAGTGGGGGCATAATTACTGTTCCACTGTTTACCAGATTGAGAGAAGGAATAGTTTATTTTTCCACTTTGGCACACTTTTGCAAAATGTCCCACTCTGCCACACAGTCTACATGTGACACTCCTGGCTGGGCAAGGACGACCAGACTTTGAATGAGGAAAATTGCCACATTTAAAACACACATTGGTTTGTTTGAAGAATTTGTTGTCGGCACGACCCAAAGTGCCCATCTTATTATCAACAACCTTTACAGAACTGACTACTGTCTCATCTTTAGAAATGGACGAGGAAGATCTAATATCTAATTCCTTGACAGAAAGTTTTGAGAATTCAATACTTTTTGCTACTCGCACAGTCTCTTCGAGAGAGGGATTATCAAGTGAGAGCAACTTCTGTTGAATGTTTTTATCTAAACATTTGCAAATGTACTGGTCTCTTATCATTTGGTCCCTAAAATTTTCGAACTCGCACTCCGCACTCAATACCCTAAGAGTAGAGATAAAATCTTCCACCTTTTCCCCATGTTTCTGCTCAGATTTGAAAAATTTGTGCCTGACAACAACTAGACTAGGTTTGACGTCCTCTGGTCTCTAAGTACGCCTGAAGCTTCGGATTTGCCGAATCTCACTCCATGGATACACGCGTGGAGAGCAGACACTTGTTAAAAAATCGTCGCCACGTTTTTTGTAGTAATCAGCTCACAGGCAGGTTGATTATTAAGTTGGTTTATTGGAACAAGTGCTGCGCAGCAGCTCACTCAGCCAGCAGATCATCAATAACAGTTGGTAGTTCAAAACAACATTCTAAACGGAATACAGGGATGGAAGGGAAAGAACACAGAGTGTGGATGATTCTAAAAAGACTAGAAAGCAAACCTAACAGAACACTACACATACACGTTCACCAATGAAACACTCAGGCTCCACTCATGCCCTCATGTAATAATGTACAGAGTACCATTGTAGTAAACCTATCACCCATATTGTCTAAAGACTACATATTCCTCATTAAAACTTGTAAGTACGTGGGTTTGTAGATGAATGCAGAAATACTTTCTAGATGATCGAATGAGTTCATAGGTAGTGCTTAGGTGATTCAGTGAGGATACAATTAGTGCTTAGATGATTCCCTGACTATGTCATATCTACATGGGTCATTCCATATCTGCATACTTACTGCCTGCATTTTTGCATGAGCATACCACTAGTATATGGGTGTTTGGATGTCTGCATGAGTAGAGTCTGAAGGATTTAACAAGTGACTAATGCTTCAATAATTCAATACATGCATGGATACTGGTACGATGATTAAATTACTGCAACTCTAGTACTTGGATGATTGCAAGAGCGCATGCTTAGTAGATAGGTGATTTATGCAATGCATACATTGTGCATACATGATTGTTCAAGCCCATGCATAGCACCAAGCCTATTAGATGAGTGGATGAATAGTGTTTCAGCGATTGGATACTGCACATGTATTTCTGGTTAACTGAACAGGTAGTGCCTGGATAATGACATAAAAACATGGGTAGTGACCAAAGATTTTCATAAGTGTATCAGTAGTGCCTAGCAAATTAGATGAGTGCATGACTAGTGTCTGAGTGAATACATTGTTCCATTGTTAAAGCTTGAAAGATTGGATGAAAGTAAGTATTCTGCTGGGGTGATTGTATTAGTGCAAAACTATTGGCTCAGAAATTAAATTACTACATAGGTACTGGATGGGTGATAGGTTTACTACACTGGCACTCTCAAAGTTATTACAAGAGTGCATGTGTAGAACCTGAGTGTTTCATCAGTGCACATGTGTGTCTCAGTATTTCAATGACCACATTGGTTGTAAGTGGGTGTTTAGATGGTTTTAGAATGTTTGTAGTTACAGCATTACTCAATTCATAGTACCTACACCATTACATGGATGTATATGTAGTGCCTGCATACTTCAATGACTACATAATTTCTGCCTGCCTGATTGCAAGAGTATATGTATAGTTTCTGGATAATTGAATAACTCTATGGATACTGAATCACTGATTTGACGACTGTCTGCATAGTGGCTGGGTGATTCCATGAGTGCCTGAATACTGCCTGACTGACTGAGAAAGTACCTTCATTGCTGTTAAATACTTAACCATTGTCACTATATCTCTGAATAATTAGTTATCTCCTTCTGTCAGTATCAAACTACCTGTTTTACTGTATACATGATTTTTTCTGAGCTATGTATGAGGGAAATCTAGGTATCACACTTGATATATAATTGCATACGTGGCCCTCTAGAAACATACAATGCTTCATTACTGAGCATGCACATACATCAGTACGTTCCTAAAACAGAAAACAACATTTTGAATTTTTTCAAAGCACAAAACTTTTGCGAATGCCATACCTACATCATTTCTTTAACACTACTTCTGCTCCTAATACATATATTCAGCATATCTAAAAGAAAAATTCCATTTGAAATGATCCTAGCACAAGAACGCTCGAGACATTCTGCACTTTTAATCCTTCTCAATTTTAAACAAACCATGTTTAAAGAAAAACACTACCCTAACATACACATGACATTTTCATCAGCCTTACTGAACATAGATCACCATGTAAATATATATATGTGATTTCTTAATAGATGTACACCTTCAAGCCATCTTTCCTAAAATATATTCCTCTCTGTATCTTTAAGCAAACTCAAAAGTCCCACCACGAGCACAACAACCATATGTCACTATCTAAGTAGGGCAAAGTGGATAAAAACCATATTGGCAAACACTTCCCAATATATACCTAACAAGTATTACTACTTTTTATTTCACACAGAGGCAGACAACATGTTCGCATTATGTTCTCATCTTTTATTTCTCATTACACTATTCCTGTTTAATAATGTTACTAAAAGTACTGCAACTCCCAGAATGCAAATGACAGATGTATCTATTCTGCACATGATATTTAGACAATCAAAACATTCTTAGTTCCTCATTGCAACTTTCCAGAAAACTATACTCTTATTTTTCAATAAAATACACAATGTATTAAACAGGCATTAATGCAGTTTTCTTTTACTTCCCAAAACATTCATCACTAACCTCTTAAACACATGCCCTCTATTAGATACAGTTCATCTCATATATTTTTCTCATCACTGTGATACTCCTTTTAATCAAACTCCCATATAAATCATAATTTTTTTTCTTATTCTTTATGGTTCAGGTAATGGCATATAACAATTGTAAATCATACATTGATCAAAGTGCTGTAGAAATATTACAGAATTCCATAAAAAATCAACAAATGAATATCATATAAAACATAATTTCAAATCGACATCTCCATATGTTGCAGCATGGGCTGACAATTTCTCATCCCTAATTGTTTTTTCTTCAGCAATTTAATACGATACAAGCTAAATTCAAGGTTAAACACATTATAAAACTTTGCTCGACACATTTCATATAATGGCGCCTCTAGTTGCAGCCACATCGAAGCAATACATAGTCGAGCAACAGCCATGGCCATAAAAATAAAATATTGGAGAGGGTAGCAAGTCTGCGTAGGTTCCCTGTCCTCACACACCCCTAATAGCATCATCTCTCTGGAAACAAAGACATTAACCCTCTTCGTTTGCGACAAAAATTGTGCAATACATGAAAAAAATTGTCTTAATGCAATACAATCAAAAAATATATGTACAATGTCTGCTACATCCGACTGACACATAAAACATTTCCCATCATAAACACCGCCCCACTTCATCATTATAGCAGGTGTATGATATAAATTAAACAAGGATTTAAAGTTTTGGGTGCGTAAATTTGCCGTCTGTATAACTTTGCTAGCCATATCTATCGATTCTTGCACAAATAAACCAGAATTGCCAAGTATATGCCTCCACTTCTCATCTTTAATCTTTATGTCGTCACGCTGCATTGCCAATAATATATCATAAAGAATCCCAATCTTAGCCCTTTTAATCAAAGCTTCCAAGAATTCATTAGTTAGAATAGGCAAATGTCTACAATGTTTATGAATAAAGTCCCGTATTTGTAAATATTTAAAGAAATTGTTCTTGGGTATTGTAAATTGTTCAGCTAGTTCCGAAGAAACAATTGCCCCAGCACTATAAATATCTCTTAGGCGACGTATCCCCTTATCCCTCCAAGTCGTCATCTTTGTATCCCAGAATATCAAAGGGAATATTTCTGTGGAGTCAAAAGGCGTATAGTAACATACCCTATTTATTGAGATGAATTTAAGCATCCACTTCCAAGCTTTATATGCAGCAAATACAGTTTTAAATCGCGTTCTTTTAAAATCGCTTGGTTCAAAAAACTTAAGCAAGGCTTCTCCCGCCTGGACTCCTAATAACATCTGATAGATATTTGGGGATTCAAACAGCCTTTTTTCTCCCCAATAACCAAATACTGCATATTTTGCAAAAAACAAACCAAGTAATAAAAAGCACAATTTGGCACTCCCCACCCGCCGCGTACCAGTGGTAACTTCATATATTTTGAAGCACGTCGGGCCTTCTTCCATCCCCAGATAAACCTTTCTGCAACAGATTGCAGCTGCATTAATTGTGCTCATGTAAACTCCAACTGTACCGTCCGAAAGTAATAAATTACCCTGGGGAGTGTACACATCTTTAAGACATTGCGTCGACCTACCATTGATAGGTGGAGGCACTCAACCGTTTCCAGCTGTCTTTTGACTGACCCTAGTATATCAGCCCAGTTTACATCGACTATCTCTTGGAGTGACATCCTAATTTTTATCCTCAAGTCCCTTGCTTCTACAGAGCCAGAATGGGAGGAAGATCTTTTCGCTACCTTGGAGCTAAGCACTGGAATGCTCTACCAGTTTATTTGCGTATGGAACCCTCAGAAACGCTTTTCAGAGCGAAATTAAAAACATACCTCTACCCACAATAATTACTTTCCTTGCCCCCCTCCCCCCCTCTCCCTCTGATAGTTTCAGTTAGCAGTTAGCGCGGGGACACACAGTTTGTGTAGCCAGGCGCTTTATAAATGTTTTTATTATTATTATTATTATTATTATTCTTGTGTCACACGCACCTCACCAGGGCAAAGCCCCTCGGTACAAACGACCTGGGTTTTTGAGATGTTTAACTTATATCCAGTAGACTTCCCATACTGCTGGGTCAAATACTCAATCTCTCTTAGTGCTTGCTCTGGGTCCGATGTTACACCCACTATGTTATCAGCGTAAGCAAGAACACGCGCTTGATACTGGCCCACTACCTTTGACTGTGTACCATTGGTGGTCTCCAGTATTTGCAGCAATGAATTAATATAAATGGCAAAAAATAGGGGCAAGCATGGGCATCCTTGCCGTGTGCCCCTGGTTATATATACAAAGGATGACTCCTGCCCCATTGTACAGATTTTGGCCCGCGGGCGTTTGTACATTGTTTGCAATGCTAACAAAAATTGGGGACCAAACCCCATCATACGCATTGTAGCCCATAAAAATGCTCATGATACGTGGGCAAATGCTTTTTCAGCATCTATAAAAAGTATGCCTAGGTTTTTTTGTAGTGTAGTGGCATAATCCAGCAGCGCTATAACCCTATGCAAATGGTTAACCGTGCTCCTGCCAGGCAAGAAACCATGCTGATGCAGAGACACCAGTGGTGGAATGACTTGCGCTAGCCGAGTTGCAAGTATTATTGAGAATACTTTGGCAGCCGCATTTATTAATGATATAGATCTATATGACCCCGGAAGTCTAGGGAACTTGTCTTTCTTCTTGAAAACCACTATATTTGCATCATCCCAAGATGGAGGGGGATTTCCACATTGAGCAGATACAAAGTAGCAAGCATATTGTCCTTTATAATAGGAAAAAGCATCCCATAAACCTCCAAAGGAAGTTTATCCGGTCCAGCGGCTTTCCCTAGCGCTAAGTCATCTAATGCTATCTGTAATTCTTGCATATAAATTGGAGCTTCCAGCAGGCCCTAGCTCAGATAAATCAAGTTTGCAGAGGTACTGCTCGATCTGATCCTGAGCAACAGGATCTTGAGTATATAATTCTTTATAATATGAATGGAATACCTCCATTATACCTTCCATAGCCTCAGCTATACCACCTCTATCATCCTCCAAGATTTCAATTCATTGGGATGCCTGCCTACCCCGAAGTCTTTGAGCTAGGCATCTACCAGTTGTTTCTTCATATTCGTATATTTCGGCTTTATGTATTTTAAACTGGGATGATATTTCTTGACTCCAGACCCCATTAATCCTAGCCTTACTGCAAGCTACCTTGGTTTGTGCGGTTTGACTGTCCATATTAGCACTAATCACTGAAATAAGCTCACACTCAGCCTTCCTTAAATCCTCAAGTAAATCCGCCATTAGTGCTTTCTGTTGCTTCTGTTTAGCCCAGCCATAACTAAATGTTTCACCCTGTAGTCCCGCTTTAAAAGAATGCCAGATCATTGGTTGGGCAGCTGATCCTCTATTGTGTTCTCAGAACCGTGTAGCCCAAAGTTGAATACGACATATATATTCCTCGTCGCTTACAAGCTTTTTGCTAAATGTGAAGGATCGCTGTTCCCTCATGATGTTAAAGTGAGCTAAATCCATAACCACGGGGCCATGATCCGACGTGATACGGGGCATTACCTGCATCTTTGCACCTACGGTTAAAAATCGAGGTAAAAAAATATAGTCTAACCTGACAAACTTATTGTGTGGAAATGAAAAAACATATATCCTGGATCACCAAAATTCACTACCGTCCACCCATCTACAAGACCATGTTGCTGTAACAGCTGATGCAGAGCCCTGAATACTTTCGGCTTACAGCCTTAATAGTCAACAAATTGAGCTTCCCTTATCTGTGAATCCCCATGTATATTAAAATCACCAAATAGTAACAAAGGGGTCCCCCACAGTGCTAACTCAACATTCAAAGACTCCAAGATCTCCGCTTCGTCTAAGTTTGACCCATACACTGTACAGATTGTACTCTTAATGTCCCCTAAAATACACTCGGTGATAGCCCACCTCCCTAAATTGTCCACCCTATCTCTACCCGAACCTATTACACCCCGAAGCACCAAAATTGCCACCCCCGATTCATAGTAGATTGTCTAGATGCCGATAATAGTGTAAATCCCATCTCCGATAAAATCCTACGGTTAGACCAAGGAATATGCGTTTCTTGTAAACAAAGAATATCAGGATTAATTAACCGCAGCTCAGCAATCACAGGTTTCCTCTTGAGAATATTATTCAGCCCACAAACATTAAATGAGCATATATGTAGACTCCTATTTGCCATTAAAGTGTATAAATCGCTGGCCATTAGCATACAAAAAAATTCAAATATACACCGAAGTTCCTACAGCACATACTATGAACTGACGTTTTACCCTTTTTACCCTTTAGCAAATGCCCACCCAACCCTCTACACCACAAGTGCCCCTCTGCACCCCCTTCCCTCCAGCAGATCCCCCCTCCCACCCAGCACGTGACCCTCCCCCTTCAATGAGGCAATAGTGCCAATCGCCCTTGTGATGCTCGGTGAATGGCTCACTAGTTACTCGTCCATCCCGTGATCTTAAGTATACATGACTAGAAACATCAAAACAGAAAAGTTAGTGCACATAGCCACAAAACAAAGCGTCTCGTTACATATAACGTCCATGCCTGTACACTAGTCTTTCAAGCCAAAGAGTGAAGATATTCTTTAGCTGCAACTTCAGACGTAAAGAATTGTGTCTGTCCTTTATTGACAGTCTTTAAAGTAGCTGGTTGCAGTAGAAAAACTGGCCTTTTGTTTGGAACGGGGCAATCAGTTGCCGTAACTGCCATCTCTTTTCCACTGTAGAACGGCAATAGTCAGGCCTCACGAAAAACTGTATCCCATTACCAGATCTCTTCTTATCTGGTCTAGCCAGATCATACAATGCCTGCCTAGCCCAAAAAAAATTCAAGGAAATCAATATGGCCCGCGGTTGCTGCACCGCTTGCCCACTCCTTCCAGGTCATTGCCGAAATGGAAAACTATGTGCCCATTGAATTTCATGCACCCAGTTCCATTCTTTCACCTCAGGGAGTGCTTCCTCAAACAACTCAGCTACAAATTTACAGATATCATGCCTCTAAGTCCTTCTGGGACCCCAAAAATGCGTAAATTATTGCGCAGTAGCTGGTTTTCTAAATCAGCAAGCTTATTATGCACATCGTCCTTATGTGCTTTTATGTCTGCTACAGCTTCTTTTTGGGTCACCATCTGGTCTTCTAATGATGATATACGGGCCTCGGCTTCCGCCATCCTGTCAGTAAAGTCGTTACATGTTTTTGCCAAACGTCTGACAGTATTCTGCAATTTCCTACATGCAGTATGTGTTTTTAAATGCTCTGCTCGTTCCTCCAACCTGTGCTCTGAGATGGATCTGTAAATTTCTTCCATCGACACCTGAGTTGGTATCTCCACAACCGGACCCCCCTAGTAACTGTTCCCCACTAGAAAGATCCCAGTCGGGCGTTTCTACAGTTGCTGGTCCCACAGTTCCTTCCCTGTCTTTCTTCCGAACCGTAAGTGCCTCTGCAGATACACCCCCCGAGGGAGCATTTTTATTATGACTGTCGTCCATAATAGTAGGGGTAATATCTCCAGATCCATCTTCCTGTAATAGGAGATCTGCTTCCAAATCAGATCATTCTGAATGCTCTGAAAGTGAGTAGAACTTGCTGTCTTTACTGCGTCATACGCTGAAGGTCCATGTCTCTTCTCCGAAGGTACAGCGGACACCTCACTTCCTGCTAACTGGGCATCAGGGTTATAGGATTTAGTGGCAGGAGTCGCAGCTTTTCTACCAGTAACTAGTTGAACATTTTGAGAAATCTTAGGAGTTCCTTGAACCAAGTCTTTACCCTGCCCAGTACTTTCCGAGTCCTCAACATCCAGCATTTCTTTAGACATTTTTGCAGCAAGTGCGGCACGTGTTCCTACCGCACCTTCCCCTGTAGCTCTTGTTTTCCCTCCACGAGCAACCTTAGGTGCCATAGCAAGCCTCAAAACAGTATCTCAAAGTAGAACAAAAAATATAGCACCCACCGAACTAATGAAGTGAAATTAATGAGCTCCAGCAAAAAAAGTTCTAAATATTAAATTGCCTCGCAGCCAACAGCTCACACACTCACCAGAATAGTCTTGGCTGCTCTTTTTTAATCTGTTGTCTGCGAGTTCGCAGCCAGCAGCAGCGTCAGTGTTTCAAACAATGTTTCAAACGGTTTCGTCAGGACACTTTATATCCGATACTATTACATGTCTACTGCCTTCCTCCACGCCGACAAAAATAAAAGTTAGCCGCTGTTGTGCTCCACTGCTCGCCGTGTATTGAATTGGGCTTTCCAAGCCTGACTGCGAGACTCTCCACCGGCTTACACACAAACTATCTGGCAGACAACCCCAAACAAACTCAGGTGGGCTGTAACTCGAGCGCGCACCCAGCTGCCGTTCTCCAACCGCTGTGCCGTGCCACTCCGCTCTGTGCTCTGCTGTCTATTTGCCCATGAATACAGCAGCTCTCCACCTTGCCAAAAAAAAAAAATCTTCCTTCAACACTGTGCGGCAGAGAAAGCCTCGAGGCGAAGTCCAGCCGCGTTCACCGGCGAAGTCACTGCAGCACCATCTCCGTAAGTACAACGGGAAAGCCGAGTTAGCAAGAAGCCTCTCACTCACACGTCCGCTGTCCGGACGCCATCTTGCCCCCGGAAGACTACCAATAAATCTTAATTTCTAATGTACATTTTTAAAATAATTATAAAGGTATATACACACCACTGGATTCAGTTTGTAGATTATATTGTTGTTTTAGCTCTTTCTGCATAGTTTGGACACTTAAGATTTGTAAATACTAAGCACAAGAATAGTACACCACTTTTACACAAAGCAAGTCTAAAATGGCAACCTCTTCAACTCTTTTCTCTATCATCATAAGAAAGGCAGCAAATGAAATCATGTCTTTCATTTTCGATTACCCTATCTCCTCTTGTGAATGGTTAGTATCTGTTAAACCTTTGCCTCTCTTTCAAAAAGAGATTCCTATCTATGTGTTTGCAATGTTTTTGTGATCATCGCGGAGAAATCACAAGAAAAAAAAAACAATATCTAACTTCATTTTCATGTAATTTAAATACTACACAACAGTTTATTACATAGTCCTGAGTTAGAAATTTAAACTTACCATCACTTGAATAGTGTCATCACTCCTCAACTTTAAATAAAATGTTTTGTCTCTTAAACAGCTTTCTCCCCAATACAGTCTTAGCTCAGCGTACTTAACAACCCAGTGGAACGAGTAGGTACAAAGTTCACAGCATATTCTAAAATTAACAAGCTGCTTCCAAATCAGACATTGGTTCCTTGTTCACTTTGCCACTGGATTCAAGCCAGCCAGGCTGATGAGGAGTGTTACTCAAAACCGGTCCCAGATAGCTTCTTTCTGGTCCAGGGAAGGCCTGGCTTGGCAGTTCAGGCTCAACTATACCCATGAGGAATAGATCCTAGACTGATTTGCATATAGCTGGCTCTGAACTGGGGTGGCGAAGTGACCTAAAGAACGATGATGGATTCAACCCAAATCTGTGACTGCAGGTGAGTTTCTGAAAAGTTTCAGTGCTCCATCCATCATCTCCCTGTGTTTGCTTTGTTCGCCCTAAGTTGGCAGGGTATACCTAGACGTGGGATGCTTGCTCACTTTGCAAGTGGATTCAATCTAGCCTGGCTGATGACAGGTGTTGGCATGAAATTGGTTCCAGGATGCTTGTTTCCAGTCCAGGGAAGACCTGGGGGCCCATTAGGATGACGGGTGGACTTTGTCTGCCCACCATCCCATCGTAGAAAGTGACCGCCCGCTATAAGGGCGGGGGTCCCGTGCCTGCAATTAGGATGCGCCCGCCACAGTGGCGGATGCATCCAGCATTACTGACATTGTGGCGGGTGGTGCACTCAGCACTGCCTGCCACAATGCCAGGAAGGTATGCTGTGCACTTCCATGCACAACATGCATGGAACTGCTGGGGGATACCATAGGTACCCCCCATGTGCATTGTAAAATGCCCATTCTAATTTGGCTGGCGGTGTCTGATAGACACCACCACTATATAGAACCCTTTTCCGCCCAGTCGACATGTCAACCGGGCGGAAAAGCGGTGGACTGTCTTTCCGTCTGCCGCGGACAGTCCAACCATAATAATATGGCGGGGGGTCATTCCGGCACAGATGGCGGGCGGATAGCCCCTGCCAGGGGCGGCGGTGGCAACCGCCGGCCTGGCGGGGCAATAAGCCCGCCATCCTAATGAGGCCCCTGGTTTGGCACTTTGGGCCAGACTGTTCCCATGAGGAATTGTCGCATGAATTCTGCTCCTACACACAACTGTGCATAGAGATTTGGAACCTCAGTGAATTAGGGTGTGCCAAAACTCACCTTAGTAGCCAAAATACCCTACCAGACTAGCAATCAGTGTCTAATTGGTTCTTCCATAACCCCAAGGATTAGACAACCCAGAACATGGAACTTAGAATACCTCAGGCAATGTGGAACACATGAACACTCTTTCGTTATACTCTCATACCAGGCCAAAACAGAGAGTAAAAGGAGACACGAGCAAGTTTGAAATATTTATTTCTAACGCCATTTTCTCATGCGCAGTATCTTTGCTAATACAAGCAGACATATTATAAGCAACAAGATTGTCAGTATAGTTACTATTCCATAAAATACAAAGGGAGAAAGCATGGTACAATGCTAAATGAAACAGGTTTAGAATATACCTATATTTCACCCTCCCTTGCTAGTAGGTTATTTTATATCTACAGATGGTCTCTGGGTTTACAAGGGCGGCCCCATACCTCTGGTCCTAGCAGAAATGGATCACATCAGTTTCTGCACCAGCTCTCTGCATGTGAATGTTCTCCAAGTGTGTGTGATCATGCCTACGTAGTGCATTATTAAACGCGCAAAAATCAGAGGTGGCCACATCTGCATATATGTTATGTCTAGAACGTGCGCTGATCAGTCCAAACAACAACCACTGTGTTGAAATAACCTTGAAGGCCTCGGCACTCACTGTTCAGACAAAGCTTACCAAGCAAGGCTGCTAATATAGAAAAACATATTATTCGTGTGTGAAGCAAAAAAATCTGCTAAATTCTAAACATTTATAATGTGTGCCGTGTGCAAAAAGGCTGCAGAAAGGAAAAATGGCGTTTAAACTTCTAATTAGCTCATGTCAACTTAACACAGTGTAAAAGCAAGGCTCATCCCCATGACAGAATAGGGTCAAGACTAATTTGCATATGGCTGGGTCTGAACTGGGGTGGCGACATGAGCTACAGAACGATGATGGATTCAACCCAAATCTGTGACTGGGGTGTCTGAGAAGTTTCAGTGCTCCATCCATCATCTCCTTGCATTTGATTTCCAAATAAGGTACAGCAGGTGTGTTTTACTCCACACATTTAAAAGCATATCCATGTCTGTACTACATTTCTTTTCTTTAACATCAGCCAATAATAATACTTCTTCCTAAGGCCTCCAACACACTACCTAATTTTATTCACTTTTTTGCTGACAGCATCCAATGAAATATATCTTTTTTTTTTTTAAACACCTCCATTTTAACTGCTTTTTCTTTGGAAACTACCTTATTCAGCTCCAGCCTTCGCCTGACTACTATTGCTCCTTCAAGTCAACTTGCTTAGAGTATGGAATGTTGGTCACAGCTATATCTATCAGTTTAAAGAAGCTGCAAAAAAGAGATGTATTGACATGTACTTGCATTTGTCAAATGTGCAGATTATTCGGTTTGGCGAGAGAGGGTTAAAGTTTCATCAGTTTCTTGGTTTGGTTAAATCCATTTTGGATTCCCGAGCTCCTCAATTCATGATTGTGCACTGGGTGGCAACGACCTAGGCACATTGACTGGGGTAGGGCTGGAAATCCTAATGAAAAATACCTGTGAGAACTGATGCTGCTTTTTCCTCACACCGTCCTGGTTTACTCTCATATATGCCAATCAGTTCTGTCCACAGAATGACAAAGCCAGGAAACATGTTAATAAAATTGTTTTCTGCATTCCTCAGAGAGCATCGTATGTGCTGTATCTATAACAACAATCTGCGGTTTGACATTCATGGAACTTATAGATATTATGGAGTGCACTTTACAGATGATGGCAATAGGGTGTTTCTAAGTAACCTGAAACTCTGCCTCCCGTCATATGTGTAGCAGGCATTTACACACAACCAACACAATGGTGCTTGCCAGAGCAACCCTAGTGCCCAAAATAGTCTGAAGTTTTTTTCTAAAGTGTTTTTTTTTAGAGTTTGGGGATCTTTGCGATGATGTCGCAATTCCCGCGGACATATCCACAAATAATATGTAAAACATAATACATTCTGAACATTGCGCTGCACACATTAGTGTATATATATATATATTCACTGAAAAAACCATAGGTTATAGACCATATATAGTTAGGAATTAGCATTTACAAAACCTTGAAAATTCACTGAAAAAACCATAGGTTATAGACCATATATAGTTAGGAATTAGCATTTAAAAAACCTTATTTTACTCACACAAAACCATTGAAATTACATATATAGTTAGTTGCACTAACTATATATCGCGCACCTGCAATCCACTGCTGATGATGTCACATATTACATCATTCATGACATGGTCAGTGACATCACTGATGACATCACTGATGACATCTCAAATGACATCACTGATGACATCACTGATGACATCTCATTTGACATCAATGACCACATCACTGATGATATCATTCATATGACAATACAATGCATCTCCTCACATTTTAATATAACCTCTGTTTCACCCAGTGTTAAATACAGAATATAATTTTTGAAACCATTGACACACCAATACTAGTTACTACATACGCACTCACTGATTCCTACGTCTACACACACCTTCACTCATTCACCCATACTATCATTCATACATACAATCACTCATCTTTACAACACTATCATATGCACTCATACACCTATACAGACACTCACAGTCTGCCACTCATCCATGGAGTTACTCACACACCTAGTCAGTCCTGTAAAGAATCAATGACACTTCCATTTTCTTGTCTATACAGTTAAACATAGAGCACCTTACATTTTCAAACATATACTAACACATACTTACCTTGTTATACAATCATTGATACAAGTACACATTGATCTGCACAGAGTCACACACCTCCCAGCCAGCCACACACACACTCAGTCTCCCATACAAATACTTGGACAATCAATCAGTAACCCATATAGTTAATTATATAGCTACTGATCAAAACATGCAGCAGTTTACAGAACAACAGACATAATGATGCACAAATTAAGACACTTTAGTCACTAACCCATGCACTCAGTGAGACACATTTAATCACTCACTCATGCATTCAGTCATGCACCTACTAAATCCTTTGTCCAGACACTTATACTTCCACTCATTCTTCAATATGTAAGACACATTTTAACTTTACAGAAACATACAGTCACTGGATGTTGTCATCAGTGATGTCATCAGTGATGTCATTTGAGATGTCATCAGTGATGTCATCAGTGATGTCACTGACCATGTCATGAATGATGTAATATGTGACATCATCAGCAGTGGATTGCAGGTGCGCGATATATAGTTAGTGCAACTAACTATATATGTAATTTCAATGGTTTTGTGTGAGTAAAATAAGGTTTTTTAAATGCTAATTCCTAACTATATATGGTCTATAACCTATGGTTTTTTCAGTGAATTTTCAAGGTTTTGTAAATGCTAATTCCTAACTATATATGGTCTATAACCTATGGTTTTTTCAGTGAATTTCAATGGTTTTTTAATAGCAAATATCATAAGCTGTCGAATGTCAAGTACGTGGTAAGTGAAAACATTTTCGTGTTTATGCACACTGATCTGCTTTGAATGGTGCCCCCCCCCCCTCATTTCTATTAGGAGTACTCTCTCTTTGCAGATAGTGAAAGGTAGTTAACGCAGGCCTTTGCCCCCGTTGTAATCCGTCGTGCCTGCTTCTCTCTCCATTTGATTGATTGTTATCCAAGTATTTACTGTTTTAGAATTAGTTCTCTTTGGTTCATTCTCTATTTACAAACAAACACAGAGTCGCAATACTCTGTTTAGTCTTTGCAGATAACGAAAAATCGTGTAAAAAAAAAGAAAAGGAATCGAGCAAAATCAGTAGGCCACTAATGGGATCTCTTTTTGACCTCGCTAAAATAGAAACATTAGGAACAACCCCTCATGACAAATACAAAACTAGTGAGATGAACTGAACTCCAAACAATGATGGCTGCAAAACAGCTCGGCTCCGCCACCCACCCCGCCCAAAATAACGATAAAGAGCGGCTGCCATGATTGGTTGCGGAATGGCCACGACGGAGCTACGAAATGATGCTGCTCTCATGCTAACCCCAGCTTCAGTCTGAAACATCCAGAAACACTGTAGACTACCAATTCGATCAGTTCCGGTAGCGCCCCAATGTAACCCGGTAGAGAAGAACTAGCCCTCCCCTCTTTCACTGATGGTTCTTGTTGCCTGTCCCTTCTGTTCTCATTTAACAGAACTATTTAGCCTGCTGAAAGGGGTTGTGTTCCGACCGCTGGTTGGTGGAGACATTTTGACTATATTCTGGACCTGCGTTGTCGCGTAATGCGTCATATGACGCGCCGCGTTAGCGCATCCGGAAGTCATCCGGGGCGCGCAGCGCGTAACGTAAGCATAACAAGTCATGTGACTTGTTAATAAAACTTTTCATTGGTTCATTTTACTTTTCTTATTGTAATGATGAAAGGCTTGCTCATATGACCTAAAAATTACGCTTTTCATTACTTCCGAACATTATTTTTTCTTAAATATATGTTATAATGTTCCAGGCTAATGTACTTTCCCGGAAATTTTACAACTGTCCTGCAAGTAAAATATATTCTTTTTTCGAGAAAAAGAGCGTTTCTTCGTCCCATGATGGAGCCGTTGAGCAAAAGAGGGTCGACCTGCTGTCTTAGTCGCCGATACGCCTGAATATGAGATTCTTATCGATCACTTTATGTTGCAGGAATAGAAAACACAACAGCCCTTGACCATTTATCTTTACTGCGTTCCTTCGTATTATACCTTTTACCCTTCATGTAATTGGTCTGCTTTATTTCACTTGCCTTTTAATGATTCTAAAACAGTGACTATTATTACAAACTTTACCAATGTATATACTACTACCATGTTTTCTTTTAAAAACCTTTATTGTGAAAATTTCATTATACAAATACGAGCCTATAACCACGTGGGCCGGCCACGGAGCAAACTGTAATCGTATGTGATGAGTAGACATTTACACTGTAGAGGAACGTAACGGGCGGGCCATTAGGTTGCAAGAACTAAGGTGTCTAACAGTTATGGAATCGGTGGACGTACATTTTATAATTAAAATACGACAGGGCCAGTTACAATAAAATTATCTAGATATACATTTGCGGGCAAGTACCATGGGTGACGTTGATTCGAACTTTCAACAGTACAGTAATCAATAACACATCAGAACTTAATATCAATAGGGATGTCGAAATATTCAATCAATTCTCGTCCCCGCCCGCCATGTGCTTCAAAACTGCATACGTATCTCGTGATTTCAAGGTTCTGCAACCAGTACACAACAAGGAGTTACGAGTCCCATTTATTCCGGCGCCATTTTGGGCGAGGACGGGCAGGTCCAGGATATAGTCAAAATGTCCCTACCAACCATCGACTATGATGATGTTCATATGCTGTATTTATTAGAGTAACACTCATCTGCCCACATGAAATTAATTTACCACAATCTAAACATGTCATTTTAATCTTTCCAAAGTTCTTCTAAATATTTGGGACCGTTTCCCTTGCCTCTGAAGCTCTCAGTGCCACTTCTTTGATGAATGTACTAGCAGGTCAGGGGTTCTCCTCCAAATCTCTCTTTTATGCAGCACTATAATTAATTGGTGCCACCTCTCCATATGACGATGCATGGTATAGTTACCACAACTATATATTTTTTCGTTTCCTCTGGAGAGTTCATCGTGGCAGATGAAGCGTGTAACATACCGGGCATTTACCTTTTTTTGCATGTACAGGAAAGGAAAAAAAAATCGAGCGTTCGAGTTCTTAGGTGTCCCAGGGCCATTTTAGTGGACCAGGCCCAAATCCAAAGAACAGCTATCTCACAGGCTAATGGGGCGACCCACGCCGAGTTTCAGCATTGTAGGATGACCACACAAGTACAGCAACTTGCTAGACATCACCTCGGTGCCATCCGGATCTCGGCGCCCCACTGCAGATGAAGTGCCTCTCAACTATGAAACCACCAGAAAACGCTTGAGTCAGCTTTGTGTGAAGCCGCCATTTTGATTCAATCAATAGCGTCCCCCTGCACACATTCAGGGACCTGGTCGTGTCTTCAGGTCAAACGAATTTGGGACAAGATGCAGAAAGGAAAAGGAAAAAAGTTCCGCCGGACCCCGGGAGGTGGCCGCCTATGTCATGGGCGATCTTAGGCCACACCAGGGCAATAGTGAAGCTGCAGCAGGTGCAAATAAGCTTCAGACAGTGTTACAAGCGCTGCTCAGAACTCTCAACTATGACACCACCTCGGTGCCATCCGGATCTTGGCGCCTTGTGCTGGTTCCGGCCTATTCACACATCGGTCCGCTACTGACGCCACCTCACAGGCCAACGGGGCACCCCACGCCGACTTTCGGCGCAGCATTGTAGGATGGCCACACCAGTGCGGCAAATTGCTGGACACCACCTCGGTGCCATCCAGATCTCGGCGCGTTGTGCTGCCTTCGGCCTATTCGCCACAAGTGCGCACGCAACTCAGCTGCATAGCGAGTGAAACACCAAGGGGCGCCCCACTGCAGCCGAGGAACCTCCATCTTGGGGGCGACGCACAGCATCACATTGCTTTCCAATGCAGTCAGATCCTCAAACAGCCCCCACTGACTGACGCGAACTCACAGGCCAACGGGGCGCCCCACGCCGACTTTCGGCGCAGCATTGTAGGATGGCCACACCAGTGCGGCAAGTTGCTGGACACCACCTCGGTGCCATCTGGATCTTGGCGCGTTGTGCTGCCTTCGGCCTATTCGCACATCAGTCCGCTACTGACGCCATCTCACAGGCTAATGGGGCGCCCCACGCCGACTTTCAGCATTGTAGGATGACCACACCAGTACAGCAACTTGCTAGACATCACCTCGGTGCCATCCGGATCTCGGCGCCCCACTGCAGATGAAGTGCCTCTCAACTATGAAACCACCACTGTGACATCCGGATCTTGGCGCGTTGTGCTGCCTTCGGCCTATTCGCACATCGGTCCGCTACTGACGCCATCTCACAGGCTAATGGGGCGACCCACGCCGAGTTTCAGCATTGTAGGATGACCACACCAACTTGCTAGACATCACCTCGGTGCCATCCGAATCTTGGCATCTCAACGCCTAGTGGTATCTTCCATACAGAAAATATTGTTACGCTACCTTTGGCCCCATTCGCACATCAGTCCGCAACTTAGACATCACCTCGGTGCCATCCGGATCTTGGCATCTCAGCGCCTTGTGGTGTCTTCTCGTCAGAAAATATTGTTGCGCTGCCTTTGGCCCCATTCGCACATCAGTCCGCTACTGACACCATCTCACAGGCCAACAGGGCGCCCCACGCCGACTTTCAGCATTGTAGGATGGCCACACCAGTGCGGCAACTTACTAGACACCACCTCGGTGCCATCCGGATCTTGGCGCGTTGTGCTGCCTTCGGCCTATTCGCACATCGGTCCGCTACTGACGCAAACTCACAGGCCAACGGGGCGCCCCACGCCGACTTTCAACATTGTAGGATGGCCACACCAGTGCTGCAACTTGCTGGACACCACCTCGGTGCCATCCGGATCTTGGCGCGTTGTGCTGCCTTCGGCCTATTCGCACATCGGTCCGCTACTGACGCCGCCTCACGTGCCAACGTATTTTCTCCGCATTTTATACCCTATGCCGCATAACAGGTCATGTGACTTGTTTATAAAACTTTTCATTGGTTCATTTTACTTTTGGTTTCCTAATGATGGAAGGCTTGATCATATGACCTAAAAACAACACTTTTCATTGGATGAAAACTTTTTTTTTTTCCAAACGATGAAAGCCCCACCTTGTTTCTGGATGTTTCAGACTGAAGCTGGCGTCAGCATGAGAGCACCACCATCTCGTAGCTCCGTCGTAGTCATTCCGCGAGCAATCATGGCAGCCGCTCCCCACCAGAAGCCTGCAGGAGTCGGGGCCCCCAAAACTTTTGATGAATTCTCAAGGCGGAGGGGACGCTTTCGAGAATGGGGTCCAAGACCTAGCAGACAAGCGTCCGATTTCCAAGGTGTCCCAGGGCCATTTCAGTGGACCAGGCCCAAAAAGGAAAGAGCCTGCCGCCATTTTGAGAGTCCTGTGACAGCCGCCTATCGCTGCACCGCAAGAGTGGGCGCAACTCAGCTGAATTGCGGCTTTTGACACAGTGGACCAAAAACGGACGGAATGGCAACTGAAACGGTAAAGGGGCGCCCCACTACAACAGATGACACTCCACCTGGAGAGGCCCGTTCACGCCGCCTCCCCCGGGGCGCCCCACGCCGTTATTCGGAGCAGCATTGTAGGATACCAAAACCAGTGCGGCAACTTACTGGACATCACCTTGGTGCCATCGTTCTGCTGCCTTGGAACTATTCGCACAACAGTTTGCTACTGAAGACCCACCCCCCGCGACGCCCCACGCCGTTATTTGCTGGGTGGCAACTTACTAGACATCACTTTCGTGTCATCTAGATTTCAGCGCGTTCTGCTGCCTTGGAACTATTCGCACAACAGTTTGCTACTGATGACCCGCCCCACGCCGGAAATCTGGACGTTGTACTGCGTTGGGACTATTCGCACAGCCGACCGCTACTTCGTTGTTTTTCCCTAAAAATGTTTATATGTTATTACTATTTTTGTTTTCTTGTATATATTTATAAGTTATTAAAGTTTTATAATCTTACTACTTTGTCGGAGTGCTATATATTTTTAATGTGACACATAATTGTAAAAACTTTGATGTACAAAGAGTCATCCCTGGAATCTTCCGCTTCACGCTCGGTCCCCTCCCCAATCACAATACAGGATGGTTTTCAGATAATAGCAACGCTTCTGCTGTGACGGATCTCATCGAGTGTGGGCCTTGATCTACTATAACTCCTTTGAAGAGGGGTGAATCTTTACAGCTGTGGCCATAAACTACATCTGCAGGGCTAGCTGATACCCTAGGACCAGCCTGGACAATCGGACACAGAGGAAAAGGAGTGTCAGAGGGTGCAGTAGTGAATAGGGCGAAAGGGAGGTGTCGGGCGGGCACAGGGTGTGATTCTCAGGAAAGAGCAGCGCAGATGGGGGGAGGTTTATTACCCATGCATAAGACAGAGAGCGGGGGTGACCACTGCCTGGGGGAGATGCTTGCGAGGGTGGGGAGCCATGCTAAGGATCGACAGCGTGCACAGAGTGGGTCTGGTCAAGGCATCTAAAATGGCTGCCGTGCACGACAAAAGTGTGGCATTTGAAAAAAGACAAGATGGCGCAGACAATGTTTTTCAACACTTCCTGATTTCCTTCGAATCGAACGTTAACAGACGTTGGGGCATATTACCAAAGTTAAGCGATATTTATCCCTAACGATGCATTGCAAAGATTTTTTTACCGTCAGAAATTATCGCAGATAAACCTTGCTATTATCAAAGTTTATCGCAAATACGATAAAAACCGACCGCAATGCATTAATATCGCTGAAAACTCAGCGATATTCATGCATTACCGAGCTAATCCTCTTAGCCATGTTATCCACCTCCCATAGGATAACATGGCTAAGAACTGCTCAGGACAGCTGTTACTTTTTGGAGATATTCGCGCTTATCTCGAATATTTCCAAAAGTTGATAATAGGAGATAGCGATGTTAGCGACTGTTTCCAGTCGCTAACATCTTGGCATGCCCACTTTGCATGTCATTAGTGATAAATATCACTCACATGCAAAGTGGGGCCCAAGATGGTCGCTATCTCCTACTAGCCGTCGCTAACTGGTGTTAGCAACAGCTAGGTAATACAGATATAATTTTATCTCCGCGAAGCGGAGCGCTGTTACAGATATATATCTTGTTTTTGAACGTTAATTTCTCAAAATGCACTGAAGCACATATATTGAGACCTAGCAAAGGCACATCGGGCTACCAGTCCCTAATATTTTACCAAGTTTCGTGCAAATCCATTCAGCCGTTCGATTATTATTATTATTTATTTTTTTTGCCCCGCGGGGCCCTTTTAAAACCTCCACATCAAACCTAGGGGATCAGCGAGGATCTACTATGCCCCCTTATGGTCATTTGCCCCTTCGCTTTGGCCTCCTCTTGTCTCTCGATCCTACCGAGAGACAAGATGGCGGCCGCTACGGACTGTTTGGAATGTTTACAGACACCGGAGAGCCAATCAGCTTCGCTTCGCAAAGCTCCGTAACGCGAAAAGTACGCGAAGCGGTGCGCTGTTACAGATATATATCTTTTTTTGAACGTTAATTTCTCAAAATCCACTGAAGCACATATATTGAGACCTAGCAAAGGCACATCGGGCTACCAGTCCCTACAATTTTGCCAAGTTTCGTGCAAATCCATTCAGCCGTAAGATTATTATTATAATTTTTTTTTTTTGCCCCGCGGGGCCCTTTTAAAACCTCCACATCAAACCTAGGGGGTCAGCGAGGATCTACTATTCCCCCTTATGGTCATTTACCCCTTCGCTTTGGCCTCCTCTTGTCTCTCGATCCTACCGAGAGACAAGATGGCGGCCACTACGGACTGTTTGCGGCCACTACGGACTGTTTGGAATGTTGACAGACGCCGGAGAACCAATCAGCTTCGCTTCACAAAGCTCCGTTGCGCGAAAAGTACGCGTCCTAGGCCGCTGCCCGGTCCGCGCTTACAGATATATATCTTTTTTTAAACGTTAATTTCTCAAAATCCACTGGAGCACATATATTGAGACCTACAAAAGGCACATCGGGCTACCAGTCCCTACAATTTTGCCAAGTTTCGTGCAAATCCATTCAGCCGTTCGGTCTAAAAGTGAGGCCAACCGCCCTATGGAAATTAACATGGGAAAAACGCGTTTTGGGACCCCCCTTTTTTCTCGGCCCCCCCTTGACGAACCCCCCCCAAATTTTCAAAGGCTGCTCAGAAACAAAATGTGCCATTTTCCTGAACATTTCAGCCAATTCCGTCCACAAACGGCAAAGTTATTAGACATAGAATTTTCAAAAATCCCATAGAGAAAAAATCCTAACTATATATACCTACTGGCGACCGCCAGTAGGTAATATATACATATATATATATATATATATATTTTTTAACATCTTACCTGTGAACAAGGCGACAGCCAAAACGCATAAGCTGATAGAAGATTAGTGCTGCTGTCTTCAAATTAAATGCTTTTCTCTCTGAGAGGGGCCTCGCATCTTTGTTTGGTCACGACATGTGCTGGTGAGCTGCTCCATGCTCACTGTTCCGTGAGGCCACCCTGAAGGGTCGGGGGCTCCTTGGAATTGGAGACTGTGTTTGGTATTTAATTGGGAGCATGACCCACTGCAGTCGTCCTACCTATCAAGGAAATGCCACGAGTGCAAAAAGAGCTGACTGTGTGGAAGGGAGTCGGATGGGAGAACATCCCGGGCTCTGACCACTAAGGGAGACATGCTGATTTGGAGACTCGTGTTAAATGTGAGCACTTGCATGAAATTGAAGAAAATCCATGACTGCGGGACTTTATTTCCACTATAATGATGCAGGTACTCAAAGAAATAATGCTGAAATAATACGCTGATTGAGGATCAATTGTGATTCCAGGTAAAATGAACTTACGAACAGTACAATGCGTTATGGGATCAGTAGTTCGAAATGAAGGTCATGTGACATTAAGTTTAAAAAGCAAGCACAACACACTTTGCATTTTTTTAAACTTCTTACCTATGAACAAGGCAACAGCCGAAACGCGTAAGGTGATAGAAGATTAGTGCTGCTGTCTTCAAATTAAATGCTTTTCTCTCTGAGATGGGCCTTGCATCTTTGTTTGGTCACGACATGTGCTGGTGAGCTGCTCTATGCTCACTGTTCCGTGAGGCCACCCTGAAGGGTCGGGGGCTCCTTGGAATTGGATACTGTGTTTGGTATTTAATTGGGAGTATGATCCACTGCAGTCGCCCTACCTATAAAGGAAATGCCATGAGTGCAAAAAGAGCTGACTGTGTGGAAAGGAATCGGATAAGAGAACATCCCGTGCTCTGACCGCTCAGAGAGACATGTTGATTTGGAGACTCGTGTTAAATGTGAGCACTTGCATGAAATTGAGGAAAATCCATGACTGCGGGACTTTATTTCCACTATAATGATGCAGGTACTCAAAGAAATAATGCCGAAATATTACGCTGATTGAGGATCAATTGTGGTTCCATGTAAAATGAACTTACGAATAGTACAATGCATTATGGGATCAGTAGTTCGAAAGGAAGGTCATGTGACATTATGTTTAAAAAGCAAGCACAACACACTTTTCATTTTTTAAACTTCTTACCTGTGAAAAAGGCGACAGCTGAAACGCGTAAGGTGATAGAAGATTTGTGCTGCTGTCTTCAAATTAAATGCTTTTCTCTCTGAGATGGGCCTTGCATCTTTGTTTGGTCACGACATGTGCTGGTGAGCTGCTCCATGCTCACTGTTCCGTGAGGCCACCCTGAAGGGTCGGGGGCTCCTTGGAATTGGATACTGTGTTTGGTATTTAATTGGGAGTATGACCCACTGCAGTCGCCCTACCTATCAAGGAAATGCCATGAGTGCAAAAAGAGCTGACTGTGTGGAAAGGAATCGGATGGGAGAACATCCCGTGCTCTGACCGCTCAGAGAGACATGCTGATTTGGAGACTCGTGTTAAATGTGAGCACTTGCATGAAATTGAGGAAAATCCATGACTGCGGGACTTTATTTCCACTATAATGATGCAGGTACTCAAAGAAATAATGCAGAAATATTACGCTGATTGAGGATCAATTGTGTTTCCATGTAAAATGAACTTACGAATAGTACAATGCATTATGGGATCAGTAGTTCGAAAGGAAGGTCATGTGACATTATGTTTAAAAAGCAAGCACAACACACTTTGCATTTTTTAAACTTCTTACCTGTGAACAAGGCGACAGCCGAAACGCGTAAGGTGATAGAAGGTTAGTGCTGCTGTCTTCAAATTAAATGCTTTTCACTCTGAGATGGGCCTTGCATCTTTGTTTGGTCACGACATGTGCTGGTGAGCTGCTCCATGCTCACTGTTCCGTGAGGCCACCCTGAAGGGTCGGGGGCTCCTTGGAATTGGAGACTGTGTTTGGTATTTAATTGGGAGTATGACCCACTGCAGTCGCCCTACCTATCATGGAAATGCCACAAGTGCAAAAAGAGATGACTGTGTGGATGGGAGTCGGATGGGAGAACATCCCGTGCTCTGACCACTCAGAGAGACATGCTGATTTGGAGACTTGTGTTAAATGAGAGCACTTGCATGAAATTGAAGAAAATCCATGACTGCGGGACTTTATTTCCACTATAATGATGCAGGTACTCAAAGAAATAATGCTGAAATAATACGCTGATTGAGGATCAATTGTGATTCCATGTGAAATGAACTTACGAACAGTACAATGCATTATGGGATCAGTAGTTCGAAATGAAGGTCATGTGAAATTATGTTTAAAAAGCAAGCACAACGCACTTTGCATTTTTTAAACTTCTTACCTGGTCATGTGACATTATGTTTAAAAAGCAAGCACAACACACTTTGCATTTTTTAAACTTCTTACCTGTGAACAAGGCGACAGCCGAAATGCTTAAGGTGATAGAAGATCAGTGCTGCTGTCTTCAAATGAAATGCTTTTCTCTCTGAGATGGGCCTCGCATCTTTGTTTGGTCACGACATGTGCTGGTGAGCTGCTCCATGCTCACTGTATACTTTTTTCAAAGCATGTTTAAACTCATATTTTTGCACTAAGTTTCTTTAAAACCCATCTTTCAAACCTATTTTCTGTTTTCGTGGTTATCGGGACGGCACAATGATGTCGGTAACCATGACGATCGACAATTCCCATAAATGTAAAACACGTACATGCACACATACTACACTATTTTACACACTGTGGGTTCATTACTGTATACTTCAAACTCATGTTTTTCTAGATTATTTGTAAAAAAAAATCTCTAAAATATATTTTGCATTTTCGCTGTGACTTCGGACATCGAGATAAAGTCGCTCATCACGGTCTCCACGGTTATGTCGCAAAAGAAATAAGCCACCACCACATTAAAAAGTTATAACTATACAATGAACTCTAATCATAACAGTAGATAACTCACTATATAAATAACTCTATAAAAACGTGTCAATATCTCTAAATCAATGCATACTAATGATTCCTTGATATATTTTAAAATATTGTTTCTATATTCGTGACCATGTTGATAGTTGTAATATCCACGTGATGGTGCACGGGGCCACGCTAGAGGTTGCAGCATTGTCACAAATATCACGTGCAATTAAAAAAAAACTTTTGGACATAACTTGTGTCACTAACATCCCCATTTCTTAACCCTGGGGTCAGAGTATCTCCACCCTGGCACCTTATGTGGGCTTTCACACAGATTTTCAGCCCAGGGAACCGTTTCCACTAGATAAAATGGTGGCTGCAACTTTTTATTCAGGTTGCGTCTGGCCAATTGGAGCATTACTGTTAACAAGTGCATTCACGATTCATTGCAAAACCATACCGAAATATCCGCGGCCAGAGATATCACTTTAAACTTAAAGTTACATTTCTCAAAAACTACTGAACCGATTTCCACCAAAAAGCAAAAGGCAATTCCTTGAACCGACATCTACTTCCCTGCCAAATTTGCTCTAAGTCCTTTTAGCGGTTCGGACTGTATAGGTGGCTAAGGGTTCCTATGGAAATGAACATTTCAAGGAACCTTATTTAACACCTAAAATTGTTGGTGCCCACTGCAAAGATCACTCCTAAACTTTCCCCATCAATAGTACCCACCATGACACTTGTTGGGCAAAATTTCATGCAGATTGTTCATACAACACCAAAATTATAGCCAAAAAATGCTTTTCGTATGGAAACTAGGTCTTAACTATAACTATCTTCCAAGGAAAAACCAACATTCCCCCCAATAAAGGGCCCAACAGAGGGTGAACTTGTTTTTCAGGAGGACCAAAGCCCTAACAGTTTCACATACTTTTTTGCAACAAAAAAAGAATACATTTTAAAACAGGCCCTCACAAAGGAAAAGCACACAAATGCAAAGGACCCAACAGGGGGTCAGCATGTTTGTTAGGAGGGACGACCCACTGACAAATTAATTTCTTTTTAAAAAAATGTTTTAATATATTTTAAAACATCCCTGGGCATGCAATTGCACTCCCCAGGAGAAAAACACATATTATGAAAACATATTATGCCTCCCTGGGGGTGGGTGGTTGGCCCTTATATCCCAAGGGCTGACCTCCCAAACACTGGCACGATCCACAGTCAGGAAACAGTTTCAGAAAGGCCTCATTGGAAAAGGGAGAATCTCCACTTTCTATTGAGGCTTCCCTGAAGTTTGAGGAGGCTTTTTTCAGGCTTTTTTCCCAAGCAGAGCAGGAGAGAATACCTATCTCATCTCCTCACTGCTCCAGTGGGGGAACTGTGACATCAGCATGCCTCACGGTGCACTGTCGTCACAGATGGGTGGGAGGGGGTTTGGTGGGAGTCATTGAAGCAAAGGCTCCTCCACCCTTAGCACTTTCATCTCTGGTGTAGGGCAATAGCTGAGAGATGCACGAGGGAGGTTGTGCGGGATTCGGTCATTATCTGACCCCCACACCAGAGGGGTTAACTTGAATCAAGGTTTGCGACATTGTAAAATTATAAAAACATGTAGGAAAAGTATGCATATATGCAAAGGCAGTACGTTTATGAGAGATGGTAACTAGATAGCAGCGATGACATGGTGGGTATGGAAGGCTGATGTGAGGTGGCAAATTTCTTGAGTTGGTGGTGGGAAGGATAGTGAAGGTTAAGTGTAGAGTGTGATATGTGTTTTAGTGGTGGTATTCAGTGTGGTGAACTGGGTGTGATTCAGCAGTATAACAGCTGTGAGGAAATGACAGTGTAGTATATATGAACATATTTGGCTCCCAACAGAATGATGTAGGTGAGGTGAAGTGCTGGGTTGGTATTGTGCTGATTTTTTTGTGTGAGGATGTGGTGGTCTGAGTATTGCAATGTGTGAGTAAGATGAAAGCAGAGTTTTGGAGGTGGTACCAGAATGCTGGAGTCATAATATAATGCCAGCTATGGTAGTGTGATGATATGGGGCAAGCACATACTCTGAAGAGTAATCATCGTATGTTTTGAGGGATTGTTGTGCCAATCTAGTTGGTTGTACTGAGGTCCTGTGAGATGTGTTTTAATTTGTGTGCTGGGTTGTGTTAGTACTATATTCTGTGGGAATGATATGGCAATGTCTAGTAGCAGGACAGTTAGTGGAGTTGGTTCGAGTGTACCTCTAATTGTTGATAATGGGAGAAAATAGGTTGTACGGCAGTAATGGGTATACATGCAGTGGGAGAGCAGTTATGCAGTGGTGAGGTGATAGTACTGTCTAAATGGTGGTACCCTGCTTTTTGATTTACTATTGTAATGTTGGTGGAGGTAATTATAATAATAATAATAATCCACATTTGTAAAGCGCACAATCACCCGTAAGGGTCTCTAGGCGCTGGGGGCCGTCGGGAAGATTAAGCAAGCTATTGCCCAGAGTCACATGGTGCTGGGCTAACCTGCCGCCGGAGCCGGGGATCGAACCGTGGTCCCCAGATTCCAGCGTCAGTCGCCCTGGCCGCGGCGCCACACCTCTCCCACCATTGTGTGATTAGGGGAGATAATTCAGGGATGCAGTGATGTTTGGTCAATGTAAGGTGATGTCATGTACAAAGGTGGTAGAACAGTGAATATATGTCAGGCTCAGGATGTAGGATAGCAATACAGTTTTGGATAGCAGTGATGTCATGAAGAGGTGATGGTGTCATTACACAGAGATGATGTATAGTGTTTCTGTGATAGTGCGTTGCTGTGGTGGTAGAGGATGGTTGTGGTAGTGTGCTGCTGTGGATTGAAAATATGATAGTGGTGTCAGATTAGTGCAGCAATGAGCAATGGTAGTCACAGTATTGTGAGGGTGGGATTGTGGTTTCGAAATTGATAGGGTAATACTACACATTGCTATAGAGGTGCTGAGGTGGAAGTATGGTGGAAGAGATAAAAGTGGTGACGGAAATTGGGAAGAGGGAGGGTGGTGGTAGCAGATGACAGTAGGATGATGTAGTGTGATGGGATGGGAAGTGGAAATCTGGTGATGTTTTTCAGATTGCGGTTGTGGAAGTATTTTGCTGCCACTGTGTGTGGTGAAGGTGTATTATTTACAATGGTAATTTAATAGTGTTAATGAGAGAATAATGCTAGAGGGTGGTGATGTTGTGGTGTATTGTAGTACTGTAATATTGCATGTTAGTAGTGTGGTGTTTGGGTTGCATTGAGGTAGCAGTGCAGAATTGTGAAAGGTGTCTAGTGGAGCTGGAATGGATAATGTACATCTGGTGCAGTACTGTAGTTTGATCACCTTCTATAGATTTTATGAGTACAGTTTTGGAGATTGGTCGAGTTAGTGCAGTGAGGTGATGGCAGTGCACTGATCATGAAAGATATTGTTCTTATGGACTTGATATCGCAGTTTTAGCAGTTGTGATGGAGTTGTGTGCATCAGTAGTCTCCTGGTGAGCTATGCTGGTGAAGTTTGGGTAAATAATGCAAAAATAGAAAGCGTGAGGTGGTAGTCTAAATGACACATTAGTGTAGGGGTAAATAGTGCAGTTGTTTGGTAGTCCTATGTTGATTGTTAGTAGAAAGGTACTGGTTAGATGTAATACCATGAATCTGTGATGTGGTATTGCCAGGATGGCAGTACTAAAACAGTTGTCAATGATGTTGCTTTATTGAGAGTATATACTGTGAGGGTGGGAACATGGATTGTGCAATAGCTTAGGTAATTGCGGGATGGTGGTGAGTGGGGTGTCTTAATTAGGTGTTGTGAGGAACAATTATGTTGTGATGAAGGTTGATAGTTCTGTGGGAGTAAAGCAGGGCTGCGGGTTGTGGTGCAGTGATGAGTTAAAAATTATGATTGGGTGGCTATGTGGGGTAATTCAAAAAAGAGGGGGGAGGTAGAGGTAAGGGCAGCTAGGTTCGCCATCCACAGCCAAGTATACGTAAAAAAACAATCCGAAATATCAGATCAAAATGAGCCACTTTCAGCGTTGGATGTGGCTCGAAAGAAAAGGTGGAGAAAATATCCTTTTTCTTTAGTCCCCTCACTCACCGGAGTTTCCTCACGATGACATACTTCATCATAGGGGCTTCCCAACCCGCTGCGGGTTGAGGCGTGCTACTAATGTCACTACGTAGGAGCACTTTTTAATTGTAGACTATGTGTGGTGTCATGTGAAAAAAGGGGAAGTGAGTGCAGTGGTGTGAATTAAAAGTATCCTACTAGTGGGCGGGAAAAAAACATTATTCGTGCTCCTAGCGGATATATTAAAAGTGGGGTGGTTCTCTAGGTGAACTGATTCTATTATGAGAACAGGACCCTAGTAGAAAGCCAACTAGTTTCGAGCTGTACCCCTCAGCTCTTCTTCAGGACATCACAGGGTCCAGCCCTGTGAGTACCACTCCAAAAAAGTGAAATATATGCCTATCAATGAGCATGAATCAATATATACATACGACTCTTCTGCAATTCAGTGGCGTATGTGTAGAGAAAAGAACAGCATTAACATGTAGACTCTGGAAGGGTCTCGTATTGCTTTACTGTGACCTAAAAAAAGAGAGCTGGTTCGAAGTGACTGTTTGCTCAATCTTGTGGCGCTCGTGAATATGAGCGTGATGTCCCTAGAGGGAAATAAATGTTAAAAAACACCATTTTTACATGCACCGTTAAACCCCTCATGTGTTCCTGTAATTAGGAACTCAAGTGTGAAATCAAGAAATACAAAAATATATACACAGACCACCGACTAGTGTAGTGCCTATATACAACACAAAACACAGATATTACAAACGGGGAATGAACATACGTTTTTTGAGGCTCTAATGGGCCTCTGGGTCATTCAAGGGAAAGAAAAGGAAGTCCGCGAAATCATCTGTAAAGTTGAATGATCGAAGGTTAGTTTAGCGCGGATCTTACCAGTTTAGTCCGGGCGTGCCGTGTGTGTCAAACGCAGACACCCCATCGACTCCGTGCGGCAGTATAAACAGGAAGGGTCTTACTTGTTATGGAGCTCTTCCTCGCTGTAAAACCTAATCGGCATCCCTCGAGACCGGCGGATGCCGTCTCAGTCTCGGGGGCTCAATAAGAAGCTTACCGAGTTGCTGCCCAGCTTCCTGTGGGAAACTAGATCGCGGGTGATCTCCCAAGATGACCGCCCTGCTCGGAACAAACCGGCGTCCATCTTTGAATACTCGCAAGGGTATATGTTTCAATAAAAACTAGGAAACAAGCGACATGGACACAGTGGGACTCAAATAAATTTATTTACAAATATTTACAGTGTGGTGGGTGGAATAAGACCATCATGCAATGATTAACTAATACCTCTAGGTGGTTTTGTAAGAGGAATTTTACACTAATGAATACCCAGTCTGGGTAGGATGGGATAAGAGAAAATGTGGGTTTGGTGATTCAAACTGATATTGGCTTATGATTGTCTAGCCAAAAGGCCCCATGGAATGGCATCATTCAGTCCGTTGGTAACAGTCTTGAGTTTGTACACCCAGCGTTGTTTCTTCTCCAGAAGACGTTGTTCCAGGTTGTCCTGTCCATTTAGGTTTTCCAAGATTACCCACTTCATGTCATTAGGTGTGTTGTTTTTTTCGATGAAATGAGATGTCATTTTTGTGGTGCTACTTTTGCATCTTATGTTGCTTCTGTGCTCCACTATTCTTGTACTGGCCTTTCTAGTCGTCATGCCAATATAGTGTAGGTTACAAATGCAGGTAATCATGTATACTACACCTGTAGTATTACAGTTAGTGAAATTTTTGATTTCCCACGTCATTTTGTTGTTAAATGTAATTTTCTTTGTCACGCTCGTCAAATGACACACACTACAGTCACTACATGGGTAGTGTCCTGTGGGTACCGTGCTGATCGTTCTTTGTTTTGAGTTCCTGTTCTCCACTCTAGGGCGGGTGTGGACGAGGTAGTCTTTCAGGTTTTTTCCTCTCTTGTGACTAAACATTGGTTTTGGTATGTCTAGATTCCCACAGTTCAGAGTGTGCCAATGTTTTTTGATGATTTTGGTTACTCTGTCAGAGGCAATGTTGTAAGTAGTGATACAGATGGGTCTTTTCTCTGGTGTATCCTTGATTATCTTTGGTTCCAATAATGCCTCCTTGTTGTTGTTAGCAGCTCTCTTTTTGGCTTTTTTGACCAGATTCACTGGGTATTGTCTGTCAATCAGCTTTTTTGTGAGGTCATTCGCTTGTTGGTGGAATGCATCTTTTGAGCTACAATTGCTCCTTAATCTTAAAAACTGTCCAAAAGGTTGGTTCTCTTTTAGTTGTCTCGGGTGGAAACTATCAAAGATTAAGAGGCAATTCCTTTCAGTGGGTTTAAAGTGGGTAGTGGTACTTAGGGAATCGCCAGTTGCCATGATGTTAAAATCTAAGAACACTAAGTGTGACCTGCTCATAATGTGTGTAAACTTAAGGAAAGGATCCTGCTGGTTGAGCCATACTAGAAATTCTAGTGCCTCCGTCTCTGTGCCTTCCCAGATGAGTAGGACATCGTCGATGTACCTTTTCCATAAACTTACATGTTGTTTATGTGGATTGGTGTCATTGAGGATCTTTTGTTTTTCCAGTTGGTGAACGTACAAACCCGCACGCTCGGCGCGAATCTGCTTTCCATGCTGGTACCATGGGACTGACGGAATAGGGTTTCATCAAATCGGAAGAACTTTTCAGTGAGGGCGAGGCGGCAACATTCAAGTACAACGTGCCGCTATGTCTGGTATCTCCATGTTTGTTCAAACAGAACATCCTCCAAAATCTGTAGTGTCTCAGTATGAGGCAGACTTGTGTATAGACTCTCCACATCCAATCCTATTAGGATATTTTTAGTGGGGTCAAATGGTAAATCTTGGAGTAATGTAAGAACTGATTTGGTGTCCTGTAGATAGGTATCGGTGGTTTGGATCAGTGGTCTCAGAAAAGCATCGGCAAACTTTGATAGGGGCTCCAGTATTGATCCTATGCCTGATACTATAGATCTGCCTGGGGGATGCGTTATGGATTCATGAATTTTTGGTATTGTGTAGAAGTTAACTATGGGCGAAATTTGCGTTCCGCGAATTCGCGCAAAATCGAATTCGCAATCCGCAAAATCTGCGAATTTGCAGATTTTTGGTTTTTTGCTTGTTCGCGGTGTTTTTTGTGTGCTCGCGGGGCTTTTTGCGTGTTCGCGGGCCGCTTGCATGGCGAAGTTACCCATACGGTCGGTTACGGCCACAGCACCCTCTGGTTCACCACTGCCACCCTCTGGTTCATTACTCCCACCCTCTGGTTCACCACTGCCACCCTCTGGTTCACCCCTGCCACCCTCTGGTTCACCCCTGCCACCCTCTGGTTCACCACTGCCACACTCTGGTTCAGCACTGCCACTCTCTGGTTCACCCCTGCCACCCTCTGGTTCAGCACTGTCACCCTCTGGTTCACCACTGCCACCCTCTGGTTCATGACTGCCACCCTCTGGTTCATCACAGCACCTCTGGTTCAACACTGCCACCCTCTGGTTAACCACTGCAACCCTCTGGTTCAGCACTGCCACCCTCTGGTTCACAACTGCCACCCTCTGGTTCACCCCTGCCACCCTCTGGTTCACCACTGCCACCCTCTGGTTCATCACAGCACCCTCTGGTTCACCCCTGCCACCCTCTGGTTCAGACTGTCACCCTCTGGTTCACCACTGCCACCCTCTGGTTCACCACTGCCACCCTCTGGTTCATCGCAGCACCTCTGGTTCACCACTGCCACCCTCTGGTTAACCACTCTCACCCTCTGGTTCAGCACTGCCATCCTCTGGTTCACCACTGCCACTCTCTGGTTCACCACTGCCACCCTCTGGTTCAGCCATGCCACCCTCTGGTTCACAACTGCCACCCTCTAGTTCACCCCTGCCACCATCTGGTTCATCACTGCCGCCCTCTGGTTCACCCCTGCCACCCTCTGGTTCACCCCTGCCACCCTCTGGTTCACCACTGCCACCCTCTGGTTCAGCACTGCCACTCTCTGGTTCACCCCTGCCACCCTCTGGTTCAGCACTGTCACCCTCTGGTTCACCACTGCCACCCTCTGGTTCATGACTGTCACCCTCTGGTTCATCACAGCACCTCTGGTTCACCAATGCCACCCTCTGGTTAACCACTGTCACCCTCTGGTTCAGCACTGCCACCCTCTGGTTCACAACTGCCACCCTTTGGTTCACCCCTGCCACCCTCTGGTTCACCACTGCCACCCTCTGGTTCACCACTGCCACCCTCTGGTTCATCACAGCACCCTCTGGTTCACCCCTGCCACCCTCTGGTTCAGACTGACACCCTCTGGTTCACCACTGCCACCCTCTGGTTCACCACTGCCACCCTCTGGTTCATCACAGCACCTCTGGTTCACCACTGCCACCCTCTGGTTAACCACTGTCACCCCCTGGTTCAGCACTGCCATCCTCTGGTTCACCACTGCCACTCTCTGGTTCACCACTGCCACCCTCTGGTTCAGCCATGCCACCCTCTGGTTCACCACTGCCACCCTCTGGTTCACCCCTGCCACCCTCTGGTTCATCACTGTCAACCTCTGGTTCATCACTGCCACCCTTTGGTTCACCACTTCCACCCTCTACCGAGACCTTTTGTGATGCAGCGGCAGCACAAAAGATGCGCCATGGTGCTGGGTATTAGCAACATGACGCATCTGAGAGATGCGTCACGTTGTAAAGCCCTGCGCCATCAGGAGGCGTTCCGGACGAGGGGAGGGCGTTCCTGCGCAGGAACGCCTCCTAAAAGTGGCTGAGTGAAATCTACAAGATTTCACTCAGTCACTTTTAGGCCAATGCTACGTCAAAACCCTGCGCCTACTTGAAGCAGGCGCAAGGCTTGATGCAGCATTGGGGAGATAGGGCCCCCCAGAGCATTGCTGGAGCTGCGTCGCAAGCGTGACGCAGCTCCAGCAATGCGCTGCTTTTACGGCACAGATGCGTGACGCATCTGTGCCGTTTTTGCCACATGGTGTGCCACATTGTAAATGCGGCGCCCCATGGGTGGCGGAGCTGCGGCGCACAATAACTGGCGCATCCCTGGGGATGCGCCAGTTATTGTAAATCTGCCCAGTTATTGTAAATCTGCCCCTATACATTTAGCCAACAAGGGAGCACTTACTGATTAGACAGTAGAAAGTACTCCAGTTGAGTAGAGGTATTGCACAAAAAGGTGGCATCTTCGTGGACAAACATGCAGGGCGGGATTCATTCTGCCCCCTGTTAGACTAGTTTTTTGTGCCCTTCTGCCCTCTGTTAGACTTGTTTTTCCCTTATTTTTGTGCCCTTCTGCCCTCTGTTAGACTCGTTTTTTCCTTGTTTTTCTGCCCTTCTGCCCTCTGTTAGACTCGTTTTTTGTGCCCTTCTGCCCTCTGTTAGACTCATTTTCCCCTTGTTTTTCTGCCCTTCTGCCCTCTGTTAGACTCGTTCTTTGTGCCCTTCTGCCCTCTGTTATTCCCTTGTTTTTGTGCCCTTCTGCCCTCGGTTAGACTCGTTTTTTGTGCCTTTCTGCCCTCTGTTAGACTCGTTTTTGTGCCTTTCTACCCCGTTAGACTAGTTTTTTCTGCCCTTCTGTCCTCTGTTAGACTGGTGTGCCTTTCTGCCCTCTACATCACCACATCATCACTCAGCGCTACCCCAGCATCACTCAGCACCACCACAGCACCACTCAGCACCACCACAGCATCACTCAGCACCACCACAGCATCACTCAGCACCACCACAGCACCACTCAGCACCACCACAGCACCACTCAGTGCCATCACAGCATCACTCAGCACCACCACAGCATCACTCAGCACCACCACATTATCACTCAGCACCACCACAGCACCACTCAGCACCACCACAGCACCACTCAGCACCACCACAGCACCACTCAGCACCATCACAGCACCACTCAGCACACCACAGCATCACTCAGCGTCACCACAGCATCACTCAGCGCCACCACATTATCACTCAGCACCATCACAGCACCACTGAGCACCACCACAGCATTACTCAGCACCACCACAGCATCACTCAGCACCAACACAGCACCAATCAGCACCACCACAGCACCACTCAGCGCCACCACATCATCACTCAGCACCACCACAGCATCACCCAGCACCACCACATTATCACTCAGCACCACCACAGTACCACTCAGCACCACCATAGCATCACTCAGCACCACTACAACATCACTCAGCACCACCACAGCACCACTCAGCACCACCCCAGCATCACTTAGCACCATCCCAGTATCACTCAGCACCATCCCAGTATCACTCAGCACCACCACAGCACCACTAATCGCCACCCCAGCATCAATCTGCGCAGCCATTCAACAACAACTGGTTCAAATATGTTCTCTCAATGTTTCAAACTTTATTACAAATGTCACAAAAAGATGTTAATATTTCACTTCTGTTCTTGGATTTTCGTCACAATAAAATACACTGAACATAATCTTAACAAAAGTTATTTACAAAAGTTTAAGCTATTGCCATTATAAATTAAAAGCACTTTTATTTGAGTATTAATTATTTAAAAAAATTAAAAGCCATTGTAATTTGTAACATCAATACAGCTAAGTCACGTAAATACAAAACATGTTGCATTACAAATGCTATAGGTATCACATTTGCGAAAGTTATAACTATTGGCATTATAAATGACAAAGCTATTAATTTTGCTATTTTCAAAACCAGCACATAAATTAAAAAAATTGTCATTTACAAGACCAATAGCTCAAAGTTTCCTAATGCAAGACCTACTGTATTGCAAATGCTTGTTTTTATATCTGTCAGTGCTTCCTGTTGAGGTTTAATTTTCGTGACAGGCACCTCATTGCCTACTTGTAACTATTCTCTGACCCTGATTCAAGGGTCAGAGCAGGGTCAGAGAATAGTTGCAAGTAGGCAACGAGGCACCAGGAAGCACTTACAGGCTTACAGCAGCAAGTGCCCAAGTTGAAGTTAATTTCTTTGTAACCCTTTTGTAAAAGGTTACAAAAAATTAGCTTCAACTTTTGCACCTGCTGCTGTAACCCTGCAAGTGCTTGGCTGAAAATGTGTCCCCGCTGATTCGCGGATTTTACCACGCTTTCGCGAGATTCACGGATCGCGAAATAGCAGAAAATCCGCAAATTCCGCGAGCAGAACGAATTTTCAGCCCATGCTTAGTAGAAGTTAGGAGTGATAGGGTTTTTGTTTTCCAGAAAATCAGCTTCTTTCTTTGTTAGCCAATTATTTGCAGTTGACTCCTCTACTAAGAATGCAATCTCTTTTCTAAGACGGTTGGTAGGGTCTTCGGAGATTTTGACATAGTTTCTTTGGTCAGACAGGAGGTTTAAGCATACTTCCCTGTAGGTAGTAGTGTTCTGTAACACTATAGCACCCCCTTTGTCCGCTGGTTTTACTGTTATCTCCTTGATTGTTGCGAGGTTCTTAAGTGCTTCACTTTCTATTCTGCTGAGGTTGTGGTAGACTTTGATGGTTCTAGGATCTATTTCCCCAATGTCCTCCATTACCGCTTTTTCAAAAGCTAGGACCTCCACCGGAAGGTTTGCACTTGGTGGGGTAAAAGTTGACTTTTTTGTAAATTTATGTCATTTGTAGACAGGTTGGTTATTGGTTTGTCTTTGAAAAAGACCTGTACCTTAATTTGTCTTATAAACTCGTTTAATTCACGAGCTAGGAGGAATTTGTCCATGTTAGGGGTGGGAACAAAGCCCAACCCTTTCTCCAGAACTTTTCTTTGTGTGTCTGTAATCAGGATGTCAGAGAGGTTTACCACTAGGCTGGTGGTTTGCTCGTTGTCGGCTGATCTACTGGGCCCATGCTCCTGGTGTGACTCCTGGATGTTTCCAGTGGTTGAGCCCACTGGACTTGTTGTGCTCTTCTTGTTTTTCCCCTCTGTGGTCCTCGGCCTCTCACTAAAAAAGACTGCGTCTGTTGTTCTTTTGCTTGTGCATTGTCCCAGAAATTGTTCGGTTGGTGCGGGTATTGTTGTTGGAAAGCAGGGGGTCCGTAGAAAAAATGAGGTGGTGGAGGTGGGGGTGCCCCATAAGGTGGCGGTCCATAATATCCTGGCCAGTTAGGGTTATATCCACCTCTATTTCTGAAACGTCCTCCTCTGGGGCATCTAGTTTTGTTACGAGTGTAATTGTCGCCATTATTAGAGTTGTCCGAACCAGTGTCTGAGTTATCTGAATCTGTGTTGTATCCCGGGTTTCTATTGGAGGGGATATAATCTTCCTTTGTGTATGGGTATACATTTTCATGAGAGAAGTTCTTCAGATCTTTTTTTAATTTTGTGAACTTGGTGTCTTTTAGACTTATCTCATAGTCTGTCATCTGTTTGTTTAGTTCATCCAGGCGTTTTTTGAGGTCAGTTACGTTTTGGAAGCTTTTTAGTTGTACTTCAATTCTGAGTGCCTCTACTTTCATCTCTTCACACAGTCTCCCTGCTGTTTTTATGATCAGAACGAGCCAGTCCCTGGTATAGTGCCAAGAAATTAGCGACCAGTCTGTTTTAAATTGTTTGTCTTGTTGGAAAATGAAAGGTTCATTTTTCACTATTAGTCCTCTTGGAGCTGCATTTGCTCTTAAGTACTGTGCCATCATGACACCATGTATCAGGGTCTTCACTTGGTTCTTTTTAAGTTCTGATAGTTCATCCCAACACTGGTTAAAATCATCAGAGTAATTGTGTGTGGTGTCTGTTAGTGGAATCATTGACGCTATAATTCTCTCTACTTCTTCCTCTGAAAAAGTGAGACCTGTAATCTCTGCCATTTTGTGGTAATGTACGGAAACAGCACCGTGGTCTGTGTAAGGGAACTCTCATAGCTTCACGCTGTAAATTACGAAATTCAAAAAAGAGGGGGGAGGTAGAGGAAAGAGCAGATAGGTTCGCCCTCCACAGCCAAGTATACGTAAAAAAACAATCCGAAATATCAGATCAAAAGAACCTAGCTTACAAAAATTAGTCACTTTCAGCGTTGGATGTGGCTCGAAAGAAAAGGGGGGGGAAATATCCTTTTTCTTTAGTCTCCTCACTCACTGGAGTTTCCTCACAATGACATGCTTCATCATAGGGGCTTCCCAACCCGCTGCGGGTTGAGGCGTGCTACAACTAACGTCACTACGTAGGAGCACTTTTTAATCTAGACTAGGTGTGGTGTCATGTGAAAAAAGGGGAAGTGAGTGGAGTGGTGTGAATTAAAAGTATCCTACTAGTGGGCGGGAAAAAAACTTTATTTGTGCTCCTAGCGGATATATTAAAAGTGGGGTGGTTCTCTAGGTGAGCTGATTCTATTATGAGAACAGGACCCTAGTAGAAAGCCAACTAGTTTCGAGCTGTACCCCTCAGCTCTTCTTCAGGACATCACAGGGTCCAGCCCTGTGAGTACCACTCCAAAAAAGTGAAATATATGCCCATCAATGAGCATGAATCAATATATACATACGACTCTTCTGCAATTCAGTGGCGTATGTGTAGAGAAAAGAACAGCATTAACATGTAGACTCTGGAAGGGTCTCGTATTGCTTTACTGTGACCTAAAAAAAGAGAGCTGGTTCGAAGTGACTGTTTGCTCAATCTTGTGGCGCTCGTGAATATGAGCTTGATGTCCCTAGAGGGAAATAAATGTTAAAAAACACCATTTTTACATGCACCGTTAAACCCTCGTGTGTTCCTGTAATTAGGAACTCGAGTGTGAAATCAAGAAATACATAAATATATACACAGACTAGTGTAGTGCCTATATACAACACAAAACACAGATATTACAAACGGGGAATGAACATACGTTTTTTGAGGCTCTAATGGGCCTCTGGGTCATTCAAGGGAAAGAAAAGGAAGTCCGCGAAACCATCTGTAAAGTTGAATGATCGAAGGTTAGTTTAGCGTGGATCTTACCAGTTTAGTCCGGGCGTGCGTGTGTGTCAAACGCGGTCTGACCAAAGAAACTATGTCAAAATCTCGGAAGACCCTACCAACCGTCTTAGAAAAGAGATTGCATACTTAGTAGAGGAGTCAAGTGAAAATAATTGGCTAACAAAGAAAGAAGCTGATTTCCTGGAAAACAAAAACCCTATCACTCCCTACTTCTACCCAATACCAAAAATTCATAAATCCATAACGCATCCCCCGGGCAGACCTATAGTATCAGGCATAGGATCAATACTGGAGCCCCTATCAAAGTTTGCCGATGCTTTTCTGAGACCACTGATCCAAACCACCGATACCTATCTACAGGACACCAAATCAGTTCTTACATTACTCCAAGATTTACCATTTGACCCCAGGAAAAATATCCTTATAGGATTGGATGTGGAGAGTCTATACAGAAGTCTGCCTCATACTGAGACATTACAGATTTTGGAGGATGTTCTGTTTGAACAAACATGGAGATACCAGACACCGTGGCACGTCGTACTTGAATGTAGCCGCCTCGCCCTCACTGAAAACTTCTTCCGATTTGAGGAAACCCTATTCCGTCAGTCCCATGGTACCAGCATGGGAAGCACTTTCGCGCAGAGCGTGGCGGGTTTGTACATTCACCAACTGGAAAAACAAAAGATCCTCAATGACACCAATCGACATAAACAACATGTAAGTTTATGGAAAAGGTACATCGACGATGTCCTACTCATCTGGGAAGGCACAGAGACGGATGCACTAGAATTTCTAGTATGGCTCAACCAGCAGGATCTTTTCCTTAAGTTTACACACACTATGAGCAGGTCACACTTAGTGTTCTTAGATTTAAACATCATGGCAACTGGCGATTCCCTAAGTACCACTACCCACTTTAAACCCACTGCAAGGAATTGCTCTTAATCTTTGATAGTTTCCACCTGAGAGAACTAAAAGAGAACCTACCTTTTGGACAGTTTTTAAGATTAAGGCGCAATTGTAGCTCAAAAGATGCATTCCACCAACCAGCGAATGACCGCACAAAAAAACGGATTGACAGACAATACCCAGTGAATCTGGTCAAAAAAGCCAAAAAGAGAGCTGCTAACAGCAACAGGGAGGCATTATTGGAACCAAAGATAATCAAGGATACACCAGAGAAAAGACCCATCTGTATCACTACTTACAACATTGCCTCTGACAGAGTAACCAAAATCATCAAAAAACATTGGCGCACTCTGAACTGTGGGAATCTAGACATACCAAAACCAATGTTTAGTCACAAGAGAGAAAAAACCTGAAAGACTACCTCGTCCACACCCGCCCTAAAGTGGAGAACAGGAACCCAAAACAAAGAACGATCAGCACGGTACCCACAGGACACTACCCATGTAGTGACTGTAGTGTGTGTCATTTGACGAGCGTGACAAAGAAAATTACGTTTAACAACAAAATGACGTGGGAAATCAAAAATTTCACTAACTGTAACACTACGGGTGTAGTATACATGATTACCTGCATTTGTAACCTACACTATATTGGCATGACGACTAGAAATGCCAGTACAAGAATAGTGGAGCACAGAAGCAACATAAGATGCAAAAAGAACACCACAAAAATGACATCTCATTTCATCGAAAAAAAACACACACCTAATGACATGAAGTGGGTAATCTTGGAAAACCTAAATGGACAGGACAACCTGGAACAACATCTTCTGGAGAAGGAACAACGCTGGTTGTACAAACTCAAGACTGATACCAACGGACTGAATGATGCCATTCCATGGGGCCTTTTGGCTAGACAACCATAAGCCAATATCAGTTTGAATCACCAAACCCACATTTTCTCTTATCCCATCCTCCCCAGACTGGGTATTCATTAGTGTAAAACTCCTTGTACAAAACCACCTAGAGGTATTAGTTAATCATTGTATGATGGTCTTGTTCCACCCACCACACTGTATATATTTGTAAATAAATGTATTTGAGTCCCACTGTGTCCATGTTGTTTGTTTCCTGGTTTTAATTGAAACATATACCTTTGTGAGTATTCAAAGATGGACGCCGGTTTGTTCCGAGCAGGGCGGCCATCTTGGGGGATCACCCGCGGTCTAGTTTCCCACAGGAAGCTGGGCAGCAACTCGGTAAGCTTCTTATTCAGCCCCCGAGACTGAGACGGCATCCGCTAGTCTCGAGGGATGCCGATTAGGTTTTACAGCGAGGAAGAGCTCCGTAACAAGTAAGACCCTTCCTGTTTATACTGCCGCACGGAGTCAATGGGGCGACCACGTTTGACACATACGGCACGCCCGGACTAAACTGGTAAGATCCGCGCTAAACTAACCATCGATCATTCAACTTTACAGATGGTTTCGCGGACTTCCTTTTCTTTCCCTTGAATGACCCAGAGGCCCATTAGAGCCTCAAAAAACATATGTTCATTTCTCGTTTGTAATATCGGTGTTTTGTGTTGTATATAGGCACTACACTAGTCTGTGGTCCGTGTATTTATTTTTGTATTTCTTGATTTCACACTCGAGTTCCTAATTACAGGAACACACGAGGGTTTAACGGTGCATGTAAAAATTGTGTTTTTTAACATTTATTTCCCTCTAGGGACATCACGCTCATATTCATGAGCACCACAAGATTGAGCAAACAGTCACTTCGAACCAGCTCTCTTTTTTAGTTCACAGTAAAGCAATACGAGACCCTTCCAGAGTCTACATGTTAATGCTGTTCTTTTCTCTACAGATACGCCACTGAATTGCAGAAGAGTTGTATTTATATATTGATTCATGCTCATTGATAGGCATATATTTCACTTTTTTGGAGTGGTACTCACAGGGCTGGACCCTGTGATGGCCTGAAGAAGAGCTGAGGGGTACAGCTCGAAACTAGTTGGCTTTCTACTAGGGTCCTGTTCTCATAATAGAATCAGCTCACCTAGAGAACCACCCCAATTTTAATATATCCGCTAGGAGCACGAATAAAGTTTTTTTCCCGCCCACTAGTAGGATACTTTTAATTCACACCACTCCACTCACTTCCCCTTTTTTCACATAACACCACACATAGTCTGCAATTAAAAAGTGCTCCTACGTAGTGACATTAGTTGTAGCACGCCTCAACCCGCAGCGGGTTGGGAAGCCCCTATGATGAAGCATGTCATTGTGAAGAAACTCCGGTGAGTGAGGGGACTAAAGAAAAAGGATATTTTTCCCCCCCTTTTCTTTCGAGCCACATCCAACGCTGAAAGTGACTAATTTTTGTAAGCTAGGTTCTTTTGATCTGGTAATGTGGGGTGGCAGTTATGCAATGATGACTTTGAAGTAAGTGGTATGGGTTGCTAGTGCAGTGGTGCTGCATGAGAGCATTGTAGTGTGGTAGTGACTGCTTTACTGTGAGGTAGAAGTGCAGTGGTTGTGTGGGAGTATAGTATAGGGAGATGGTTGTGTTGCTTGTGTGGTAGAAATATTATCCTGCAGAACGCTAGTACAGACCTGGGAATCATAGTGCTCTCCTAAGCTTGCTAGTGCTGTAGTGCTGTCCTGAGGATGGGAGTGTAAGGCATGGGGATGGTAGTATAGAGAGAAGAGATGGCAGTGTTAAGCCGTGAGGTGCAGGGAGAGGAGATGGGAGTGTTAAGCAGGGAGATGGGAATGCATTTAACTGCAGTGTTAGTGCTATAAAGGGTGTCATCAGAACATGTTATTGGTGTTACTGTAGTGCTGGGGTTTAAGCAGCATGGAATGCTGGTGAAGTGGTGGAGTGCTAATGCAGTGAGATAACATTGGGGTATTTTGGAATGGAAGTGCTGCAGTTTCGGGATATAGTCATAGATCAGAAGTGATAATATGGTAGCAAGTTTTATTAATGTGGAGCAGTGTGGTGATAATGCGAAAATAGGTTTGATAGTTCAGGGGAACTGGGTGTCAGTGAATTGGTGGGCTGGAGATTGTGTTACTAGAGGAACGTATAGGGATGGAGATTGTGAGTGGGGGGACCAAGATTCCAGCTTTTGTATTTACAGATGACATACTGTTAACATCAAATACCTCCAAGGGCTAGAGAAGCTCTTGAGCAAGTTTAGACTTTTCTGCTCAGATCATGGCCTAGTGATAAAACAAAACTTAAAACTAAATGTATGGCCATACACCTGCATAGTGGTTGTAAAGGAACACACTTGTTGGAGGGTAAACAGATATAAAGAGTGAATGATTTTGACTATCGAAGAATAAATCTGTCCAGGACAACTCCTGGGTAAATCAAGTCACAAAAAGTGCCCTCATCTTAAAACACTGGGCAGCAGCATTATTAAAATTCACAACCAACTCCTCTTATCCACCCAGTCTTTCTGATTCTTAAAGCTTTCAGTGCCCAAGCTGTAGCTGCTTGTATCTATGGTGCGGAATTGTGGGGTTACGTAAACTTAGGTACACTGGAAGTGGCTGTGAATAACTCCTTGAGGAAGGTTCCTAAAATTCCCCATAGCACTTCCCTAGTGTTTAAATTCGACCTAGGCATTCGGCTATTTGTCTGCCTAATGCAACTCAGACCAATTTTATACAGGTTTCGAGTCTGGTTCACCCCTGAATTGGTAAACAACAGAGAGGGCCTTCAAGACATACTTGGAAGGTCCCAAGGTGAAAGAAAGCTCCTGTGGTTGGCCTTTGTGAAACATATGTTTCTCACTAGGCCCAGAAAAGTTTTGGACAGACCCATAAACAATCTCCTCCTATGAAATAAAAAAACTGAAGGTAATTTACTTGCACCTTGTGGGATCTGAATGAGTTAGCTAGCCAAACCTGGGGAAAATGACCAAGGGCCATATGTAGGTGGCCAAATACCAATCGGTAAAGCCGAAATTCGGTAAATTTCGGCTTTACCGACCGGTATTTAGCCCTGTGCGATGTACGTATTACCGAATGCCCTTGGTAATAACGAATCGGTAAATCATTACCGATTCCTTATTTACCGATCCGTGAACACCGAAACAAACAATACCGAATCGGTAAATAACGAATCGGTAATAATCCCAAAATGCGATGTAGCAAAAATCGGTAATACAGATTTTGACCAAATTCGGTATTAACGATTCGGTATTTACCACTGATCCTGAGCAGGTGGTAATCAGGTGCAGTGCTTAAAAACAGCCCCAAAATGCAACAGTGTGAACACAATGGCGGGCCTCTACCTCATAGCAAGGCGGCTACGTTTGAGAGCAGTAGGAGTGAGGATTTGGACACGGGAAGAGCGGGTGTACAGACTGCGCGTCACATTGTTTAAATTGACTGAACCAGAAATCCATGAGAGGTACAGGCTGCACCCACATACCATCCTTGACCTCATTCGGGACCTGAAGCCATATCTTGAGCATCAGACACCAAGGGCGCATGCAATACCCACCCATGTACAGGTGCTCTGGTGCCTAGATCTCCTGGCATCAGGAAGATAGCAGGGTGTGATAGCCGCAGTGGGTGGTGTGTCACAGAGCTGTCTATCCCGTTTTTTCAACACCTTCCTGGATGCTATGATGGACCGAATGAATCATTACATAACCTTCCCCAGTACACAGGCGGAGCTGCAGAAGACCAAGCTGGTTTTCTACCAACTGGCGCAGTTTCCACACGTCATTGGCTGAGCGATGGGACCCACATACCAATCTGCCCACCTGCAGCAACAGAATACATTTACTGCAACCACAAATCCACCCACTCCATAAATGTGCAGGTGATATGTGATGCTAAGTTCATCATAATTGACATTGTGGCCAAATTCCCAAGGAGTACCCACGACTCGTACATATTCAGGAACAGTGGTATCCATACACGTCTGGCTGCTGGTGAATTCGGAGAAGGATACCTACTAGGTAAATCAATGTGACACACCCTGATGTATACCTTGACTCAACCTATTGGTGACACAAATTAATGGAACTTTCTTTTGCATTTAGGTGACAGCGCATATGCCCTCCAGTCTTACCTACTTACACCATATCTCAATCCATCCACCCCAAGGGAGAGGAGATACAATGTGGCACATAAAAGCACACTCAAGGTGGTGGAGCGCACCTTTGGACTGTTTAAAAGCAGATTCCGTTGCCTCCACAAAAGTGGAGGTGCACCTCATTGCAGCCCCATCAAATGTTGCAAAATAATTGCAACATGTGCAATGCTACATAATCTAGCCACCAAAAAAGGAACAGCAGTGGAACTAACTGACTCTGAGGATGAGGGCGAGGACAATCCCCAGCCAGAGCCCTGCGCAGCTGCTGTTGCAGTAGAACAGGATGGGAGACCCAGATGGGCAGAGATAACGTCCAACTATTTCTGAGTGAGTAATGAGTCAGAGCCAGTAACAGCTTTTGTGTAATGGTGTTTAATCTGCACACCACCAGGATTGAAAGCAGTGTCCATAAAGACATGGGTTACATCACCCATCTAATGATTGCCAAATAGCAGTAGGACTTATTTTCTGCGCCCACGCGCTGCATATCCACGTTCCCTGGCCACATTGTCTGTAGTGTCAGAATGTTCCTGGGCAGGGCTGTGGCGTTCGCTGCGCCTCCTGCCCTCGGTGGGAGAGGGCGTAATTCTACCACAGCTGGTAGCCTCCTCACTGTCCCCCCCTTCCATTGTGGCCGCCTTCACATTCTGCAGCAGTTCCAATGTAGAGGTCATTGAGACCATGCCCCTGGCCACGTCCCTGCTACAATGCGCCATCTCCTCTTGCATGGCAATAGACCTTCGACACATTAGGGAGGTAGCAGTGGCCAGCTGGTTCACTGCCTTGGTATAGGCCTGGAGTCTCTGCCTCTCCCTGCGCCGACCAAGACGGTCCTGCTCCAACTGGCTGCAGAGGTTGTCCACAAAGGTTGCAATTTCCCTCATTCCCTCAGACATGTTGTCGCCCATTGAACTAATGTCCTTTTCAATCCTGTACATGTGTTTGTTCATGTGGGCCACCTCTCTGTGCACTGATCGCATCTCCCTCCATTGCAGGCGCTGGACCTTGAGCATGTTGCCTTCCAGTCCAGCAAAGACACTTTCATCCTGCTCAGAGCCTTGAGGACTGGCTGGACTTGCCCTGCAGCGTCTTGATGAAGTGTGGGTGCCCTCAGATGGAGTACCAGCCCTCACTGTGTTGCCCTCCTCATGGACTGGAGACTGTTGGCCCCCTGTGCCCTTCTCCTCCGACTCCTCCATCTGCTGGAGGGTGGCCATGGCATGCTTCCTGCCTGACTGTGGTGATGGTGGTGTTAGTGATTGTTGCAGTGGGGATTGAGTATGAGGAGATGGCGGCGTTCCCTGGCGCTGTGGTGATGTCTGTGAAGGAGTAGTTGGTGATGGTGGTGGTTGTGCGGAGCTTGTGTGCCCTGCAGGCAAACTCTCTTCATCATGTTGCCTCCCCTCTGGCCTGGCTGTCTTTGGTCTGCTCCCCTCTGCAGGACTGTGAGATGTCTCGCCTGTAATGACAGAATGTAGATATACTCACTTCTCTGGCTGCATTTGCATTGCATTAAACATCATGCCTACAGATCACAGTGACTGTCCTGAACTTGCTAATTACTTTCACATGCTATTGTGTTTGCTAGGCTGACTGTTCTAAACATCAGTTCCCTAGGACTACATCTCCCACAATGCATAGCAGCTAATGAGTAAGTCATGGAGTGGAGTGGGAACCCTATGCCACCATGGGGATTGGGGTTGGTGAGGGGGGTAGCACAGCATGCTGGGCATGCATCTTACCTTGTTTCCTTGCAGCTCTGGCAGAGCTGTCTGTGTCTCCCACACCACTCACACTCTCCGACCGGAGGGTGGACTCTACCATCAGTTCCAGTGGTGTTGGTGCTGGTGCTGTGTTCTTCCCTCTGCCAGTTTTGCCAGCCTGCCTCTGCCTCTCAGCCATCCTTGCCTTCGCCGTCTTCCTGAGGTCGTACCACCTCTTCTTGATGTCCTCAATGGAATGCTGGGTGACACCAATTGCATTAATTTTACTCTGGATCCCACTCCAGATCTGTCTCTTCTGAGTCTCGGGCACATGGAGGGACTGCTTCCCAAAAAGCTTGTCATGGTCCTGATTCACATCCTGAATTAGTACCTCCAGCTCCTTCCCGCTGAACTTCAGCTTCCTTTTCCTTTCAGATGCCTCCTTCTCCCTCTCCTGGCTTGCCATTTCCAAATTTTCTTTTTTTTGGTTTGTAGCTGTGAGGCTCTGTTGCTCCTGGATCCTCAGCTCACCTGCCTGCCTCACTGTCAGCTCCAGGTTCAGTGCAGCTGCCTGGGTGTGACCACTTCCTGTTTGGGAGGTAATTGGATGACACAGGATTGGCTGATTCATCAAATTACGAATTTTTGAATTACCGATTCGGTATTTACCTATTCGGTAATGGATTCGGTAATTCCGATTTGGTATTGGTGTTTCGTTTTTTTTTTTTACCGATTCCTTCCGAATCTGTATTTTTTACCGAGGTTTAGCGAATCTGTAAATTTTACCGATTTTTTACATACATCGTATTTTCCAATTCCTTAATACCAAATCAGTAATATTCGCTATTAAGGAATCGGTATTCATAGTTTACCTACATATGGCCCCAAATCTTTCTAAGAATTTAAGCCACATTCTCTTTTTGAGAATTATATGGATGAAATTGATCCTCCATTCATAAATTCACTATATATTAGATTTAGGTTGGGCACCTTAACTTTAGGATCTGTTACTTGTAAATGGAAAGCCAATCATGGGTGTTCCAATTCCTGCCCTGCATTTTGAGAAACCAATGAAATGACAGAACATATATTATTCTTTTGTTTAAAATACACTATACAGAGCAGGCACTAGAAAATTCCATTATGCTGTTCTCTTGGCGTCCACCACTACAGGGTAGCAATGAGATTCTGTTGAGCGGATACATCCCCAGTCATAGCTTTTTCAATTGCACATTTTTTAGAGAGTATTTGGCCAATCCGGTGCAAGGTTTTAATGTCTACTAACCCTACAATAAAATCCAATGCATCAGCAAAGGTTACCTAGTTGTTTCTCTAGAATAATTATGTATGATTTTATAGAAAAGACCAGTGTTTTATTTTTGCCAGGCTGATTTTATGCTACTTTATGTATTGCTTTTAGACAGGATTGAACTAATTTATTTGTATTATATTCTTATGGGAACTGGTTTTATGGTTTATGACTGAAATAAAGTAAACAAAAAAAGAAAGAGTGGAGAGGATTATAGTGTAATGATGGGCCTTAATATGCAGTGGTTTGGCCAATTCAATTCAATTCAAAATTATCTTTATTCGGTTTCGATGAAAGCCATAAAAGAGCATATTTAAAATACAGTATCAGTTAAAATAGGATAAAATATATTTTTTTTAAATTGATATAGACAGATGAATATATTACTCGAGGTACAATAATTACACACTGTTAAGATTAGAGCGGTGATTATTACAAAATTTTTAAAAATGGGCAATCGATTTTGCATATAGTTCATTTTCCAATAGTTGCAATGCAAATAGTGCTGGGCGACATCTTCGAAATCCCATGATCTTTAATATTGGAATTATCCAGCGACTACGGGGAGCAACAAAAAATTTACAAAACAGTACTGTGTGCATATTACTTTGGTTAGAAACACAATCACAAGGGCAGGGTGGAAGGCTTGTCGACCAATCATTTTGGGTGGGAAATGAAACAAGCCTGAAGAAACTACCTATTCTAAATCTTGTCAATAGAAATTTCTCAAAATGGGTGAGGTCTGATTTTAGATAGGGCTCTAGACAAAAGGTGGTTTGGATAGACAGAAGGTGTAATGCAGATTTTTTTCCAACTTCTTTGGCCAGTCTTAGGTCTCTCAGGTGTAACAAACTTGAGTTTTTAAGGTCTTTCTTTGAGAATTTGGAGATCGTTATCGGCTCAGTATAGCAACCTGGAGAGCCCAGATCGCTGAAGAAAGATTTTACATATTCCAGCCACCTTATTTTGGAAGATTTGTCTAGTGACATGCATTCCTTTATGAGGGCTCTGGTTAGATGGCAATGATCGTTCGTCCAGATGCGCCTCCACATCATTATAGGTTGAATCTTTATCAGGTCCGAAATATAGCCGATGCCTAGTTCTAGGTGACACCTGTATGTGGTTGTGCTTCTGGGGACTGAAAGGAGATAGCAAAGGAAAGAGTTCTCAACTTTCTGTATTTCATCTACGTTTGAATATCCCCACACACCCGCACCATAGCTTGCAACACTATTGCATTTGGCCTGGAATATTTTTAATATTTCCTCAGGCGATCTCTTCCCAAGTTTTTGGGCAAAGGATGTTAACGCTGCTGTGGCCCTTAAGAAGGATAATTTCCTCGCATCAATGGCTTTTGACCACCTTATTTTACTATCTATCAGGATCCCTAGGTATGGATATGAGGTGGTTGTATCTAGGACAGAGTTATTAATGTAAATGTCCTTTTTTTTCTTTATTTTTGTTTGACCCACTGTCATGGTAAAAGTTGTCTTTATGTTTACATTTGAGTTCAAGGAGGACATATACTCGCAGTATCTGTCCACCGAACGACGTAATTGGACTGGGGTTCTTGCTAAAATAACTGCGGCGTCGGCGTAAAGCAACGTCGGTATTGGACGACGCAGAATGGTAGGGAGATCATTACTATCTCTCACCATCTCTTGTTCGAGACTATTAGTGTAAAGGGTAAATAGGAAGGGGTCCAAGACACACCCTTGCCTGACCCCCTCTCTATCCTAAATGAATTGGTGAGGGCTCCGTCTATACCATATCTTACCCTTGCTGAGGCGTTGGAATAAAGTTCTCTAAGAAAAGCGACTAGTGCAGGTTCGACTCCCATGTCAATGAGCTTTGCCCACAATTTTGAGTGGCTTACGCAGTCAAATGCTGCACTAAGGTCTACGTATACCATGTATAGTTGCCCACCTTTAGCTGACACGTATTTCTGTGTTAACAACGTGAGGTTTAAGACCTGATCAACTGTCCCAAGCCCTTCTCTAAAACCGTATTGCACATCTGAAACTATGCTATTTTCTTCTGCCCAGGTTTGAAGGCGTTCCAAAAGAATTCGCCCTACTGTCTTGCCTAGTGTATCTAACAAGGATATAGGCCAATAGCACCCTGGGTTGCTACGATCACCCTTTTTAAAAATTGGTACCAAGATCGATGTTGACCAGGATTTCACTAAACCTGCCTGAGTAGCTGCTTCGAGTACTCTCATCAGGACAGGGGACCATAGGTCCAGTTGGAACTTAAATAAGTCTACTGGAACCCCATCCAGCCCTGGGGCTTTTCCAGATTTTGATTTTTTAAGAGCCTTTGTAATTTGATCGTATTCAAACGTTATCTGTATTGGATATGTTGGTGTCCCAATATTATCAGCCAGGTCTTGAGTCGATACTTCATCTTGTTTAAAAATGGTTGAAAAATGGTTCACCCAGGCTTCGGGATCTACAGCTACCTCTAGTTTTGGCAAATCCTGATCTAACAAAGAAACGGGGCTTTAACTGTTTTCCAACAAGTAAGGGAATCCTTCACGAGACAACTATGATGAAGTTGTTTCCATAAGGAGTCCTTAATTTGGGTTTTTCGCTTCCTTTGTGCTAAATTATAAGCCTTCCTCAGGTCTGCAATCTCTTGCCTGTTCCTAATATCTTTAGTTAGTGCGTTCTTTAATTTGATTAGTGCTTTGGTGCATTCTTCATTAAACCACCCCCTCCTAGAATTGGATTTATTTATCTTTTTAGTAATGGATAACTCATCACGTATTACTTTAGAGATGGTCTCATAGCTGGTAAGAATTGTCTCCGGGCTAGAGTTCAGGTCTACACATGCATTTAATTCAGGGAGTACCTTTTTCACAACGCTTGTCAAGACTTTTTGTTGGTCTACATTAGCCCATTTTAGCGTGAAGCCATTTAATTTGTCTAAAGTAAGAGATTTTTGGTCCAAGAGGCTCCAATAGGCCTTATCTGTTGTTGTGGGAAGGAAGGTTATTCGAATGCTGTTAGGAAAGTGATCACTAAAGGTATTTACAGATGTTTCAAAATTGCGGATTCTTGATGCCATGGAATTAGGAACCAGAATAAAATCAATTATTGTTCTAGCTCCACGACCATTGAAGGTGGTGGAAAAAGGAACTGGGGGACTAACCAACTCGTTTGCAAAACCCAAATCTTCAGTGACCATAATCTCGTTCATTCGGTTTCCTAAGGAGGTATGCACATAGTGTGATATATTATTACCAAGCTCGTCTTGAATACCACAGGTACCGCGTTCACTGTTTTTACACAAATAGAGGTTAAAATCGCCTCCCCAAATGACCATAATAAATTTATCTGAATATCTAGTGTGTAAATTTTGGAACAGTCCCATGATACTATTTAAACATTCGTTCAGGTCACCAGTGCCAGGATTGTTGTAAAGATTTATCACTAAATAGATGGAACTTTAGCAACCCATAATCATTAGGACTTGGTAGGAGTGCTCTAGCCTCAGAACTTCAATTTTTCCCAAAGAGAGGGTATTTGAAACATAGGTTATTAGACCGCCTTTTGACCTGCCCGAGATTGACGGAATTGCTCCCGGAAAAAAGGTCTTATAACCCAAAAAGGTGGGATGGTGACGTGAGCCAGGTCTCCTGTAAGGCAATTATGTCTGATGACGTTACAGTTAACCTCCAGTTTTGGTCAATTATTTTGGTTTGTAACCCTGCAACGTTCCAGAACATAACGTCAAACGTAGTTTTTGTACTCATTTGATCGGGGTTTACAGTAATTAATTGATTCCGATGATCGGGAACTACAATTGAAGTCTGTTTTGTTGGATTAATGATCTTATCCCTATGTCCTCAGCCTGATATGAGTGTTATAGCCTGTTTGTTGGGGTTAGGTGATAAATCCTGAGCAAATACAGATGGATTATGAGTTTCAGTTACTGATATTAATGATATTTTAGGAGAGATAGGGACAACAGGGGTGGTAATTTGGTTCCGGCAAGCGAAGTTTGTTTTCACCTCATTTCTTGTTAAGGAAAGATGTTCCAAACTTCCATCACCAGGTACGCCATTCCAGTTGCTAGGAGTCCTGTTACTAATTTCATGCGAAAGTGGTGGTAGTAATCCCATAAGTGCATCGTGTGTATAGCCTGTTCCTAATCTAATGGGAGTTGGGGCTGGCATGATATTAAGTCAGTCAACCCCATCCAACCCAGCAAGGGGAGCAAATCTATTTGAAGTTGTAACATAAAGGGGTGCTCTACCCAAGTTGTTATTGTGATATGGGTTACTAATCCTTGGTTGCCGGATCATGAGCGTTCTAGGGTAGAAATAGCTCAAGTCGTGTATCCTTATCCCCTCCTCTCCGAACTCGGGCTCCTGGTACCAGTCATTCAAATATGGGATGACCCTTCGTCTCTGAAGTTAATGATTATTGCGACACCATGAACATTTTTGGGCCATTGGCCTACCCACCCAAGCCTTCTGACATTAATGATTTCCCCATTGATATCGGGTGGTAGTGGTCTGTTGTTGGCGAGCCAGTAAATCACTTTATTTTTAAGAATGGTGTACCCTTCCCTTGTCCCTGGCTTCAGCTCAGGGACCCTTGTCAGTATTGCGACATATGGGGCGGCCTCCGAGGGCAAATCGATGTGTACTTTAGAACCGATTGGATTTTTTTGCTCTACTTTCCCCCCGTTATTGACCCCACTTTTGTTTGTTGTTTTGTATGGAGGGGTACCGAATTCCTTCTCCCCGGGTGTTTGAGGTTGTTCTAAATCAGTATTAATCTTGGTGGGGGGGTGTTTTTACCTCTACCTGAGGGATAGCTTTTGTAGGTTCAAATAAAGGTCGCAAGTTAGCAGTGTTATCCCCTTTCCCTGAGTTGTTCGTTCCGTTAGTCTTGCTGGCATCTAATGCCAGACTTTTTAATAAGGTAGTATTCTGAGTGATTGCTGTCTCTATTGACTCCAACTTTGTAGCCAAGTTCTTAACTCTTGCTATCAGGATCAATACAAGTGATTTTACAAGAGCCTCTATATTCCCTAACAGATCTTGATGAGGGAGTACTTTAGTCAATGGCTGGAATGATGGTGTATTCCCGTTTTCTATTTTCCTTATCATTGGGGATTGCGGGCGTACTTAGATGCTTTTGGCCGCCTCCCCTGATCGATGGTCCCCCCCTTTTTCTCTTTAGGGACTGTTTATTAATAGATGACTGCGAAGTCTGTTGCATATTTTTCTTGGAGTCAGACATCAAGGGATGGAGTAGCAGGGATTCCTCTGGGATGATCTCTAATGAGAGATCGATGCCAGAGTTCCTGCTACTATGGGACGAACTGTTATCCGCCAGTGTGGAAGCTAGTGTTGTGGCATCAAGAAAGATAGAGGGGATACCAATATCACTAGTTGTCACCTCTTTACTCCTGACATTCGTATAAGGTGTCTTAACTAGTTGTAAGGGCCCCAAGGAGGAACGTCTTTTCTGGATCTCGGTAGAGAGACGCCGCTCAGCCAATTCGATCTCCTGGCCAAGCGCCGAAGCAGCTTTTGTTAGATACGGCTCAATTGTGCCCCTGTATGACCCACCCTCTAGAGACGTCCTACCCCTATCTTCTTTTACGACCTTTGGAGGCATAATTACAGATGGTGACTTACTAAATAAACTTGATTGCCTCAGTGTCAAAGTCAGGGAATACGATTTAACCAAACAACAAGCAATTGAGTTTTTAACTAACCTATTAACGGGTTGCAATCATAGGGCAATGTTCTCAAACGAAAAGAAAGTGTCCCAGCCCAGCCTCCTCAGGCCTCCTCAGGCCACAGAGGGCCCGCCCTTTGCCCGGGCTTAGCCTGGCTGAGCCCGCGCGCGATTCCGCGATGCGGGGGAAGGTGTTGTAATTTATGCACCGGTCGGCGCGCTGGACGCAGGTGCGACTTCCAGCCGCTAAGGATGCTGGGAGTTGAAGTCCCCCCCTCCACTCGGCGGCCTCACAGAGTTGTCCTGGTTGCGAGGCGGCGGGAGTCGGGAGGCTAACTGGCTCAGCCGGTGTGGGCAGCGCAACCAAAAACAAGCAGGTATCCAAGTCTTTTACCAAATGTTATGCCGGATAGAGAAGTGGTTTGGTCATAGTTAGTTTGTGTGCAATATTACCTGTGGCAAAGTTGTCAATTGTGCAAACCTGTAAGTACCTGTGAGTATTCCAGTGTAAATCTCAATTTATCCTCTGGTGCTTTCAAGAGGAAAATAGTGGCCACCAGTACCCTCTAATCTGATGAGGGCAAAGTCCTCATTCTGCACAAATAAACCAGTCCCCAGTTATCATCATGTTGAGTCCATGGTCATCATCAAGAGGAGACTACTGCTGGCGAGTGTGCGAAAAAGTGAGTTTGTGTTATGAGATTTAACATAGTAGGATAATGCTCTTGAACCATGCGAGTGTGCTATGTTTGGCAGATTTTTACTTAAGGAAAGTAATGCAGTACTCTGGTTTGATAGTCTGGTGATTGAGGTATTTGTGCACAAGTGAGGGGAAAAGGCAGTGCTGTGGATTGTGTTTGTACCTGTACTTTTCCATTTCTATGTTGACATCAGTCACAGTGAATTTCCATAAAATGACCTCTACAATGTTATCAATCTCTGACTTTGACATCAACTTGGCTTGGAGTACTGGGAATGTATTTGTTCTGCTTTCTTGATGCCTATGTTATCCTATATCACCTATCAGAAAGTCATGAAACAATGGACGGAATCAATTCTAATATGGTTACTAAACAGCATTGTATATGTATGGATTCTTTAGAAGTATTAGCTGAATGAAAGATCTAAATTTCTCTGCACCTATATAATATTGGTTGATTGTGTAGTGCACACAGACAATTTAAGTTAAAGTACTCATCTGTTTTTTCTGTAAACCCTAAATTTGCTGTCCTTACTGCATTTTGGTTTTAGAACGCAGTAAAGTCTGATGTCTGCATGGCTGCCATAGTGCTCATGTGTTTTTATTTTTCTATTTAAAATGACGAGTCATTCAGATCTTATGTGGGTGAGGCAAGCTTCCACGTATCTAAATATTTCATTTTTGTTAGAAATACACATGTTTATTATAACACATGTGCATCAGCTGGCAGCTTAACCCAGAATGTATTCATTTTTAAATGGGCTGGAAAAAAATGTCATCCTACCCATCCTTTGTGCTACTGTCATTTTGTTGACTTTTGTGAAACACAAGGATAAAGTGTTTACCCAAAGATCAAAATAATGTAAACAAAACAACCATCTAAGTCTGTCATGACTTCTATAAAAGAAAGGAAGGATTAGTCCATCGAATACTAATCAGACTTCTTGGGATAGATCATAGAAACTTCACATCCTTTGTCCTTGGCAACAACACAGCGTCTTGCTCATGAAGAAAGTAATGTTTTCAATTCAAATTACTTTATTCGTATTTTATTTGAAAAACATAAAAACACAGAAGAAAATACATTTCCAGGAAGATAAATAAGGCAGTACAGTTACTTTATAACCTAATTGTCTTTCTTAATCTGATCACACATTTTAAATAACTTACTACGCGATCCATTGTCAAGTCATTTTCCATACATTGTAACTTTAAGTATGCCGCTCTACATTGTCTTAGACCGTACTGTTTTAAAATTGGTAATAAAAACATCCTCCTCGGCGACGTATAAAACCTACAAAAAAGAGTTACATGCAATGTTGCTTGTGTCGAACTACCGTCACAAGGACACAATGCTAAAGTGCGTGACCAATCATTCATCAATGGGAATGTACTAACCCTATGCACAATGCCTAGCCAAAAGTGTGTCAGTAACATCAGATCAAAGGGACTTGTCACATATGACAAATATGGCTGAATCCCAGTGCATGACAGCATAATGGGGTTTTCCATAACTAAATGTTTTTTTTTTCTCCACAAGTCATCGCTTTTCCTCCAGATAGGACAAGTATTCCTTTTTTAATAGCTTCCTGGAGGTGATATTCATACAGTCTGGATTTGTAAATAAATCTGGATGGCCAAATTCGTCCGCAATATCCTTAATATGTCGTAACCATGGAATGCAATGTACATTGTCCAATTTTAAACAGTCCATGATGACATCCCGGTTATAAGCTGCTTCGGGGGTATTCCATATCTTGTGCCAGAGTAGTAAAGGGCAAGACTTTATAATATCTACAATGTGCTTTAGACCTACCTCAGATTGACGGGTATATGTGACAGTTGAACTGGGCACAGCTAATAGATAGCACAAGAAATTATTTTCACAGCTCTGTATACATTGTGCGTTAGTAAAGCCCCATATACCGGCGCCGTAAGTGGCTGTAGAAACACATTTCGTTTTATAAATTGCAAGCAATTCAGGGACCGGTCGAAAACCCAATTGTCTTGACGTGCGGACTATTGCCCCAGTAGCTTTTAAAAACTTAGGCCCAGATGCATCAAGGTAAAATCCGCTCCCGGAAAGGGGCAGATTCTCAGAATCTGCCCCTTTACGACCGGTAGTTTTGCATTTGGGATGCATCATCCCAAATACAAAAATCGCAAATTGAGAATTTGCTAAATTGCGATTACTTGCATTTAAGGAATCTCAAATTGAGATTCCTTAAATGCAATGCATCAAAGTAAAAAAAATAGCGATTTCGCTAATATGAGTAGCAAATTACCATGAAGTTTAACTTCATGGTAATTTGCAAAAACATTGACAAAAAAATGCACTTTTGTGCATTTTTCAAAGTTTCATGTTGTGCACACACATGCCCTAAGGGCATGTGCGTGTGCAACATATGTGTACAGATCAATTTCAGGGGTGCAACAGGGTGTCATATAATATAATCATCATTTCAAAAGTGCGTACTCTGAGTCTCCTTTTCAAGGATAGTAATTAGTAACTATGGGCGATTTTTGAGGATCGTGCCAAAATGCTGTCTGCAACTAGGCCCAAACCCCCATTGCACACCATGGATTTTCTTCAAACCACTTGCAATCAAAATTAGACCTACCCAGCAGTGCTCCCAGATGCTTAAACCCTCTCCCAAACATCTAGAACCCCCCCAAACAGCCCCCCAAAAACACACAAAACTGCTAGGCCTAACTTAAAATCATGCCAAAACGCTCTCTGCAACTAGGCCCAAACCCCCCTTTACCACCATGGATTTTCTTCAAACCACTTGCAATCAAAATTAGACCTCCCCAGCAGAGCTCCCAGACCCCTCAACCCACCCCCAAAAATCTAGAACCCCCAAGCAGCCCCCCAAAAACATGCAATACTGCTAGGCCTCAGTTTAAATCATGCCAAAACGCTGTCTGCAACTAGGCCCAAACCCCCCTTTCCCACCATGGATTTTCTTCAAACCACTTGCAATCAAAACCCCCAAAAACATGCAATACTGCTCAAAAAAAATTCCGCCATGGATTTTCTTCAAACCACTTGCAATCAAAATTAGACCTTCCCAGCGGTGCTCCCAGACCCCTCAACCCACCCCAAAAAATCTAGATCACCCCCAAGCAGCCCCCCAAAAACATGCAATACTGCTAGGCCTCAGTTTAAATCGTGCCAAAACGCTGTCTGCAACTAGGCCCAAACCCCCCTTTCCCATCATGGATTTTCTTCAAACCACTTGCAATCAAAATTAGACCTCCCCAGCAGTGCTCCCAGACCCATAAACCCACTCCCAAACATCTAGAACCCCCCAAACAGCCCCCCAAAAACATGCAATACTGCTAGGCCTCAGTTTAAATCGTGCCAAAACGCTGTCTGCAACTAGGCCCAAACCCCCCTATCCCACCATGGATTTTCTTCAAACTATTTGCAATCAACATTAGACCTTCCCAGCAGTGCTCCCAGACCCATAAACCCACTTCCAAACATCTAGAACCCCCCAAACAGCCCCCCAAAAACATGCAATACTGCTAAAAAAAAAACTTTCCACTATGGATTTTCTTCAAACCACTTGCAATCAAAAATAAACCTCCCCAGCAGTGCTCCCAGACCCCTCAACCCAGCCCCAAAAAATCTAGAACCCCCCAAGCAGCCCCCCAAAAACATGCAATACTGCTAGGCCTCAGTTTAAATTGTGCCAAAACGCTTTCTGCAACTAGGTCCAAACCCCCCATTCCCATAATGGATTTTCTTCAAACCACTTGCAATCAAAATTAGACCTCCCCAGCAGTGCTACCAGACCCCTAAACCCACTCCCAAACATCTGGAACCCCCGAACAGCCCCCCAAAAACATGCAATACTGCTAGGCCTAACTAAAAATCGTGCCAAAACGCTCTCTGCAACTAGGCCCAAACCCCCCTTTTCCAACATGGATTTTCTTAAAACCACTTTCAATCAAAATTAGACCTTACCAGCAGTGCTCCCAGACCCATAAACCCACTCCCAAACATCTAGAACCCCCCCAAGCAGCCCCCACAAAACATGCAATACTGCTAGGCCTAACTTAAAATCGTGCCAAAACGCTCTCTGCAACTAGGCCCAAACCCCCCTTTACCACCATGGATTTTCTTCAAACCACTTGCAATCAAAATTAGACCTCCCCAGCAGAGCTCCCAGACCCCTCAACCCACCCCCAAAAATCTAGAACCCCCAAGCAGCCCCCCAAAAACATGCAATACTGCTAGGCCTCAGTTTAAATCATGCCAAAACGCTGTCTGCAACTAGGCCCAAACCCCCCTTTCCCACCATGGATTTTCTTCAAACCACTTGCAATCAAAACCCCCAAAAACATGCAATACTGCTCAAAAAAAATTCCGCCATGGATTTTCTTCAAACCACTTGCAATCAAAATTAGACCTTCCCAGCGGTGCTCCCAGACCCCGCAACCCACCCCAAAAAATCTAGATCACCCCCAAGCAGCCCCCCAAAAACATGCAATACTGCTAGGCCTCAGTTTAAATCGTGCCAAAACGCTGTCTGCAACTAGGCCCAAACCCCCCTTTCCCACCATGGATTTTCTTCAAACCACTTGCAATCAAAATTAGACCTCCCCTGCAGTGCTCCCAGACCCATAAACCCACTCCCAAACATCTAGAACCCCCCAAACAGCCCCCCAAAAACATGCAATACTGCTAGGCCTAACTTAAAATCGTGCCAAAACACTGTCTGCAACTAGGCCCAAACCCCCCTATCCCACCATGGATTTTCTTCAAACTATTTGCAATCAACATTAGACCTTCCCAGCAGTGCTCCCAGACCCATAAACCCACTTCCAAACATCTAGAACCCCCCAAACAGCCCCCCAAAAACATGCAATACTGCTAAAAAAAAAACTTTCCACTATGGATTTTCTTCAAACCACTTGCAATCAAAAATAAACCTCCCCAGCAGTGCTCCCAGACCCCTCAACCCAGCCCCAAAAAATCTAGAACCCCCCAAGCAGCCCCCCAAAAACATGCAATACTGCTAGGCCTCAGTTTAAATTGTGCCAAAACGCTTTCTGCAACTAGGTCCAAACCCCCCATTCCCATAATGGATTTTCTTCAAACCACTTGCAATCAAAATTAGACCTCCCCAGCAGTGCTACCAGACCCCTAAACCCACTCCCAAACATCTGGAACCCCCGAACAGCCCCCCAAAAACATGCAATACTGCTAGGCCTAACTAAAAATCGTGCCAAAACGCTCTCTGCAACTAGGCCCAAACCCCCCTTTTCCAACATGGATTTTCTTAAAACCACTTTCAATCAAAATTAGACCTTACCAGCAGTGCTCCCAGACCCATGAACCCACTCCCAAACATCTAGAACCCCCCCAAGCAGCCCCCACAAAACATGCAATACTGCTAGGCCTAACTTAAAATCGTGCCAAAACGCACTCTGAAACTACGCCCAAACGCCCTTTTCCACCATAGATTTTCTTCAAACCACTTGCAATCAAAATTAGACCTTCCTAGCAGTGCTCCCAGCCCCCTCAACCCACCCCCAAAAATCTAGAACACCGCCAAACAGCCCCCAAAAAACATGCAATACTGGTATCCCCAAAACATGGCAAATCGCACTGTTAACTAAAAATTGCTGTTTTCAGCACTTCCACTACTTCGATCCTCTTGAAGCTTACAGGACACTTGTTCCAGCGATTCCCAAGAATCTCAGCAAGGCAGAACAAAATCGATCCACTGGAAGGTGTACGACTACTTTACACCCAAACACACGCGCCCGCAAAACACCACAAAAGGCCAAAATTCGGCCAATTCTGGTCCAAAAAACGCCAAACCCCCCTAAAACCTTGCCAACATCATTATGAATGAGCCTGCATCGGGCCCTGCGCCCTAGACTCCGCGGGAACCCTACCAAATTAAACCCAAAAACCCTAGTAAACCGCACTGAACCCTAATCCCTAGATATGCTTTGTCTGTCTGTGTCAAAGAGCCTAGGCATGCGACATCAGGTTGCGTCACTCAGTGGTGCCTGCCTTGACCGTCTGCCTGGCCCTGCTGCAAGCATGGGCCAAAAATCCGTTATGCTCAAGAATTTGCAAATTTTCTGCAATTTCGGGAGATTCGCGGTTTGCGAATTTGCCGCCGAAAAACAGCAAATTTCGCAAGCATAACGGATTTTTGGCCCATGCTTGCGGCAGGGCCATGCAGACGGTCAAGGCAGGCACCACTGAGTGAAGCAACCTGATGTAGCATACCTAGGCTCTTTGTCACAGACAGACAAAGCATATCTAATTGTATGCAGCAAGCCACATAGCCCCAATTTTACATGAACTGCTACCTGGACTCTGCCTGGCATAACAACAGTACACTGCCTCGACCACTCCATTCCACGACTAGACAGACATGTAGTTCTGCTGTAGCAGTTGTTGTAGACTGGTTTACCTCTTTGCCACTCACAAATTGGACATAGTTCTCCCGTAACCCGACGCTGATGATCCATCCATCCCAGTGAGTGACTGTAAAGAAAAAAGATATATTATGTAATCAAGACAATCATCATGGCATATTGGCAAACAGTAAGTCCAAGGACATTTTGCATATTGGAAAATGCAACGTAGTGGCCCCTGCAGTTGAAGTACAATTTGAATTAAACAAGGTAAAGAACAGCAGAGTAGACTTGAGTTACATTTAGTGTGTAATAGATTAAATATTAACAGAAGTCATATGATTCATTTCATGCACAACAAACAAACAGCAATTGCTTTCATCAGAGGCAGACAGCCATTGCTGTCCACTGCATGCCATCTTCTTCTCATTATTCATTACCCGTTCCACTTTTTGTCCGTATCTTCTTCTGAAAGTGAGGGCCCACAGGGCAGCCTCTCCTGTCAATTTCAGAAGTAACTGTCAGCAATCAGTAAGTATGTAGTCAGTAATTCCAGTCCCACTTGAGGGGACTCGTCTATGAAGACAAAGTTTCTTTATTCTGCGTAATCCAGCCATCTGCCTTGAGGGAAATGGATAGGGGGAGTCTGGAGGAGGAGGATAGAGGAGCATGATTGAGTTGTGAACTTGTGAACCTCAGAAATGCAGACTGCGGCACCTTCAAATCAATAAGGAAATAAGATGAAGACAGTGCTGCTGATGGACTTGTTGTGATTAGGTGATTAGAGTTTTAATGTGGTAAAAGTTGCAAAACAAAGAAAGACACACAGGAACAAAAGTGAATAAGGACGAAAAAAAAGGAAGTCGATTTCAGGTCTTGGTGTCAGGGAAGTAGTGCTCGTCCTCAAACTCTATGAATTGAGACGGGAGTAGGTCAGCTAACAGAGAATAACTTCCGTCACCTAAGTCGGTGTCCTCTTCTTCCTGCGTAAATTCACATATTTTGTAATCTGGTGGTATTAAGTGCTGATTCATCTTGATCAGTGTTAACCTCTCCACATTTTTGGGCCAGAGGCGGGTCCTTTTTGAAGTTACAATGGCACCAGCAGCACTGAAAACACGTTCAGAAGACACGCTTGCGAGTGGGCAAGACAAATCATTTAGAGCCAGGTTGGTGATCAGTCGCCATAGAGGCCTTTTCCTATACCAATACAGCAATGGGTTCTGATTAACAAAGACCTCTGTTGGGTCATCCAGATAGGCCTGCACCATCGACTCATGGTTCCCTAGGGTTGCTCCACTTTGCGTACCATCTGTGGCCTTTGCATCACTGGAATGAGCAAACCCTTGATGAGTTAGCCAATCCGCTTCCGACAATATTATGGCTGGGCCTGGTGTGGTGCAGGTGAGGATGATGATACAGTTGCTGGTGTCGTTAACGGCTGTGAGGGAAAGTGACTTCCTTCGGCCACAGATTCAGAAGTGGAACTTTGGTCTGCTGATTCAGTAGTACTTCTGCCGGCTCCTTCAATTTTCTGCCGCTCGTTTTCGAACCGAGTGGCTGACAGAGCTAGCCAATGTTTGTACTTTGAAACATCTGCTTCATCAAAAGGAATGAATGCTTTGCTGGCCACGGCCTTTTTGTACCGTGGATCCAGAATAGTGGCACAAATGTAATGTTGTTCTGTATGTATGTTTTTAAGCCTTTCATTGGCAACTAGGCGGCTTAATAACCTCTGCGCCAACTGATATGCGTCTTGCTTTTCAGCATCATCTCAGAATGTTGAAGACACCGCCTTCAGTTGGTGCTTTAGCATGCGCAACAATGGGATAGTTTTGCCCAAAGAACAGTCCTCCCCGCTGACTTCACGCGTGAAGACCTCAAAAGCACGAAGCCTGTCTGTCAGGCTTGCAACTAGCTTCCATTCCTCCAACTCTAGCCTCATGTCTTTCATAGTAGAACCCAGTTCATAGACATACTCATTGATTCCCCCCACTGCTCAGACAGACGCTCAAGCATGTAGACGGTTGAGTTCCAACGTGTTGCCACCTCCTGGATGAGTCCTTTGACTGGCAGTCTACGTTCATGTTGCATGCTCCTCAGCTTTTTCCGGGCCTTAAAAGAATGGCTGAAATATGTGCAGATTCTTCGGCAGGTGGTCAATAACTTGCTGACTGTGATTTCTTTTTTCAAGAAATCTTGCACAACAATGTTAATACTGTGCGCCAAACACGGCACTCTGAAATACCCACCTTGCTGCATGGCCTTAACTATATTACTGCCATTATCCGTGGAAACATTACCAATCATGCGATTTCTTGGATGCAGCCATTCATAGACCTTCCTGTCAAACTCCTCCAAAAGGTTAGGTGCAGTATGAGATTTCTCCATGGCAAACATGGCTACTGTTGCATGTTTCCGAGTTGCTTGAAAAACTGTGTCCGTGTCAACACCTGCTTTTAACTTGTCTTTAGCCCCTGCAAAAGAGACCTAGTGTGCCGTGATGCACATGTAATCAAGGGCTTGGCAACTGGTCCACATGTCTGTTGTCAGGTGGATACTGTGAACAGCACTCTTCTGAATAGCTGCGCCAATCACCTCCAGCACATCTTGATGTAGTGCTGGAACAGCAACTCTGGCAAAATAGGACCGGCTAGGAACCTTCCATTTAGGGCAAACTGTTGCAAAACATTCTAGAAAACCCACCCCTTCCACGAAAGAAAAAGGGAGAAGGTCCAGCGCTAGCATTTTAGCCAGCTTTGCGTTATACAGACGTGCCGTTGGGTGGTTGTGTTCAAATGGCGCATCCGACCAAAAAAAGGCTTCTAATGGTGACCTGGATCGTTTTACGTGATGATGATGATGCCGACTTCTTCAAACCAGTTAGGCTCATTGATGTACTTTTTCGCATTGGTGTCTCTCCCAGACTCTTAGTGTGCCTCATACATGTTGCAGGGGTAGAGGGTGTGGGTGCTACCACTGCAGTGCTGCTGCCAGGGGTACTGGGTGTACCAGAAAAAATGTTGGTCAGTTCTTGACTTCCCCCATGCACGATCAGCCCCTCGTCATCATCAGATGCAATGTGAATGGATACATTTGGATCAGTTCTACTTTTGGCTTCCCGGATGTTCCTTAGGTGTGCCTCCCACTGGATAATGTGGTGTTTTTGGAGATGACCTCTCTGGCCTCCGGTACCATAGTTGATACAAAGCTTTCCCCGACTAACTACTATTTTACAAATCGAACAAACGAACATGTTTTCCACCTTTTTGCTAACACTAAAGAAGTCCCAAACTGGGGACTGAAAATGTCTGCTGGTGATGGAGGTGCTACTTTCAGTTTCAATGCCAGATGAAGTGGAAGATGGGCGTGGCTGAATTCGACTCTGTTGTGCACTTACAGCACCACTAATTGAGGTAATGGAGGTCGAGCTGGATGGAGGTCCCTGCCGGCACTTCTGATGACAAAATATGGAAGCTGTAGGTCGTGTTGGTGTAGTAGTTAACTGCATTGGTGTTGGTACCAGAGCCATGCCGCCCACATCCCGCTCAGCAGCACTTCGGGATAGGGTAAAAATGTCTGTCTGCTGCATGCCCGCTGGGGCTGGAGTGACGTCTGTGATGACTGGGACGTCGTCAGACTGTTCATCAGCAGCATACACCACTTCTTGCTCGTCGTCATCATCAGCCTTAAGTGAAACCCTTACGGGAACCTTCCTTTCAGGCTTAGCTACCTTTGTCGGCTCATGGCGTGCCTCACTCTCAGACTGCATTGGTGGGTTCCATTCAACATCAAGGTCATCAGAAGGAAGGGGGCTTGAAGAAGAACTTGTAGTAGTAGCCCTCCTTGACCTTTTTATTGCTGGGGATCTGGAAGACAATGGCTCATCATCAGTAGGAGTGGCTTCCTCGAATGATACCACCACTTCAATCTCGATTTCCTGATGTGCCCCTATTTCTGGAGGAACAAGCATTGTGGGCAGTTGTGCCGTTCCATGCGCCTCTGGTTGCGCCTCTCCATGCGTCTCTCCATGCGCCGCTCCTTGCGTCTCTACTTGCGCCTCTCCTTGCGCATGTACTTGTGCCTCTCCTTGCGCATGTACTTGCGCCTCTCCTTGCGCGTGTGCTTGCGCCTCTCCTTGCCCATGTACTTGCGCTTGTACTAGTTGCACCTGTGGTTGTCATTGCGGCTGTGGTTGTTGAACACTCATCAGCTGAGTTGCACCCGGCGTTGATTGGATGCTACTTTCTTGCGATGAGCCAACATCACTGGTCGATGGTGGTTGAACAATTAAAGTGGCTGCCTCTGCAACACTCATGTGCTTGGACCGAACTTGGCGTGGTGCCACTGAGCCCAATGAAGCGGAGGTGCTGCTCCCAGCTTGGTCCCCGGCGGACACCGCTGCTGCTGCAGGCGTAGTTTTTTTTCCCCAAAAAAAGTGTCTGAGGGCATACCAGTCTCCTTGGTAGGTGGTGCCACTTGCTTCTTCTGCTCCTTCTTACTGGCAGTGGCAGCTTTTTTCGTAGAGGCGCTACAGCCACCTTTCTTTGGGCCCATCTTCTCCAGATGTCAGATCAGCAGGCCGCAGTTGCACGAGTTGCAGAGTTGTCTGTGGCCACACGTTACGTTGTGCTGCACACAACCCTACAGGACTTCTTCCTGGCACTGGTGGTTCTCTTGTGCACCTAAAAGCAAAGGAAGCCAGAGGAACATCAGTTAAACACCCCAAAAAGTCAGAAAACACACAAAAATCACCACAATCCAATGCCATCCATGGCCTCAATGATGTTTAAATTCAAGACACCACACAGAAAGACTAGGTCCATGGACCACTGAGTACCCCTGGGCATAATGGATAAAAGCAAGGCAAACTAGGTGCAGGCCTGAGCACACTGCCTGGCTTCAAAATGGCCCCTTGACCCCCACCACATGGCTAGGCCCTGCCTGGACCAGGCCTCCAAATGGCCCCCACCCACATGGTCAGGCCCCAACAGCACCCAAAAAGTTGAAAAACACACAAAAATCACCACAATCCAATGCCATCCATGCCCTCAATGATGTTTAAATTCAAGACACCACACAGAAAGACTAAGTCCATCGACCACTGAGTACCCCTGGGCATAATGGTTGAAAGCAAGGCAAACTGGGTGCAGGCCTGAGCACACTGCCTGGCTACAAAATGGCCCCTTGACCCCCACAACATGGCGAGGCCCTGCCTGGACCAGGCCTCAAAATGGCCCCCACCCACAAGGTCAGGCCCCAACAGCAGCCAAAAAGTCGAAAAACACACAAAAATCACCACAATCCAATGCCATCCATGCCATCAATGATGTTTAAATTCAAGACACCCCACAGAAAGACTAGGTCCATGGACCACTGAGTACCCCTGGGCATAATGGTTGAAAGCAAGGCAAACTGAGGGCAGGCCCGAGCACACTGCCTGGCTTCAAAATGGCCCCTTGACCCCCACCATATGGCCAGGCCTTGCCTGGACCAGGCCTCAAAATGGCCCCCACCCACATGGTCAGGCCCCAACAGCACCCAAAAAGTCAAAAATCACCACAATCCAATGCCATCCATGCCCTCAATGATGTTTAAATTCAAGACACCCCACAGAAAGACTAGGTCCATGGACCACTGAGTACCCCTGGGCATAATGGTTGAAAGCAAGGCAAACTGGGTGCAGGCCTGAGCACACTGCCTGTCTTTAAAATTGCCCCTTGACCACCATCACATGGCCAGGCCCTGCCTGGACCAGGCCTCAAAATGCCCCCCACATGGCCATGCCCCAACAGCACCCAAAAAATCGAAAAAGGGGGCGTGGCCGGGCAAGATGGCCGAGCAGACGTGAACTGCTTCGGCTCCTGGTCCGCGCAGCGCACAGCGAGCACTATCGGCGGGACCTGAGGCGGGAATGGACATTGCGACTCACCCTTGGACGGCAGAACCAATGCGGCACTCGGCGGTGGAAGTTTGAGTTGCCCATGAAGCCCCAGGCGCTCTAGCTCCTCCGTGTCTCGAGTCGGAGCAGGGCCCAGAATGCAAGATGGCGGCCGATGCGTGAATCAGCGTGAACACTGGGAGCCGCGATCGGCGCATGCTGAGGCGCCTTAGGTGAGCGTCCGTCCGGGTGAGGAGGTGGAGGTCCGATGGATGAGTCCTGAAGATCGGCAGACTCCTACCTGTCCACTGCACACTCTGGAGGCAACAGACCCGAATGCCTGACTCTAAAATGGCAGCCGCGAGGACGCCTTGAGACAAAGCCGTGCCTCGTGGAGCTCCACAGCACCCCTGCGGTCCTGAGCATGGCTTAGCTGCATCCTGCAGCAGGAGAGAGGCACTCTATGAGCCATAGACGGCAGGAGCAGTAATGGGTGGCGGAGGCGACCGCCACAGCCTTACCGGATGACTCCTGCAAGGTGAGTGATCTGAAGGGGGACTATGCCACTGTGACCAGGCAGCTCTACAATTAACGCGTCCTCCTCCTCGAGCTCCAGAGTGGAAGTGAGGACATACGGGCCGACACTGAGGTGGCGGGGCTGACAGGACGCCCTATATAACTGCTGGTGTACTGTAATTTGCTGCTTACCGTTCCCGGCCCTCCACTGGTGATATCAAGAGCTCCCCCGACAGGCTCTGGACGGCTGGACGGCTGGACAGTGACTGCCCGCTTACTTATGCCTCCGAAGAAAGGCACATATAAAGGGACTGGTAAAGTTTCAGATTTCTTTGCTGCAGCGGACGCTCGACCGGCTCTTCGAGGCACCTCAGAGAAGACGACCATGGCCCTATCCAATGCGGATCTCCAGTCCATGCTTAAGGACTTCAAGTCGGAATTACGTAATGAACTATTCCAGGACATTAAAACGTCTATTGACCAGCTACGATCGATATCTCGGAACGCCTTGCCTCTCTTCAGCGCGATGTGGACTCGGTGGGCACCAGAGTTCTTGACCTAGAATCGCAACACCAGAAACACAAGCAGGCGCTGGGTGAGTGCCAGGAAGATGTCCGTTCTTTGGAGGAACAACTCCAGCTAACGCAACTAAAGGCTCGACGGGAGAACATCCGCGTCAAAGACCTGGAAGAGGGAGCGGAGGGGCCCGATCTGGAGGCTTTTATGGAAGGCCTCTTTGCGGAGATCTTAAGCCCCACAGTGCTGAAAATAAATCTCGACAGGGTGCACAGGGTGGGCCCTCCCCCGAGGGGTGAACGACGGAAGCCTCGGGACATTCTGGCGAAATTCCACTTTTATAGGGTCAAGGAGGCGGTCTTACAGGCGGCCAGGGCCAAGGACTCAATTTCTTTCCAGAATTTCTCCTGTGACATATTTCAGGATGTCGCCCCATCTACACTAGCTCGCAGGAAAACTCTGCGTCCTGTTACTGCCAAGCTTCAGGAAGACGGGATTAAATATCGCTGGACGTACCCTTTTGGCCTTAGCTTCGAACTCCACAACAAAAGACACCATCTTACCACCTTGAGAGAGGGCCTACACCTCCTGGGTCTACCAGCGGAGGAAAGCGACCCCTCATCGGGTGCGCCGGGCACTTCTTCGGGAGGTACGGCCTCCAACTCGACCTGGTCGCAGACCACTAACAAGAAGAACCGCTGAAGACGACGGTGGGTGAGGATATATTCCATTGTGTGGGGGACTGCGGTGACTCTAAATAGTTCCCTCTCGTTAAGGGGCTAGCAAGCCCACCTGATCCTAGTTTGGTCCACCCCATGCCACAAGGACATAAACGCTGGGACGGGTGTCGAGCACCGCAATGATTGAGGCATGTTCTGAAGGACTTTTGTTCCACTGATTCCTTACTAAAAGGACGCTGTCGCGCTGTGCGGACTGGGTCCCAGGACCCGTAGTCCCCATCAGTTTATGCGCGGGCAGACTTGCCTCGCGCAGCGACGAAACGATTGTTTTTGATTGTTGTTTTGGGTTTCTATTCTGTTGAGTTTTTGAAGGGGTGGGGGGGAGGACGGTGGTGATAATCCTGTTCTGTTCTTAATTGCAGAGTCTTCCGAGTGGAATCCTCTGGGGGGGACGGGGAGATGAAAAGAGAGAGAAACCCAAGCCATGCTATAGGGGAGAATTCTGACATGCTAGCACTCTCAGAGCCTAACAGACGGCCTTGGGGGAGTGTACGGGGAAGTGACACGATGCACGAGGGTAAAGGGCTAGATAGTCTGTTAATACAGGGTCGCCCGGGTTCTATACCACAATGCCAATCACAGTAGGTACATTGAACGTTAAGGGGCTCAACTCCCCTCAGAAGCGTCAGAAGGTCTGGAAGTACATCCTGGACCATCATCTGGATATAGTGGCACTCCAGGAGACACACTTGCTGAAATCTGAAGACTTCCGTCTAAAAACACAAACAATACCCACTTATTTATAAATCCTCTGCCTCTACTAAACATAGGGGGGTGGTGCTCCTATTTCGATCCACCACTCAGTTCCAACCCCAAGCTATCCAAAGCGATAAAGACGGACGATGCCTGATGGTTAAGGGGCGACTAAAAGGGAAGCTATGTACCTTCGTGGCAGCAGCCAACAGCGGGCAAAAAGGTTTCTTGCAAACACTCCTGGGTAAGGTGACAGACTTTGCCGAGGGTCCTTTGTTCCTTATGGGGGACTTCAATTTAGTTTGGCACCCAGAGCTTGACAGCACACATACTCTCCGCTTTGACTTGAGCTCCTTCTCCATTGACATCCAGAGGCATATTCAAGACATGGGCCTTTTGGATACATGGCGCGCTCTATATCCACACACCCAAGATTATTCCTTCTTCTCCCATGTCCACCACTCCTATTCCCGGCTAGACTACATCTTTGCCAGTCAGGCCCTACAGGGCAATCTCCAGGAAGCCAAGATATTCCCCATATCAGTGTCAGACCACGGTCTCTACTCAGTATGTCTGTCCTGGTTGGGCAATGCCCCATTGCCTGCTCGATGGTACTTCCCGGCGTCTTTGGCGAGGGATAAGGAATCGTGTGCCCAATTGCAGGAGACTATCAGGGAATTTTTCACCCTTACTAGGCCTGAGGACACCTCTGAGTATGTCACGTGGGACTCCTTCAAAGCCGTGTTGCGGGGCAAATGTATAGCATTTAACTCGGCCCTGAACAGACAACGGGCAAAAGACAGGGAACTCCTAGAGGAGGAGCTAGCGGCTGTCGAACGAACCCACAAACTTACACCCACCAGACAGACACTATGCCAACTCACGGCAATCAGGGGCAAACTTCGAGCTATTTACAACAATAGAGCTGAAGTCACTCTTCTCAAGTGCGTAATCTGTCTTATACCCACGGCAATAAAGTAGGGAAACATCTTGCAAGGCAACTGAATGACAAAAGAGAGCGGGAATATATAGGGGGCATTCAAGGTCCATCGGGAGTGGTTACTCATAGGGACGAGGACAAGGCGGACCTCTTTGGGGAGTTTTATAAAACTTTATACTCTGCGGACACGTTGGACGCAGACAAACAACATGACTTTCTTAGGGACTTGCCCATCCCACAGGTCTCTCCTGCATGTAATGAGGAGCTTGTAGCTCCAATCACACTTGACGAGGTGCTCTCGGCTATCAAAGCGCTGAAACCTCACAAAGCGCCAGGCACTGATGGTTACACCGCAATTTTTTATAAAACATTCGCAGCTGATATCGGTCACCAATTAGTTCGGCTTTTTAATCAAATGGCCACGGACGAGGACACGACTGACTCCATGGCCGAAGCAGTGATCTCAGTAATTCACAAGTCAGGGAAAGATCCCACACGTTGCGCCTCCTACAGGCCTATCGCCCTCTTAAACATTGACGCAAAGCTGTACTCCTCCATTCTGGCTAAGAGACTGAATGGTCTCATGCCGCTCCTTATCCACCCAGACCAATCTGGCTTCATTGCGGGGCGCCAAAACCACGACAACACCCGCCGCATTGTTCACTTAATTGAGAAGGCCAACAAATTTAAGATTCCTGCAGTCCTGGTCGGGCTAGACGCCGAAAAGGAGTTCGACCGCGCTGACTGGAAGTTCCTCCTAGCCACACTCTCGGCGTTTGGCTTTTCCCCTCAATTCATAAACATGCTCCAAGCCAACTATAGGCACCCAAAAATCTAAGGTTTCGGTGAATGGCGTTCAGTCCGCTCCCTTCACCCACTCCAGGGGAACTAGACAGGGATGCCCTTTGTCCCCTCTGTTGTTTGCCCTCAGTATAGAACCATTAGCCATAGCTGTCAGGGAGCACCCGGGGATGAAGGGTCCCCCCTTCGCAGGAGAATCCCATAAGATCTCCCTCTTTGCGGATGACGTCCTTGTGTCCCTGTCCAACCCGACGGTGTCTCTCCCGCACCTACAGAAGGAGCTGGAACGCTTCGAAAAGGCGGCAGGCTTTAAGGTTAATCTAGATAAATCTTAAATACTCAACCTCACCCTCTCACAAACGGAGGCCCTTCGCCTCCAATCGCTTATGCCTCTAGCATGGGCTCCCTCTTCCATACAATACTTGGGTGTGCAATTGACGCCGACAGTGGCACAGCTATACGCGGCCAATTTTCCCCCGATTATCGCTCGCATTCAGGCGGAGCTGACGACGTGGAAGCCGCTCTTTCTATCCTGGTTAGGTCGTATCCACACCATAAAGATGACCCTTCTTCCTAAGTTGCTATGCTTATTTCAGGCGCTTCCCATAGACTTAGAAAAGGACTTCTTTAGGCGCGTGAAGGCAATGATCCTACGCTTTGTTTGGGAGTGGGGGCGTGCACGTTTCTCCTTCTTTATGCTCCGTCGCCCTCAGTAGGAGAGGGGAGCAGGTCTTCCTGACATTCAACTGTATTATAAGGTGGAACAACTCAGGGTCCTAGTCGAATGGTCACAGAAAGAGTCTGAGAAACACTGGCTCCACATGGACCGCTCCGTAGCAGGGAGAACGATCTGGGACCTCATATGGCGAAAGAGACAAGATAGACCCAAAAACGCCTATCTTAGCACCCCTACACGTACCACCCTAACAGTCTGGGACTCCGTGGCGACGGAAGAGGGCTGGTCTTCCTTCCCTTCTCCCTTTACGCCCATACATTTCACTTCAGCGTTTCCCCCAGCGCTCCAAGAGGGACCTTTTGATGCCTGGAGGGAAGGGGGCTGCCTTGCGCTGACTCATTTGTTCCATAACTACGACCCCCTTACATTTGACAATTGTAAAAGAGATTACGGAGTTGGGGACTCGGAGCGATACCACCACGCCCAGTTGTTGCATTGGGCTCTCGGTCCCCAGGTCTGAGAGGGGGCTACCCGACCCCTCACTAAGTTTGAATCCTTCCTTGTTAAATCTACATCCACGAAGGGTGCAATTTCCACACTATATAAACTCCTGCTGTCCACAGCACCCTTTCCCCGACTGAGGTACATGACTATGTGGGAGGAACTGACCCAGCGGGACATTTCCGATGAAGAATGGACCCATTTGAGGTCCGACATCTTTAAATTTAATCAATCCACAGATCTGCGAGAGGCACACTTGAAAACAATGATGGACTGGTACTTATACCCGTCCAAGCTGGCCCGGATCTTCCCGGGTACGTCGGATAGATGCTGGCGAGTGTGTGGACTGCTTGGAGACTTCCAACACATCTCATGGGATTGCCCATTCATTAGGCCGTTCTGGGAGGAAATCGTGGCGCAGGTGAAAGACATATTGGGGTATCCTGTCCCAACAGCCATGGCTGAGATACTTCTGGGCGTCCGTGACCCTATGCTAGAACATCAAACTAGGGCAGACAAGAGAATCATGTGGCTGTGCATAGGGGCTGCCAAGATCACTATAGCGGCAGCGTGGAAGAAGAGAGAGGCACCAGCGATGTCCCTATGGCATTCCCGGCTCTGGCGTTTGCTTAGTCTGAAACGCATGTCAGACATTTTCCGGGAAGACTTCAAAAATTTTGAATTTAGATGGGGACCGCTGGTTTCCTTTCTCTCTCGGGGGTTGCCATCTGCAGTTTGTCCCCCTACAGTCCACTCCCTACATCTTTTCCAGCTCTGAGACGGCTCCACATTGGTGACACTAGCTCAGGATATAACACACCACCACCAGGGGGGGAGGGAGGGGGGATTTTCTTTTTGAGGGGGCATGGGGGGGTTGTTATGTTTACATGATTTATCTCTTGGTAAGCTATCCACCTTTGGCTTCTTTTTTGCCTCAAGGAAACATTCTTCTGTATTTGTACAAACTGGACCATACCCAAGGAGGGCCCCGTGCAGGGCAATGACTCTTGCAGAGAAGTTGACAGAGCTAACGTGAACTCTTATTGCCAACTGCAATGAGCAGGTTTTCGCCATAGTACCCAGAACTTTTCAAATCTGTGTGCTTTAAGTTGAGCTGCAGATTGGGACTGGGGTACATTGATCTGAGCTCTGGGGTTCTCTTTTTTATGTTTAATCGCTTGATTTATGCCAAAATTTCCCCTGCGAGGGATTATGGGCGGATTGTGCCATGAGTCCTTGTTAAGAAACTTAATAAAAACTTCTTTGACAAAAAAAAGTCAAAAAACACACAAAAATCACCACAATCCAATGCCATCTATGCCCTCAATGATGTTTAAATTAAAGACACCCCACAGAAAGACTTGGTCCATGATCCACTCACTACCCCTGGGCCTACTGGCTAGTGAGGCTTTACAGGCACTCCAAAATAAAAAATAAAAAACACATATAACAGTGAGCTAAAATTCCATGACATAAATGAGATTTAAGTTTAAAAAAACTCACAGAAACAGTTGTATCATGCACCCAAGACTAACCCTGGGCCTACTGGATACTGTGGCTACCCACAATATATATTTTTTAAAGTTGTGAAAAAGTTTTTAAATTGTAGTTGCAGCAACTGCAATGCCCCAAACAAACAACACCAACTTACTTGTAAAATCTCAAATCCAAAAGTGATCCAAACTCTAAAGTCCAAAAAGTCGTCAAATACAAATATCTAGCAGCAGCCACAAAAAGTAATCCTTCCAGCTCCAGATCCAAATCAAAAGTGACCAGGACATGGATAAAGCACTGGGAGGAGCCTGCTGGGCAGGAACAGGAAGTTGGAGACTCTGGGGCTCTTCCTTCCTCCCACCCCCCCCCCAAAAAAATGGACTCCTTGCACCAAAAAGTGCAGCCAAATGTCAATCTTAGGAGTTATTCTGATAAAAATCAACATTTTCAGAAGGTTTATGCTGCCTGCGGTGGATTTCTTGTGCAGAATTTCAATTTTTGCATGTTCGGGAAAGCGAGCTGTTCAATTCTCTCGCCGGAAGTCAGCTGCGCGCCGCATCTACGTGTTCGCAATTGTTTACTCCCGCGATGCGTGATCGCGGGCCCTTATGACGTACTCGCGTTGTCAAACTCTTGTTGTGCAAGACGGCAGGCCGCGATGACGTAATCGCTGTCGAAAAACTCTCGCGCGATCACACAGCAAGATCCAAAATGGTGCAGCACACGCAAACCGGGAGAAAAACAACTCGGCGAACACAGAATCACGGTAAGTCAACGCCGCGCGCGCGATATTGTATTTTTCAATTGCGACCAAGCAAAAAAAATCACCAGCTTGCGAATTTATGGATTTTTGGGCAAATTTGCGGGATTCGCGGACCGCGAAATTGCCAAAAATCTGCAAATTCCGCAAACGGAACGGATTTTACGCCCAAACTTGTTTATTACTATGAAACTTAGGCATAGGCCTCTCTATTCTTTGACTCGCTTCCAACCCCTTGGTATTTTGCAAATACAGGCTCTGTCTCTGTGTGTGTCGATTTACCATAGTATTATTGTTGATAATATTATTAGACTTTATCGGGAAATCATTCTTTACAGGACACTTCACATAGGAAATTACCGGGTTCAATGGCTGCGATGAGCTACCATGTACAGGTGAGTATGTAGTACTGGGATTGTACCTCAGTTGGTTGTTACTTTTTAGTTGAGTCTCAATCGCCTCCATTTTTTCAAAAAGATTTCCCATTGAGCCTGTTAAAAAGCAATACAATTTGTCTAAGGTTTTTGTTATATTAGCCAAATCTTTTCTGTATTCCTCCAACGGATATCCGTTTTTTTCCAGCCCGACTCCCACCTGTTTCTTATTCTGAATTATCTTAACAGACTTGTTAATGGCTTTCATTTTTATCCCCGGTGTTTTTTTTATTTTTGGCCATGTTTATATTCACATATTCGATCACATCTTTGTTACCTTGAATTACTAACAGGTTTTTCGCTCTTTTGGATGGGGGCTCAATCTCTTGTTCAGAGTCTGTCACCTCAATATGATCCGAGACATCCAGGACACAACCATTTATTGCACCCTTCTTGACTACCCCTGCAATAGTAATCTCACCTTGGCTATGTAGGGTTTCTGCCCCTAAGCTTAATCCTGCTGGTAGGGATAATCTACCCTGTGATAGTGTCTCCTCTACAGATATTATTTGATCCTCGATAGCTCCCATGGCCCCTTTTTAGATATGTCATTAATGATTGTTAGCCACCTCGACCTCCTATTTCTAAATTAATACTGGAAGAGGAGATTTATTTCTTTTTCACATGGTGTTCAATTTATACTATATCCTACCCAAAAGAGTATTTATGACAATAAAGCAGCAACACGCTGCAGAAGAAATTTGAAAACTACGCTGGGATATCGAAGAATAAGGTGAGAAATGAGCCAACAATAAAATACAGGGATGTTCAGAGGTACTTATATTATAACAGCACACAATGGAAGGAATGTGCAAATTATGCTGGGATGGGAACTAAAGGAATAAAGTGCCTAAATGCCTATCGATAAATACAAAAGTATACAAAAAAGTTGCTTATGTTACATCAAAATACTGCAAGAAGAAATGTACAAATTATGCCGGGTTAGGAACTCAGCGAATAAAGTGCCTGTGTGCCAGCCACTAAGTACAAGAATGTACAAGGAGTTACTAATATTACGTCAGCACACTACCGAAGAAATGTGCAAAATATGCTGGCATAAGGACTAGGTCGATAAAGTGCTGAGGTGCCCGCAGCTAAATACAAAAATGTATATAGGTACTTATATTACAAGCACACTACAAATGAGTAAGCAAATACCACAAGGCCAGGAGCTGGGAGGATAAAGTGCTATTGTGCTGCCAACCGGGTAGCAGATTACACATAAAAACTTATACTGAGTCTAGATACCATAAAATCCCATCAAAATACCACATTAAAACAGATAAAACTGGTCATAAGTGCTATTTAAAAACAAGTTGTAAAAGTCACTATTTCATACCAAACGGACTAATGTGCACAAAAAGGCTTCTATCAACCAAAAGGTGATGACTATGGTTACTTTTAAAAGGTCCGGTACAGTTACAAAATGTCCCGGTTTTGGTCAGCGTGTGGGATATGAGCTAGATTCAAGAAGGGCAAACTTTAAAAAATCTCAGTCACTCACCGTCCACGGGCGTATGGCCCCGCAGCATCTCACTGATACCGTTGTCCTGGCGGGATCCTAGACGTTAATGAGGGGGCCCAGCCCAGCCTCAGTCAGCCACAGACGGCCAAGGACAGGCCCGCCCTTGGTCTGGGCTTTGCCCGGGCGAGCCCTCTTGCGTCCCGCGCCGCGGGGGCTCACAAGTGTTTTAAAGTGGTGGCGCCGGTCCTCTCGTGGCTCCTCTCGCACGGCTGCATGGCCTTCTGGGGGTTGTGGTGCCCCGGCAGTCCGCGGTCCGTGAGTCCGCAAGAGCGAAGGTGGTGGCAGGTTGGGCGGGATACAAGGCTCGCCACAGAGACCAACTGACAGTCAAACGAATGGGCAGCAAAAATCCAGCAGCAAAGGGCAGGAATCCGTTAACCACAATGGGACCAAGGCCATCTTGTTAGCAAAAAATCAAATGAGAGGGTGTCTGTCTGTTCTATATCAGCAGTATGAGTCCCTTTGAAGTGCAGAGGAAGGAAACCAGAGGGATGTAAGCCCTCTGCAACAAACCCTGAGCCAATTGCTCTAAAGTCCTCATGCAGAACAATTTTCGATACCTCCAGGGCTTGGTTTAGTCGTCAAACATATTGTGCCACTGGTCTTATGGACCTATAAGTTATCAGCTGGATGTGTATTCTTTCAGTTTAAAATCAAGTTTATTAAAGAAAAGCATGGTAATAATACAAATCAGGGACAGAACTAATAAGGGAGCAATGGTGAAGAAATAATAAGAAGGGAATGGGGGGGAGGGAAATAAAAACTTACAATGATGGAATAATAAAAAGGAGAGCAATGCAATGCAACAAAATCAATACAACATACAAAATATAAAGGTGAATCATTTTGGAGAAAGCATAAAAAATAAAGGGCACAATAAATAGGTAATGTAATAGAATGCAAATATGGCTATGCAGTAAAAAAGAATGGTTAAATAGAAAGTAATGTGAAGGGTATCAAGGAGGTTTAGGTACTTCCTGCTGCGCAGGTCGAGGGCGGAAAGAACGAAGTGCACATTTATCTAAATACAATGTAATAGGAAGCCATAAGTCAGCACGTTTAGTTGCCAGCTGTGGAGGAAAAACAAAAACAGTATCGAGTCTGTGGTTGTGAAGTACATTATACCACCAAGCTTTAAAAGTAATACTGGATGCAGACTTCCAATTGATCGTGATCTGTTGAAAGGCAACCGCTAATAATAAATCAACAATTCGAACATTAAGGTCATGACAGTCCCAACAAGAAGACAGGCTACCCAGGAAAACATGAGCATGTGAAAATGGAATAGTAGTAGAAAAAATGACATTAATTTGTGCCCAAACTTGTAACCAAAAGGTATGAACATCCTTGCAAAGGAACAACATGTGAAACAAGGTAGCATGTGGGGAAGTACATGACCAACAAGTGTCGGGTGTGTTAGGGAAACGTTGGTGAAGGGTGTAAGGAGTGTGTAATAGACGGTTATAAATGAAGAATAGAGATTGCGTTAAGGAAGCAGCCCTGGAGGATTTACGAATCTTTAACCAGATCCTATCCCAAAGAGGAGTCGGCCAAGAAAGGGAAAGATCAGTCTCCCACTGCTCCTCAACTTTGCTCTTAAGTCTGGGAATAGCGTGTACATGAAGCTGTTTGTAAAGAACAGAAGCTTTTGGAAGGGTGAGTAGAGTGGAATGAAGGTGAGCAATAGGGTCTGGAGTAGGTGTAGGAGGAGGAGTGGCAGGAAGTGTAACATACACGTCCATGACTGACGCCTTGAGGAGAAGATATTGGGGAAGACAAGTGAGGGGTAAGTGAAAGGTGAGACGAAGAGTGGAAAAGGGTAAGAAGGTGGAACGTGAAAACAATTGGGAAACCCAAAGCAGTCCTTTGGATCTCCAAGACTTCCATAGAATGGGTTTGCCCCGGATCAGAAGGTACTTATTATGCCATATAGTAGAGGAGAGAAAGTCAGCAATGCAAGTAGGGGCCGGAGGGTGAGAGGAAAGGAGGAGTTTGAGGGTGAACTTATGAATAGGGGTAAGAAGTGAGGCAGGCTTACGAGAGAAGGAGATGCATTCAGCAAAAGAAAAAGGTGAAAGAAAGAGGCGCTCTACCTTTGTCCATAAAGGGCATGGAGAATCAGGGTCTTGTAACCAGAAGGAAGACTGACGAAGCAAAAAGGCCTTATGATAAGCGGAGAAATTTGGAAAGTTGACCCCACCCTCGGAGGGAGGACGACTGAGTCTAGCTAAAGACATTCTAGGTTTGCTTTTATGCCAAAGAAAAGAAGATAAAACTGAATTTATTTTTGTGAGGAATTTAGCCGGAATGGGGACAGGAATATTGGATAAGGTGTAAAGAATAATAGGGGAGATCATCATCTTGATTGTATCAAGGCGGCCCCACCAGGATAAATAAAGGGGATGCCACCTAGCTGTGAGATCAGAAATTTTCTGGATGCACTTGGTTAAACAAAGGGAGACAGTGTCACGAATTGAGGGGGTAATATGTAAACCTAGGTATTTAATATTGGAAGGACTCCAGGTGAAGTTTGAAGCAGTGAAATCAGTCTTAAAAGTAAACTTTGTTAAAGGTAAAATTTCGCATTTATCGTTATTAAGTTTATAACCAGAGACTGAGGAAAAATGTTGTACTTCCGCTAAAAAGGCAGGGATGGAAACAGTAGGATTCGAGATAAATAATAAAATGTCGTCCGCGTAAGCAGCTAGTTTGACGGAAAGCTCTGTAGTACTAAAACCAGTAATGTTAGGGTTTTGACGGAGTTTGGATAAAAAAGGTTCGAGGGCCAGGTTGAAAAGGAAGGGTGAGAGGGGACAACCTTGACGGACACCTCTACCGAGATCAAAATAAGGAGAAATTTGGCCATTAGCGAAAACTGCAGCTTGGGGATGAGAGTATAACAAGGAGACTAGGGAGAGAAATTTAGGACCAAATCCAAACCAATTAAGGGTGTGAAAAAGGTACGACCATTCGACTCTGTCGAATGCCTTTTCAGCATCTAAAGCTATGGCTGCAAGGGGAGATTGGAGATGAGAAGATTTTGTTAAGATGTTAAATAGGAGCCTCGTGTTATCTGTAATGTAACGGCCTTTAACAAAGCCTGATTGTTCATCTCCAAGCAGGTCAGGGAGCAGATGATCTAATCTCATTGCCAACATTTTAGCGAAGATTTTGTAATCTATATTGACTAGTGAAATAGGTCTGTAATTTTTACAATATTGGACATCTTTTCCAGGTTTGGGGATTAGACAAATATGGGCGTCCGAAAAAGTACCAGAAGAAGTGCCTAATTCAGTAAAAGAGGATATAAGGGAGTGGAGTTTTGGAATAAGAAGCTTCGAAAAGTGGAGATAAAACTCAACAGTGAAACCGTCAGGGCCGGGGGCTTTGTTCAGTTTCAAACGATGAAGAGCAGCAACCAATTCTGGCTGCGAGGCATCGGATTCTAAGGAGGACAAGTCAAGAGGGAAGGAAGGGGGGGTCTGAATGGTAGAGAAAAAGTGAGTAAGAGACTGAGGAGTAGTGGGTGTATCTGAAGTGTAGAGGGACTCATAAAAATGTGAGAAGGTAGCAAGAATGTCAGCATCTTTATGGTGTAACTGGGCAGTATCATCATAGATTGATTCAATAGTGACTTTATTTTGTTTGAGTTTTAAGTAATTTGCAAGAATCTTCCCGGCCTTGTTCCTACCACCATAAAACTTGGCACTAGATTTAAGCAAGTACAGAGAGGCATCTTCAGTTGACTGTTCATTAAATTTAAGTTTGGCAGCAACCAGAGATGTCAGACTATCTGAGGAATGGGAAGTGAAGTAGGCGTGTTCCAATCTTTTAATGTCATGAAGAAGGGTTTTGGTAAATTGGCGTGCAGATTTACGTTTTTTAGCAACAAAAGTAATAATAAAATCACGAGCAGCCGCTTTAAAGGTATCCCACAAGGTATGTTTCGAAATAGGTGGGATATCATTAAAGAGGAAAAACTCATCAAAAAAGGCAGAAAAAGAAGCAGAAAAGTTGGGATCCAAAAGAAGGGCATTGTTGAAACGCCACCGTTTAGGACCATCAGTTTTGGGTAAAATTTCGAGACTGACCAGTACAGGGGCATGGTCAGAAAGTAAAATCGGGCCAATTTCTGCAGCATGAAGAGTTTGAGTAAGTGCGTGGGAAACAAAAATGTAATCAAGCCGTGATTGGGATCGATGATGAGGGGAGTAAAAAGTGAATTCTCGTAAAGTTGGATTACATAAACGCCAGGAGTCCACAAGCTTATGTTGCGAAATAGCTTGGGTGAACAATTTGTGCGATTTCGTAGGAATATAATTGGCATCGGACTTCCTGTCCAGGAAAGGATCAAAGGGGTGATTACAATCTCCCGCAAGGATGAAGTTATCATCCATGAATTGGGTGATGCGGGGAGAGAGATCAGCCCAAAAAAGGGGTTCACCGGCCATGGGGCCATAAACATTAAGGAGAGAGATTGGAACACCTCTAAGGGATAGTCTGACATGAATCCATCTGCCATTAGTATCCGATTCTTGAGAGAGAACCGTTAGAGGAAGTGACCTACGACATAGAATGGCAACACCATTACGTTTCCCATCACCCTGTGAGAAAAAGACGTCACCCACCCAACCCCTTTTGAGTTTGTCAGATTCTAGGTCTGAAAGGTGAGTTTCTTGAAGAAACGCAATGTCAACATTCAATTTAGCTAAGTGAGATAAAATGCGTTGACGTTTAATTGGGGAATTAATACCCTTAACATTGCATGAAACCAAATTTAGAGACATAGTATGTACATGAAAGCCATAAATTTCTTGATCAACGATTCAAAGAAGTAATGAGGAATAGAAGAAAAGAAGGTATAAATAAAGGAAAGAACGAGGAAAAAAAGACGAAAAAAGAAGACAGGAAACTGTGGAAGATGGGAAAGAAATACATGGAGAAAAAGATTATAAAGAGGAGAGAGATCAGAGAGTAGCGAGTAATGAGTAAGGAGCAGGAGAGGAGTACAGAAGAAAGAAGACAGGAGCAAGAAAGAAAGAGGAGAGAGAGGAAGGAAAGGTGTAAGAGAACCTGAGGAGAAAAAAATCATCATTGTAAAGCAAAACATGAAAGTAGTGATAAAGGAAGGGGAAGTAAAGAGAAACAAAAAACAAGGAAGGTACAAAAAACATGAAAATAACATACCTACTAAGGGGAGGTACGAAAAGAGGTTGAGGGGGGAAGGAGCCAGGTGGGAGAGGCAACACAATCGAGGGCATCCGGGCAAGGAACCAGGGAGATGACATCGTACGATGAGGGGTTCCTGCGGGAAGAAAAACGGGGTGTAACTGAGACAATAATACAAAGAACAGTACCAAAAAATGAGGAGAAGGGAACGAAATTAGATAAAACACATTACATTAGGAAAAGGGAATAGAATAAACAGGTGATCAGAAAGTTTCAAAAAGTGAAAAAACACGTTAATTGAACATATGAGGAGAACAAGAACTTCGCTAACATAACCAGACAGTCAGCCAAAAACATAAGGCGAACAACAACAGATCAATAAGAGAGCTGGAATCTGAAAACAAGCGTATGGTGCAAAAAGTCAGCCAGGAGAAGAGGAGGAAGGACCGGAGGTATCCATGGTAGAGGAACGGTGTGCATTAATGAAGCTCTGCAATCTCACAGGATCCTCATAGGTGGTGGTCTTATTATTGTAGGTGACCTTAAACAGACATGGATGGTACAGGCCATAACGGGCACCCATGGCACGGAGTGCCTCTCTCATGCTGAGGAAAGCTTTCCTACGATTAGCAGTTGCTTTAGCATAATCCTGGGCGAAGAACAGTGGAGAGTCAAGCCAAGACAGTTTGGGAATAGCCTTGGCAGCTGCTAGAACTTTCAGGAGGTCCGTGTATTCCAGGAAATAGAGGATGACCCCTCTTGGCCTTTGTGACAGGGAGAGGGATGTAGGCAGACGACCTAGGCGATGCGCCCGTTGAATGTTGAGAGAGGTATCCTGTGGTAAGCGTAGCAGTTTGGGAAGGAAAGACTTGAAGAAGGTAGGCGGGTCAGACCCTTCGAGATTTTCCGCCAGGCCGTAAATGCGTAGGTTATTACGCCTGCCTCTATTTTCCAACTCCTCCACCTGCTTCTGAAGAGCTCCCACCTGTGAGGACAGGTGTGTGACTTTGGTTTGAGATTCTTGAAAAGATGCAACAGATTGCTCCACCGTAGAGACTCTCGTTTCAATTTGAGACCAATTTTCTGTCAGAACTTGGAGTTTGGTGTTAGTTTCCTCCATGAAGGGGCGTAAAGTCCCAATTTCCTCAAGGAAAGGACGAAAAGAGCGGATTTCCTCCAATAAAAGTTCCATGGATACAGGTGACGATGATTTAGGTGGGGACGGAGGATGCTTTTTTAGCCGTTTGACAGTGACTTTTCCTGAAGGAGTAGGAGACGGCGATTCCATGAGTGCCTCCGAGTCCGAGGGTGGAAGGGAGTCTTCCAGTTGGGACAAAGCCGAAAAAACTTTAGAGTTCTTAACAAAAGCCACCTTCGTAGGCGCCTTAGAAGAAAAGCGAGACATATGTTGTTGTTTTCCCATGTGAAGGAACCCTAATGAAGAGTGGCAAACAGTCGGTGGCAGCAAGCAAAAACACTAGTCACAGCTCTGTAAAGGCACTAAACAACCACCTCAGGTATGAGGAATGAAGTCTGAGGGAGTGAAAGAGGGAGCAATGACAAATACAGGCTACGCAAGTATTAATGAGATAAGTCGATGGAGAAAATACTGCAAATAGTATGTAGAATGTACACCACTTGAGGACGGGAACATGCAGGTAGTTGCATCACGGAGAAAAAATGAAAACCTTTACTGAAAGTCAGGAAACAGTGAAGAGTATATGAAAAACATCAGGAATGAAGAAAATGTCCAACTTGCAGAACATATATTAAAACTGTATCATCTTGTCAGTGTCAAAAGTAGAAGCAGGCAGGTAAGGAATGTCTGCATCTTTTAAATAAATCTGAGATGAGAGAACTGCAATGCTGAATATGTGTCAAGTAAAGAAGGCATCCAGTGGGGATAGTAATTAATCTACCATCTCTTCTTGAATGGGAGCTTCAAATGAGGCATAAAACTCGTTGTACCAGGCATCTAATCAGTAATAACACAAGGAGATATCAAGCCTTGAGGCGGTAATAAAGGAAGGGAAACATACCGCTAATGCAGATAGAAAAAACTCCAAAGCGCGCAAAATGGCGGCCGCGCTATGTGGAGAAAAATTAGACTGCCGGTATGAAACGGCAGTGAAAGAAAACAGCAAGCGTGTACCTCAGGAGGGCTGGAAAGATAGTCCAAGTAAAGTACAGCATGTACGCTTGTACCAGGCAGGCGAACCACTCTCGCTCTCGTCTCCGCCGAAGGACAGCTCCGTGACGGGACTTGCGAAATGGCGCCTGTGACACCGGAGCGTCTCTGCGGGCGAAGCTGCAATTATCTCCTTCCCCGACGTCGGAAAAGATTCCTCAATGGCGCCGCCGCATTCCGGAGGGAATCCAACGGCATTACAGGAACTTAGCACAGGAACTTCGTGCTAAAAGAAGAAGGTCTCCCGGAGCCTCACCGGAGCCTCACGCAGGTGCCGCCATCTTCCACGGCGCCAAGCCACGCCCCCCTGGATGTGTATTCTTGGAGTTAAACTCAGTATAGCAAGTGAAATTAGAGTGAAATCCATTTAACTTCTTAAAAAACCCAGAGAGGGTGGTTTCCAAACCATGAAGGTTTATTAGCAAATTAGTCAAAGATACAGTCTTTATTCATTTAGTATACCAATCATTAGTTAAGCATAAATCATTTACAAGTATAAAAAACACGGAAAGTATCAGTTTCATAAAGGAACTTCCTTAAACTAAATAAAGCATTTGATGTTGGCATGGGTAAATCCTAAGCAAAAGGAGCCAGTCTGAAGTGAGCCAGATTAATGTTCAGGGTAAAGAGCGCCAATTATTCAAGAATCGAGCAAGAAACATGGTTTTTCAAGTAGCAGAGTCAGATGATTCATGACAGGACCGCCTACCCATTCTAAAACACACAATTAAAACATACTGCTTTCTCTTTGGAACGTCTTCCTGGCAACTGCTCCAAACTGGGACCAATAAGGTTGCACCTTCTTCTTTGGAATAGTTAAACTCCATTTGTTCCCATATTTGAACAAACATGCACACAGCTACATGCCCTGCATAGTAGAGGAGGATCTTTCTCATCCCCAAGCAGGGTGTAAATCACAACTGACTTCCAAATAAAATGATCTACTCTAACATTTCAAAAAGTAAACAATTAACCAATCTTCTTTAAGTTTAAGAATGCTTTATTGAGAGATAAATATGATCAATGTGCAATAACAACAAATAAGTACTGATCTTGAGAGCAATCCAAGTAAATGTGTGAACAAGCATTGAGGTTCAATTTAACATTCTGATAATAAAGAGATGATAATAAACCCATTAAAAGATTTGCAAATTAAACCTATCATACATAATAAGAAATATGAGCCTAAACAACTTGAATTGTAATACACGTAGAAGTATACAACTATAGTGCTAAAACAAATGCATTTTAATCTTTTTATGAAGGTAAAAGGAAGAAAAGAGAATAAAAGAAGGAAGAGGCAAAGAAAAAACATACGAATAAGCAGGGAAAGGAAAGGGGAAAAATAATGTAGTGTAAGGTTGAACCAGAGAGTATCTAATATCTATGTAGTATTATAAACAAATAATAATTAAACAGTTATATTTTAAGGAGGTTCATAATTACAAACTTCAGAGACGGGTCGATTTGTACATCTGGATAAAAATGAAGTAACAGGTGACCATAATAAACCTTTTTTAATTTTTTAAGTAATAGATGTAGTGTGAGCTTGATCTAGCCGGTGATGATGACATAACAGGTTCCACCAAGCAATATAAGAAATTTTAGCAGTATCTTTCCAATTAGAGGTAATTATTTGAAGAGTTGAAGAGCTAAGGCAAACAATAAGTCCACAAATTTTCTAACCAATCGTTGAGAAGCCCAAAGGGAAGAGGCACTGCCCAAAAATATATGTGTAACATCAAAAGGGAAAGACATGGATACAATATCATTCATTTTGTGCCAAATCTGCAAACAGAACTTTTTAACAAGAGGGCATTCAAAAAACATATGAAAAATATCACTCTTGTAGATGTGATAAATAATCTGTTATAAAAATAATATAGTGTTTGTATTGTGCTTGCTGATAAGGACGAGGTATGAATTTTGGCCCATATCGATTTGAGAACCGATTTTGCATTAAATCAAAGTAGGTTACCACAAGCATTGGCCCAAATTTGTTTGTTGTATTGTAACATGGATTTAAGAAGTTTAAATAATGTATCACTATTAGTGGAGGAAAAAAGCTTGTGTTCCAAGATCTTAATCTGATCTAAGAGTTGCTTAGAGTCCTTAAGAATTCTTTTATTTTTCTTAGCTACATAATCGATTATAAAACCTCTTGCAGTTGCTTTAAAAGCATCCCAATTAAAATGTATCTGTATGTCTAAGGGGAGGATGTTTGTGAAATATTCTTGTGTAAAAGTTGTGAATTGTAAACTGTTGATCCAATAAAAGGGAATTATTAAATCTCCCTCTGCGTGTGGAGGAGATGGGATTAGGATAGTCAAAATCAACAATAACAGGTGCGTGATCAGAAATAAGAATTTATCCTATGTCTGTGTGTGTTAAAAATTGAAGTGTATGTTGAGTAAAAAATATATAGTCTATTCTGGAATGGGACCTATGACGGGAGAGAAGAAAGTAAATACCAAAACATCAGGGTTGAGTGCTCTCCATACATCAATCAACCCTCTAGCAGAAATGGCTTTATGGAAAGTTTTATGCATTTGAGAGGGGACAAATGCAATTTGTGACCTAAGATCTAAAAATGGGTCCATAATTTGATTGCAGTCACCTCCAACTATTACGTTTTCTGAGGCATGAAAGGATAACATAGCAGAAACATTATTCCGGGACATTAGGTCTACTCCATTTGGTCTATATATATATTGCAGATTGTAAATGTTGTATTATTTATGCACACTTCTAGGAGAATCCACCTTCCAGCATCATCTTTAATTTCTTTTATCAATTGAATGTTTAAGGATTTATGAAATAGCATAAGAACGCCACTTTTGTTTTGCATAGCAGCAGAACCATAAACATTCCATACCCATTGTTTCTTAATAGAATTAATGTCTTGTTCCTTATGATGTGTTTCTTGAAACAAAGCAATTTGACATTTCAATCTTGACAAGTGGGTCGAAACTCTTTTTTTTAACTGGATTACGAATACCTTTAACATTCCATGACACCATATATAAGTTACTCATTGAGATAAGGATGAGAAAAATGTAAAGATTACAATGGTAAAACCTTTAACATGACATAAATGAGTACTAGAATATATGCATGGCTTAACCGACCAAAACAAAATGAACAGCAAACAATAGAATATACGTAAAAATTGACATCCACAAAGCTAATATTTAAATAGAAGAGTTGAGAAAATGTGAGGAAAATATTCAACAGACTTACCAAGATCAATCCAATCAAATAGGGAATAGTAAATCGCAACAAAAACCACATTAAAAGAGAAAGAGCTTGCCAGAGTAAGTTTTAAAGATGAGGGAAGGAAAGAAGAAAAAGAGCAGAGATAAGAATTTGTATAGACAATAGGAGAGAAAAAAGAGAACAAAATCTCATCTGAGAGATATATTCAAAGAAGATGACAAAAAGCCAAAGGTCTTTAGCCATAGTGATCAGAGATAGAAAAGATAATACAGCTGAAAAGGGGGGGACAAAAAGGACAGGCACCGCTCTACTGCGTGACACCAAGAATAAACTACTAAAATATCAGCGAATACCGGAGGGACAAAATTGATGAGACAGGATCTGAATCAACAAAGCATAAGAGAACTTACCATACATTGGGAAGACAATGCAACCAGATAAAACAGGTATGACGAAACTGATGGGCGAGAAGAACAGAGACATCGGACATAATACAAATGGAGATCTGTGAAGAAATAAGAGAGAAGAGTAATTAGGTTTTACCTAGTTCCATGTCTTCTGTTTTATGCTTATGTATAAATTTCTTAAGCTCTGTAGGGTCTTCAAAGGTCCTTGTTCTTTCTTTATATGTAACTTTGAAGAAACATGGATGAATGAGACCATAGTGAGCATTCATAGATTGAAGCATCGGTCTGAGGTCCAGAAAGTCTTTCTGGCAACTGACTGTAGGTTTTGAAACATCTTGACTGAAAAAGATTTTGTGTCCTGACCAAAGCATCTGTTTACGTTGTTTGGCTGCAGCAAGAGTCGCCATTAAGTTGGAACATAAAAGAAAATATGCTATGATTCCTTGTGGTTTATTTGAGGCTTCTGTAATGCGAGGACCTATCCTGTGCGCTCTCTGGATATCAAGGTCTGTAGATTTTGATAAACCAACAATCTGTGGGATATGGACCTTCAGAAATGAAATCATGTCATTGCCTTCTGATCCTTCTGGAATACCATCAATTTTTAAGTCATTACGTCTATTTCGATTTTCCAAATCCTCTGTTGTTTTCTTCAAATGATCCACCTCTTTAGATAAGATATTCACTTTAGCAACAACATCTTGTGCATCGCTAATTCTTTGTTCGACGTCAATGAGCCTTGAATCCAGACAGGACCTTTGCTCTTCAATTCTTGGAAGTGTCGCTGTGGTGTCTACCATAAATGGATGGATATTCCTCAATTCTTCCGTAATATCCTCTAGGTTCAATGGCAGAGGTGATGTATTTGGTAAAGAAGGATTTTTTTAGCCCTTTTATTGTTATTACTAACAGTCTCCTTACGGCCAGAAGCGCTGGAACATGAAGATCCTTGTAATTTATTTGAGTTCATAAACTCCATTTTCACAACAGGCAGGAGAAAAATCAGGCACTTACTAAGTTCTTAAAAAAGATAAAGTGGAAGCCGGTCTCTGAATGACCTCAAAAAGTAGAGAAATGTCAGAGCTAAAATATAAATCAATCCAAGTTGAGGTAAAAAATCTTCCTGTCAGGGTGACTTTTGAGGTAGAAAGAAAATGGCAGCCGAAGACAGAACTTTCCAGAAGTGGGGAGTGAAGTGTCACAAGCTATCACCGTGGTGGTATATTAAGTGTGTAAAAGCCTACACACTCCTGAAGCTTTCAGCTCTGCTTACAGACCTCTTTTAGAAATAAGAGAACATGTCAAGTAGAAGCAGCTCTCCTCAAACGGCAATATCCGTCAGTCAAAAATGCCACGACCTCTCAGTGCTGAGTAAATCAGGGAGGTTTACATAAGTGACAAAATAATGCAGTCTGGCAGTAAATTGGGTAACACAATTGCTATATTTGGTGAAGAAAATGAGAGTCTAAGCTCTCTGGATGTTGCATCTTATGAGGAAAACGAGAGTACATACTCTCAGAACGCTGCTACTGGTGAGGAAAATGAGAGTTCAGGCTCTCAATATGGCGGCCGGAACACGGAGTGCCCGGGAGCAAAAGAGAAAATAACAAAGAGAATTAGACCGATTTAAGGTCTAAAAACTTGCCTCTCCTTTCCCGGGTGCTTCCGATGTCCCTTCCCCTGCCGGACCTGCTGCATAAGCTCAATTTAGCGCCCCTCCGTGCCCCGCGCTGTTCGAAGAGTCGCAGGGGTATTTACGGAGCGGTCATCTTGTTTCGCCGCACCGCCGAACCCATGATGAACTAATCTTCTTATAATCAGAAGTTATCTTGCTACTGCAATAAGAAGAAAAACGTGAAAACACCTCTGGAAAACAACATTATCTTCAACAGTAAAAGGCTTTTGAACATCTGAGGCCTACACGCAGTTAGATCAATTTAAAAATGCACATTTGGTTAACATGAAAATGCTATACGCTAATGATTACACTTCAATCATACAAAGTGTGGATTCCTTACATGTGTATAGACACACATTAACACACAGATTGACAAGTGATTAGTAAAGATTCTAAAACATTATATTTCTTACTGAACCAGTACCATTATGTAAAAGTGAAGAAAATCATGTTTGTGTCTCTTGTGGTTGTAAATATCACAGATTTTTAGTCATTTCATTGGAGAAATTGTTACAGGCAGAGAATCTTACAAGATTTCCACTTCCTGCACAAATCTGCGTATTATATACCACCCAGACATTAATCAATTTTTTTGTCTTTTTTTACCTTTTTCGGTCTTGCCTACCAGATGGATGGGCTCACCAAGAACTTACATTGGGCGTACAGCCCATCCATTGCTTATCATTGGTTTGCTTTGTTGTCCCCCTCATTTGCTTGCTTCTTATATAATAACTTGCCTTCTGCCTCTTGTGTGTGCTCTCCCCTTGAAGCAAAACCCCTTCACCATTCTTCAACTTACTGACTCGTATTCTTTCACTGCTCATTAGGAAACAACTTTTCTCTTTTTGACTGAGCACTCCATGAGTGTGAATGTGTTTTTCAGCTATCTTCCTTGTGTGCTTATCCACGGCCAAATACTGCATGCTCCATGTTGCTCTCTCCTTCGTATACTTCTACATCCACCTTATGTTTCTCTCTTCCTTATGTGCTACTCACTCGCTCTCTCTCATGTGATTCTCTCACATGCTCTGTGTCATTGTCTCCATTGTGTGCTTCTTCCCTCTTTCTCGTGTGCGGTATTTCCCTTCATCCACCCTCTTCCATTTCCCCAGGTCTCTTTTTCAAGTTGTGGCTTTTTGATGAATCTATTGCTGAGATGTCCTGACGCTGAGGCGGCCATCCACTTTACAAATCATATAACATAACATAACACCCAACTGTATCCCACCCCCTCCTCCATTTCCCCCTCAACCCTTTGGAGTGGATGTGGATGATATTGAATTAGCAACAATGGTCTATTTGTGCACTTTATGCTTAGAAAATTCAGCAATAGAATGACAATTTTGTACTGTATAGTGCTTTTGCGTAGTGTACTGAATGATAGCAGATCTGAACCCTTAATTGTTTCCCTGATTCCTGTGACAACCTGGTTATTAGTATATCAGTGTCCCTCATACCCCTAGCAATGACTATTTTTCCTGAGTACATGCAGAGGAAGTCTTTGTGAATTGAAAAATAATGGACTCAAGTAAGAGAGGCAAGTCATGGACTGCATGGGGCACAGTGGAAGGTTTGAAAGACATGTGGGTGTCTTTTTTCTTTTGACTGGCTGCATACAGGAAAGAAAAACTTGTAGTCAAAATTTCAAATGAGGGTCCATTCACATATCCAGTAGCATTGGGCAGTGATTAAGTACTAATGAACTTGGAAACTTTCAGAATTACCTGAATCAATATCAGTCTGACAGTTATATTTTGTGGAATAGTAACAATTATTACACTATTCACAACAGTTCAGTATCACATATTGTCAAAATCATTATCACAAAAACTGTTGACTCTTCGTAACATAAGCTAAAAAGGGCTCTTAATCACAGTTCATCTAGTATATGCCTATTCATAAAATTAACACAGCACCCACTAAAAAATGTCAATTAAAAGACTCAAATCAAAAGGCAAAGCTAAAACAATCAAATTCAAATTTCTTTCTTTATTCGGCATTTTACATGAACACCATAAAAGTAAAGTTTAAAATGACAATAGTATACATTTTAAAAAGAATACAAAGACTATTCCTAGTACAGTTCATTGAGCCCCTGTCCCACCTCCTCATATTGCTCATGATTTCGGCGGGGCTTCCTTCAACAGATCCCTCTTGTCACTCTTAATTTGACACACAATAATCAAAAATAGAATGGACACTAGTTTCTACAAAACCATTGGTTTGTACTCGAAAACCCTCATAGACATCCTGATTTTATCGTTGCGGTGTATCTTTTTTCCGCCCCACCAGGAGTCGTGGCGTATTCACAGGGTAATCGATTAACGTGCTGGGTGCCAGCCTCACCCGAGGCTACCTCCGGTACAAGTAGAAGTATCCAGATATAGTGAGAAAAGGAGGTAAAAAATAGTGACTAGCCCAAATAGTTATTTATTGAAAAAAGAGAGGGGTCTAGGCGCTATCAGTAAAAAATTACGATATGGAGGTAATCATGTTACTGGATTACCGCATGTCTATAGAAAATATGTCAACATGTTTCAGCTCTCTAAGCCCAGCCGGGTCTACGGAGCTTTCGTCAGGACAAGAACATATACAAAAAAGAAATTGGATAAAAATAACTCTCACAACTCGTGTAGTTTTTGGTGTTAAGTGTCGTTGACTTATATTCAGATTTCCAAAGCTGTGGAAACAAAAGCCAACAATATTAATTATATATATGGCTAATAATTTCGGGTTAGGCAAGCAGACATGTGAGAATGACATGTGGAGCACGAACAAACTCCTTTTTGGGAGTAGCTATCATGTTGATGGTTTCAACGTAGTATCGAGGAGGAAGAGGAAATTAAAACTAGAGTCTAAGCATAAAATTACAGTCTAGGTTAGATACTAGGAAATGAAGTACCTTCACGTAGCTTGTTATCGGACACATTGCACTCTCTACTGGATATGGACAAATTTGAAGCCCTTAAAACAGTGGTAGTTCGAAACCTAACGCTATTTTTAACACACTACAGGAATTATCTAAGGCAGTATGAAACCAGAGGCTATCTGTAAAATACTACAGGAGTTCCAGTGTAGTTACCTGCATTGAGCTCGATGATAGCTTCAACAGGGGTCAAAGAGTCGCTTATTGGTCTTTGCTGTGAGGGTTACAAGAGAGTACCGCGCATTAATAAAGGTGCTCAGTCGCTTACCAGATTGAGGAGAACTGGATTTGCTGCCATTCTTACCCACGTGGAACAGTGTAGATTCCCCTGTGCTGACTCTGCCCCTGGCTATGGGCGTTTCTCTTTTTGGTCCGTCTTATGAACCAGGACCTAGGCATCAAAAACGGACTAAAGTAACTACATTGTACTCCATCTAAGATGGCTGCCTCTCGGTAAAAAAACGAGTCCTTTTTTCTCAATAGGATCCGAATAGATGGTGCATACGATATCACCAATGTTATACATATACAAATTGCGGTGTTATGCTGCCAGAGGAAATACATCCTCAACATCAGAAGTGTGTGTATTAGTAGGCAATGCGTCACAGAAAAAGGGGGGGAGTGTGGATTAAGACTGATTGGTAAAGGGACTAGTACGGCCAAAAAACGGTTGAACAGAATTTCTCAAAATGATCACTGTGCAATGTGTCCGATAACAAGCTACGTGAAGGTACTTCATTTCCTAGTATCTAACCTAGACTGTAATTTTATGCTTAGACTCTAGTTTTAATTTCCTCTTCCTCCTCGATACTACGTTGAAACCATCAACATGATAGCTACTCCCAAAAAGGAGTTTGTTCGTGCTCCACATGTCATTCTCACATGTCTGCTTGCCTAACCCGAAATTATTAACCATATATATAATTAATATTGTTGGCTTTTGTTTCCACAGCTTTGGAAATCTGAATATAAGTCAACGACACTTATCACCAAAAACTACACAAGTTGTGAGAGTTATTTTTATCCAATTTCTTTTTTGTATATGTTCTTGTCCTGACGAAAGCTCCGTAGACCCGGCTGGGCTTAGAGAGCTGAAACATGTTGACATATTTTCTATAGACATGCGGTAATCCAGTAACATGATTACCTCCATATCGTAATTTTTTACTGATAGCGCCTAGACCCCTCTCTTTTTTCAATAAATAACTATTTGGGCTAGTCACTATTTTTTACCTCCTTTTCTCACTATATCTGGATACTTCTACTTGTACCGGAGGTAGCCTTGGGTGAGGCTGGCACCCAGCACGTTAATCGATTACCCTGTGAATACGCCACGACTCCTGGTGGGGCGGAAAAAAGATACACCGCAACGATAAAATCAGGATGTCTATGAGGGTTTTCGAGTACAAACCAATGGTTTTGTAGAAACTAGTGTCCATTCTATTTTTGATTATTGTGTATCTGTCAAGGGGAACTGAATGGACCTACAATCCTCTTCCCTCCACTCTGATATAACTCTTAATTTGACTGCTAACCTTAAAAAACCTGTTATAGAAAGTAGGGTCAAGGGGTCTTGGGCCATTTGTAAATATAAAAGGGCCTCCTTAGCATACCGAAATTTGTTTTTTTCAGCAGACTGACTAAAAAACGACGCCTGGGAAATAAATAAAAGGGGCATAGTAATACAAAATGAAGGGTATCCTGCGGAGAACATTGTTTGCAGCCGCAGGGACCCTTGGACTCAACTGAACTGGTAAAACCTACCGGATCAGCCAGTAGATGATGTAAAAAGTTGAGCCTAAAACGTGTGATTAAAAATCTGTCCTGGGCATTATGTATGATGGCAAGGTAAGGTTCCATTCCTTCACAGGTCCTCACTAAGCCGTGAGCTTTGACTGACTGTTTGCCCCATTCCCTATCTTCTCTAGATGAGGCTTTATAGCTAAAAACCATCTCCTTCACCCTGTCCTGATCCCGACCTATAAATCCGGTCGGCGTTAGGAAGAGGTCCTCACAGCGAATGCTTTCAAAAACGACCTTCATATGCTTCAGCCATGGGATATTCATTCCCCTGTCCCTACCCAGGCAGTCCATAATTATATGCCTGGTCAGCATGGCCTCTGGATTAACACAGATCTTTAGCCATGCTAGCAAGGGCCTAACCTGCACCTTGTCCCCTATAAAGGCTCCACCCAGTTCTTCATGAGCGATGTAAGAGGGAACGCACTGTGGGACTATGAGGAGCCTTCTCAAGTATTTGTTCTCCTCGACCTGCAGTTTGTCGGAATTGACGAAACCCCACAATTCTGCCCCATACACAGCTTTAGAGTAGCAGATTGAGTTATATAGGTTCATCATTTGATCCGGCGACCACCGCCCTAGTCTGCGGCCAAAATTTATAATTGCCCCTGCGCTAGACACTAACTTATTGCATCGCTCCTCAATTAATGCTTTAAAATGTAAACCCCTATCAAATAAAATGCCCAGGTATGAGAAGGACTACACCTTCTCTAGGCTATATTCGCCTATTTTATAATTAAAATGTTTCCTCGATTTAGTTCCTGTCTCCATAACGTATGACTTGGTCAAGTTGGCAGACAGATCTAAATTATTCATAAAGTCCACAAAACCATCTATCAGTCGCTGTAGTCCCAGTGGAGTGCGTGCCAACAAGACTGCTTCATCTGCATAAAGCAGGACAGGGATTGCTCTTCTGCCTACTCTAGGTACATCCACATTTAAGCTTCTTAGGGCTTGTTCTAGGCCATTTATATACAGGGAAAACAAAAACGGAGCCAAAATACACCCCTGTCGTACACCACTAGTGCAAATGAAAGGCTCAGTGGTTCCGCCCTCTAGATTGTACCCAACTTTGGCAGAGGTGTTCCAATGTAGGGCTCTCAAAATCTTAATGAAATCTTGGTCCACCCCTAGATTACTCATTAGAACCCACAGCTTCTCCCTGTTAACACAGTCAAATGCTGCGGGAAGGTCCATAAAAGCTAGATAGACCGCTTCATTGTTGGCAATGGTGTATTTGAACACCAGTAAATATAGATTTAAGCATTGATCTGTTGTTGATCTTTTAGCCCTAAATCCGTACTGGACATCAGTAATGATATGTTGTTCCTCAGCCCAGCTCATCAGGCGATTTAAAACAACACGTCCCAGCACTTTGGCAGTTACATCTATTAAGGAGATGGGACGGTAGCACTGGGAGTGTCTCTGTTCCCCTTTTTGAAATTGGGGACTATTATGGCAGTTGACCATGAGCGGGGAAGCCCTGTAGCTATAGCAGCATTTATTACTCTTGTTAAGATTGGTGCCCATAGGTCCACCTTACTTAAAAAAAGGTCCGGGGGGATCCCATCTGGTCCCAGTGCCTTATTTCTAGTGAGACCCAGGATACCAGCAATGATCTCTTCCAGGGAGAATTCTAGTGCGACATTCCACCTCCCCACCCACTCCTCATTATCCTATGCCTCAATATTCCCCCGATTATAGAGCCCTCTAAAATGCTCCATCCACTGTTCAGGAAGAACGTTGGATCCTATCCACAGGCTATTTACATCTTGAAAACAGGGTTTGTGAACTATCTTCCAAAGGGTGGTCATATCTTTCCTTTCTGCAGCTCCTCTCAGGTCCTCCCAGGTTTGAGTTTGGAGTGAATTCTTCCTGCGCTTTACTGCCTGCTTATAAGTTAACCTACATTGCATAACCCTGTATTTGTCCCTTGGGTTAAGTCTTAGGGCAGCTTTTAAATTCCTCTGTGCAAGGGAGCACCCACTATCAGGCCATCTGGGGTCATTTTTAGGCTTGCCTTGCCCTGTCGTCTGCAAGAGACCATCTATCAGGCGGCCTATTTCCTCAAATGCCTCCACTAAGGATGGTCCTTCCACTGCTAGGTTTAGACATTCCTCTGGAACATGGGTACTCACAAACTTTCTCTCGCGGGCCAAATTTACAGTGTGGTTTGTGTCTAAGGGCCGCCCTGGTGGGGGCGGGGTCAGTGGGGGAGGGGGCGGGGCTAGAGCAACAAAACAAAACTGTGACCATGAGGTAGAACACAGGTCCCTGCAGCAGACGCCTTCGTCCACTGAGCTACCAGACCCGGCATATACCTCTCTCTCTCTCTCTCTTTCCCTCTCTCTGTCTCCCTCCCTCTATCTCTCTCTCTCTGCCTCCCTCCCTCCATCACTATATCTCCTTCTCTCCCTCCCCGGTCTCCCTCTGTCTCACTCACTCTGGCTGTATCACTCCCTCTCACACCCTCTCACTCCCTCTCTCTCCCTATCCCTCCCTCATTCTGACTGTCTCACTACCTCTCCCTCTCTCCTTCCCTCTCCCTCCCTCTCCTTCCCTCTCCCTCCCCTTCCTTCTCCCTCCCTCTTCCTCCCTCTTCCTCCCTCTCCTTTACTCTCCCCTCCCTCACCCTCACTCCCCTTCCCTTCCCCTCACTCCCCTTCCCCCTATTCCCCCCCTCCCTCCCTCACTCCCCTTCCCTCATCCTCACTCCCTCCCCTTCCCTCTCTCCCTCCCTCCCTCACTCCACTTCCCTCTCTCCCTCCCTCAATCCCCTTCCCTCCCTCACTCCCCTTCCCAAACTCCCCTTCCCTCTCTCCCTCCCTCACTCCCTTTTCCTCCCTCCCTCACTCCCCTTCCTTCACTCCCTCCCTCATTCCCCTTCCATTACTCCCCTTCCCTCACTCCCCCCTCACTCCCCTTCCCTCACTCCCTCACTCCCTCCCTCACTCCCCTCTCTCTCTCCCTCCCCTTCCCTCTCTCCCCTTCCCTCACCCCCTCCCTTACTCCCTCCCCTGACTCCTTCCCTCACTCCTTCCCTCACTCCCTTACCTCACTCCCTTACCTCACTCTCTCCCTCACTCCCCTTCCCTCACTCCCCTTCCCTCACTCCCTCCCTCACTCCCTCCCCTTCCCTCCCTCACTCCCTCCCCTCACTCACTTCCCTCACTCCCTCACTCCCTTCCCTCACTCCCTCACTCCCCTTCCCTCACTCCCTCCCTCACTCCCCTTTCCTCACCCCCTCCCTCACTCCCTCCCCTCACTCCCTTCCCTCACTCCCCTTCCCTCACTCCCTTTCCCTCACTCCCTCACTCCCTTCCCTCACTCCCTTCCCTCACTCCCCTTCCCTCACTCCCTTCCCTCACTCCCTCCCTCACTCCCCTTCCCTCACTCCCTTCCCTCACTCCCTCCCTCACTCCCTCACTCCCTCCCTTATCCCCTCCCTCACTCCCCCTTTCCTCACTCCCTTCCCTCACTCCCCTTCCCTTCCCCTTCCCTCACTCCCTCACTCCCCTTCCGTCACTCCCTCCCTCATTACCCTTCCCTCACCCCCTCCCTCACTCCCTCCCCTTCCCTCACTCCCTTCCCTCACTCCCTCCCCTTCCCTCACTCCCTCACTCCCTTCCTTCACTCCCCTTCCCTCACTCCCTTTTCCTCACTCCCCTTCCCTCACTCCCTTCCCTCACTCCCCTTTCTCTCACTCCCTTCCCTCCCTCCCTCCCTCACTCCCCTTCCCTCACTACCTTCCCTCACTCCCTCCCTCACTCTGTTCCCTCACTCCCTCCCTCACTCCCCTCCCTCACTCCCCCTTTCCTCACTCCCTTCCCTCACTCCCCTTCCCTTCCCCTTCCCTCACTCCCTCATTCACCTTCCCTCACTCCCTTCCTCATTACCCTTCCCTCACTCCCTCCCTCACTCCCTTCCCTCACTCCCCTTTTGCATATGAATGGGGCTTTGCTGTATCTCACCTCCTCTTAGCGTCCCTGCAGCTCCACTCTGGCCTCGCGGGAATGAATCGCCCACCCCCCACAGAGCAGCAGAGTGTTTGCAGACACTCTTTGAGAACATGGGTATGATGTCTCATGGTCCGCGGGCCGTCACGGAAGGCTTGCCGGGCCGTACTATCAGTATCCGTGCTCTAGAAACTATTTCCCCTCTTTTGCAAAGGACCTATAGAAATGCAAATTAGGGCACAAATGACAATTAAACTTCCCCGCTATTAAAAGCATGGGTGCCATTGTGCCCTGCTTCTGCTCTGTCAACAAACTAAGTCTATCATCAAGCTCTCTCGCTCTGGATCCTCCCGCATTATAGAAGTTGACCAAAATTATATTGAGGCCCCTGATTTTAAACCGGAGGCCTATCATGTAATCTGAGTTCCATTTTAGATCAGCCCAAATCCCTTCCAAACACAAGTCTACGAATATTATAAGACCACCTCTAACTCTTCCGGCCATGGACTTACTTGCCGCAACCTCAAACGATTTATACACAGCTAGATGGAAATTAGTGTGATCTACCCCCCAGGTTTCCTGTACACAGATTATTTTGAATTTATTAATAAATTCCAGCCATTCCTGATTTTGGAACTTAGCGGATAAGACCTGCTAGGTTCCAAGATACTAATTCAAAGGAACTCCCATGAGGGTTTGGGGGGGGCAAGTACCTATAATAGGCCTATCACTACTTTGAGAAACCTCAATCCTAGGTGGCCTTGTTTTGCCAGAGGTAAGCTGGATCACGGTCGAGGTAACACATCTTGGATGCACCTCTACCTGCAGTTTTGAATTTGGGGAGGCCACATTTTGCACGTTTTCTTGGCCTTATTCCTCTCCCTGTAGCCAGTCCACTTCACTAAGATGTCTACCCAAGGGAAGTGGGGCATATTTATTGAATAAGAGGAGTGCTGGCCCTCCCCCTCCCTCTGGGGGGCTGCCTGACGGCCCTATATGTCTCCTCCCCCTGGTACTGCTGACAGAAACTCGCTCCTCTCCCCATCAACTCCACCTCTCATCCTACCTGGCTGGCCAATCCTATGCGTGTGGCACTCAAAATGCTCAGTATTAGGCATATGATCTGATGGAGTGTAAAAATAGCCTAGATTCTAAGCCTGAATGGTGGATCGTGGATGTGTCTGAAGACCCCAGCAAACATGGTCAGCTACCTTAGGATCTTTAAAATTAATAACAATGCGGTCCCCTGCTATATTCTTTGTCCTATATGAAGTACTACAAAAAATACCATAGAGCTATACTTACCAATAGCCCATTACCTTATTACCAAGAATAAGTCAGTCGGCAATGGAGAAGGTTCAATCGTTTATTTTGCAAAGCGCCCTATATAGGGGAGCCTCACTCTCGCCTTCACCCTCAAAGGTGCGCAGAGGAGACTGCTGGATTACATTCAAAGCAGTGAATATATACTTTCAGCATACCTCATGAAAACCCCGTACATGGAAAAGTACCACTTCTTGTGAAGCCAACAGGAAAACCCATATAAGGCACAATTGATTGATTCGAAACTCAGCTCAAACTATTTCGGGGGTAGGTCGGTAACGGTGCCTCCCTTTCGTTCTCGGGCACGGGAGTACAGGCACAGCGTCTGCAAGAATGTGCTCATCCCACAAGAAAGGCAGATGCGACCTTGAGTTTCCTAAGTTAAAATCAATCGTCCATTCATAGCCCAGGCCGACCTCTCAGGCTCACTCTCTACACAGTAGCAGGTCACGTGTTTTCCTAGCAAGAGCAAGAGGTGCAGGGAAATGAAACCAACATGACGTTTGTTCAGTCAAGGCCCGATTCTTAATGTATGGATGGTTTGAGTATATTCACTAGGGGAGGGGTGTTTCCTAAGGCGGTATACTATTACATTGGATACATTAGGCCAACATTATACAATATTGATTTATATTTCTTCATATATCCTACCCAGCTCACTCTCCTCACAAAAACAATCTTACACGGTACATCTCGGGGCAATGGTCTGTTGTTATTCAGCCAGTGTGTTGTCTTGTTTTTAAGTTGGTCATAAGATTCAACTTTATCGTGTTCCAATTCAGGAACACCAGTCAAAACAGCCACACAGGGTGTACAATCTGGGGGTAGGTCTAGGTGGGGATGCAAGTTCTTTGCCTCATTCCCATCCCTGTCGTTACTGCGGCTTACCCCACGTGTCTCTAGGGGAACTGTGTTTCCACCACTCACAGTTCCGCCCCTTAACTTAGTGGGGCCCATTAGTTGCACAGCCCTATCCACAATGGGTGGCACAATGATATTCGGGCAGGCTACAGGGTCCCTTTCTCCCTCCCTCGCCGGAACATTGGCGTGACCACAGCTCACTATTTTGTGTTTGATACCTCCCAAGGTAGACATTATCAGACCTTCCGATTTTTCAAGCCTGTTCTCAATTAATGAGAGTCTTTTCATTAGGGACTCCAAAGAGGATGTTATGAGGGCACCTATTTTTAGCCAATACACTTCCTCAGTCTGCGGTAGTCCAGTTACAATCTCCTCCATATTCATGGCGTTTGCTGCAGACAGAGATCCTTGTGAGACTGCAGTGATTGGGAGGTCTATAATTAGTGGCTCTCTCTGTTGGCTTGGTTTAGAGATCTTAGGCTTCTTTCCCTTCTGCTGTGTACCTCCTCGTGTGCCTCCTCGTTTTCTCTTATAGGCAACCCCATGTGTGTGTTCAATGGATTGTAAGAGCTCTTCGTGAACTTCTGCCACGCACATAACCGTGCTCTTAGGTAAATTTGGCGATGCGCTGCATGGCAGTGATGTGGAGTTCGAAGGGTCTCCATCAATATTAGAGGATGCTAAGGTTTGCTGTAGATTTACATTCACAGTCTGGGAGCCAATGGCTGGAGCAGTCTGGCAGTGACTTTCTGGCGAGCACACATTCATGGTGCCCCCCAGAGATGATCTTTTTGAAACACAGGGTCCATAGAAGGACCTCGCTCCGCGATGGCGATCTCATGGGCAAGCACAGATGAAGCCCTCATTATGAATTGGTCAAGTGTTCCTGCAACATACCCAATTCTGGCTGCTTTCCTCCCTCTTCCCTCACGTGCTGCCATTTTAGTTCAAAAAGAAAAGAAATTTGAAATTGGCTCAGATATCAGCCTTTAAGACCACTTACTAGAAAGGCAGATCAGCCGTTGATATCGAAGGCCTTCGGGGGGGGCCAGCACAGCCTCTCCCTGTCTCGAACGGGCTCAAACAGGCCCGCCCTTGGCCCGGGCTTCACCCGGCGCACACCTGCACGTGTCCCGCGGAGCGGGGGCCGCGAGCCGTTAAGTAGCGTAGGCAGAGGTGGGCTTGATCTCGGGGCTCCTGGTCCTAGTAGTCCCCCTGGCGTCAACAACAAAGTCCCAGCTACGAGCGGCAATCATTTTTTGCCACTAATGTAATGTAAATATAATAAATATTCACCAATACAATAGCAATACATTAAAGAAACAACTTTTGCATCAATATGATGATAATGAGACATGGATGCACCATGGTTATAGCTACAAGTTTCCGAATTCTCATAAAACTATTTTCTGTGAAATCTCAAAAGCTTTATCAGAGGCCATAGGATGGTGATTTTTGTTATCCTGCTGACCCTGCAAGTTGGACAGTAAGACGCTCCAAAAAGAGTTCAGACCAAAAGAAGACACAGGGAGGAAGATTTACCAACATTTTGTACAAGGGTAACATCATAAAAACCATGCAAATGGCACAGAATGTTTGTTTGAGATTTGGGTTCCAGCGCAAAACTATTTGCCTTGGAAAATAGCCCTAAAGTAACATTAAAGTGGGTTAGTGATGCAATCAAAAGCTTTGCATCAATGGTGCATGACATGGGTTGTATATCGATGTTCCCACACAACCACCCATGCTTTTTGAAGCAAAGGCTTGTTTAATAACATTTGCACCAATGTATCAATGCACCAATGCACCAAAAAGTAAAAGATCTTTGAGACGGATGTTAAGAAGTGCAAATGTATCTATTTCTCTACTCTTTCCTGACTTTGAATGTGTGCTGCACTGTACCACACAGATACCAAAGTGGGAACAGTTTTTAAGTTTGCCCAAGTGTAGTATTTTGTACTGGAAGGGTAGCCCTTCCAGTACAAAATATATGCTGGACATCATGCAGGCAACTTTACAGTATGGTGCAAAAATGTGTGTGTGGCACTCATCAGCCAAATTGTAACCAGCACTGGTGACAAGAGCAGGAGCCCCACATCTTAGCAAATATGGTGCTGCCCTTTTGACTCCCATTCACACAATACAACATAGTCATTTTAGTTGGTGTGCTGCATGACAACTTTGTAAATCTGCCCAAATACAACTTCCAACTTTGCCTTGAGCATAGCCTTCCTAAATAGGTTTTCATTTTGGATTTTTACTTTTATGAGATAAAGCAAACAGAGTATCCTATTTCATGGAATCCTCAATAGATGAAGCCCTTACATCTTTCCTGTGGGTGAAAATATTGGTCAAGAAGAGAGAATAAGGGCCTAATTTAGAAGATTCTGATAACTAACATTATAATTCTCTCAAAATCAGCGGCAACATAGTTTTTTCTTGAATTATAATAAGATGCTCTGCAATATTAGTTTCTACAGTTCTAATTCCAATAAGAATTCCACATGTGTGTAAAATCCTCTAGTAGAAACTACAAGTATGGAGCAAATTAGGCTACTGTTAGTTTCTGGAGGACCATAAATGTCCATCCACCTCTAAATCAAATCACCAGAACTAACTTATCATATTTACCTAAACACATGTACTTATGAGTGGTATTCCATTTTTGACATTATAAACATGTATTGCTTGATTTAGACTCACTGTAACAGAAAGTTCTTTGGTTTGTAGAATAAGTGGTAAGCACTCATTTGGCAATTTGTCTATCGATAAATAATCAATAATATTATATTTGCCATAATATTCCTAGAACTAGAGTATTTCCACTGGAGGATTGTTCACAGGCTGAGTATTTTACTGGATTTAAAACTTCCTTCATTAGTTTATGGATTATCCTTTACCTCCCAGATCTAAATCAGTTTTTTTAATCTTGTTTCCAACTTTTCACTTTATGTCATAATCCTACAGTGAGTTCCATAGTACCCATGTTAACTCAAACTCCACTGTATGTGATTAGAATGGTAAATCCATTTAGCTTCACTTTGACATTCTCTTTTTGCTTTTTCATCACATTTCAACCTACCTTCTAAAGGGTGGGACTGTTTAGAATCACTTAGCAGAGCAAGGTGTGGTGTGGTGGTGGCAGCGGCAGTGAATTCCTCTTTGGGTGATAAAGGAGGAGAAAATTATTTTTTCTTTAGTTGTTTCCCTATTTTCTTCCATTTTCTTTATTTTACTGTAATAGATTTTTTGTTTACTATGGATCCTGAGACATGTGTTTCCCCTCCTGTTCTTCACCTTAAGAGAGTTCTATCTGGAACTTTAAAAGGAAAAGAGCAGGAGAGGCCCTTTAAAAGGAGGAAGGCAGGGGGCAAAAAACATAAAATATCAGATTGACTCACGTTCCTGTATATCTGAGGGTCCCCCTGTATTAAATGAGAACCCCCCCTCACCCCTTGACACATCAATAAGGAACTTTGTCACCAAACTATTTGCTCTCTTTCTCCATCAAGAGTGGTCAGCAGGTACGCCTATTGTTCAATGCTTAGGCAGATGTACCTGCAGATAAACATGACCTGTTAGAGATAATCCTGGAGGACTCCCTGCCCACCACCTTGGGTAGGAGCCCAAGACTTTTGACTTCACCCTGTCTTACTGTATAGATAATCCCATTGGTGGTCAAATATTGCAGGACCTTCTAGACCAAACACAGCACAGCTTCCTGGGATAAGAGTGGATTATTGTTTTAGAAGAATTATTTGTCTGGGGTGGCTAATGTAACTCAAGACTGTTTGGCAGGAACTATCAACATTCAACCGTCCAGCTCCACATCCTTGCTGGATGTAATGCTGTGTATGTAAAAAGACATTAAAAAGTATCCTAGAAACTCTAGTGACTCTTAGTGTGAATCAGGTGGACAAATCAATGTTCTTGAATGATATTTTGTCCTTGCTCTATAGACCCAACAAAGACTGGCTAGCAGCAAGTGAGGGAATGCGAACTAAGGCACTTTTAGCCGGGATGGTCTGGGATACAGCCAGGTACATCTTTGGATGAGTGGCTCTGCCATATCCGAAGGACTCAGTCTATATCTCAAAATGTCCAATGTTAGTCAGGAAAATGCATCACATTTTTGCCCCCCCCTCCCGAGTTCTCCTCTAGGTATTATCTTTCCAAAGATTGAGAGGAATGAAAAGAACATAAAGACACCTAGAGCCAAAAGTGGACAAAGAAAAGAATGCAAGAATGAAGGCAAAGATAGTACCCCCTCAACAAGGAGATCCCAGGTTAACACAGCACCCCAGTCCCCCCTACTGGCACCTCATCCATTATAATCATTCACACGCAGGCTGTAATCAGAAGATGGCCTGTTATGAGCTCTCAGTCATCAAAAGGTCATGCTACTGCATGCAAAATTATTCCTGGTCCCCTCAGGGGAAGGTAACCAATTCACCAGGTGCTAAAAATAATTATAAAGAAACCATCACTGTGTCAGAGAAATTATTCAACTTTGAGACTGGGTCTTACGAATTGCTGATAGCTATAATCCACCATGGCAAAAGACCAGAAAATGACACCCCCTGAATCACTCAAAAAGTTGAAATACATTACAGTAAATAGGCTTTCGGTGGATACGAAGCTCCAAAGGTGTCTAAACTGTAATGGGATGAGATCCAAGGCAGTGAAGAAATTGAGCAAGCGAGGCAAAGAAAAGGTTAAGGGTTTTCAAAAATAAACATTCCCAGTTGGGTACAATTGTAGTTTGGCCACTTTTTTCTAGTAAACTAGATCTGAGAGAATCTGCGGAAAAGGTTTCTGGCTCTTTTGACTTGGCCTCTTTAAGGAAGAAGCCTTCCATCAGCTTCCCATAAGATACCCTGGGCTGTGACACGGTTTTCTTCTATCTTGATTAGATACCTGACTCTGGATTATGGAATGACATTTTAACTGTGAGAGTGGGGTCTAATCCAATCTTCTCATCCTGTAACTGTTGTAATGTAATAAGAGATGGTAATGGTTTATGCACATGCCCCTTGAGTGTAAAATGCCCCTTGTCTCAGGCACTCATGGATTGTGTTTTTTATATTCCTACTTAAGTTTTTAAGACCCTTTTTTCTGAAATAAAGAAGGTTAGAGGCAATAGAGCTGTTGTCTGAAATGCGCTACCTTGATGTAGCAATAGACATTGCATGTTTTATGCTTACTGTCAAGCAGAATTTCTAGACTGCATTTGAATAGGGTGTGCGGTACATAGGGGACTAGTGGATTTTAAGTTACTTTAATACTGCACAGGTGTTTCTATTGATTTAGAATGTATTATGGATAATTGTTTCAATAAACCTTCTTTACTAATGTTACTGAGGGCCCTATTTCGATCTCGTCAGGAAGGCCTTCCCAGAGCAGCCTGGAGTTGGTTCTTCCAACCGACTTGTACTGGGATCCGGATCTACCAAACGATCCAGTACGATGCTCAAAATCCTTTACTTACCAAACAACTCGGTCATTCCGATTCCTTCATCATTTTCCGAAAGAGAATACTTTAGATACGCAGAATGGAGTCATCCGGAGGCTTTTTACCAGTTCGATTCCGAATGCCCAAGTATGATGCGTACTCCCTATGCGACAAATCAGTCACCAAAATCAACACTTCAGAGCATCTGGAAGTTTCCGATACCAAGGCGTTGTGATTTTATCCCAGTATGGATCTAGGCTTGGGCATGGTTTTTTTGAAGAAAGAGCCCCGCTGAGTGTAGAAGGGTCGCTAGATCGAATTCTTCTTGAGCAACTATTTCCCAATAAATCTTCTTAAGGATGTTTTTATAAAGGAATTTCGAAGTGAGAGGGAGATCCCACAGGTGTGATAGACCCATTTTATAAAATGTAGCTCTCAAGTCTTGGAACCAATTAATTTTGTGAAATTTGTCAGAATTGATAACATCCCGTAAACCCTCAGTGTATATTGACAGTTCATGTGTGACCCATAGTTGACGCCAGTATAGATTTGGGCAAAGCTTAGCTTGGTCCTTTATAGCTTTCCTACCCAGATCATTCCTTGGGGAAGGTAAGGTGTTCTCTGTGGGAGGCTAGTGATTGCTCGTAAGAATGTGTTCTATGCTAGTGAGAGCTGATTCACGTTTTCTAATCCCTACAGCTCCGCCCCATTGAGGGCTGAACTCACCACTTTGCTATCATAAATTTGAAGAGCCGGGCTGATGGGCTTCGTCAAAGAGGTCTTAACTTCCTCTCTAAGAGTGCCAAGCAACTGATGGTGCGGTGTGTCATGGCTTCAATATGAAGCTTCCACTTCATGTCCTTATGAAGTTTGATGCCCAGATAGACAAAAATGTCCATCTGCTCCAGGGGGAGCCCATCCATCACTATTTTCCCCCTGTAAGATCGATGCTGGTTGAATGTCTTGAGTTTTGTCTTTGCCACATTGATTTTCAGGCCTCTCAAAAGACAAAACTCTTCATAGCGGTTATGGGCATGCTGCAATCCACTAGGTGTTTTATAGATTATCAGCATGTCATCCCTATACTCTATATCTATGAGCAATACTACAATTCCAAATGACGCGTTCATCGCCGACGTTAAGTCAGACACCTACCCCCACACAATAACGCCACTACCCTCCGAAAGGCAACATAAGAGAAAGCTGGGGGAACCTACAGTTACATTTGGGTTGGGGGAATACTTGCATCAATGTAGAGGCAAGGGGGTACGGGGACAATAGTTCCAATAATTCAGACACAAAAGGGGGGCTGGGTGGCTAATACTCCCAGCAATATCCATCCAAAATTGGGAGGTGGAGGTCTAACACTTCCAGCAAAGCAGAGTTGAAACTGGGGTTGGGGGCTAATACCCCCTGCAATGTATAGGCAAATTATGGATTGTGGGGAAAATACCCCCAGCAATGTAGAGGCAAATTGTGGGTTGTGGGGCAAATATCCGCAGTAATGTTGAACCAATCTGGGGTTTGGGTGGCAAATACCCCCAGCAATGTTGAGCCAATCTGTGGTTTGGTTGGAAAATACTTCCAGCAATGTTCTGCCAACCTGTGGTTTGGGTGGCAAATACCCCCCGCAATGTTGATGCAAATCTGGGTTTTGGGGTGCAAATCCCCCAGTAATGAAGATACAAATCGGGGTATTGGGATGCAAATACTCCCAGTAATGTAGAAGCAAGTCCGTGTTTGGGGGACAAATACCCTCAGTATTGGAAATGAAAATCTGGGGTTTGGGGGCAAACACCCCCAGCAATATTGAGCAAATCTGTGGTTTGGAAGGCAAGTACCCGCTAATCTGGATTTTGGAGGGCAACCCCCAGAAATATAGAAGCAAATCTGGGGGTTGGGGGCAAATACCCCCAGTAATGCAAATGCAAATCTGGGGTACAAATACTCCCAGTAATGTAGATGCAAATCTGGGGTTAAGGGTGCAAATACCTCCAGTAATGTAGATGCAAATCTGGGTATTGGGGTGCAAATACACCCATTAATGTAGATGCAAATCTGTGTGCAAATGCCCCCAGTAATGTAGATGAAAATCTGGGATTTCGGGGCAAATACCCCCAGCAATGTGTATGTGAAGAATGTAACTGGTGCTCATGCAAAGTGCCTCAATACCTACAGGTGGAGCACATATTGCAGGAATGTCTGAATAAACAAACACAAAAGTAATTTTCCATGAAATGCATTCCCATATTGTTGCAGCAAAAGTAACTTCCAACTTTGAGGCATGGGCAGAGTGGAGCTGTAAATGCTCTAGGAACTGTTAGAAAACAAACAAAGCCTCACCATCTACTAAATGGTCCCTTAAAAACCTGTGAAATACTGGGGGCGGATGTGCAAACAAGACAGACCAGTCACCTACAGCAGCTCAAGAAGTATATGTGTGTGTGTGGGGGGACGCTGTCTCAACCTGGGCTAACACACACAATGGGGGCTAAAGCCCATAGAGCACTGTGGGTGTTGAGTCCAATCAGAAAGTGTTCAGCATACCCATGGATTGGCCTTGCTGGCAATTGAGCATTGGTTGATGGGCTGATGCACCAGGGTCCCATGTGGGCCACGGTTTTGGTGCCTTAGTAAACCATACCAAGAGACTGACTCACTTGCACAGTCCCCACAACACCACTGCAATGTGGTGCCAGGATTTCTCAGCTCACCAACTGTGCTGTATATTAAGACTAGTGGACAGCCTTTGGAACATACTCACCTTGGTGCACTGATTTACATGTCTTGACAGAGGTAGTGTCATCACCCCCACACAACCATCCCTTTCAGGTCATGGCAGGTGCAGGGAGCTTGCATTGCCCGTAGGGGTCTGGCAGGGAGTCAAGTCACATCTGGACAGTCTGACCTACACACCACCCCCTTGATCAGCAGCAGTGTGCCTTTTTAAAAAAAAAACATTGACAGGTAAAAACACAGAGTCCAGAATAAAAGAGATGATCACAGATTGTGTGGCAATTACTTTCAGAGGGCCTGAGCATCATTGTGATCCCAATCCGAACATGGGTCTATAGCATGTTGTGTATGCACAATGGGAGAATGTCATCATCAGGTAGGTACCATTTACATGCTAAGTACTAGGGGAAACACACATTTGATGGTGGAACATGAATTGCCATAACCACACATATGTATGTTTCACAAAGTGAATACATGACTTCACCACAACATACACTGAAACATTACAGGGCAACAGAACTACAATGTACTCACAATAGTAGGACAGTGCGATGCATCTGTGTACAGTAAAGCCAAAAGGATACTGACCCACTGAACACACATATTCACAGACCCAGCCACTCAGTACCGATTTCAGTACCTTCCACTACAACAACACAGAAGTGGTTGTGTCACAGTCATAATAAAAATATTTGTAGACAAAATCCACCTGGGATTTGAAAGAAGCATGGGCTAACAACAATGTATGATACAGTCCCCATGGGTGACTGGTGCCGCTGCACACAATTTCTCATCTGTATGTGTCTACGGTCATCTTTGGAGAATGTCATTCACAGCAATTCTGCATTTAGATCCTCAGGCTGTAGTGTGTGCTGCAAATTAATAATCCTGTTTTGAATGTGCAGATTGTGTCCTGCACAGTAGTAGGAGTATGCATGAGTCTCAGGACATAGGATCTAGAAACAGGGTTGGTGTGTCTAGTGCCCAGCTCATTGTGTAAAATAAGCTGCCAGCATGGGTGAGGATGCTGGGGGGGGTCGCTCAATCTGTGGCTCACCAACACAATTGACACAGTCATCCTCAAGCTAAGGGTTATGGGTACATCTTGTGAGGATGGAAGACATGTGCAGAACAAAGTCTGCTTTGCTCACATTTGGCACTGAAACACTGTCGAAAAATGAAAGGAGACCTTCAACAAACACATAATACCATCAGGCACTAAGGCTGTATTTAATGGGTACAACAGGAGCCCTCATGGACACACACGAGGGCTACCCTGGCAAAATCAGATCAGAGGTACCAAAATTTAGAGAATGCAAACATTTATGGAACAGGGTGTACTGTTCCAGAGTCAAATGTGGGGTTGCTTACAGTGTAATGTGTTTTCCTCAGGACAACCAGAGATATCATCACAATGACCCTATCTCCCTTGGTGTCCCCATCCCCATACCTTGGACATTCAAAGTCAGAAAGGCAGCAATAACCATGCATGTGAAGTGTACTGACAAGTGTGGGCATGCTTTTGGGAGTAGTCTTAACCCAGCTGGCACAACAACACACATCCATGACTTAAACACTGATGGGGCTGTACCCCTATAAGGAATGGACTGCCATCCAATGTTCAGGAATCATGACTTTGCAAATTTAGCAATCACCACATCCATCCCAAGGCAGTTTTCAAGGACAAGAATGGCCAATAACTGAGTACAACTACCTACAAGTGGTAATACGCCACATATGCTAACACACAACTCAGACAAGGCAAGGCTAGGTGGAGTGATGCCACTAGGTCTTGCATATGACAGTGTACTCAGAGTGGACATTAACACACTCAGTCATGAACATCCATTGGTAAACAGCAAGCTGCAGACAACACATTTCAAATCTTCATATTCACTCAGACAACAGTTTTTGACTACTTACATACACAAAATATACACATATGTACATATCAACACTACCTCATTGCCTGCATGAACTCTACTTGTGCAGGTATGTTCCCTCTCACATACACCTCAAAGTACATGCTCAACTTTCAAAAACTATCATACACACAAGCACGTCTTAATCCCCCTCTGGTGCAGCTAGATGGAAAAACATGTCTGTCCCGCAAGCTACAGCCTTGTACTCAAACTTTTCAAACTCTATTCTCACAATCTCACACTGACGCTTCCCTTCTCACATTTACACCTACATGCACAGCACCACTCTTCATCACTATGTACACAACTCTCACATACATGACATGCACACAATGTACTCTACTCATCACCTCCTCAGTAAACATCAACTGTAACTTGTCAAAAGGACCACGCTCATCACCAGTTGCACCCTCAGTAATGTCTTGGACTGCACTCATGTCACAACGTGCAGCATCACCCCCACTCAGACATGCACACTTTGCACATCACCACATATTACAACAAGACACTTACATTGCTCAGTGGATATGTCTTCAGTCATTCACATATCACGGCACACCCACCCTTCTCTGCTTAAGTTCTTCAGATTGTAATTTCTAAAACACATGCATAAACATGCAAAAACAACATACCTCAACTATACGACACCTCACATGTCACCAGACAGGACCCTACATTACATTAACTGGTGTATACCCTGTACATACACTTATCCACTTTTTAAAAATAATAAGTTAAACTTTGTCTCACTGTGGCACCTCAACATATGACTACCATGCTCCATATCCCCATTGACTAATGCACATCAACAACTATCCTCACAAATTTAAACTGCGCTGTTACAGTCATCTATCACAACAGTGCCACAGACTACAGCTCACTTTTCCTGCCAGAATCCAACCTTGTCTAGATTGCGACATCCCTATCACATCTACCTATTTCTACCAAAGAGTGCACAAGATTTAACTACTCCAACAAGGTCGCATACTGTGAATCACACACCCAAATTTAAAACCAATCACATTGTGACAACGTGAATTCTCTACGTCTCCTACACAAGAACTACCTATGAACTCAACTCATACCTAACACTCTCTGTCAACTTACAAATTTGTCCAGCTCCCATTATGTAGGAGTTCCCACTCCATTTCAATTTATTTTTTTTGTCCTCATTACGCAACAGATTAAAGTTAGGAGATTATCTGGGTCCCCTCTCTTGAGACGACCTTTCTTTGATTGTTTGTGGATCTAGGGCCACATCCTTCCGGGGTTTCAGAGAGAGGAGCCTTTTACTTCCATATACTTTTAAGAAGAAGGATTCGTTTTTCAATGGGGGGTGAGCTAGCCATTATGGCTACTCTTACAAGCCTTCATCTGATGTTGTTGCATTCACGTAATCATTGGACTTGGTGAGTTAAGCAAGTGTATACTAAAATATTTACAGGACCCAACTAAATCAAACCTAATGAAACTCTTCCCATATCTCTCAGAATTTATATTTCTTAGAGAATAGCTTCTTTTTTCTATCCAAATTATGTATCTTTAAAATTGAAGCTAGCCATTCACTGTATGTCGGAGGGATAGGGCTTGTCCATTTTATACAGACCTCCCTCCTTGCCAGGAGGATCAACATAAAGATTAGGTTTTCCTGGGCTTTAGTTAATATTCTTGAAACATTTATGCCCATCACCCCAAAAATAACTAGGTCTATACTTACAGTTAGTTGTCTTCCCATTACCCCATCTAAGGTGATACCCACATCCTTCCAGAAATCATCGAGACTGGGACACTGCCAGAACATATGCTGGTCGTCGGCCTTCTGTAATCCATATTTTGGGCAGCTCCTCACTGTGGACTCGTTCAGTTTGGATAATCTTTTCGGAGTCCAGTAGGCTCTATGAACGGTGAGTAAATGATTTCTTTTAAAAGCAGCAGAAGTTACAATCGCCAGCATTTGTTCATAGATACTTTCCATATATTATTCGTATTCAGCGTCGGCAGGTCTTTCCCCCAGATACTCTCTGGAATTCGGAAGTCCTCCTCCCCTGCTGAAATTAGGGCCCAATACCAGAAGGAAACTTCTTTCAAGAACGGCTTCTTGTCCAGCATCTTTATTTCTAGGGAGATGTTACCTTTTCTGGTTTCTTTGAGTGACTTGGACCAGCTCAGAAGTTGGTAGTATTTAAATTTCGATAGTGTGGAATTCGTACGTTCTGATAATATTTCCCAATCAAGAAGCTCATCCTGAAACAAGAGTTGCCCCCATTCCAGTAATCCTGCTGATTTTAAGGGCGTCGCTAAGCTGTCCTTAAGGCAATCCGGTGTTGTCTGGGAGTCCCAGATCGGTGCCTTATCGCTATAGAAGGGGATATTCAGTGTGGATCTAACACAATACCGGTGACCGTGTTGGATCCGTCTGAAGCGGTCGCTCCCCACGCTCCCTGACCATCCCTGGTGCCCATTACTCTGTGTGGTATCGTAGCGCTTGGTGCCTGGTATCGTAGCGCTTGATGTTGTATCTTTGTCTGTAACTTTGTAATATCGTAACGCTTGCCGCCTAGTGTCATGGCGCTTGCCGCTAATTGTTGTACCTTGCTCTCTGACCTAACTCCCATTGTTGCACTGCTCGCATCACCTATAGAATTGTTTTATGCCTCTGCGTGCCGCTTCCACTGCCCAAAACGTAGCATAGCTCCGGTGGTGCCCCTGTTTCGCTTGTTGCTTGTACTGCCATTTTGTTTGTTGACTCCTGGCCCGTCCCTCCCCCCCGCTCCTGCCTCCCAGCTGCTCCTCCCTCGCACTAAAGATAAAGCTTATCCCTCCTCGACCAGCGCTGTGATCGTGTTGGATCTGTCTGAAGCGGTCGCCCCCCACGCTCCCTGACCATCCCTGGTGCCCATTACTCTGTTTGGTATCGTAGCGCTTGGTGCCTGGTATCGTAGCGCTTGATGTTGTATCTTTGTCTGTAACTTTGTAATATCGTAACGCTTGCCGCCTAGTGTCATAGGGCTGGCCGCTAATTGTTGTGCCTTGCTCTCTGACCTAACTCCCATTGTTGCACTGCTCGCATCATCTATAGAATTGTTTTATGCCTCTGCGTGCCGCTTCCACTGCCCAGACCGTAGCATAGCTCCGGTGGTGCCCCTGTATCACTTGTTGCTTGTACTACCATTATGTTTGTTGACTCCTGGCCCGTCCCTCCCCCCCCGCTCCCGCCTCCCAGCTGCTCCTCCTTTGCTCCGCCCCCTCCAATATCCATTTATGACAGATGCTTTTGCGCGCAGCGGTCGCGCCCCATGCGCGCCAAAGGCGCGCCAAAGGTAAACCCGTCTAAACCCATCCGCGCCTGGACCACGTCCAGCGCCAGACCCCCTGGCCCTCGCAAAACACACTCCACCCGCATAACGTATGATGCCGCAACTCTCTTTGCCCTTAACCCCGGACGCAAACCACAATGCTGCGTAGCTATCCCAGGACACACCCACGGACCATTCGCCTGCCACTCCTGCAAGTTCGCCTGCATCAGGACTCACACCAAATCCTCCTCCTCCAAACACAGCTCCGACTCTAACCACCTGAAGTGCATCCTGCTGAACACCCGCTCGGTCCACAAACACGCCACTGAACTCTGGGACCTACTGGACACTACATCGCCGGACGTCGCCTTCCTTACAGAAACTTGGATGAACGCCTCATCAGCGCCCGACATCGCCATAGCCATTCCGGACGCCTACAAGATCATCAGAAAAGACCGCACCAACCAAACAGGTGGAGGCATCGCCATCATCCATAAGAACACCATCCGAATTACGACCAGCTCAGACGATAACATCGCGACCGCCGAACACCTTCACTTCCAGATCCACACCGACCCCAGGTCCACACTTAGAGGCACCCTCATCTACAGACCACCAGGAACACGCACACAATTCAACGAAGACATCACTGACTTCATCAGCCCACATGCCCTCACCTCCAAGAACTACATCCTACTAGGAGACCTCAACTTCCACCTGGAAAAGAACAACAACAGCAACACCACCACCCTTCTGGACAACCTGGCCAATCTCGGACTCAAACAACTTGTTGACACCCCCACCCACTTAGCCGGACACACGCTCGACCCTATCTTCACCTCCAGTAAACACATCTCCTTCGATCACACCACAACTCTCCATTGGATGGACCACAGCTGCGTTCACTTCAGCTACAAAAAGACCACAACCCACATCCCACCACAACCTATTCCTCGAAGAAACTGGAAAAAAATCACCACCGACCAACTCTTCACATCACTGAACCTAAACCCCCCCGCCATATCATCAGACCCAAACCAAGCTGCCACCAAACTCACACAATGGATCACTCACAGCGCAGACGAATTAGCACCCTTTAAAAACCATCAGATCAAACAAGGCAACAAAAAGCCCCCCTGGTTCAACGATGACCTTAAGAAATCCAAGAAGCTATGTCGTACCCTCGAGAAAACCTGGAGAAAAAACCCAACCACTAACAACCTGACCACCTTCAAAGACGCCACCCGCAAACACCACCAATTGATCCGATCCACCAAGAAATCAGCATTCAAGGATCAACTCGACAACAACGCCCACAACAGCAAGGAACTATTCAACATCGTCAAAGAGTTCACCAACCCCACTGCCGGCTCCAACGACATCACTCCCTCCCAAGTCCTCTACGACTCTCTATCCTCTTTCTTCCACAACAAAATCGCCGACATTCACAACAACTTTGAAAACCTGTCCGAAGAACAATCCACTCCACCCACCTCCGAACCAAAACAGCACTCTCACAACCTTTGCGCCTGGAACCCAATCACTACTCAAGACACCATCCGCCTGATAAACTCCATCCACTCAGGTTCACCAACTGACCCATACCCCCACCACATCTTCAACAAAGCAGACTCCATCATCGCACCCCATCTTCACGACGTCATCAACTGCTCCTTCAACTCCGCTACCTTCCCAGAAAGCTGGAAACATGCCGAACTCAGCGCCCTTCTGAAGAAACCCACAGCGTACCCCTCTGAACTTAAAAACTACCACCCCATCTCACTCCTCCCCTTCTCGGCCAAAGTCATCGAGAAAGCCGTCAATAGTCAGCTCGCCGCCTTCCTTGAATCCAACAACTCACTCGACTCCTCACAGTCCGGCTTCCGAGCCAAACACAGCACCGAAACCGCCCTCATCGCTGCTACAGACGACATCCGAAAGCTTCTGGACAACGGAGAAACAATTGCCCTCATCCTACTTGACCTCTCCGCCGCCTTCGACACAGTCTGTCATAACACCCTCATACATCGCCTCAGCAACGCCGGAATACAAGGAAAAGCTCTGGACTGGATCATCTCATTCCTCGCCGGAAGAACCCAGAGAGTCCGCCTCCCCCCATTCAAATCAGAGGCCACCAAAGTCATCTGCGGCGTACCACAAGGATCATCACTCAGTCCCACCCTCTTCAACGTGTACATGAGTCCCCTCGCTTCCATCGCACGACAACACAACCTCAACATCATCTCCTACGCAGACGACACCCAGCTGATCCTCTCCCTTACCAAAGACCCAAACACCGCCAAAACCAACTTACACGAAGGAATGAAAGAAGTAGCCGAATGGATGAAGAACAGCCATTTAAAACTAAACTCGGACAAAACGGAAGTCCTCATCTTAGGATCATCCCCCTCTGCATGGGACAACTCATGGTGGCCACCGGCCCTGGGAACCGCACCCATACCAACGGACCACGCACGCAACCTTGGCTTCATCCTAGACTCCTCCCTCTCGATGACCAGACAAGTCAACGCCGTCTCATCATCCTGCTTCAACATCCTACGCATGCTCAAAAAAATCTTCCGCTGGATCCCACCGAAACAAGAAAGACAGTCACCCACGCACTAGTCACTAGTCGACTAGATTATGGAAACTCCCTTTACGCCGGAACCACAGCCAAACTACAGAAAAAACTCCAACGCATCCAAAACGCCTCAGCCAGACTCGTACTGGACATCCCCCGTCAAGCACACATTTCTGGTCACCTGAAAGATCTCCACTGGCTTCCCGTCAACAAGAGAATAACGTTCCGTCTCCTCACCCACGCACACAAGGCCCTCTACGACCTAGGACCCGAATGCCTCAACAAACGACTGTCCTTCTACATACCCACCCGTCAACTACGTTCATCCAATCAAGCCCTCGCCGCAATCCCGCGTATCAATAGATCCACCATGGGAGGAAGATCTTTCTCCTTCTTGGCGGCCAAGACCTGGAATTCTATCCCCACTCACCTCCGCCTTACACAGAACCACCTCTCCTTCAGAAAGTAGCTAAAGACCTGGCTGTTCGATAAATAGTGTACCCACCCTCACCCTCACTCAAGCGCCTTGAGACCCTCTGGATGAGTAGTGCGCTATACAAATTTCTGAACTTGAACTTGAACTTGAACAATACCACAACCTAGCAGCTGACTTCAAGGTCTTCAGTTTAATTTTTTTAAAACATTTCGGGTGGCCAAATTTATACAAAAAATGGCTGGTGTTATTTGTTTGTTTCTGTAGAAATATTGGGTAGTTCTCGTAAGGGCCCAACAACGTCCTACTAGATTTGAATTGAAAGACCCTGCAGTGTTCTAAGAGATCAGGACTAGCCAGACCTCCCTGCTCCTATTTTCTCCTTATTTTATGCCAGGCGATTCTTGGTCTTTTAGAGGACCAAATAAAAAAAGATAGATCTCCCTGAATCTTTTTTATATATTCTCTTTTAAACTCCAAAGGGATAAAGCTAAAGATAAAAGTGAATTTCGGCAAGATTGACATTTTTATAATATTCGATTTGCCCAGGAATGTTAATGGTAACCCACTCCACACTTTCAACAGCCTTTTTAACTCAACTTCTATTCTATGAATATTAGTTTGGGTTACTTTGTCAAGGTCCTTTACGAGGTCAATACCCAAATATCTTATTTTTTCCTTACTAAAGGGCAATGTAAATTCCTCACTCCAGCTCATAGTTTCAGTTTTAATTGGATTTATCTGATAACCAGATAGTTTCCCAAAACTAATCAGAATCTCCTCTGTTGCTTTAAGGGCCTCCTTTAAATCCGAAGTAAAAATCATGAGGTCGTCAGCATAAAGAGCTACCTTCTTGTGCCACCCTTGATAATGAAAGGGGGAGATTGAAGGGAGATTCCTAAGGCATTCTGCCACTGGCTCAATATAAAAATTAAAGAGCAGGGGAGAAAGGGGGCATCCCTGGCGAGTTCCTCTGCCGATCTGAATGTTTTCAGTTAGGTTGCCGTTAATTATTAATTTTGCTTTGGGAGAGTTATAGATGTTTTCTATCATTTTTAAAATGTTTTCCCCTAGATTACATTTTTTTACAACCTCGCTTAGATAGCTCCAGTTAACTCTATCGAACGCTTTAGCAGCGTCAATTGTGATTATCGATAGAGGAAGTTTCTCAGTAGTGGCATTATCTATTGCTCTAATCAACTCATGGGTAAGCTCTTAAAGGTGTCTTCCTGCCACGAAGCCCTGTTGGTTAGAATTTATCAGTGCCCCCGCAAATTTCCCCAATCTTTTAGCCATGACTTGGGTGAAGATCTTATAATCACAGTTTAAAATGGATATTGGGCAGTAGGACTCACATTTTTTCGGATTTTTACCCGGTTTTAAAAGAATGGAGATGGTTGCATCATTCCATGTCTCTGGGATTTTACCATTATCCAAAAAGATTTTATTGAAAAGGGCTGTTAAGTGGGGAACCAGTGTGTCTTTTAATTTCATATAGAAATCATTTGGGAGGGCGTCAGGGCCTGCTGCCTTTCCTCTTTTTAAGTTTTTTATAACTCCATCTACTTCATGAGTTGTTATTTCGCTATTTAAAATATCCTTCTCTTCAGGGGATAGGATGGGGATATTTTGTGCGTCTAGAAAGTGTGTTATTTCTTCGACTTTCGGGTTACAATCTTCTGTATAAAGGTTTGAAAAGAAGGCAGAGAATTCCTGTTTTATTACCGCCTCATCAGTTCCATTCTGGGAAATGTCGATTGGATCAATACTACCGATTTTGTTTCTAGCTTGATCTGTTTTGGTCTTCCAGGCAAGCATTTTCCCACATCCCTCTCCATATTCGTAGTGGGCGAGATTACTACACTCCCATCTCTCTCTGATTTTACCCTCTAGTATAGCCAATAAGCTTTCTTTTAGTTTTAACCTTTCCTTTTCCAGTTCTTGACCTCTCGGGGATGAAACATCTGAGGATATCTGCTGATCCAGAGTTTTTATATTATCTTCTATTTTCTGGATCTCTCTTTTAAACTCCCTTGATTTATGTATAGTCAGACCACAGATCTTGCCCCTTATTACTGCTGCTTATATGCCTCCCATACCATTTGAGGTGGGGCGCTTTCGTTGTTATCCTCAAAATATAACTCTGTTTCTTGTTTGAGTTGGTCAATAATTAGGGGGTCTAAAAGAGCTGAATGGTCCAACGTCCATCTCGGTATTGTTATGTCATCTTTTATTTTTAACGTGATTTGAACGGCAGAGTGGTCGGAGAGATGGGCGGGAAGATGGATTACAGGCTGAGTATTCTCTAGTAACCCTTGATCTATTAGAAAATAGTCAATCCTAGATTGTAATCCAAGTTTCTTATTTTTAAAGGTAAATTTGTCTTGCTTAACACCCTTACCTTTCCATATGTTGATTAGGTTTAGGTCCCTTTTATACACTTCCAGCCACTCTCTCATTTTTGGCAAACATGCCTGTTTACCTCTAGGGTACCGATCAACTTTTGGATCTAGAGTGATATTAAAATCTCCGCCCATAATCACTGGAGATGTTGGCGAGATCAATTGGGAGTATAAAGACTGAAGTGGGGTAGGATCATCTATATTTGGTCCGTAATAACCAACCACAGTAAATGCATCGCCGAGTATGCTGACATTGGCTATCGACCATCTCCCCTTTGGGTCTGATTCAGATGATGTTATTCTTGCTTTTAGGGATTCTTCTAAGGAGGATGGCCATGCCTTTTATGACACACTCTTGGTTGGTGCATATGTAGGAGTCAACCCAGTGAAGGGTTTTCATTATCTCTTCCCACTCTTTTTTAACAGGTGTGTTTCCTGTAGAATTAAAATCTCACTATCGATAGATTTCAAGTATTCAAGGATTTTCCGTCGCCTGGTCTTAGTTCTTAGCCCATTGACATTCCAGGGAGTTATTTTTATATATCTAAGATTTTTTCCCATCTCTTCCTGGCTTAAGTCGGCTTTCATCATTATTAAGCCAGGCCCTGCTTATCTCCTTTCCTATGAGGTCAACATTTTGCTGAGGACATTTTTTTGTATTTTTCCCTACTTTGCTCCCATCTCCTGTGTGCCCCCCCCCCTTTTCCCTCCAGTGTGTACATTAAATCAAATGAGGATGTGCAAAATGAAAAGAAGAGAAGAAAAAGGAAGACACGGGGGCACCCTCCCACCCTGGGGAAGCCTCCCTTTCCTTTGGGCCTTAATTCTAGCCCTCTTCGGACCCCGTGCCTGAGAAGATAAGTTCTGTGAGAGTGCTGCTGCTGCTGTTTCATCACTAATGATTACATTTTTTTCGTGTATCCAGGAATGTGAATGTATCTGGGTCTGGACACGCATCTGATCGAGGAGTGTTTCGACTTCTTGAGGATCTCTAATGTTATACATCTTATTCTTCCACATGATCCTAAGGGAGGCCGGGAACTTCATTTGGACAGTTGTCCCAAGTGCTTTTAGTTCGGGCATTTTTTGACCCAGCTCCCATTGCCTGTCTCGTGTCACTTTCACAATGTCGGATCGGATCTTAAAGGACCAGTCATCGTTGCTATACGCCCCGCTTTTTAGGGCCTCACTGAGAATTTTCTCTTTAAGAGTGTAGGTTTTAACATTTATTAGAATCTTTCTTGGATGTTTCCTCTCCTTAGATTTCCCAAAAGGGTCCCGATGCACTCGCTGAATGTCATCTTCCAGGCCAGAGGTTTTACTCCATGGAAAGTGCTCTTCTATAAGTGCTATTATGAATTTCTTTATATCCGACCCTTCTCGCCCTTCTGGAACATTGAGAAATCTGAGATTGCACCTTCTGGACTGATTTTTTAAAGCTTCTAACTTTTCGTCGATACTTTTGTCCTTTGCCTTTAAGGTTATAATATCCTTCTGAGTTAGCTCTACTTTCCTAGAGTTAGACCCTCCACTTCTGCTTCCATTGAGGAGACTCTATCATTTAAAGCTATTAGTTTGGAGTCCAAAGATTTGAATCTTTCATGGAATTTGTTCTGGTTGTCTTCAGATATTTTAAACCTAGACCTCATCTCGTCTAGCATTTTTTTAATATAGCATCCGTACTGCTTCGTGAGTCACCCTGCGGATTAGTAGGAGGACTTTTAGAGGGGCTGTTTGGCACAACTCTAGTGGGGCCCTGAGGTGGGCATTGAGCATGACTCGGGTTCTGACTAGAAGGCAAGCTCTGGGTTATGGTCTGAAATGGGGTCTGGGTCTGCAACCCTTCCTGTAGCTGTTCTGCTAGCTCCCTTGTGAGAACATCTGTGGGGGCATTAGTTGGAACGTCCAGAGCTTCTGTTAGAGCCGGGAGGACAGAGCTTTCCATGTTGAATTTATGGCCGCTCTTTTTCTTTCTCTAATTCTCCACGATTTAAATTCTGAGCCCGTACTTGCACCTCAAAATAGGACCTTAGCGAGAGAGTGATTTTAATTTTAACGGTTTTACCCCCTTCACCTACCTCCCGGTTATTTCCTACCAACACCTTTCTGTTTAGAGGTTTGCCAACCTGCAATTTCGGGGCTTTCTGTGAGATTCTTTTTGTGATTCGTGGGATAACGGGCTGTTTAGCCGCAGGGGGTAAATTTGCCTTAAGGAACTGCCTGCTCCTTAGATAGTACGAAGACCTTCCCCTCAGTTCAGGGTCTGCTGTAAATCCTTTATCCGTTTCAAGCGCACTTTTTCCTGCTTCTAGAACGCGATTATTATCAGAAGGTAGGTCTAATAAATTGGATGTTGGATGGGTTGTATTATCTGTACTTCCCCTTTCCCCCTCCACTTTTGCTGCAAGGAGCCTACCTACAGTGTTTATGTACTGGTAGGACGAGGGACAGAAAGGAGGGCATAGTTTCCTATCTGATGCATCTATTAATGCCTTTATCGGATAGTCAGCCAGATTAAGCTCTCCCAAATTGTTTAACCTGCTCAAAAATTTTAAGTTGAAAAAAGAGTCTGCTGATTGCACCCCGTTCTGAGGCTGTAACAAGTCCAAGCCAGACCGATCTCCTGGGCAAACCCTTAAGCTTTTAGAATCCCTAGAATGCAGAACCTGTCTGTCCCGTGCCTCAGCTCCCCTGATTTACCTCTAAAAAACACAGAAATCCGGCTCACTGCTCTCCTGCAGTTTTGTCGAGCCCGTGATGCCGCCTCCCACCAGCCGGCGTTTACTCTGATTGCTGATTCCCGGATGAGTGATCCCTGCTGAGGTGAGCGAGGTGAGCGAGGACCTTCCCCCAGCACTCCCGAGGCAGCGCCGGCAGCCTCAATCAGGACTCCTGAAGAAAATATCATACCTTTGGTCTGTGGCCCCCCGCCTTTGGTGAGTCCTTCTGCGAGATACGGATGCCCCCACAAGATTGCTAAATGCGATGCGACGTAATGCGCTCCCCTCTCTGCCGTTCATCAGCGCGTACAGCTGCGTGTGGGCGTAGGCGTCGATAGAGAGGAGACAGAGGAGTAAAGTTTCATTTTGTAAAGCCTTGCAATTCTTCGGATATATTACTCCCCAATGTGCTCCACAATCCCAAAAATATCCGATCTGTCAAAGTCAGCAGCACCTCTCGGCTTACAACAACATTTTACACAGCCCAGGCATGGAGCTCCCGACCGGGCTTATCGACCGACCGCCATCTTCCTCCACACCACCCCACTCCATTTCAATTTTGTAAACACTACTCTCTCTCAACCCTACCTTTGTGTGAGCTACCTTAGCACATGCAACATTAACCTTGCAAAACACACCTGCAGCTGGGTTTCACATTCAAAACTCCACATTCTCACATGTGTGGCAACTAAGAGCATGGATGTGACACTGGCTCCAGTAGCATCTGCACAGCAGATAGACACACAACACTCATGTGCACTCACTGTTCACTCGGCTCATCATATGTATCACAGGGCAATCTGACAGACGTAACAGTACGCCTAGTCCAGCTCTATCTGATCTGGAACAGCATCAAGCATAGCTCAAAAGGCCACCATGGGCACTCATGCACAAATGACAACCTGCACACAAATCATATGCTCAACTGCAACAGATATGTGCTTGTCAAAATGGAAATCAAACTTCGACAGACAAAACACATCATCAACATGATGTACCCAAAATATTCAGGATGGCATGACTCACATATGAATAAGAAAGCACTTGACCATTAAGAGCACAGACACATTGCAGAACTGGAATATCTGCAGAAAGTGTAGTTCTTGGAGGCTACAGGTTTAGAAGACTGTGAGAATACAGTTCACCTTACACTCACCATGGGTTCAGGAAATGTATCAGATGAGTACACAGCCATGAAGGGAATTTGGCTACAGTGACATGTTGCCTGTGGTAAGATTGTCATTGCCACTAGTCCACCGGATGTAAAGAAGACACAGCCATGGGTCCGCTACCATCAATTCACATACAAGTATTGTATCATTACTTTATGTACATGGGTGTGTCCAAGGTCACTACCACTTAGTCAAAATCCATATGTACCCTGGTGTATCGATGAGACGGGTGTCTTTCTGTACATCAGAAACATATGCAGCATGCTCCTCCTAAACTGTTGCATTTTGAAACACAAGCACTATGTTGACATGTATAAGGATGACCTATTTGCAATTGTTATTTAAAAAAGGAAATATTTGGGACTTCATGTCATTCTCATAGCCGCAACTCCTATGGACGATGACACCCAGCAAATGTAGACACCAAAATCTTGAAGAGAGACTGCACATACTCCGTGGACCATTTGCAATACATGTCTTATTGACATCATTGTAGCCTCACACTACTCATTGTACATTAATCACAATTAACTCAAATAAAATTTGTGGGACACAGAGATCAGCAATTAAAAACTTCAAACAGCATTTAATCTGCTTGACAAGGCAGAAACTTTGGATAACAGGAGGCCAATGGCCAGTCCATAAATGTTCATATGCCCAATGGGAACAAACAACGTTCCCATTGATTCTTGCATGCACTGAAACTGCAAGGGCTCACCTTCCCTGCGAACGGCCTCTAGGGGCATGCCAGGCACCAAAGGGACCAAACTAGGGAGGTATGGTTTGGGCTTTAAGAGGGATGGGATTAGGAGGGGTGTGTGGGTCACTGAAGTGGTTGGGCCAGATTGAGGGGGTGGTGGTTCCACTGCAGTGGTAGTTTCAGACTGAAGGGTGAACATGTGTAGTGAGAGGACTTGATGGAGGGGGGAAGGGATTTTGGGGATGGTATAACCCTTAGGGGAATGTACAGGGATAGGGATGGACTCAGACTATTTAGAGGTGAATTTCAGGTGCGTGAGGAAGTGGTCTGTGCTTTGGAAGTATGGGTTGGTGGAGGGGTTTTGGACTTGGTAGACCATTGGGATTTGCGGGGGATTTTGGGCTTTTTTGTTTTTTAGGGAGGTGGGGCTGCAGGTTTACATTTCAGGGGTGGGTTGCCTCTGCTTCTTGGGAGGGGTATGGATGGGTCAGTAGGGAAGAGTCCAAGTCATACAGGAAGAGTTTTTGGGCAGAGGGGGACACAGGAGAGGCAAAGGGAGAGTTGTGGATGCAGAGGGTTCTGAGGTTTGCGGAGTGTCCATGGATACATGGGTACCACCTGCTAGTATGTCCATGGTGGTGAGTGTGCTGTTTTGTGCTGTGGTGAGTGTTTGGCCTTATATATGTGTGTGTTTGTGTTTCGTGTGTGATTGTTGAGGTGTGTGCATGTTTGTGTTTGTGTGTGCTTGGGTCAGGGAGGGTAGTTGGGAGTGTGGATGGAGAAGAGGTAGGAGGTGGGACTGACTGCTAGAGCTGGGATATTAGTGTTGTCAGTATGGAGACCAAAGCCTGATTGATCTGTGTAGGGCAGACATGTCCAAGTGGATGCCCTCAAGGAATTATACCATTTGTGTGAGGTGAGTGGTATGCACCTAGAGGACATTCAGCACTGCTATCTGGCCCACACAGATCTGCCTCAGTATGTCAATGGCTTCAACACTGAGGGCAGTAGGAGAGACAGGGGCAGGGGGTGAAGTGCCTGGCCAAAGGAGACGTTCCCCCTGCCACGGAAACTGGGCCTGGGAGCAGTTGGGAGGGCAGAGATGGGAGTGGTGGTGATAGTGGACTCTCAGGTTGTGGATCCAGTCAATGACTCTGCCACCATCATATGGGAGTCTTCACTGGAGCTGTGATCTAATTCAGAGCCTGCTAATGTAGTTGCAGACCTGCCCCTGGTAGGCTCCCCTCACCCTCTCTGTCACTGGGTCCCTCCTCCTCTGGATCATCACTGTATCAAGACTGACGTACTGCTCCCACTACATCCGTGCCATGGTCTCCTCCGCTGGCCAATGATGATGACACTGTAAAAAAAGAATGAAAAAGAATTACAAAAGTCAGCCGTATGTATTTGACACATAGGTAACATCACAAATCCTCACAGATCCAAAAACAAATCATATTGAGTAGTGCTATTACCTCTTGTTACATTACCATGCATGGCACTTGTTCATCTGCCAGTTAACCATTGTTTCCACATACATGATGTTATAAGCAACATTGGGTATATCAACATCAAATTACACAACCACAAGGTCAACTACTGCACTATGTATCAGGAGATGTGTTGTCTTTTGCTAATGACAGTCTTGTGTTCTGATATAACTGTCTCTTCTCCTGCAAGGGAATTTAGCCAACTCAATGGGAATTGGATTTACAGAATTGAATTGAGACATGGTATCCATTCTGCATTCCTTACTCATCAAATTGGGAAACATTAGCTCAAATGTCACAGCTCAAATGTTTTCCTTGTCAAACATTCACATTGGGTAGTCATTGCATGAGTCATGTCACACAGATAACAGTGATTGTGCACATTTTTCCTGTAACTTAAGTTCTCTACTGTCAATTCACACATCTGACTCTTGCTGCAGAGATACCAAGGTAGTAGGCATAGCTAGGGTGAGAGGCACATGGCATACTATCTTGTGTCATCTATACACAGTGCCATGTAGATGAATCAGAATGTTGTGCACATTGTAAACAGCTCACCATTGCCAGATGTGAAAAATGGTCTACACAATTCCCAGACTGATGACTGCATCTACACAATGCTTCAAGTGGAACACCATGCCACTTACACGTCTGGCTGCATTGTCTGTACAGACTATTAGTAATGCACCCATATTCGTCATGAGTCTTGTCAAAACTGCGTACCAATCCTTTCTAGACTGCACAAGCCCCATTTGTATGGTATGGGCCTAGTCTGAATGTTCCTCATCTCTTTTAGACTTATTAAACACTCTGTTCAGCTTACATTGCTCTTGATTAGCATCTCATTTTGTTAACTCACTCAAAACTGAAGCACATTTGACATCTCTGAATCTGATAGTGATGCATCAAACACATAGTTTCCAAAGCCATCAAGTATGAATGCTCAAGAGCATTTACACACATGTCAACTGTTGTGAATGTGTATATAATATCATACCTTACAATTGCAGCCATGTTTACACCATTATCCACAAGTGTTTGACACTGAATGGCATGTGTTGTCACCATTACATAGTCTGAAACATGGACTCACTCTTTTGAATGGATAGAATGGAATATCGCACCTAATCATGTGAAAGGCCAGTGTGACAGGTAACCTGAGTTAGAAAACCTGTAATTGGCCAAAAGGATACATTTGATTACTCTGAGCACCACGGATGTAACCTAACATTGGCACACTGACCGAGCAAAACTCACCAAGGCATCAACATTGTAGTCACCTGCAGCCGGATTTATAGCATACGCCTTTCACACATGAGTGCACCAATAACAACATACTTCACAGTTTTGTTAAAAGAAACACACGGTGAACAGGTCATACATTGGTCAAGGAGCAGACATATGCCGACCTATCACATTACTGCTGAAGGTTATCCCCATGCACATGTTTTCCGATTTAGGGCTGATCACATGAGCATGGCACTACTGTCACTACCCTGAACGTAACTTGCTCACATGCCCATGAGGAAAGGGGCATAACCAGGCATCCAAAGTCCCTGCTGCAAAGCATATTTTGAAAAATAACTTTGGGTTTGGCTGACTTACGACCTGTAAAAGGGCCTGCGGGCTAAGATATTAGAACATGTATGGTTAAAGAAAGATGTGAGGAAAGGCACATACTCACCCCCTCCATGTTGCTGTTGGCTTTCAACTGCCCATATAGGTCTGGGAAGACCACCGCTATGATGCAGAGCATGTGGGGGGTCAAGATTCGGCACCCGCCTCTCTTGCCTGGTTGTGACAGACCCAGCTGGACCTCAGCAATCTTCGTGGCCCAGCCCCGAAGGCCCTGTGTGGCAATGACGAACACGCCGAGTGTCCAACCCCATATCACGCAACTTCTTGGAGATGGTCCGCCACATCTTGGACTTCTCTTGGGGTTTGACCTGTAAAGATGACATGGTGGAAGACCCTTAAATCACATGTAACATGTTTCTGAGTCAGACACTTCTACACATAGCAAAAAGAACAATTGATGGACAGAATGCAGAACAATGTCACACATTCACCCCAGTACAGAGATCTGTGCCTAAATCTATTGTTTTTTTGCTCACCATGCCATTCCAGTTTGGACCCAGTCATGTGCAAATCAGTCTTGACCCTGCGCCCAATGGGAGCAGTCCAGCCCAAATGCCACGCCAGGTCCCCCCTGGACTGGAAACCAGCATCCAAGGACAGGTTTTGGGCTTTCAGCCCTCATCAGCCAGGATAGCTTGACTCCAGTGGCATGGAGAGCACGGGACCTATGTCTGGGCATACCCGTCCCACTCTGGGGAACAAATGCAAAAAGAACGATTGATGGACAGAATGCAGAACAATGTCATACATACACCCCAGTTCAGCGATCTGGGCCTAAATCCATCTTTTTTGCTCACCATGCCATTCCAGTTTGGACCTAGCCATATGCAAATGAGGCTTAACCCTGTGCCCAATGGGAACAGTCCAGGCCGAACTGGATGATGATGGATTAAACCCAGATCCTTGTGACTGGGGGTGAATGTTTGCATTGTCCAGCATTTCGTCCATCAATTGTTTCTTTTGCATATGTTTCAAAAGAATGATGGATTAAACCCAGATCCTTGTGACTGGGGGTGAATGTTTGAATTGTCCAGCATTCTGTCCATCAATTGTTTTTTTTTAAATGTCGCTCTAAGTGGGAAGGGTATGCCCAGACGTGGGTCCCTTGCTCAATACACCACTGCATTCAAGCTAGCCTGGCTGATGAAGGGTGATGCCCTGAAACCGGTCCTAGGATGCTTGTTTCTGGTCCAGGGAGGACCTGGCTTGTCAGTTCGGGCTGGACTGTTCCCACAAGGCACATGGTCAAGACTGATTTGCATATGGCAGGGTCCAAACTGGGGAGATTTGGTGAGCAAAAGAATGATGGATGAAGCCCAGATCCTTGTGACTGGAGGTGAATGTTTGAATTGCCCAGCATTCCATCCATCAATTGTTTCTTTTGCATACTTCTACGCATAGGTCATGGTCAGATTGGCAACAATGTCTAAGGGATAGGCATATGGCAATATGTGCAGTTGTCCTGTGTGACAACTCTGTCCTATGAGAACAGTGATGATATGTTAACCCCAGTACACACATTTCTAAAGAAGTGTACCTGCCCAGAACACTTCCCTACACACTGTTAAACTTGCAAAAACACAATTTAGATGCTTGCGGATGAACTTCCTAATGGTAGTAGTGCATGCTAATTCCACATGTGCAATGGCAATGCCCTGTAATCATCACTCATCTGCTCCTCTGGTTTGCCATACAAAAGGCTGTTCAGTGGCAGTAGTGTGTCCAGCAGGCCCTGGTTCTCCCCAGTGAATACTGGGGCCCTGAGCCGTGTCTGTGCCATAGTAGCTCCCAGAGTTTGTGGTAACAGCAGCAGAGAGATGGAGAGGGGCAGGTATGATGCAGGTAGTGCAGGCAAGTGAAGTCTCTAGGGAACAGACAGACATATCTAAACAGCAGATGTGGTCTCAAATCCATGGAGCCAAAGGGATAGGTTTGTGTCGGTCGCATTTTCTGAATCAGTCCAATGCAATACATTGATTGCAAACGACACGCCTACAGTGAAGTCCAAAAACTCATCATTGGACCACTAGTGACTTTGATACATTGGTGATGGGAGGTTACTAAGTCATTTTCCACATGATGATGGTAGGAATCTAAACTACCGTCTGTCACCGTAACAACCAATATCCAATGGCTGTGACCGAATTGGTTTGAATGTGGCTACCGCATCCTTTGAATAATCAGTCAGCAGGGCAGACACTTCTGTGATTGTTCTATGTTTTGAGCATTACATGTGTGTAGACAGATTTACATGGTGGTATGGCCCTTTATATGCATAGCATACACACCCTTGAGTAGCTAACTATGAGGGGCACATGAAACAATGAACTTGTGGCCAATACCAAACAAATGTTAATTGGTTTTCTATTTACCTTTCTAGGCTTAGTCACAGAGCCAATGACTTCTCAGGGATGTACAAGTCCATATTTTAACACAGTCATGCCTTTGGGTGAGTCTGAGACCCATTGTGCAATCAGTGTGATTTCTGACTATTAAGAATTTGTATGTGATTCATGGTTAAAGCATTTACATTAGAAGGAGTAGACCGTAACTTTATACACCCAAACAAATGATGTGTTTGTTCTGTGATTTACCACTCTATCCATGTTGTCCCAAACTCAAGTGTATGAAGGCATCATATTTGCAACTCCAAAATAGTTAATGTATTGTCTATTTAATGGTATGTGTGATGCTGACCTGACAACATAACAGAGTCCTTCCTGGACAGTAGTGTGGAACATTTTCAGAGTGGGACGCTGTATATATGTTATGTTATGTTATGTTATGTTATGTTATGTTAATGGTTTTTATACCGCGCGCAGCTGCCCCAGCAAAGGGGCGTCCTGGCGCCAAGAAAGGTATACACAACATCACAGATGTTCCACACATCTGGGAATTTTTTATCCTAATGTGGGTACATTTTAAGCATGTAATTCTTCTCACAAACCTATATATCTGCTTATTTTAGGTTGATTTGTTTAGTATGTGATGCCTGATTGACATGAATGGTAATAGATACTAGTGAATTTGTCACTATGGCACTCAAATTGCTGTGCGACCATACCATGGTAACGGATATGGCAAGGATAATAATGCTGTGATATGTATCTAAAAACAACCATATTCATTTAAACATATAATACAAACATCATGTACTATATTTTGCGCTCATATTACATATTCTGGTTGTATTGATGCATGTTATCCTGTATATATGTATCTAACAACAATTGTGTTTACACTTCACATATAGGTATCGTAGACAACCACCAGTTTAAAGGCCCTTCCTAGACCTGCAGACCATGGAGGAACATGACCAAATTCGAAAATACCATTTCAACAGGGTAATAATTGAAAAGTTGGCTGAGCAGTTAATACCAGATTTGATGCCTGGTTGCAAATATCTGACTGCAATGACCTCAAGGTAAAGGTGATGGCTGCCTCACATTTCTTTGCCACTAGTTCTTTTCAGTATACTGTGGCAACATCTCATGGCATGTCACAGACTATATTCAGCAATGTCCTGCATGATGTGTTAGAGGCATTGCTCCATCACCTGGAAGAGTACATCAAGTTCCCCACACCAGGAGACTTATCTGACATCAAGGGTGAATTCTACATGTAGGGACATATACCCCACGTCATTGGAGCAATTGATGGAATCCATGTTGCTTTGATACCACCACAGTCCAATGAACAGCTCTACCGCAACAGGATGTACTTCCACTCCATCAATCTCCAGGTGGTGTGTTTGACAGACATGTCTGTGTACATTTCCCTGGCTTGGCACATGATGCCTACATCCTGAGGGACAGCTTCAACCAGGTCTGGGTGGAAAACTACGCTATGCTCGCGGAGTGTGCGTAGTTTGCACAACTACACACCAGGCGACTTGCACTTAGCACAGTGCAAAAACGTGTAGCGTAGCGGGCACAACTTTTTGCTAGTTTGTGATCGGCAACATCAAGTTGACGATCGCGAGTGTGGAAAATAAACCTCCCGGTGAGATTCTCAATGCGGGGAGGTCAGGTTTCTCATTGCGAGTGGTCACGTATGCTCGTGACCGCTCGCGATAAGAAACTACCAGTCTGCCTTGAGAAAGCTGCCGCTCGAATACAAGTCTACTTGAGTGGCAGAAAACGACCGCTCACACTGTGCATGATGCCGTTTGCCATGATTGCACAGTGGGGACAAGCATCCGGCACTGTGCAATCATTGCATACAGCATTTTCCCTACCGCACTATGCGTGTGTAGCGCGAAGTGCACTTCGCGTAGCTATGCGTAGCGCTACTATGCAAAACTATGCCCAGGCAATGTCTCAGCTGCTCCTTGACCGTACCTGGATTTTTGGTAGGTGTTGTTTCATGTGCATGTTATATTGTGTGTTGATTGCATGTCAGATAGTGCTTTGTTGTCAGACAACTGAACTTGTTTCTGTGTTCTATGTAGGTGATTCTAAATACCCCAACCTTCCCTAGTTGTTGACCCCTCTGCGCAACCAGTCGCCCCTGAAGAAGTGCGGTTCAATGAGGCACAGGGTCATACCAGGTGAGTGGTTGAGCTCAAATGTGGTCTCTTGAGAACAAGGATCACACAGGAAGAGCACTACAATATGGCCCCTTTAAGGTGTGCAAGATTATCTCAGCCACATGCATGCTCCACAACCTTGCAATCCAGATGGAAATTCAAGTAATACTGTATGTCTGACACCAGCAGCTGCCAACAAGGGAGGGTCCAGGCTTGGGCCATGATTCCAGTGATGATGAGGATGATGTTGGGGATTTTCAACAACTTATCTGCAACTTCTTCACCTAAATGTAAGTATTCAATGAGAGGTTTCAACCCCAAAATATTTTTGTGTTGCTGTTATCCAATGTGTATGTAAGCTGATCAGTGTATGTTAATTTTTATGAGGTCTGCACTGAGTTGCTTAATCAAATTTTCCAGGTGACATGTACAATGCTACAGTCAATAATAGCTTGTGTTCACACTGACAACATTAAGCAACATCATTCCTGAGTTCCTGACTCTTTTCTATGTTCCCCCTTACCAGGGTGCTCTGCGATGTTAACTGCAGAGATCTGACCTCACCAGACCCATGATACTGTTTCCTACTCCAACACTGAACAGTTGTGGAAATCCCTGGAATGCACTTCCTTCTGAACTGATGGTCATTTCTTTTTACTTGTGACCATTTTGTGACTGTGTGAAGTGATTTGACTTTGAGTTAAGGTGCAAGGTTGTCACAGTAGAATAAACCTGTGCTCCACATTGAGGTGTGCCTTGTCTGTTTGCACACATCCAAAGGTTATTCTGAAACAAAACATATTTCATGATGATCTGGTTTGCTGTCAATGATTGTTGTTTGAGCTTGTAAATGGTGATATCTTTGCAGACAGTAGACTTAAATTGAATCAGTACCATGTACTATGGGCAGTGTGATAACCTGGTTGTGTCTATCTATCATGCTGTGACAGGTTACATTTACTCCTAAGCCAGTAGTTAAAATTTCTGAAGTAATTTCTTATGCAATGTTGTTGAAACTTTCTTCTTTGTGATTTTTTCCGTCATTTCAATCTGTACATTTGTGTTTCAAAGTCACAACATGAGCAAATATTTTGTGCACAGTGATTTATTTTAGTGCATGACGTAATGATAAAAATTCACAAAATGGGGGCATGCTCAACAAAACATAAAAATCAAAGGGCTACATGTATCAAAATTTTTAATTGTGAATACCTAATTACGAATTCCTGAGATTCACAATTAGGTAATTGAAAATTACAATGTATGAAACTCAAAGCGTTTCAGATAGTGATTCTTAGGGGTTCCCAAATCGCTTTACCTTATTAATATTAATGAGGTAGATCGCAATTTGAGCCCCCCTAGGAATCGCACAAATCACAACAATGGTGGCCTGCTGAGGTCAGCAGACCACCATGTCCATGATTGATTTTTATTAAAGCAATTTTTTTCTTAAAGTAGATCATTTTCCTTAGAGGAAAATACGCTGCTTCATCCATGGGACAACTACCTGCTCTTAAAAAAAAGCTGTATCAAACATTCACAAAGGGGAAGGGGTTCCTTGGGAACCCCTTCCCATTTGTGAATGGGTTACTACCTATTTAAAGTAGGTGGTAAAATGCAAATGTTTTGCAACCGCAGTTCGGTTTCAAAACATTCCTACATACTGATGTGATTCGGTATTAGGAAGGGACACGCTAAACACGACCCTTCCTAATAGTGAATCGAAAGCCCATTTTGAGATTTGGTGACAGGTTACTAAATCATAAAATAGGGTTAGCTGCATCTGAAAAGCATTTTTTGCATTCGCAAACGGACGTAATCGGCCCATTTTCGAAGGCAAAAATGCTTGATGCAGGTGCCCCAAAGTGCAGAGATGAGTTGGTAGTGTTTTTAGATGAAGTCTTCATAAGTAAATCCACAGTTATTTGACCCCAAAGTCCAACTTAGACCCTCCAGTCTCTGTGGGACAGTTCAATGAGCGTCAACAATGTGAATGCTTGGCACACAATAGAGGGTATCAGGAGCAGGTTGTCACTTCCTGTGGGGGATGCGTAGCCTTCGGTCTCTCAAGGAAGTTTCTTTGGATGACTCTTCCCACATTTGGGGGGGTGACCCCCAGGTGCAGGCAGCTGCGGTGCAGGGGGTTCTCTGCCAGAGTCCACATCCCTCCCTGTGGCTCATGCAGATGTTGATACACCAGATGTTGTTGGGCACACAGGGAGTTGTGGACATGTTAGTTGCAATCTGGCAGAGGCAGGTGAGAATGTCCCTGTGCACCGCAGTCAGGTCATTATTAATTTTGGTCATGTACCTGTCCATTTTCTCATAGTGGACTGGCTGCTGCTGTAGCATGGTCTTAAGGATCCCAACCACCAGTCCAAAATCTCATTGGGAAACCTCACCAGCAGCACCAGCTGAATGATGGTGCTGGTCCCCACAGCCGCCCCATCCCTACCCACCTGAGCAGGGCCAGTTATTGATGGCGCAATCAACACTGAGCATTCCTCCTCGTTGACAGGGATGTTGTTGTCCGTCAACTCCAGAGAGCCCTGTGTTGCTGTGCCGTTGGTTGCTTCCTGGGCTGGTGTGTGTGTTAGGATGTCATGTATTCCTATAGGTTCTGAATCGATCCCCCTATTCCTGACCCTATTCTAGTTAAACAAACCAACAAGTTAACTAGCAGTCAGCCCATGAGGCAGAAAACCCCCATGATGCAGATACCGTTATCTGACGCAGTCACACTACGGCACAGGAACGTGTTATCTGATTAGGTCATAATGCTTGCGATCTAATTAGACAAGCGATATTCCTCCAGCCCCTGATAAGGCATACGGAGTTCTCATAACAAATCAAACCTATGACAACCTGGGCAAAACCCTGCGGCCATTGTTTTGATTTCACCGAGAACTTTAGTAAAAGAATGTGCTAACGAGCAAATCGTATGACATCTTTATTGACGTATCTATGTCCATCCTTACGTCAATCTCGGCACCTTAAAGGTATAAATATTACCGATCTTGCCATATGCAAACACACGCGTGGTGACGAGACGGAGCAGCCATACTTGCCGAAGCCAAGAGCAGAGCAGACCCCGCTGGCAGCAGCCCCGCCTTCCTGAAGCGCTGAGAGAAGCTGCTTTCTCCTGCCGAGAATCCAGCACCGGCGTTTCCGGGTAGCCCTCGCAGGCAGCCTGGAATATCGAGACCAGAGAGAGAGATACCATTCCTCATTCATCCTAACTTCCAGGTACAGAACTGAATAACCCCTCACAGAGAGTTCTTTAGTTATTCACTTGGCAAAAACAAACTTAACTTAAACTGTAACTATCTATTCCCGCCCTCGTATTAGACTTAGGTCAGGTACACGGGGTAGGCGTATCTAGAAACACCAGTTGAGTACGTTTAGTCAAATGTATATGTGTATATAATATATTTTATTCATTTTAAACATCTTATGGCTTAGAAACCATATCAATGTTTTTACAGTATTATTTTATACTGCTGCTCTTAATGTATGCACTTTACTTAACTATAAGTATTGCAATAATATCGATCCATTTCTCTTGTATGAGAAAAGAGACTGATCAATAAATAACACCTTTTTATTGAACACGCCCGTCTCTTCCTTTTCTCTACATTCTGATGAGACTAAGAATGCACGTACTGACTGAGTAAAATAATTTGCCTTTTGTTCACACGACTCTCGAGATTGACTCTTGATTAGGGGAGAGCAAAGTTGTCATGTTCTATGGTTGTCAGAAACTAAATCCCTTCTTGTCTAATCAGGGAAGTTAAGTCCTCCTTGAACATTCGAGAAAGTTTCTAGTGAACTCTGACCTAAGCTGGCAAACCCAAAACTTTAAGTCTAGTATCGACAGTAGTAGACCTAGTTAACGTCTGGCCTAGGCCTTTACTGCTGTAGGTATTATTCCAATGCGCAGAGCCTATTGGGAAGATAGGAACTACACTACAAGGATAAGGGTCAGCTGGGTATTTGTCAGCTTAGGCAGGAGTGGTCACCGAGGATGTAGAAGTTACCGCTGCTGGTGCTATGGGTTGACCTAAACCTGATGGGCCATGTCATTCCTATTTGCCTGAAGGTGGTTGAGAGACCTCAGTGCCGGAGAGCTCAGGACTGGCTGTCCTGGGTGGTTCCAGAGGTGTTCCCAGCTTGCCCTGTGGGTACATAAAAGACACAATTATTTATGTGAATGTCCACAGCCCCTCAAATAATACCTATTACATAGACTACTGAACCTAATGATGAGTTTATGTACATTGATTGCTTCCGTCAGCCATGATGCTGGCCTATATTTTTGGAGGACAATGTAACTTGGACAAGATAGGGATTGATGAGCATGTCCAGCTATGTGCATCCATGGGCATGTTGTGTTTAGTTGATATTAAATGTCCAAAGACATTAACTATTTTGTGACATCCTGTGAATGACACAGGTGTGTTGGTGTTTTATGCATCTGTTCGTTCAAGGTTGCATATGTGTTCTTTCTCTCTCAATGTAGTTCTTTTTGAGGCTTGTGTACTGGGCTTGGTTCATGTCTTTAGAAGTCACATTGCTGTGTCTACCTACACACTCACAGTCTGGTATTTGTTCCTGATATTTTCTGGATTGTTGTGAGTGAGGTGCTTCTTTTTCTCATCTCATTATACATATGTAAATAGCTGTGAGTATCAGAATGTGTTACTGCTTAGCTTTGTGCCTACACAGATCAAGTATTTTGTACATTGCCTCCATAGACAGGCCAATTCACAAACTCTGCTTTCTGACATTTTGTGGCAAAGACCTTTAATGAACAGAGATTGGAGTGCTTGTGTTGTGAAACTTTCACCCCTCCTCCCACCCAGCCCCACCATGCCACCAGGAAGAGTGTTGTACAGACAATGCTGGTAAGTGTACTTGCAAGATAGTTGTCGCTGGTGGATGGTGTTAGTAGCACAGATGTAAATGTGGTAGTTGTGATAGTTTCAGACATCAGTCCACAGTATCTGATGTCTTGGTAGTACACATGAACTCACTGTGAGGTAGACATAACTCCGATGTAGTGGTTGTGCTATCTGTGTGGAGGAGTGTTTGTTGATATTGTGATTCCCATCAGGCTCAGTCATAAATACATATTCCCACCCAGCCCAACCATCCAACGTTGAAGTATGATTTCCTAACATTGAGTGGCAATGTACTTGCAAGATGTCTGGCACTGGGGAAAGGTGTCTGCCTTTAGACCACCTTCCATCAGTGCCTTGTTCTCCAAACACCCACACTTACTGTCAGGTAAACCTGCTTCATTGTGGGCCTGTAAGGCTGTTTTCAATGGCCAGATCTCCCATCAGGCCCTGAACTGCATACACACATTCGAACTGGCAAAAACAGCACCCCTGGAACTATGCTTTCCATGAGAGTGAGTGGATATGTACTGACAAAGATGGCTGACACTGGTGCCTGGTATTTGGAGCACAAGTCCCTGTTAGTAGTTGTGGCACAGTCACACACCAGTGACCAGTGAAATGCATCCTGCTAGTAACTTTTTCCACACTGTTGGTAAGCAGCTTAGTTCTTGTTGGACTGTGTGTGGTGTGTGAGAAGATGTATGTTGGACAGGGCCTGATGTGAGTTGTAGCCTTTACAAATACTCCTCCTCGCACCCAGCCCATCTAACTCCTCTGAGATGATGGCTAACTGTCAGTGAGGGAAAGTGTACTAACAAGGAGACTGATACTGCTCCATGAACTTGAAGGCAACTCCAAACAAGGCCTTGTGCGCACAACACCATGCAACAGTGTCAGCCATCTTGCTAGTGCACTTCCATTCTCTGTCGGGTAGTCATAGGCCGAGATGAACTTGCCGTTTTGGGTGTGGGTATGAGAGTTTGCTATTACTCCAACTCCCATCAGGCCCTGTCCTCCACACACCTTCTCAGCCAGCACAAACAGACCGCTTGGAACTATGGTTTCCTGAAAGTGAGTAGGAAGTATACTGGTAAGATGTCTGACACTGGTGCCTTTTGTCAGAGTTGACCACAACTCCCATCATGGCCTTGTGCTCCAAACACTCTACAAAATTAGGGACTTATGGGCTTTTTATAGAGGTCCAACATAAATGCCTGCTCAGATCATGTTAATTAAAGGTTTGTAGTTCCCCTCAAAGTGATGCTCGGGAAAAAAAGTAAACCAAGCTTATCTTGGTTTGTAGATTAGAAACTCTATGGGGTTTGGTGTGGGAAAGAGAGTGTGGGAATTCCTTCTTTCTGAACTAGGGTCCTCAGACACCCAGCAAGCTAGGTGTCATGCTTCATCATATGGACCTGCTCTTCGATGGGTCGGCGCTGCATTACCCAAGGGGCTCTTTATCAGAGATCTTTTATCCCTTGCCGTATGATGTAGTGTGGGTTGAAACGTGTAGATATTGTGTGAAGGTGATTTAAAATAAGTGGGATAGTCCAAATCAATCTTTAATTCTGGCTGGCTATCCACCTCATTAAAATATATTGAGAGGCAGCCTATCTAACTCTAAAGTTTAGTTTAGGCTATGCTCAATTCTCCAGGTCAACATGTTTCATGCCTGTTGGTCAGATTGATCCGTGGCAATTCTTCAGGACCTACTCAGTGAATCTGTCTACACATCGCGGTGGGAACTAAGTACTACCTACTGTGTGTTCATACTACGAGTCAGGTAATCTGTAGGATCGTCCAATGACCTCTCTATAGTGAGGGAATCACTCCAGTCAGTGTCCGGTTGAGTATGAGGACACCTGAAACATGATGTCCATTCTGTTGTTCATGCGGCCCAAAGTCACCTACCCTCTCTTGCTGGCACCAGATTACCTGACTTGTAGTATGAACACGCGGTAGGTAGTACTTAGACCTCCACCGCGCTGTGTGTAGATAGATTCATAAAGTAGGCCAGAGGACTTCTGTGGCCTGGGTGTAAGGATGAGTATTTGCAATGGCTAAAACTCCCATCAGGCCTTGTATCACACCAGCACCAGAAGCCTACCTGTAACTCAGCTACCCTGACAGTGAGTAGGAATATACCTGCAAGAGTTCTGACACTGATGACTGGTGCCTATTTGTATACAACTCCCAGCAGGGCCTAGTGGTCCAGAACACCAGACCCCAATGTCAGCCATTTTGTCAGTCCATTTCCACTCACTATCAGGTAAGCATGGTTCCTGGTGAGCTTGTTGGGCTAGGTGGAGGAGGAGTATTTGCACTGACTTCAACTCCCGTCATGCCCTGTCCTCCTCACACTTACCCATCCAGCCCAAACAGTACACCTGGGACCATGCAGTCACTGAGAGTGAATGGAAAAGTACTGGCAAGAGGGCTGTCACTGAGGCCTGGTGTTTGCTTTGCCCACAACTCCCATTTAGGCACTGTGCTCCTCACACCAGTTCCCAGTGTCAGACATCTTGGCGGTATATTTCCACTCACCACCCTGGTCCCAGGTATGCTGTGTGGGAAGGTGTGGGTAGGGTAGAGCCTGATGATAGATGCAGTCAATGCAAGCCAATGCAGACACTTCTCCTCCTAGGCAGCCCAACAAGGCCATCAGAAAGAGTGATGTCCTGACAATGAGTAAAGTGAACAGTCATGATGTCTGACACTGGTGTCTGCTGCTTGCTTTGCCCACAACTTCCATCAAGGCCTTGTGCTCCAAACACCAGTTACCAGTGTCGGCCATCTTGCCAATACTTTCCGCTCACTGTCAGGAAAGCGAAGTTCCAGTGGGGCTGTGGGGAGGATGATTGTTTACTGTGACTACAGCTCCCATCAGGCCTGTGCCCACACCCACCTTCCCAGCCATCCCAACCAGCCTACCTGTGATTCAGCTGTCCTGAGAGTGAGTGGAAATGTGCTGGAAAGTAGTATTACACTGGTACCTGGTGTCTGTGTTGACCACAATGCCCATCAAGGCCTTGTGCTCCATACACCAGTCATCAGTGTCAACCATCTAGCCAACACTTTTCCACTCACTCTCAGGAAAGCAAAGTTCCAGTGGGGCTGTTTGGGCTATGTGGGAGGATGAGTGTTTGCTGTGAGTACAACTCCCATCAGGCCTGTGCCCACACCCATCATCTCAGCCATCCCCAACAGCCTACCTGTGACTCAGCTTTCCTGGGAGTGAGTGAAACTATGCTGGCAAGATGGCTGACGCTGGTGACTAGCGTTTGGAGCACAAAGCCTTGCTGTGAGTTTGCAAGAGGTATGTACATGGTAATAATGTAATCACATTTAATTTTCATTGCAGGTATGTTGTGTGTCACTTTAGCATACACATCACATGCTCATTTACTCTAGATTGTTGTACGTTTGATAACAGACATTTGTATCACTGTATCCTTCACCTTGATGTCTGTGGATGTGTCATTGGTAATATTATTGGAATGTTGAGGAGGTACTCACCAGACTGTGGTGCTCCTGGTATTCTATAGACGGCCTCCGGTGGAAGGATGTCACGTACCTTCTCCTCACAGTAAGTAAAGGGCACGGGTGGTACAGGAGTGCCACCACCAGTCTGCTGACTTTAAGCGTGTTCTCTTGCTATCGGTTCTTGACCCCCCTTTGCACATCATAGTACCTGTTCCTAATCATCCATTGTGTATAGTCAAGGAGCGTCAGTGTTCACCTTGTTGACTATCCTGTCCCACATCCTATTTCTCTGGGACAGGGGGTCTGTTGGACTAGGTTCCCAAAAAACTGTGCCTCTAGTGTGATTATTTCATCTGCAAGCACTTCCCACTCCTTCTCTGTGAACATTGGCTGCTTCCTCTGAGGCATGATGGGGGTGAGGGTAAAGATAGAGGTGAAGGTGTGTGAGAAGGTGAGTGTGAATAAGTAAGAGAGTGTGTGAGGGAATGATTTTACAAAATAAAAACGTGCATGTTGTGTGGTGAGTGAAGTGTGAATGCATGTGGCAAAGAGCAGTGAATCTGTGGCTAATTCTGTTCCTTTCAGCAGTTCAATTGGTGCAAAGGATCATGGTAATCTGTTTGGCCCTTTATATAGGTGGATTGGTGGGTGTGGCTAATAATTATTTGTGTTTAATGTTGGCTTTGCCAATACTTGTTTCGATATTTTTTGACATTTTCCACTTGCATTTGTGACACAAACCGACACGCTTCAAAACCCACGTCGGATGCATTATCACATGTTCACAGGGCAACCCGAGTCTGATTCATGCACAGAATGCAATATTTCAACATCAGCGAATGGGTCGGCTACATCAGGCTTATTTCTGGAGGAATCGTTGGAAGGGATTGAACTACGAACAAGTCAGTGGAAGTTTACATGCATTGCATCGTACTCCATCGTCGCGGCAGCATGCAGTCGTGTAGTTGGGAAAGCATTCTGAAACCGATTCGGTAGGAATGCTTTCCTAACAAGATCGTAATCGTCCCCTAAACGGTAAGACAAAAGTAATTTTCAAGTATGTTTGGTATTCCTTAAGCATGCTTCTTGATGAGCTGTTGCAGGCACATACCTGTCCAAAGGTTCCCATCTCTGTAAGCCTGCAAGATACATTTTCATACATTAATTGCCTCACAGCACCATTATCCATTTACTCCAATTTCCAACCCAGAGGCCCATTAGGAACAGAAGAAGCATTGTTGCTGCTTTAATGTTTGCTGACGCATTGTGCCTGCATTTGAGTGCTCATCTGTACTTGCTTTACTTTTAGTTCTAACATGAAGAGGCTTGATTCACCAGTGTGGATGGTTGATTGAGTTTGTACACTGTATGTTTTTAATGAATTAAAATAATTGCAAGTAAATCATTTTATACATGTTTATATTTTATTTAAATATATTACATCAACAAAATCTGTATCATTCACCCCAATACATTTTATACCTAAATTCATGACAATGCAACCCAAATTACCATTAACTACAAACTATTATACTATATATGATACATTTCAAGTACAACCTAAGTTAGCCTTTACCATAGAAGAACATGTGATAAAAAAATTCAAACTAAAACTCAACCAACCAATAAATTAAAAGTGTAAACTTTTCTAATAACATCAGGCAAACAATTAAATCAGCAATGCAAAAGGCATTCTAATTTGAACAACTAAACACTTCAAAATAGGCAAATGCTGCAACAAGGCAGGAAAACTCTACCGGATTCTCCTACCACACCATTATAGAAGAAACAAATACAACTCAACAACTACCTCACCAAGTAAGTAAATTGTATATTAACCCCTTCCATGCTCATGACGAGCTCAGCTTGTTATGGCATATACCTCTCAGGTGCTCATGACGAGCTGAGCTCGTCATGACCGCACCCGTTTTTATTGCTGTCCAGCACAGCAGGGGAAACTCTCTAGCAGCGATGAGGTTGAGCTAAAACATGCTTGTTAATAACCTTAAAAATATAAATGAACAAATAATTGATAAAACATTTTCAAACTTCTATCTCTTTGCATAGACTTTCTAAAACAGAAAACTAAGGGCCTGATTTAGATCTTGGCGGATGGGTTACTCCGACACAATGGTGACTGATATCCTGTTTGCCAAAATATAAATCCCATATAATACAATGGGATTTATATATTTTTTGTTTGATCTGTTTATTAGAATTTGTATACAGATAATGCATGTTACATCATACACATTATTTGCAGAAGCAGCAAACATAAAAAGAAGTCATTTCTAGGCAGTATCTCAAAATATAGGCAGAAACATAGTTATGCTATCCAGGTCTGTACAGCATAATAGTTCACAGTCAATGCATCAAGGACATATTTCTATCATGACAGGTCGTCATTTCCAAAAGTAAGCAGATTACAGTGGCTTGTTTCACATACCATTTTGTTCTTACATGTGTATTTCTAGATACTCCTTTCGGCTATGCCTTGGAACCCAGATTAATGATCAAACTAACATATACATAGCAATTTAAATTCATAATGAAAAAAATAGGAAAAAGAGGGGGATACAATAGCCTAAGGTGAAGGGAGACGGTCCATAGCTACTAGAGTTTTGCCATTTTCCCAGGAGAATACGTATCTGCTTTAGGATCATATTACTGCATGGTTGGCCAGTGTGCATATTGTGTGTTGCATGTTGTAGACCACACCATCACCAGGTCATACTAGAGTACATGTATAAGGTAGATTAATCAGTAGTAGGGAAGTCTTGGGGATCGTCCAGGGTTATTGCTACTTGGAGTGCCATCAGGTTTGCGTTCCAAGCTGCTGAAATGTGGTACTTACACAGCCCCAGTGTGTCCTACCTTATCAATGAGACAGCCTCAGCCTTAGCCCAGTTCAGCATAGATTGTGTCCAAGCTTTAAGCATTGGGGGTCTTCAGCTTTCCATCGATGCGTGACAGGTCTTTTGGTCACTGCTAACCTCAGGTCTAAAAATCTGGAAGAAGCTTTGTGTTTCTTATCTCTGGGAAATATCCCTGGGATGCAGGCATCCGCAATACCCTATCTGTGCTTGAGTTCAACAGGTGTAGACGCTTGCTAGTATTTTTGCAACTAGGGACATGCCCATAGCATATGAAAGAGATCAGCGCCCATCAGCTTGCAACGTGGGCAGAAAATATCCTCTCTGTTAAAATACCTATTGATTTTAATCTGGGGACAATTATGCTCTATGGATGATATAAAATTGAATCAGCCTGAACCGTGCATTTATGGGAATATGTCTGGGACTCTCAAGTACCATAGCCCATTCTTTAGGTGTGCAGGGTCGAGTCAGATCCTCCTACCACCTATCACGCAGGAGTGTTAAGCCAGCCAAGGTGTGTTCAGGAATTGATTCTGCAAACCATTTTATCTAGTGCTGCCCCGTACCTATCACATGTAGATACTGCATCATGACATGCATTGGGAGAGCCTGCAAGATATTCCCCCAGATTACGACCCAACTTGGCTATCCGAGGCATGGTTTGAAAATTGTACAGGATGAACACCTTCTACTTTAGTCAGAAAATGGAAGGAACGCAACGTATATAGTTCTCCTAGCATATGCATATCAGCAGCATGCCAGCTCACAAGTTCATTCGTTCTAACCCTACCCCCTTCCTTCGACATACCCCGTAGTGGGATTACGGAAGCATAAGGCGTGACATGCCTGGTAATATGCAGAGCTCTACAGAAGTATTTCTGGGCTTACAATACCAGAAGAGTAAGCAAAGTATGTGGCCTAGTGCATAGATGAAAAATAAAAAGAAGATTGTCCCATGTATACGGGGATCACACTCCGCTGTATCAGTAAGGTGCAGCTCCACCACCCATTTTGACACCCATTGTATTTGGGGAGCCAAATAATAATGTTCCAAGTTGGGCAGAGCTAACCCACCTTGTGCTTGAGGGAAGTGTAATTTAACATGTGCTACTCCATATGCGGTCTCTCATTATCCCCTCCAGCAGCTGTAAAAATTACTCTGGTACATATATCAGAAGTTTGGCAAAGTAATAAAGCAATCTGGGCAGGATCACCATCTTGGTAAGCGCTACTTTACCAGCAACAGATAGGTTGAGCGTCTTCCAGAATTCTATTTGGTATCTTAAAGCTGCGATCGCTCTGGATCGATTACCATCCAGGAGGTCCGGATCTGTGTGGTAAATCCGTAAACCCAGGTACCGAAATATGAATGGCTGCCAAGCCACCACTGTATCATCCACTACCAATTGGGGACTGTCAACGTTAGGAGCAAAAGGAAAAAACATGATTTCCCTCAAGTCACACCCAGTCCTGATAGCATTGTAAAAAGCTTGAGTGTTTCAGGAATTATCGGGACATTGCCTGCAGGTCCCTGATGTAAAGCAGGATATCTTCCACATAAAGCGAATGACGTGTATCTCTCCTCCCAACTGTACACCCCAATGCACTACTAACTAATGCAAAACCAATGCCAGGGGCTCTATAGCTAGGTAAAAAAAAATAATGGGGAAAGGGGGCACCCCTGTCTAGTCCCTCTCCCAATTGGTATGGGTCTTGAAAATGTAGGGGCATATCATCAAGAAACAGAGTTAAAATTATCGCCGCTTTAGCGGCAGAAAACTGCTGCTAAAGCGGCGATAATGGGCTTGATAAAATGCCCTTGTGAATTCCAATAGAAGCCCATGTTCTGGTGTCAACATGGGCTTCTATTCAAATTCTCAAGGGCATATTATCAAGCCCATTATCACCGCTTTAGCTGCAGTTTTCTGCCGCTAAAGCGGTGATAATTTTAACTCTGTGCTTGATCATATGCCCCAAAGTTCCTAACCCGACATGGACAGCAGGTGCTCCATACAATAGCTTGACCAGGCTTAAAAAGTAAGGCCCAAAACCAAATCGTCACAGTACTGCAAACATATAAAGTCACTCCACTGTGTGAAAGACCTTCTCTAAGTCTAGCATGAGACAGCCTGCCGCCCCCAAGTTGCTGTAGCGCTACGCAGTACTCAAAAAAGCCGGCAAATATTTAGAGTGGTGTTTCGAGCCGGGGCAAAGCCATTCTGATCCTGTTATACCAGGTGCTGGATGATGGGCGCCAATCGACCAGCCAGAATGCATGCAACTACCTCGTAATCCCCATTTAGCAGCACCATGGGTCGGTAGGCGCTTGTGTATGTGGGGTCCCTATCCGGTTTCAGAAGAGTAATCAAGGTCGGCTCAGTCAGAGAAGTTGGGAGGGAGGTTCCCTCTAATGCTTCTGTGTACAACCCCAACAGCTGTGGCCCTAAAAGGTCAGCATTTTTCTTGTAAAATTAGTGGGGAAAGCCATCAGGTCCTGGGACCTTGCCTGTCAGCAGCTCTCGCATTGTACCTTCCTCTTCCTCCACTGTGAGCGAGACATCCAATTCTTTACGCTGTTCAGGTGTGACCGTGAGGAAAGTGAGCCCATCTAAAAAGGAATGTATGTCTGCCTTAGGGATGTCAATGCCGATTTGTATAGCTTAGTAAAATGTGTGATTCGCTCGTTATGAATTTCTTGCTGTGTGTACTTAATTCATGCAAAACAATGGGGAAATACAAATGCCATTGGACCTGGGTCATAAACAATACAAAAAGATGAAGTCACAGTGGAGATATGGTAATCATTGAGATCAATATCACCTTTAATAAAAGAAGTATCCAATTTAATTACATTTAAATGTATTTACATCAGTATATTGATTTGCAAAACATCCAATTATTTGTACTAAGGGGCTCCAAACGAAAGAAAAATGAGTGCTCAAAGAAGTGTTTAGGTGAGGGTTATAAGAGAAGAAAAAGGATAATGTGCAATATTTACATTGTAGATTGACAATGACCTATCCAGCCACATAGTGGGCTACATATACATGAGAAATCACAGTATTGCAAAAACACAGTTAATCAATTGCTGTTTCTATACGTGGAAATAACCCTGGTACAGGTACAAACAATGAGACCATAGACGTTTCAACCCCAATAATGCATGAAGGGAAGTTTGATCCTCAATGTAGGGTCTTCTTCAAGATGTGAGGAGACACCTATGGTTTGTTTAAAATAAATTGGCCATATTACTAAAGGTAGCACACTGCAGCACACACAATTAGCAAGAACAGCACATCCACATTGACGACAATGTGGTACAATGTGCAACACCAATACTGCAGAACAGAGGACACAACTGGCTCTGTACATGCGCAAAAACGGGGCAACTACATCTCACTGAGCAGGAAACTGTGCGATGGGAATATACTAATACAACCTCACATCCATCATGCAGTCCAAATGTCCACTGTCCACCATCAAAATCCAGCACCTCCCAAACAGTCACAATGTACATTGTCATACAGTCTGCATGTAAACAAGAACAATGTGCCAACATACATGTCAACACAACTTCAACATTCCTCTCCCCTTCACATTGCAGAGCGACGCACAACACCTCCAGCAGAGCAGACCAGACAACTCATCAGTGATTCTGGAGAGGACCCCGCACCTTCAATACCGACGCACTACAACAATTCATGGACATCCCAGACAACCAACTCCAGGAGCAGGGCAGCCAAGCTAAATAGAGAAGACCCCATCCCCTGCACAGACCACACAGCAGGAAGCACCCACCACCACGGCTGGCTTCCAACACGTCACCGAGGCACACATCACATTCCAATGCCAGGTGTCAGAATGTCAAAAGGAGGTGTCCAAACACGTGCGGTGGGGTCAGAGCTCATGGAAGCCGAACTACATCACACACGAGGTGTCTAAGTCCCATTAGGGACCACCTACACCCCACAAAGGAGACCCACACTGGCACAGAGACGCATTCATTCCCACATTTCCAGTACAGAACCACGCCCAGAGGAACGCAAGTTTATTTATTTATTTATTTATTTTTAGAATTTATTAAGCGCGAACAATTGCCCGCAGGCGTCTCGGCGCTGTATTGTATTACTCACTTGTTTGATACTGAGGATGTTTTTCAGAGGTTAAACAGCCAGGTTTTCAGTTTCTTCCTGAAGGACATTAGGTTCGGACAAGTTCTTATGATTTGTGGGAGAGAATTCCACAATCTTGGGGCGGCAACTAGGAAACGTCTGTCTCCCCAGTTGACCAGCCTAGTCCGAGGCACTGCCAGGTCATTCTGTCCTGCTGATCGTAGCATTCGAGTGGGAATGTATGGGACAAGATGGTCGCACAGGAATTGAGGTGCTTGTTGATGTAAAGCCTTGTAGACGATACAAAGTGTTTTAAATTTAATTCGGTTCCTGACCGGGAGCCAATGAAGACTCCTCAGGGATTCTTGTATTGGCTTAAATTTAGGAATGTTCAGGAGAAGTCTGGCTGCCGCATTCTGGATTGTTTGCAATTTCTTTATTATCCTGACTTGTGCGTTTGCAAACAAGCCATTGCAATAGTCCAGTGCTGACAATACCAGAGCGCTGACCAGTGTCTTTCCCACATTAGTAGGAAGAAAAGGAAGAATCTTCCTAACCAGACGTAGTTTGTAAAACGCCGTAGAGGCCGTCTGATTAGCATGCGCCAGAAAATTTAGCTTGTCATCGAAGATGACACCCAAATTTCTTACTTTCGTAACTGGTATGGGTACGGCTCCAAAAGATGATGGCCACCAGGTTGGGGACCAGCTAGGACTGAGGTGGCCAAAGGTGACCACCTCAGTTTTATCAGAATTTAATTTCAGACAATTTGCTGACATCCATTTTCCAATGGCCAGCATACCTGTCTTGAAATTTTCCGCCACTGTTTCCCCATTATTCCTAACAGCCAGTATCAGCTGTGTATCATCCGCATATGAGGTAAGGTTCATCCCGTGCGCTTTGATGGTATTAGCGAGGTCCGACACATATATATTGAATAGTGTCGGACTAAGGGATGAACCTTGAGGCACCCCACATGGCAGCGATAACTCAGCAGATTCAAACCGGCCCAGTATAACTGCCTGGGATCTCTCTGCTAGAAAAGACGCTAGCAGATCTTTTGCTAGGCCTTGTACACCCATCTTTTCGACACGGTTGACCAGGATTTTATGGTCAACCGTGTCGAAAGCAGCAGATAAATCTAAGAGTACCAACAGTGCAGTGCCACCTTGGTCTCTGATGAGTCGAATGTCATCTGCAGCTTTGATGAGTGCTGTTTCCGTTCCATGATATTTACGGAATCCAAATTGTGTTTCATCGAGCAGGTGGTATTGCTCGATGAATTCCGTAAGTTGAGTATTCATGGTTTTTTCCACTATTTTAGCAAGGAAAGGTAAATTCGCTATAGGCCGATAGTTTTTAAGTTCTGCTTTATCCAAGCCAGGTTTTTTCAAAAGGGGTTTGAGTAAAGTTTTTTTTAACTGGCTTGGAAAGATGCCTGTGCGGAACATGAGGTTAATTATTTGGGTAATGGCTGGGATAACCGTATCCAGTATTGAACGAAGGGTGTTTGAGGGACATGGATCCAGGGCTGATCCAGATTTAATTGTTTTAATAGTGTCCTGAATATAAACTTCCGTAACCTCTGCAAAACAGGAAAAATTTATACTTGGGGATGGGGTATTTATTTTTTCAAGGCATTGGTTATCGGCTAGATTGAAGGCTGAAAATATGTCATTCACTTTGCTAAAAAAGAATGAAGCCAATGAATCACAGAAATCTTGTGAGCACGGGGGGTTAAGGTCTGGGACACTTCCCGCAAGTTGTTTAGTTATTTCAAACAACTTTTTATTCGAGTTTTTTGCGCTTTCAATTTGCTCAGTGTAGAATTTCTTTTTTGTCTCTGTGATCAGTAGTTTATATTGGGTTAGCAGGCCCTTGTACACTGTCTTATCCTCGTTCTCATACTTTTTCCTCCAAATTCTTTCTTTGTTTCTGCATTGCTGTTTTAGTTTTTTTAGTTCCTCCGTGTACCATGGTGCTGAGGGGGATCTTCTATTCCTGGACATCCTTTTTTCAGGTACCAGTTTGTTGGCCGCCTGGCCGACCCATGTATGATATTGATTAGTAGCAGTTTCTGGATCAGTAGCCCATGTGGGTATAGAGTTCTGTAACGCCTCCTGAAGACTGGGAATATTAACGTCTTTCCAGACTTTAAACATTTCATGTTTGGGGGGGAGCAAAGTGGCTATGGGTTTTTTATTCATTAATATTGTGGCCAGTACCAAGTGATGATCAGTCCACGTCATTGGTAGGACATCAGTCACTAGTATATTCTCCAAGTTGGTGAAAATACCATCTAAGGTATGACCTGCGTTATGAGTAGGTCCTTTCACCAACTGAACTAGGCCAAAGATCTCCATTTCAGATAGCAATGAGGTAGTCTCCTTATCTTCGCTGCATTCCAAATGGAAATTAAAATCACCTAACAGAGTCACAGATTTATCCATAGCTGTAGTTTCTAGGATAGTGAGTATTTCTGTGAGAAATTCCGACCGTGATTCTGGTCTTCTGTATAGTAATACACCTTTAAAATTATGTGAAGGGGACAAATAAATATCGAATTGAAGCGCCTCACATGTCGTTGAAGGAATGACAGTAGTACGAATTCTAAAAGAGTCACGGGCGATTATAGCAACCCCACCGCCTCTCTTACCAATTCTATCTAATCTGTAAGACTTGAAACCTTGTGGAACGGCTATGACAAGGTCCGGGTCAGAGGCTTTGTCCAGCCAAGTTTCTGTCAGGAACATTACATCTATGTTCCTATCAATAAGTACATCGGCTACTTCTTGCCTATGTTTGGCTAATGAGCGTACATTAATGAGGGCTATCGTAAACACTTGATTTACCTGGATGGAGTTTTCGCTACTGGCTCTTTTATTTAATAGGGGAATGGACATTTGGCAGTGATTACAATCCAATACAGTTTTAGATGATATAAAGTCTGGGCTGTGCCTTATGCATTTTTCAGTGGCTTGTGGGCGAAGGTCAATCAACGCAGAGCGTGGGTAGGATACTGTGTTTACGCAAACACTATGGCCAGGGGGGGTGGCCCTAGGCCCGTGTCCGGCGCGGACGGGCGCAGACGGGCTTGCCTTTGGCGCGCCTTCGGCGCGCCGCCGGCGCGCCCGCTGCGCCCGCCCGCTGCGCGGACGGGAAGGTAGTCTGTTTATATCCATCCAAAAAGGAGGGAGGAGGGTGGAGGGGCGGAGATCAGTCCCGCGATCCTTCCCCAGGCCAAGATGGCGCCTAAAGATTGTCTAGTGGTGCCTGGCGCCTAGCAACAGTGGCGCTGCCGGACACGAGGGGGGGCCCTGGAGCGATGTGAGTCTCGCTCTAGGTGGGGGCTGCTAAAAAAGCTCCTGATTAAAATATTAACAATGTTTAAAAACGAGTGTCTTTTTCGTTCAAATAACACCCAATCACAACCAATAAATGCTCAGCGCGCAAGGGAGCGCAAAGAACCCCCGGCTATCCGCCTCAAGGGTGAGTTGTCATACAAATACCACGTAGATCGGTGATATCAGCCCTTAAATCTCCTCGGAGGGCGGAGGGGCGGAGATCAGTCCCGCGATCCTTCCCCAGGCCAAGATGGCGCCTAAAGATTGTCTAGTGGTGCCTGGCGCCTAGCAACAGTGGCGCTGCCGGACACGAGGGGGGGCCCTGGAGCGATGTGAGTCTCGCTCTAGGTGGGGGCTGCTAAAAAAGCTCCTGATTAAAATATTAACAATGTTTAAAAACGAGTGTCTTTTTCGTTCAAATAACACCCAATCACAACCAATAAATGCTCAGCGCGCAAGGGAGCGCAAAGAACCCCCGGCTATCCGCCTCAAGGGTGAGTTGTCATACAAATACCACGTAGATCGGTGATATCAGCCCTTAAATCTCCTCGGAGGGCGGAGGGGCGGAGATCAGTCCCGCGATCCTTCCCCAGGCCAAGATGGCGCCTAAAGATTGTCTAGTGGTGCCTGGCGCCTAGCAACAGTGGCGCTGCCGGACACGAGGGGGGGCCCTGGAGCGATGTGAGTCTCGCTCTAGGTGGGGGCTGCTAAAAAAGCTCCTGATTAAAATATTAACAATGTTTAAAAACGAGTGTCTTTTTCGTTCAAATAACACCCAATCACAACCAATAAATGCTCAGCGCGCAAGGGAGCGCAAAGAACCCCCGGCTATCCGCCTCAAGGGTGAGTTGTCATACAAATACCACGTAGATCGGTGATATCAGCCCTTAAATCTCCTCGGAGGGCGGAGGGGCGGAGATCAGTCCCGCGATCCTTCCCCAGGCCAAGATGGCGCCTAAAGATTGTCTAGTGGTGCCTGGCGCCTAGCAACAGTGGCGCTGCCGGACACGAGGGGGGGCCCTGGAGCGATGTGAGTCTCGCTCTAGGTGGGGGCTGCTAAAAAAGCTCCTGATTAAAATATTAACAATGTTTAAAAACGAGTGTCTTTTTCGTTCAAATAACACCCAATCACAACCAATAAATGCTCAGCGCGCAAGGGAGCGCAAAGAACCCCCGGCTATCCGCCTCAAGGGTGAGTTGTCATACAAATACCACGTAGATCGGTGATATCAGCCCTTAAATCTCCTCGGAGGGCGGAGGGGCGGAGATCAGTCCCGCGATCCTTCCCCAGGCCAAGATGGCGCCTAAAGATTGTCTAGTGGTGCCTGGCGCCTAGCAACAGTGGCGCTGCCGGACACGAGGGGGGGCCCTGGAGCGATGTGAGTCTCGCTCTAGGTGGGGGCTGCTAAAAAAGCTCCTGATTAAAATATTAACAATGTTTAAAAACGAGTGTCTTTTTCGTTCAAATAACACCCAATCACAACCAATAAATGCTCAGCGCGCAAGGGAGCGCAAAGAACCCCCGGCTATCCGCCTCAAGGGTGAGTTGTCATACAAATACCACGTAGATCGGTGATATCAGCCCTTAAATCTCCTCGGAGGGCGGAGGGGCGGAGATCAGTCCCGCGATCCTTCCCCAGGCCAAGATGGCGCCTAAAGATTGTCTAGTGGTGCCTGGCGCCTAGCAACAGTGGCGCTGCCGGACACGAGGGGGGGCCCTGGAGCGATGTGAGTCTCGCTCTAGGTGGGGGCTGCTAAAAAAGCTCCTGATTAAAATATTAACAATGTTTAAAAACGAGTGTCTTTTTCGTTCAAATAACACCCAATCACAACCAATAAATGCTCAGCGCGCAAGGGAGCGCAAAGAACCCCCGGCTATCCGCCTCAAGGGTGAGTTGTCATACAAATACCAAGTATCATTCACACACCCACGTTGGCTCTGCATACGACGGCCCAGTCCACTCCTCTTATGTTTGAGTGGGTGACGACAAAGCTACATGTCCAAGCTCATACCCGCTGCCTGCGGTGACATGCCTGCGTCCACTGTACACAGCACAATGTAATGTCGTAGGGCCCAAGGCCCTCATGCATACTACATGACCACAGGGACACATGTATATAGTGGTGAGCAGTCAAAATATCGAAATTTTAATATCAATATACAAAAATATCGAGTTTAGTGTATCGATGGCACAAAATGTCGATGTTTTGTATATCGATTTTAAAAATCTCGATAATGGTATGTTTAGCAAAATATCGAAATAGAATATATCGAATGTCAAAATATCGTAGTGTGAAAATATCGTTAAAGTGCAGTATTTTGTAATAGTTAATATTTTTTGTATTTTTATAGTATATAAGTGTTTAAAAATGTTATTTTGAATGTATTAAAAAGGTTTATTTTATATATTAAATTATGAATAAATATTTTTAAATTTGATATTTAATTTTAGGAGCGGGATGTTGGGTTTATAGGGGATAAGGGTGGGGAGTGTTTTAAAAATATATATTTTAATTTAAATATTTTGGGATTTTTTTTTAATTTAGATTTTTTTATAATTAAATAATTTAAATTTGATACATAATTTTAGGAGCGGGATGTTGGATTTATAGGAATAAGGGTGAGGAGTGTTTTAAAAATATATATTTTAAATTAAAAAATTAAATTTAGAATTAAATATTTAAAAATTTGAATTTTTTTTTTAGGAGCGGAATCTTGGGATTATAGGGGATAAGGGTGGGGAGTGTTTTTAAAAATATTTTTTTTAATTTAATACATTTTAAATTTTAAATTAAATAAAAAATAAAAATGTAAAGCTTTTAAAAATTGAGAAAGTGTTGTATTTTATGAGATAGTGTGGGTTTTATTTTGTTAGTATTTAAATATTTTAGAATTTAAAAAAATTTAAATATGTTGAAAATATATATTAAAAATATTTGTTATGTGTGATGATGTGGTTATAATGTATGATGCTTATGTTTACAAAAAAAACTTTTCCTATAAATATTTTAAAATAATTTAAATTACAAATTTAATATTGAAATTCACAATTGAAATTATAAATGTAAAATTATGAGTGTAATGTTTCATTCATATTATATAATGGTGTTGTTGTTCTATAATAATTTTAATACATTTAAATATATTGCAAATTTACTATTTACAGATTTACTATTTTAATCTTTATGAGTGTACTCTTTTTGTTTATATTGTATACGGTTGTTAGTGTTTTATTTAATAGTGTTTATTTTTTAAATATATTGTAAAATGTATATAATTTATTTAGGAGATACCGTTTGAAAATAAAAAAAATATTTTGGGTGAGGAAATTGATAATGTTTAGTGTCCAGTACACAGTTTAATTTATTTTACACAGGAGTAGGAGTATTAAATAAGTTATGTTTAGAGTCCAGCACCTGCCTTAATTTATTTTATATTGGAACGGGAATAGTAATTTCATTATGTTTAGTGTCCAGCACCTACCCTAATTAAATATAGACTGGAGTGGGAATAGTAAATTAATTATGTTTAGTGTCCAGCACCTACCCTAATTAATTTAGATTGGACTGGGAATAGTAAATTAATCGTGTTTAGTGTGCAGCATCTATCCTAATTATTGTAGACTGGAGTGGGAATAGTAAATTAAGTATGTTTAGGGGTCGATTCCGATCCGGTAAAAACCGCTCCGAATAGTCGTTCGGAGCGTTTTTCCCATACGAATCGTACCCTGCAACGTCCGCCGTACGTACGATGAAGTACAATTCATACCAGGAGCCGGACTCCGTACGGATCGTACAGAGACCGTACGACTCGAATACCCGTACGAGTCTGGTTTTTACGACCTAGCAAGTGCGATACGTGTCGGGTACGCACCGTACCACCCTTTTTTTACGGGAGCTGTAAACCTCCATAAAAGCAGAGTTTGTGCCAAAACAGGTACGGAACGGCCGTCCCCGGGTACGGTGCGTACCCCCCATGATCGCAGGGATACACCCCGTACACCTGCGATCATGGGGGGTACGCATCGTACCCCGCAATCATGGGGTGTACGCACCGTACCCCATGTTCGCTGAATGTACGGTGCGTACACCCCATGATCGCGGGGTACGGTGCGAACCCCCCATGATCACAGGTGTACAGGGCGTATCCCTGCGATCATGGGGGGTACGCACCGTACGGTTTGTATGTGATTGTGCACTTTTCCGTACGAATCCCCCTTACCTGACGTGGACCGTACGGATCGCGTCCTGGTGCCCCGGTCCGGATCGTACTTGTCGGGTTGTACGGCGTGTGTACGAGTCGTACGGAGATGGCTCTGGATACAATTCGTACGGATGTTTATTTTACCAGATCGGAATCGACCCCTTAGTGTCCAGCATCTACCCTAATTAATGTAGACTGGAGTGGGAATAGTAAATTAATTGTGTTTAGTGTCCAGCACCTACGCCAATTTATTTTATATTGGAATAGGAATAGTAAATTAATTATGTTTAGTGTCCAGCACCTACCCTAATTTATTATAGACTGGAGTGGTAATAGTAAATTAATTATGTTTAGTGTCCAGCACCTACCCTAATTAATTTCGACTGGAGTGGGAATAGTAAATTAATTATGTTTAGTGACCAGCACCTACTTTAATTAATGAAGACTGGAGTGGGAATAGTAAATAAATTATGTTTAGTGTCCAGCACCTACCCTAATTAATTTCGACTGGAGTGGGAATAGTAAATTAATTATGTTTAGAGACCAGCACCTACTTTTATTAATGAAGACTGGAGTGGGAATCGTAAAATAATTATGTTTAGTGTCCAGCACCTACCCTAATTAATGTAGACTGGAGTGGGAATAGTAAATTAATTATGTTTAGTGTTCAGCACGTACTTAAAATAATGTAGACTGGAGTGGGACTAGTAATTTAATTATGTTTAGTGTCCAGCACCTACCCTAATTATTTTAACTGGAGTGGGAATAATACATTAATGATGTTTAGTGTCCAGAACCTACCTTAATTAATGTAGACTGGAATGGGAATAGTAAATTAATTATGTTTAACCCCTTCCATGCTGATGACGGCCGGGAGCCGTCATGGCACACAGTGCTCGTGTGCTGATGACGGCTCCCGGCCGTCATGACCGCACCCGCGTTCGGAATGTGCCGCACAGGCGCAGAATCGCGGCCGCGCCCAAGGGGTTAATGTCCAGCACCTACTCCAATTTATTTTATATTGGAGTGGGAATAGGAAATTAATTATGTTTAGTGTCCAGCATGTGCCCTCATTAATTTAAATTGGAGTGGGAATAGTAAATGTATTTGTTTAGTGTACAGTACCTGTATTTAAATATTATATATTGGAGTTGTAATAATTTAATAATTAGGTATAATATAGGATATAAATAACATTTTAATTTTAAGTACAATGTGTTTATTAATATAGTCAATTTTATTATTAGAAACACATATATAAGATAGTTTTGGATTTTAAAAAAGGTAAAAAGTAGCTAATACATTGAAAATACTCATTCATTATAATATTTGTGAGCAATAAATTGTATTTTCTATGTGTAAAATATAACAAATATAAGAAATGTAAAAATAATTAGAACACCACAACATTTTTTATTATTTGTTAATTTGAGTAGGATAATGCAGTAAAATATTTTATACCATTATAATTCAATAGAAACATATTTATGCATATATCTCAGAAAATATGTTATGAACATTTACAAAAAATTGTACATTTTTTAATACATAATAATTATTCACAAAACATTATAATTTTGTGTTACAAATTACATTTTATACAGTAATAGGTATTGTATATATTTATACAAAGAAAGTGTAAATAGTCTTTCTATAACATAAACGTGTAATAGTTTTTATATTTTTATTACATACATATTAGCATGTTTAATTAATATTAATATTAAAAATATTAATATTAATTAATATTACATTTTGTTAAACCTAATACCATTTTTAAACACACATTTATTTTTTATAATGCATGTAAAACATTTATAACAATGTTTTATACATTGTTTTGTCATATTTATTATTTTCTGTAATTAGAACAATAAATATTATATATGTTATAATATATATTTTTCTAATTTTACAAATGTGGAAAATTATGTAACAATTAAAAAAAAAATGATATTTCTATTAGCTGGTTTGAGCTGAAGTTTCTGGCTCGCAAAACGTCCAGTTTGTTGTCTTTGGGGGTCTGCGTCGGACCCCCTGTCACCCGCAGCCTTACGACACAAACACAGGGGGAGACCCAAGGGTCTCCCCAACACAGGCATGTATGGTGCAGATGGCACCGACGCGTACCCACTGTAGGAGATGCCTTTATTCGAGCCATACCCATTCAGTCAATGGTAGCCCATCTACGCGTCGTACGAGTGGCTCCCATTGACTTCTATAGGAGTCCGACCGAACCGAGTTCGGCAGCTTGCAGCTGCCTCGTACTCGCTCGGTCGGACATCCTAGCCCGCCCGCCACCCATTTGCCCCCACCATATTAGTATCGCGGGGTGACCTTGGTAGAGGGGAATACCGTCCACCGTTTTTCCGCCCGGTCGACAAGTCGACCGGGCGGAAAAGGGTTTCATATGGTGGCGGTGTCTGCTAGACACTGCCATCCATATCAGGATCTAGGCGGGAGGGAGCCTTTCTGTGGTCGCGTTGCGGCCACAGAAAGGCATGCAGATTTCGAGTTTGGGTGCCCGTTACGGGCCCCCAGGATGTTGGGGGGTAGGGGGCACATGGTGGGTACCTATGGTACCCCCCTACATGTGCATGCACAACATGGCAGGCACCGCGCGGTGCCTGCCATGTTGTGCATGCACAGACTCAACATGCATTTTTGGCTTTGTCGCAATGTTAAGAATCCAGGATGCGGCTGCCAGTGTGGTGGGTGCACCCTAATGTCACCCACAGGACCCCCGCACATATGGTGGGCGGTCTCTTTTACCGTCAGGATGTGCCCGCCATCCTAATGATGCCCCTAGTGCTGATTTTTGCATGTGCCTCCGTAAGCACTAATAAAAATGATAGTGACAGTCTTGAATGCAGGTATGGGGGTGTGTTTTTAAGATAGCATTAATCATTGACTGTTCAAAATCTATAATGATTTTTTGTGGATAAATATCATTAGTTTGTTGTTTTAATGTATTTAATAGTTCCATGTATGTTGAGTTGTGTTTCTTTGGTAATAATGTGGAAATGAGTGGAATATTGCAATTGTTAAGTAGCCCTTGTATTGTGTAGAGTTGGAAAAAGGGCTTGGGACATGTCGTAAAAGTCCCAGCCATCATTGACATTGTTGCAGTTTTAATAGATTAGTTGCTGTTCCAAATATTATGAATCTTTTTCACTGCTTTTATTATCAAAAATGACAAATTGTTCTTTATTTAGTCATAGATTGTTCAGGGCTAATTATAACTTTGTTAAATTTTCTAGGAATTGGGGTGGAAGTAGTAGTAGCCTTTTTAGTATGTGCTATAGTTCTCTTCAGTGAAACTACAGATGGCATTTGTGAAGTAACTGTTTTAGGAATTTTGGGCAGCTGCTCTTTTAAAATGACACTTGTTGGTTTTTGGGAACTTGTGCTAGCTTCCTTTATTGTTTCCAATGCCTCTCTGACTTTTACTTCGGTAATGTTTAGTGGGTGGTTATGTTCCCTAGTGTACAGTACTGTGCTTCCCTTGTTGTGGTACGCCCTTAACATTTATTAGAGTAGTATTTACAGCATTTCCAGTTAACTTTTAATCCAAATTATTTTTCCAGTGTGTAAGTGTATCCCATGTAGTATATTAAATTTTTTCCTTTCTGGCTTGTAATAAATTCTGCTCCTTCAGTCATTTTGATGCAGGCAAATCTATGAATAATGTATATTATAGTTATTCAATATGTTGCTCTATGCATTTGAATTTAAAGAAACAATCAATTTTTTACAATATACTTACAAAGTTGTTTTTTATATATTTGAGTCTGACGACATTTACTCTTTAGTTGTAGAATGTTCTTTCTGTATTTTCTTTGTCTGAAAAATAAAAGAACATTCATTTTATTATTTGTTTCTATATATTTTACAGGGGGAGAGTTAGGGGTTTTGAGATTAGTTTAGAGTTTGGGTGGTTGTTTAATCTATTTAGGTAAGATAGTTTGGAAAATACTTACTTTGCTATTTGTATCTTTTTTTGGTGTTTTCTGTAGTTTGTTAGTTTTCTTTAGAGTTTTCTGTAGTGGAACTATAAAATAGAAAGTAGACATTGATTAATTTTTAGCTTCTGTGCATTATTAGCTAAAGTTTTTTACTTTTAGCATTATTGCGTTTTATTTAGTTTACTTACTTTTGATAGAGTTTATTGTTGGTATTTGTTGATCTTCTTATGTCTGTAGTTGAATTTCTGCTGAGATGCTCCTTCTTTAGTTTTCTTTTTTTGGGAGTTTAATAGGAATGGCGTTTATTTGTTTACCTAGGGGCCGATTCCGATCCGGTAAAATCACCGTCCGTACGACTCACATCCGGAGCCGTTTCCGTACGACTCGTACAGACGCCGTACGACCCGACGAGTACGATCCCGACCGGGGTACCAGGACGCGAGTCGTACGGTCCACGTCAGGTAAGGGCGATTTGTACGGAAAAGCGCACAATCACATACACACCGTACAGCGCGTACACCCCATGATCGCAGGGGTACGCGCCGTACCCCTGCGATATTGGGGGTACGTGCCGTACACCCAGCGTACATTGGGTACACACCGTACACCCAGCGTACATGGGGTACGGTGCATACCCCATGTACGCTGGGTGTACGGCACGTACCCCCCATGATCGCAGGGGTACGGCGCGTACCCCTGCGATCATGGGGTGTACGTGCCGTACCCGGGGGGGCCGTTCCGTACCTGTTTCGGGGCAAACTCTGCTTTTATGGCTGTTTTCAGCTCCCGTAGGAAAAGGGTCGTACGGTGCGTACCCAACACGAATCGTACTTGCCGGATCAGAAAAATCGGCCGTGAACCGTACAGATGTCGCATACAGCGGGTTCCGAGGAAGAGTCGTACGGAGATTAGAGTCGTACAGTGTCTTGTACGACTCGTACGGCACGGGCTCCTGGTACGGATCGTACTTCGTCGTTCATACGGGGACGCTTACGGGTACGAATCGTATGGGGAAAAACGCTCCGAACGGCAATTCGGAGCGCTTTTTACCGGATCGGAATCGACCCCCTAGTGTTTTCGATGTTGTTATCTCGATTTTATTGGTTACTTTGAATTTTGAGTGTTTCTATTGGTTAATTTGTATTTTTTTAAATGTTTTGGTAGTTTCCAAAAAACGAAAACGCTAAATGGTAGTTAGTTGTGTATAATTTTGTATATATATATATATATTTAAATTGCTTTTGTTATATGTTATATTACAGAATTAAAGTATAATAGTAATATTTAATAATATTAATGTTTAATGTAGTAATGTTGTTAATAAAGTTTTCATATTTTCTTGTTGTGTAATTAGAAATGTTATTGTAGTATAACTGGTATTTGTAATCATTAATTTTTTAATGTGTTTTTAGTAATTTATTAATATTATGTGGGTTTAATTTGATATTTTGTATACTTTTCTATAATCGATATATTTAAAAATACGATATTAGTGTTGTCGATATAATTGGAAATAATATTTTTTACCTAGTGAATGTATTTTAATGAATGTCGATATTTTTAAACTTCGATAAGTATGTTAGCAATATTTGTTATGTCGATATTTATGTACCTCGATATTGTATCTTCGATATTTTGGTAAGTTTTTAAATAGGTATATGATGTCGATAATAATGTCATCGATAATTATGTATCGATATAATTGTAGCTTGATAATCTGTCTGTCGAGATTATGTCAGTCATTTGTATATAGTATGAGGAACTAACTATGGGCACGTGCGCCCGGCCCCTTTATTGGCAGGGCTACCTGTACAGTGACGCCTGTGCTGGATGTGTGTGGGGTGAGTGTAAGCCAGCCCCACGGAGTGGTTGGTCCTGGCAACAACTTGAACATTGAACACCATTAAAACGGAGGCTGAAAACACCAGCATAACAGGGACAACTGCTGAGCAACATGGAGGTAGCCGGAGCAAGTACAAAGGTCACCCAATATGCAAGCAAAAGTATCCATGAGTTGCAGTGCACTGAAGTTGCGGCACTAGAGCTGAGCACGCTCATCTGTACACATTGTCTAGGATTGGGTCCCTTCGGGATATACCTGATGCAGCTGCAGTGGGGTGTGTTACACCTACATCATCTTCCTCATCATTGTCCCAGGTCTCCCACACTGCCTGAGGTGACTTTGCTGCACAACCTCTCCACAGCACAGAACCCAATCAGTAAAGGTCCATGGGTTGCGGTGCACTCAGTCAGTGGCACCTGGAGTGCTGAGCAGGGTAACAGGTGTGAGCAACTCCGCTAGTCTGCTTGTACCACTGTTTCAACTCTGGCAGATGGCAGTTGGAGTTGGTCCTGGCGATGGTGGCGTGTGCCTCCTGTGGTGATGTGACGTCCGGGCCGGGCCGGTCAGGACTCGATGTGATGTGTGAGCCCTGGTGGACAGCAGTTGAGGCCGGAGGCAGCGGACAGCGCAGGCCCACAGACACAGGGCGATGATGACCCCAAAGCATTCGTCTCAGAGGCCTTTCAATAATCAATCAGACATGGTCCCATACATGAGCTGCACAGAGTTAGTGGCCCGGATGCACTGCGGCCGGCACAGGCACACAGCCACGGGACGGTGAGTTTCTGCCCACTGAGGTAGGGCCACACGGACTGAGAGCGTCCTCGACGGTGTCGGAGGGGAATGTAGCCGAGGGTTGTGGGGGCCAGTGGAAGGTGTCCTCCAGGGCATGATGTAGAGGACAGTAGCTGTCCGGAAGCAATAAATGGAGGAGTGGAATGCTACATCCTCATTTCCACCATCAATTTGGTATCAGCTGCATGACGATGAAAACAACCCCCTAGTCCATAGACTCAGACGCCACCAAAGTTCAACAGGAGAGTGTCCATGAATGCTGGGGAACAGACTTAGTGGCACTGTGGCTGAGAGGGGATGCAGACTGTGTGGATGCCGGTACAATGATATGGACTCCGCCATTGTTAAATCAAGACTCAGTCCCAAATGTGTGACCTACTCGACCGCAGTGTAGGCTCGAGGCAGCGGTAAGCAGTGTCCCACAGCCACATGTCATTGGCTCGCGATGCACAGTTAGTGACACCAGGGCAGTTGTCGGTAGTGTTCAATCACCTCTATAATGATGTAACAATGAACCTTTTTTCCTCCTGACTGACATGTGTCATCCTCTTACGCCTCTCCTTGCGTGCAATGATATGCACTCTGCCACTGAAAAATCGGTGTTCAATTCCAAGTGTGCGACCAACTCGACCGCTGTGTAGGTGGTAGGCATTTCCAGCAAGGGCCTAAAGAAATGTGTGGTTGTGATGCTATGCACAGACTTGGTGGCACCACATCAAAGGGAGTATAGTGACTTCAAATCAGCCATAAACATAATCCTCTGTCATAGTGTAATCAAAACTCAGTTCCAAATGTGTGACCTACTAGTACGCTGAGTATGCCGGTAGAGTACGTTAACGAGAAAGGAATACTGCGGGCCTGTGTCACAGAGGCCATGATGGTCGGAGGAGGCTGCCAGGGTCACGGGCTTTGGGCTTGGAGCTTGCACTGGCACGTGGTGGGCCCACTTTGACACACACTGGTGTCGGCAGGAGAGCAGTGAGGCCTGGGAGCGAAGGCGCGGACAAGTCGGGTTCGGGAACCAGCAGCCTGGGGTGCTAGAGGCACACAGGATCGCAGGCAACACCGCTCATGGCGATGGCGTCGGCCTCATGGCGGGCTGAGGGCCGCTGCCCTGGCAGAGACGTTGGGCATTCCAGAAGAGAACCACACCCAGCGCTACGTGCTTTTTATTCACACCCCTACGCAAGCCAGCCCACTCTACGTACGCTTACAGGGGGGACATAACAAGCTACATTTCTGTGATTTTCCCCACTGCCAGGGGTGACATGGTTGCGTCCAAAAGGAGAATGAATTCAAAACACAATGAAGTTATAGACAAGGATCAGTACTATGATCAAACTTCCTATACCCAGCCGGGTAAGGAATGTTTATTCCAATCAAAGAAATCAGAGAACCTTAGGGAGGTTATATACAAACATTAGATAGGGCACAATCCTGTACCTGTCCAAGAATACGAAAACAAGTGGTAAGGAAGGGAAAGAAAAGGTTAGCAGGCAAAAACGTTGGACCAACTGTCACTTGCAATTGGTTACATAATACAGCAAGCTAAGACAAACAGTTTCTACAGTACAGTGAACACAATGGATTTACTGCAGAACTATTTTAAGCGTCGACGTTTCGATCCCCTGGCTCCTAATAAACCGGGATCATCATCAGGACTGAATGATTAATTGCCTGTTTCAAATTAAGAACGCCTGTTGGAGTAAAAGGAAAAGGACAAAAGAAAACAAAATAAGGCATCGGCCATACATTGTAATAGACATTTTAAAACGAGGTCCATGTATCAAGCTTATTTAAGGCAGTGAATATCATTATCAAGTTTGTGAACGCGTTGTTGTTCAGAGCGCATCCGCTTAAAACATGCAAAAGTTGTCATTGTGGTTGCCTAACAGGAAATGTGATTGATCGGTGTTTTGCGGACTGAGAGATCAAAAAAAAATATTTTTAACCAGCGCTGTGATGTGGAGAAGGATTTGGGCCGGCGCGGTGATTTAAAACCATTTTGGTAATCGGCGCTGTGATGTGAGCATAACAAGGTCTAGAAGAGTGATGAGAAAAGAAATTATTTCTGGCGCATTTATAATTAAACCCGGTGCAGTGATTTAAAGCCATTTTAGGTGACCGGCGCAGTGATGTAAAATTTCGTGAGCATAGCAAGGTCTGATTGTATATGCGGCGCAGTGATACACATTATTTCATGTGAGCCCATTGTTTAAGATGCCACCTGGCAAAAATCAAGCGTTAAGCTTCGGATGGATGGCTTAAACTGGTGATTGAAAATGGCGCTGTGACCCGGATTGATTGTTAAATGTGCGAGCATTACGACTGCTCAGGGCGATTTGGTTGCGCTTGTTGCTGTGATTAGCGACGGTGGGTGCCAGAGTCCTGTAAGGGGAGTTCAGTGTAAGAACCCAGTCTGGAGATAAAAAACGAGGGCACTAACCTGCCGGCCTGCAGTGTGTAGCTTGGGTCAGGGGCTGAAGGGTGAGCATGAATGAGGCACCCTATAACAGAAGAAAACAATATTGGTCGGGTGTCATACCGAGTGTAAGGTGACGGCTGGGTGTGGAGTGTCAATTACCTTCAAGTAGAAGAGAACGGGCTTATGCAGAACTCCGATAAGCCATGGAGTAAAGTAGGAGTCCTTCTGGGTGAGCGGACTCTGAAGTGGGCGAGTCGTTCTCCATGGGTCTGGAGACTGCCCTGGGTGTGCAGCTTTGTTCGCGGACCAACTATAAATCAAGAAATGAGGATTCTTGGTGAGGAGCGGGTCGTGGGCGCCCTCGGGTATTTGGAAAAGGACCGGGGCTTACACGGGCGCTTACCTTCCGTTTGGTTGAGGCAGGGGAGACACAATGGTCTTTCTCCTGGAGCGTGCGGCAGGCTGCAGGTCGGAAGACACGATGGTCTCTTCTCCTGAGCAGTGCGATAATACGCTGGTGCTGCGTGGCTGTCCTGGCTTCCACGTTGATATCGACTAGAACCAATATGGAGACCAAGGAAGGACTAACTGAAAGTGTGTAGTCCCTGGGAATATGGCGGACATATTGTAGTGGTGTTAGTTGTGATCAAGGCACGAGAAGGGAGTGGCAGACATGTTATCGTGGCCTTTGCAGTTGGGAATTCTTGGTGATTGCTCGAATCAGATCGCGAAGTGAAGTGAGAAGTGGGTGATCCTTGTGGGGACAGTGAAAAGTGATTCTTGTTGATGCATTTGGACAACTGAACCGGCATTGTGTTACACACGTGTGCATGCATGCGCGTCAGGTGGTTCTAGTCATTACTGCAATTTCAGACATTTATACACAATTGGCGGCTACATGTACTGGACAATTGATTTGCTAATACGGTTGAAGCAGCTTCATACTCAAATCATAGTAGACAAATTACATCAGGGTGAATCATGCGGCATCTAACCATCAATAGGATTAATGGTAGGTATGAAAGTCTGTGTCATGTTGGCAAATTTTACATTGATTGGCAGCGGCTCTGTCCAAGTATAACCACAAAAAATTAAAAAGTTCTGAACTGCTCGTTGCCCGTCAGAGAGAGGGGTACGAAGTAGGCGTCACAGTAGGGTGGTCCAATCCTCAGTACAGTTCAAGCCGTTACGGATTGGGTCAAGCATAATTATGCATTTCAGTTCCTCTTTATTCAATAGGTTTGCCATGTTGCCCCCTCTTTGCGGTAATCTCAGTGTTTTCAATACTGTCCAGCGGATGTCATCCTCGCTGTGGTTGGCGTTGACAAAATGTTCCACTAGTGGGGCGTTCAACGTGCGGCACCTGATGCGGCTTCTATGTTGACAGATGCGTGTTTTGACTCTCTGTGTTGTTTGGCCAACATAGACTTTGCTGCATGGGCATTGGATCAAGTATATAACATTACTCGTGTTACAATTAGACAGAGTATTGCATTTGAAGGTAACGTTATTAAATACGATGGTTTTTCCTTCAATGGTCAAATCACACCCACTGCACCCACCACATTTGACATGTCCAACAATGGGGGACAGACCCCATACAGATTCAAGAGTTGAAGGGTGACTAGGATTAGTGAGGGCTGCGCGGACCAAGTGGTCCTTTAGGTGTTTCCTTTTTTTGAAAGCGAACATAGGCTGATCAATTTCCAGAATCCCTGCATTGATGACCGACCAGAGGTGCAGTATCATTTTCCTCAATTTGTTGGATGGTGGGGAAAAAGTTGGTACACACGCTATCCTGTCTACATCTTTTTTCGGGGTCGGGATTAGCAGTGTTTCACGCGGGCGATACCATGCCCGTTTCAAGGCGTTCTTAACAATTCTTCTTCCATAACCCCTGTTTTTTAGTTTAGTGGCAAGAATAGCGCTTTCTTTGAAATAGTCCTCCCTGCAGGAGCAATTTCTCCTAATTCTGAGAAACTGCGAGAAGGGTAGAGAGTCACGTAGGGCCCTAGGGTGATTGCTCGTATATTCTAAGAGCGTGTTTCTCTCGGTTGGTTTCCTGAACAAACGTGTCAGGAGTTCCCCTTCATGGTGGAAGATGGTTAGGTCCAAAAAGTCTATGGAGGATTTGTCAGATGTGGATGTAAAGTTAAGGCCTGAACAGTTATTGTTCATCCAGTGAAGGAAGTGGCGTAGATCATTGACGTCATATCTCCATAACATGAAGATATCGTCAATGTATCTACGCCACATAATGATACCAGGAAAGAAAGGGTTGGATGGTGTTAGGATCACTTGCCTTTCAATCTCGTCCATAAAGAGTACGGCCAGGTTTGGGGCGAAAATTGCGCCAGTTCCCTTTATTTGCTGGTAAAAAAGACTGTTAAATGTAAAGAAATTGCGAGTGAGGCAAATTTCTAGAAGCTGTAAAATGAATTTGGTGGGTATGGCATGTGGGCGGGGACGTGTGTCAAGAGTTTTTTGTATGAAAAGTAAAGCAGCAATTTGTGGGATATTTGTATACAGCGACTCCACGTCCATGGTACACAAGGTGACGGTTGTGGGGTCGAAAGGATGGTGTTCGATCAGGTTGATCATGGACATGGAATCTCGCACCTAACATACAGTAGGGGGGACAAATTCCTTGATAAAGAAATCTACAAAGGCTCTAATGGTTCCAAAATAGATCCACATGCCGAAACGATCGGCCGCCCTGGTGGCATAGTGATGTTCTTGTGGATTTTGGGGAGTGTGTATATTACGGGGGTCCGTGGGCATTTCCCATTAAGATAATTAAATTCTTTTTTTGTTAGGAATCCCTCCGCTACTGCGTCAGATGTGACCTTGAGTATCAATTCTTGGATCTCTTTCATGGGGTTCGATGCTAGCCTAAGGTAGTGATCCTTAATGTCTAGCTGCCTTTGGATTTCTGCGGTGTAGGAATGAAGTTCTTGTAACACAATCCCACCCCCCTTGTCTGTACTTTTGATAATTAGGGAGTTGTTGGTTTTCAGGGAACTGATAGCATATTTTTCTTTCAGTGTGATATTGTATGGGGTGAATCTTTTTTTGTGTTCAAGGGCCATGAGGTCTTTCAGGACCATCTTTTCAAATGTGAGGACTTCCGGAGGTATCATTCCGGCAGAGGGGAGAAAGGTGTAAGGGGGACGGAATGGGGTGTGTGCCTTAGTCTCTGGTGAGGGGTGGATTTGAAAAAATGCCTTGAGGCGAATGCACCTGAAGAACCGCAAAAGTTCTGTCTGAATCTCCATGAAGTTGGGTGGCATTGTTGGGACAAAAGTGAGTCCCTTTTTGAGAAGAGACAGCTCGTCCTCTGCTAGTAAGTGAGTAGTCAGGTTGAAGATGGGGATAGTTTCTACTTGTGTTGTGCGTGGCCCTACCACTGGTAATAATTGTTCCTGGTCCTCCGCTCTCCCGGGGGGTTGAACCATCTCTGGGTTTTCTTTACCCGCCCTCGTTGCGGTGTTTCTTGTTGGCCTCTCTGTAAAAAAGAGGTGGAGTTCTGGTGTGCGCCCCCACGTCTTGAAGAGCTGGTGCCTTCACCTGTGTCAGAGTTATCTGATGATTCGGCCGAGGTGTCGGAAAACCCGACCAAATTCTGGCATCTGTTAAATCTTCCCCAAGGTCTATTGTGTTGGGGGTTGGAGTATGACCTATTTGTATAAAAGTCTTTCTGTAAGTATGGGTAGTTTGTCTCAATGTTATACGATTTTATATCTTTCGTAATTTTATTTGACTTTTTATTTTGTTCGATTCTGTAAAAATCAGCGATTGTTTTATCGACCTGATCTCTGAGTTTTTTGCTTTCTGTTGTTGTGCTAGAGTCTTGGATTTGTTTTCAAATTTTAGAAATTTCGACCTCCAGTGATTTCAGAGTCTCAGTGGCGATGTCGATGCCTAATACCAGCCAATGGCGGGAGCAAGTTGTTCCTATGTAACGAAAGTTGGATGTGTACTTGGGGTTGTCTGTAAAGATACCTGGTATGTTTTGGACTTGCAGACCTAGGGGAATCACTCCCGTCTTCAGGTAGTCCATCAGCATCAGAACCATTAACTGCAGGCGGACCTGTTTCTTTTTTAATTTCTCTAATTGTTCCGGTATTGTATTGTTCACCTGGTTGGGGACTTCTGCGTTATCCGATAGCAGAGACGGGCCAGCACACAGTTGCTTAATATAGTCGTCTGTGTATAAAGGAGCAAAAGCTGACATACTGGGCTCGTTATAAAAAGGAAGGAGAGAGGAATTCGGGGGATGAGAATTCAGGGAATAGAGTGGGTATAGGGAGAGTAGAATTAAGGAAAAAAGTACTAGGAAAACCCAAACTCGGGTGGTTTGGACAGAGTTGCAAACCAGCGTTTGCGCTCAAGTCTTTTTAATGTGAACAAGGGGACCCAGTGGATATCTTTGGGCCATGGGTGATTAATTAATAAAGAAGAACAAAGGTCATAAAGGTGAATGAATTCAACACACAATGAAGTTATAGACTAGGATCAGTACTATAATCAAACTTCCTATACCCAGCCGGGTAAGGAATGTTTATTTCTATCAAAGAAATCAGAGAACCTCAGGGATGTTATATACAAACATAAGATAGGGCACAATCCTGTACCTATCCAAGAATACGAAAACAAGTGGTAAGGAAGGGAAAGAAAAGGTTAGCAGGCAAAAACGTTGGAACCAACTGTCACTTGCAATTGGTTACATAATACAGCAAGCTAAGACAAACAGTTTCTACAGTACAGTGAACACAATGGATTTACTGCAGAACTATTTTAAGCATCGACGTTTCGATCCCCTGGCTCCTAATAAACCGGGATCATCATCAGGACTGAATTATTAATTGCCTGTTTCAAATTAAGAACGCCTGTTGGAGTAAAAGGAAAAGGACAAAAGAAAACAAAATAAGGCATCCGCCATACATTGTAACAGACATTTTAAAAAGAGGTCCATGTATCAAGCTTATTTAAGGCAGTGAATATCATTAGCAAGTTTGTGAACGCGTTGTTGTTCAGAGCGCATCCGCTTAAAACCTGCAAAAGTTGTCATCGTGGTTGCCCAACAGGAAATGTGATTGATCGGTGTTTTGCGGACTGAGTGATCAAAAAAAGATTTTTAACCGGCGCGGTGATGTGGAGAAGGATTTGGGCCGGCGCGGTGATTTAAAACAATTTTGGTAATCGGCGCTGTGATGTGAGCATAACAAGGTCTAGAAGAGTGATGAGAAAAGAAATTATATCCGGCGCATTTATAATTAAACCCGGCGCAGTGATTTAAAGCCATTTTAGGTGACCGGCGCAGTGATGTAAAATTTTGTGAGCATAGCAAGGTCTGATTGTATATGCGGCGCTGTGATACACATTATTTCATGTGAGCCCATTGTTTAAGATGCCATCTGGCAAAAATCAAGCGTTAAGCTTCGGATGGATGAGCTAAACTGGTGATTGACTTCGGCGCGGTGACCCAGATTGATTGTTAAATGTGCAAGCATTACGACTGCTCAGGGCGATTTGGTTGCGATTGTTGCTGTGATTAGCGATGGTGGGTGCCAGAGTCCTGTAAGGGGAGTTCAGTGTAAGAACCCAGTCTGGAGATAAAAAACGAGGGCACTAACCTGCCGGCCTGCAGTATGTAGCTTGGGTCAGGCGCTGAAGGGTGAGCATGAATGAGGCACCCTATAACAGAAGAAAACAATATTGGTCGGGTGTCGTACAGAGTGTAAGGTGACGGCTGGGTGTGGAGTGTCAATTACTTTCAAGTAGAAGAGAACGGGCTTATGCAGAAGTCCAATAAGCAGTGGAGTAAAGTAGGAGTCCTTCTGGGTGAGCGGACTCTCAATTGGGCGAGTCGTTCTCCATGGGTCTGGGGACAGCCCTGGGTGTGCAGCTTTGTTCGCGGACCAACTATAAAACAAGAAATGAGGATTCTTGGTGAGGAGCGGGTAGTGGGCGCCCTCGGGTATTTGGAAAAGGACCGGGGCTTACACAGGCGCTTACCGTATGTTTGGTTGAGGCAAGGGAGACACAATGGTCTTTCTCCTGGAGCGTGCAGCAGACTGCAGGTCGGAAGACACGATGGTCTCTTCTCCTGAGCAGTGCGATAATACGCTGGTGCTGCGTGGCTGTCCTGGCTTCCACGTTGATATCAACTAGAACCAATATGGAAACCAAGGAAGGATTAACTGAAAGTGTGTAGTCCCTGGGGATATGGCGGACATATTGTAGTGGTGTTAGTTGTGATCAAGGCACGAGAAGGGAGTAGCAGACATGTTATCGTGGCCTTTGCAGTTGGGAATTCTTGGTGATTGCTCGAAGCAGATCGCAAAGTGAAGTGAGAAGTGATTAATACTTGTGGGGACAGTGAAAAGTGATTCTTGTTGATGCATTTGGGCAACTGAACCGGCATTGTGTTACACAAGTGTGCATGCATGAGCGTCAGGTGGTTCTAGTCATTACTGCAATTTCAGACATTTATACACAATTGGCGGCTACATGTACTGGACAATTGATTTGCTAATACAGTTGAAGCAGCTTCATACTCAAATCATAGTAGACAAATTACATCAGGGCGAATCAAGCGGCATCTAACCATCAATGGGATTAATGGTAGGTATGAAAGTCTGTGTCATGTTGGCAAAGTTTACATTTATTTCTGGAATGCCGCCCTTATTTCAGATGATTCTGTTCTCATACCACCATCTAAATCCTTGATTCCCTTCACAACATTAGCTGAGGTCTCTTCGCGGGTGCGGACCTCTAAGTGATGTCCGACTTGTTCACTTAGCTCATATATTTTCTCTCTATAGGTGGTAGCTTTAACTACAGCTTCTTCTGTTAGTATACTCCACACTTAGAATTTTTTTTAAGTGAAACCAGTCAATGTTAGCCTATGGAAGGAAATTCAAGTTACTGTAACTACGATTAGAATTACTTTTCAGGATCAGTAGTGGGCTGAAAGATTCAGCACTGAGATCTCTCCTGATAACAGGTGAATAAATCGGAATTCGAAGTTCGGCTGATTTTAGATGAATTTTTTAAAGTTCCAAAACTCCACACAGAAAAATTTCCAAGTGAAACCAGTCAATGTTAACTTATGGAAGGAAATTCAAGTTACTGTAACTACGATTAGAATTCCTTTTCAGGATCAGTAGTGGGCTGAAACATGCAGCACTGAGGTCTCTTCTGATAACAGGTGAGTAAATCAGAATTCGTAGTTCGGCTGATTTTAGAGGAATTTTTTAAAGTTCCAAAACTCCACACCTAGAAAAATTTCCAAGTGAAACCAGTCAATGTTAGCCTTAGGAATGAAATTCAAGTTACTGTAATTATGGTTAGAATTACTTTTCAGGATCAGTAGTGGGCTGAAAGATGCAGCACTGAGGTCTGTCCTGATAACAGGTGAGTAAATCGGAATTCGTAGTTCGGCTGATTTTAGAGGAATTTTTTAAAGTTCCAAAACTCCACACTTAAAAAAATGTCCAAGTGAAACCAGTCAATGTTAGCCTATGGAAGGAAATTCAACTTACTGTAAGTATCGTTAGAATTACTTTTTAGGATCAGTAGTGTGCTCAAAGATGCAGCACTGACGTCTCTTGTGATAACAGGTGAGTAAATTGGAATTCGTAGTTCGGCTGATTTTACAGGAATATTTTGCAAAATAGTGAAGGAAGGGGGCGGGGCCTGAGGTAACATGTGTGCAAACACGCCCTGTGGCGCGTTTTAGGTTAGGGAATTAATTCCCCAACATAAAACGCACCACAGGGCATGTTTGCACTCACATCACCTCAAACCCCGCCCCCCACCCTTCACCACTGTGCAAACGAGCCCTGTAGCGTGTTCTAAGTTGGGGGATTAAGTCCCCTTGCATACTGGGGGTCCCTGGGGGCCAACTAGCCCAACAGGAACCTCCAGTATGAACCAGGGGGCTGCGTTGCAGAGAGGTTTAAAAAGGGGCGTGGCCTCATTACACCTCTCTGCAACGCAGCCTCTGGCGCGTTTGCAGAGGGGGAACTCATTACCCTTGCATACTGGGGGTCCCTGGGGGCCAACTAACCCACCAGGAACCTCCAGTATGCGCCAGGGGGCTGCGTTGCAGAGAGGTGTAATGAGGCCATGCCCCTTTTTACACCTCTCTGCAACGCAGCCCCCTGGTGCTTTTTCAGAAGGGGAACTAATTTCCCTCGCATACTGGGGGTCCCTGGGGGCCAACTAGCCCACCAGCAACCTCCAGTATGCGCCAGAGGGCTGCGTTGCAGAGAGGTGAAAAAGCCATGCCCCTTTTTACACCTCTCTGCAATGCAGCCCCCTGGAGCTTTTTCAGAGGGGGAACTAATTCCCCTTGCATACTGGGGTCCCTGGGGGCCAACTAGCCCCCCAGCAACCTCCAGTATGCGCCAGGGTGCTCGGGAAGGTACGCGTACTGTAAGCTTACGGTAAGCTCCTCAAGATATATCTATGATTTTACTTTGGATTTTATCAGGAACTACTGAATGGATTTACACCATTTAACAAAAAGGGTGATCTGCGACCCGAACTCTACCTTTTTGCCAAATTTGGTGTAATTCCGTTGAGCCGTTCGGACTGTAGCCCTGGCTAAAGGTCCTATGGAAAATTGCATGGGGAAACATGTTTTGAGACCCCCCTTTTTTCTCGGCCCCCACTTGACGGATCAACCCCAAACTTTCAGGAAGGAGCGGAGCGGAGCAGGCCATCTTCTTGGAGAATGTTGCGAAGATTCGTACACGGGCGCCAAAGTTATTCCAAATAGAATGTTGCGGATTTCCTATGGAAACTAGGTCCTAACTATATATATATATATATATATATATATATATATATATATATATATATTACCTACTGGCGGTCGCCAGTAGGTATATATAGTTAGGATTTTTTCTCTATGGGTTTTTTGAAAATTCTATGTCTAATAACTTTGGCGTTTGTGGACGGAATTGGCTGAAATTTTCAGGAAAATGGCACATTTTGTTTCTGAGCAGCCCTTGAAAATTTGGGGGGGGTTCGTCAAGGGGGGGCTGAGAAAAAAGGGGGGTCCCAAAACGTGTTTTTAACATTGAGTTTTCCATAGGGCGGTTGGCCTCACTTTTAGCCCGAACGGCTGAATGGATTTGCACGAAACTTGGCAAAATTGTAGGGACTGGTAGCCCGATGTGCCTTTTGTAGGTCTCAATATATGTGCTCCAGTGGATTTTGAGAAATTAACGTTTAAAAAAAGATATATATCTGTAACAGCGGACCGGGCAGCGCTCCAGGACGCGTACTTTTCGCGCAACGGAGCTTTGTGAAGCGAAGCTGATTGGTTCTCTGGCGTCTGTCAACATTCCAAACAGTCCGTAGCGGCCGCCATCTTGTCTCTCGGTAGGATCGAGAGACAAGAGGAGGCCAAAGCGAAGGGGCAAATGACCATAAGGGGGAATAGTAGATCCTCGCTGACCCCCTACGTTTGATGTGGAGGTTTTAAAAGGGCCCCGCGGGGCAAAAAAAAAAAATAATAATAATAATCGAACGGCTGAATGGATTTGCACGAAACTTGGCAAAATTGTAGGGACTGGTAGCCCGATGTGCCTTTGCTAGGTCTCAATATATGTGCTTCAGTGGATTTTGAGAAATTAACGTTCAAAAAAAGATATATATCTGTAACAGCGCACCGCTTCGCGTACTTTTCGCGTTACGGAGCTTTGCGAAGCGAAGCTGATTGGTTCTCCGGCGTCTGTAAACATTCCAAACAGTACGTAGCGGCCGCCATCTTGTCTCTCGGTAGGATCGAGAGACAAGAGGAGGCCAAAGCGAAGGGGCAAATGACCATAAGGGGGAATAGTAGATCCTCGCTGACCCCCTACGTTTGATGTGGAGGTTTTAAAAGGGCCCCGCGGGGCAAAAAAAATAATAATAATAATAATCGAACGGCTGAATGGATTTGCACGAAACTTGGCAAAATATTAGGGACTGGTAGCCCGATGTGCCTTTGCTAGGTCTCAATATATGTGCTCCAGTGGATTTTGAGAAATTAACGTTCAAAAAAAGATATATATCTGTAACAGCGCTCCGCTTCGCGTACTTTTTGCGTTACGGAGCTTTGCGAAGCTGATTGGTTCTCCGGCGTCTGTCAACATTCCAAACAGTCCGTAGCGGCCGCCATCTTGTCTCTCGGTAGGATTGAGAGACAAGAGGAGGCCAAAGCGAAGGGGGAAATGACCATAAGGGGGCATAGTAGATCCTTCCTGACCTCTTAGGTTTGATGTACCATTTTGCCAAGTTTGGTGTAATTCCGTTCAGCCATTCAGGCTGTAGACGTATGTAAATGTCCTATGGAAAATTGCATGGGGAAAACACATTTGAAAGTGTTGAAATTTAGAACCAATTAAAATGTTACTTTGGTTTTGTATTTGTGTGTGATGAAAGTTAATTGGTTATGTATATATTTCAAATGAGAGGAAACCACAGCCATTTTGTGATACTACTGTCTGAGGTACATTTGTGAGGAATTTTTGGTGGTGAATTTCTGGTGTTTGATTTACACAGTACTAACACTTCTCCTACTTTTAAAAAGGTGAGTTGTTAATTTGTAAGGGGAACTATGTTGTACACTTGAAGATAATTTGAAAAATGTTTTCTGTTATTTATTTGCAGTCCTTCTGTTATACTAAATACTTGATAAAGTTAGTTTTATATTATGTATTACTAAAAACGATAAATGAAAGTGATTATTTTTTTCTGCAATTTACAGCAAGCAATTTCAAAATAAAATGGCTCACAATGAAGAGACCGTGGCAATTTCTTTTGAATTGTCCACTACATTGATTGAAATTGAGAGCACCAATAATGAAATATTGTCACAAGGAGGACATGACTTGTATGATTCCATTAGATTGATTGAAATGGACAGCACCAAGAATGAAATATTGTCACAAGGAGATGACTTGAATGATTCCACTACATTGATTGAAATTGAGAGCACCAATAATGAAATATTGTCACAAGGAGGAGATGACTTGTATGATTCCATTAGATTGATTGAAATGGACAGCACCAATAATGAAATATTGTCACAAGGAGGAGATGACTTGAATGATTCCACTACATTGATTGAAATTGAGAGCACCAATAATGAAATATTGTCACGAGGAGATGACTTGAATGATTCCACTACATTGATTGAAATTGACAGCACCAATAATGAAATATTGTCACAAGGAGGAGATGACTTGAATGAATTTTTTGATCAATCTCTTGATGGCGAATTTATCGAGTGTTTGGAGACCATAGAGTTACAAGAATCATCATTGGAGACTTTTCATGAGGACATTGCTGATGAGGACATGTTACTAGTTCTTTCAAATTTAGAAAATTCTGAAGAATAAATTTATATTTAGAAATCAAAAATTGTTTGAGACATTATTCATTTTTATTTTTAATTAATGAGGTTGTAGCGAAGTGATTGTAGTATAAAATGAGACTTATAGTATAGAGTGCAACATTTTTATGTTACATGGTAAGTTTACTCATATTTACTTCCCTTCTGCCACTATATTATCTCCAATGTGTATTTGACATCTCTTCTTCATCTCCGGCCTCCTTTCTCTCACTGTGTGTCTCCGATGCATCTTATCGCTGATATTTTGTGTAATTACAGAAGAGAGTAAAATAAAATAGTTCGGAACGTGAAAAGGGGGCAAAGTAGAGTACTCCTCACCCCCTAGGCCTTTTTAGGCGGTCCCAAAAGGATCAGTTTCTGCTTTCCTGAGAGATTATGGTATGAGTTCCATATACCACAATAACTTGCATTACAACATGCAAGATATCTATCTCCTATTACCAACTTTTGGAGATATTCGCGCTAAGCGCGAATATCTCCAAAAAGTAACACCTGCCCTGAGCAGTTCTTAGCCATGTTATCCAATGGGAGGTGGATAACATGGCTAAGAGCATTAGCTCGGTAATGCATGAATATCGCTGAGTTTTTAGCGATATTCATGCATTGCGGCCGTTTATTATCGCATTTGCGATAAACCTTGATAATAGCAAGGTTTATCTTCGATAATTTCTGACGATGCTTAGCGGTAAAAAATTCGTTGGTAAGCATCGTTAGCGATAAATATCGCTTAACTTTGGTAATATGCCCCAACGTCTGTTAACGTTCGATTAGAAGGAAATGAGGAAGTGTTGAAAAACATTGTCTGCGCCATCTTGCCTTTTTTGAAATGCCACACTTTTGTCGTGCACGGCAGCCATTTTAGATGTCTTGACCAGACCCACTCTCTGCACGCTGTCGATTCGTAGCATGGCTCCTCACCCACGCAAGCATCTTCCCCAGGCACTGGTCACCACCGCTCTCTGTCTTATGCATGGGCAATAAACCTCCCCCCATCTGCGCTGCTCTTCCCTGAGAATCACACTCTGTGCCCGCCCGACACCTCCCTTTCTCCCTATTCACTACCGCACCCTCTGACACTCCTCTTCCTCTGTGTCCGATTGTCCAGGCTATCAGCTAGCCCTGCAGATGTAGTTTATGGCCCCAGCTGTAAAGAATCACCCCTCTTCAAAGGAGTTATAGTAGATCAAGGCCCACACCCGATGAGATCCGTCACACCACACGTGTTCCTACTATCTGAAAACCATCCTGTATTGTGATTGGGGAGGGGACCGAGCCTGAAGCGGAAGATTCCAGGAATGACTCTTTGTACATCAAAGTTTTTACAATTATGTGTCACATTAAAAATATATAGCACTCCAACAAAGTAGTAGGAATATAAAACTTTAATAACATATAAACATATACAACAAAACAAAAACAGTAAAAACATTTAAACAACGAAGAGACCGTGGCAATTTCTTTTGATCTATCCAATAGATTTATTGAAATTGACAGCACCAATAATGAAATATTCTTGTCAGTAGCGGTCTGTTGTGCGAATAGTTCCAAGGCAGCAGAACGCGCTGAAATCTAGATGGCACGAAGGTGATGTCTAGTAAGTTGCCGCCCAGCAAATAACGGCGTGGGGCGCCGCGGGGGTGAGTGAGTCCAGTAGGCACCACAGCTATTCTTACCGGCATTGCAGAATTACTGCTGGGGACAATGCCTGTGCTGTAGCAGGGTCACAGCAGAAACAAAAAGGATTCTGTTGAAGATGTTGTTGGTTTTCAATTTGAAAACAGTTCTGGTGTCAACTGCTATGCTAATGTAGTGGTTAATGTTTTGTTTTCTCTAGAAAATGTAAAAGAGGGGGAGGCAGTCCAAAGTTCCGTTAAAAGGGCAAAGGAAAGGATCGGTGGTTTGAACTATCAGTCAAAAAGGGGAGGGGGTGCAATAATTTTTCCTACCGGGTCACACTGTGCTTTCACCGGAAGTGAGGTCTGCAGGATTCTAGTAATTCAAACTGAGGCTGGCGCCAGCATGGGAGCGCCGACGTCCCGCGGATACAGTTTCGTCACTCCACGGGCGATCATGGCAGTCATTCCCCATCGGGGGTCGGAGACTCCCGCGGCTCCTCTAGAATCTTCAAGGTCGTGGAGGACTACGGTGGTGGAGTCAACCAGTGACCGGGCCATTTCTTTATGCTGGGCCCGCTCTTGCCAGGTCGACCGCCATTTTGAGAGTTCGGCAGCTACCGGCGATCGCGGGGTCACATGAGCGGACGGGCTCCACCCTGCCGGGCGAGACGTTGCAGCATGGCCACAGTGGAAGAACCCTTTTCCGGGCGCCTGGAGCGCTGAGGGTGCAGCTGGGAAGCCTCCACCTGGGGAGGCGGGAGAGGCCATCAGTGATGTCACTGACCATGTCATGAATGATGTAATATGTGACATGATCAGCAGTGGATTGCGGGTGCGCGATATATAGTTAGTGCAACTAACTATATATGGAATTTCAATGGTTTTGTGTGAGTAAAATAAGGTTTTTTAAATGCTAATTCCTAACTATATATGGTGTATAACCTATGGTTTTTTCAGTGAATATATATATATATATGTTTATTTTCTTTCAAACACATGCATATGAGCTCTGAGGAGGCACTCACCAGCTTGCCCACCATCCAGTGTTCCCAATCAGATCACCTCGACCTTCCAGTAAGAATTGAATAGGCTGATGCATTTCGAGGCATAACGCCTCTTCCTAAAAGGCTTGGCTTCCTCCACACCTTAGTGGGTTCAATGTGCCATATATTTATTAAAAGCAATGTAAATGTCATTAGTAGGAACCAGACTGTCAGGGCAACAAAATCTTCATTTACGGCTCACTGTGCTGCATAGCGGCTTGTATACAGTTTCAAACGCAGCCTCTTTTGATTTAGAGATAGGCACTCCTCCACAGCAGGGCTGCCGTATCCATATTTTTTCAAACAAATGCCCGTGAGCTCTGAGGAGGCACTCAACAGCTTGCCCACCATCCAGTGTTCCCATTCTGGTCGCCTCGACCTTCCGGTAAGAATTCAATAGCCTGATGAGTTTCGAGGAATGGCGCTTCTGCCTTAAAGGCTAGGCTTCTTTCACATAAGGCGCAATGACAGCTCTCTTTGAGTCAATTGTTGGGCATGCTTTGATTCACTGATGGCCCCCAGTGTGCTGTGTTGCGTGCGCTTACATCTGTGGTGCACGCTGGGATATGTGCTCCTGCCGAGAAAACATAAATAATTCCCCTTAGTGGGTTCAGTGCACCATAATTGATAATTCCCCTTAGTGGGTTCAGTGCACCATAATTGTATTAAAAGCAATTTAAATGTCTTAGTAGGAACCAGAATGTCAGGGCAACACAATCTTCATTTGCGGCTCACTGTGCTGCATAACAGCTTGGATACAGTTCCAACGCAGCCTCTCTTGATTTAGAGATGGAGCCACTCCTCCACCGCAGGGCCACCGTGTCCATATTTTTTCAAACAAATGCCCGTGAGCTCCTAGATATTTATTTGTATTCACTTCGAGGGACTACGAAACCCCTCATGCAATAAAAACATTGCACTAAGCAAAGCCTAATGGGGGAAATTGTTAATAAAAGCATGCCGAAAATGATCAGAAGTGAACCGTCAATGCCTGTTTGTATTTGCAGCCCATGAAGAAGAGGTGTGTCAGCCTCAAAACGCGTCAGCATGAGAGCAAAATAATGGCAAGAGAGAGGCGAGCTACAATGAGGCAAAAAGACCAGATGGTTGGGAGCGCTGTTGAGTACCCCTTCAATGCTTCAATCCCCCCCCCCAAAAAAGGTGGTTACTGCGCCGATGGTGCAACTCTTTATAGACAAATCACACAATGAACGCAACTTCAAATTGATTGTGCTGAGTGTATTAGACACATCCAAACGTGCATTAGATATAGATACTGCATTGTTGCAAAAGGAAGCGTACCTTATCTTGAAGTTTAGCTGTGCTGTTACAGGTCTAAATGGAGTTAATTAGAACGAAAGTGGGGTCTAGAAGACTACATGTCCCAGAATTCAGCAGTGCGGCTGCTTGAAGAGTTGTTGGCAACTACGGCTTTTAGATTCGCCGGCAGGCCAGATCACATGGTCTTTGGATGACGTATACACACATGAGGTTTCAATGGCCCTGTTTGAAGTCCTTGTGGTAGATTGTATTTTCCAGAATGGTGTTGCTGCAGTAAATCGAATCGGAGCATTTGAAAATGTAAGCTAACCGACTGCGTCGTGAAAGCTTCTGCCGCTGACCGCGCGACCCGCAGGGGAGCATGGGCGGGGCAGCGCCCTAGTCCCACACGACGGGCGAGCAGAGCAGCCTACCGCGCTCCTCCCTGCGCCCACCTCCTCATCACGAGCCAATGGGGAGGGCTCACCTGGGAGGAGGGGCGCCCCTGCTGTATTTAGCACTGCAGCGCCAGTGCTCAGCCTCTCTCTCCCGTCCGGATTCTCCCCCGGCTCTGCGCTGTACTTGCGTCGTGTCACGTTTGCGGATCGCTTATTCAGGTATGTGGCTTCCAACTAGCCTCCCCCCGGCCCGGTCCCTGGGTATGACCAGGTTGATGAGGCCCTGTGGTATCGACCACGGGGGGGTTGGTGGTGGCTGGTCGCGGGATAGGTGCGGGGGGGGGCAGTCAGTCGTGTGTGCGAACTGAGAGCGGGGAGAGGGAGAATCCAGTTTTAGGTGGGCTCGGAGTTTGTTGGCCGGTTATCTTTATCATGGTGGGCGCCATATTCGGTGGACCGGCACCGGGCGGGCGCCATATGCTAGCGACATTAAGGCAGCTCGTTCAACGCTTAGGTGGTTCGCGCCATCTTGCGTAGCACGTGGTACCTGGAATATACAGACGATATGAACACGGGCACGTCTGTCCTACGGCTCTCGTTTAACTTCCGCTGACCCTGTGAAGTAGGTCATTGAGGCTGAGCACTCGACAGCGGACTGGGAGGCGGTTTTAGCAGTCCCGCTATCTTTAGCTGGGTTGGTTTAACCTCCGCTGACCCGGTGAAGTCGGGAACCGAGGCGGAGCACCCGACAGCAGGGATAGGGAGGCGGTTTTAGTAGTTCCGCTATGTTATCTGGGTTGGCTTAATAGTCGGCCGGCCTTGGTTTGGTGCCATAGTCGAGCGGCATGGGGCCAGCTCGTTTAACTCTCAGGCGGTTGGCGCCATCTTGCGTAGCATGTGAATATACAGCCGATGCGAACACGGGCGCGTCTGTCTGACTGTCCCGATTGCACAGCTCATCGTTAATTCTTGGCTGGCTCGCGCCATACTCGGCTGGCACGGCTGGCGCCATTAAGGCAGCAAGTTTAATTCTTAGGTGGGTGGCGTCATAGTCGGCCGCCATTATCCATCCTAATTAAAGGTAACTTCTGTTACGCTGTACGTTATTAGACGTCCATAAGGTTGGCGCCATATTCGGCTGGCATTGGGTTAGCGCTATATTCTGGCGCCATTAAGGCAGCAAGTTTAATTCTTGGGTGGGTGGCGCCATAGTCCGCCGCCATTACCCATCCTAATTAAAGGTAACTTCTTTTTATGCTATAGCGCTATTAAACGTCCAAGAGGGATGCCACTCCTTTTGGTAAGGATACACCTCACAGCTACCGCAGGCACTGGTTTAGCGACATATTCGGGCGTCATTTATCGAGCAGCACGCTAATGCTGGGGTGGGTTGGCGCCGTATTCGGCGCCATTACACAGTTGAATGTAAAGCTAACACACTCTACGCTTTAGCGTTATTATACGTTCATTACTGGATCTTCTCTTGGTGTCTTTACAATGCTGCGCATTCGTTCATTACTTGCACCTTCTCTTGATGTCTTTACAACACTGCGCATCCTTTCTCTATGTTTTACCCTGTACAAGGGCGTCGGGCATTGGGACTTGCTAGATCTAAACAGCAAGCCTCTTTGTGCCACCGGCTTTGCAATAGTCAAGACTTATTATATCGAAACAGCGAATCGAAACAGCAAGCCTCTTTGTGCCATCGGCTGTGCAACCTTTCAAACCTGTCTGGTGGAAGTTGTAGCGTTTATTTAGTAACGGCGTTTATCAAAAAAAATAGGTAGCACCACCTGAAGAACGACAAAATGTAGCGTTTATTTAGTAACGGCGGTTATGTCATTTATCTAAAAAATAGGTAGCACCACCTGAAGAACGACAAATGTTGACTTTGGCGGTGTGCGGCATGTCGGGGTGATGGTGTGGTGTTGCGTTTGCGTACTATGTGTGCGCGGACGTGGTTTCGCGCGGTCTTCCCGGCGTGGTGCGTGCTGCTGAGGGGGCGGCCGCGATAGTCGGCCTTGCGCGCTATATAGCGTAGCACGCTTTCAGCGACAAAGTAATTAGTATATACAACTTAACAAGCGCACAGGCCTGTTCTGCGACATACTTTATTCCGAGCAAGCAGGGGCGTAGCTCCCGTTATTTCGGCATGTGCCGTGGTACGAGTATCAGGACGTTGTACCCGAGAGGCCCGTTGAACCCTGATAATGTTGTTAGTTTCACTACCCCGACAGCTGTCGGAGCCAGTGTATCGCAATATGGCACATGGTACTCTCGCCACACTATTGACCTCGAAACTGCCCTGTGGGTGAATCCCAAGCTCTTGTCCACTAATGCCAAGTTGTTTTCACTTAGGAAAATGTTCAACCATCCGGGCCTTTTCACCACAGAGCGCTCGCTGATGAAGTATCTCTTACCGATTCCAATCCGCCTAGTAGCAGCGCTCCGACAGGCCACCCACCGCACAGGCGCCGTAACACAATCAAGCAGGGACGGGCAGAGTCAGCTTTCAGGACAACGATGTCACTCTCCCTGAAATGCTGGCGTGTAATACTTCATACTCGCTAAACACCAAACCGAATCAGAAGCGTGGCCGGTGCATAGGAATGGAATATATCATGGGCATGCGAGGCAGTAGACAAGTAAAGCGCCACAGGGCATGTGGTAATATCGGGGGAAGCTGGCCCGGGTTACAAAAGGGGTTGCTACTGACAAAAGACCGCTTACACATATAAGGAGAGGCCACACACGAGGTCGCTTACACAGATAAGGCGAGGCCACACACGAGGTAGTGTTTTATGTTGCTTAGCATATGGGCACAGTCCCGCTTGCACAGATAAAGCTATGTTACCTACGAGCTGGGGTTTAATGTCCGCCATCACGAGCTTCATTTTGGAATGCAGGCAGTAAGGTGCAAGCCCAGTTGATCTGCATTGAAGCGCGGGCGCCGGCCCAATACGCCCGTTGTGCACTTTCGAGCAGCAGAGACAGTTAAACCATGAAGTGTAATGTACACGATGAGTAATTCGGTGTTGTTTTTTCAGGTCGCGCCCGGGAACACGTCGCAAGGACTGGCAGCTGCATAGGATTGACGAGTATATCAGCAGGTAATTCATGGGCGCGAGCAAGACGATGGTTGTGTTAGAACGGGAACATGCACTAGTCAGCACTAGCTGATCCGGTTGCCAGCTGGCTCACTTTGGAGTGGTGCTACTTTGGCGGTAGACTCAGCAGGTGCTACTTTGGCAGTAAACTCAGCAGGGAATGGCACAACCTCATTTAATTTCTCGCCCCTAGGAACTCATTTTGGAATGCATGCAGTAAGTTGCAAGCCCAGTTGATCTGCATTGAAGCGCGGGCGCCGGCCCAACACGCCCGTTGTGCACTTTGGAGCGGCAGAAACAGTTAAACCATGAAGTATAATGTACACGATGAGTAATTCGGTGTTGTTTTTCAGGTCGCGCCCGGGAACACGTCGCAAGGACTGGCAGCTGCATAGGATTAACGAGTATATCAGCAGGTAATTCATGGGCGCGAGTAAGACGGTGGTTGTGTTAGAACGGGAACATGCACTAGCAGCACTAGCTCATCCGGGTGTCAGCGGGCTCACTTAGGAGTGGTGCTACTTTGGCAATAGACTCAGCAGGGAGTGGCACAACCTCATTTATTTTCTCGCCCGTAGGAACCCGGAAGGGTAGAAGCCACCGTGATGAGCACCCGCGACGCCGCATTACCACAGGATGGGCTATGGGCAGAATTTCTGGCAGTCGCACAAGCTAAAGGGCCCGCATGGCGCCGGGTTTCATCGAAGCGCGTAGGCTTGAGGAGGCTGGCCGACCCAGCGCCCCCGAGGACGCGGCGGGCACCTCTGGAGAAGGGATGCGAAGGTCCACTCGAAAACGAAAGCACACCCGCAAGGAATTTCCGGCCGTGCCAGCGCGTACCGATCACCAGGCGACGCCACTTCCCCCCGCGAGGCCCGTGGAATTACCTGTAACACCTGCCGTGGTGCATGAGTCGGCGGCTCGACTAACAGACTTGGCCCAAATGGGTAAGACAATGGACGACATGATGGGATTAATGGCACTCTTTCAAAAACGTTTGGATGATATGGCAGCGGCACAGAAAGGGGTGGCACCCCCCCCTGGGCAGACAATGTCTGATCCAGTGATGCAAGTGTGGGCTCAGCAGGGACCTACTGTAGGGTCACACTGTCCTGGGACTGCAGTAGCCGGCTCGCAGGTTTCCGCAGTTGCAGTGCCACTGCCGGCTGCGCCGCTTGTTACCCCCGTCACCCCTCAGAATGCAGTTGCAGTGCCACTGCCGGCTGCGCCGCTTGTTACCCCCGTCACCCCTCAGAATGCAGTTGCAGTGCCACTGCCGGCTGCGCCGCTTGTTACCCCCGTCACCCCTCAGAATGCCTGCCAGGTGCCCGCCACGGGGCCAGCGCCCGCCTCGGAGAGCACGGTGGGGGGCTTAACAACGAGTGCGATTATTGGCACGGCTGGCTCAGTGGGGCTGGCACAACCTGGTCCGGGTGGTGCTGCCCGGGCGCAAGGGGACGCGGTACAACCGGCCGGTGTGGGCCCGGGCAAACCAAGCACGACACACGCCCCGCTGTCATCAGGTCGTTGCTCCCTGGCCCGGCAGGTACCTCAGGCTGCCAAGGAAGGGATATGGAGAAGGGAGTATATTGATATTTTGACACTGTTGATGCATGACAGCACAGGTGCAGACACTAGGAGGATGGGGAAGAAAGATGATGAGAAAAAAGTTAGGTACCAGCGTTGGCCTGAGAAGACAATAGAGAACTGGACCGAGGCATTTAACATTTTAGCTGCAATAATAGTACAGAAGGACCGAGCGCAGAGTGAGGCACTGATGGAATACGCCAACTCCATCCAACAGGGAGCAAGGGAGTCCGGAGGCATGGGCTGGTTCTGGTACGATCAAGAATTTAGGAAGACCATGGCGATCTGCCCTGAAATAGGGTGGGAACATACGGATATCCAGCTCTGGATCAAACACATGTGCAGGACAGGTAATAATCAGAGAGACACACCGTACAAGGCACAAGGTGAATTAGACACGAAGAAGTGGGAACAGTTCCCGAGGCGTTCCTTCCAACAGCCCTTTCGGGGGGGTCGGGGGAGGGGCCAGGGATCTGAGACGTTTCAACTCTGGAACCTGCAGACTGTTCAATGGTGGAACATGCACCTGGGGTAGAGCTTGTAAGTTTGCCCACAATTGTAGCAAATGTGGTGCCCAACACGCAGCAATCACTTGTACCAACGGCCAGAACCCCTCCCCCTCCACAGCACAGGGAACAGACGGAGCACGCCAATAGGGCACCTCCACAGCACAGGGAACGGACGGAGCACGCCAATAGGGCATTGGGAAGCAAGGGCCCATCTCCCATAGTGTTGCAATTTTTTTTACCTTTACTCCGATTGTACCCGCTTGTGAAAGAGCGAACATTACTGGTGGATGGTTTTGTGGACGGCTTTGGGATACCTTACAAAGGGCCCTTAGGCTCCAGGGACGCTTTGAACCTCAAATCGGCCAGGGACTTACCACAGGTTGTCAGTAACAAGATCAAGAAGGAAGTTGATCTGGGAAGGGTGGCGGGCCCATTTCCTTCCCCACCTTTGGAAAAGTTTTTAGTTTCAAGTCAGTCAAGTCAAGTCAAGAGATTTATATAGCGCGCTACATACCCAGAGGGTCTCAAGGCGCTTGAGGAAGGGTGGGGAATTACTTGTCGAATATCCAAGTTTTAAGTTGCTTTCTGAATGCTAGGTGGTTCTGAGTAAGGCGAAGGTGAGTGGGAAGTGAGTTCCAAGTTTTAGCTGCTAGGTAGGAGAAGGATCTGCCTCCCATGGTGGTTTTGTTGATGCGAGGTACAGTGGCAAGGGCTTGGCTGGAGGATCGTAGCTGACGGGAGGGGGTGTAGAAGGACAGTCGTGTGTTGAGGCATTCGGGTCCAAGTTCGTAAAGTGCCTTGTGCGCGTGGGTTAGGAGGCGGAAAGTAATCCTCTTATTTACGGGGAGCCAGTGGAGGTTTTTCAGGTGACCAGAGATGTGTTCTTTACGCGGGATGTCTAGTATGAGTCTGGCTGAGGCGTTCTGGATGCGTTGGAGTTTTTTCTGGAGTTTTGCGGTGGTACCGGCGTATAGGGTGTTTCCGTAGTCCAGGCGGCTCGTGACCAGTGCGTGGGTGACCGTTTTTCTAGTTTCGGTGGGGATCCAGCGAAATGTTTTTTTGAGCATGCGAAGAATGTTGAAGCAAGATGATGAAACGGCGTTGACTTGTCTGGTCATCGAGAGTGAGGAGTCCAGGATGACGCCCAGGTTCCGTGCGTGGTCCGTCGGGTTTGGTGCTTTTCCAAGGGCCTCTGGCCACCAAGAGTCATCCCAGGCGGAGGGGGAGGTGCCTAAGATGAGGACTTCTGTTTTGTCTGAGTTCAGTTTTAGACGGCTGTGCTTCATCCATTCGGCTACTTCTTTCATTCCTTCGTGTAAGTTGGTTTTGGCGGTGTTAGGGTCTTTGGTGAGTGAGAGGATCAGTTGAGTGTCGTCAGCGTAGGAGATGATGTTGAGGTTGTGTTGGCGAGCGATGGTCGCAAGGGGGCTCATGTAAACGTTGAAGAGGGTGGGGCTGAGTGACAATCCTTGTGGCACGCCGCAGATGATTTCAGAGGCCTCTGACTTGAATGGAGGGAGGCGGACTCTCTGGGTTCTTCCGGTAAGGAACGAGGTGATCCATTCCAGTGCTTTTCCTTGGATTCCGACGTTTCTGAGGCGTTGTAGAAGGGTGCTATGGCAGACTGTGTCGAAGGCAGCGGAGAGGTCGAGGAGGATGAGGCCGACTGTGTCTCCATTTTCCAGTAGAGTACGAATGTCGTCTGTTGCTGCGATAAGTGCGGTCTCAGTGCTGTGTTTGGCTCGGAAGCCGGACTGTGAGGAGTCGAGGGATTTGTTGGTTTCGAGGTAGGCGGCGAGTTGGTTGTTGACAGCTTTCTCGATGACTTTGGCCGGGAATGGAAGGAGCGAGATGGGGCGGTAATTTTTGAGTTCGGTGGGGTCAGCTGTGGTTTTTTTCAGAAGGGCGCTGAGTTCGGCGTGTTTCCAGCTTTCCGGGAAGGTGGCGGAGTTGAGGGAGCAGTTGATGACATCTCGGAGGTGTGGTGCTATGATGGAGTCTGCTTTGTTGAAGATGTGGTGAGGGCATGGGTCTGTTGGGGACCCTGAGTGGATGGAGTTCATCAGGCGGATGATGTCCTCGGTGGAGATTGGGTTCCAGTCGTTAAGGATGTTCAAGGGGGATGAAGGTACGGTAGAAGGTTGGGTGGGTTGTTCTCCGGGTTGGTTGTCGAAGCTGTTGTGAATGTCTGCGATTTTGTCGTGGAAGAACGAAGCTAGGGAGTCGCAAAGGGTTTGGGAGGGAGTGATGTCGTTGGAGTTGGCAGTAGGGTTGGTAAACTCTTTGACGATGTTGAATAATTCCTTGCTGTTGTGGGCGTTTTTGTCTAGTCGGTCTTTGAATGCGGCTTTCTTGGCAGTCCGGATTAGTTGGTGGTGTATGCGGGTGGCGTTTTTGAAGGCGTCTCTGGTGTTGGTGTTTGGGTCTTTTTTCCAGGCCTTCTCAAGGGAGCGACAGAGTTTCTCGGATTTCTTGAGGTCATCGTTGAACCAGGGTGCGCTTTTGGTGTCTAGTTTGATTTGACGTTTTTCAGAGGTGCTAGGTTGTCAGCGCTGTTGGTTAACCATTGAGTGAGGTTAATGGCTGCTTGGTTGGGGTTCGAAGAGTGGGTAGGGGGGTTTTGAAGCAGTGATGAGGAGATCTGGTCGATGGTGATTTTGTTCCAGTTTCTTCGCAGAGTAGGTTGAGGATGGTTGTGGGTTGTGGTCTTTTTGTAGACTAAGTGAACGCAGCTGTGGTCCGTCCAATGGAGAACTGTGGTGGTTGTGCCAAAAAAGCAGCCTGGGGCATACCGCTTGATCCATCACCTTTCTTACCCGGAGGGCAACTCAGTCAACCATTGGCTGGAGGAAGGGGCATGTTCGGTGTCCTATTGCTCACTGGACATGGCCATAGACATGATTAGGAGAACGGGCAAGGGGGCGTGGTTGGCCAAGGCTGACGTCGAATCAGCGTTCCGCCTCCTGCCTGTTCACCCCGATAGTCAACACTTGTTAGGCTTCAAGTGGGAGGGCGCATTCTTTTTTGATCGCTGCATGCCCATGGGCTGCGCAGTCTCGTGTGCTTACTTCGAGGCGTTCAGTTCTTTCCTCCAGTTGGCCCTCACGAGCAAGCATGGCATTTCCCAAGTCACACACTATCTGGATGATTTCCTATTTTTTGGCAAGGAAGATTCCCAAGAGTGCACAGAAGCCTTGCGGGCCTTTGAAGAGCTGGCAGAGCATTTGGGTGTCCCCTTGGCTCCGGGGAAAACAGAGGGGCCTTCCCAGATACTCACTTTCCTGGGCATAGAACTAGATACCATTAAAGGGGAATCCAGGATCCCAGCTGATAAGGTTAGCGACTTGAGACAAGACATTAGTTCACTGGTTGGCAGGAGCAAGGCAACACTCGAAGTGGTTCAGAGTCTTTTGGGCAAATTGACTTTTGCAGCACGAGTTATACCCGCAGGCAAGGTGTTCTCTCGCAGGCTAGCAAAGGCTACGGCTAACACGGGTAAGAAACATCACCTAGTGCGCTTGGGTCCTGGGTTGAAAGCAGACCTTCTGATCTGGGATGAATTTTTAAGGAATTTTAATGGCACCGTGATATGGAGGGCCCCTTGGGAAAGCAGCCAGGAACTCTGCCTGTTTTCAGATGCGTATGGTAGAGAGGGTTTCGGGGTGATCTTTGGTGAGGAGTGGTGTGCCATGCGGTGGCCAAACGCATGGCGCAAGAGAGGAGTGACCGCGAACATAACAGTGCTAGAGCTGTTCCCCATTGTGGTGGCACTGCAGTTATGGCCGGAGGGACTGGGCAACAGGAAAGTGGTTTTTTGGTCAGATAACATGGCCGTGGTACAGGCCATCAACGGGTTGTCTGCCAATTGCCCACTGGTCCTGAGCCTGCTCAGGGAATTAGTCAGGGCGGGTTTACAGAGTAACACTGAGTTCAGGGCAAGGCATATCGAAGGTGTGACGAATGTGGCAGCTGACGCTCTCTCTTGCTTTCAGTGGCTCCGATTTCGAGAGGCTTGGCCGCAGGCGAGGGAGGCGATGACACCATTCCCGGCACCACTCTGGCGACTCCTTCAGTGGGGGAGCGTTTGAAGATGATGGGACAGCGTTCTTTGGCTCAGGCTACCAGGAGAAGATATGCGACTCAGCTGACCACTTTCCGGGCTGTAACACTGTCCCTGGGAGCATCTGCCCTAAATCCCGTAGAACAAGTTGAGACTTTTGTGGTATGGGCAAAGGAGACTGGCAAGGCACACTCATGGGTGTGCGGCCACCTGGCGGCTCTCAAACATGAGACCAAGCTTAGCGGAGACGAAGATCCCACGAGTGCATTCAGGATTAGGGCAGCGCTGAAGGGGTGGGCCCGTGAAGAAGTCAGGTCCCCCGACAGGAGGGTGGGGATCGAATACCCCGCATTACAGCGCCCAGCTTTTCTCAACAGCCTTTTGCTTAGCATTCTTTGGCGCCTTTAGAGCTAGCGAGTTAGTGGCCAAATCCAAGTCGGATAGATCGGGGAGAGCCCTGGACATGATGGATGTTTGTGCTAGGGATTCCCTGGTACTGTGGGTCCGTAAATCCAAGACGGACCAGGCAGGGAAGGGAGTGTCAATAACATTGCAGGCGCTGGACGACTCCAGATATTGCCCGGTTGCCACGGTTAGGGAATACCTGAAGATCAGGCCACTACTGGCAGGTCACTTCCTAATCCATGCTGATGGCACACCACTGACTAAATTCCAGCTGGAGCACGTAATGGCCGCAGCATTGGCCAAGGCAGGTTTGTCAGGGGCAGGCCAGAAATTCTCCAGTCACTCATTCAGGATAGGGGCAGCTACAGCTGCATTCAGGGCCGGGCTGGGCGAGGAAGGAGTCAAAAGGGTAGGGAGGTGGTCATCCTCTTGCTACCAGCGTTACATCCGCCCTTAAATACCGATGGCTACTGCAATTTACTAAGTGATGAGTAATATGTGACATACGTTAATTAAAAGCTATCAGGTCGCTGTTTTATGTGTCATCGCGTTTTCAAATGTGGTTTGCAGTGCTCACGTAGAAATGTTTATGTATAATGTGTATGTCGCATCACGACTTTCGAGTGGAGTTTGCAGTGTTCACTAATAAACTAAGTATTAAGGTAACGGCGTTTGGTCTTCTCCCTCCTTTAGTTGTGGCTTCACCATTGTCTTGTTTCTTTGCAGCTGACTGTTGCGTGTGGGTGATGGGACATTCTTACGTTCCCAGGCTGGAATGATGGGCGACATCCAAGAGATGGAATTTGGCTTTTGCAAGGACACAAATCCTGTGGTTGGGTTTCCCTGGAATGAAATGGGGTCAGTTGAAGCACAAGCTTGAACAATGCTTGGTAGCACGAGGCGGTCCTCCCAATATTCCCATTTTCCATTTAGGAGGGAATGATCTGGTTACGGTGGGGAGGAGGGCCCCGATTCAGGCCATGCAGAAGGATGTGGCGGCGATAACTAACAGACTATGAGCCACTGAGTTATTTTGGTCAGAAATTGTCCCCCGCAGAGCATGGAGGGGCGCACGATCGCTGGTTGCAATAGAGCAGTCCCACAGGAGGGTCAACAGGTCCATGCGGAAGTTCATGGAGAAGAGAGGCCTGGGGTTCATTAGGCATGCACTCTTACAGGAAAGAACTGAAGGGTATTACGAGAGCAATGGGGTGCTCTTGTCTGAGTTGGGTATGGATGTTTTCCTCCTAGATGTACAAGAGGCTCTGTCAGCGGCAGGTTGTAAGTAGCATGTTGGGTGGGGGGCTCTGTCATCGACAGGGGCCTCCTCCAGAGCTGTGGCGGAGTACAGGGCGATCTGGAAGCAGACGGACAGTAAGGGTACCTCTGCGGCAGAAGGGTACAGTAAGGGTACCTCTGCCTGGCACAGTAAGGGTGCCTGAGCCAAGGACCTGGCGCCGAAGGAGGTTCCGGGAAACCGCAACGGCGCCCCGTTAGTCCTTCGGGCGGTCGGGGGGGCCTGAACCGACCGGGGGTGTGCCCCACCGCTCCGCCCTGACAGGGGGGGCGGGAGTATAATGAAATGGTAATGTGTGCACCGTTAGAGCATCGTCTAGCCGTGCAAGATGGCTCCTTAGGCATGTGGGTCAGCGAGGGGCTGCGTGCTTTGGATCGCCTGTAAGATGAGCCACCATAACGTCATACCTATGTTGTACGAAATAAACCTGCAGCAGTTCTTTCCCACAAATATGTCTCCGGAGTTTCCTTTTGATAGTGTAAGTGTGTAATTGGCAAGCGGTGCGAGCGCATGGCGGTGTGGGCACTATGCCGCTGACCGCGCGACCCGCAGGGGAGCATGGGCGGGGCAGCGCCCTAGTCCCACGTGACGGGCGAGCAGAGCAGCCTACCGCGCTCCTCCCTGCGCCCACCTCCTCATCACGAGCCAATGGGGAGGGCTCACCTGGGAGGAGGGGCGCCCCTGCTGTATTTAGCACTGCAGCGCCAGTGCTCGGCCTCTCTCTCCCGTCCGGATTCACCCCCGGCTCTGCGCTGTACCCACCCTGATCCCTGACCCAGCAGCAGAGCGGCGGTGAGAAATTGTGAATTTTATAATGGTCTAGTTTTGTGTTGCAGGCGGAGTCACAGGGCGATCTGGAAGCAGACGGACAGTAAGGGTACTTCTGCGGCAGAAGGGTACAGTAAGGGTACCTCTGCCTGGCACAGTAAGGGTGCCTGAGCCAAGGACCTGGAGCCGAAGGAGGTTCCGGGAAACCGCGACGGCGCCCCGTTAGTCCTTCGGGCGGTCGGGGGCCTGAACCGACCAAGGGTGTGCCCCACCGCTCCGCCCTGACAGGGGGGGCGGGAGTATAACGAAATGGTAATGTGTGCACCGTCAGAGCATCGTCTCGCCGTGCAAGATGGCTCCTTAGGCATGTGGGTCAGCGAGGGGCTGCCTGCTTTGGATAGCCTGTAAGATGACCCACCATAACGTCATACCTATGTTGTACGAAATAAACCTGCAGCAGTTCTTTACCACAAATATGTCTCCGGAGTTTCCTTTTGAAAGTGTACGTGTGTAATTGGCAAGCGGTGCGAGCGCATGGCGGTGTGGGCACTATGAGCCTCCATTGTAAACAGAATGTGATATAGCTTCCCTTCGGATTTCTGAATTCGGAAATTTGTATATCCGCTATTGTCATTGCAGATACATCGAGTAGTTTTTGATAAAAGCGCTGCTGGTTCCGACTGACAGGGATTTATTTACGTTGACAACACATGCGGTGCGGTGAAGAGGATTAGGTGAGTTGGTGGAGCCATCTAGTTTCTTCAAAAATATGAGGTGTCATTAGAGTTTCAAACAGTTTTCCGCCATTAAGTGCATCTTTCACTTCTTACAGGGTGCAAGGCTGCGCGGTTATGCACATGCGCTGGCCGGACGGGCAGCGGCTCACAGTTAAGGTAATTCATTATTCAGTTGGCACGTGTCGTGGTAGACGATAGTTGAGGAGAAGTTTTGAATATTGATTGGAATCATTTTTTGGCAATAATGGTGCGGATGTGTTCCCGGTGCAGAGCGTGTTTGATGAACAGCTTCTAAAAAGCGCACATGGAATTGAGTCCTTACTGTTTTTAAATAACTTCAGAGTCAGACCACAAGACCGGTTCACAGGTAATCATTTTTGTAATTTTTCTATACACCTAAGTTGGAGTGGCTCAGAGATGGGGTTCTGATGTTGTGTTTCTGAATTATTTTCCAATAGAAAACATTGATTTCCACTAAGAGGCATTCCTGAGGAGAGTCCCAGCAGCTGTTGAACAAGTGTTGAAACGCGTTGGCAAATTTTTCACGGAGGAATTAAAAATATAAATTAATTTGTGTACTCTGGGAGGGATGGTGATGAGTTGTATCACCCAGTTGCATTGAAGAATATTTCCCCTTGTGTGATAGAGCGAGTAGTTGACGTTTGATAGATTAGTTTTAGCGGCAAGTTGGATGATGTTTATGAGTGAAATTAGTGAGTGTGGGTTGTGAATTATTGTTTGTATAATGTAATTTGCGTTAACAAGAATATATTTGATGGTTGATGAGATATGTTTTTTGAAATTGAAGCATTTTTTTTCCCTACATTGAATTTTTGAAAACATTTTTTCTAAAAAGACAAATTGAACAGAAGTGAATAAATAAACAGTCCATGCAAATAGATATTGTGGTTGTCTGTGTGTAGCTCACTAAATTGAAGAGCATAAAGAAGAACGGGGCTAGGTGCTTTTTTGTGGTTGTCCTTCAATGCTTCAGGCATTTGTTTGTGAAGGAAGAGCATTTTTTGTTTTGCTTATAACTTTGGAGTCGTTTTTGATAAATCTTCGTGATATTTTCCAAAATAATTCTTTGTTCTTATCAGCTCATATGTTGAAAGTTTGGGGGTGATTCGTCAAGGGGGTGGCGAAAAAAAGGGGGGTCCCAAAACGTGTTTTCTCCATGCAATTTCCAGAGGAAACTTTCGACACGGCTGCAGGTCGAACGGGTGAACTGAATTACCCCAAATTTGGCAGGGAGAAGGACTTGGTCCAGAAAGCACACTTTTGTTTATTTGATGTGAATCCGGTCAGTAGTTTTGGAGCAATATTGAAATTAACGGATGTCGATATTTGGGAATTCTGCCATCTGATTGGCTGAGACGTTACGAGCACGAGCTTGCTGCTTATTGGCTGTGAGCTGTTGCAACTAGGAAGTGTTGGCAGCCATTTTGTGATTCTGTTGAAATGAGTAAGGGGAAAAAGGGAAAAAAGAGTAGAAAACAGGAGGATAGGAGCACTGTAACCTCTGTGTGGGAGAGCGAAGCGAAAAAGTCACTCCTACCAGTCTGAAAGTGCGGTGTTGCTCGGAGTGACATGGTGCTGAAATGAGATGCTGCTACACTCGGGTATGAAACTAAGAGCCTAAACTGTGAACTCATTGCTGTAAAGTGATGTGCTCTGGTCTTCGTAGCATACGTGTGCAAGTAGTGTTAGTAGGCGTTTATACCATACAGGGATTGGGAAGCAAACTACTGACTCCTACCATGTGTTTATACTATACTGAAAGTGAGAAGCGAAATACTCACACCTACCGGTGTGAAGATTTGGGGATTAAACGAGCTGATTGCCGTGAAGTGATGGGCTCTTGGCGATGTACCATAATGGCCACTGTAGTATAACTGTGTAAGTAGTGTTAGTATACATTTATACAGGGTGTGGGAAGCGAACCACTCACCCCTACTGGTCTGAAGACTTGGGGATTAAACCGTGGGCCTAAACCGTGAGCTCATTGCTGTAAAGTGATATGCTCTGTGCGTTGTAGCATACCTGTGGAAGTAGTGTTAGTTTGCGTTTAGACAATACAGAGAGTGGGAAGCGAACTACTCACCTCTACCGGTCACAAGACTCGTGGATGAAACCATGAGCTCATTCCTGTAAAGTCATGTGTTCTGTGTAGTATTCCAATGTAAGTCATAATAGAATGATAGTATGTTAGAATGTAGGGCTGTCATGAGGAGAAACTCGGGAAGTTTGTATACGGTGCTGGAGAAGACGGTTGCCTTGCTGTCTGGTCCTGTTGGTGGCTGTTTAAGCTGTCTTGTTTTCCTGCAATAAATCTACTTATCGGATCCACTGCTGTCTGCCTCTTGACTATATAAATTTGGCGACGAGCGGGAGAAGGTAAAAAGGCAGCACTCACCAATATTTTGAGCTTCCTTGCATTCTGCTGAAAACCTGTTTTCTTCGTGAAGCTGTTTCTACTCATCCCAGGGTCATCAGCTCATCGAACTATGTCATCCGACCTATGGTAGGATTTATACTTTTTGATTTTTGGCTTCCTCTGCCTCTTCACTACACCCTGGTCGCTGTGCGACACGTGTGCAAGTAGTGTTAGTATGCGTTCATACTAATTCTGTAGTTATGCAGTAACCAATGCATCATGGTCCTATGGAGCACCACCTCCTAGGCGCAGCTCATACAATGTGCCAGGGTGCATCCACGGGACATTTATGTTTGCTATTACAGGGCGGGAGCATGGCTTCCACCCTGTGATAGCAAATTCATGTTTGCCTTGTTGAAGCGAGAGGAGAAAAACCTCGTATTGCTTCAATAAAGCGGATCCGTAAGGTAAAAACGGAATAAAAAATATGAAGCGGGGTCTCATCCGTTCATTTAAATGAGCCTCCTGGTGCGTAATGTTCCAGGGCGAATCCTATTATTATATTGCGCAGGCTCTGCAGTACTGGGGACTTTAATCTCACATGTAAATTAGGCGCAGGAGGGCAGAAAGACGTTTCACATCCTTGGGCAGTGGTTCCCAAACTGTTCGCCGCGGCACCCCGGTGCGCCGTAATGAGGTGCCAGGGGCGCCGCGAGCACGATGTAAGAAATTGCAGCTACAGGCTGATGGACCTTTGTTCAGTGGCGCAGCTAGGGGAGGGAGGGAGGGACGGTCCGCCCCAGGCGGCATTATTTTGGGGACAGCATTCAGTGAACAAGCCACAATGAGTCTCATTAAAAAGGCCATAGGTTTGCAAAAAAATCTAAAACTCAGATCACCGAGCTTTCCCGAAGCAAGAGACCCCACGTGTGTATGCGCGCCTGCACCGATGGGAGCGCGAGAAATTGAGCTGGCTCGCAGAAGAGACTTCAGTGCATCCTAACTTTCACAAAACAGCCTTTAAATAGGCAGTCACTGTACAAATGAGGTTAGCGAACTTGTTGGCAAAATAAGGCTTTGCACGAGGTGTCTTTCCAATCTTTTAATTGCTGTGGTTAAAATGTTTGCCTTTGTGTGCTTATGTGGGGGAGCAGTGCTTTATTTTAGTGAAACTTTGATGTCCTAGAATGCAGCTTACTGAGTGGTGTGGGGATGGGTTAGAATACCTTTATAGCAGACACAAAATAAACCAGGGCTGTCACCAGGACTTTAGGTGGGGATGGATGGGCCTTGCTGACTCTCAAACCCAGTAGCAATTGAAATCTGTCTTTAAAACTGGCCGCTTTCTGGCTCTATATTCATGTCCGTAATTTTACTAGCAAAAACCCTAATTGTTTTCTCAACAATGACTGTAAAAAGCATTTCGATATTCCGTATTAGCGATGCAATCTCTGTTTACGTGTCACATGTTTTACTTTATCTTGCATTCCCTGGGAGTATTTGCTTTTTCAAGGTGTTGTGTTTCTGTAGTGTTTTGATACACCAAATGACTCTTTTATAATGGTGCATATTTTAAACAGAGACGCCTCCAGATGTCTGAGTGAGCTCGGGTAATGTGTGTGGGCGGTTCAAGGTGAGCCATTGAGAGCTCTCAAGCTGAGACGGAAGGCAGTGCGACTTTCTAACAGTGTCTGCCATTTGGTTCTAAATGTGTACAGACTGTATGCACCTCTAGTCCTTGGCCTCTCTTCAGAGCGATGGCTACATATGTTCAGTTGTAAATGTGGGAAAGTGCGAGATATGCAGAGGGATGATTGCAGAAAGATGTGAGGGGGAAATGGGCATAAGTGGGTAACAGAGTGGGAGACTTCATAAGAAAGTGGTGTGAAGGGGTGAACTGGGTTGTCTGAAGCACTCGAAAGGGCACTGCCCTTTCCATAGACCTTACTATGTTAATTTGCAGGCTCATATTTTCAGAATTGAAAGATTTTAGATTCTAATTATTCACAATAATATTATTGTTGTTACTCACTTATCTGCTACTGCTGACAAGCACTGGCAAAGCTAATAGGTCTGCCTTGTTTTGGGTGTGTGCATTGGTTGTGCTGTTACATGTCGGGATGCAATAATAGAAATCTCATAGAGAGGCATACTATCACTGGTCAGATGGCACGCTCTGTGAAACATGGAGTTCTAGTTTACATGTTTTAAGCCACACCATTTACCAAGTTGGCCATGCCTCTTAGAAAGGAAGCCTGGTTATGCTTATTTGGCCCTGCTCCATTTTGAGAGCTTCCTACACTTTTCATCAAACTTATAACATTGGATATAACAGAAAAGTGGGGACGCAGCATAGAAAGGGAAATATGGCTGATAGTAGGGGGGGGGACAGGAGAGGGAAGGGCACAAGGGACTGTGGAGAGAATATAGGGGCAGTGAACACCAAGCGAGTAGGGTCAGTGCCTAATTAGAGATGATAATTGCAAGTCAGGCCCACTGGCAATCATTTTAGGGACTGGCAATAACTTTTCCTCACACTTTGACCCGGAGCAAGAAAGTGAAAAATCACAAAAGCCAGAAAAAGAGAAAGTGAACAATGGAGAAAAAACGTGAAGAGGGAGAATGTAGCAACCCGCAAGAGAGAATAGGTTTGGGACCAGGCACTCTGTTGGGGGAAAAAACGATGGATTGGGATGCAGCCAAAGTGATTGCCAGTGGATGAGATCAATATTTCAAGCATTCCAACCCTTACAATACATTCATTGCGTCCCAATTACTTTAAGGAAGACAACTCGAAGTACTCCTGAGGTGGGGCTTATATCCCCCTACCCGCCCACTGGTAAAAAAATAGTGGGGAGCCACGGCCAACTGCCGAGTAGGTCAAGGGAGCGACAGGTCAAAAAAGTTTGGGAATCACTGTCCTAGGGGATCGCCACATCCCCGGGAATTGTTTACTAATTGTTTGGGTGGCTTTGATGCCAAAACAAGTCCAGGGATGCCCATCGTCTGGGGCTTTACTTAAATATGCAGGGTGGGCATCGCCAGTCCCGGAAGCCTTGGTGACCCTAGGCAGTGCCTTATTGGTTCTGTAATCACAAGGGCAGTACTCATGGTGTTATAAAGTGATACACTCATAGAGCCCTTGCAGTTGTAGAATTACCCAGGCTTAATTTATGTAATAGTCTGTTGGTTCATATTTGGTAGGTGCACCGCAAAATTACAAATGTTTTCCCCCATAACCTCCTATCAACCGCTGATTTTCACAATAAACTACAGACAAGTGATGTCAGAAAAAGAACACCCCTACATTCACTTATTTATTGGCAAAAAAATCACCTTTATTTAAACAATGTAAATAAATGGAAACGCAATTTTATTCTAGCAAACAACAGTAAAACATGAAATACGTGGGTGGGACTCCTTCGGAAGCAGCGTACAAAACCTGCAAGACAAAAAAGAAACATAAGTATGTGTGCATGTCCAAGGGAAAAAGAAAGGTAGTCAGAATGAAATGAAGAAAGTGAGAATGGGACAGAGAGCGAGTGGGTGGAACGGAGAAGGGGAAGGAGAGTCAAAAGAACAGAGGGAGGAGGAGACAGAGCATCGGCCTACTGCACCCAGCCCTCACTGATCACCGCCCGTCACCCGTGTGTCTGGGAAGCTGGGGCCGCGAGAGAGTGTGGTCCAGCAAGTCCCTAAAATGAAACAGAGATATGAATGAGGCCCAACAATACATTATTATCTACAGCAACATCGCTTGCCTGCACCTGTGCACCCAGGCTGCTACACCCCAGCCCCTTCCCCCGCACTGTGCTCAATTGAAGCTCCTGTGCACCAAGGCTTTATTGCTCACCTGCCACTACCAGTGTGTCCAACGACGTGCAGGTGCGAGCTCCGATTCCGGGGTGCCTCTCTGAGGGTGGCACAGAAGTTCTCCCGTCGGGGATGGTGTCTTGATACCACAATGGCAGGCATCAGAATTCCCATGGCATGATTACGGGCTGAGCACACACTCCGGCTATTTTGGTGCAACTAAATCAGTGTCTGAAAAGGGAGAACTAATATAATGCTGGAAACGTCTTGAGGTAAATGAAGGTTTATTTCAAGCTTAATAGAAAACACCAGTTGAGTGCATCCTTCCTTCTTGAAGTACCGTCTAACAACTATTAGTGGTAATCCTGGTTCAAAGAGAAGTTGGAGTGCACGAGAATACAGGTTAAATAATAATATGTTATGCCAACGTTCACATACAAAGGAACAGAGCGCCTGCTAGAAGTATAATGTGGGCGAGTAATGCAGTGGCAGAAGCCTGTGTGCATGTACAATTAGTAATCAGCTCACTACAGTGCCCCAAAACCCAACACCACGTGTCTGTAGGGCAGCGCTGCCCGCTGACTCTGGCCTACAGTAAGGTCCAGCAGGTCCTTAAAATGAGACAGAGATGTGACTGAATAAGGGGCTGCCTTATAAGCATAATCGGATCTTATCCTGCTGTAGCTGTTACCAGTGGCATCGGGACCCTGACGTGACGCTTCCCTGTGCCGGGACACTTGCTTGCAATCACTCTGCCCTGTTGCCGTTCCCCCCCGCCGCCGGCACCGCAGGTCATCAGGCGCAGCCGCAGAACGGGGGGAACAGAGCACCACAACATCCAGGAGCCATCACTCACTCCACGCCCCTAACCGTGCCCGGAGGCACTTAAAAGAGGCGTGTCATCATCTGGTGAGCGGGCTGCCTTATAAGCATAATCGGATCATACCCTGCTGTAGCTGTTACCAGTGTTATCGGGACCCTGATGTGATGCTTCCCTGTGCCGGGACACTTGCTTGCAATCACTCTGCCCTGTTGCCGTTCCCCCCGCCGCCGGCACCGCAGGTCATCAGGCGCAGCCGCAGAGCGGGGGGAACAGAGCACTACAACATCCAGGAGCCATCACTCACTCCACGCCCCTAACCGCGCCCGGAGGCGCTTAAAAGAGGTGCTTAAAAGAGGCGTGTCATCTCCAGCCTCGCGGGCCGTCTGTGGCCGTCCGGGGCTGTCCGGAGCTGGGCTGGGCCACCCCCCTTTGTTGTGTTACCTGCCAATTCCACATCGGACTCAGAAGTAAGAACAGCTGTGAACAATTCCGCTTAATATCTTGTCACAATACTGTATGATCCCTACCCTAAAATGACCACAAAATCTAGTCTGGGTGGGAAAATGCTAGCGGGGGGCTCATCCTCCTCCTTTAAGGGGACCCTAGACAACTACATCACTAGGGCCGTCTCAGTCATAGAACGCGAAATAGAGCAGGCTGAACGGCGTATATCATCAGAGTGGTATAACAATTCCACATCGGACTCAGAAGTAAGAACAGCTGTAAACAATTCCGCTTAATATCTTGTCACAATACTGTATGATCCCTACCCTAAAATGACCACAAAATTTAATCTGGGTGGGAAACTGCTAGCGGGGGGCTCATCCTCCTCCTTTAAGGGGACCCTAGATAACTACATCACTAGGGCCGTCTCAGTCGTAGAACGCAAAATAGAGCAGGTTGAACGGCGTATATCATCAGAGTGGTATAACAAACGTTCCTCCCTAGGCACTATTCAGAAAGCCGTATCTCCATCCCTGCTTCATTCTGGCTCTGCACTGTTAACGGACTTTGGTATCCCGTGCCAACTCCAAGACCTATCTGAATGTCCGGCCAGTTTGGGGGTTTGAATTCTACCAATATTATAATTGATTCCCCCACGGATAGCTCTTTCGAAGAGCAATTCCCAGCAAAAACCATTAGTACTGGAACACCAGCGCCACCTCTCCCCATAAAAAGAAAACGAGGCAGAAATAAACAAAAAGGTTCCAGAGCAAAAAATCCTAAATCTTCAATAACCACCAAAACTTCTAGTATTGAACCGCAAAGCAAAAATGAACAAAATCCCCTGCACACGCTTCTGCTAGACGAGCTAATGAGAAATATAGAGCACTTGATGAAATCCTTACTGCTGCCTCTTGTAGAGAGGGTCAAGCGAATAGCAGACCAACTTGGGTCAGTTCAAGCCACTGGTATCTTGAACATGAATTTACTAAGAGAACTGTCTACAACCAGGTATCCTTTGAACATTACTGTACCCGTAGAAAACCTCAAACTTAGCAACTGCCCATCTACGGGTAAGTCTCATTCAACTGCCCAAGATACTCTTCCCACTAGTCAACCTATTAAGCCAGCTCCCCTTATCCCCAAACTCAGAGAAACCCGAGAATCAGAGCAAACTAACAAAAGGGGACACGCACACGATAACTCTGGGGGGAGGCGAATGGCGGTCAAAAACCCCAGAGGGAATGTGCAGCATGTAAACCTTCCGCCTGAAGCAGAACCTTACGTAATAGTACTAACCGGGGTTCCAGAGCTGAAGCCAGGACAATTTGAAAACTACCAGACCCTGAAAAATAAGGTCATGTATTGGTTCAGCGTTAATAGGCCACTACCCGCAAGTATTGATGGCAAAATCTTAAACGTTAGGAGGCTACCATGGTTGGGACCAAGACCGAAGGATGTACAAGGGGACTGTGTAATTATAAATTTTAAAGACTATAGGGCTACAAATTTCATCCGATACTGGTATAGCAACAGCTATGAGGGAGGCATATCTACTAGATCACTAAGCTATTTCTACCCAAGAGCCTTGCTTCAAATTCTAAAATCAATGTACCCCAAGAGTAACTCGGGCCCAACTTTTAATATTGCTACCTCAAATAGTTTTGTGGCTCTCTCGAGCTTAGAAGGCGTAGACTGACTTGCAGATGAGCCCAACAAGATTCAAAAAGTCCATGTAACTGTAACTAATATAGGCACTGAGAATGTAAATGTTTCCATTTTGGAAGCTCTTTCTTATAACCCTCCCCTAGAGTGCATCCCTAAATCCCAGAAACGGGAATAATGCCGAGTGGCGGATGGTTTCCTTAATCCATCGCACAACCCTCTCTCTCCCGACTTCCCCCTGTAACTGAAGTCTTTCAAGTTCCTCCTCCCTCTATTGAACCAATTTGTTCATTAACCTTGACCATGATCTATTGGAATGTAGCGGGGTTATGTACAAAAGTCGACCAACACTCCTGCCTTGAAATGATCCGCAAACATAATATACTAAGTTTCCTGGAGACTTGGTTGATCTCTCCTATTCATTTACAGGGTTACAAGACGTTCCACTCAAGCGCTCGTTCTTCTCCCTCAGGTAGACCTAAAGGAGGTCTAATTATCTATCTATCTAATGACCTCCCTCTCAAGGAAATATCTGAACTGAAGATAGCCGAGAATTGCCAAATTCTTAGAATAACTGTGAAGAAAGGGTCCTCGTATTTTCTGGTTAACTTCTACAACAATTTGACCCTACTTGAATCCGTAAATGTTTTAAATGAAATATCAGTTTTTTTAAATGGTGCAAAGGTCTAGATACCCACTATCTTCTTTTAATTTGATTTGGGGCGGAAATTTTACTATTCCTTTGTGTGTTAATTATGATAATGCTAAGTGTGGTATTACAGACGAATGTGGGTGCCCTTTAGCCCATTATACTCATTCTAATCCTGGGAATTGTTTAAATGAACATCTTTTCTCCTTAGATTTGGGTTTTGCAAACAACCTGGTAGTCCCTCCAATAGCTTTTTCCCTTACATTCCATGGGAGGGGTCTATCAACTGTTATAGATTTTATATTATGTACCCATAACACCCGAGCACACTTGTTAAATTTTGCTACGGAGTGGATATTAGCAGCGATCATTATTCGAACAGCCTTACTGTCACAGTTCAGAGTACCCTACAACAACCTAAGATTCCTAGTCTGCTTAACCAACAAGCCCTGACCCTAGCAAAGCTGAACGGTTACACAGTTAAATGGTCGAAAGCAGATCCGTATGTACTGTCCGCTAATATAATAAAAAGAGCACTCCCCCTATTGGAAATATGTTTAGACCTAGCGTCTCCAAAGGATCTGATTCTAACCAGTTTTGCTGAGATCACCAAAATAATTAGACAGGAACTATTCCGTAAGCAAAACTTTAATAAATCACAAGTGAAAGGCTGGTTTAACCCCCAATGTCGTAGGGCGCTCTCATCTTTAAATGAGGTCCTACGCAATCCTATAAGAGACCTACTTGAAGTCAGAAAATTAAGGAAAGAATATAATCTGGCCATTAAGAACTGCAGACGGGAAATCAAAAAGGACCTTTGGGAACTGCTCCATGAGAGCTGTCGTACTAAGGACTGCTCAGCTTTTTGGCGAGTAGTCAAATCCCCTTTTCTCTCTGATTTAAGCTCTGCACCCAGGTTAGAAGTGGCAGTAATCAAAAAAACACGGAAGATACAGTAGGTCTAATGAGCTATCATAATAGGTAATCCTTATTATGAGGGTTCAGAGTAATTGATACCTAGTGGTTATCTGAGAAAACACAGGAGAGCAATCAGAATAGTCTCAATTCATGAGTGAAAGAACCCATCAGCACACCAATTGGTGAAGCCTCATCATCTGGGTTTTGTAGCAGCGAATGATGCCCGTAGAGCAACTCCTCAATTAATTCAATGAGGGTTGTAAAATGCGGATCATCAAACGCGCAAGAAACAAACCATCACACAGAAGACGGGTGTTATAAAGAGCTGATAGGAAAAATTGCAGTGCCCAAAAGAAAACAATGGTGGTGAAAAAAGTTAAAAATACCTGTTGTGATGACTAAAGAGTAATTTTATTAGGGGTGACCATCAGGACGGTATGTTTTAAAAGCAGAGTGGGTATAGTATTTTGAAAAATATTACTAACCATCAAGGATATAAAGTGGTCAACATGTTTCAGCCCTTTCGGGCTTTCGTCAGGACCTATGAAGTTCACTACTGCAATTGTGAAAAAAAGGACCTACCAATGGTATGGTCTCATCAGTCCAGGAGCTCTCCTGTAAAGTCAAAACACACAAAGAAAAAGGAAACAAGAAAATAAACGGTCTATATACAGTAGTCTCTCAGAAGTATAGTAGATCTTAGTATGTACAGACTGATTACCAAATACTGTAAATATCGTATTACAGTCATGCATTCTCTACTCACCCATCATTGAAGGGAGGCAAGGCCTCACCTCTCCTGGCACTCGCTCAGGAAGAAAGAGGCCACGCTCTAAATAAAAAAAGGGAGGGTATGAACTTGCAATTTTAAGCATAGAATATATACCTTATGAGGAGCTAACAACTAAAAACAAACAAAGCGTGGCAGAGCTGCAGGGCATAGGGAAATGAGAGGTGACTCCTCATTATGCCCCCTAGGGAAATGATAAACTTTTTACCATGAACCTATGTTCTCAATAATCCTGAAAATGAAGGACTATCTCAAGAAGGCAGAATATTTCAGAAAAAAGAGTTGGTTGCTGAGCGCAATTACTCTGAAACATCCTGAAACCAGATAAACTAGGTCAAAACAACTCGCAAATATCATGGAAGAACTAAATATTACTCCATGTATCTGCCAATATAGATCCAAACGTCTGTTTTGCCAAGATATTAATGCCTGTAGAGATAAAGCAGCGCTCACCCACCTGTCCGTCGTTGCCTCGGTCGTTTGACTGAGCCGAGGGGAAGGTGGTGAGGCTGCATGTGTGAGCGTGTCAAAAGGGACTGTGGCGGACCTGCATGGCAGCTAGCTTGAAAATGACTGCATTCTGATTGGTCATAAGTTCTAGACCCCAACCAATAGTGAGCTGGGAACGCGGGGACTGTGTGCCTCACTGTATTCCCCGTGTTGCAATAATGTCAGCGCTAACCTCATTGGGCGCAGAAACCGGATGCGGAAATGAATAGTACCGGTTCGTGTTAATTATTGCGTTGGAACTCGCTCATTGGTTGAGTGGACTACCAATGGCAGTGCAAGGCAACCGGAATAATAAACACTCGTGTTTCATGCAGGAACCGAGTATTAATAACGTAAAGGACATTCACTCAAAAATGTGAGCGTGTTGTGTTAGTTGTATTATTGAAGCAATTAATGTCGATGCGGGTATCTACAGCGTGCTGTAATGACTCACGTTCTTTATCTCAAAAGCGTGTGTTGAAGGTAGATACGTCAGACAGACGAGTTCGCATCACATTTCGATCGTAAGTGTGCTGACCTATCATTACCATAGTATTTCACCGTGGTGTGATTTATTGGTCCACATCTGTTTCGATTTGTGTATATTGTAGTTTGTATCTCTTTCTCTCATAGTGAGATGCTAGTACAGAGAAGCTATGGGCAAAGGTGACTGTATTTACAGATTAGAAAAAATGTATGTACACCTTTGTTTTCAAGACATGATCTCATCAGCCTTATACCCTTGGGGTTGATTTAGAGCTGTAGCCAAGGAATATCATCGTTCAACCCCCGTGTATCACATTTAAGTTTAAAAACCCATTTTTGTTCTTTTCTGAGTAGGAAATGTGAGATGTCACTGACATGTGGAGGTATGTATGGTTGTTCCAAAACCACCCATTCCAAATCATCAGCCGAATGTTTCATGCTGAGGAAGTGGGAAGTCAGGCATGTGGCTTGTCTGTTGCATCGAATCGTGCTCTTGTGTTCTTGTATCCTTAGTTTTATTTTTCTCGTTGTCATCCCTATATAGCGTAGGGAACAAGGGCAGGTGATCTGATATATAACCCTTTCGCTGTTGCAATTGGTATGGTTTTTCAACAGCCATGGACGGGTTGTTCCAATATCTACTGACAGAGTTTTCTTGGTCTGGGGACACACCGAGCAACTCCCACAGGGGTAATGACCCTGTACTGGTGGTAGATTCCACAATCTGGTGGAGGTGTCGCATCTGGTAGTTGTAGGTCTGGTGTGGACTAACTCGTCTTTTAAATTCGTACTTCTCTTAAATGAAAAAAGTGGCAAAGGGATATTATCTCCTGTGCTGTTCAGAATGCGCCACTTGTGTGTTGTTGTTGTTGTGGTTGTTGGAGGCTCTCTTGCATGAGAGCCTCCAACAACCATCATGATGCACTCCTTGCACCAGCTATTGCAAAACCTCCACTCAATAGACTGGTGTGTGTAACTACTTTCAGTACTGCCTCGTCCACAATACAGAAAATTATCAGACACAAGTGGCGCATTCTGAACAGCACAGGAGATAATATCCCTTTGCCACTTTTTTCATTTAAGAGAAGTACAAATTTAAAAGACGAGTTAGTCCACACCAGACCTACAACTACCAGATGCGACACCTCCACCAGATTGTGGAATCTACCACCAGTACAGGGTCATTACCCCTGTGGGAGTTGCTCGGTGTGTCCCCAGACCAAGAAAACTCTGTCAGTAGATATTGGAACAACCCGTCCATGGCTGTTGAAAAACCATACCAATTGCAACAGCGAAAGGGTTATATATCAGATCACCTGCCCTTGTTCCCTACGCTATATAGGGATGACAACGAGAAAAATAAAACTAAGGATACAAGAACACAAGAGCACGATTCGATGCAACAGACAAGCCACACGCCTGACTTCCCACTTCCTCAGCATGAAACATTCGGCTGATGATTTGGAATGGGTGGTTTTGGAACAACCATACATACCTCCACATGTCAGTGACATCTCACATTTCCTACTCAGAAAAGAACAAAAATGGGTTTTTAAACTTAAATGTGATACACGGGGGTTGAACGATGATATTCCTTGGCTACAGCTCTAAATCAACCCCAAGGGTATAAGGCTGATGAGATCATGTCTTGAAAACAAAGGTGTACATACATTTTTTCTAATCTGTAAATACAGTCACCTTTGCCCATAGCTTCTCTGTACTAGCATCTCACTATGAGAGAAAGAGATACAACCTACAATATACACAAATCGAAACAGATGTGGACCAATAAATCACACCACGATGAAATACTATGGTAATGATAGGTCAGCACACTTACGATCGAAATGCGATGCAAATTCGTCTGTCTGACGTATCTACCTTCAACACACGCTTTTGAGATAAAGAACGTGAGTCATTACAGCACGCTGTAGATACCCGCATCGACATTAATTGCTTCAATAATACAACTAACACAACACGCTCAAATTTTTGAGTGAATGTCCTTTACGTTATTAATACTCGGTTCCTGCATGAAACACGAGTGTTTATTATTCCGGTTGCCTTGCACGGCCATTGGTAGTCCACTCAACCAATGAGCGAGTTCCAACGCAATAATAAACATTAACCGGGACTATTTATTTATTTTCGCATCCGGATTCTGCAACCAATTAGGTTAGCACTAACATTATTGCAACACGGGTAATACAGCGAGGCACACGCTCAAATTATTGAGTGAATGTTTTTTACGTTATTAATACTCGGTTCCCGCATGAGATACGAGTGTTTATTATTCCAGTTGCCTTGCACGGCCATTGGTAGTCCACTCAACCAATGAGCGAGTTCCAACGCAATAATTAACACGAACCGGTACTATTCATTTCCGCATCCGGTTTCTGCGCCCAATGAGGTTAGCGCTGACATTATTGCAACACGGGGAATACAGTGAGGCACACAGTCCCCGCGTTCCCAGCTCACTATTGGTTGGGGTCTAGAACTTATGACCAATCAGAATGCAGTCATTTTCAAGCCAGCTGCCATGCAGGTCCGCCACAGTCCCTTTTGACACGCTCACACATGCAGCCTCACCACCTTCCCCTCGGCTCAGTCAAACGACCGAGGCAACGACGGACAGGTGGGTGAGCGCTGCTTTATCTCTACAGGCATTAATATCTTGGCAAAACAGACGTTTGGATCTATATTGGCAGATACATGGAGTAATATTTAGTTCTTCCATGATATTTGCGAGTTGTTTTGACCTAGTTTATCTGGTTTCAGGATGTTTCAGAGTAATTGCGCTCAGCAACCAACTCTTTTTTCTGAAATATTCTGCCTTCTTGAGATAGTCCTTCATTTTCAGGATTATTGAGAACATAGGTTCATGGTAAAAAGTTTATCATTTCCCTAGAGGGCATAATGAGGAGTCACCTCTCATTTCCCTATGCCCCGCAGCTCTGCCATGCTTTGTTTGTTTTTAGTTGTTAGCTCCTCATAAGGTATATATTCTATGCTTAAAATTGCAAGTTCATACCCTCCCTTTTTTTATTTAGAGCGTGGCCTCTTTCTTCCTGAGCAAGTGCCAGGAGAGGTGAGGCCTTTCCTCCCTTCAATGATGGGTGAGTAGAGAATGCATGACTGTAATACGATATTTACAGTGTTTGGTAATCAGTCTGTACATACTAAGATCTACTATACTTCTGAGAGACTACTGTATATAGACTGTTTATTTTCTTGTTTCCTTTTTCTTTGTGTGTTTTGACATTACAGGAGAGCTCCTGGACTGATTAGACCATACCATTGGTAGGTCCTTTTTTTCACAATTGCAGTAGTGAACTTCATAGGTCCTGACGAAAGCCCGAAAGGGCTGAAACATGTTGACCACTTTATATCCTTGATGGTTAGTAATATTTTTCAAAATACTATACCCACTCTGCTTTTAAAACATACCGTCCTGATGGTCACCCCTAATAAAATTACTCTTTAGTCATCACGACAGGTATTTTTAACTTTTTTCACCACCATTGTTTTCTTTTGGGCACTGCAATTTTTCCTATCAGCTCTTTATAACACCCGTCTTCTGTGTGATGGTTTGTTTCTTGCGCGTTTGATGATCCGCATTTTACAACCCTCATTGAATTAATTGAGGAGTTGCTCTACGGGCATCATTCGCTGCTACAAAACCCAGATGATGAGGCTTCACCAATTGGTGTGCTGATGGGTTCTTTCACTCATGAATTGAGACTATTCTGATTGCTCTCCTGTGTTTTCTCAGATAACCACTAGGTATCAATTACTCTGAACCCTCATAATAAGGATTACCTATTATGATAGCTCATTAGACCTACTGTATCTTCCGTGTTTTTTTGATAATTGAGTTGGGGGACAAGATACTAATAGGTCTTTAAACTTCTCCCCTAGGACCCTCCTCACTTTTTTGTTTGGATTTTATTATTTTATTAGAAGTGGCAGTAACCACAGAGAGCTGGGTCAACCATTTCTCGAAAGTTTTCTGTGCAGATAATTTAACCCACAACGACAGTGGGAAAGCTAGGGAAGGTGTCCTTCACACTACCAACATCTACCCCATCCAGTTAGCATTTGGGCATAATGAAATCATTACCGCCCTGTCAGCTTCTAAATCTGACAAGGCCCCCGGCCCGGATGGGGTACCATTAGATGTCTTTACCCATAACCAGGAATTATGGTCACCGATTTTGACCTGTGTTCTTGATGCCGCCAGCTCATTGGGTTTAATTGACTCTTGGTCTACTTCAACCTTGCTCCCCATTTTTAAAAAGGGAGAATGTAATAACCCTGCATGCTATAGGCCCATTTTCCCTCCTTGATTCCCTTGGCAAAGTGGCCGGTCGGCTGGTCCTCGAGCGCCTACAGGATTGGGCCGCTGCTAACAATATCATGACCGATTTGCAATATGGGTTCCGGGAGGGACTGGGAACCGTAGAGCAGGCGATGAACCTCTCCCTTTTTATTGGTAAATACGCTGGGGCAAAGAATGGCAGTCTGCATTTAGTGTATGTAGATTTGTCCGCAGCGTTGGACTGCGTGTCTCATTCTAAACTGTGGTTGACCCTTGCCGAGTTGGGTGTTGACCAGCCTCTGGTCACATTCCTACGAGAACTTTACTCTTGACGCCTCGGCGAGAGTGAGATACGGGGTGCACGGCGAACTTACTCCATCATTTGCCATCACCAGGGGAGTTAGACAGGGCTGCGTCCTGGCTCCCTTCCTTTTTAACCTTTACACCAATGGCCTTGAGTTGGCCATGTTGGAAGGAAGCCAGGACCTTCCCACAATTGACCACCGCCCCATTCCCGCATTACTGTATGCGGACGATTCGGTGATCATGGCAACAACGCCTAACCAGCTGCAGCACCTTATTAATAACTACTTCAAGTTTATGTCATCTTTGGACCTGATGGTCAACATTAAAATGACCTTCGTAATGCACATTGGCAAGCGGGTAAACAAGCCTAAACCGATCTATATCACTGAAGACAAGCTGGAATGTACTAATACGTACCCCTACCTAGGCATTTTATTTGATAGCAAATTGTCCTGGAAGCAGGCCATGTGCAGTAGGAAATTAATGTTTCTATGTGCAACAACTGCCCTGGTTACTTTCGCACGAAAGCTTGGAAAGCCTCCTCCCGAAGAACTTTTGAAAATATACTACGCCAAATGCCACAGTGTGGCAGTTTCGGTCCGGGGGTGTGGGGCTATGCCGCCGTAGAAGCTCTTCAGGTGGTAGAGAACGGTTTTATTAGGTGCATGCTGGCAATTCCAAAAGGTGCTCCAACCTATGGTTGCCATATTGAGCTGGGTATGGATTACATCACGGATACCATAAAAATCCAGCCCATTCTCTTATGGCACCGAGTTTGGACCACGGAGCAGTGTAACTTGACCCGCTCACTCATTTTGGACTGCCTGGGCCTGGCCAACTGGATAAAAATCCCCTGGCTGGCCTATGTGAGTAACTTTTTGACGGATATAAACATGATTATGTATTTCTCTGAGCTCTCAACCCTGTTAAGCATTTCAAGGAAAAACTTAAAAATCTTATGCTTATCACATTTGAGAGAGCTCCGCATATCTCAAGAAACTACTAAGATCTCCAATATCCACATCCTAAGTGTTCAAACTACCCTAGGCATTCAACCCTACTTGAAATATCATCTGAATGCATATGAAAAGTATCTGCTGACTCGGTTTCATTTTAATATATTCTTTCGTATTGTTTCATTTCCGAAAAAGCAAGATTGGTCAAAATCTATTACTAAGTGCCCATGTGATGATACTTCGTATCAATCCACAATCCATGTTACGCTATTTTGTAGATATTATGAATTACCTCGAAAGCATTGGATTATCCCTCTATTGTCATCCATGGGTTTGAGATCCTGTCGTCCCGCTTTTCTTGCTCTGCAATACTTAGACTCTGAATTCATTGCCAAGTGCGTAGCTGGTTTTCTCAAAACATGTATAAAATATCGGTGTAATTATGATTAATTTGTCTTTTAATGCACTCACACTTTATCAACAGTCTGTATAATAACCCCGTCTGATTTTAACCTTAAATTGTACCTTTTTTGTTGTTTTTGTTTTATGAAAATTTTGTATTCTGGTATAACCTTCTCTGCCGTCCTATTTTTATAAGCTGTTTGTTGTATTGTACATTTTATGGTTTCTAAAAAGTTATGGAAACCGAATAAAAGATATATGACTGACTGACTGAATAAGGTCAGATGCAAAAACAACAGTTGATGGACAGAAAGCAGAACAATGTCATACATTCACCCCAGTACAGAAATCTGGGCCTAAATCCATTGTTCTTTTGCTCACAATGCCATTCCAGTTTGAACCCAGCCATATGCAAATCAGTCTTGACCCTGTGCCCCATGGGAACAGTCCAGACCGAACTGCCAAACCAGGTCCTCCCTGGACTGGAAACAAGCATCCTAGGACCGGTTTCAGACTATCAGCCCTCATCAGCCAGGATAGCTTGTTTCAAGTGGCATGGCGAGCACAGGACTCAAGTCTGAGCATACCTGTCCCACTCGGGGTGACAAATGCAAAAACAACAGTTGAAGGACAGAATGCACATCATTACGCATGGCAACATCGCTTGTTCGCACCTGCGCACCCAGGCTGATGCACCCCACCCCTCCCGCCACTCCACGCTCAATTGCAGCCCCTGTGCGCCCAGGCCGCACTGCTCACCTGCTGTCATTGTTGTGTGTCTAAACACTACGGCCAGCAGGGTTCACAATTCAGATGGAGTTCTGATTGCCAGGAAGGTGTACACCTCATGGATTCCTTTTTTTTATTGCGCATTGTAATATGCGAGGTGGAGGCGGCCATATCACCTGAGGCAGTGTGGAAGAACTGGGACATGTGGCGTCCTTGTTATCCTATTTATACGTATGCAAAGTGGGCTGTGCTTGCGTACATCAGGCCAGCGTAGGGGTGTGAATATTTATTCTGAGGACCTGGGCATTGTTCAATTCCTGCCTGGCCGGGAAGTGTACTTATGTATCTGTCTCTGTTGCAGTTTTGACATTGCACAATCCGCAATTTACATTAATGTAGCATGTACCGGGAAGGCGGCAACTATCGCTAATGAGATGATGTCCGAAAACATTTGAATGGCCAAATTCACATGTCGTTGTCAAGCTTGTGGATATGCACAGACACGCATGTCAATGGTGTGCGGTCTTATTGAAAGTGTTGCTATTGCGAAGCGCACACATGTGAATGTGCTCGGATAGAGGGAGGATCAGCAGTGAGGCTACATCATACACAGTGATAACGCTCATTACAGTCAAACAATGCATGTCAAACGTGAATCTAAAAGTCTCGCATATGACACACTATTATACTGGTAAAGCCTGACAACAGAGTATACTGCAACACAAATCTACACATTAGTCTTTACTGTTTGTCTCATGTGATCTAGAATGTGCAATCTGCCCATGGCTAATGATACCCCTTCGAGCCACCAATACCCAGGCCGAAAGGCAGCACAATAATGCGCACACACACACACTAGGGACATCGTGTAACACACATTTGCTTTTTGATGTAACGTTTCAGATGCATGGCCATCACACTTGGAAGGCTACTGTACAGACCATGAATATTGATCAAGATGATTGTTGCATGTTGTGTGTAGTATAAGATATGGGTACACTGCAAAAGACTTTTTAAAAAGCTCTCTAAGCAGAAGAGGTGTCCCTTATCAAATGCTGTAGAGAGAATGACTAAAATGGGTGGGGTCGTCCAACTGTTACAATGGGAAATGTTATGAACCAATCAAAATATTTTAGATTATCGCTTGCTCTCATATACACTTTAAACTTATTTAGATATAGTTTTGAGACATAAAAAAATGAGGGAATGGCGTACCCGGCGTAACACCATACGTCTATGACGTAACACAGGGCCTACGCAACGTGCAGCGGGGGCAACCCCATACGTACATGATGTACCGCGTGGCTTGGTACTGCGTACCTGTCGCATACCAAAGTAGCAGCTGGTGTAACCTCATACGTATATGATGTTACGCAGGGTGCGGTACCACAAACCCGTCTGATCATTTACGAGTTTAGCAATATGGCGGATCGGATTTGCGTGCTGATTGGTACACTACTGGTACGATACTCTAGTTTACATATTTTATTTGAAGATATAAAACATTACATCATCACTCAGGCACCCATACAGATACTCAGACAACAAATAAATAACCCATATAGAAACTCATGTAGCTACTCACCAACCCATGCAGCCGCTTACACACCAACTGAGAGACTAATACAGACTTTCACACAGTTTAGTCACTAACCAATGCATTCACTAAGACACGTTCAATCACTCACTTATACAGTCAGTCATGCACCTAGTAAATAATCCATTCAGGTACGTGTAAATCCACTCATTCTTCAATACACCTTGGCATAGATATATATGAAAAATATTTACACTTTACATAAACACACATTTACTGGATGATTTCATCAGTGATGTCATTTGAGATGTCATCAGTGATGTCACTGACCATGTCATGAGTGATGTAATATGTTACGTCATCAGCTGTGCATTGTGGGTGCGTGACTTATAGTTAGCTCAACTAACTATAACGTAAGCTGTGAGCTGTTGCAACTAAGAAGTGTTGGCAGCCATTTTGTGATTCTGTTGAAATGAGTAAGGGGAAAAAGGGAAAAAAGAGTAGAAAACAGGAGGATAGGAGCACTGTAACCTATGTGTGGGAGAGCGAAACGAATTAGTCACTCCTACCAGTCTGAAAGTGCGGTGTTGCTCGGAGTGACATGGTGCTGAGATGAGATGCTGCTACACTCGAGTATGAAACTAAGAGCCTAAACTGTGAACTCATTGCTGTCAAGTGATGTGCTCTGGTCTTTGTAGCATACGTGTGCAAGTAGTGTTAGGAGGCGTTTATACCATATAGGGATTGGGAAGCAAACTACTGACTCCTACCATGTGTTTATACTATACCGAAAGTGAGAAGCGAAGTACTCACACATACTGGTGTGAAGATTTGGGGATTAAACAAGCTGATTGCCTTGAGGGGATGGGCTCTTGGCGATGTAGCATAATGGCCACTGGAGTATAACTGTGTAAGTAGTGTTAGTGTGCATTTATACAGGGTGTGGGAAGCGAACCACTCACCCCTACTGGTCTGAAGACTCGGGGATTAAACCGTGAGCCTAAACCGTGAACTCATTGCTGTAAAGTGATGTGCTCTGTGCGTTGTAGCATACCTGTGGAAGTAGTGTTAGTTTGCGTTTAGACAATACAGAGAGTGGGAAGTGAACTACTCACCTCTACCGGTCTCAAGACTCGTGGATGAAACCATGAGCTCATTCCTGTAAAATCATGTGCTCTGTGTAGTATTCTGATGTAAGTCATAATAGAATGTTAGTATGTAATGCTACTAGAATGTAAGTATGTAACGTTAGAATGTAGGGCTGTCATGAGGAGAAACTCGGGAGTTTGTATAAGGTGCTGGAGAAGACGGTGGCCTTGCTGTCTGGTCCTGTTGGTGGCTGTTTAAGCTGTCTTGTTTTCCTGCAATAAATCTACTTATCGGATCCACTGCTGTCTGCCTCTTCACTATATAAATTTGGCGACGAGCGGGAGAAGGTAAAAAGGCAGCACTCACCAATATTATGAGCTTCCTTGCATTCTGCTGAAGACCTGTTTTTTTGTGAAGCTGTTTCTACTCATCCCAGGGTCGTCAGCTCATCGAACTATGTCATCCGACCTATGGTAGGATTTATATTTTTTGATTTTGGGCTTGCTCTGCCTCTTCACTACACTCTGGTTGCTGTACGACACGTGTGCAAGTAGTGTTAGTATGCGTTTATACTAATTCTGTAGTTATGCAGTAACCAATGCATCATGGTCCTATGGAGCACCACCTCCTAGGCGCAGCTCATACAATGTCCCAGGGTGCATCCACGGGACATTTATGTTTGCTATTACAGGGCGGGAGCATGGCTTCCACCCTGTGATAGCAGATTCTTGTTTGCCTTGTTGAAGCGAGAGGAGAAAAACCTTGTATTGCTTCAATAAAGCGGATCCGTAAGGTAAAACCGGAAAAATAAATATGAAGCGGGGTCTCACCCATTCATTTAAATGAGCCCCCTGGTGGGTAATGTTCCAGGGCGAATCCTATTATTATATTGCGGAGTCTCTACAGTACTGGGGACCTTAATCTCATATGTAAATTAGGCGCGGGAGGGCAGAGAGACGTTTCACATCCTAGGGCAGTGGTTCCCAAACTGTGCGCTGCGGCACCCCAGTGCGCCGTAATGAGGTGCCAGGGGCGCCGCGAGCAAGATGTAGGAAATTGCAGTTATAGGCTGATGGACCTATGTTCAGTGGCGCAGCTGGGGGAGGGAGGGAGGGGCGGTCCGCCCCAGGCGGCACTATTTTGGGGCCAGCATTCAGTGAACAAGCCACACAGAGTCTGATTAAAAAGGCCATAGGTTTGCAAAAGAATCTAAAACTCAGATCACTGAGCTTTCCCGAAGCAAGAGACCCCACGTGTGTGTGCGCGCCTGCACTGATGGGAGTGCGAGAAAGTGAGCTGGCTCGCAGAAGAGACTTCAGTGCATCCTAACTTTCACAAAACCGCCTTAAATTACCCCGTCACTGTACAAATGAAGACAGCGAACTTGTTGGCGAAATAAGGCTTTGCACGAGGCATCTTTCCAATCTTTTAATTGCTGTGGTTAAAATGTTTGCCTTTGTGTGCTTGTGCGAGGGAGCAGTGCTTTATTTTAGTGAAACTTTGATGTCCTAGAATGCAGCTTACTGAGTGGTGTGGAGATGGGTTAGAATACCTTTATATCAGACACTAAATAAACCAGGGCTGTCACCAGGACTTTAGGTGGGGATGGATGGGCCTTGCTGAGTCTCAAACCCAGTAGCAATTGAAATCTGTCTTTAAAACTGGCCGCTTTCTGGCTCTATATTCATGTCCTTATTTCACTAGCAAAAACCCTAATTGTTTTCTCAACAATGACTATAAAAAGCATTTCGATATTCCGTATTAGCGATGCAATCTCTGTATACGTGTCACATGTTTTACTTTATCTTGCATTCCCTGGGAGTATTTGCTTTTTCAAGGTGTTGTGTTTCTGTAGTGTTTTGATACACCAAATGACTCTTTTATAATGGTGCATATTTTAAACAGAGACGCCTTCAGATGTCTGAGTGAGCTCGAGTTATGTGTGTGGGCGGTTCAAGGTATGCCAATGAGAGCTCTCAAGCTGAGACAGAAGGCAGTGCGACTTTCTCGCAGTGTCTGCCGTTTGGTTCTAAATGTGTACAGACTGTGTGCACCTCCAGTCCTTGGCCTCTCTTGAGAGCGATGGCTACATATGTTCAGTTGTAATTGTGGGAAAGTGTGAGAGATGCAGATGGACGATTGCAGAGAGATGTGAGGGGGAAATGGGCATAAGTGGGTAACAGAGTGGGAGACTTCATAAGAAAGTGGTGTGAAGGGGTGAACTGGGTTGTCTGAAGCACTCGAAAGGGCACTGCCCTTTCCATAGACCTTACTATGTTAATTCGCAGGCTCATATTTTCATAATTGAAACATTATAGATTCTAATTATTCCCAATAATATTATTGTTGTTACTCACTTATCTGCTACTGCTAACAAACACTTGCAAAGCTAATAGGTCTGCCTTGTTTTGGGTGTGTGCATTGGTTGTGCTGTTACATGTCTGGATGCAATAATAGAAATCTCATAGAGAGGCATACAATTACTGGTCAGGTGGCACGCTCTGTGAAACATGGAGTTCTAGTTTACATGTTTTAAGCCACACCATTAACCAAGTAGGCCATGCCTCTTAGAAAGGAAGCCTGGTTATGCTTATTTGGCCCTGCTCCATTTTGAGAGCTTCCTACACTTTTCATCAAACTTATAACATTGGATATAACAGAAAAGTGGGGACGTGGCATAGAAAGGGAAATATGGCTGAGAGCAAGGGGGTACAGGAGAGGGAAGGGCACAAGGGACTGTGGAGAGAATATAGGGGCAGTGAACACCAAGCCAGTAGGGTCAGTGCCTAATTAGAGATGGTGGTTGCAAGTCAGGCCCACTAGAAATCATTTTGGGGACTGGCAATTACTTTTCCTCACCAGACTTTGACCCGGCGCAAGAAAGTGAAAAATCACAAAAGCCAGAAAAAGAGAAATTGAACAATGGAGAAAAAACATGAAGAGGGAGAATGTAGTAACCCACTTGAGAGAATAGGTTTGGGACCAGGCACTCTGTTGGGGGAAAAAACGATGGATTGGGATGCAGCCAAAGTGATTGCCAGCGGATGAGATGAATAATTCAAGCATTCCAACCCTTACAATACCTTCATTGCGTCCCAATTACTTTAAGGAAGACAACTGGAAGTACTCCCGAGGTCGGGCTTATATCCCCCCCACCCACCCACTGGTAAAAAAATGGCGGGGAGCTATGGCCAACTGTCGAGTAGGCCAAGGGAGCCACAGGTCAAAAAAGTTTGGGAACCACTGTCCTAGGGGATCGCCACATCCCCTGGAATTGTTTACTAATTGTTTGGGTGGCTTTGAATCCAAAACAAGTCCAGGGATCCCCATCCTCCGGATCTTTAGTTAAATATGCAGGGTGGGCATCGCCAGTCCCAGAAGCCTTGGTGACCCTAGGCAGTGCCTTATTGGTTCTGTAATCACAAGGGCAGTACTCATGGTGTTATAAAGTGATACACTCATAGAGCCCTTGCAGTTGTAGAATTACCCAGGCTTAATATATGTAATAGTCTGTTGGTTTATATTTGGTAGGTGCACCGCAAAATTACAAATGTGTTCCCTCATAACCTCCTATCAACTGCTGATTTTCACCATAAACTACAGACAAGTGGTGTCAGAAAAAGAACACCCCTACATTCACTTATTTATTGGCAAAAAAATAACCTTTATTTAAACAATGGAAATAAATGGAAACGCAACTTTATTCGAAGAAATAACAGTAAAACATGAAATACGTGGGTGGGACTCCTTTGGAAGCAGCGTACAAAACCTGCAAGACAAAAAAAAACATAAGTATGTGTGCATGTCCAAGGGAAAAGGAAAGGTAGTCAGAATGAAAGGAAGAAAGTGAGAATGGGACAGAGAGTGAGTTTGTGGAACGGACAAGGGGAGGGAGAGTCAAAAGATCAGAGGGAGGAGGAGACAGAGCGTCGGCCTACTGCACCCAGCCCTCACTGTTCACCTCCCGTCACCCGTGTGTCTGGGACGCTGGGTCCGCGAGAAAGAGTCTGGTCCAGCAAGTCCCTAAAATGAAACAGAGATATGAATGAGGCCCGACATTACATTATTATCTACGGCAACATCGCTTGCCTGCACCTGTGCACCCAGGCTGCTGCACCCCAGCCCCTTCCCCCGCACTGTGCTCAATTGAAGCTCCTGCGCACCAAGGCTCCACTGCTCACCTGCCACCACCTGTGTGTCCAACGACGTGCAGGTGCGAGCTCCGATTCCGGGGTGCCTCTCTCAGGGTGGCACAGCAGGTCTCCCATCGGAGACGGTGTCTTGATACCACAATGTCAGGCATCAGAATGCCCATGGCATGATTACGGGCTGAGCACACACTCCGGCTATTTTGGTGCAACTAACTCAGTGTCTGAAAAGGGAGAAATAATATAATGCTGGAAACGTCTTGAGGTAAATGAAGGTTTATTTCAAGCTTAATAGAAAACACCAGTTGAGTGCATCCTTCCTTCTTGAAGTACGATCTAACAAATATTAGTGGTAATCGTGGTTCAAAGAGAAGTTGGAGTGCACGAGAATACAGGTTAAATAATAATATGTTATGCCAACGTTCACATACAAAGGAACAGAGCGCATGCTAGAAGCATAATGTGGGCGGGTAATGCAGTGGCAGAAGCCTGTGTGCATGTACAATTAGTAATCAGCTCACTACAGTGCCCCAAAAGCCAACACCACGTGTCTGTAGGGCAGCGCTACCTGCTAACTCTGGCCTACAGTAAGGTCCAGCAGGTCCTTAAAATGAGACAGAGATGTGACTGAATAAGGTCAGATGCAAAAACAACAGTTGATGGACAGAATGCAGAACAATGTCATACATTCACCCCAGTACAGAAATCTGGGCCTAAATCCATTGTTCTTTTGCTCACAATGCCATTCTAGTTTGAACCCAGCCATATGCAAATCAGTCTTGACCCTGTGCCCCATGGGAACAGTCCAACCCGAACTGCCAAGCCAGGTCCTCCCTGGACTGGAAACAAGCATCCTAGGAACGGTTTCAGGCTATCAGCCTTCATCAGCCAGGATAGCTTGATTCCAGTGGCATGGCGAGCACGGGACTCAAGTCTGAGCATACCGGTCCCACTCGGGGTGACACATGCTAAAACAACAGTTGATGGACAGAATGCACATCATTACGCATGGCAACATCGCTTGTTCGCTTCTGCGCACCCAGGCTGCAGCACCCCACCCCCCCCGCCCGACCTCGCTCAATTGCAGCCCCTGTGCACCCAGGCCGCACTGCTCACCTGCTGTCATTGTTGTGTGTCTAAACACTACGGCCAGCAGGGTTCACAATTCAGATGGAGTTTTGATTGCCAGGATGGTGTACACCTCATGGATTCCTTTTTTTTATTGCGCATTGTGATGTGCGAGGTGGATGCGGCCATATCACCTGAGGCAGTGTGGAAGAACTGGGACAAGTGGCGTCCTTGTTATCCTATTTATACGTATGCAAAGTGGGCGGGGATTGCATACATCAGGCCAGCGTCGGGGTGTGAATAATTATTCCGAGGACCTGGGCCCTGTTTAATTCCTGCCTGGCCGGGAAGTGTATTTATGTGTCTGTCACTTTTGCAGTTTTGACATTGCACAATCCGCAATTAACATTAATGTAGCATGTACCGGGAAGGCGGCAACTATCGCTAATGAGATGATGTCCGAAAACATTTGAATGGCCAACTTCACGTAAAGCTTGTGGATATGCACAGACTCGCATGTCAATGGTGTGCGGTATTATTGAAAGTGTTGCTATCGCGAAGCGCACACATTTGAATGTGCTCGGATGGAGGGAGGATCAGCAGTGAGGCTACATCATACACAGTGATAACGCTCATTACAGTCAAGCAATGCAAGTCAAATGTGAATCTGAAAGTCGCATATGACACACTATTATACTGGTAAAGCCTGACAACAGAGTATACTGCAACATAAATCTACACATTAGTCTTTACTGTTTGTCTTATGTGATCTAGGATGTGCAATCTGCCGACGGCTGATGATACCCCTTCGAGCCACCAATACCCAGGCCGAAAGGCAGCACAATAATGCACACACACACACACACTGGGGGAATCGTGTAACACACATTTGTTTTTTGATGTAACGTTTCAGATGCATGGCCATCACACGTGGAAGGCTACTGTACAGACCATGAATATTGATCAAGATGATTGTTGCATGTTGTGTGTAGTATAAGATATGTGTACACTGCAAAAGACTTTTTAAAAAGCTCTCTAAGCAGAAGAGGTGTCCCTTATCAAATGCTGTAGGGAGAATGACTAAAATGGGTGGGGTCCTCCAACTGTTACAATGGGAAATGTTATGAACCAATCAAATGCTTTTTTTAAGGTCACATGGCAATCACGCACCGAGTGCGCAAAGAAAGCAGCACCCGACGCAATTTTGAGAAAATATATTTACCACAATATAAGTTTATTACAGTTAGAAAATATAAATGTTTAAAATATTTTAGATTATCGCTTGCTCTCATATACACTTTAAACTTATTTAGATATAGTTTTGAGACATAAACAAAATGAGGGAATGGCGTACCCGGCGTAACACCATACGTCTATGACGTAACACAGGGCCTGGCAGCATGCACTTGTCGCATACGCAACGTGCAGCAGGGGCAACCCCATACGTATATGATGTAACACGCGGCTTGGTACTGTGTACCTGTCGCATACCAAAGTAGCAGCTGGTGTGACCTCATACGTATATGATGTTACGCAGGGCGCGGTGCCACGAACCCGTCGGTCCATTTACGAGTTTAGCAATATGGCGGATAGGATTCGCGTGCTGATGGAGTTTGGTACACTACAGGTACGGTACTCTAGTTTACATATTTTTTTGAAGATATAAAACATTACATCATCACTCAGGCACCCATACAGATACTCAGACAACAAATAAATAACCCATAGGGACACTCATGTAGCTACTCACCAACCCATGCAGCCGCTTACACACCAACTGAGAGACTAATACAGACTTTCACACAGTTTAGTCACTAACCAATGCATTCAGTAAGACACGTTCAATTACTCACTTATACAGTCAGTCATGCACCTACTAAATAATTCATTCAGGTACTTGTAAATCCACTCATTCTTCAATACACCTTGGCATAGATATATATGAAAAATATTTAAACTTTACATAAACACACATTTACTGGATGATGTCATCAGTGATGTCATTTGAGATGTCATCAGTGATATCACTGACCATGTCATGAGTGATGTAATATGTGACGTCGTCAGCAGTGCATTGTGGGTGCGTGAGTTATAGTTAGCTCAACTAACTATAACGGGCAAATTTCTTTCGTTTTATATGAGTCAAATGTCCAACTAACTATAATGTCCCTGCAACCTATGCTTTGTTAGTGATTTTCAAAGGTTTTTTAAATGCTAATTCCTAACTATAATGTCTGTAAAACCTTTGTTTTTTTCAGTGAAAATATATCTCTATATATATATATAGTTTGCAGTGCTTAACAGAAACTGTGTCTAAAGAAATTCTGTCTATTAGATCGCATCACATCACATCACATATACATACGCAGATATTGAAACATATAAATATAAAACCAAATAGTTATTTCAATTAATAATTATAATCATTGTAATATTTACTTTCATCCCTAAACTTCCTACCACAATAAAAAATATAATAATAATGAGAATAATCCAAAATTAACCATCAAAAAATGTCAAATTGATTAAAAACATTTTTAATTTAAAAAACCTTATTTTAGTATTAAATAATATTTTTAAGCCCCAAGAAATTAAATATGTACATTATTTAAACTTCTTTTTCAGAAAAGTTATACAATTTTTAAAGTTTATATAAAAATGTCTAATTATTTAACTATTAAAACACATTATTAAAATAATTGTAAGTTTTTAATTCAAATATTTTAACCTTTTTGTTTTTATATAAAAAATATTTAAAATTGTCCACCACAAAAACACATTTTATTTAATATTAAATTAAAATGTATTTCAAATATTGTTGTAACAAAATGTTTACATAATTTTATTTTTTACATTAGTTGAAAATTTTGCATTTTTAATAATTAAAAAATATATCTTTAAAATTTACCACCATAAGTATGCGATTTATTTAAAATTACATAAAAATGTATTCAAATAATAATGTAACAAAATACATTTAAAAAATGTAAAATACTAATTTACATATCAGTAAAATAACTGGCATATCAATCAATGTAATAATCAAACAATAGGGGTTTGTAAATACAATTCCAATTTTAATAAACACTGACATGATAACACATTGTGTAAATTATGTAATTCAAAAATGTAACTGTCACCCATTAAAAAACTAAAAACAAACTCAATCCGTCAGATAAATTCATTACAACACATAGACGACACAATTCCTAATAACAATCACATAATATTTATAAAATCAATAAAATATCACAATTCCCACCCCAAAAAATCCTAATAAATAGAACTTACTGTTCTTCTTTAGCTGCAGATCTCCCTCTGTATCCACATGGAGAAAAATAGTAATACACCGAAAATGGGAAATTCTCGGCTACTCACATGTGAGGGTCTCAAGTTGCAGTGGGGGGCGCAGCAGATCAGGCTGAGTTCATCGAAAGAGCCAGGTCTTGAGGTCCTTCCTGAATTGCGTCAGCGAGGGTGATTTCCTGAGGTGGATATGCAAGGTGTTCCATGTCTTGTAGGCGAGGTAGGAAAAAGTCATTTCTCTGGTTCTGGTCTTATGGATTTGTGGGACGTAGTCAGGGAAAGCTGGGCAGAGCAAAGTTGTCTGATGTTTATGTGGAATGTGAGCCGGTGATTCAGGTATGCGGGTCCTGTGTCGTGAAGTACCTTGTATGTGTGGGTGGGGAGCTTAAGAATATTGTTCTGTTGACTGGGAGCCAGTGGAGGTTGTGGAGGTGTTGAGTGAAGTAGCTGTGATGGGGAATGTTCAGGATTAGTCTTTCTGCATTGTTCTGGACATTCTGAAGTCTTTGGAGGAGTTTCTGGGTGACGCTAGCATAAAGTGTGTTGCTTTAGTCGAGTCCGCTGATGAGGGCATAGGCGACTGTCTTTCTAGATTTGGGGGGGATCCATCTGAAGGTCTTTTAAAGCAGGTGGAGTTTGCTGAAGCAGACCAAGGAGACACTGTTTATCTGATGGTCCATTGTGAGCAAGGAGTCCAGTACATTGCCAATGTTTCTTGCATGGTTTGTGGGAGACTTCCTAGAGCAGACGGCCACCATGAGTCATTCCAAGTGGAGTGGGAGGCTCCTAGGATGAGGACTTCTCTCTTGTCTGAGTTGAACTTCTGGCATCTGTCTTTTATCCAGGCGGTGACGGCTTTAAGTTCTTCATGGAAATTATTTCTGACGACAGTGGGTTCTTTGGTGAGGGAGACGATCAGCTGGGTTTCGTCTGCATAGGAGACGATGTTGAACCCGTGGTTCCTGACGATGGCTGTTAGGAGGTCCATGTAGACATTGAAGAGGGTGAGGCTGAGGGAGGAGCCCTGGGGTATTCAGCAGCTGATCTCTGTAGGTTTTCAGAGGTATGGTGGGAGTCTAATCTGTTGTGTTCTCCAGGTGAGGAAGGAGCGGATCCAGTTGAGGTCTTTGTCTCGGATACCAGTGTCATGGAGTCTTCTGGTTAGGGCACGGTAGTATATTGTGCTGAAGGCCCCTTGGAGGTCCAGTAGGACGAGGGCTGTGGTTTTGCCCTGGCTTAGGAGGTTGCAGATATCTGCGGAGGTGGGGAGGACGGCGGTCTTGGTTCTATGATTGCTTCAGAACCTGATTGGGAGATATCCAGGAAGTCGTTGGCTTTGAAAGCGGCGTGGGCTTCCGGAGTTGATTTTTTGACATGTTGTTTGTCAGTGGCTTCCTTGAGGGAGCAAGGGTGTTTGGGCAGTTTGCAATTCATTGGTGGAGGTTGATTGCTGTGGTGTTGAAGTCTGAGGATGTTTCATTGAGGAAGCTGGTGAGTAGATATATTTTATAATATACATTTTTATTTAAATCTCCCCACCTCTATTCACTAAAAAACAAATATTCCCCTGGACAAAAGTCTAAAAGCATTATTTATATACATTAATGCAACTAAAAATACAATTTTCATTTCATTTCATAAATCTTTATATCGGTAATTTATCACCATAAAAGATATTGAAGAAACATTTCATTAAAAATTATTAAAACATTAAAACGTTAAAACATTGCAAAATCCAGCGGAGTCCATAAGAGTATTTCATTGGTACAAGGTATCACAGTTTTACTACGGTAAAGTTCAGAGACCGGCCTTGAGGCATTGTCTTCTCAGAGACCACATTGAACCTAGGTATTTAGCCACGGCAAAAACAATGTGGTCTGTCAGGTCAGTTTTAAGCACTCTGAATGCGGCCAGACACTCCACAGACCCCAAATTCCTGCATACAGGAACAATCCATTTCTTACGAGTCGCGCTATAAGCCGGGCAGAAATAAATTATGTGCAGCTCAGATTCATTGGCCACTCTGCAAGCCGGGCATCAGCTAACGGCGGGTTCGCTCCACTTGCTAGTAAGGGCTCGAAGTGGGAGAGTCCCGTGCCTCCATTGCAAGTAGAGTTTCCTGAGTAAGGCAGGGTATAATTTGTCCAAGGCTGGTTTAAAGCTGTAGATGTCCTTGATACGTAAAAATGACTCCGTGAGTGTCCCAAGGTTTGGTCGACGACAGAGTGCCGCTATTTTGCTGTCGTAGTAAACCTTTGCCAGCCTCTTTTTGGGAATTAATGGATAGGTGGATAAGGGGTCAGACCAGAGGGTCAGTAGGCCTAGACCCTCCAACTCAGTTTTAATGAATTTAAGCCATTTGATTTTCCCTGCATTAGGCATAGCAAGCACCTCCTGGAGCCCCTGCCTATAACTAATCAGTTCTGGAACCGCCCACAACCTACGCCAATAAACCAAGGGACACAGTGCCAGATCTTCATCGAGAGGTCTCATCCCCAAATCTAACCTTAATGGGACAAGAGGCGTGCTGGGGGGAAGTGCTACCACCCGCCTGATGAACTTGTTCTCCTCTTTCACCAGGTCTGGAGAAACTGCATGGCCCCAGAGCTCACTACCGTACATGGCAGCCCCCCTTGCCTGTGCCCTGTAGATCTGGAGAGGTGGACCAACGGGTTGGATGGATGACCTATTTTTTCCCACGAGCTTCATAATCCCACCCGAGTACTGTACCAATTTGAGTAGTGCTTTCTCTTGGTGTGGGCACCAAGACATTTTCTCGTTTAACGTGACTCCAAGGTACTCGAAGGTTCGCACCCTTTCGAGTCTACTTGGCCCAATGTGGGGGCTAGAGCGGAATTTTGGTGGGGGATTGAAGACCAAAAATTTGGTCTTTAGAGTGTTAATTTCTAGACCATGTTCCCCGCAAAAATCCACAAAACCATTAAGTACACGCTGGATCCCCATCGGAGACTTTGAAAGCAGCAGGGTGTCGTCAGCGAACATAATCGCCGGCACCCTGCTGCCTGCCAGCTTAGGAGCGTCAGAGTTATCAACCCCATTCAGGTGGGAGATTACCCCGTTGACATAGAGGCAGAACAGGGTCGGTGCAAGCACACAGCCCTGCCTTACCCCCCTGTCAACGGGGAACCTGTTGGATAGGGCCCCCTCCTTACCACACCTTACCTGTGCAAAATTGGCAGTGTGGAGACGGATAATCATCTCCAGCAAGCCCTTAGGGACCCCCAATTTGGCCAACACCTCCCAGAGTTTTCTGCGGGGAACCAGGTCGAAGGCCGCCCTTAGGTCCACGAATACAGTGTAGAGGCTGCCACCCTCCAACTGTACCGTTTTCCAAAACATAAGGGCCAGCCGAAAGACCTGGTCTATGGAGGAGACCTTCCTTCTGAACCCTGCTTGATATGGGCTCAGAATGTCATATTCCGTCATCCAATCCGACAGACGATCCAGAATTAGCCTAGTAAAAAGCTTCTGGGAAACGTCTATCAGCTTATTGGCCTGTAGTTGGCTGGGAGCAGAGGCGAGCCCTTCTTGAATATGGGCACTATCTCTGCCCCCAGCCAAGTTGGGGGGATCGTCATACCATTCAAGATCGCATTGAACAACACCCTAAGATACGGGGCCCAGATCTTAACTTCGTGCCTGAAAAAAAAAGTTTTTGTACTAAAATCAAAAATTACAAAAATTGATAAACATATACAGGCAAACACACTACAATAAATTACATACTAATTCACTCTTACAAACGATATTACATTCAATGACATTTTCTACAATGATATGTTTTACAGTTATATTAAAAACAGCACTAAAAGGTCCTAATTATGATGGCGGGTGGTCAGACTAATGGTTGCAATTGCAGCATCAGACCCACTGTTAAGCATGCAGGCAATCTGACTGCCGCATTCCGACGCAACCACTCGGCTGGCCATCAGAAATGCATAAGAACCATGGCTGAGGCATTTCGCAGGATGGGAAAGGGCCGCATTACATGCCTCCATTGTGCAGCACCTCCTGCATGTTTGTTGACCGTATACCATGCCTCATGTGGTGCTTGGCACACGGTGCACGTAGGTGAGTGGAGGAACTACGAGGCACATGCATCAAGGGTTTTTGCATTCGCAAACGGTGCGAATCGCAAAATTCGGCCGTTTGCGAATGCTTTTTTCGTAATTTAAGAAATCGCAATTTATTTGCGATTTCTTAAATTGCGATTGCATTTAAGAAATAGCAAATAGGTAGTAGTAAATTACCATGAAGTTAACCTTCATGGTAATTTGCGAAAACTTTCAAAAGTGCACAAAAGTGCATTTTTGAAAGTTTCTTTTCACACACACACATGCCCTTGGGGCATGTGTGTGTGAAAAATGTACTTAAAGGTACATATCAGGGGTGCAGGGGGGGTCCTTTGGACCCCCCTGCACCCTTGAACTTGCATTCTCATTTTGCGATTCCTTAATTGCGAATCACAAAATGAGAATGCCTTCACATTCATTCCTATGGGCCTCTAGGCCCATAGGAATCAATGGAAAGGGATTCCTTAATTGCGATTCGCAAATTGTGAATCGCAATTAAGGAAAATTAAGAAATCGCAAAAAAAATGCAATTTCTTGATGCATAGCCGTTTACGAATTCTTAAATGCGATTCCTTAATTTTCACAATTAAGAATTCGCAAACGGGAAGATTAATGCATGTGGCCGTACATGTGTCCCTAGGGCCACTTTTCAGAGGCCCATGACAAACAGGGTCCCTGTTTGGGGGCCCCAATATCCCTTCCCGACAACCTTTTCGTGGCAGTGTTCCCATCATGAAAATGCTGTTGGAACGGGATATCATAATCCCAACAGCGAGATTTCAGATCCTGGTTGAGGCAGCAGTCTTCCCTCCAACCACTCTAGGTCCGACTGCAGGAATTGTAATCCGACGGTCGGACTGAATGGCTGTTGGTGGTCAAACTGCCACCAACATCTTGTCGGCGTGTGATCTGAAGGCTATCATCAGCCCCAACATTTTTACCTTTGTTGTTCCTGTTTCATATTTTTGTATCAGGATTTTTTTTCCTGATATTTTGTCAAAACACTCTTCTTGAACTACCACCTTAACATTTGTTTCTTCTCAAATTTGAAACGTGTATTAACAACATGAAAGAGTACAAGTAACTTTTTATGAAAGCTGCAGCAATCACTGAACAGGAGGATACGTCGAGGAAATAGAGAAACCTCCTTAGCTCTCATTGAGGTTGTGCTGAATAGGGTGTGGTATTTTCTACTTCTATGCCCTGATTCTGAGTGGGTCAGTGTTTTCCAACTTTTGCGCAAGCTTTCATTTGCGTAGGGGTAAGAATTCCGAGTTTGGTGTTATTTAACGCACCAAGTATATCTCTCCCTTTGTTAAATGTTGGCAGGCAAAACCTGCCGGAAGTTAATATGGATAACATATCTGATAGGATTTTACTGTGGTACGCACAAAAATCCGCATGTTATTTACCTAAAATGTGTGATAGATGTTATTTATCACATATGATAAATGAATCCTGCTCTATTGTTATTTATGAGATGTGGGAAATAGCACCTTAATTCCGACGAACTCTTTATCAGGATCTTCGTAAATAATATCACCATTGGGCGAGGTACTTACTGAGAATGAAAAATATCCCATATTTTGTAGGAATGAGGAACGACATCCTCAATTAGTATTCAACACACTGCATTCCACGTTTCTGGACCTTTTTCCAAGAAACATTTCTGCAGGTTTAACCTGCCCAAATCTATCGGAAGAAAAGTGCTCGGTTGTCATAATTATGCATACTCTTGCTCCCTTTTCACCATGGCGACTAACAGAACCTCAGATTAGCTCTAAGAACACCCCTTTCTTCACATAATATATTCACGTTTCTGTATAATTGTTTCATGCACATCTTTCAGATCTGAATATTCGAACATATGTTAGCCTCTATTGTTTTGTGCCTGGCATTATTCATAAATGCACAGTATGTTTGGGATTATTATATTTTATATTCCTTCCCACAGCAAAGTCTGCAGTACTTAACATAAACTGTGTATAAACAATGCTTGTCTATTTCATAGCTGAGATTTTGCAATGGTTCGTATTCGTTAAACATTTATGCTTTCCGCCTCTAGAAAGCATAGGCCAACAAGTCGTTAAGAGGTGAAACACATGCTGTCTGAAAACTCAGAAGATTATAGAATGTGCCTCAAGCTAACTGTGAAGACCCTGCTTTTACATGTAAAACCTTGGCAACTGCATAATTCTGATAACTGCGTCACTACGTCTATGCTCTTTAGAGCACTGACTTTCTGATTTCGTTTATTGATGGCATTCGCATTTGTTATAATTATAAATAACTTACCTAATTAACAGCCATACCATTCTTATCAGCACCACTCTCGCTGGCATTTAGTACCAACAGCCAGCCCAATTGGGACCAGATTTGATATAGTTCTGCCGATTCTATACTAGGAGGGCCCTGATACTGTTTTTGGACTATGAGATAAGGCGGAGTTTGTTTCCAAAGACTGAAACATGCATACAATTAAGGCAGCAGCTATTTATATTTTCACCAGGTAAATAGTGAACTTCCTCTGCTGTTTACTGAGCTACTGGCTCAATAATAGAACTTGGACTGGCTTTAAAAATAGAATAGAAGAGAAACATCACTATTTTCTGGCTGCTGGCTAAATAGTAGTCTAGACTGGTCAGCGACTGTGCAAATAGCAAAACAACTTCATCATTAGCTGGTGGATGGTTAAATATTAGAGATTCTGCACTGCTTGGCCTGTGGACATTTAAATAGCAGAAAAAATCACTATTTACTTTGCTTCTGGTTAAATAGTGGAGATTTTGCACTATTTCGGTGGCAGGTGTGCAAATATTGTACCAGACCACCAATTCAATAGCAGAGGTTATTGCAATATTTGGCCAGTAATCAAGCAAATAGCAAATAAACCTCAATGTTTATGTGGCTGATGGTAACATTTTATTTTATATTATTGGACCAGTAGTCTGGCAAATAGCAAAGACATTTTAATATTTACCCGGTAGATTACTACTGGCAGAAATGATGTACTGTACTGCTGATAGCCTTGCAAATAACTTGCAAAGAAACATCATTATATACATGGTGGCTGGCTAAATACGTAAACAGTGTACAAATTCTGGGCAGTAGTCATGCAAACAGCAGAGGAACTTCACTGTTTTCCCAGTTGCTATCTAAACAGCTTACATTTTGTTTTACTATTCCTTAAGGAGAATTCACCAGTGTTGGACTTGGCCCTTCTTCCTGGAATGTTTAGTTTTTTCTCCCCCATTAGAGGATATCTCCCCCATGGTAGAGGAATGTATAGGCCATGTGTGGTGCGAGATGCAGTGATACATGCTGCGCAATGGCGTGCGCAAAGTTATTTTCACCTTTGCAGAAGGGTTACTTTTAAAATGGATGCCATTGCTATGTGCTTGTGCCTGTCTGCCGAAGCTGGGTTGCCAGTCTAGTTGTTTGTTTCCCAGCCACCCCAGCTTTTGGAGGGAAACCTGGCAGACAGGGTGCAGAACACCTTCTCCTAGACCAGTTAGGACCAGTTTCCCCGACCGCTTCTAGAAGCTTCTGGCACTGTCTGGTAGTTGGGGCGAGGGGCATATAAATAGCGGAGCTGAGATGCCATTTGCTCAGTCTGAGCGTGGACTTGACTGTGACGGGACATACTGCCAGGTGGTACCGCCGCAAGGGCCTGTGGGCTGGCCCCTGTGCCCATCTGTTCCCCCTCAGCTGTCCAAAGGGCCAGTGAGAGCATGTACTGGAGTGCAGACTGTGTGCCAGGAGGAGTGCCACGCTATGAGGGTTGCCTTTTTTCCAGGAACAGCTGTCCTATACTGATGAGTGCCCCCTGACTGCTGATCTGTTTCCAGGACCAGCTATCCTATACTGATGAGTGCCCCCTGACTGCTGATCTGACCCAGCATTACCTGCCTGATCTCCTGCCCTAGCGCCTTAAGTGCACTCTACTATGTCCGCTTGCCTGGCCAGGAGGTGAGGAGCGTGGGTGCTACACTTAAAGGACTGTACTCCCTGCCTGCACCCTAGCACCTCGTGGGACCCTGACTGCATGCCCTGCATAAGGAGAGCACTATAGTCAAGTTACCAGGGGTATTTGGTGGGCGCTATACTTTAATTGACTGTTTCCTGCCTGCTCCCCTAGCGCCTCGTGGGCACTGCCTCCAGCCCTGGCCCAGGAAAAAGGAGCCGATTCCTGTAGTGCTGTACTGTCCAGGTGCTATATTTGAGTTCCCCCACAACTGCCTGCATTTGTTTGGCCATTTTTGCTGGCGGGAGCCTGCCCCGCATTATTGCTGCCTTGTGCTTATTGGAAATGGTGCCCACCGCGTGTTTTGGCCACACTTTAAAATGGCCAAGATCACCATCGCAGGCCATGCCGTGTGCCTGCATATTTAAAAACAAGCGGGTGCCCACCCCGCACTGTCATCGGGAAAAGAATCACCGTCGCAGCCCGGGGCAAGAAAAGGAGAGAGCCGCGTCTTGCCTGCCTTTGAAAATAAGCGGGTGCCCACCCTGCGTGCGGCCAGAGAGAGATGCTGATTTTCCAGAAAGCGGATGCCCACCCCGTGTGTGTGCTTCCCAGAAGAGCGGGTGTTTTTAAAGCCTAGGTGCGGGAGCCCACCCGCATGTGCGCTTTGACTTCGGAAGGAGCCTACCCCTCATTGCGGAGCAGAGAAACTGCAGGGAATCACCGCCGCCGGCCCAGGAGCGCCAGGGGGGGCTGCGCTGGGATTGGCGCCGGCGGGAGCAACTCAAGGAAGTCCCGCCCTGCAGAGGCGGAAGCAGGAAGTGCGGAGCCTCGCGAGCTCCGCAACGAAGTCCCGGGTCCCAGGAGGGGGCCGGGTGAAGCCCAGCGAAGGGAGGGGCAGTGGATGGCAAGCAGGGCTCCCGAAGGTCAGTGAGAGCCCCGCGTGTGCCACTGAGGAGAGCCTGGCCTGGCGGGAGCTCACCCCGCCTGCATGTTGCTGCGCTTGCAGCAAGAGAGGTCTAAAGCCTGCTGCCGGGAGGCAACCGAGACACCTGCAGCCCCGAGAGCCCGGTGAGTGGGGCATTGGGGGAACTGGTGGCAGGAGGGGCAACTGGGCACATTATTGGTGCCCGCCCCCGGTGATCCTTCCAAGAAGACCGAAGTGGCCGTGTGGGCTTTCCCAGCTCCCCCTGCTTAGCCGGGGGCAGCTGCAACATTGGGGATACTTCGACTTCAGAGCCCCACTGGACATTGTCAGGCCAGGACTGACTTTACACCACTGCCCCGCGGGACAGTGGGCAGTGGCAACGATTGGGGCACACAGTGTTTATGCTTGTGAGGCCTCATATGATTTACAGCATAAGGGGGTTGAATGCTGATTTTATGTAAGATATAGCTCCCCTGCTGGTTTTAGGCGTAAGGGATTTCCTGCCTCATGATTTAGGCCTAATGCAGCTATGCTAATAAGTTGTTGTATGCCAATGTGGCGCATGCAGGATTGTTTATGTCCAGGGTGGCCTATGCTAATCTGATGCCTAATACTAATGTCCCGCAATGCTGTTTTTATTCTATGCCGCGTGCTGATATGATGCAGTTACACTGAGGATCCTGTGCAGCATATGCCACTCCCAGGAATGCCATGATGTCTACAGATTGCATCTATGCCTAATGCGTTTATCCTAATGATGATGCCCCTGCTCATGGTTTTATGCCTAATGTTCTAGACCTTATGTGTTCTGATGCATAATGAGTTTTCATGCCTGCTGTTATATGCCTACTGTTTTCCTGTCTACTGATAAAACCTTAGGTGTTCGGGCTCATGGCGATGCCTACTGCATGTGATTCTGCCTATTGTCATGACATGATGTTTTCATTGCAGGGTTTATGCCAATGCTAATGTGCATGTTTAATGTGATGTTCACAGGTCTATGCCTACTGCAGTTGTTCCGGTCTAATGCTCTATGTTAATGATAATGTTTTTCCCCTAAAGCTGGCTATTGATGGGTTTGCGTTCAATGTTAATGCTTTTTCCCCAATGCCTGACGACGTCTTTAGGCCTAAGGTGAGGCCTCATGACCTGCAAGCATGATTTTCTTTCAGGCCTAATGCCAATGTGTCCTAAAGCTGATGGATTTGAGATTTATTCTAGTTGTTATGGCGATGGTTCCGGCAGCATCCCGATTGGCGCTGCCCTGTATATAGGCCCCTGTAAATGTTGACCTGGCACCAGTTGGAGCAGTGGAGAGATTACTGTGATTATCCTTTGGATTACATAATACCAAAGTTATTCTTACATAACCTTGTGTAGTGTCTCTTTGTAGCGTGCCTGGTGTGTCGTCTGTGTGTGCTGCGCGGATGCTTTACACATTTCCTCCGGAGTTTGGCCCGCCCGCTGACACCTCATCCTCTGAAGGCAGGAGCCCACCCTGCACTTCATAATCGCCCAAAATCACTGCCGTGGCCCAGGCGCCGCAGGAAGAAGCGTTGCTGTGTCCCGGTGTCCCGCTGCGGCCCCTGAGCTGAGGGGAGGGCTTCCGCTGTTACTGCTGAGGCTGGGCTGGGCCTGAGCGCGCAAAGACAAGCATTTCCGGGCAACCGGGGCGCCGGCCGCGTCATCGGCCATGCCCCCAGGAAGCCGCGCTCGGATTGGCTCCGGGCCAAGGGGTGGCAGGGAGCCCGGAGCTGATGGAAGCCAGTACGGAGCCTACCCCCGCTGACTCAGCCCCCACATTGATGGAGACTTCGCTCCGTAAAAGGTGGGGGCTCTCCGTGAGCGGAGGAGAGCCCCAAGTGCAGCCGGATCCCGCCGGCTCCATGTTAAAGTCCTTGGCCCCAAGCGAGGCACCCAGGTGAAGAGCGAAGTCAGGAGGAGTGCTGAGAGGAAGGTGGGGCCCCCATGTGTTGGTGGGAGCCCCGCAAACTGGCCCAAGAGTCAAGAGGCACCCCAGGAGCGGGTCCGACCGAGGCTTGCTACCGGTACCTGAGGACCCGCGGGAGGAGACCAAAGAAGGCGGAGGACACCTGCAAGAGTCCCGGTGAGTGGGACTCAGGCATCCCATCGTTGGGGGGGTGTGTCAGTGCACAGTGCTGGTGCCCGCCCCTGGTGCCAGCATCCTTATGCAGGCAGCTGCAGCATGGTGGGGCACCATTAATCGCAGAGTCCAGAAGAGGGACACCAACTGACACGTGTTGACTTTTGTGGGCAAACGGCCCCGCCCGACAGTGAGCAGTCACCATGGTTGGGGCATTCCTTCATTGTAGAGTCCCGGAGTAGGGGCTCCCCGGGCGCCGTGGCGCTAGGGATTCATCTTTGCCGCACTTGGGATGGTATCCGGTGTGCCCTGCGGACTATGTTCTATGCACAGTGAGTGAGATTGATGCCTTATGACAGGGTGCATGGCTACTGATGTCATGTGAAATATCGCGGCCCGGTTGTCTTGCGCATCATGGGTTGTCTGCCTCAGGATTTATGCCAGTGCATTGCTATGTTTGACCTAATGTTGTTTATGCTCATGTTGCTGCCTCCTACATCATGCCCAAGGTGGCCCATGCTAATTTGATGCCTACAGGTTATGTCTCAGACTGTTGGTGTGCTGGGAATGTTCTGAGAAGTGCCGTTACTAATACTTTTATGCTGATTGCAATGTATGTATAATGTATTCATGCCTGGTGTGTCGCCTGTGTGTGCTGCGCGGATGCTTTACACATTTCCTCCGGAGTTTGGCCCGCCCGCTGACACCTCATCCTCTGAAGGCGGGAGCCCACCCCGCACTTCATAATCGCCCAAAATCACAGCCGTGGCCCAGGCGCCACAGGAAGAAGCGTCGCTGTGTCCCCGTGTGCCGCTGCGGCCCCTGAGCTGAGGGGAGGGGCGCCACAGTTACTGCCGAGGCAGGGCTGGGTCTGAGCTCATGAAAACAAGCATTTCCAGGCAACCAGGGCGCCGGCCGCGTCATCGGCCATGCCCCCAGGAAGCCATGCTCGGATTGGCTTCGGGGCCAAGGAGTGGCAGGGAGCCCGGAGCTGATGGAAGCCAGGCGGGAGCCTACCCCCGCTGACTTATCCCCCACATCGATGGAGACTTCGCTCTGTAAAAGGTGGGGGCTCTCCCTGAGTGGAGGAGAGCCCCAAGTGCACCCGGAGCCCGCCGGCTCTATGTTAAAGTCCTTGGCCCCAAGCGAGGCACCCGGGTGAAGAGCGAAGTCAGGAGGAGTGCTGAGAGGAAGGTAGGGCCCCCGTGTGTTGGTAGGAGCCCCGTAAACTGGCCCAAGAGTCAAGAGGCACCCCAGGAGTGGGTCCGACCGAGGCTTGCTACCGGTGCCTGAGGACTCGCGGGAGGAGACCAGAGGAGGGGGAGGACACCTGCAAGAGTCCCGGTGAGTGGGGCTCAGGCGTCCCATGGTTGGGGTGTGTCAGTGCACAGTGCCGGTGCCCGCCCCCGGTGCCAGTATCCTTTTGCAGACAGCTGCAGCATGGTGGGGCACCATTAATCGCAGAGTCCAGAAGAGGGACACCAACTGACTCGTGTTGACTTTCGTGGGCAAACTGCCCCGCCCGACAGTGGGCAGTCACCATGGTTGGGGCATTCCTTCATTGTAGAGTCCCAGAGTAGAGGCTCCCCGGGTGCCGTGGCGCTAAGGATTCATCTTTGCCGCACTTGGGATGGTATCCGGTGTGCCCTGCGGACTATGTTCTATGCTCAGTGAGTGTGATTGATGCCTTATGACAGGGTGCATGGCTACTGATGTCAGGTAAAATATCGCGGCCCTGCTGTTTTATGCGTCATGGGTTGTCTGCCTCAAGATTTCTGCCAGTGCATTGCAATGTTTGACCTAATGTTGTTTATGCTCATGTTGCTGCCTCCTACTTCATGCCCAAGGTGGCCCATGCTAATTTGAGGCCTACAGGTTATGTCTCAGACTGTTGGTGTGCTGCCAATGTTCTGAGAAGTGCCGTTACTAATACTTTTATGCTGATTGCAATGTATGTATAATGTATTCATGCCATGATGTTTCCATTTCAGGCTTGAGGCAAATGTGTTGATGCCTGATACCAGGCCGTGATGTTCCGTTCTATGCTGAATGTCAAGATATGATGGTCTAAGTTTGTGCTTCATACCAAAATGATGTATGCCTTCATGCGCATAGGTTTTAGGCCCCAGTTTAATGTGGGTTAAACATTATGTGGTTGTATGCTGACCTGAGGTTTTCATTCTAGGCATTCTAGGCTCATGGCTCATGCCTCATACCCAGATATGTTTTATGCCTACTGAGAGGCAGAGATGTTTTCGTTTCATGCCTAATGCTAATTTGACATAGTCCTAAAGCGATTAATGCTAAGTGCCTGGGTTTGCCAGTAGCTGCTGGCTTTGACGCATTTATTGATGGACTCCACATTTACTATTCTTTATTCTTTATGTTGGTTCTGGCAGTGGCCCGATTGGCGCTGCCCTGTCTATAGTAACCCTGTGAATTATTACCTGGCGCCGGCTGGCACAGTTTATCTGCACCTGTGATTCCCTTCTGATGTGTTTAATTTACAATACACATACTGTTTTTCACCTAACATGGTGTGGTCTCTTTTTGTTTTGTGCCTGGTGTGTCCCCTATGTGTGCTGCTCGGATGATTTACACATTTCCTCCAGAGTTTGGCCCGCCCGCTCTGCACCACGCTACCCGTTTCTAACAACCAAGTATAACTGCAAACAAGGATTGAACAAAATTGCCATCCACGCCCTTTTGAGCGTTAGGATCAGATGTATTATTATTTAATTTGCAAAAACTGCTTGCAATTTTGCAAACTTACATATGTACATCACAAAATTCTGAATTGCTCTGAAGCTTGTTTCCTGTCCAGGGAAGAAATGGCTTGGCAGTTCGGGCTGGACTGTTCCCATGAGGCACAGGGTCAGACTGATTTGCATATAGCCATGTCTGAACTGGGGTGGCAGAGTGTGCTAAAGAACGGTGATGGATTAAACCCAGATCTTTTGACTGGGTGTGAGTGTTTGATTGATTCAGATGCTCTGTCCATCACCACCCCCTTTTATACCGCTTTTGGCTGCCATAAGTGTGGCAGGGTATGCTCAGACGTGAGTCCCTTGCTCACTTTGCCACTGGATTCAAGCAAGATGGGCTGAAGACGGCTGGAATGCCAGAAACCGGTCCTCGGAAGCTTGTTTCAGGTCCAGGGAAGACATGGCTTGGCAGTTCGGGCTGGACTGTTCCCATGAGGCACAGGGTCAGACTGATTTGCATATAGCCATGTCTGAACTGGGGTGGCAGTGTGGGCTAAAAAACGGTGATGGATTAAACCACGATCTTTTGACTGGGTGTGAGTGTTTGATTGATTCAGATGCTCTGTCCATCACCACCCCCTTTTGTACTGCAAGGGACAGCAAACCATCATCTCTATGACTGCATTCCAAAATGGAAATTTTTTCGGAAGCCCTTATCAATACATTATTTTCCAAATGGCAATGGTGAGGGAGGAAACACCTTTCATGAACCCTCCTATTTGGAAAAGACCACAAGAGTCCTTTTACTAGTTGAAGACATTTTCCAACTCATTGAAATCGTTTTGTACTTTTGTGATCACAAACCCTGTGATTTTGCGACATGATGCCCCTAGTGCTAAATTTAGCTTAGATGCAGACAACAACATATAGGTCTAAAGGTCGCAAATATTTGAATGTTTCCAAGTTATTTTTATAGATATGGCACTGGCTACACACCATTACACCATGAGCCAAGACATAGCAACTTATAGGAAAAGAGGTCCTTTCTGGAGCTGCCTCGTTTCCATAATGCTATTTCTCCTTTTTGTTTACCTGCAGAGGTGAATAATAACAAAGATGATTAGAACCTTTGCAAGAATAGTTAAAGCTGTTTACTCATCTAAAGCATGTACTAGCTCTTACAAATCCATGGGAATGTACCTTGGCTGTAAGTGGGGCTATGCCTAATTCCCTCATCCAGGGGTGGTTTCTCTTTTACAGCAGCAGGGCATTGCCCCTCTATATTTGTTGCCCCCATTGGCTCCCGGATTACATCTGTAAATTAAAATTACATTTTTGTTTCAGCCGCAAGGGTGCTTCTCTCCATGGTGCTTCTCTCTACCATGCTCCGATTCTCTAAATTACATGGCAAGGGCAGGGCCTTTGGGGTTTGGACTTAAGTAAATGACAGCAGCACTTACTGTACATGTGTGCATGTCAGGTTGGATGGATATGGATACCTATCTGTGTCCAGCACAACATTCACACTAAATGCCTTTCCTATCTGTGACATTAGTGAGCCAGGTGGGTTCAGAATCGCAGCCCCCATGTCTCATAATGAGTGTTGGACTCCCCTTTCTGAGCCAACCCTGGTGCTGTTTTGATAAGTGAGCAGCATCTGGATTGGCGCAGGGGACTCTGGTAGCCTCCAGTCCTGAACGTGAGGCAGCAAGGGGCGAGAGGGTTAGGCTCATGGACATAGCCAATCAGCGTATGGCTCCATTATGAAGGCATGCAGTGATTTGGCATTTCTGTCCTTTGCTGTCTACCCTCGTTGTGTACAGCGCCACCAGTAATGGCATTGTCCAATAGGGAGTAATGAAGAGTTATTCATGGCCCCTCACCTCGCGGTCAACACATTTCAGAATCAGTGTGTACTTTAACTGTTGTAGAGGGTGGCAAATAATGTAAATATTGTTGCCGAAATATCTGTGTTTAAACACTGACGTAATCTGCCACACTGTTGTGATCTTAATAACCACCAATTAAACCCCGTGGTGGTTACAAATTATGGAGCTTGGTTAGACTAGTACCAGCATAGTAGGGCTTGGAGTCGGAAGGAGATATGGATTTTGTGGAAAGAATTGCAGGATAAAATGTAATGTACGATTGCGCAGTTGCACGCTTCACTTTTTCCATGACTGGAATTGTTTTCTTATTATTCGTTAGTGCTGGGCTGTTCATTCCATTTACCATTATTTCTGCTAAGCACTTATGTTTATTTTGTACTTCCAGGCGTATATGTAGTAAAACCAGCAAAAATATCACCTTGGCCTTTTGCTATTTTTATTGTTTCAGCCAGATTGACAATTTTAGAGCATATGACTGTTTGTGAGTGCCATGAAAAGGACATGGGTCGTTTAGTGACAAAAAGAAGTGCCAGAGGGACCCTCAAAATAAGACTTACATAAAAATGTTGGTACCGCTGCACCATTTCATATGGAGTCACAGTAAACATTGTTTACTCCGAAACCGGAACACCGCATGCCATTACAATGCAGTCATTACACAGACTGTGTTGTTACAACGCATGTCATTACTCCACAAGTCAAAACAATTACTTGCTGTAGGGGTCAGAAGGTGTTGGATTTAAAATCCAACATCTTTCCTACTGTTGCACAGACTGGAGTTAAAATAGTAAACTATACTATTCCAACATCTAGAGGCCCCCTAGAGCAAGTAATTATTCTGACTGGCGGAATAATGGCATGCGTTGTTTCAATGCGCTCATTGTAATGACCGCGTTGTAATGGCATGCATAAAAAAAAGCATGCAGGGTAAAGAGGCATATTCGGAGTCACACACACTTAGTAGATCACATAACACTGCAAAAATAAAGTGTTGTAACTTTAAGAAGTCTTTTTACACAAACTTTTGTGGACTTTCTCGAACCCTGGTGGTTACAAACTTATCAGAGAGAAAGCAAGGATATGTTTTTCTTCACCCATGGTTACAACCGTGTATATATAGTTCCTGGCATTTTTATGTTAGAACAAATGGCTTGCAGCCTGAATACAACAGTGGTTTGATAAAAGCTGGCACTCAAAATGTGAGCAATTAAATCAATTTTTGAACACATGTGCACTGGGCCTGGCAAGACATGTTTGGCTGTGTTTGACGGTGCGGGTAGATGGTAGTGGAAATCATAATGCCAGGCCTCCGGCTGCAGCCTGTAAATTCTGGGAAAGGAAATCCCAGCCCCGCCTTTGATGTGCACTCTTGTCTTGTGACCTGGGGTTTAGTGGATGTGCTGTGCAGCTTGATCAGCAGCATACACAATCCCGACCATCCTCTGTATGACTTACAAGTCTTACAGACAGATATAAAATGATGAGGTGGCTGCAGTGCTAACAGGTACTTCTGGTTGGTGCTTATTCCAGTGCTTGCATAGGATGGCATGGCATTGGCAACAAGCTCAGTTTTGGTTCAAACACTACCACAGCAGCAGTCCTAGTGATTTCAAGTTTAGGAGTAGTACTCCTCCTGCAACTTACTAGCAATCATTTTTATAAGGAATTCTATAATTGCTTGCTAGTCAGAAAGAATGCTAAGCCTGGCCCCTGAATTTTAGCTCTGCTTGTGAGTTCCAGATCCCGTGTTTTGCCTTGAAGGTGCCCTGCATTCAGAATGCGTCCTCTGCAGGGCTGGACTGGGAACTGAAAGCAGCCCTGGCAAATTTCTGCAGACCAGCCCCCATCCGGCACGTAGCAAGTGAGCACATCGAGCTTGCCCGACCGCTACTAGGGGGATTTGAGGGGTTCTCCCCCCAAGAAGATTTTGGAAACGACAGACCAATATGGTAAATTTTACAGCACATTTTTCATTACATATTCAATTGTATCAACTTTCAAAGCACTGTAAATAGTATATGATGACCTTAAAGAGCACCAGGTTACCCACCCAGTCATATGTACCCATAGACATTATTTCAGAGAGCACCAAAAATAGACACAAGTAGTGAATCAGAGAGAAGAAAGTAAAAGTAAGACCAGCCCCCACATGGTGTGTAGCGAGCAAGCGCAGTGAGCAACCACTACTAGGGGGAGTTTGGGGGGGTTGAACTTGTCCCCCCAAGAAAATTTGAGAGACAAAAAGGCCAAAACAAAGCATTTTTCAACACATTGTTCATTACATATTACATTGTATTAAATTTTAAAGCAAAGTAAATGGTCACTCGTGTTATCACACATTAAGCACTGTCATATGATGTCACACATGAGCACACGGGCCACTGACTAAGGCCAGAATACTGTGGCAATGTCACACATAAGCACCTAGGCACTGACCCACGCCTGGTCACACCACCAGGCCAGTAAGCATGCAAATATCACACATAAGCACCCAGGCCAGTAAGCATGGAAGTGTCACAAATGAGCCTCCAGCTCCAGGTCACTGAGGCCAGAAACTATGGAAATAGCACACATAATTAAGCACGCAGGCCAGAAACCATGGAAACGTCACACATAAGCAACCAGGCTGACAGAAGGAATGGAAATGTCTCAAATGGCACCCTGGCCAGAAAGCATGAAAAATTAACACAAAGGCCCTGGCCTTGACATGACACATCTTTAAATAGCCTACTTAAGTGCGTGGCACAATAAGTGTTGCAGGCCCACTAGCAGCATTTAATGTACAGTCCCGGGTTACATGTAGAACAACATTTCTAGGGATTTACAAGTAAATTAAAATTGTCAATTCGGTGTAAGCAAATTTGACCTTGTTTGAATGGAAAGAGCGCAAGCACTTTAGCACTGGTTAGTAGTGATAAAGTGCACTGAGCCCTAAGAGCCAACAAAATGGCCTTTTTTGATTAAATAAAGCAGATGAAACTGGATTTTAATTTGGAGGAATCTGAGGCCAACAGGGACTTATCTAACCTTGTCTCAGCAGTCAGTATGAACAATATGTAACTAAAAAACATTTTACATGTGCTAATGGCGCTGGGACTTTTTCTGTAGCTAGACCTAAACAAGAGTGCTTTAATTGTGCAGGGACTATCAGGTACTCGTTACCTGCACTTTAATTATAAAGGAATAGTACGGGCACTTCTCAGCACTGCCCTCAATTCTTTTAATGGGAGAGTACCAGCACATCTCAGCAGCAAACAGGCAGTCTGAGACGAGGAGTACCTACGATTCTATATTTCCATTTTGAGCACTCGTAAAAACTCTCCCTTTGGTGCAAGCTACTTTGGATGTTGCAATATTTTAAGGCCTTCCCTTCAACCAACCTCACCTCATCACACTAAGGGTGTGGGTTTGCTTGTACACTGATTCACGGGAGAAACTTCTCACCACATGATGCATGGAAGGGACCTCGGTTACTATAGATGGGCGATAACCACTCACTTGCAACAGCGTATCCCTCCTTGTCTCTGTGCAATTTAGGATATTCCTTACCCAATCATCCTTCCTCATTTCTTATCCACATCATCTAACACCTGCTCTCTGCAGAGCTACATCCCTCTTCAAACCATTAAGTATAGCGTTACCTACATCATGTTACGCAAACTTACTAGCACATTCACAGGGAAGCCACATGCTGTGGGGTTGTTCCTCTTAGCAGTAGCAACTGATTGGTCCAGTGGGGGTTGAAGCCGGCAGTCTGATGGGGGTAGCTTGCTCATGGTAGTTCTGCAACGGGCACCCGCACACAACAGCAGAGCACAGCTTGGAGTGGGCTAACTGTAGGGCAAAAGTGCACCATCGGCCGAGGGGCGTGACTATCCACTACCATGCCATCCGCCGACAGAACGCACATTTGCTTTAGGTCCAGGTGTGGCATACACGCGCCAACGACTCTTCTCATTACTTCTGTAAGATTGACTGCATCAACATCAGTGACACAAAAACTGGACTATAAGACCACCAGCCCCTGTAGACTGAGATTGTTGAAAGAGCAGAGGGGCACGGGATACAGACTCCAGTACCATGGGCTCATAATGGCAGCATAAGCTCAGACAGACTGCACCGTGGTCCTTTGAGTACTTGGTGTATGATATATTAAGTGTTGTCAGTCGATCCTTGTAGACAGGTGTAGGTTCAAAGTTGGCTAATTTATTGTCCAGTATCCATTTTCTGTTCCCAGTGTTTCCTTGTGACTGTTTGTAGGGATCTTCCTCGGTGTGGGACTGTGGCAGTCAGTGGATTGCATTTATTTGTTTATTTATTTATGCATTTCAACCCTCAGGAACAACTTTTATGGATCTCCTTGAAAACGAGGGAGGTCGTAAATAGTGGGGTGGTACGCAAACAGTCAATATGGCACCGTAGACTAAAAACAGAGTGCTGTCTGTGAAGATCGGCGAGGAGCTAAGGATTTACACACTTGAAGGATAAATCGTTCAGTTGGAAGGCTATGATACAGGTCGTGTGAAAAAGAATCACAAGTAGTGGCACCCGGTGGTACAAAATACATTTGCCAGTGTTAGAATCTTACCTATAGGTGTAAAAAGGCCCCTACAGGCTTCTGAAGAGGAACAGACAGGTAGAATGTTACACAACAGTACTAAATGGCTGCTGTAATGATTTAGCAGTTGAAGTCAAGCATCTGGCGTCCCTTGTTAAGTTGTGAGGCGCTGGGAGGATTAAGTTATACCATGCAATAAGTAGAGCGAATCTGCTTGTGTGCAGGGCCGGGTAGTAGTCTCTGGTGAGGTCTCAAGTTAATCGTAGCATGTCCAGATGGAGAGGGTGCCAGGATTCTGAAGGTAATTGTTGGTGCCAGAATGGGACGCCAGGGCTAGACGAGGCCTAAGATTTGCTGCAGAGGCACGAGACCGGGGCACAAGGGTCAGTTCGGGCCCAGGCCCATACAAAGTAGTGCATGTGAGGTGCAGGGATATCCACACGTCTGTGCTCTGAGTCTAAACCGGGGGCAATTGAGGTATGCAGAGCAATGCTCCAATTGGCATGAAAGACTAGAGGGCAGCCCAGAGCAGCTTGACCTGTCAGTCAGGCAGTAAGTGACGCTCCAAGTTAAATAAATAACAGATGCAGCCAGGTCCTGTATTAGTTATATTTACCATGTGCCAGGCTGTGAAACTATGTGTTACAGTAAGTGGAGGCTGGAGCAAAAACAGATGCAGGGCTCAGCTGAAACGCCCGGCCCAGGCCCAAAACTAAAATAATGTTGTTGCCGCATATTTGAGATATCGGCATTTGTAACAGATAGAGCGCGCACGCTGGCTACTTAAATGCACAGCTCCTTGGTGTGAGGCGCCTTGCAGGAGTCACAATCAATTAATCCACGCATCACTGGGTCTGACCAGGCAGCCTCTGTCCACTTGGGACCGACTAAGAAGGCTGAGAGGCACTCAGTTGCTGCCTTTTAACCAATATTTAACTAACATTTCCGCAGCACAAGCTTAGGGCACAGCTGAGAGTTACAGAATCAGACTGACTGTAAAAGGAAGCATTTACAACAATACAATCAGAATTCCCACACACCTGTTAGTGGGGCCGGACTGTGCTTACATGACTTCAGCATCACGATGGGAAGCATTAGAATCTGTAAGTACTACTGATATTTCATCAAGAAAAAACACACACAAGTTGTAAATGTTGATAATCTTAACCTCTGCAGAAGCGGGCTGTGCCTATCAACCCTTCAAACTTCGGTTCACCTAAAAACCTTCAGCAGGGCCACCTGTTTAAAAAGTAAATGCATACTGTAAAAAACAAAATAATAATGACTTCACTATTGTTGAATGGTGCACAACAGCAGCATAAACTTTGCACCCTTTTCACTCTATGCCTGTGCTATAATGAGAAATGAGTTGTATGCAGTCTGGTGTCAGCCCAGGATATGACTCAAAATTGTTTACAGTGAGGCAGGTAATATGTAGATGCCTATCGTGATACTAAATATATCGACTTTGAAACAAAAGCAAGATTTGTTGGAACTGTTAGGATTTGAGACTGGGAACTACGGGTTAAACACAGATCTCTGCTGCGAGCACCTAACCTGCTGTGCTACCTGACTAGCTTCCAGACTGTTCATCCAACAGAGAGCCAAGGCTAATTTCAGCATCCAACCAATACCAGCAATGGAGCTATAAAACAGAACCCAAAGCAAACAGAGATCACGCCTGTGCTTATAGTTGAACATGTTTCTATCACTATAAATTTCTTAAAGAAATGTTGGCCAAAGCCTGGACATTTGAAGTACCCAGGCAGTGTATCAATTCTGAACCAGGTTTTTATAATCTGAGCGGCAAGTAATTCAACCACCCAACAGTAAACCATTAGATTTTGTATTTTTAAGTGTATTTTCACCTCTGTGAGTGTTGCTTTTATGCACTTCTCTTGCCTATTTCTGATTTATGTAATAGTGGTTCATAATAACAAGCCCATTAGTCTTTGCAGAGAAAATCAAGATTTAAATTTATTACAAGCAGTAGGCAGCTGTAACAGAGAACGTTAAAAAAACTATTCAATAAAGTTAATTCAACATAAATGAAAATTATTTTAAAAAGGAATCCTGGCTACACCCTTGTAATGTGTGCACTTAAATTGTTGCACTAGAGCAGGGGTACTCAAAGTACGGCCCGCGGGCCAGTAGCGGCCCGGCAAGCCTTCCGTGGCGGCCCGCGGACCTTGAGACATCGCACCTGTGGTCTTTTTTAAACTTCAGCAAACACCTCTGTACAGCAGTGCGGAGTCAGAGACACTGCTCTGTGGGGACCAGGCGATTCCAGCCACAGTCAAGAGTGGGACTGCAGGGGCGCTAAGAGGTGAACAAAGCCTCATTTACATGTAAATGGTCTTTCAAAGACCTGTGAAGTACTGGGGTGCCCTGGAGGCTGGGTCAGCCCAGCCTGACACACAGGGGAGCAGGGGGGTAGAGAGGAGCGGACAGCAGGAACCGAGAGCTATGTGAGGTGCGAGGACAGAGCAGGGAGTTAGAGCCCGGGTGAGGGAAGGTGGGAGGGCAGAGCAGTGAGAGGGCAGACCAGTGAGTGAGAGCCCGGGTGAGGGAGGTGGGAGGGCAGAGCAGGGAGTGAAAGCCCGGGTGAGGGAGGTGGGAGGGCAGAGCAGTGAGAGGGCAGACCAGTGAGTGAGAGCGTGGGTGAGGGAAGGTGGGAGGGCAGAGCAGTGAGAGGGCAGACCAGTGAGTGAGAGCCCGGGTGAGGGAAGGTGGGAGGGCAGAGCAGTGAGAGGGCAGACCAGGGAGTGAGAGCCCGGGTGAGGGAGGTGGGAGGGCAGAGCAGGGAGTGAAAGCCCGGGTGAGGGAGGTGGGAGGGCAGAGCAGTGAGAGGGCAGACCAGTGAGTGAGAGCGTGGGTGAGGGAAGGTGGGAGGGCAGAGCAGTGAGAGGGCAGACCAGTGAGTGAGAGCCCGGGTGAGGGAAGGTGGGAGGGCAGAGCAGTGAGAGAGCAGACCAGTGAGTGAGAGCCCGGGTGAGGGAGGTGGGAAGGCAGAGCAGGGAGTGAGAGCCCGGGTGAGGGAGGTGGGAGGGCAGAGCAGTGAGAGGGCAGACCAGTGAGTGAGAGCCTGGCTGAGGGAAGATGGGAGGGCAGAGCAGTGGGAGGGCAAACCAGTGAGTGAGAGCCCGGGTGAGGGAAGGTGGGAGGGCAGAGCAGTGAGAGGGCAGACCAGTGAGGGAGAGCCCTGGTGAGGGAAGGTGGGAGGGCAGAGCAGTGAGAGGGCAGACCAGTGAGTGAGAGCCTGGGTGAGGGAGGTGGGAGAGCAGAGCAGGGAGTGAGAGTCCGGTGAGGGAGATGGGAGGGAAGAGCAGTGAGAGGGCAGACCAGTGAGTGAGAGCCCGGGTGAGGGAAGGTGGGAGGGCAGAGCAGTGAGAGAGCAGACCAGTGAGTGAGAGCCCGGGTGAGGGAGGTGGGAGGGCAGAGCAGGGAGTGAGACCCTGGGTGAGGGAGGTGGGAGGGCAGAGCAGTGAGAGGGCAGACCAGTGAGTGAGAGCCCGGGTGAGGGAGGTGGGAGGGCAGAGCAGGGAGTGAGAGCCCTGTGAGGTGGGAGGGCAGAGCAGGGAGTGAGAGCCCAGGTGAGGTGGGAGGGCAGCAGGGAGTGAGAGCCCAGGTGAGGTGGGAGGGCAGCAGGGAGAGAGAGCCCTGTGAGGTGGGAGGGCAGAGCAGGGGTTGAGAGCCCTGTGAGGTGGGAGGGCAGAGCAGGGAGTGAGAGCCAGGTGAGGTGACAGAGGGCCCCAGGGAATGAGCCGGGTGAGGTGACAGAGGGCAGCAGGGAGTGAGAGCCGGGTGAGGTGAGACAGATAGAGATAGTGACAGATAAAGACATATAGAGACAGACAGAGGCAGAGACAGATAGTGACAGGGGCAGACAGAGCTAGGTAGGGTCAGAGACAGGGACAGAGACAGATAGAGGTAGATGCAGACAGCTTTGGAGACAGAGAGAGAGAGAGAGACAGAGACAGACAGAGACACAGACAGAGAGAGAGACAGAGAGAGACACGGAGGGAGAGAGGGAAACAGACAGAGGGAGGGATGGAGACCGAGAGGGAGATAGACAGAGGGAGATAGACAGAGGGAGATAGACAGAGGGAGATAGACAGAGGGAGATAGACAGAGGGAGAAAGACAGAGGGTGGGAGACAGACAGACAGAAGGAGGGAGACAGACAGAAGGAGGGAGACAGACAGAGGGAGGGAGACAGACAGAGGGAGGGAGACAGAGGGAGGGAGACAGACGGAGGTAGGAAGACAGACGGAGGGAGACAGAGGGAGACAGAGGGAGACAGACAGAGGGAGAGAGGGAGACAGACAGAGGGAGAGAGGGAGACAGACCGAGGGAGAGAGGGAGACAGACAGAGGGAGGGATGGAGACAGACAGAGGGAGACAGAGGGAGAAAGAGGGAGAGTGGGAGATAGACAGAGGGAGGGAGACAGACAGAGGGAGGGAGACAGACATAGGGTGACAGGGAGACAGAGGGAGGGAGACAGAGGGAGGGAGACAGACAGACAGAGGGAGGGCAACATACAGAGGGAGGGAGGGCAACAGACAGAGGGACTGAGGGAGACAGACAGAGGGAGGGAGGGAGACAGACAGAGGGAGGGAGGGAGGGAGACAGACAGAGGGAGGTAGGGAGACAGACAGGGCAGACGGAGGGAGGGAGACAGAGGCAGATTGTCAGTGGGACACAGATAGAGGGAGACAGATGGAGGGAGACGGAGAGTGGGAAGGAAAGAGGGAGGGAGACAAAGAGAGGAAGAGAGGTGAGACAGAGAGACAGAGGGAGAGAAACAGAGGGAGTCAGAGAGAGAGGGAAGGAGAGAGCGAGAGAGAGATAGAGGGAGGGAGACAGAGAGAGGGAGGGAGAGAGAGAGACAGAGCGAGAGAGGGAGATGTGTGTGTATGCTGGTCTGTTGGCTCAGTGGATAAATGCGTCCGCTGCAGGGGCCTGTGTTCAACTTCATGGTCACAGTTTTTTCTTTCTAGCCCCTCCCACCTCCCCCACTGACCCCGCCTCCACCGGTGCGGCCCTCGGCCACAAACCACACTGTAAATTCGGCCCCCGAGAGAAAGTTTGTGAGTACCCATGCACTAGAGGATGCCGTAAAGCCGGTGAAGATAATGGGGTTAGAAGAACTTCATTGCCGACGAGGCATAAGCACTCAATTTAATTTAATAAATCGTCGCCCTGGGTATGTTTCCCAACAGACCAACAAGCATCTGCCTGCAGGACCCAACCGACTCCTGCGGAGTTAGAAATTTACTAAACAGAGCTGTGAGAGCCAGTCTGAGCACAGGTCATTTCCACAACTATGAAATTGGTTTTATTCCTACAGAGGCAGCAACCACAAAACACAGAAGAAAGACCTAATCTAGGGGACAGCAGGATCTCGCTCAGGCAAAATACTTGCCTTTTATCTTTCAAGCACACATAAACATGGATTAGTGTTGGATTAAGGGTCTCAGTGTTTTTCTGATGGCAGTAGTTCAAATTATAGCTGGCATTTTAGGACACAGTAATCTCCTGTGTGTTAGTAAATTTGGTACCTGTTTCATTAACATAACATTTATGCATAGCTGCCAAGGTATCGGATTGCTATGTGTGACATCTTCTTAATTTCAGTGTAATTATAAGTGACATTTCATCTCACTTTCTTGCGCTTAAACTCAAGCAGTGAAGATGAGGGAAACATAAATATAAGAAATTAAACCCATGTGAGCAACAAGGAACTCTAAGACAAGTCACATCATAAGCCATAATCTGTATTACTTTGATGGGCGCCCCGGTCCAGCATGCTGCTCACTACCTGCGAAACCATGCTGGTGCCACCATCACACCAGTCGCAGCCTGTCACACAGAGCTACACAACAGGCTCTTCTGACTCAATGATGTTTGGGGATCTGATAAATTACGTTGGTAAGCACCACAGTGGTTCTCACAGTCACCTGACCCAAAACGAGTTAGTGCGAGCGAATACTAACACAGCTTACTGTCAGTGCGAACACAGACTGTTGTGTGATGTACAGTTCGCAGCTGTAACAGGGCACACGGGGCAGCTCCGAAGATAATCATGACTGTGGCACAAGAAAAACAAAACGATCAGGGGTGTTATCAAGGAGGCCTGCGCAAATGAAATCTGACAAGAAAAATGAAGATGTGCAGTGAAATTCGGCCCAAAAGTTGAAACCTGCACTCCATGCAATCTTCTCAGGAAAGAGTTGCTCAACGAGTCCCTAGGAGGCCTCTGCAACACGTTATGAGATAACTTGCATTTATAACGTGATGTGAATACAGCCCACACACTGCCCAGATGAACAGAGGCCCTTGCACACATTTGTTTAGGTCGAAGCACGACCTGCATTCAATGCGTAAGCATTGATTGCAGTCTGCTTCGACAACTAATGTCACCCGTTTTTGGGAATGTGGACAAGAAATATGCACGAGCGCAGATTGCACCTCGTGCGCGCGCACGGCGCCGTGCCTATCTCCTGCCTCGAAGCTCCACCACCACACACGCATGCGCATACACGGAGACACACAAGCGCCCATGCACGCACCCATACATACAGAGAACCTATCCCCGCCGTCGCATACATACACACACTGCATACACAGCCGCATACACAGAGACACACACACAAGCGCCCATGCACGCATGCACCCATACATACATACATACATACAGAGAACCCGCCGTCGCATACACATGCGCGCGCGCACACACACACACACACACAGCACACACACAAGCGCACCAAGACCCCCGCCGCCCCACCAGACCCGCCCCACTCACCATGTTCTTCGTTCGTGTCCCTCGGCAGCCATCCGGTCATTCTGAGCAACAGGCGGGTGCCGCGCTGAGACGCGGTCACGCAAATCTTCCGGCGGGCACAGGAGCACGGGGTAGACTCCCGTCTGCTTCCTGTATTTGTCTGGCCCCGCCCCCGTCCCAATAAAGGTTGCCTGGCTTCCTGTTGAAGCCGGGCTGCGGCGTTTCATTATTCTATTTTTCTCCGATTTGTCAAAATTATTTCCAACTTAACTTTACAAAATGTATTACCCTGTCATGTAAGATGTGATCCTGACTCGTGACTGCAAAGAACCAGAGCAACTAATCTTTCAATCGCCAGCAAATTTTAAGTTGCAATTTTGTAATGTGACTGCCCATTAATAGCCCTGCTGCCATTTTGTTGGTATTCTTGCCATTTGATTGAATAATGCTTAATTCTGCTACTTTGTGTGCTTATGATACGTCATTGTACTTCACAGCGTAGGATTCTGCTTGTTTTAGAAGTCAATAACGCAGTCGAGAAATAACTTCCAGAAGAAGGAAGGCTCGCTCGAGCACAAGAAAGTGCACAACCTCGCCTCATGAGATGAGAGCTGGTGGAAGTCAGACGTACAGGATGTGTTCGCGTCATGGAGTCGAGCAACAATAAGAATGTTTTCATACAACTGTTTTGCAGGTCCAATTTCATGTACTTGCGGGACGCTTTCAGATAAATTCCAGGGTTTTACTTATTCGGGGGTTTGATTTATTTCTGCTGTGCCACATTCAAAAGTACTACATGCCATCTTAAAAGCTTGCCTTTTAAAAAACTTACAAAAAGAAGAATTGAGAATAGGGCAGAGATCGGGTAATTTGTTCTATCTTTTCTTGGCATCTTACTTGGCAAGCTAAAACTGTGTTGCCTGGTGGAATACTTCTGTTTGTTTCACATGAATAATTTGTTATACTCCACGTGTTTTCTATGACAGAACTTGGCTTTTCTCAACCTGAAACCTTTTCCATATTTAGAACGTAATGGGTGCAGAGCAGCTGGTGACCCACACTACATAGGTACTTCCGGCCACCGCAGTGAGGGTGCTCTAGTCCTACAATTGTTCACTACATTCCTGAACGCTTCCTCCGCCCCTGACATCGCCATCGCTATCCCTGATGACTATAAGATCACACGCAAGGACCGCACCGACCATACAGGAGGAGGAATCGCTATCGTCCATAAGAAATCCATCCGCATCTCTACCAGCTCCGACGCCAACCTCGCTAACTCCGAACACCTTCACTTCCAGATCCACATCGACCCCAAGACAACTCTCAGAGGCACCCTCCTCTACAGACCACCAGGACCCCGCGCAAAATTCAGTGAAGACATCACGGACTTCATCACCCCACACGCGCTCCCCTCCAAAGACTACATCCTTCTGGGAGACCTCAACTTCCACCTTGAAAAGATCAACGACCGCAACACCGCCACCCTCTTAGACAACCTCGCCAACCTCGGACTTAAACAACTGGTCACTTCCCCCACCCACATCGCAGGTCACACACTCGACCCCATCTTCACCTCCAGCAACCATGTCTCCTTCAGCCACACTACGGATCTCCTCTGGACTGACCACAGCTGTGTTCACTTCACCTACAACAAGCCGAAACCCATCATCCACCTCCAACCAACTCTACAAAGAAACTGGAACAAAATCACCACGGATCAGATCTCCACATCGCTCCTTCGAACCTCCCCAGCCCTCTCCTCTAACGCCAACGAAGCCGCCTCCAACCTCACCCTTTGGTTATCCAACACCGCCGACACCTTAGCACCACTGAAAAAACGTCAACACAAACTTGGCTACAAGAAGGCCTCATGGTTCAACGATGATCTCAAGAAGTCCAAGAAACTGTGCCGCTCCCTTGAAAAGGCCTGGAAAAAAGACCCATCCACCAGCAACAAGGACGCCTTCAAAAGCGCCACCCGTACTCACCACCAACTGATCCGAAAAGCCAAGAAAACAGCATTCAAGGATCGACTTGACAACAACGCCCACAACAGCAAGGAACTTTTCAACATCGTCAAGGAATTTTCCAACCCCTCGGCCAACTCCAACGACATCACCCCCTCTCAAACCCTCTGCGACTCCCTAGCCTCTTTTTTCCACAACAAGATTGCTGACATCCACAACAGCTTTGACAACCAACCCGGAAGCCAACCCACCCTACCATCTGCTGACCATCTTCCTCCCGTAAACACCCTTAACGCCTGGAACCCAATCTCCACTGAGGACACCATCCGCCTGATGAATTCCATCCACTCTGGATCCCCCACAGACCCATGCCCTCACCACATCTTCAACAAAGCAGACTCCGTCATAGCTCCGCACCTCCGAGACGTCATCAACTGCTCCTTCAACTCCGCTACCTTCCCAGAAGACTGGAAACACGCTGAACTCACCGCCCTTCTGAAAAAACCAACAGCAGACCCCACCGAACTCAAAAACTACCGCCCCATCTCGCTTCTTCCATTTCCGGCCAAAGTCATCGAGAAAGCTGTCAACAACCAGCTCGCCGCCTTCCTCGAAGCCAACAAATCACTCGACCCCTCACAATCTGGCTTCCGAGCCAAACACAGCACTGAGACTGCCCTCATCGCAGCAACAGACGACATTCGAACTCTACTGGACAATGGAGACACAGTCGCCCTCATCCTCCTCGACCTCTCTGCAGCCTTCGACACAGTCTGCCACAGCACCCTTTTACAACGCCTCAGAAACATTGGAATCCAAGGAAAAGCACTGGAATGGATCACCTCTTTCCTCACCGGAAGAACACAGAGAGTCCGCCTCCCACCATTCAAGTCCGAGGCCTCTGAAATCATCTGCGGCGTACCTCAAGGATCCTCACTCAGTCCCACCCTCTTCAACGTATACATGAGCCCCCTCGCGGCCATCGCCCGCCAACACAACCTCAACATCATCTCTTACGCGGACGACACTCAACTGATCCTTTCTCTCACCAAGGACCCCAGCACCGCCAAAACTAACCTACACGAAGGAATGAAAGAAGTCGCCGAATGGATGAAACAAAGCCGTCTGAAACTGAACTCAGACAAAACAGAAGTCCTCATCTTAGGTACATCCCCCTCTGCATGGGACGACTCCTGGTGGCCGGAAGCCCTCGGAAAAGCACCCATCCCGACAAACCACGCACGGAACCTTGGCGTCATCCTGGATTCTTCACTCTCAATGAACAGACAAGCCAGCGCCGTATCCTCTTCCTGCTTTAACATTCTTCGCATGCTCAGAAAAACATTTCGCTGGATCCCCTCCGAAACAAGGAAAACAGTCACCCACGCTCTAGTCACGAGCCGACTGGACTACGGAAACACCCTCTACGCAGGTACCACCGCTAAACTCCAGAAGAAACTACAACGAATCCAAAACGCCTCAGCCAGGCTCATATTAGACATCCCACGCAACGAACACATCTCTGGTCACCTTAAAGACCTCCACTGGCTACCCGTCAATAAGAGGATCACTTTCCGACTGCTTACCCACGCACACAAATCACTCTACGACATCGGACCAGATTGCCTCAACTCTCGACTGTCCTTCTACACCCCCTCCCGCCAACTTCGCTCTTCCAGCCAAGCCTTCGCCACTGTACCTCGCATCAACAAGACCACCATGGGAGGCAGATCCTTTTCATACCTGGCTGCCAAAACATGGAACTCACTCCCCGCTTACCTTCGCCTCACCCAGAATCACCTAGCGTTCAGAAAGCAGCTTAAAACGTGGATATTTGACAAATAATCCTCCTCCCCTTCCTAAGCGCCTTGAAACCCTCTGGGTATGGAGTGCGCTATACAAATTTTATGACTTGACTTGACTTGACTTGAATCCGATTCCAAATAAAACTTCTATTTTATGATCCAAAAACTGTGACATTTTAGTCTTTAATCTACCCTATCAATGAGATGCTTCTGACTAACACACACTGCACCCTCACACACACTGCACACACTCCACCCTCACACACACTGCACACACTGCACTCACACACACTGCACCCACACACACACACACTGCACTCACACACACTGCACCCACACACACTGCACCCACACACCCACTGCACCCACACACACTGCACCCTCACACAAACTGACACACTGCACCCTCACACACACTGCACACACACACTGCACCCTCACACACACTGCACACACACACACTGCACCCTCGCACACAAAGCACACATTCCAACCTCACACACACACTGCCCAATCTGCACCCTCACACTCGGCGCACCCTCACACTCTGCACCCTCACACTCTGCACCCTCACACACTCTACAATGGAACATACACTCCAAATACCACTCAGTGCCACATAATTACACCCCACATAATTACACTGCACTCAATGCAACACACACTCCACCCAATACCACTCAGTGCCACATAATTATATGCTACATAATTACACTGCACTCAATGCAACATACAGTCCAAACAATACCACTCAGTGCCACATAATTACACGCCACACAATTACAATCCACGGAATACAACATACACTCCACACAACACCACTCAGAGCCACATAATTATATGCTACATAATTACACTGCGCTCAACGCAACATACTCTCCAAATACCACTCAGTGCCACATAATTACACTGCACTCAATACAACATACACTGCAAATACCACTCAATGCCACATAATTACATGCCACATAATTACACGACACTCAATGCAACATACACCCCAAATACCACTCAGTAACACATAATTACACGCCACATAATTACACTCTACTGAATGCAACCCACATTACAAATGCTATAGGTTTCACATTTGCAAAATTTAAAACTATTGGCATTGTAAATGACAAAGCTATTAATTTCGCTATTTTCAAAACCAACACATAAATAAAAAATGTGTCATTTACAATACCAATAGCTCAAACTTTCCTAATGCGAGACCTATTGCATTGCAAATGCTTGTTTTAGATATATAATGGGTTCTATCCCCTCTCCAACTGCCTGGTTCTGCTTTGTTTTCATGAAGGGCAGTTTCTACCCTTTGTCAGTGCTGCATGCTCCCACATTAGTTATGTTTTATTTACACCTGTGCTTAGTCCCTTTACGATGCATTGCATGACTGAAACCAAAACAAATCTCAATTCCAGAAATGCCCACTATTCTGTGAACTTCAGGAACTGTACATTCCGTTTCGATCATCGGTATCTTCAATGCGTCTCTCTGCTGTCTGACTTTAGAAACCCCTGCTCAATGCAGACCTTCTTATCCCCGACTCCTGCATTCTGGAGGCAGGGGCCGAAAAGTCACTCTAGCAGAGCCGCCTCATCATCACGTCAACTGATCATCGCTCACGGCCTAGTTTTTTTCCCTAGACCTGTGCTCTATTGCTGCATGCAGTTATCCATGCTTAATCATCGTAAAAAGCACGTAGACGGGCCAGCAGCACTGCGGCACGCTATAATTAATAACACATTTTGCAGCAGAGAGAGAATAAAGAATCATCACAAGGCACTACTTACTAACTTTGAGATACGGGCCGCACCTTACTATAACGACTCCCACCGCAGCAACATCGGTCTGGGTATGGTGGGGTGGCTCAGCAACTCCAACAGCTGTCGCTAAGCGTTCGGGGGTCAGCTGAGCCGCCGGTCTGGTCAGTCGCCTGTTTGGTAAATGAGTGTGAATGACAGGTGACTCCCACGACGACCACTGCACTCTCCCTCGGCAGGCGGCAAGATTAGATTCCCAGCGGGCACCAATTATGATTTTGACAAAATGGAGCGTTATTTAAGCAACATAACTGCCGCTCATTCAGCGAGAGTAATGGATACACTGTTAGTTGCATTCACGTGACCCCACCACGTCACATGCATGCCGTGCGGGCTGACCCGCAGCGGCAGGTAATAATGAATGCTCATTGCTGCAGCCAGCGCAGCAATGAGCAGTGACTACGGTACCAAGAGTGCAGTAGAAAAATCACCGCCCCACCCAGCAACAAAACCGGCCCCAGCCCAATAGCCGGCCCCCACCCCTGGCAGCCTACCGGGAGATTGCCCGGTGCCCGGCGCCCGGCATTGCCAGGCTCTGGTCCTCGGTGCTCAGAAGTACAACCCTACCACAGAGCTCAGAAAGTTTTAAAAAGGTGCTCTTTTTCTTTGACGTAAACCATGCAGCTCCTTTTCACTGCAGTTGTGACAACACAGAGAAATCAGAGGCAATCTGCAGTAAAATCCAAATTTCAAATCTACACATTCAGAATTGCTTTATAACATCCTTGCCCTCTCAGATTTGCTTTCAATTGCTCCATTTGCACACACTTTGCAAGTCTCTCTCCCCCTGAGTCCCTCCTATGATAGTAGGCTCGCTCGCTTTCGAAGTAACCCTTATCCTCAACTTTTATGCCCGACCAATTTCAAATGTCACCAGACGCCCCTGTTCTTAAGAAAGATAGCTTTTCGGTGAAGCGCTAAATAAACCTGCAAACAGCACACATTGTGGCCTAATGCACACGGCATATCCTTTACAACCAAAACATGTCAACAGAGGCACTATGCTTATCATGCACCATTGAATTACTTACTATGCGCCATTTTGATTAACTTTCAATGACTGTGTCTAAAGGTTGCTTGCAATAGCGAGGTTGATTAAACTTCCCGTTTAATACAAACCTAACCAATCTTGCAGCTGCTTTCGTGCTGTTTTCAGCATGAGAGAAGCATCAGGATTGGACGAAGCAGGCAAACCCAGCATTCCATATGAGACTGGAGGTCTGCGCAATACCACAAAAAATATGTGACGGCTACTGTTTAGATGTGGTCAGAGGTGCGCATGTCAGGAGGCCATCAAATGACAGCTGGCCATCTGACATGCACACTCTGCACATAACATGTCATCCTTGCTGAAGTGCTGCTCTGCTAATCAAGCAGAGAATCGTTCCTGCCCCTCACACGGTATGCACATCAGAATGGTAATGAGAGCATTTTATAATGGTTTCCTGCTGCACTCGCAATAGGCGGGGCAGCACTCCTCCACCCAAAAGGAGAAACCCCCCTGCAGGGAGCACACGAATCCACACAACCCCTGCCGGTGTTGAAGGGGGATCTAGCGAGACCCCTACATGACACTGAATAGTCTAGAGCACTTGTGTCCACCCACGTCATTTCGACAAATGCATGTTTCAAACATATCAAATATACGATCCTCCATAGGGTTTACCTTACACATTCCTGACTAAACTGCATGTTCCCCACGGCCAACTTTATCTTCCCCAGGTGTCACACCCAGGCGGCCGACTTCCAGCATATGCTCTGATCATGCCCTAACATACGGTAATCAAAAAAGTATCCAACCCTGTGGAGACTAAAGGTATAGGCACATTTCTCTATCAGGAGGTGAAATTAATTAACTGTTAGTACCACTATTGGGAGCAGTACCTCATTTTTTATAGTAACCCTCAAACACTCTACTAGTGTCATGCTTCATCATTGGGTCCATCTTGGCTCCTAACGGCCAGGGTGGGCTCAACCATGTTTCAAGGAGAACTTTAAGAAAAAAGGCCAGGGGGGTTAAAGATTAAAAACCACCAACAACTCCCAGTATAACTTTAATATGGAGTAGTGGTAGCTATTAAGAACAAAAGAAGGGTGTTGCCAGGATACGATGGTCCTATGACCCTAAAATACTTGCCAACATGTTTCAGCCAAAAGACGGCTATGAGTGCAGGCAAGAGGGCAGTCCTGTAGTCACACAGTTATCAAGGATCCTGGCATGAAGAATTACCTACTGCGTCCTGCAACTCCCAGTGTGGATAGGTAGGTAATTCCTCGGGGCAAGGATCCTTAATAACTGTGTGACTACAGGTCTTCCCTCTTGCCTGGAATCGTGGGAGGTGTGTGGTCCTCCATAATTTAGTTGGAGAGCCGATTGATTTAATGCCATACTGAGGATAAGTAATTCCATAAGGCGTATTTTCCGAATGAACTAATTTCAATGATTTGCTTACATTTTGTGTTTACTTTTCCAGGGTGGGAATGTACACTTTTGGTTTGCCCTGAAGAAAATGTGAAGATAGAAGGCGTGGCGCACAGCTGTTTTTGGAGGAGTTTCTTGTGTGTTTTGGCAATGTCGTTAAGTTATGGGTGCTCCAACAAGTGGCGTAACCGTCCGTGTACGTCGTAGTGGATTACTGGTTGAGTACGTTACTGTGGGTGTAAACGTATCCTTGAAATTGGGCACTCCAGTCAGGTTGCCCTGAAGAAAGCCATGGTACCTTAGGGCTGTCTTTAGGCTGAAAAATGTTGGCACGAATTTAGTGAAGGAAGGGGTCTTCCCATTTCAGCTAGGAAGGGGCTCTCAGGTAAGTTAAACAACACCAGGAGGTGATATCACATTGATGGATAGCTCATTTATAGCCCCGCTAGGAAGACGCATATTATGAACACCTGTATATCTAGATCGATATAAGCAGGACTATTTTTGTATTAGGCCGGATACAATGAGACCATCATCAAGCAGAGTAGTGAGTGGTTCACACTCCCTATAGTATAAGCCATTATCTATATTGGAAAGTGATTCTTCACTATTGTTATTGCACCCTAGGAGCGGCTGCTCTTAGGAAGGATATTTATCTATATTTGGAATACCTCTTGTATTAGACAGACAATCCATAATTAGACCGAGCACATTCGGCTAGATACGTAAATAAACAAAACTAGAGAACAGAATAATTCACTTGCAGATGATACTATTAGTCTCACTCCTAGAGGGCCGTGATATAACAAGTTGTCTGTATAATGAGATAGGCATCTGTAAGAGGCACATTGACATTTGTGATAGATATTAGTCATTATTTGTGGGAGATCATAGTTCTCTTCCAAGATGGAATCGACATCACGGCTCCGATTATTAATGTTAGCAAGGAGCGATGTACTCTCTTTATTTACATACTTAACGTGAGGATCGTGTAGTAAACATACACACACTTGGTGTATTTAGCGGTGTCGGATGGAAATTTGACAAATAATAACCAGCTTCACCGAGAGTACAATAGTAATTTGGTCTCGACATTTTGAGAGCTACAAATATGGCAGCAAAGGTTCATTCCAGCGTAGAACCTAGATATGACATAGGCACGTAGATCATTAGCCAACCACACGTGACCTATAGAAGCGCCTATCAGAGTTCGAGAATCAGATAAAGGGTGACTCCTCTGTGCACGTCGCCTCCAGGAAAGGGGGGCCGCTCGGCCCCCACGCAAACATGGCTGGGCCCGGCCCCTCACCCGCCCCGATTGGTCGATGGGTCCCGCCAGTGAAGCATCCTCTTTGTGCCCGCACTCCCCAGGCTCGCTCCTCGCCCCGCTGTGGGGCTTGTAAATTTCTTTTTTCTCTTCCTCTGTAGGATGACCGGGGGCCCGTGTTTCTGCCCGAGAGAGGATTCGGGCTCGATGACGGATCGTGGCGAGGGGTCCCTTAGTACAAGGTCCATGAACAAAGGGAGCGGTGCAGCTGATTGTGGCGTTTGGAGAGTGGCCGAGCGCGATCCCAGATGTAATTCTGGGGCGTTTAAGAGACGACAATTCAAGAACCGGATCAGCGTTTTAATCGGGGCGGCAGGAGAGTCGGGTGGCCGCACATCAGGGATGCAGAGTGGCGAGCAGTCTTATCAGCAGGCGAGACGGCGGTTGACAGAGTGTGAGTATTCCCGCTCCCGTCTATCAAAACTATAGTGCAGTGGTTATGACCGGCTGCCTGCTGAGGGGTGCGACTTTTGCCATAATTATGTGGGCGAAACGTAAGGTGTATGAGTGAAACGGCACGATGTTTAGAGCCCGCGTAGCTCTACGTGAAGTAAGGGGATTAGTACTCTGCATTTGTAGTTGCAGCAACCTCGGTTCATATCTGAGTGAAGCTTTGGCGGGAAATTAACGTAGAGGGTAGCGGCCGACTTCGAAGCTGGGGGATGGGGTTCGAGTCTGGCGGGAGGCTCTAAGAGTTTTTAAAGAAAAAGAAAAACAAAAAACGGAATTTATAAAGGGACTGCTTACAACAGCTCTTGAAGGCGGCAAATCGTTGGTTCGACCAAGGCGGGGTTAAGTAGGCAGCGAAGGAGGCGGGGCTGTGACCTTGGAGAGATAGCACTGCTATCGCTGTTCTTGTACATCACTTGTGACACTCAAAGGATATTACTGCTGTGTTTGTGCTGAGGCATCACCGTGCATGTCATAATAGTTTTGTTATTATGAGTGCTAGAGCTGCTATATTAATCCTTTCAGATCACTTGTGGTATACTGTGTACTGCAGCACTAATAGGGACATAAGAGGCCCACAGGTTTTTTGCAGCAGCCGGCACTCGTGAGTTTAAAATTGGGTCTTAGATTATGGCGATATAAACCTGCCCTTAAGGATGACGGGGCAGAGCAGGCCTGCAATTGCAGATTTACTATGTTTGTGCATGAATTATCAGATTTCATTTTATGTGCAATGCTTGGCGGGCTCCACGCTGTCTGTAGTATGTTACTTTGCTTATGTGGTTATATAGGGGTTTTACGGAATAACGCTACCCCCCTTTCCGCGCAGGGCCCCAGTGTCCAGACCAAAGAGGGAGCTGTGCCCTAGAGAGAGCTGTGCCATATAGAGAGCTGTGCCATATAGAGAGCTGGGTCCTGTCCGGTAAAACTGTGACGCACTGACCAGTGAACATAAACCTTACTAGTTGTATTTTAAAGGGTAGCGCTGTGGTGTCTGTCTTTGCACATGACTGTTTGCGTAGTTAGAGTGATATCTTGGTTCTATTTGTTGTTGTGCATATATATGAGAGCATTGGATTAGGGCTCCAGTCAAAAGGGGGCCTGGAGAGGGCACTTCGTAAGCCAGAAGCTGTCGCATAGAAACCATAATTTTGCAAATTTGCAACTGCAGTGCTAATCATTCTGGTAAAGTTCTTAAGTGCAGTTGAGGGGAAATTACAAGTTATGTGATATGTGGGACATGTACACAATGCATATTTAGACCTTTAGAAGGGTGCATACACTCATGGCCTTGAAGTGCTGCAGAGAAGGTGCAATGCTCTGTCATGCAAGCCACCACGAGGCCACAGGGCCCGCTGTGCCCTCTGCAGAAGTGTTTTTTGCAAACTGAAGCGTGGCGCGTGTGGTGCTTTTCACACTACGTGCTATTTTAAATTCCCAGGTCGTGCAATAACAATAATCCAAGATTTGGGGACGGTGCCTTTTTGGCACCCCAAAGTCCCATTTGTAATGGTCTTGTGTAAGCAAGTGAGCCATGGGGCTTGAGGCAAGCAATAAGAACGAGCCTCTCTTACCCATAGTTCGTAATGGACTTAATTGGGCGTGCTGTGCGTCCTTCACAACCTTGGGGCCTGGCGCCACTGCACTTGATGCACTATGGATAACTACATCATTGTGCACTAAAGATCATCCATATTATAGTAGCATTTCTAACCTTCAACAGCCGTCCTGATGCGCTCTACAAGTGTAAATCTATGTAATATGTCAGAAAACTGGCACAGTAAAAACATTATCAATTTGGGTGTTTCAGACAAGAACAGCCCTACTGCAAAGCATTGTTATACAGCTGCAAATATCCCTCATCCTTCTGATGATGGCTTATCAACCATAATAAGGTTACTAGTTTAACTACTGGGATTCACATTTTACCTGCAGTAGGCGTCTTGACCCACTGATCTATCGATAAAGTTTTGATGCACAGGGACTATGGAGAGACTGCGAGTTCCAGATACGGAGACTCTGATGTCTTTTCTGGGGGTAATCGTACATAAGTGCCAAAGCAGCGTTCTTAAGTGGGTTAAAGGAGTTTAGTGGGGTCTCTAAAAGGGACAGAGCCAAAGAAGCATAGCTATGAATCCCTTCCAAGAGGGTTGAACTATTTAAATTACGGTCTGGCTTTAAAAATGTAAACTATAATCCTGCACTTCACAAAGCATGCCTCTTTGTATGTTTTCTAGGACTACATCCAGACATTTAACACAACAGACCGGCACCTAAAACAAGTCTATTTCCTTTGCCCATGCTTACAAGCAGTATCAATCGAATGGGTAACAACAATGGCTGAAAATGTTTCAATGATCGAAATATGAGACTTGAGCATTATTACTGAGATCTGAGGAAGGGGTAGTGGTCTTTTACGTATTCCAGTCACTCCTGTTATCCCCTTCTACCACTCTGAATGTGCGCGATCTCTGAAGCAAAGCAGGGTCGAGTCGGGTTAGGACCGTGATGGGTGACCACCTAGTAAAACCGGGTGCTGCAGGTGCCCCCTTGCATTCAAAAAACGACGCAAGGATTACATTTTTGGGTAAAAAATGGTGCTAAAATGAAAGAACAAAAGCAGCTCCATGCACGCACTAATTGTGCACTTCAGATAGGAAATGCCGGAAAGTTACTCCTGCGTTTAATAATCGTTTTCCTAACATAGGGAGCAGCCTTGCGCCCATAATGGACAGAAGGAGGCATATCGCACTAAGCAAATAGTGCTAAATACAATAGAACGGAAACACGAGCAGCTGCTCACGCCCACTGAAGGTGCGCTGGCTGGAAGATTTATTTCCCCGTAATTAATATTAATTACGCCTACCTGAGTAATAGTGTTATCAATGGCAAGTGCCTATCAAAGAATAACACAGGAATTGCTGCCAGCCTCTATATGGATAAGGCTGTACAAATTTGGTTCGGTTTGTTTGATAGCGGCCAGTACTATTTTACATAGGACTGGACATCATAGGGCCGGATCTTACGTGAAGTGACTAACTTTAGACAACATAACAATAGACTGGGGTGTGGCCGGTGTAACTATCTGTGGCTGAGATTAATTCAAGTCCAGCTCAGTTCACAAACATAAGTTGCCCACTCGGTTCTCCTTTTCGTTTACATCATTTGCATAATGGGTAGGTGGTTTATGACACACGAGTCCACATAAACATATGTCACAGTATGATTGGTGTTAGATAACACACAGTCTTAAGTGGTAGTGTGAAACATGACTTGCCTTGCTATCTGCATCACATCTGGATGGCGTACATGTCGGTGCCTTTGTAGCAGACAGACTGGATCCGGTAGTTTCACGCAGTATTGATGCGCTGGTATGGCATCACGCAGTACCGGTACACCCTTGTGCGTGGGCAAGGTGGCATGATATGCCTAGGGTTGGTCATGCAGGCCTATGTCAGATGGGTGTGGACAGTATCTAGGCACCCTAAGCGGGGGTTGGGTGTGAAAAGGGGAGGTACAGTCTCACGAAGTAAGCGCTGACTTGCGAATTTGGTCATCTAAATACGAAAGGCACTAATCATTCATCTTTGTTTTCACGATGTATGACTGGAGACACGCCTACTGCCTGATGTGCTCCTCACCGCTAGGACTCAGGTCTATTATTCACTAAGGGTCATACTATGGGGTACCATATATGTAAGCCTAATTCAGATACTCTGCATGTGACACAGACTGACGTGGGCTAAATACTTGTAGTGGTGAGTTTATTGCAATGTGTCTGGTGCCAATCTTAGCTAAGGTTTAGCATGTGACGGGGATGTAATACGGGCTTGTGTACTGCAGCTTTGGTCAGGAGGCCAGAAACACTAATCGTGTGTGTTTGTTTTTTCATTTGATGCATGGCCGGGTTCGTGGCGGATATCTGGGAAGTGCTACACACGGCAACAACTGAACAGGTGAACAGCCAAAGAGACGGCAAGCAACGGCTTCAAGGGTGATGGGCGATCGGTGAAGGACTCCGGGGTGCCAACACTGAGTTAATTGAATTGTTTATTGGTGTGTTAACCCCAGCTTTGGCTGGCTGTGGTAATGTAGGGAGAGGTTGCTGCGCATAACATGGCAGTACGTTCCTTATCAGGTAACTGTGTGGCTACAGCAACGGCGCAGGTGCTCGCAGGGCACCGCGGTCATCATAGGTTATCAATTGGTATGGTCAACACTTGTAAACGTGGCAGTGCACAGGGGGGTGCCTGGCCAAAGCCTGGATTAAGAGGCCTATGCAACACCTCAGCACCTCTCGTCGGGAAGCGGGACTCTACCTTCACGGGGCCTGAGCTCCCAGTTACCATTTTTGGTAGACACAGCACGTTTGGGGACTTCCATAGTAAGGAGGTAGTCGCCCTAGCAGAGTTAGCAAGTATTGTTAGGGGGCTGGGGGCCTGGAACAAGCAGGTGCACCAAGATGCCCGGGTAGAAGGGGATCGGCATGTCCATACCTTGGGTACACCCTGGCGCAGACATTTCGGACCCCCTGAAGTAGGGAAGCGAGTCTGTGAGGACATATGGTGTCCATGGCAGCAAAAACCTAGTAACAGCAGTAGTGAGGCCTACTAATTGCAGATCATAACACAGGGCTTCATATGCGAGGAGTCGTGCTTCTTGAAAGACGGCGTCCATTTGTACACAGGGCTTGAAACCATTGCAGAGAATTTTCTCTTGCCTACGATAGGCAGTGTAGGGACAACATATGATCTTGCAAGGAGTTGATAGGGCCCGTAGTGGGACTAAGCATAAGGGGCTAGGCATGAGAGGATTAGTTTAGGGCATGACCTTTCAGTGAAAGAGGGTAGCAGTTGATACTCAGGCTGCCATGGAGGGTGGGAGGACGTTGCTAAGGTGTTGTATCACTCGGTAAAGAGGATCAACGACAAGTTAGAGAAATAGTCCGAACACCTCAATTGCGGAGTATTCCACATGGGTGCATCTGGGGGAGGCCAATTTCCTTGCTGGATGGGGTCCACCTGACTGGGCAGGTGAGGAATTACTAGCAAAGCGTATTTTAACATAGTTAGAAGGTTTCGCGAGGTAGATATGACCTTTCTGAGTAGGAGTTTGTGGGGGGCCAGATAGTCGGTCAACTATGCTGGCCTGTGGCCTTAAGGTCATAATCGGTGAGCAGCAATTTAAGGCCCTTAGCGGGCGGCACCATTAGTTGGTTGTGTTGATGCTTATGCATTGATTGTTTTTTCCTTAGGCCTTTTTTCCCTTCTTAAGTTATAATTGTCGTATTTATTAAGTGGGTCAGGCGGTAAGGTCATAATCGGTGAGCAGCAATTTAAGGTCCTTAGGGGGCGGCACCATTAGCGAATGGGGCTGCCCAGGGGGAGGGGCCAATGGTCTCTCCTAGAACTTCAGGGGCAGGATATCCGCTGGCTTGGAAGGGTGCGGGGGAGGGAGTCACGCTTTCCTCTGGCTGGTAGCCACCCCGCACATACACTATGATGACCTTAAATGGCGCAATTGTAAGGGCCCTCCTTTTTGGTTAAATGGAGTTCACGGAGCGTACGAGGGTAATCAGGAAAGGCATGAACTCTCCAGGTAACCGTGCCCTTGTTGCGCATGCGCACTCAGACGTGAGGGCGTAGCTGGGTAAAGGATCTGACACCGGTTAACGACCTTGCCGTAGGACCAGAATTTATTAGAATGCAAAATTGATATTTAGGCTGTTAGATTCGGTTAGGAAACACGCTGTATTAGACATTTGTTAAGGTTAGCCCATCATACCTGTCTAATGTGCTGTAAATCTAATGTCTGAATTTTGCATTTAATAATTATGTAAAATAATGTTAATTTTATCAATTTTAATTTGTTTTCATATTTTAATAAATACGGTCGGGGGGTCGCGAGACCCCCTGCCTTCCAAAGAATTATGTTGTTTGACTGATTAAAAAGTTATTGTCAGTTATTGTCTGCATGTTAAGGCGGGGGGTGGCCGGCAGTCCCAGACCATGAGGAAAGGGGGGCCGCTCGGCCCCCACGCACACATGGCTGGGCCCGGGCCCCTCACCCGCCCCGATTGGTCGATGGGTCCCGCCAGTGACCCGGAGGCAGTTTGTACGCTTCCGGGTCAAGGGGGTGGGACCATAGGCAAGGGGGGTTTAAGAGCCTGGGGAGCGCGGGAAGCATCCTCTTTGTGCCCGCGCTCCCCAGGCTCGCTCCTCGCCCCGCTGTGGGGCTTGTAATTTTCCCCACCCGCCATCCCTGTTAGCAGAATTCAGGTAGAGGACTTTGGTAGGTATCCTCTGAGACAATTTTCAACGCGGTAATGATTGATGTGTTTTTCTTCCTTAGGCCTTTTTTCCAGTGTACAGGCAATGTTAATCTTAATATGCTTAATTGGTTGTGTTGATGCTTATGCATTGATTGTTTTTTCCTTAGGCCTTTTTTCCCTTCTTAAGTTATAATTGTCGTATTTATTAAGTGGGTCAGGCGGTAAGGTCATAATCGGTGAGCAGCAATTTAAGGTCCTTAGGGGGCGGCACCATTAGCGAATGGGGCTGCCCAGGGGGAGGGGCCAATGGTCTCTCCTAGAGCTTCAGGGGCAGGATATCCGCTTGCTTGGAAGGGTGCGGGGGAGGGAATCACGCTTTCCTCCGGCTGGTAGCCACCCCGCACATACACTATGACGTCAGCAAATGGCGCAAGTGTAAGGGCCCTCCTTTTTGGTTAAATGGAGTTCACGGAGAGTACGAGGGTAACCAGGAGAGGCACGAACTCTCCCGGTAACCGGGCCCTTGAAGCGCATGCACACTCAGACGTGAGGGCGTAGCTGGGTAAAGGATCTGACACCGGTTAACAACCTTGCCGTAGGACCAGAAATCATTAGAATGCAAAATTGATATTTAGGATGTTCGATTCGGTTAGGAAACACGCTGTATTAGACATTTGTTAAGGTTGGCCCATCATACCTGTCTAACTTGCTGTAAATCTAATGTCTGAAATTTGCATTTAATAATTATGTTAAATAATGTTAATTTTATCAATTTTAATTAGTTTTCATCTTTTAATAAATACGGCCGGGGGGGTCGCGAGACCCCCTGCCTTCCAAAGAATTATGTTGTTTGACTGATTAAAAAGTTATTGTCAGTTATTGTCTGCATGTTAAGGCGGGGGGTGGCCGGCAGTCCCAGACCATGCTGTTCCTGACTGTGACTGTAGAGGCATCCGTGAGATGTGAGAGAGGTGAGTGGCTACTAATAGGTCCCAGAGCCACGCATGTATAGTGCAAGACAGATAGTGTGCAGTCTGCCCAGGGGTAGGTCTGTTGCAGTAACACCGTTTTCAGTGTAACAGCGAAATGTGAGCGCCTTGGGTAGCATTGAGATTATCATTCGTATTAGGAAAAGTTGCACGAGACATGTGGTTCAGGTAGTCTAGTGCGGTAATTTCACATGCACCATCTGTTTATACTGAGAGCTCTTTCTACATAATGACTCGTGCTGTTTAGAGTGTTTTATACACATAGAAGAATAGAGCCCCGGGTGGTCATAGACATAGATGGATAAACATAGCGCCGTACTCAGTTTCCATGAGCACGTGACGCATTCAGAGTCTCATCAGCATTTAAAACTAAATAAAATATGCTGACCTGATATATCCTTACTCTAGCTGGTAGTTTGATCAGAGATCTTTGTCATGTAAAGAGTGGACAATGTCTTTATTTAGTCACTAACAGTTTGTCAGAATATGAGCATAACAGAAAGAGCAACATACATATATATTAGATACAATATTAGTTGAGAAACATCATAGACAAGTGGCATTTGTTTAGACATCCCAAGCCATAGGACACTTCACACAAAAAATTCCCTTTTGTATTGGACACAGGTTCCAGGGAATACCCTCTTACCACATTTTGGGACACCTGTCGAGAGATATCAAATAAAGCCACACATGCAAAAAAGAAAAATAATAATTCTTAAACCAAATCTCTTAGTGCGAGGCTCTTTTTGCAACAAGAGATAGGTAAGTGAAGACAAGAGTGAATCTTTTACAACCAGTTGTTTATAAGTCAGATTTTTAAAGCCTTATAATTGGTGTTTGTTCACAGGAGGAGTGCAGGACACTTAGATCAGAAATATCACATTTGTACCAACTCCTTCCACGTAGAAGTGTGGAGTCCATGAGTTAGGACAAGATGAAGCGCGTGGCCACATCTTTTTAGGTAACTATGGACCAATATGGAATATACTGTCGATTTCCTTAGATATTGAGAACGAATAATGCATAACAGACTGAACTTACCCATTGCATTGCTTTGGTCGAGAATAACAAGCCCACATTATTGGGTGTGGCAGGACCGGCAGAGAATACACAGGTTAGCCTCAGCAAGCTGGAAGCTAGTGAGGAATCTCGCAGTCCGGTTTTAAGACAAACTTCAGGTATGAAAATACAGCCCATTATTCCTTATGGATATGAGGTTGATAGAACAGAAGAGCCTTATAGTGGCTCTAATGAAAACAACAAGTTGGCATCATGTATCATGTATTACTTGGATATAATCATTAGGGGCTGATGACGTTTTAACTTTCCTTCTTTTCTTCTTTGGTCCCTTTTCTCCTGCCTTTATCTTTTCCTATCCTTCTTTTCTATCTCGTAGATGTTTTAGCCTATCACATCACCACCATGTACATAGGGTTTTGGGGTGGTTCTTTCCACAGGTGTCATATTAATGACTTTTAACAATTAGATGCAGTGTTTCATGTATTAGATATGTTTTTGTTATGAATAATGTATACTGCAAGAGTTATAATGGTTGCATAGACTACTATGAGAAATGATGGAACCTTAGAGGAGCAATGTAAAATAACTCCAGGGCATGTGTTCTTCAAATTATAAAAGTATTGTTACATTAATATGATGAAAAAATGCCCTTAGCTGGATGGAAACAAAGCTAAAGGACAAGAATTGTAATGTCTCTCCACTATCTCTTTGTGTTTGTGTCTATGTAGATCTCCCAATATTCACCTGTGACATATCGACACGCACTTGTCAAATAATTATCTGTAGTACAGGTCCTGAAGAAGATGGATATTAATTATTAGATCCATCTAAACGTACACCAGCCAAGAGTGTTTGAAACCCCAGACTTCAGCACAACACAAGAGGGAGGCAACCACCACCTCTTGTTCTGTTCATCTGTGCATGTAGTGTGGTTCTGGGTGTTTGTTTGATTGATGATGAGAGTGGGTGGTATGACTGTGGAATATTTTTGAATGGGCTATGTTTGCAGGGATTGTATTTGTTACATGTGACTCACGCATTGTAAGCATTAACAAACAGGTGTTGTAAAAAAGAATGCCCAATAGGATGAGATGATAAGATGTAACGTTTTGATTACACTAACTGAGAACTATACAATTAAAAATGTATTTGAAAATATTTATATAAAACAATGGAATGTTGAAAGAGATATAAATATATTTTTGCAACAAATATATACAAATAAAGTAAAACACGGAAAAAATATTTAAAGAAATCAATGTGTTGAGAGAATTTTTGATTACTGCCCTTAACTCTTCCATTATTAGTGAGAGTATTAGTAAAGTGATAAAGGTCGGGTGGGAGTTTGTCCTTTGTGACTATATTCAGACAAGTACTTTAGAGTCATAGGACCATCGTATCCTGTGAACACCCTTCTTTTGTTATTAATAGCTACCACTACTCCATATTAAAGAAATACTGGGAGTTAGTGTTTTTTTTAATCTTTAACCCCCCTGCCTTTTCTCTTAGAGTGCTCTCTGAAACACGGGTGAGCTCACACTGGCCTTTAGGAGCCAAGGTGTTCCCGATGAGAAGCATGACACTACTAGAGTGTGTGAGAGTAACTATAAAAAAGAGGTACTGCTCCCAATAGTGGTAGTAGCAGTTAATTAAGTTCACCTCCTGTTAGAGAAAGGTGCCTATACCTTTAGTCTCCACTGGGTTGGATACTTTTTTAATTACCGTACATTGTTTGGGAGGATGTATCTTTCCCTGGAGTTTCTACACTAGTATAATTCCTGTCGTGTGGATAATAACTCTCAACCCTTGTTTGGCCTCCGTGTCTTTTTTTATGCACATGCCCTAACATAGCCAGCTTTTGGCACTCCACACATGCCATACTGGCCACTGTCATGGAGATTACAACATTAAACTCCTGGTAGGCCACAGCCCTCTGCATTTTCCCCTGAAGGAAAAAAATCGCAAATTGAAGGAACGTTGTGCCAACCTAGCTCTCCTATTGACGAAGCACCTGCTAACAATGTATTGGCGAACATTACAGCCTCTGAATCCCTTCAATGGCACCAGGTACTATTTTGCTGGGGAGAATCAGAAAACTCTGCATTACACTGGAAGGAAGCCCAGTCAATCCAAAAATGTCCCATAACCACAGCTTGGGACATCATGTTAACGCAATTCAGGGAGCTCACTGACAAGAACCTTCCTCCCCCTGCCTCCACAGCCCTCTCACCCTCAAGCCCCTAAATCAACTGAAGAATCCTAAAGGCCCTCACCCCTTTTTCTGTTTGGCCCAAAGGCCTCCTACCACACACTCAGTGGCCCTCTTCCAAAGGCTTCCTTGCCCCCCTTTACCTCCAAGAGTGAGCTGAGGTGCACTGAGGGTTATGGTGTCAGACTCTCATCACTTGGCCCCCGCCCACTCTGCCCCCCCCCAGCCCACACCTCTTAACTCACTTATTCACCTATCACTAGTGCACTCTCATGCCCTCTCCCTTGGTGCCCCTCTCCACGTTGAAAAAACCTCCACCCTTTCACCTCCCCTTTCAGATGATGGGGCTTCAGATATCCTTTCTTTCTAAACACATCCTATTTTAGCAGGTCATGTATAATTATTAAAGCAATAGCACTGCACAAGATGAGCATGCACAGCTCAATAGTACATAACGTATTGCTCATATTTAGTTGTTGTACCATTCCTCTGTTGGGGACAAAAAATTGTACTTATTTTTCCTCTCGGACTCTGCTATTTGTTACTCCATGCAGACTGTTAAGTAACCAAATCCTATTGCCCTGTAATACATTTGTCAAAATTGTGACATGACTGTTGAATAACATTTACCTTGTCTTCTGTCATGTTTTATCAAGCAGCGATATAAAACATAAAATCTCAAAACAAATTGTTTAAAAAAAAAGTTGTTTTATGTTATGATATAGGTTATAATATATATGTGATGTTTTAGTAAATGTTATCGCATATGTTATGCTATATTATATGCTATATTATGTAATATCGTATGATATGTTATGTTGTGTTATGTTATAGTATAGTATGAATATGTTATGTTATGTCATGCCATGTTTTTATATGTGATGTTATATATTATACTCTGTTTTATTTAATGTTCTATGCTATGTTATCAATTGTGTTATACGTTATAGTCTAAATGTTGTGTTGTATGTTTTTTACGTTACCTGTTATGTAGTATGCTATGATACATGTGATGTTATAGTCATATGTTGTGTTATATGTCATGTTATGTAATATGTTATGTTATATTATACGTTATGTTACAAGTTATGTTATGTATGTTATTATATGTAATATGTTATTTTATATGTTAGGCTATGTTACATGGTATGTCACATTATGGGGTCGATTCCAATTCGGAAAAGAAATCCGTACGATGATTTGTATTCGTAGCCGTTTCCGTACGAATCGTACAAACCTGTCCGAATCGCGTAGTACAATCCGTAGGTAGAAAATACGTCCAAATCTTTGTGAACTGTATGAAAAATCAAGGAAAAATCCATACAATATGGAACCTGAAAGTGAACCGTACGCATCGTAAACATGCTGTTCGACCCGACAAGTACGATCAAGACCGGTGAATCTGAATGCGATTCGCACAGGGAAATGTCGCGTTTGAGTTGTACGGAAAACGTCGCGAGCCACAAAATCAAATACGAGACGAACCCCCCAGAACGTAGTGCACGCGAACCCCGTAAAAACGTAGCGTATGACAAAATCAAATATGAGACGAACCCCTCGAACGAAGCGCACGCGAACCCCGTAAAACCGTAGCGTATGAGCGAGCCACAAAAGTAAATATGAATTAAACCCACCCTGAACGAACCACACGCGAACCCCTGAAAACAGCAAAAGGAGGTAGAAAACGGCTCGTACTGCGTGAACGTCGCTTTGCACACACAAATAAACAGAAGTAAATACAAGTAAACGAGACGTACTAAACAACGCGGACACTGAAAAACACACAAGGAGGGTGAAAACGACTCACACTACACCACAAAACATGTCTCTGGCCAGATCCAAACAGGCAAACAGAGGGCCTAACTCAGAACCACCCCTTATAACACACCCACCAAAAATTCAAACTGAGCCCCACCCACAAATGGACCAATAAAAAAGGCCCACACACACAAACCATGATCCTTTGCAACATACACAATTAGCAAGAGACACTGGCAAAACACCAACAACTGCACACATCCACCTTCACATATACCCCATTCACATTCAGACCCACACACCCCCATTCACATTCAGACCCACACACCCACATCCATACACCCCGTCACCCCACACCATGTCCGCACAGAAGAATCCAAAGTTCACAAAGGAGGAGATGGAGATCCTTGTAGATGAGGTCATCAGAGTCGGGCCACAGCTGTTTGGTGCATTGGTCAGACAGACCAGCATAGCTGAGAAAACACACCTGTGGGAGAGGATAGTCAATAGGGTCAATGCTGTTGCACCCATCAGACGCACCAGGAGGGAGTGCCAGGCCAGGTGGTACGATCTGCGGAGGATGGTTAAGCGGAAGATGGATGAAGACTAGGCTTAGAGCCAACACACTGGAGGTGGTGGTCCCAGCAGACCAGTACAGTACCATCCCTGGGAGGAGAAGGTCATGGCCCTGCTACCACCGGAGGGAGTACATGGCATTGAAGGAGTCGTAGAGCCTGGTGAGTACACAAACAACTCATGTAACATGGGGGTGATGGCATCCACACCCCAAGTACAAAAAATGCCTGCAACAACCCCCAAGCGCCCGCCGCCCACAAATACAGGCAAAAACAACGCTAATGCCACTAACATGTGTATGCCCCATTGACAAACCAAGGCCATGCTATGTCCCATGCTACAGGAAGCACAGACCCAAGAATTGATGTCCGGTATGCTGGGAGGGTGGGTGTCACAAAATGAATTGTGGGACTCTAAATCAGACCCAATTGCATGGGCGTCCACAGGGGGGGAAAGGGGGCTCTTGGCCCCCCTGGATCGCCAGTGTGTCTGGTGTGGGCCCAATCAGGGCATGCCCTAGTCCATCATGCTTTTGAAATGGTGCCATTGTTCAAGGTGGCAGCACCCCCATTGGGTGGGAAGGGTGCAAGGGGGTTGCCAAGAAGTGTGCAAGGCAGAGGGGAGAAGGGTGTAAGGCAGTGGGGAGAAGGGTGCAAGGAGGAGGGCCATAAGGGTGCAAGGGGGAATGCGAGAAAGGTGCAAGGCAGAGGGCCAGAAGGGTACAAGGCAGTGGGGATAAGTGTGCAAGGCAGTGGGGATAAGGGTGCAAGGCAGAGGGCCTGAAGGCTGCAAGCCAGAGGGGAGAAGGGTGCAAGGCAGTGGGGAGAAGTGTGCAAGGCAGAGGGCGAGAAGGGTGCAAGGCAGTGGGGATAAGTGTGCAAGGCAGTGGGGATAAGGGTGCAAGGCAGAGGGCCAGAAGGGTGCAAGGCAGTGGTGAGAAGGGTGCAAGGCAGTGGGGAGAAGGGGGAAAGGGGGAGGGCCAGGAGGGTGCAAGGGGGAGTGTGAGAAGGGTGCATGGCAGAGGGCGAGAAGGGTGTAAGGCAGTGGGGAGAAGGGGACAAGGGGGAGGGCCAGGAGGATGCAAGGGGGAGTGCAAGAACGGTGAAAGGCAGAGGGCCTGAAGGGTGCAAGGCAGTGGGGAGAAGGGTACAAGGCAGTAGGGAGAAGGGGGCAAGGGGGAGGGCCAGGAGGGTGCAAGGGGGAGTGTGAGAAGGGTACAAGGCATTGGGGAGAAGTGTGCAAGGCAGTGAGGATAAGGGTGCAAGGTAGAGGGCCTGAAGGGTGCAAGGTAGAGGGCCTGAAGGCTGCAAGGTAGAGGGCCTGAAGGCTGCAAGGCTGAGGGGAGAAGGGTGCAAGGCATTGGGGAGAAGGGTGCAAGGCAGAGGGCGAGAAGGGTGCAAGGCAGTGGGGAGAAGTGTGCAAGGCAGTGGGGATAAGGGTGCAAGTGAGAGTGCCAGGAGGCTGCAAGGCAGTGGTGAGAAGGGTGCGAGGCATAGGGGAGAAGGGGGCAAGGGGGAGGGCCAGGAGGGTGCAAGGGAGAGTGCGAGAAGGGTGCAATGCAGAGGGTGAGAAGGGTGCAAGGCAGTGGGGAGAAGGGGGCAAGGCAATAGGGAGAAGGGTACAAGGCACTTGGGAGAAGTGTGCAAGGGAGTAGGGATAAAGGTGCAAGGCAGAGGGGAGAAGGGTGCAAGGCAGTGGGGAGAAGGGTGCAAGGCAGAAAGCCCGAAGGGTGCAAGGCAGTGGTGAGAAGGGTGCAAGGCAGAGGGCGAGAAGGGTGCATGGCAGTGGGGGGAAGGGGGCAAGGGGGAGGTCCAGGAGGGTGCAAGGGGGAGTGTGAGAAGGTTGCAAGGCAGAGGGCGAGAAGGGTGCAAGGCAGTGGGGAGAAGGGGGCAAGGCAGTGGGGAGAAGGGTGCAAGGCAGAGGGCCAGAAGGGTGCAAGGGGGATGGTGATGAAGCTAAAAATTTGCCCACCACCAAAAACATTTCTGTGGACGCCCATGCCCAATTTCCTTCATCACATATGGCCCAGGTACACACCCATGCAACATGCTCAATGTACAGGGAGTGGGAATGTACTGACAAGATAGCTGACACAGGGCCCTGGTGTAGGCAGCACAATGCCCTCCTGTGACCAGTGCAAACACAAACACCAGGACAACAAGGTCAGATATCTTGGACAGGAACTTACAACCACTGTCATGGCAGCAGGCTTCATGGGGGGACAGCCACACCATGAGGGAGGCCCAGTTTCAAATCAGACTCCAACTACCAGCACGGCCTGTCACACACACCCCTTACACAAACATAGCCTTCTGGGACCGGCAATGGAGTGCCCCACTGTCACAATCGTCATGTAACATAACAAAAACCAATACAGATCTGCTGAAGCATCCAAACAGAAAATGCGCGGTGCAGATTCACAAGCCCCTTGCGGTTCTTTCATGATGCTGTTGCGTCACCTTTGTGATGCAGCGGCCGTACAAAAGTGGCTCCATGGTGCTGGGTATTTACAAGGTGACGCATCTGGGAGAGGTATCACGTTCTAAAGCCCTGTGCCGGAAGTAGGTGTACTGGTGCAGGGGGTGGGTTGGGGTGGGCGGCGTCACGGCGCAGCAACACCTCCCAAAAGTGGCTGAGTGAAATCTTCAAGATTTCACGCAGTCACTTTTAAGCATATGCTGCATCAAAACCCTGCGCCTGCTTGAAGCAGGCGTAAGGATTGACACATCATTGTGCAAATAGGGTCCCACAGAGCATTGCTGGAGCTGCGTTGCGCCGCCGACACAACTCCAGCAATGTGCCACTTCTACGGAACAGATGTGTGACACAGCTGTGCCGTTTTTCTACCATGGTGCTCCGCATTGTAAATGTGTTGCTGGCATAGCTGTGGTGCACAATTGTCAGGGTTTAAACACGGTGCGCGCCTACCTGAACTCCAAATCCCATGTTTCCAGGGACATTGACTACATTTCCCATGAACCCTTGCGGTACCGCTGGATATAGCGCGGCTGGGCTGGGAGGTCGGTGCTCGTGATTTGTGGAGTGATGCGGGAGCGTCTTGTTCCCGGTTCTTGAGGAATATTGCTTTGGAGCGATCTTGTTGAGAACGGATAAGAAGTTCGCTCAAGGAGTGGAATCGCCCTGGGGTAATCCTTGTTCGCGCTTATATGCGTGTGTAAATGTGACTTTGTTTCTGCTCGGTGCAAAAGGTTACACGAGTCTTCCTAGTGCCTCGCGGCAGTGAGGACATGAACTAATGTTTACAGCACTCGTGAAGGGGGCACATTTTGTTGTACATTGGTGGGCTTTAATATCAGCAAGTGGCGGAGTGCAGGGGGAGCCCTCCGCATTGCCGTCAAGAAGACATGACGTGTTTTTGAATTATTTCCTTGTGGATTACAATTGCCAAAGCGGATGGCAGTAGTATAGGCTCTACGCCATACCGTGTTTGGTTTTGACTTTTTCTAAACCTTTTGGGAGGATTTGGGCTCATTTGCAAATAACTATCAGATGAAGGAATCTGTAAATGGTGACCTTAGGATCTCATTCCAGTACACCGATATTTTGATTCATTATCCTTTTTCTTTTGTTTTGGATTAAGCACTGACTTTCTATGTCAGGTTGGATTTAGCTTCTGGGGTTTTCTTTATACCTGCTGGGGTATGTATTCAGTGTGCACCTTGATTAAGTAGAGCAGTGTCTTCCTCCTATACACCTTATATGTTAATGAAGCTCCTTGTGTTTAGGGCAGGAGGGAGCCAGAGAATAATGCTGTACGGATGTTAAGACACAGACCTATTACAGGTGAATCTTTACGCCCTTCATAGCGAGAATGCAATGAGCGTAGGGTTATGAAATGTATTAACCGGTTGTGTGTTTTGTTTTACACCTCCCCTTTCCCTGCTGTCCCTTCCCTTTCCTTTTCCCGGGTTTTCCCCTTTTGGGGTTTTTTCCCTCACCGTATCGCTTGAACACCCTGTGATACTCATTCAGGGTGTTCGGGAGGTCCGAAGGTGGAGGATTGCTGCTACATACAGATCCTGCGGAGTGCAACCGTGATGGAATCATGAGCCCACAAATTTCACTCTGCCCGGTCCATTTGTGGAAGTAATGGCGTCCATGGAGGATGTTTTGCATGCTTTGGTATTGGTACAGCAGGAGTTGGCCTCCTCTAAGGCCGAGACTGCTGCTTTAAGGGAAAAGGTAGACCGGTTGAGTGGGAATCCCTTTAACGCTTCTGCCCCAGCCTCATCCATACAGGTTAATGTGCCTTCACCCATTCCTTTGGCCAATCCCGAAAGGTTCTCGGGTGACCCTCGTAAGGTACAGTTTTTTTTAACTCAAATATTGATGCACTTCTCTTGTAAGCCATCTTCGTTCCCTACAAACCACTCAAGGGTAGCTTTCGCTATTTCTTATTTAGCAGGGGACGCAGCCAATTGGGCAGTGCCTCTGGTAAAAAACAATGATGCTCTCTTATCAGACTGGTCTGCTTTTAGAACAGAATTCGAGAGGGTATTTGACCAAAGGGCAACGTCTTTTAGTGCTGATAGAGAACTCCTAGAATTGAGACAGGGTAAAGGAGAACTAATTACATACTTGACCTCGTTTAATAGACTGGTGGCCGAGGCAGGATGGCCTGAGGAGAAGAGGATGTCCCTTTTTTTACCAGGGGTTGGGAGAGGATTTAAAAGACGTGGTGGCACAGGTAGACCCTCAGTCTACAACCTGTGTGGACATGATAGATCTGGCATTAAGATTAACGGTGGGCGGCCAGCTACGCTCCGTGCACGGAGTGCGCGTAGTGCCGTCTCCTACGCATTTTGCGTAGTGGGCGTAGCCAGGCGGCACTACGCGCCCTCCGCAGACGGTGCATAGCCGGCCGCCACCCGCCTCCCTCCCGCCCTCCCTAAATATTTAAATAAAAGGATTGAAAGGTTTTAAAAACACTTACCTGTCCGCCGCGTCCCCGGGGCTCCCTCTCCCGTCCCTGGATTCGCGCCGCCGCCATTTCGGATACTAATGCGCATGCACGGGCGGCCGCGCATGCGCATTTCTCATGAGAAATGCGCATGCGCGGGCACCCGCGCATGCGCATTAGTATCCGAAATGGCGGCGGCGCGAATCCAGGGACGGGAGAGGGAGCCCCGGGGACGCGGCGGACAAGGTAAGTGTTTTTAAAACCTTTCAATCCTTTTATTTAAATATTTAGGGAGGGCGGGAGGGAGGCGGGCGGCGCGTAGTGGGGCTACGCGGAGTGCGCGGGTGGGCGTAGTTTTGCGCCCACTTCGTGTAGCTCCGCGGAGCCCCACTGCGCACACTACGCCCAGGGTTAATTAAGATTAGATAGCCGGATGTCAGAGAGGGGGAGTAACAGGAGAAGATGGGAAAGAGGAACGTATAGTTTTGAGCGAACCCCTCGTAAGGTAACGGGGGGATCGGAGACCAGTCCTGAACCTATGGAGATAGGAGCACTCAGGGCCCCTTTATCCAGAGAAGAGAGAGAAGTAAGGAGAGTACAGAGCTTGTGCATGTACTGTGGGAAGAAGGGGCATTACGTTCGAGAATGCCCCTCCAAACCCAAGACATCCAGTAGTGTCAACAGATTTAAGAAAATAGCGGTGTCAAAAAACATACCTGAGATAGAACAGACGGAGGATAACAGACCCAGGGCCGAAGGAGGACGTGAATGGAAACTCACCTCATTGTCCTCAATAGGAACAGAAGAAACTGAATCGCATCTTGTGATAGATATGACGCTTGAATGCGAACATGAGCAACATCAGGTTATGGTTATGTTGGACTCTGGAGCAACAGGCAACTTTATAGACGATGGCCTGGTTTCTTGTCTAGCGTTACCACGTGTTCCTAGGGAGAACCCCGAAGAAGTCCTAGCTGTAGACGGGCAGGCTTTGAAATCAGGCCACATAACAGAAAGAACCAGTGAGGTGGGCTTGTCTCTTGTGCTGCAAGGGAATGTGCATTCTGAGAGTTTGACTCTAAACATTATCGCTGCCCCACAATACGAGGTGATTATTAGGCATGCCATGGTTATGTCGTCATAATCCTGTGGTGGACAGGAAGGCGAAAACATTCAGTTTTTTACCAGAGTTTGCCATGATCATTTAGTGCCTTGTGTTCCAACTCATATTGCAGTGCTAACCACCCCTTTTATGGCTGCTACTGCGGTAGAAACGGATGTTCAACTACCTGTTGAATATAGATCTTACAGTGATGTGTTTAGTGAGAGCAAAGCAGAAACTTTACTTCCCCACAGGGAGTATGACTGCCGCATAGATTTGGTGGAAGGGGCCACAATATCAACATGCAGGGTATACGCATTGTCTGTGCCTGAAACCAACCACTTGAAAGAATACATAGACCATTACTTAAGCTTGGGGTTTATCAGGCCTTCTCGTTCTCCAGCACCCTCCCATCTTTTTTTCATCGCAAAGGCCAATGGGGACCTGAGAGCGTGTGTGGACTACCGCGTATTAAATAAGAACACCATACGCAATCGTTACCCTCTCCCCCTCATTTCTGTCTTGCTCGACCAGGTGAGGGAAGCGAAGATCTACACCCGTTTGGATTTACGAGGGGCTTATCACTTGGTCAGGGTAAGAGAGGGGGACAAGTGGAAAACTGCGTTCAAGACGAGATACGGTCTCTATGAGTATCTGGTCATGCCCTTTGGGCTTTGTAACGCCCCAGCAGCTTTTCAATTCTTTATTAATGACGGTTTGAAGGAGTATGTGGACCGTTTTGTTGTAATGTACATCAACAACATTTTGATATATTCCCATGATGTTTCCTGTCATACGGCTCAGGTGTGTAAGGTTTTGGATAAACTAAGAGAGCATTGCTTATACGTGAAACTGAGCAAGTGTGAGTTTGGGGTTCAGGAGGTGGAGTTTTTGGGGGTGAATCTCAGCCCACGTGGATTACAGATGTCTGAAAGAAAGGTCCAGGCAGTCCAGGACTGGCCAGCCCCAAGAAATGTGAGGAAAGTGCAGAGTTTTCTGGGGTTCGCCAATTATTATTGCTGGTTCATTCTGCAGTTCTTACAAACAGCGGTTCCCATCACTAGGTTATTGAGAAAAGGAACCTCTTTTGTGTGGACAAGTGAGGCTGATGAGGCATTTCAGACCCTGAAAAGAGCTTTCACCACTGCACCAGTGTTGGCACACCCGGTATTAGAACGTCCCTTTGTGGTGGAAGCAGACGCTTCGGACGAAGCATTAGGGGCTATTCTTTCCCAGAGAGATTCACACAATGGGCAGCTCCATCCTGTAGCTTATTTGTCAAAGAAATTGAGCCCTGCGGAGGTCAATTACACCATAGCAGAGAAAGAACTTTTGGCTATTAAGAGGGCATTTCAAGAGTGGAGGTATTACCTCTGGGGGGCTTGTCATGCTGTGACAGTATACACCGATCACAGAAACCTCCAGTATATGACCTCAGCGAGGCATCTGACGCAAAGACAAATGCGTTGGATGCTTTTCTTTTCTGAGTATATTTTTGTGGTGACCTTTAGACCTGGCATAGACAACAGGAAAGCAGACGCCTTGTCCAGGCAAGTGATGCCTACAGAGCAGCAGGAGGAAACACCTCAAGCCATCATCCCCTCTGCAAAGGTGTTGTGTGTGGTTCGTGCTGAGACTTTTTTGGAGGAAGTCAAGGGCTCTCGGTCTTTTGTGTCTTGGGAACGTTGGGCAGCTACTAAGCCTGGAAGGGTGGTGAGACAAGGATTGCCTTTTCAGGGGGAGTGTTTGTTCCTGCCTACTAATGAGATAAGGAAGAAGGCTTTTCTTTGGTGTCATGTAGCCCCATCGGCGGGTCACCCGGGTGTTACCAAAACAGTGAGCCTGCTTAGGAGGTACTTCTGGTGGGAGTCCTTGGTTAAGGATGTTACCCAATGGGTAGGACGCTGTGAGGTATGTGCGAGAGCAAAGGGGGAGACTACGAAAAAGAAAGGACTTTTGATGCCTATGCCCATACCCGTTCGCCCATGGCAGAACATAAGCCTAGACTTTATAACGGGTTTACCTTTGGATAAGGGGAATTCAGCTATAATGGTGGTGGTGGACACTCTAACGAAAATGGGACATTTCATACCATGTATTAATCTCCCCACGGCAGGCCAAACCGCTCAGTTACTGGCTTCTCAGGTCATACGTTTACATGGCATTCCTAGAGTAATTGTGTCTGATAGGGGGCCTCAGTTTATTGCTCGGTTTTGGAGAATGTGGTGCAAGGCGTTGGGTATTGAGTCAGCACTCTCAACCAGTTTTCATCCCCAGACCGATGGGCAGACTGAAAGACTAAACCAAACCCTAAAGAAGTATCTGCGATGTTATTCTAAGGAAGCCCATGAATCCTGGGTAGGATTGTTGTGGATGGCTGAGTTGGCATACAACATCTCATGGCATAGCTCTACGGGTGTGTCTCCGTTCAAGGCCAACTTCGGCTATGACGCTAACACATTGCCTATTAATATCCTTGCTGCTTTAGGTAATCAGCCCACAGTGAGGGAACACATTCAGGCTTTGAGGAAGGTGCATAAGAGAGTACAAAAACACCTGTTAAAGGCCAAAGAGGTATACAAGTGATGGGAGGACAGACACCGAGATCCGGGTTCTCCGTTCAAGGTAGGGGACAATGTGTGGCTATCGACAAAGTACATTTGCTTTAAGCTGAGGAGTGTCTTTCACCCGCGCTTCATTGGGCCTTATCTCATAGTGAGACAAATCAACCCTGTGGCACACAAATTGAAGTTGCCCAGTACTATGAGAATCCATCCTGTGTTTCATGTGCATCTGTTGAAACGAGCACTCACGTCCCGTAGGAGGGCACCTCCACATGTGGAAGGCAATGGGGATCTGGAGTACGAGGTGAGATCTATACGAGATTCCAAAATGCGCAGAGGGGTGCTTTGGTATCTGGTCTCTTGGAAGGGATATTCTGCCGAGAATGACTCCTGGGAGCCGTGGAATAATGTACATGCACCTAGAGCAGTTAAATCCTTCCATTCAAGATTTCCAGCCAAACCAGGTCCTAGGAGGCGCTTGGGAGGAGGGCGTACTGTCAGGGTTTAAACATGGTGCGCGCCTACCTGAACTCCAAATCCCATGTTTCCAGGGACATTGACTACATTTCCCATGAACCCTTGCGGTACCGCCGGATATAGCGCAGCTGGGCTGGGAGGTCGGTGCTCGTGATTTGTGGAGTGATGCGGGAGCGTCTTGTTCCCGGTTCTTGAGGAATATTGCTTTGGAGCGATCTTGTTGAGAGCGGATAAGAAGTTCGCTCAAGGAGTGGAATCTCCCTAGGGTAATCCTTGTTCGCGCTTATATGCGCGTGTATATGTGACTTTGTTTCTGCACGGTGCACAAGGTTACACGAGTCTTCCTAGTGCCTCGCGGCTGTGAGGACATGAACTAATGGTTACAGCACTCGTGAAGGGGGCACATTTTGTTGTACATTGGTGGGCTTTAATATCAGCAAGTGGTGGAGTGAAGGGGGAGCCCTCCGCATTGCCGTCATGAAGACATGACGTGTTTTTGAATTATTTCCTTGTGGATTACAATTGCCAAAGCGGATGGCAGTAGTATAGGCACTACGCCATACCGTGCACCTTGATTAAGTAGAGCAGTGTCTTCCTCCTATACACCTTATATGTTAATGAAGCTCCTTGTGTTGTTTAGGGCAGGAGGGAGCCAGAGAATAATGCTGTATGGATGTTAAGACACAGACCTATTACAGGTGAATCTTCACGCCCTTCGTAGCGAGAATGCAATGAGCGTAGGGTTATGAAATGTATTAACCGGTTGTGTGTTTTGTTTTACAGCTTCCCTTTCCCTGCTGTCCCTTCCCTTTCCTTTTCCCGGGTTTTCCCCTTTTGGGGTTTTTTCCCTCACCGTATCGCTTGAACACCCTGTGATACTCATTCAGGGTGTTCGGGAGGTCCGGAGGTGGAGCATTGCTGCTACATACGGATCCCGCGGAGTGCAACCGTGACAACAATGACTGGCAAATCCCTGCTGATATGCGGGGCTGTGCCAGTCATTCTAAGTAGACACCCACATGTCAATGACTCCTGAGCACAGATCAATCTGAGCCCACAACATACTAATCCACAAGTGAACATTGAGAGCAATCCAAAGCACAGACAACTACCAGGTGGAACAGTGCCAACGACAATGTGTATGAAAAATGGATGTTGCATTAAATGGAATTAACATTGTCTGTCTCACACACCCACAGGGCAACGTTCAGAATCTACCCCCAACAATGGGGAGATGAATCACAGTCCCAGGCTACTCAGGACCCTGATCCCACCGACAGCGACGCCTCTCACCACTTCACGGATGACCCCGACCAACCTGGAACCTCTGGTGCCCAAACCCCTGCAGCACTTGGATCAGGGACATCTGCGCCAACCACCACCACCATTCCTGCCACACCCCAGCAGACATCTCGGAGCCCTGCCCACACTAAACAACTGAGCCAGTCTGACAATGAGGGACAAGGTTCGCCGGGCACCCAGGAGGTGGCAGACAACACCACTACTGCCATCCCTCAGGGGTCCCGTTGACCTGATGTGCACACAACGGCAGGCCAGGCTTGTGTGGGCAGGGGTGGTGGGAGTGGCACCAGGCAGAGGCAAGAACCTGACCAGCCAGCTGCAGGGCCCGGTATGTGTGAACTGCGCAACATCATGGAGGCATACCGACGGGACACCAGGGAGTTCAGCCAGGTAGTAGGGACCCTCACAGAGATCAAAATCCTGCAGGACGAGCAACATGATAGTCAACAAGAACATGAAGGATGGATGGAGGCAAGACTGGCTGAGCTCCTGGCGGAGAAAAAGGACATAAGCCATTCACTCCGTCGGATCGCAGACAACATGGAGCACCCTCCCTGTGTCACCAGGGAAGAAACATCTAGGCGAAGACTGCCAACAGGCACAGGGAGGGAGGAGGAGGAGGAGGAATGGTCCGACGGAGCATCCCATGCATCGTCAAGACCTGCATATGAGGGTACCCCAAGGAAGGTGGGTCGTCCACGGAAAAGACAGTGAGAGGCAGTGGGCCATGCGCATCTCCCAGGTCACCTGGTCTGGCATTTTGACTTTGTGTGCAACAGCATCACCTCATTAACTGTCCTACTCTCCGACATGGCTTTGCTGGTTTCAGTCTGAACAATGATGCCGAGCACTGTGGTCTGTACTCTGTTGACTCAAACTGCAAGGCATCACATCTCCCTCTGTGAACTTTGGATTCCCGACATTTTTGTACAGCACCTATCACTTACTCACATTTCCCGCACAAGACAGATAAATAAACAAAACAAACACAAGTGGAATTGATGTTGCAGTCATTTACTATGAGTCAACAACATACGTGTGGGGTTATGTCAAAGTATGCCAGAGTGTGAAACAAACTCAAGCCATCCAAACACTGGGATTTGAGTCCGGTTGAGGACACACATAGGTCATAATGTATCATCAAATACATACATGGAGCGCAATACTCACCCGTGATGGTTTCAATCTGCTGAGGAGGGGGTGCTTGCCATACTGCTCGGACAGACAGTTTTGGAAGAGTTTTATGAAGGTGTAGAGGTCATGGGTCATGTGGAGGTGCCCAGGGGGGGAGTACCACATCTGTTTGGTGATGTGGGAGAACTATCTCTTGCATGCAGTTGTACTGTGGATGGGATGAATGGTACCCAGGGCAAGGTTGGCTGGACGGAGTTGGGGCAATGGGGTGTTGGATGGGAGACGTCCATGTTCGTCTTTGTGGCTGGGGTTGTGGAGTGCCTCCTGAGTGTGGCTGAGGAGTCTGAAGGAGATCCTGCAGTTGACAGTGAGCCTATTTTAGGTATCTCAGGTGGACGGTCATGTAGCTGTGGCAGGGGATGTTGAGGATGAGGTGTGCGGATGCAACTTGGATGTGCACAAGTCAACCTGGAGTCTGGCTGTTATTCCTGCGTAGAGGGCGTTGCCGTAGTTGAGCTGGCTGGTGTTGTGGACCTGGGTGACTGTCTATCTTGACTAGGAGTGGATCTATCTAAAGATCATTTGCAGCATGCGGAGGGACTTGCAGCATGAGGTAGAGATGGTGTTGAGTTGCATGGTTATTGTGAGTGAGGAGTGTACGATGAACACCTGCTTGTGTGCGTGGGCACTGTGTGCTGGTGCGCTGCCCAGGCCGGTGTGACACAAGGAGTTGTCCCAGCTGTAAGGAGATAATCCTCAGATGATTACCTCAGTCTTGTCCAAGTCCAGCCCCAGGTGGCTGTTGTTCATCCATTTGTCAAGGCACCTCATGCCCTCTTGAAGGTTGGATCTGGGAGTGGCTGGGTCTATGGTGAGGGTGAGGAGCAGCTGGGTATAAATGGCATAGGACAAGATGATGAGGTCATGTGCGCATGTGATGGTGGAGAGGGGGGTTATGGAGAGACTGAAGATTGTGACGCTGGGAGATGAGCCCTGGGGCATGGGCCCGATGACCCCAGTGTACTACGAGCCATCCGTTGTTAAAGAAGGTCCTGGGTCTCTGCATGCCTCCAGCTCCCATTGAAAGTGGCATACTCAAAGGAGAGATTCATGACGTGCCGGAGGTGGGCTTCAAAGATGGTGTATGCTGTGATTGAGATGTTGTGTGGGAAGGGTCCTGATGGAGAGCCGGAGTGGATGGTGTACATGAACTGGCTGGTGTCTTTGCTGCTGATTGGAGTCCAGGACCTGAGGGGGGGTATGTCCTGTGGATACTAGCGCTGTCTGCCTCTGTGTGGCGAGGCTGTCGTGTACGTCCACAAGCTTGAAGTGGTAGAATATTGCAAGGGATCCCCTTGGCCTTGCAAAGGTGGGATGTCTTTTGAATGTAGAGCTGGGGTCAGATAGTTCACTCACGATGCCAATGAGGTCCTTCATGTTGTGTGTGTTGGTGCCTAGGCCATACCTGAAGGATGTCCTCTTGTCCTTGCTGATGATATGGTGATGTCTGTGTGTTGCGGATTCCAGGGCTGAAAGGTAACTGATGGTTGTTTGTTTTGCAAGGTTTGCACAAGAGTACGGCTACACCTGTATGAGTCCAGTAGGTCTGCCTTGTCCCAGGTGGCTTAACTGTTGTTGTGCGGCACAGGAAACCCTGCCAATGTGGCAAAAGTGTTGGATCAATTGCTGATCCAGTGTGTGCAGTTGCAGGGTGTCGCGGTGGCGGTGGCATTGGTTGGAATGTCCTGGGCAAAGGTACCACACAGCTTGTCTGTGGTGACTTAGGTCAAGCATCTTTGGTGGATCTGTAGCGGAGTGTGGTGCAGTGTGTTGCTTGCCGGACAACTGGATGCAAATGTGGATGTACCAATTAAGGATGGTGGTGTGGTTGTCCTCCAGCCAGAAGTTGCTGTCCCCCTGCCCCATGTAGTCTGTGTAGGTGAGGGCCTGCGTGCTTATGTTGTTGTCCAATGTCTGAGGACCATTCAGTATAGCCCGTTCCCAGCTCTGTGCTCTCAGATATTGCCACATTTTCTGAGGCACCCTCTCTTCTCGAATTGCAGAAGTGTAAATACGGTTCCCCTAGTGACCCCTTGCTCGCCAAGCAATACAACATCCTTGCAAAAATTGACAATCACCATTTATGCCATCTGGAAACTTTCACTCGGATTGGGCTCTTATCCGGATGCGTGGAAACATGTGTTCCTCCTGCCCATCCTATAGAAAGCCAACGCAGATCCTGAATCTCCGTGCAATTATAGACCTATCTCTCTTTTACCAGCTCCTGCCAAGATTTCAGACAAATTTATCTGTCAGCAACTGATGGCCTTTGTTGAAGACAATATCCTCTTTCACGACTCTCAATCCAGCTTCCGTCCCGGAAATAGTACGAAGTCGGCCCTCATTGAAATGGCAGACTCTATACGCTGTGCGGTCGACGGAGGTTCCAAGGCGGTGTTGGTGCTGTCAGGCTTGTCTGCAGCATTTGACACCGTCGCCCATCCCATTCTTCTGAACCGCCTTAAGACCATAGGCGTGGGGGGATCAGTGCTGAACTGGATATCGTCCTTTCTATCTGAGCGCACACAGCAGGTCCGGACCTATCCGTTCATCTCCCCAGTCAAACCACTGAAGTGGGGCATGCCGCAGGGCTCTGCTCTGAGCCCTCTGCATTTTAATATTTACTTATCCCCGCTGGCTGAATCGATTGCCATGTCTGAAGTCAAAATCATTTCATATGCTGATGATACTCAGCTTCTAGTCACCTTTAATGCTGTGTCTGCCGCGACTTTTGACCCACTGAAAAATTGTCTCAAGAATATTGCGGCCTGGATGGACCGCAATTTCTTGAAACTTAATCCAGATAAGACTGATATCCTATTTTTTAACCAACCTTCTCCCCTCTCTTCCAATCAGTGGTGGCCAGAGGAACTGGGCATTGCTCCGGCACCCAAGGACTCGGTCAGGAATCTGGGAGTTAGATGGGACAATCAGCTATCCCTTGCCACACAGGTACAAGCAGTGGCTGCCGTTTGTTTTGGCAAGATTAAATTCAAGAGATGTATTAACTATCTGCCCAATGCAACCCGGAAAACATTGGTTCACGCACTGATTACCTCCCATTTAGACTACGCAAATGGCTGATACGTGGGTCTCTCATTAGGCTTGCTCCGTATACTGCAGACGGTCGAAAACGCGGCTGCACACCTGGTATGTGGAGTCCCACTTTGACAACATATCTCCCCGTATCTTCAACTACTCCATTGGCTGCCTATGGCTAAACGAATAGGATTCAAGGTGCTGACACTCGCCTTCAGGGCAGGACAAGGCTGTGGTCCTGTCTACCTTAGGAGGAGACTCCGTCCCTATTGTCAATCGCGATCTCTATGGTCCAATGACAAGCGCTTGCTCATTACTCCTCGGTTCACAAAACCTAGATCAGGAGGTTAAACCTTTCAGGTATGAACCACCCAATGTTGGACTAAGCTATCTCTTCCGCTGCGTCTGATTCAGTCTGAATGTGAGTTTAATGAAGCCCTTAAGACCTGGCTATTTAGCCGGCTTGATTAGTTGCTGTTCTGTATGCCGCCTCAGTTTCTGCCCACTACAGCACCGGGACACCCCGTTGGGGTAGCTGTGCGCTCAATAAATGCCTATTATTATTAATATTATTGTAGATGGAATTGTGGGTGTAGGCCTGGAGATCTGTAGATGATAGTTAGACTGAGGGTGGTCAAGGGGTTGGTGTAAAACCTGAAGTGCAGCTGCTTCACAATGCTGAGTGTGTCCTTGATGTTGTATGTGACTCTGAGGGTGTACTTCAGAATGAATTGCAAAACATCCTCCTGGATTGTTGGTGCGGTCCCTGCGGGTTATCTTGTATCCGTCTGTGATGGCAATGTTGAAGTACTGTGCTTAGGATGCGTCCAACCAGGTTACTGTAATGAAGGCGATGTGTGGGGCTGTTGTGTTGATGAGGTAACAGAGTCCAATGGCGTGCTGGTGGATGGAGCGGGTGTGCAGTAGGAGGCACATGACCTGGTTGTATGGACATGGTCTGTTAGGTGGGAAAAAGCAGTGTTGGCAGTAGGAGTTGCACACACAGCATGCAAAGCTGTCGTGTGTGCGCTTAGGGGTTGCCTGATAATAGGTGGTGTTCATTGTTTGGAGGGTGGCTGGAGCATGAGTCTGTTATGTTACGTGGGTCATGCAAGGACCAGAGGGTCTTGCACTGTGCACGTTGCAGGCGCTGACGGTCCTGCCTTTGGCACGGAGGTGGCGCAACAGTGGTGCAACAGTGGCACAGACAAGCTGCTGCCTGCATTAAGAATGGGTGGAGGGAGGGAGGAGCATCTGGGAGGTGTGCGGGTTGCAGAATCAGGGCACTCAGTGGTGCGGTGCCGCAGGGGAGGCAGCAGCAGCAGGAATGAGTGAGCCCCTGACGGCGGGAGGGGTGAGACACCATGCAAAAACTAGCATACAAAGACAAGGAGGTTAGAATGCCACAATGTAACAGGTATATGGAAAGGAATGAGTGTCTGGTTACTCATGAGTCACTGAAAGAAAATGGAAGAACAATCATCAAAAATGACAGGCACAGGATCAGGCATCAAAAGGCCAAGCTGCGCCCAGGACACACAGCGTCAGCAGGTGTTGCATGCCCGTTGTGGGTAGCAACCTGCACAAATACATACACAACCATGTACTTCATGCACAATAGGGATCATTAGCCATGATAAACTGCATGCATGTTGCCACAGTACACATACTCCCATATGCACAATCTTTGTCAATCATGCCATAGATGACGCATGCAAAGTGGCAAGAGATCTGCCGTGACAGTGATGAGGTACATTGTACTGTGGTGAACACATTTTCCACACAAACAGATCAAGTATGTGTTGAGGCCATGCTGCTTTAGCCAATGTCCATGGCCAGTGCCATTGCTCTGAAGAGAATAACAGTCATGCAATGAGTTTACCTGTATTGTTGATGAAACAATGTGCACAGGACTGCCTGGGACTGTCAGGTCCTTGTATCCTCAGAAACGTGCGATGCTCAAAGTGGTCCATCTCCCGCTAGCCCCTTGGTCTGAGTAGAAATGACACTCAAAAGGGTGATCAGGCGCGGGAAGGAAAGGAAGGGAACAGCAGGGAGGGAGATCTGAAACAAAGGTAAACAAGCATAAGGATTCAACACTTCTTGTCACAGAATCACAGAATACATCAGGACCTATACTGTAACAGTAACACCTGTAAAGGAAAAGAACAGCCACTGTATCCTAGTTGGGATCACAGTAATGCAAGTGATACTAGATCTGAGGATCGAACAAGGACATCACTACACACTTACAAAGAAGGCTGTTCCATACGTTTACATGTATTTATCTAGCAGTTATCAACATACACCAAAAAGTCTTAACTGCTCTAGAAGCCCCTGCTGTGAAAACAGAGATGAACAATCCCCATGGATTCATAGCACATGGAAAGGTGATGAAATACCATAACACACCAAAGATTATGTTGTACGAGTTGCTAAAGAACTGGCCAATATAATGATCCTATTCCAAGGATTGTGCAACTAGCACAGGGTTCACAGAAGACACATAAAAGGTAGCAGAGTATTGCAGCTATATGAAGGGGGTATAACGCTCTGCAGGCTGCTTCAATGCAATTAGAGCCATGCGGTAATCCTGAAAATCACAGTGTATGAATAAGGCTCCAAAAAACAGAAATTCAAATGCACTGCAGTGCAACTCACACAAAGCCAACAAGCCGTAGTTACCCGTGGGAATCAGTGATGGTGAAGAAGGGAAATTATACATCCCTCGCAAGAGCCTTAAGAAGCTCATCCAACGAGGGAGGGAATTAGGTAATCACAAGGAAGCCCTGCATGAGCCAGTCATTGGCTCGTCCAACTGGGCTTTGAAATGCAAAACAGAACAAGCTGCTGAGCCGGAACTCAACAGAGAGTAATGAGGATCGATGGCACAAAACCACCCCTACCGTGACCAGGATATGCAGCACGCCACGAGAGAATCCTAGGATTAACGGCACCCGACTGGTGCCACCAAAGCGTTTACATTTGCTACAGCACAACGTTGTGACGTCATCAGCGCAATGGTCTTGGCATCATGGGAATAGAAAATTAACATCAACTTACCGCGAAGCCTTGCAAAGCAGTGCTCTCCACTGGCCCTGAGGAAGCGACGTGACATGACATACTGGCACAAGGGGCAATGCATCCATATGAACAGACTTACAGGACAGTTGACAGAACATGTGGGACATACGCTGGCCCACCCCTTCACAACATGGTTGATGGAAAGCAAAATGTACTGGCACACAAGATTAAGTGGATGAGCCAAACACATCCTGCTGCACACAGCGAGGCTGCAATTCCCCATAGAGCCTGTGGTTGTGATTTCCCACACAATGTCAACCCGTGGTATCCGCAATGTGTCAGGGGCAAGGTTTACACATATTGATGCCTTCACCAGAGTCAACACTCCATTACAGATGACTGTCAAGAAGGGTGACTGTCCTGTCATGGGAGTTTCATGTAATTTGATCCATGGTGGTGAGACATGTATGGATGGTACTACAACATGCACAGAAACAGTTCCCACACATTCACAAACCATACCAACCCTAAACAGCCTGTTTGGAGCTCTTACCCGAACTGACATTTACACATGTCCGTGCATGGAACACTGATTCGGCCCACGTTGCAATCATTATGAGGAATAGCAGGAGGACTAAGATGACACGAACAGACAACAGGCACAGCAACCTGTAAATGACAGACACACAAGGGGTCACCGGTAAAAATCTTTGCAAAAGACATGGGCATGTACAAAACAGGAACATTGTTGGACACATGCAAATTTCAAGCTAAGCCATTGCGCATTACTGTGTGGCATTACATCAGCACTTGCGTGACACATCAAAACACACATCAAAGTTACTTTGCATACAGTCAGCTGGACACACACATTGCAACACATGCCACTCAATGCTACAAACTTGCTCACTCATTCCCAGTGACTCACAATTATGAGAAGAAGTTGCGTATGAGCTGACTCCGGATATCATCCTCCTGCTCCTCATCACTTGCATGGTGACCAAGCCCTTGATCCTCAATGGGTGGATGTTCCTGCTCCTCAGGATCCAGGATGAGTGGCACTGCCTTCTCAACTGCCATGTTGTGCAGCATGCAGCACACGATGAAGATCTTGCAGACCTTGTCCGGTACACATGGGAGGGATCTGCCCGCCTTATCAAGGCACCGGAATCGGCTCTTCAGGAGGCCAAACGTCCGCTCAATCGCTCACCTGTTCTGCCCGTGTGCATTATTGTACCGCTGATCTGCAGCTGTTCTTGGGTGGTGGAGAGGTGTCATTAGCCATGGCATGTTGGGATATCCTGAGTCACCTACAAAGATACATCATGTAAATAAGTGGGTCAGGAGATTCCGTTAGAGCAAAAGATACTGAAACACACAGGACAAACAGAGTTTACTCACCAACAAGACATGCCCGATCGTTGCGCAGCTGCAGCATCATTTGTTACACCCTGCTACGCCTCATGATGAATGCATCGCGTGCCGATCCTGGAAAACATACACAGACGTGGGAAATCAGCATGTTAGCAAGACACACCACCAGGGCATTTATTGAATGATAATGTTAACGGTTGCGGTACGCCTGCTCCTGAGCCTGTGGTGGCACCAAATCCACATGTGTCCCATCAATGGACCCAATGACACGTGGCATCCCTCCCAGGTCATAGAAATCACCCTTGACATCTCTCAACTCTTCAGGAGTTGGAAATATGATTAATTCATCAATGTGCTCCAACGTGGCTGCCAAAACATCACGCAGGACATGGCTGAACATCGTCTGTGACATTCCACCAACATGAGCTATGGTTAATTGAAAGGTACCTGTAGCAAGAAAATAGAGGGCTGCCATCACCTTTATATTGGGGGTCAGCGCAGTTGGATACCTGTGTTGCGGTTAGAGATGTGGTGCCAGCTTATTCGTCAAGTCCTGAATCAACTGTCTAGTGAATCTGTAACATCGGATGCAGGCACATTCCCTCATGGTAGCCAAGTCTGGGAATGGCCTTGGTAGAGGCGGTGCCCTGCAGGACATATTTGGAAATAATGGAGATTAACAGTCAGCCAACATCAATGGCAATGTACATAGCACATGCAAAACTGCTACTACACATCAGGTCACTTTGGAGTCTGGCATGTGCAATACATCCAGGACACATATGGCAGCTTGCTGGCACTCCTATGAAAACCCAGATACACCTGTTGATTGACAAATAAATATGACATGCCCTGAAATGAGCTGCTGTGCTGGTCTGAGTGAGCAGCCCAAGATATCACTACAGTGACACACATCACGATACCTGCAGTGGAAGGTTGTCATCCCATCCAGACAGCTGACTGCAAGGCACATGCACAGGTCACATGGAATGTCAAATGTACATATCAAACACATTGCGATTAAGGTGTGCATGTGACAACAAAACAACACAGCCATTGTCACGATGCAGACATGTATGCCTGGGGAAATATGATGTCTGATGCCATCAGACCCAAAAGCCGTGGGAATGCACATGTGGTATGGTGTGCGTAGATGTGAAACCATTCCCATATCAACACAGACCCATGTTAGATGCACCAACAGGAGATGCAGTTTACGGAACACAAACAGCAAGCTCAATGTTAAACATGACACACACCAGACATATGAAAGTGGGCGACCGCAGTCCGTCGTCTATGTTTATGCACAGGTACAGCGATCACCTCTATTGGTGTTCCCACACCAGTTATCATTGCTCTAAGAAACAGAGTCCCTCGTGTGGATTTCAGCTTTCATATACCATGGGACGGGATGTTTCCCGCATTTGCTTGAAATTTAGCCAGTACGATTTTTTAGGACTGCAGTCCGCTGATGGTGTTCATACTGCTGGAATACGTCATCACGTAACGGGGAATGTATTTGAACCCGCCCGGATTCCGTAGTAAATATGGCGACCACGATATCACACACAGTGTTGTTTTCCACTAGTGAGAACTACTTACTACTTGGGTAAGAACGAGATTGTTTTCTTGTTTAAACTTTCCCTTTGGGACTACAACCTAGGCATTGATAGTCATGCTATATTTTTGTCCAGCAGCGAGTGCCGATAGTACATGATTCACAATGTGTTTGACAACACCGAGAACTGGAGTTTCACTTTCGGTCATCCACTATGCTTATTGAGGTGGGCCTTTACAGCCCACGCCGTCGCTTTTTCTTGTTCTTTATTTTTGCTTTGCTGCCCCTTTCGCACCAGAATTAAGCAACACTATTGTTTTATAGGGGTTACGGACTCTTTTATCTTGTGGCTTGAACGATCGTTTCCTCCTGTTACTGCTACCTTCTGGTGAGCATACGAGAATTTGTATGAGCCTGTTGCCGGTCACAGATCACCAATGTCGTTCAGTTTCTTATATTGTCATTTTCACTTGTAGATTTTAGTTCGATTGTCAGAACATGTCGAAGGGACCATTTTTCATTTCAAAGATTATCTATTAAGGTACGTTTGCCTCGTGTCTGCTTTGGGATTGTTTACTTATCCTTGAACAATTCGGAGCTCCTAGTTACCCCTGACATTTCCTTGTGTCCTTACAGCTGGCGGCAGCAACAACTCAGTTATTTCCAGTAAGTCTGGTGTGTGTGCACCTGTCGTTTTTCACATTGTTGATGGTTCAAACCACTGATTGGAGTTTACTTGGCAGTTATTGTTTCTTTACTAGCATACTTAACATTTTATTTAGGCTACAAATGAAATTGTTTCCCTTTTGCTTTTTGTCTCCACAGAAAACCCCTGACGAAGGGACGCAGGTCCCAAAATGCCTAGGGTTGGATTGTTTAAAATGATTAGTTTGAAAGTTTTGTTTTGTCAAAACTGATGTATTATCACGGGTTTCGTTCTATTAATCAGATGTATGATTAGAGACCTGTTCATAACAACATTTTGATCTAGCTTAATTTGTATAACGTCGTCATTAAATTTAAATGTACTTTATAAAATTGCCATTGTTGTTGCCTGTTAGAGTCCTAGCTGCCTGCTCAGGAGCTAGGCCACTTACACACCGGACATAGTCACATAGGGTCATGCTGAGCATGAAATGTCAAGTGACAAAGTGCCCCGGTCCCTGGCATCATGAGACAGGTGCCGGTAGTGATGACTGTGCCATCCCAGTGTTGCTGTGTATGACAAAATCTGCATGATGATACACGTGACAAGTGTCAAGGTGATGTGTGCCACATAGTGCCCCATCACACATGACATGTGTCAACAGGTCATCACACATCGATTGTGCAACAAGATTAGATGCCCTGTGCTATATCACTGGCTGCCACACCTAGAACCTGCACATGAAAGTATGCAATGACAAGAACTTGATAGGCATCCTTGTTTGAACCGTACTCCTACATCCCCGCAGTGTGTGCGCCTCGTATCACTATTGTAATGGTGCCATATGTGAGCGTGTGAAATGCACCACACCCCTGCATTGGCATCAGCCTGTGAAACGCACCGTGGGAAACGCACCGTACCCCTGCATTGGCATCAGCATGTGATACGCACCGTGTGAAATGCACCGTACCACTGCATTCACATCAGCTGGTGAAATGCACCGTACCCCTGCATTGGCATCAGCGTGTGTAACGCACCGTGTGAAAAGCACCTTACCCCTGCATTCACATCAGTGTGTGAAACGCACCATACCCCTGCATTCACATCAGCGGGTGAAACGCACCGTATATCTGCATTAGCATCAGCGTGTGAAACGCACCGTACCCCTGCATTGGCATCAGCATGTGAAACGCACCATACCCCTGCATTCACATCAGCATGTGAAACACACCATACCCCTGCATTGGCATCAGCATGTGTAATGCACCGTGTGAAACGGACCGTATCCCTGCGTTCACATCAGTGTGTGAAACGCACCGTACCCCTGCATTGACATCAGCGTGTGAAACGCACTGTACCCCTGTATTGGCATCAGCGTGTGAAATGCACCATGTGAACCGCATCATTCCCCTGCATTCACATCAGCGTGTGAAACGCACCCTACCCTTGCATTCACAGCACCACACCCCTACATTCCGGGCATGTGTGCGCATTGTCTCAATATTGTAATCGTGCCATAAGCGAGCACACCGTAGCCCTACATTCCGCGTGTGTGTGCGCATCGTCTCACTATTGTAAACATGCCATACGTGAGCGCACCGTACCCCTACATTCCGGGCATGTGTGCTCATCCTCTCACTATTGTAATCGTGCCATACGTGAGCACACTGTACCCCTACATTCTGGGCGTGTGTGCGCATCGTCTCACTATTGTAATTGTGCCATACGTGAGCGCACCATACCCCTACATTCCGGGCGTGTGTGCGCATCATATCACTATTGCAATGGTGCCATACACGAGCGCGTGTGTGGTTCTCAAAATCACTTAAGGGACACATAGGGGACGAGTAGTAGGCCTTGAATGCATCCTGGGTGTCATGGATACTGAGATATGAGTGTGTGCTACAGGTGCCCTGCAAAAGTCAGTTGGGCAAAAAAATACAATGTAAAATGATTGTGGAGCTAAAGCTCAAATTTTGAACAATGCAAATGCGTGTCAGATCTGTAGGTTTAAAGGGATTGGAGGAAACGTACAATGCGAACGGATCTGACCTATCGCTCTGTACTCCTCAAACCAAAAGCCCCTCATCAGCACTGATTTAAGGCAGCAAGAGCCCCTGAGAGGGCACTTGCCTGCACAACATTGGAGTGGACCACACTGCTGCTGTCTCTGCATCCTCTGGCATTTCATGGCTCGTACTATGGAGAGGGCCCCAGCTTTCACTGAGGAGGACAACCAGGCCCTGCTGGATAGCCTCCTACCACAGTACAGCAAGCTGTATGGGAGACCAAGGGAGCAGGTGAGTGCTGACTCCACTACCTTTGACTGTGTACCTGTTGTGTGAGTGTCACAACAGGCATTGTGTATTGGTGGGACAGACATGCAATGTGGTTTTGAGTGAGTCCCATGGGGTGTACATGGTGGTGTCTCTCATGCAGAGCATGATGTAGTTCATGTGTGTTCACTCCTCACTTGCATTGTGCTTACTGTGACATTCACTGAATAGTGAATGACACATTCAGCCGTGCCAGACCTTGGTGGCTTTATTCCCAAATGTCCTGAGGTGGAACAGTGTTCCCCCCGGAGTGACAGGTGACTGTATTCACAGATGATTATGACTTGAGGGGACCTGTGGTGAGATTGTCCAAATTAAGTGTTTAACCTCGTGGACATTGACGTGTGTGAAGGTGCCTTGTCATCTGGGTGAGTTTGTATGTGATGTGTTGCACCACTGCTGCATGGCGTATGCAGCAGCTCCAGCCATCTGATGTGACAAGTAAGCAGTGCACATGTGCCTGACTTGCAAAGCTAGCATGACACCTGTGACACCCCACTGTCAAGTGGCACATGTGCAAAGTGAGGGTTGCATCCGCTGTTGTCAGTGACAGGTGAGTGATCTGTGCCGGAGTGTGTCTGTCTGGTCTGCTGAGGGTTCTACAGTGGAGTGGGAAATGTGACTGCTTGGCACGTGCTGTCCCACACCCTGCAGTTGCATGTGTTGCCCAGTGTGTGCCATGATCAGTGAGTGTGTTGCACCCGTTACGCCATCTGTTGCCTTTCGTTGCCATGTAGTGCATTGGGGCTTGCCCACAGGCCAAATTCACATGGACAATGATGCAAGTCCTATCAGCATCCTATGCCCTGTTCACATTATCAATGGTGTGCAAGTGTGTGTCTCTGGGACATGGAGAAGGTGTAGTGATGTTGTTTTACTTTGTCTTCCTGACAGGTAACTGCCTACGAGAAGGGGGAAATCTGGATGGACATTGTCAAGGCCGTCAGGTCTGCGGGGGGCCATCGCCGGCGGCTGCTCAACGTGCAGAAGAGGTGGCAAGACATCCAGTGCTGGACCCGGCGTATCGCCCGGGACCAGCTGAAGCTGAAAGCTCCACGCCGGCATGGCTGCAGCCGTCACCTCACACCCCACATGCTCCGGGTCCTGGCGGTCGTGTTTCCAGACCACGATAGGCAGTTGCAGGAGAGACAGCAGCAAGGAGGTGGTAGGTACATAGCTGTTTGTTGTGTTGTGTGTAACCTGCTTTTTGAGGTGCTCTGAAGCCTGGCAACACTCCCACAGTTGGGGTGTCTGGTCAGACAGGTTATATGTGCAGTGTCTTTTCGGTTCCCCATAGTCACCTGGTGCTCATTTTCATCCCTTCCCCTTCTTAACATGTGTCCCCTGGTCTGTGTGTAATCACATTTGCACATGTTCATCTAGGGTGCAAGAAAATAAGACTGCACATTGATTTCCGCATCATGTGGGAGGGTGGTCTGTGACATGTGTTGGGACCTTGCCTGTGCCATAACCTGTGCACTGTGTATGGGCCTCATATTTGTTTGCACTGATGATGAGTCTCAACATAGGAGTGTGAGGTTTCCACTGCACACCCTTGCAGCATGCATGACCCATGTTGTGTTCTCAGACATGATGTACATCAGTGGGAGATATGCATAGTGCCATGAAGGTTACTCATGTTACAGTCAGCTCATTTCACACCCACGGATCAGTGTGCCCACTACAGTCCCCAGAGACACCCTGGCCTCCTAATCATGTGTGTCATCCGAAACTGTGCCCATTCTATGTGGGCTCAGCATGGGTCTGCCTCTGTGGCATTGTTCCCTGGCACAGTTTGTATTTTTCCTGTGTCGGCTACATGTGTCCACTGGACAGGGATACAACATTTGGCTTTTGCGTACTCACATTGGCAGTGCCTGTGTGCCTATTCACAAAAATCTGTTGATGGTTGTTTGTCACAAATGTATTGCCAGCCCCACGAGGTGAGCTTTGGTTACTTTGGAATTGTTGCTGCACAGTTTCTGTTACCCTGATTCAGAGGTCTCACTTCTTGAGCTGTATCAATCACATTGACTGAGGGATGGGTGTGTTGGGCAGGAGCCTGCCTGATTTAGCCTTGCCAGGTCTGACCTGTGGGTGAGAATTGGCTGAACAATGATTCACCATGCGCTGCCCCTGTGATGGTGGCCAGTGATTTCAGTTGGGGCTTGGCAGCCTATGTCATTTTGTTCCAGACATTATTCAGGCTCATACATTTTTGCCACATGTATGTAGTTCAGATGCAACACTGTTTTGTCTTAGTGTGTACACTTCTGTGTTGACATTTTGCCTGGGGGTAACGGTGTGTCCACAATGCAGCAATAATTTTGTTCATCACAATTGCTGGCCCAATTGCTCAAGCATTGTCCAGAGTTGGGACATGTGTGCCACTCCACATGACAGCCAGTAGATTTTATGTGCAAGAACTGTGTCATCAGGGAATGGATGCCCATGTGAAGACTGAAATATTTCAAGTTGTGTCCCATAAATGATTGTACCTTGGCACTCAAAAGACTTGTTAAAAGTTGTTCATGTTTAGAATGTTTTAATCTGACGAATTGTGTAAAGGACACTCATGTACCTGCATGATATTTGTCTCACAAGGTAGTGCACACAAAACGACATTTCCACTTTTTTGAAAGAAGCTGGCACCTTTTCAAAGAGGCCAGTGTTAGTGATTAATGGTGTGCCTTGATCTCCATATACATGTCCCCACAGTGGTCTTGAGGTCTTGAAACTCCTTTGTTGTCAATTGTACAAACTAACGAGTGTCAAGATATCAAGACGTCCGTTGGACCATGTATATGACAAATCTGCAACACCATTTGTTTCTAACAGTGTTTTATCTTAAAGGGTGCCAGCTGTTTCAATGAATGTGTAAATGTTGTTTGTGTGCATTTCATTGTGAGACATCTTTCATGCAGGCACACACGTGTTCTCTTCACAAGATGGCGAATTAACACATTCAATACATGTCGATTGTGTCAAGTATGGTGAGTCCCAAGATGCCAACATTTAGTTACATATATTTTTTGCCAAATGTACTTACAAGGCTTGGAGTGTGGTGTCACCTTGGGGAGTGAGGTGGGTTAGTTTGCCCTGAGGGGCACCACTATTGTTTATTTCTTTGTGAACTTGAGGTGGCATCACTTCATTGTATTGATCTGCTCTCCTGTAAACAAACACTAGCTTCTCTGTGTAATTCTCATTCAAGTTGTGGCCTGGTGTGTTCTTTGGATCATTGTGTCCAAGTAGCATTGTGCCTATACCAACTGGGCAGTACAAGGCTCAAATATGTGCAGAGTTATCTGGCTGTTACACATGATGCATGCCACGATTTCCAGTGTGACCTACTGATTTTATGCTCATGTGTCAGATGTGTACAGGTGACTAATGCATTTTTGTTTCTTCTCCTTGCCCACAGCATCATCAACAGAGACAGAAGGAGACAGCTGCACGGACCAAGGGGAAAGACCCAGCCACAGTGCCACCAGCGCTGAGGAGTCGGAGGGAGCCAGTGGCACGGAGGGTGAGGGGAGTCAGGCTGCAGACCTGTTGGAAGGTGACACATCCTACCACGCAGATGGATCTGCTTCTGACTCCCAAGAGGAGGGGGAATACGCAGCAAAACCTGGCAGCATCACTGTGTCTGTTCCGCCTCCTCCAGAACCATCTCTACCCTCCCAGTTGCTCCGGTCCCTTCTGTCCGTGCAGCCCCCCATTTCTCCTTCCACCCGGCACCGCAGCCCCTGCCCCTGTCTCCCCTGCTGCCCTCAGTGCGGAGTCTGTGGACTTACTCCGCCAGATTCAGGTTGGTCAGACATCAATGCTGTATGTCCTCCATGGCCACACTCGAATCCTAACACAGTTGTTGTCGTTCATGGAGGGCATGTCTGCTACCATGTCTGACCAACGTCGGATAATGCAGTCCATGGACTCCTCACTGATGGCAATAGTTTCCCTCCTGCAGTGGTCCGCCCCCCCCTCCGGACCCATCCACACTCCCCACTCCCACACCTGTCCAACGCACACGCAGGAAGACACCATCACGCACCGCAACAGACCCAGACAGCACACCCCCACAAAAGTCGAAGCGCACACCTCCTGGCATGCAAACTCAGGGGGCTGTAGGCACACCCTAGGGGACTGGGCATAGACCGCATACACGCAGCCATAGTCACAGTGCGCAACCCTCACAGCCCTCTACCTCCACTCCAATTGTGTCCTTGGGTTTAGGGGTGGGCTGGCCGAACTGGCTGCAGTATGCAACACTGAGTATGAGTCCACCTTTGGCGCTGCACAAACCAATGAGGAGGATGTGTCCGCCCCTGCATCCACCCCACCTACCCTTACCACTCCTGACCCTGCGGTGCCTGGTCCTGCCCCCCATGATGCCATCCAAGGGTCCACATCCCATTAACAGATCCATGTGCAGGCAAGTTGGGGTAGACAGCCTAACCAACAGTGCCCTACAAGGACTATTGTCTGGACTGGCCATTGGCCTTATTTGAGCAGAGACTAATTTTTGCACTTCTTTTTTGTTCATGCTGAATAAAGCCTTTTATTTTATGTTCAACACTATTGCATTTCAGGTACTTGATGTTTGTGATGAGGGCCCTGGAATTGGTGTCATGGTAATGTTTTAGGGTTCTGAAAGATGTTTTTGGTTGATGGTCATGAGGTGGCCCATGGTATCTGTGTGCCATCACAATGCCTCTACAATTAATCATTGGTTGTGTGGGTTAAGTTTGGCTAGAGACATTGTCCCAAGGAGTGTTCCTTCCTCTGACACCTGAGACCTTCACTGCAGACAGTTGCACAACTGTTTTGCTGACATGCGTGCGCATTTCCTTTTTTGGTGACGGTTCCCTTCAACAATGGCCATGCCTGCTCACAGATGTCTACTGCTCATTTGCCTGTGCCATGCTTAAAACTCCCTGTGCTTCTGTTTTGAGTATGTACAAATGCCTTCAAGGACACATTCACCCTTTTTACCACTATGCATGTGTGTTATCACAGCCTACCCCTATGTTGGGAATTGTTATGCAGGGTATTTGGGAACATGACTCACAATTTTGTGCGTTGTATCTAAGGGTTATCAACTCAATTCCTTCCATGAGAGACTACATCTTGGTGGTCTGACCACCACCTGGACATTCATATCAGCCCTGGGATGTACGTGACAGTGTGTGTGTTCTCTTTCGCTCTCTTTGTTTGGTGGGCTGGTGCATGACTATACACTATTGTGTCATGAAGGCAGGGTGTGTATTTCGACTGCAGCCTCCATGGGTGGGTATGCATGTGGAATTTGACTTCACACCCACATGTGGTGTGTCACACAGTGTGTGACAGTAATCCATCCTCCAGGGAGTCGGACACTGCTGTAAGTGATGTGTTGCTCAGGCACTATCATTATAGTTCACTACCAAAAACACACACTGGGGGTCTATAACAGAGCCTAATGTGCTCAAGATTATCGAGAAAGACCTTACCACTACTAAGGAGGTTCTTTTCTAAAGCTATGTGCTGTGTATTTAACTAATGAGTTGCCAACCAATAGCCCATATACAGGAATTCACTGCAGATGTCGAATAGACCCAAACAGAGAAAGGATGGATGTCCATCAATGTCAGATGTTTATCATATATTCTCATTTGGTCATCCACATTAGAATGACATCGTCCCATGATCATTGAGACTGTTCATTCTCATACAAATGTCTGGATCACATCTCAAAAAGTGTTGTGAAGACCTTATGAGCTGAAAACAAGATGGAGTCATGTGCAGTGCAAAAAATATATAATGTGGTGAGTTAAAAAAGGATAGAAGATCAATACACAATTTTAATATTACTTGATCACTCCCTTATTAAAAACAAGAACAGTGCAAAGATGCAGCCTAACCAAATAACTGCATGTGTACGGCCAACATGTTTCAGCCCAATAGGGAAAAATCCCGGGCTTTCTTCAGGGCCACAGTCCTTAACGTTTGCTACTGCAAAGATGAGTGAAAAAAATTTAAATCAGTCAAAGGATACAACTGTGTTATTCTGAGTCCTCTGTAACGAGCAATACAAGTTGTGTCTATTTGCAAAGGAAAAGAGACAGAGAAAAGCATTGATTACCAAAACTTACTAAACATTAGATATGTGAATCCCAAAATAAAGGCCAGTGGTTGGCATTAGTTCCATGCCTAGGTAACTCAAAATGTCATGTGTGTACTAACCTGCATCGCACAGGGAGCACACCTCACCTCTCCTGGTCCATTGCTCAGGACAAAATGAGGCCACGCTCTAAAAAAGGCAAGGAAACAAGGGAGTGAACAGGAGAAGCCGCAGGCTACACATAGCCTAATCTGTCTCCTCAATTCCTTAAATTCCACCCTTAGAGATTCCAAGTCTCCTAGAGCTAAAAATACATCTCTACTTCTGCTGGAGGCTCTCACCCCCTCCCCAGGTAGACAGGGGACCATACCTCGCCCTGCAATAATACAATATTGTGTTGTTTTTGCTATTCCACTTCTGCTCTGAAGTGTGTAAATTTAAATGATAAGTCCAAATAGTAAAATATTACATGAAAACAGATAGGTGTTACCAATAACTGGCACTCGAAAATAGAACTAGTGCCACTGATTTCAGAAAAAAGGGGGGGGTTATACACGCTCCCTGTACTAGCAAGTTCAGCTGGTATCCTCCTCACCTGTCCGTCGTTGCCCCTTCGCTATCTTCTGAGCTATGAGGGAGGCAACGAAGGCGGTGTTCTCTGAGCTTATAAAAGTGTGTAAGGGGGGCGTGGCTATGCACTCCCTTGTTTCCTTGCCTTTTTTAGAGCGTGGCCTCATTTTGTCCTGAGCAATGGACCAGGAGAGGTGAGGTGTGCTCCCTGTGCGATGCAGGTTAGTACACACATGAAATTTTGAGTTACCTAGGCATGGAACTAATGCCAACCACTGGCCTTTATTTTGGGATTCACATATCTAATGCTTAGTAAGTTTTGGTAATCAATGTTTTTCTCTGTCTCTTTTCCTTTGCAAATAGACACAACTTGTATTGCTCGTTACAGAGGACTCAGAATAACACAGTTGTATCCTTTGACTGATTTAAATTTTTTTCACTCATCTTTGCAGTAGCAAACGTTAAGGACTGTGGCCCTGAAGAAAGCCCGGGATTTTTCCCTATTGGGCTGAAACATGTTGGCCGTACACATGCAGTTATTTGGTTAGGCTGCATCTTTGCACTGTTCTTGTTTTTAATAAGGGAGTGATCAAGTAATATTAAAATTGTGTATTGATCTTCTATCCTTTTTTAACTCACCACATTATATATTTTTTGCACTGCACATGACTCCATCTTGTTTTCAGCTCATAAGGTCTTCACTACACTTTTTGAGATGTGATCCAGACATTTGTATGAGAATGAACAGTCTCAATGATCATGGGACGATGTCATTCTAATGTGGATGACCAAATGAGAATATATGATCAACATCTGACATTGATGGACATCCATCCTTTCTCTGTTTGGGTCTATTCGACATCTGCAGTGAATTCCTGTATATGGGCTATTGGTTGGCAACTCATTAGTTAAATACACAGCACATAGCTTTAGAAAAGAACCTCCTTAGTAGTGTTAGGGTCTTTCTCGATAATCTTGAGCACATTAGGCTCTGTTATAGACCCCCAGTGTGTGTTTTTGGTAGTGAATTAATTGAACAGGGGATTTCACCCTGGGCAGGTCTTAAAACATTCTTTCCCCCCGACCCGTCTTCCTCCGTTTTGTTTACTATCATTATAGTCACAAGTTAGGGATGTGCACATACCTTCATGTAGTTGTGGTATGCCGATGATGATGTACCCAACATATATCTGAGCACTGCTGGTAGTTATATCCGCCCACCCCTCATATATCTGGGGACTGCTGGGAGTCATGTGCACCCACCCCTCATATATCTGGGCACTTCTGGGAGTCATATCCACCCACCCCCATACTGTTGGGCACTTCTGGGAGTCATGTGCACCCACCCCTCATATGTCTGGGCACTGCTGGGAGTCCTGTGCACCCACCCCCATACTGTTGGGCACTGCTGGGAGTCCTGTGCACCCACCCCTCATATGTCTGGGCACTGCTGGGAGTCCTGTGCACCCACCCCACATACGTCTGGGCACTGCTGGGAGTCCTGTGCACCCACGCCCATACTGTTGGGCACTGCTGGGAGTCCTGTGCACCCACCCCTCATATGTCTGAGCACTGCTGGGAGTCATGTGCACGCATCCCTCATATGTCTGGGCACTGCTGGGAGTCATATCCACCCACCCCATGCTGTTGGGCACTACTGGGAGTCCTGTGCACCCACCCCTCATATGTCTGGGCACTGCTGGGAGTCCTGTGCACCCACCCCCATACTGTTGGGCACTGCTGGGAGTCCTGTGCACCCACCCCTCATATGTCTGGGCACTGCTGGGAGTCATATCCACCCACCCCCAAACTGTTGGCCACATGGGGTTGATGGCGTGTGTGTGCCTCGTATCACTATTGTGATGGTGCCGTGTGCAAGTTCGTTACACCCACCGTACCCCTAGATTCCTTGCGTGTGTGTGCATCGTCTCACTATTGTAATCATACCATACGTGAGCGCACCGTACCCCAACATTCCTGGCGTGTGTGTGCGCATCGTATCACTATTGCAATGGTGCACTACGCGAGCGCGTGCAACGCACCGTACCCCAACATTCATGGTGTGTGTGTGCATCGTATCACTATTGTCATGGTGCCATACGCAAGCGTGTGAAACGCACCGTATCCCAACATTCATGCCGTGTGTGCGCATCATATCACTATTACAATGGTGCTATACGCGAGCCTGTAAGACGCACCGTAAAAGTACACTTCCATTGTTGCGGTACGTTGTTCTCACTGTATGCGCCATCATCGGTTTCTGTGCACCAGGTCGTAGGCATACAGGACTGGGATGACACGGACGATGGGGTTCATGGCGTGTATGTCGCATACCAGGGATGGGGTTCGGGCCGGACTCTCCTTTTACGGACGTTTTGAGCTCTCGTAGAAAAAGGGTCGTACAGAGTGTCGCAGAGACGGATCGTACTTGCTGGGCCGGAAACTGCTGCTTGATTACGTACGGACGTCGCGTGATGCCTCTTCCAGATACAAATGATACGTATATTTCAGTCGTATGGTTTTTAGTATGAATTGTACGGAGATCACCGTTGGATCCAAATCGTACTTCATCGTACGTACTGGGACGTTGAATGTGTACGATTTGCACGGGAAATACGCTCCGTACAGCTATTCGTAGGGGATTTTACCGAATCGGAATCGGCCCCTTAATGTTACTGGAAAGGCAGATTGTACTTTTTTAGAAGCCACAATATGCCTAATCCATAAAGAAGGTCGCAATACTAAGCAATGTAAGAATTACCACCCTATTTCCCTTGTAAATGTTGATTACAAAGTCTTTGCCAAAATGTGTGCTTTACGTCTTGAACCTCTCTTGCCTGTTTTAATCAGTCCAGAGCAATGTGGTTTCATTAAAGGTAGATTAACCTCTGATAACTCTTGGTTACTATTAAATATTTTGAACAAGGCTTCCACTCTTTCTTATTCTTTAGCTGCTGTTTCTATTGATGCGGAAAAGGCATTTGATAGAGTGGACTGGTCTTTTTTTTATTTATAGTCCTTCATTGGCATGGTTTTGGTCCTAGATTTATATCCCTTATCTCGTTGCTTTATACGGCCACTAGAGCTTCTGTCTTAATTAATGGTCTTATCTCTCAATGTTTTCCATTATAACATTGTGTGCATCAAGGTTGTCCCTATCTCATCTTTTATTTATTCTATCGCTTGAACCCCTTTTGTCCCGTATAATACCTCTATCTCTGGGTTTCTCTAAGCAGTAAACATTTGAGGTTGTCCGCATATGCAGATGATATTTTACATTTTATATCAAACCCTGAAACTTCTATGCCTCCTTTATTGCAGGAGATCTCTGATTTTCTCTGGTTTCCGGTTACAAAATCAATTCTGATATAACAAAAAATGTTCCCATCACCAAATTTTGCCTTAAGCAGCATTTTGATTTGACTGGATTCCATTGGAATAGTTCTACAATTAAATATTTAGGCATTTCCATATTGGACTTGGGTAAAATTAATATGAAGGAGGGGCTTGACCCCATTTCTAAACTCTTATCCTCCTGGAACCCTCTTTTTCTTTCATGGTGGGGACATCTTGATTCCATTAAAAGGATGATCACTCCTATTTTGTTGTATATTCTTTTGCAAGATACCCATCCATATCCCATCAAATTTTTATGGCATGTACGGTTACTTGATCTTCCGATGTAGATTTAAATTCTGTTTCCTTTTCCCCTCCTTCCCTATAATAATGTCAAAATGTAAATAGCTTGCTACTCTATTTAATGCTTTTTTTCATTTTCGATATCTTATACTTACATTGCTACGTTTATGGCTTACTCTTTGTAGATGTTTCTATTTCGAATAAAGCTTCTTAGACATAAAAGAGTGTGAATTCTGTACATATGAGATAGGAAGAAGAGCTCCTTTCTTCAGTTCTTCCCTGCGCCAAGATGTCTGGCATGGTGTGAAATGTTCCAATTGTTTCCAAATGTTTTTAATTGGTGACTGCAGAAGCTAAATAAAAATACATTTAGCCTGGCTTTTAAGAACGTTATCTGTTTGAGAAGCTGCATATGTGCGTTTTAACAGCAAACCCAGAATGATTGATGTTTTGTGAACCACAGGATAAGAAGTATTCGACAAACACTGCAATGTTGCTTTGAATCTTTGATTATGTTTGTTTTGATTGTAAAAGGTTTAGTTGCTGTTCTGTTTTATAGGAGTAATGAAACATAATTCCATTGATATAGAAGGGATACGGAAGGTTTATTTAGAAGAAAAGATTATACCTTTTGTAAGTGTGCTAGGAGAGGAATAATAACATATAAGAAGTTGAGGGTAAAATGGAAAAAAGTAAAAATTTGGAACAAAGAATTTAACAAACCTGAAGTCCCATTGTTAAATAGTAATCAATGTTAAATTCTAATGCATTGTAGGATATATAGTTTGCACTATTTATTTTACAACATAGGTTCACTTAAAGATTTGCTGTAATCAAAATCAAGATAGTACAAAATATATAAATAAGCAAATACCAGAGCAAGGCAAACTGAGTGCTATGAGGGAGAGTACAGTGAGTCTGTGTAGCCGTAGAATAAAGATACCCTTTTGGTCTGCAGGGGCTGTGCAGAATTCGAACATATATGTACGTGTTTACAGTTAAATATTTTGTGTAAACAGAAGGTGCCTGATAATGGATACATATACTGTGAGTGTGATGTTAAGAGGTAGGGACTCACTGAAAGAGTACATTGAAAGGTTAAAATAAGACTTCCTGAATTTTAAATTGTGTTATATATTTTTTTACAAAGAACAATGAAAAGAGCAAGGTGAGGGTTAAGGAAAGAAAGTTAATAGGAGGAGAGGAAAGGGATGTATAAGAAAGGTGAGTGATAATAATAGAAGGTTGAGGTATAAGGTTGGAAAGTGTGGAAAGAGGAATATGAAGAATAAGTAATGAAACTATGGGGAGGAGAAGCTTGGTGTAAAAGGAAGGAGGGTGTGGAGAAAAGCATCATGAAGGATAAGGATAGAAAGTGAGGAGAAGAGAAGCATGAGGCCAAAGGAAGAAGAGTGAGGAGGAGAAGAATAGTATGAGATATAAGGAATGAGAGTGAGGAGGAGAAGAGTGGTATAAGGTATAAGGAAGGAGAGTGAAAAGTAAAAGAGCAGTGTGAGATATAAGGAAGGAGAGTTATGAGCAGAAGAGTAGTGTGAGGTATAAGGCAAGAGAGTGAGGAAAAGAGTAGTGTGAGGTATGAAGATGTATAGTGATTATACGAGTAGAGTAGTGTTAGACATAAGGAAGGAGAGTGAGAAGTATAAGAATAGTGTGAGGTATAAAGAAGGAGAGTAAGGAGAAGAGTAGTGTGATGTATAAATATGTAGAGTGATGAGAAGATTAGTCTGAGGTATAAGGAAGGAGAGTGAGGAGAACAGTAGTGTGAGGTATAAAGATGTAGAGTAATGAGACAAATAGTGTGACAAATACGAAAGGCCAGTGAGGAGGAGAAGAGTAGTGTGAGGTATATGTAAGGAGAGTAATGAGTAGAAGATTAGTATGAAGTATCAGAAGGAAGAGGGAGGAGGAGAATAGCTGTGTCAGGTATAAGGAAGGAGAGTGAGGAGAAGAGTAGTGTGAGGAATAAGGCTGTAGAGTGATGATGAAAGTAGTGTGAGGTATAAAGGACAATGAGGAGAAGAGGAGTGGGAGGTAGAACAAAAGTGACTTAGGGGAAGAGTAGTGTGAGGTATAAGGATGTAGAATGATAATAAGAATAGTGTGAGGTATAAGAAAGGAGACTGAGGATGAGAATAGTGTGAGGTATAAGAATGGAGAATGATGAGAAAAGTAGTGTGAGGTATAAAAAGGAGAGTGTGGTAGAGAAGAGTAGTGTGAGGTATTAGGATGTAGAGTGAAGAGAAGAGTAGTGAGGCATAGGGAAAGAGAGTGAAGAGGAGAAAAGCAGTTTGAGATATAAAGAAGGAAAGTGAGAGTAGAAGAGTTGTGTATATAGTATAAGGAAGGAGAGTGAGGAGTTTAATAGCAGTATGAGGTATCAGGAAGGATAGTGAGGAGGAGAAGAGCAGTGTGAAGTTTAAGGATTGAGAGTGAGGAGAAAAGCAGCGTGGGGTATAAGGAAGGAGAGTGACGAGTAGAAGAGCAGTGTGACGTATAATGAAGGAGAGTGAGGAGAAGAGTAGTGTGAGTTATAAAGAATAGGACTGAGGAGAAGAGTAGTGTGAGTTATAAGGATATAGGCTGATGATAAGAGTAGTGCAAGGTATAAAGAAAGAGACTGAGGAGAAGAGTAGTGTGAGGTATAAGGATGTAGAGTGCTGAGAAGAGTAGTGTGAGGTATAATGAAGGAGAGTGCAGCAAAGAGTAGTGTGAGGTCTAAGGACGTAGCATGATGAGAAGAGTAGTGTGAGGTATAAAAAGGAGAGTGAGGAAGAGAAGAGTAATGTGAGGTATAAGGACAGAGAGTGAGGAAGAGAAAAGTAGCTTGAGGTATAAAGAAGGAAAGTGAGGAGTAGATGAGTAGTGTACGGTATAAGTAAGGAGATTGAGAAGTTAAATAGCAGTATGAGGTATGAGGAAGGTGTGGGTCTGTGTTAAAGCAATACTGAGGAAAGAGGTGGGTTTATGGTATTTATTGTAGGTAATCACAGGTAATTTGTGGCTGGCAGTCCCAGGGTCTAAGTCATCACACGTTGCCTCCTGTAGGATGAGCCCTTTCTTGGATCCATGGACAGCAGGCGTTCCTCAGACATGAAAGAAAAGAACAGAAAAGCTCTTTAAGAACGCTGTCCGGTTGGACCAATAACACAAGGGATAAGGAGTGGGGACTAACGACACCCATTGTCCGTCACCAGCGTATGCGGCATGCGTCACCCCGTAATATTGGAGTGCTCCTGATGTGCAGCAATAGCTAAGGATCAGTCTGCCTTGTGTACCTCCCCTACCGTCTTCTCCTGAAACGGGTTAGCAGCCCTGTTTCCCTTCCCCAGAAACCCTCTGAGGTGTGTACGTACCTACGAGAACCATGCTCCTCCAGGAATGTGGCTGGCCAATTCCCGGTGCCGGATGGGGTCCGGTTCCCTCTTTACTTCAGATGTAGGAGACTCTGGATTCGTTTCCGCTGGCATCCGGGATTCCGCCCTCAGGAGCGAGACGGTTTCTTCTCTGTTGGCTGTCCTGGCTCTGGGTTGTTCCTCGGGTTCTCCTTTCTCCTCAGAGTCTGGTGTCTTGGGCTTTTCTGTGCCAAGGCAGTCCCAATCCAAACGCACTTCTGTCATGAGACCAGCGTTCAGTGGAGCATGTGACCAGATCACATGGGCGGAAGAAGAGTCCCGAAGAGACAGATCCTTAAAGGAGCCTTGCAGGATTTTTGCAAAGGACCCTGGAGGGCACTGAAAACAGAGGGGAGGAGAGATGTAAGGTAGGAACAGATTGACATCATGTTCCTCATGGGGGTCCGTTGGGCACCTCGTGACACATCCCATCCTCCAGACTGTTCCCGATCATGGGACAGTAGGAACATGGGAGAGGAAGTCTGCATTCCCATTTGCTGTGCCCTTGCGATGTGAGACTTCAAAGGAAAAGGGCTGCAGCGAGAGGAACCAGTACAAGATGCGGGGATTGTTTCCCTTGTTCCAGCTCATCCAGAGTAAGGGAGTATGGTCGGTGTACAGAAGGAAGTGGATGGCTTTTTGGTAGCATCTTAGTTTGTCCACAGCCCATCTGATGGCCAGACACTCCTTCTCTACTACCGGGTATTTCATTTCTCTGGCGTAGAGTTTACGGCTGATATGTAGCTCAGGATACTCGGTACCATCAGGGGAAGATTGTGAGAGAACGGCACCAAGGCCGTTCTCGGAGGCGTCAGTCTGTAGAATGAAAGGCCTGGAGAAGTTGGGAGATTTTAGTATAGGGCTAGGTGGGATGGCATTTTTCAGAGTGTGAAAGGGAGGGGATGTAGGTGGTCGCCAGGTACCACTTGCTTTTTCAGGAGGTCTGTTAAGGGGGATGATAACTCAGAGCAATTGGGAATGAACCTTCAGTAATATCCGAGCATCCCTAGGAAGGCCATGACTTCTTTTTTTAAGGAGGGAAATAGAGTGTCAACGATTACTCTCGCTGTTTCGGTCTGTGGTTCAATGGCCCCGTTACCGAGAACATAGCCGAGGTACCTGACTTTGTGGAAACTCACCCGAGAATTGTGTTCATTCATGTGAAGACCAGCCTTTTGAAGAGTCTTCAACACCAGGCTAGAGTGGGATAAATGTTGTTCCCAGGTGGGGCTGTAAATGAGGATGTTGTCTAAGTAGGCTGAGGAATAGGATTGGTAACCATGGAGTACCCTATTTATGAGCCTTTGGAACATTGCCGGAGCGTCGTGTAAACCAAAGGGCAACACCATGAATTCATAAAGGCCGATATGGGTAGAAAAGGAGGTTTTCTTCTGTTCCTGTGGCCAATACCCCATCGTGAGGTAAAGAGTTGTGATATATTGTGCCTCGCCCAGCTTCTTTATGAGTTTGTCTATCCGGGGTAGTGGATAGGAGCCAAAGTTCGAGATCGCGTTGACTGCCCGAAAACGATGCAAAACCAAATGGAACCGTCCGGTTTTGGCACGAGGATGATTGGCGAGGACCAGTTGCTCTGGGAGGGTCTGATGACTCCCATAACAAGCATACATTTGACCTCCTCATCCATTAAGGCCTTTGTTTTATTGTTTTCCCTGCCCTGTCTCAGTGGAAATGGAATGCCCAACTAGGGAGGTCCTTCTGGGGAGGACGGAGAACAAGGAAGAGAAGGGACACAACGTGGCCTGTAAGGCTACTTTCTGTAATCTTGAGAGGCTCTCGTTAACCACTAACTGTTTCAGAGTGGAACTATGCTTGGGAGCCTCAGGAACAGCCAAATGTGTGTTGCTCTGAAGGGGGCCTAACCATTTTTTTAACAGGTTCATGTGGTAGGTTTGGATTTTTTGGTGTGTTATTTGTACCTCATAAGTGGTTAGGCCTATCTTTATAGCAATCTCAGAAGGCCCTTTCCACTCTGATCTGACCTTGGGAAGGGAAAAGGGTAGGAGCACCACTACCCAATCATGCACCCTCAGGTGCCGCTATTTCTTTCCCCTGTCGTAAAAGGTCTGCTGTCTAATCCGAGCTTTTTACAAATTGGCATCGGCAAAATCCCTTAGATTAGGTAAGCATGAGTGCAAGGCCTGGGTGTAGTCCAGGAATTACCTAGTTTGGACCTGTTTCTTCTGCTCCCAGGCCTCTTTAGTTATTTCTAGGAGGGTGGGAGTTTGTCTCCCATACAGAAGTTCAAAGGGTGAGCTGCTTAGTCTGCTCTGTACCTGGCTCCTTATGACAAAGAGTGCAAGAGGGAAAAGCATGTCCCAGTCAACTCCTTCTACCGCTAGCATCTTTTTGTCAGGGTTAGCTTTAGGGTGGCATTGTAGTGTTCACATGGACCATCGGTTTGGGGATGGTACACAGAGGTCTTTATGTGGGAAATGCTGAGAGTCCTACATATCTGGGACACTAACTTGGAGACGAAGGGGGTCCCATGGTCCTTAAGAATTTCCTTTGGAAAACCAATCCTTACAAACAATTCTAGAAGCTTATCGCTGATATCGATGGTAGGGGGGGCCCTCAGTAGAAAGGCGATGGGGTAACGAGTGGCGTAATCCACAATCACCAATGCATACTGGTTTCCCATCTTGCAACATGATAATGGGCCTATGATGTCCATCCCTACCCTCTCGAAGGGGTTCCCGATAATCGGTAGGGGATGCAAGGGAATCAGAGGCGGTCGGTTGGGGTTCTTTTTTTGGCAGACATGGAGAAAATGCCTGGCCAGTAAAAGTGTTGCAAGATGGTTTGTGTGTGTTTTTTTTAGTACCCCGATGTCCAGCAATGAGGTTGGTGTGTGCAAAAGCAGAACCTGTTCTCGGTAGTCTTGTGGTACCAACAACTGAGGGGGGTTCCCGGGTTTTCCTGTCCTATAGAAGAGTTTGTTCATGATGTGGAAGAGGGATAAGACAGGGTTAGGTAGAGGAGGTTTCCTGGCTTGGGCCCATGCTGGTTGTAGGGTGGGGTCATGTGTCTGGCTGTTTTAAAGCTTTTGTCTGAAAGCCATGGTGTCTGGGTTATAAAGGTGGGCTGGGTAGGTCTTTGTACAGAAGTTGAGTGGAAGTTATCCCTAAGAAGAGACAGGAACATAGGGTTGTCCAGCCCCATTATCAGCTGTTCAGCAACATTGGGCAACACCCCCAGCTTGGCCTGTAATAATCCCCCACCCAGAAAAGAAATGGGGATTTGGGCAATCGGGTATATACGCACATCGCCATGAACACACCTTATAGGTATTTGTTCCCCTGTAGGATGTGGGACTGTTGACCAATGATTCAAGGATGACTGAGTGACGGCAGCCTGAATCTAACAAAGCCCTGACTGGACCCCCGTTCACTTGAAAACTCACTTAAAAACAGGAACACAGTTCTTCGGTATATAGGACGGTCCTTGGTATACAACCAACGCCCATGGGTTCTTCATTGTTTCTCTTGTGTGGACAGAACTTTGCAATATGACCCCATTCACCCCAGTCAAAGCACTGAGGTCCCTTTGATGGACTGGAGTCCGGCCTGTATCTGCGTGGTTGGGGTTGCTCTGGGAGGGGTTTTAGTATTTTCTTCTCTGTGCTGACAGGAGGAGCAGAAGAATGGGCTACTTTTTCAGTTTCCCAAGATAAGGAGTGTGGTTGAGCTCTTGAAAACGTGGTGGCCATCTCAACCGCGTGTTTCACTGTAAGATGGGTGTGCGGTCACAACCACTTCTGAGTGGAAAATGGTAGAGCCTGCAAGTACAGTTCTAAATAGCTGAGAGACAAGACATGATCTCCACATTTGTATGTTCTTGAGGCTTAAGCAATTCATCAGCGGCAGCCCTAAGCTTGAAGAATAAAGTTTTTGGGTTGTCTCCCAGTGTGCCCGTTTCATTCCTGAAGCGAACCCTGTACGCTTCCTGGTCCATACCCAAGTGGTCTAATATGATACCTTTTATCTCAGCATAAGGCGCATTTCCTGATGATTTGGCCACCTGGTACGCAGCCTGGGCTTCACCTGACAGTAGGGGGGCCAGGAAGAAGGGCAATTTGGCTTCTGGCCAGCTGCATGCTCTGGCCGCTTCCTCAAAGTTTAGCGAGAAGGCATCAGGGTATTCCCTGGGAATGTGCTTCTGCAGCACTATATTTGGGTTCCCAGCCTGTGTACCCAGCCGGGTCTGAAGTTGGGAGGTCTACTGCAGTTGGTGTTGTGAGGTCTACTGCAGCTGGTCCACTGCCACCTTTTGAATCAAAGAGTCTTTGAACAGGTCTCTGTCTACCTGGGTGGACGTCATCTGCTTTTCCAGTGCCTATTCGAGTTTCTGCTGCCCACAGATCAGCTGCTGATCAAATTCCCCATATTGGAATGCTATGGAGCTATTCCCACATTTTCCACCAGGTATGGGCCTGGGTTAAAGCAATACTGAGAACAGAGGTGGGTTTAGGGTATTTATTGTTGGTAATGACAGTTAGTTTGTGGCTTTCAGTCCTGGGGTCTTAGTCGTCGCATGTTGCCTCCTGTAGGATGAGCCCTTCCCTGGACCCGTGGATGGCAGGCATTCCTCAGACATAAAAGAAAAGAACAGAAAAGCTCTTTAAGAGCGCTGTCCAGTTGGACCAATAACGCAAGGGATAAGGAGTGGGGAGTAATGACACCCATTGTCCATCACCAGTGTATGCGTCATGCATCGCCCCTTAATATTGGAGTGCTCCTGACACGCAGCAATAGCTAAGGATCAGTCTGCCTCATGGACCACCCCTCCCGTCTTCTCCCAAAATGGGTTAACAGCCACGCTTTCTGTCCCCAGATACTCTCTGAGGCGCGGACGTACCACAAAAAGCCACGCTCCTCGTTGGCTATCCAATTCGCGGTGCCAGATGGGGTCCGGCTCCTTCTTTTCCACAGGTGTAGGAGGCTCTGAATTCGTTACCACTAGCGTCCTATTCCGCCCCCAGGAGCAAGACGGTTTCTTCTCTGTCATCAGGCCTAGCTCTGGGTTGTTCCTGGGATTCTCCTCAGAGTCTGGTGTCTTCAGCTTTTCTGGGCTGAGGCAGTCCCTTTCAAAACGCGCTTCTTTCGTGAGATCGGCATTCATTGGAGCATGTGATCAGATCGCATGGGCAGAAGCAGTGTCCTGAAGAGACAGATCCTTAAAGGAGCCGTGCAGGCTTTCCGCAAACTACCCCGGAGGGGACTGAAAACAAAGGAGAGGAGAGATGTAAGGGGGAACAGCTCAACATCATGTTCCTCGGGGGGTCCATTGGGCACCTGATGACAGAAGGATAGCGAGGAGGAGAAGAGTAGGGTGACACATAAGAATAGAGAGTGAGGAGAAGAGCAGCGTGAGTCGCAAGGAAGGAGCGTGAGAAGTAGAAGAGCAGTGTGAAGTATAAGGAAGGAGAGTGGGGAGAAAAGTAGTGTGAGGTATAAAGATATTGAGTGGTAAGAAGAGTAATGTAAGGGATAAGGTTGAGGAGTGAGAAAAGGTGTAGTGTGAGATATAAAGATGTATAGTGATGAGAAGAGTAGTGTGAGGTGTAAGAAAGGCGAGTGAGGAGGAGAAGAGCAGTGTTAGGTATAAGGAAGGAGAGTGAGGAGAAGATAGTGTGAGTTATAACACAGAAGAGTGATGATAAAAGTAATGTGAGGTATAAAGAAGGAGACTGAGGACAAGAGTAGTGTGAGGTATAGGGATGTAAACTGATGATAAGAGTAGTGTGAGGTATGACAAAGGAGTCTGAGAAGAAGAGTAGTGTGAGGTATAAGGATATAGAGTGATGAGAAGAGTAGTGTGAGGTATAAGGAAGGAGAGTGCATATAAGTGTAGTGTGAGGTATGAGGATGTAAAGTGATGAGAAGAGTAGAAGGAGGTATAAGGAAGGAGAGTGAGGAGGAGAAGAGTAGTATGGGGGTATAAGGAAGAATATAGCATGCTACAGCGCATGCTTTTAGATCGTGTTCCATAACAACTCGGTCGTTACAACAACCCGTTGTTACAACGCGATGCCATTACATTGCAAGTCATTAGATCAACTTGCATTAAATGGCGCACCAACATTAGGAATAGTATAGTTTACTATTCCAACTACACCCTACGCAACAGTAGGGAAGGTGTTGGAGCACTATCTAGTGCAAGTCGATCTAATGACTTGCGATGTAATGGCATTGCGCTGTAACAACGGGTCGTTGTAACGATCGCATTGTTACAGAATGCGATGTAACAACTGCGCTGTAAAGGTGGTTTCCCATAAGGAAAGAGAGTGAGGAGTATAAGAGTAGCATGAGATATAAAGAAGAAGAGTTGGAAGTAGAAGAGTAGTATAAAGTATAAGGAAGGAGAGTGAGTAGTTGAAAAGCAGAATGAGGTATAAGGAAGCATAGTGAGGAGGAGAAGAATAGTGTGAAGTATAAGGATAGAGAGTAAGGAGAAGAGCAGCATGAGGCACAAGGAAGGAGAATGAGGAGAAGTGTAGAGAGGTATAAAGATGTAGAGTGATAAGAAGAGTAATGCGAGGTATAAGGAAGGAGAGTGAGGAGAAGAGTAGTGTGAGGTATAAAGATGTAGAGTGATGAGAAGAGTAGTGTGAGAAATAAGGAAGGAGAGTGAGGAGGAGAATTGTAGTATACGGTAAAAGGAAGGAGATTGAAAAGTAGAAAAGTAATATGAGTTATGAGAAATGAAATTGAGGAGGAGACGAGCAGGGTCAGGGATAATGAAGGAGAGTGACGAGAAGAGTAGTGTGAGGTATCAGGAAAAAGATTGAGGAGGAGAAGAGTAGCATGAGATATAATGAAGGAGAGTGCGTAGTATAAGAGTAGTATGAGGTATAATAAATGAAAGTGAAGAGGAGAAGATTAGTTTTAGATATACGGATGTAAAGTGATGAGGATAGTAGTGTGAGGAATAAGGAAGTAGAGTGAGGAGGAAAGAGTAGTGTAAGGTATAATGAAGGAGAGTGATGAGTAGAAGAGTAGTATGAGGTATGAGAAAGGAGAATGCAGAGGAGAAGAGTAGTGTGAGGCATAAGGAAGGAGAATGAGGAGAAGAGTATTGTATGGTATAAGGATGTAGAATGATTAAAAGAGCAGTGTGAGGAAAAATGAAGGAGAGTGAGGAAGAGAAGAGTAAGGAGAGGTATAAGGAAGGATAGTGATGTGTAGAAGAGTAGTATGAGAGTAGGGTGAGGAGTGGAAGAGCAGTGTGAGGTATAAGGAAGGAGAGTAAGGAAAAGAGTAGTGTGAGGTATAATGATGTAGAGTGATTATAAGAGTAGGGTGTGGTATAAGGAAGGAGACTGAGGAGAAGAATATTCTGAGGTTGAAGGATGTAGAGTGATGAGAAGAGTAGTGTGAGGTATAAGGAAGGAGAGTGTAGAGAAGAGTGGTGTGAGGTATAAGGATGTAGTGTGATGAGAAGAGTAGTGTGAGTTATAAAGAAGGAGACTGTGGATAAGAGGAGTAGTGTGAGGTATAAGGATGTTGAGTGAAGCGAAGAGTAATGTGAGATATAAGGAAGGAAAGTGAGGAATAGAAGATTAGTACAAGGTATAAATAATGAGAGTGAGGAGTTGAAGAGCAGTATGAGGTTTAAGGGAAAAAAGTGAAGAGAATAGTAGTGTGAAAAATGAGGAAGGTGAGATAGGAGAAGAGTAGTGTGTGTTATAAGGATGTATAGCGATGAGAAGAGCAGCATGAGGTATAAGGGAGGAGAGAGGAGGACAAGAGTAGTGTGATGTATAAGGTGGTTAGTGAGGAGAGGAGTAGTGTGAGGTAGAAGGATGGAGAGTGAGGAAAAGTGGAGAATCAGGAGTAGGGTAGGAGAGTGAGGGGAATAGAATTATGAGACAGAAGGAAGCTGACTGATGAGAATTATGGCCTTATTACGAGGGTCCCAGCACATAACTGTTTACAAATTAAGCACTGTTGTTGGGCAACCGGAGTAGGATCTCGAGAGTGAAACTGAATGTGCTTGTGGTTGTAGTGCGTGGAGCTTGATTGAGTAGTGAAATATTAGTTAAGAAGAGATGTCAATTTATTTTGAGGAAGGTAATACATTTTCCGCAGACGCTGAGGGACGATTAGGTAAAGGAGAGTACATAGCAGTAGTTGTGGGAAACGGTGGCTTATAGGCATAGAATTGGTAAATATAGTAAAAACTCTAACAACTGCATAATAATTAGAAATGTTTTTTTAGAACCATGCAGGCTTCTTGTTTTGATGACTAAGATCTCAGTGGGGATTCTGGCACACTTTAAACATAGAAAGCGAATGTATGTAATTGGAACATAATACATTTGTGTGTTACTAAAGGGCATAGAACCCTCAAAGAAATCCAATACAGCACTATAGAAATTGTTGAGAAGTTAATGGAGCTTTTCAGGACATAAAGGTAAGGAAGGAAGCTTGGATCCCATATTAAAAAGCATAGGTTCTGCTGGATATGGGCTGGGGCAGCATCCCCAATGTATCCTGTATCTCCCAGCAGTGCACTGGACAGACATACACCGAAGGAGGACACTGGGACGGTGTCTACTGTTATTTAAAGTATATGTTGTAAATTATCACAAAGGCCTGTTGTTAGTACGAAAAAGTAAAGTGAATGCATTTAATTGCAACATAATGCATTTGTTTGTCACTAAAGGGCGCAGAAACGTGAAAGAAAATCAATACAGCGCTATAGTAATGTTTTAAACGTTAAGGGGACTTTAAAGGACACAAAGGTAAAGAAGCATGTTTGCGTCCTACTTGGATGCTAAGGTGTTTTATGGCTTCGCATGTAATTTCCATTGAAATCAATGGAAACTCCATGACGAGTTACCCTTGTCATTAGCACTGAAGGGGTTGTGAAGCACAAGTTGTGCTGGGTATGGAGTGGGGGCAGCGTCCATACTGCAGCCTGCATCTCCCAGTGGCACACTGTGCAGACACACCCCAGGGAAGTACAAAGGGATGGTGTTTGAAATATCCCATAAAAGCAGCAAATAGTTTTAAGGTCAAGAAAAAGCTATATGTTATGTATGTGCTAAATGAGGAGCGTTTTAATTTTGAAATACTCACCAAGTCACCAAAAATGGAGCTGATGTAAAAACATAAATATAATCCCTCATGAATCTGAATTATTTTCTTCATCCTGTATAGGAAACAAAAGCAGGTTTGGGTCCCACATTAAGCACGAGTTCTGCTGAATATGTGGTGTGGGCGGAGTCCCCACTGCAGCCTGTATCGCCCATCAGCGCACTGTGTAGACACTCAATGAGGGAGGACAAAGGGACGGTGCTTACTATTAGTAACCTTTTATGATGTAAATGATCACGAAGGCCTGTTGTCATAATGGCTAAAATCAGACCGTGGATTCTGGCACACTACGAAAAAAGAAAGCGAATGCATTAAAACAAAAACATAACGAAATGAAAATATGTTCAGCAATGCAATACTTTAACAGTACGTTGACGAAAAAGACTGTATTTGGCCTGTGCTTTCGCGAGGGGCATTAGTAAAAGAGGCAAAACAAATGCATGCCTGAAACCAATAAAAACAAGAATTACCAAATGACAATGGGGCCTGCAAATAGCAATAAAGGAGGTAAAAAAAACAATTCAAGCCCTCAGACTGATCAAAACAAGTCAAAGAGACAGAGCTGTCTTGCTCAACCTAAAGAAGTCAGAGGTAGCCAATATAAATCTCTATAAACAGCAGACAATAAAGAGAGGTAAAGTCACTGCCTAATCTATGATAATGGCATACATTATTCCACCAGGCTTTATTAGAGAAATTTGATGAACATTTAGATTTGACAGAGATTTGCTGAAAAGCTAAGAGCTATACTAAGCTCTAACAACTGTACATTACAATGTCGTGAGTGGATACCCTCGGAAAGACGCACGAAAAAGAGTATCAGGGAAGTTAGTAGGCAACTCAAGTGAAACATAAAAGATAACTGAGACCAACATTTTTCCCAGAAGGAAGCTGTTGGAGGACAATAGAACAGCATATGCATATGGTCGCTAATTTGGTGGTCACAGGACCAACATTTATGGGAGATGCCCATGGAGAATCTAGCTAGCGAGGAAGAGGTAAGATTTAACCTATGATAGAAAAAAAAACAAAGACTGAAAAGTAAAAGTTGTTCCGAAAGCTTTGTATAGTTTATCCCATTTCTTATTCCAAAATGAAAGAGTCCAGGTGCATCCCAAATCCAATTCCCATTGCACTTCCAACTTAGTTTTGGATTTGACGTATGACAAAGAGCAAAGAAGTCTATATATAGGTGAAGCATATGGACAGAAATAAGAATTGAACAAAGAGGGGATTGTGATGAGGAAGAAGGGGAAGCATTTGGTAATGAATGAAGAACATCAAGAAGAATATTTATGAGAAGGATATTTAGATAAAAAAGGAACAAGGGCCCTTAAATAAGTGTTGAAATTGTCTAAAGGAGAGAGGATAATTATTAGAGAATAAATCTTTGACCCAAATAATACCTTTTTACCTCCAGGTTTTCCAAAATAGCAGTTTGTTGTTAATAGTAATACGATTGTTATACCAGGGAGGAGACTGTCAAATGAAATCAAGAGTCACAAACTGAGATCGATAAAGAGGTTTCAGGATGGTACAAGTATGTTTAAAAAGAGGAGAAGAAATTATGGAAGGCTTAGCTAAAAAAGATAGAACTTCATGGGTAGGAAAAGGAGCTTGAAAATAATGTTCAATATCCAAATGTATTGGGGTAAATGAGGTTAACGTAAAAGAAAGCCATCTAGAGGCTTGTCAGAGACAAAAAGATTTATGATATAACCGGAACTCAGGGAAATTGACTCCACCTTCTTCTTTAGCTTTCCTAAGGCAGGATATAGAAATTCTGGAATTTTAATTCAGCCAAAGAAATGTACAAACTTTAGAATATGTATACATATACATTTCAATGTGGCAGGAATACTAACTGGGAGTATTGAAAAGGTATACATTATTAGTAGTAGTACTTTTAGTAGGTATTATTTCTAAAGCACAGCTATCACTCCACAGGAGTATCTTAGCACTTTGCAGAAAAAGATGAGGATGGTGCTGCTGGCCCGATTGCAGGTGCGATTAGATAAGAGAGAATCAGAGACAGTCCTTAGCTCCAAAAATCCAGGCTTTTAAAGACTTTATGAAACAGGATTACTATTGTATGAAACTGAGATGACTGGGGAGTATATTCCATGCTTTTACTCCAAGAACGGTTACTGATCTCCCCCCCCCCTTTGTTTTACATTTGAACAGTGTGGGTTTTAAAAGATTGGCTGGAGAAGACCTAAAAGGACATGTGGTAACATAGGGTGTGAATCTAGATGTTAAGTATTTAGGTCCTGAAGCTCTTAACACTCTAAAAGTGATGGCGTGATTCTTAAATAGCACTCTTTTATGGATAGGTATCCAAGGCAGTGATTTTTAGGCTGCAGGAGCTGAAGAGCGCCGCAGCAATTTAAGCATCAGGTGGGCTGCTGCATGTTGAACAGTCTGGAGCTTTATGTGGATTGCCTTGTTGACACCTGCGTATAGGCTATTGCAATAGTCTAATCTGGAGGTGATAAGGACTGCTGTAACAGTTTTTCTTGCTGAAACTAGGGGAAGGTAAAAAAAAGTTATAGAGATTTATCAGCTGAAAACACTTCCCAGCCACTTATATTGCTTGTGAACGGAAATATAAAGTAGTCAAATTTTACCCTAAGATTGTTAACTATTTCCACCGTATTAGGTGGGGTGGTGTTTGGCGGCCACCAAAGACTGGGGGTAAAAGTATTTGATTTGCCTAAGAGCATGACTTCTGTCTTGTGTACTACACTTCAAATGGTTCCACTTCATCCAGTGTATGTCCTCCGTGACACAAAGTTGGAAGATCTCTTCTGCATTGGCAGAGTGTTCGTCCAATACTAAAATCAACTGAGTATCATCAATATTGAATGATATGAATTTGTTTTATTGTATAGTTAATAAAAACCGTAGCAATTTTCTTTACAGCATTCAGCAAATATTAGCTTAAAACAACCGAAACAACGAAAAACAGTAAAAATAAAATTTCAATAAAATTACTTTCATAGTCGTAAAGTTGCCTAAAACTTAAAAAAGCAATTCTTAAATGGTATTTACATATGTTAATAAGAGACATCCTTCTGACTTAGTCCACAAAGCTGAAGTGTCTTGATAAAATTAATTCGTTATGGACTCGATTGCTTTCAAATGTTTTTCATAAGCTTGCAGAAACTTTATCATTCTACAGTGCATTTGGGGGTCAGTTGGGTCCAGGCCCCCAAATAATGGCAGTTCTACATGTACGTATTCTCGGATGTATGACATTACAACGCATGCTTTTACCACGCATGCCTTTACAACGCGGTATTTACAACGAGTACCTTTACAACGCATAGTGCTTTGGGGCGTTGGATAGTGAATAGTTTAATTTACTATTCCAACTCCAGTCCCCGTGGATAGTAGGGAAGGTGTTGGATAGTAAATTAAATCTATTCCCTATCCTAGAGCGTCCACCAGCGCAATGCGTTGTAATGGTTTGCGTTGTAAAAGTTGTGTCGTAAAGGCACTGCGTGGTAAAAGTTGCGTTGTAAAGGATGTTTCCCCGTAGTCTCCTATCCAGGAAGGCTTTCTTCAAAAAAGTTACACGCTCAGAGTGCAGCTTCTTGCAATGGCATATTAGATGGATTAAATCTTCTTTTCCATTTCCACAGAGACGGCATTCTTTTGACTCAATATGCCTCCAAGATGGTTCGTCGGCTAAGGTAGGAAATTTGCCAAAGCGCAAAGCCATAAGTCGTTTTTTGATGTAAATGGAGAACGTTGTGTCTAAGTAGGCCACCGGTTTAAGAGTTTTATAATTGTTGAGCCCAGTCCAAGAATGGGAGCGATGAGAAAAAATACCTTTATCTGTTAGCAACGAATGAAGTTTGGCAGCTCTATTTAATGCCTGCTTGAATGATAAGAAAGGCAAATTTTTATTCCAGAGGTTAAAAGAACATGTTTCCTCCAGTGCACTGGTCAAGAATTTGTTGGCCTGCGATTTGTTTTGCGTTTCCAATTCCTGACTTAGAAATTTGTTGAGGTTGTTATCACTAGCGCTTTGCTTGATTCGATACCACACCTTTATATAAGTATAAAGTCTACCCAGTGATTAGTTCATTAGTCCGAATTCTAATCTCATTTGCGCTGGTGATTCAGAACTGGGAAGTTGAAGAACCTTTTTATAGATTTTTGTTATTAAATTGTTGAGAATTTCAGAATCTTTACCGTGCATAGCGACGCTGGCATATGATAAGGTGGGCAGTGCTTTGCTACAGATAACTGTCAGGAGCGGCCTCAATGATGGCCCTTCATACTTTTTTGCCAGTGAGCTAAATACAAATATTAAGGCCCCCGCTCTCTGAGTCATATAATTTTTCTGATCTTTTAGGATAACTTGTCGTCTATGTGGTATCCCAAGTACTTATAACGGGATACTTTTTCCAGTTGTTTACCTTCTAGCCAGATGTTATGATGTGCGGCTTGTCGATTAGTAAGAAGTATTGTTTTTGTTTTAGATGAGTTAGGTTCCAACTTGTTTATAGACAGGAAATCTGAAAGTACAGTTAGGAGCCTCATCAAACCAATTTTAGTTAAGCTCAATAGCACAATGTCGGCTGCATAAGCGAGGTGAGAAAGTTTTAGCTTGCCTAATTTCGGGGAGTGTGTAATGATGTTGTCTAGTTTTCCGGAGAGATCTGACATGAAAAGATCAAATAAATGTGGGCCCAGGACGCACCCCTGTTTTAAACCGATAGTTGTGTACACTTTTCTCAATAGGCTGGTTCCTTCCCCAAGTTTTACTTGAGTCCAGGTGTCAGTGTAGAATAATAACAAACCCCTCAGTGTTCTCTCTGGTATTTCCCATGCTTTTAACTTTGCCCATAGCAGATTCCAGTCCACGCTGTCGAAAGCTGCTTTTAGGTCTTTGAAACACAGGTGCAAGTCCTGTTTCTCACGCTTGCATTTTTCAGCAACCATTGTAATAGATAAAATGTTGGAGGTTGTTCCAATCCCCTCTCTAAATCCTGTTTGGTTAATTGGAATCAGGTTTCTTTCCCCGGACCAGTTGACCAGGTCTTTCAGAAGTAATGATGCAAGGTATTTAGCTTCTACGTCCTGCAGTGCAATTAATCTATAATTAATTGGGTTTGTTCTTTCTCCGCCTTTATATATGGGCGTTATTATTGATCCTTGCCAGCTGTCCGGTATTCGATTATTAATCTGTATTTCGGCAAAGAGATTCTCGAAATGTGAGCTCCAGTATTCTGAGGCGTGTTTGCAGATCGCTTGGGGAATGCCGTTCGGCCTGGAGCCCCGTTACTTTTGCCCTTTTTGAATATTTTTGCTATGTCCTCTGCTGATTAGATGACATGATTTACTACTGGCGTGAATGTTTGGAGTAGGTCTGTTATTAGGGACTGACAGCTGCTTTCTTCGTCTGAGTTCAGTTTTTTCAGGTTTTCTGATGTTGATTGTTTCCGTGGAGCGTTTGATAATTTTTGTTTAAATTTTTGTGAAAGGAAGCTGACCCATTCCGTTTCCTGCACATTCGACGTTAAGATGTTTCGATGTCTGGTCATTTGATTTATTGTATTCCAAAATGTATTTGAGTTTGGATGTTTAATACTGAATAGCAATTTAGTCCAAAAGTTCTCATTTTCCTTTTTTTGAATTCCCAGATCTTCTGTTTGTATTGTTTTCTTTGTAGGAGAAATGTCTCCAATAGTAGTCCTTATGTGTTATTTAATTGTAACTTCTTTTGTGTTCTTCTTAAGGCCCTTCTTAGATATTGCACCTCTTTCGGGAGTTGAGCGATTGGATAGAGTCTTTTGTCCTTCATGCTCGGAACTTTCATTTTCATCTTTAGTTTGCCTAAGAAGAGAGACCAGGCTTGAATCCTATTCACTGGTTTGTTTCCTAATTCAGCCAGGATTTCCTTTATTATCGAAAACCACTCAATTTTATTTGTGTTTGTCCAATTAATACGTTTTTGGTTAATGGTGTCTAATTGGCCCTCCAGTATATTAGATGATTGGAATCTTTCCATGCAAAAATTAAATTTGATGTTTTGAAACGCGTGATCACTCAAGGGGGTGTAATCTATATAAAAGCTAACTAATAATGGGATTAACGAAAGACTTACAATTGTAAAGTCAAGGGTTGATTGGGCCTGCGGGCCGTAGTACGTTTTGTTTGGTGGACGGTCTTCGTCTGTCCTTCCATTAAGCACTCGCATACCTTGGTACTCAAGATCTGTCACTAACTGCTGGCCCAGTCGATCCTTTCGAAACCTCGCCCCAACTTGAGATTGCTGTGGGACACACCAATACATATTGTCTGCTGTTAATATTTCATCTTCTTCCGACGCGAATATCAAGTTTGAATTGAAGTCTCCAGTCACTATTATGTTCCACGAAGGCTCAGCACTGCGAAGGCCTGTAATTACTTTACTTAGTAGAGCATTTTTTACCTTTTTGACTCAGAACTTTGGTTGTGCGTAATAATTAATCAAGATTATCGTTCTTTTCTTAACTATGTTTTGATCCGAGAATTTAATTAGCAGTATACTAGGGTCAGGAGATTTAAGCTGTTCCGTTTTAATTATTAAGGCTGCAGATACTTTGACTGTCAGGCCACCTATTGCACGACCATAGTGCTTACATTTTTCTGCTGCTACAGTGTAGTGGACGAAGCCTGCTATCGGAATATCTTCTTGCAACTATGTTTCTTGTAGGGCAATTACGTCACAATTAGCCCACTCCTTTAGAGGCAATGCATCCTCTAGCAATTTCTTCGCCCCAGCTATGTTCCACGATAGCAAATGAATACCTTCGGATTCTGCATGGATCACCCTTTCGCTCTTTGGTCAGTTTCTCCTCTTGTCACTTAGCAAGCTGAGAAGCCAATTCCATTGATCCATTGTTGAGGTGGGCTCCCCTACACTATCTACATCTGATCAATATTGAATGATGATATCAGTTCTGATGAGGGAAGCCATTTAGATGTTGAACAACACTGGTCTTACTATAGAACCCAGCGGAGCACCTGTATGCAGGGGTTTTACGGCTGACTGATAGTGGCCAAGCATGACTATTTGATGACAGTCTATTTAAACCAGTCCAGGACAGATGGGAAATGCCACACACTTTGAGGCGATGTAATAGGATCTCATGAGAAATGGTGTCAAAAGCAGCTGACAGATCTAACAGAATCAGTACTGCATTTGTACCCTCAGCCAGGGCAAGTTTTAAAGTCTCCGAAGTATGTAAAAGTGCTGATTCTGTGGAGAGTAGTGGCCTAAAGACTGATTGAGTCAGAAACAGCTTATTAGTGGTTTCAAGAAATGTCACTAGTTGACTGTTGACTATTTTTTCAGTGATTTTGCTGAGGCAGGGTAATTGGGAGATAGGCCGGAGGTTAAAAAGAGCCGTAGGGTCAGATACATTTTTTTTCTGAAGGAGTTTAACTGCTGTCATTTTCCAATCAGGTGGTACTACTGCTAGCGAAAGTGATGAGTTAATTATGCTGTCAATGAATAGGTTGACAGTGTCAATGATGGTGTGGAGAACCTTCGGAGGCCAGGGATCAAAAGGAGATCCTGACTTGCAAGAGAGGATAGCTTGTCTGGATTGTTCCATATCAATCACTTGAAATTAATGCAAGTGGTGTGCCTATTTCTGGGGTTCAGATGCTAGTTCTGTTTGAGGGGGAAGTGTCCCCTTAAAATCAGAGTAATTGTTTTGCATTTTCTGTTTTAAAAAATCAGCTATTTGGTAACATAGAGTCTGTGAGGGTGGGACATCTCGTTCTAGGGATTTAGGGTGCATGAAGGATTTCACAATTTTAAAAATGTTTTTTTGGTCAGAGTCAACTGGCACGAGTAATTCAGTGTAGGATGCTTTCTTTTCTAGTCTAATTGGATGGTGATAGCATTTTAAGGCTTTTTGAACTGGGAAAGTTCTTGCGGTTTATAGTTTCTGCACCAGTGGTGTTATCGAGCTGTCTGCATCGAAGGTGTAGTTCTATCAGTTTTTAAGTGTACCATGGAGATGAGATTTTAGTGCTTGGATTTTTTCCTTTTTAAATTGACTGGGGGGGGGGGCTAGAGCATTATGGAGTGAGGACATCCAGGAGCTAAAATATTGTGAGTCCTTAATAGGATCGCCCGATAAATTGGGTCTAAGGTCTGGTGCTTTATTTTTAATATCAGGCTTGGCTATCAATTTGCTCCATATCCTGACCGTTTTGAGGGTGCCACAGGTACGACCCCGTGTAGTTTTGACAAGTTTGCATTTTATTTAAAACGGGATGAACCAATGATCTGTCCAAGACATAGGTATTGGGGCATTCATTTTTAGGAAACAGTGATTAGAACAGATTCCATCCCGGGTATGTCCAGTATTATGGGTGGAAGAACATGCCAACTGTTCTAGTCCCAGGGTTTCAAGGGTATCTAAGAAATTTCGAACTCCTGGTTCATTCTTGCATTCTAGGTGTATATTAGGATCCCCCAAGAAGGGTGAGATTTGAATAGCGGAGGGTTGAAGGGCCTAAGTAGTCACCCAGTGTGTCTAGAAATTAGGCACTAGGGCTCAGAGAGCGATAGACCAGGGCTCCAGGAAAAGAGGTGGACCCATTGACATGAAGGCAGAGACCTACAATTTCTGCCCCTTTCAGATCCATGATCTCGAAAGTAGAGCATTGGAGCGTATTACGGTAGAGTATTCCAAGCCCTTCTCCCCGTGATTCCAGCCTATCTTGTCTGTGTAAGGTGTATCCCTGAGGGACAGCCTGAGCAATGTCTGGACCACACCACTCAGTCAGTTAGTCAGTCAGAAACCTTTATTCGATTTCAAATGAATCATAAAAGTTCACAAGGAAAACAAACAATCATAAAATAAGACAATATTTTCAAAACAGCATAAAAAATATCTTTCGCAGACAATTAAACACCTAATTACATACTTTTACATTGCGTATTGTTTCCTTATTCTAAAAACAATTGTTTATAAAAACCAAGCACAGAGCTGCAACTGGAAGCATTTGCTAGGGAATGTAAATAATTAAAACCCTCTTTATGGGAGCGGAAACCGTTTTCGTTTAAAATTGGTTTAAGAAACCACGACCTGGGGTCTTTATATAATGTGCAAAATAACATAAGGTGCATATTATTTTGTTGAGCTGTGTTGTTACAAGGACAGGGGTGGTAGCCTCTCTAAGTGAAATATTGTCATTAAAAAATGTGCATTTCCCTGTAAGCTAAAAGACAAATAAAATTATTGCTGTTTTAAGAAAGGGGGTCCAGTCTATCTGTGGGCCTAGATGATCTACTCAGCTCAGATCCAAAAGCTTCTTTTGTAGACATTTTCATGTCTGGCGGTATACACTAAGGCTTATCATAAAAAATCTTCTAATCCTATCTTATAAAAGGTTTGTTTAACATAGCGTAACCAGGGGACCGCCATTGCATTGTCTAAATTCATGCAATCTTTTAAGACAAGTTGAGAGAAGTTAAGTTCCTCTGAGGACCACATTTTCCTCCATAAAAACAGGGATGCCATGTGTATTCTGTCTGTGATATAATCCATACCCACCTCCGAGTGGCAAAATGAGGTAGGGGAGCTAGACGGGATAAATAAGAGTCTCTTCAAAAATGTGTTCTCGATTATTTGAATCTGGGTACTCTTTTGGTATCCCCACACTCCTGCACCATAAGTTGCTCCTGACAGACATTTTGATTTGTACAGGGTTATCAGCTCTGCAACAGGTTTATGACCAAGTTTGGCCGCAAATCGAAACAGCCCCTCAATAACTCTTGAAGTTTGTTGCACCCAAGATACTAAAAGTTGATCCCAATTTAAGTTAGAGTTAAAAACATTACCCAAATAGCTAACATTTTTTACCTTACAATTCACTGTGTATTTTTGTGTTTTCGTTAATTTAGGCCCATATACCATGACAAAGGATGTCTTATAATTCACCTTCAGGTCTAGTGATGTTATATATTCGGTGAAAGCATCCAAACATCCCTGAAGGCTGTTAGCAGTCAAGGCCATCAGGACTGTATCATCAACATACGACAATAAATGTACTTAGGCACTGCTATTTTTGGGAAGTCCAAGTGTGTGTTTAACAGAAACTGCTCCAGCCCGTTTGTATAAACCAAAAATAAAAACGGGGCTAGAATGCGGCCTTGCCGGACCCCCTCTGTCGAGGCGATGGGCTTGGTCTTCTCTCCCCCTGTGCTATAACAGATTGCTACAGAAGTGGAAGCATGTAGTCTGCGGAGGAGAGTGACAAGTTTCCTCAAAGCCCAAATCTTCTATCAGCGCCCACAACTTGCTCCTGCACACTGTGTCGAAGGCACTGGACAAGTCCATGAAAGGCAGGTGGATCGACCCTCCCCTGGCCTTCCTGTACATGCCCATGATCACCGACAAGTTGAGGCATTGTTTAACAGTTCCCATTCCTTTCTTAAACCCATATTGTATATGTGATATTAGCCAAGCATTGTTAGCCCATAACTCCAGGCGTGCCAGAATTACCCTCCCCCTTACCTTACATGTGGCATCTATAAGGGAAATTGGCCTGAAACAGGTTGGATCGTTTCTATTTCCCTTTTTAAATATTGACACTACCACAACTTTCTTCCAAGATTGTGGGGTCTCTCCCATTATGACGGCTCTAAAAACATTTATTAGTACAGGGCACCAAAGTACCGGATTTCTTTTAGAGAGGTCCAAAGGTACCCCGTCTGGGCTTGGGGCTTTAGAGGCAATGCCCTTTCTAAGGGCCTCCTCCACTTCGCCTAAAGTTAGGGATGCACTTAATTGCCTGGCGCATTCCGGATTAAAAAATATATCCAGCTGACTGACCTGTAGACTAATATCATTTGGATTAAAAATCTTCGTAAAATGGGACTCCCAAGCTAAACCCGTTATATTTGATTCACGTTCCTGCTTACATCCGTGAAGAGTGGATGATTAATCACCTCCCAAAAAGACCTAGAATCTCTTAGCATTCCTGCCTTTTCTAAACCTGGCGTATCAATTCTTCTTTTCTGCCCTCTATTGTAGTTTTTGTAAGACCGTCTAGCTTCCTTAATCAAGACCCTATCCCGTGGTACTGTACTTAGTGCTGTTTTTAAAACTCTATTTGCCGTTGAGCACTCCGAATCAAACCATTTATGTTCAGGGCGATTAATTTTCTTTACTGATGTAAGCATATTTTTTGCCACATCTTCACATACAATTTCAAAACTTCCTATAATGGATTCCGGGGGGGGGCTAAATAAGTTAAACAGGTCATCATGTCAGTTAAGTTAGACTTAATTATATTCTCCTCAAATTTGACATGATCCAAAGTATTCCATTTCAACCTTACCCCATGATCACAGTTATATTTTATAGGACAGTCCACAGCCATCCCCTTCGGGTCTTAATTTTTAAAGTGGGTGTTAGAGCATTGTGGTCACTGGCAGGGTGCGGTTCAACCAGGACATTTTCTATAAGATCGGAATATCTTCTGGTAATCCACATCAAATCAATCATACTGGTTCTGCCCCCGCCCTGAAATGTCGGGAAGCATGCCACCGAGCTGTCCACTAAATTGTTCACCATGGATAAGTCATTAACAAGAATGATTGTGTTTAATGCATCCCCCTGAGGAGTATGTTTAAAATGGGCATGCGGAGAACCATCAAGATCAATCAACCCACACACTTCGTTACTGCTTTGCTGACATAGTGTACAGTTGAAATCTCCAACCCAGATAATACATAAAGGGGTGAATTTTAGTGCTATTGTGTCAATTTCCTCTTGTAGGTGATTTATGACCCCGTGCTTTTCTCATCGAAAATGTAGTACCAATTGACTAATAATAAACTTACATCTAACAAATTAAAACACATAATCAGTTGGTACCAAGGTGAATCAGTTACCTTTTCGATTACGATCACCTCATACCTCACTGAGATCAAGTTTACCAATCCCCCCTTGCCCTCCCTGACAATGATGGTTCCGCCAAAACATTATGGGCCAGATGTAGGTAATTTCGATTTACCGACTCTTAAATACCGACTCATACCGAATCGGTATTTAAGAGTCGGTAAATTGGAAGGAGGCAGATGTAGGTAAAAAATTACCGATTCTGTAAGAGTCGGTATTTACCGATTCTTTAAATACCGAATCTGTATTTCCTATTGATTCCTATGGGCCTTGAAGCCCATAGGAATCAAAGGGAAATACAGATTCGGTATTTACAGAATCAGTAAATACCGAATCCTGCAAGGGTGCAGGGGGTGTCACTTTGACACTCTCTAGCACCCGAAGTACAGGCTTGTGTGACATGTGGCACACATACATGCCCTAAGGGCATGTCTGTGTGTCACATTGCACAGGTGTGCATGCACAGATGTGCATGCACACCTGAATTCGGTATTTTACCACCCAATAGGATTGGGTGGTAAAATACCGACTCTTAAGGGCCTGTGGCACTCTTAGGAGTGTGAGCTACATATGGATTTACAGAATCGGTATGTTTACCGAATCGGTAAAATACCGAAGTGGTAAATTTACCGATTTGGTAAATATACAGATTCTGTAAATAACTACCCACCTACATCTCAAAAGCCAAATACCAGTCGGTAACGGCCAAAATCGTCCGTTACCGACCGGTATTTGGCTACCTACATCTGGCCCTTAGTGACAAATATCCATCTATGTTAACGTCCGTTCTACTCCATGTTTCCTGGGTACAAATAATATCAAATGTTTTAATGTACCAAACCCAGACCTCATCTGTTAGCTTTGGGATAATCCCGGCTACATTCCAGGAAAGTAGGCGTAGCTGGTGATAATTTCTTTGAAGATAAGGTGCTTGCATGACTTGTCCATTAGGGCCACTCAGGGTCTGGTCGGATGTAGCGGCTATTAAACCCAAATCTCCCAGACTCTCACTCATATTATGTAGCTGGAATAAAGTGCGTTTATCAAACCCTTGACTCGACTTCAAATGATTTTGCCCAAAATTATCATTAAGTACCATGCCACTCCCTTAGCCAAGTTTCTACAACAAACAGGATGCCAAGATTCCAATCTAGGATCAGATCATGAATGTTTTGGGTATCCTGACATAGGGATCGTGCAGTTATTGGTCCCCTTAAGGTGATTTGGAGGGCCTTGCGACTTTCTTCGACTGTTCAGGTTAAGAATCAAGTACAAGTTTGCAACTCCTACACATAATATGGCCCTTCCAGTTGTCATGATACATGTAATTGTCACAGTTCTGTGAGGCAATATTAAAGCCAAGCAAAAACATCTCTTGTTAATGGCATATCCCGGGTTTAAATTGGGAAGCATTGCTGGCTGCGTCCGGGTGCCGACAGACGCAGATGGGTTTGCCTTTGCCCGGTGGCGGGCACATTTAAAGGTGTGTGCACCATCAACCACTAGACCGCAGACAGAAAAAGATGGCCTCAGTTCCAGTGTAGTTCCAGAATACCACCCCTCCTAGAGGCAGGTCAGAGCTGGAACGCCAGCAAACACATAGAACAGGGCTCTCAACAGGAGAGCGGAAGTGAAAAGGAAAGCTGAGTGCACAAAATAGGACTAGAAAGGTTTGTGCAAATTCAAATTCAAAACACTTTAACACAGATTCTACCGGGATCTAAATAGATTCTAACTGTTGTTTAATTTGCAATCTGGCAGCAGTGATTTAAAAAACAAAGGTCCCCAGTACAAATCCCCCCACCAGTTTAAAAATTAAAATTAAAAGCCTTAAAAAGCATGAAAAAACAAGAAAGAGACAGCATGGTGCCTATCTATGTCCGCCGGGCGCCCACATTGGTGGCCACATTTCAAAGTGTTTGCACCATCAACCACTAGACTGCAGCCTGACAAAGATGGCTGTACTTCCTGTGTAGTTCCAGTATAGGACCACTCCTAGAGGAGTCCCAGAGCTGGAATGCCGGCAAACACGTAGAACGGGGCTCTCAACAGGAGAGCGGAAGTGAAAAGAAAAGCCAAGTGCACAAAAAAGGGACTAGAAAGCTTAGGGCAATCATCATTTTGATAGAATCCATACAACCTCACCCTGAGAGAAAGAGGGGATTCCAGGAGGAAAGCAGTTTGTCAACTTTATCTAGACAACATTCGCTGTAATCAAATCATTTTGTAAGAGGCGAACTAGATGCCCAAATAATTAATTTTGGAAGTATTCCAGTAGAACCCTGTGGCTGTGAAAGAATGACTGAAAGCAAACTTAGAAAGGCATGATTTCAGTTTTATCAGAATTAATCTTGTATCTGGACACCGAGGAAAAGGTAGCAATTTCTTGAAGAAGAGCTGCAACAGACTGTTCAGGAGTGAAAATGAAATGAACTATGTCATCAGGATAAGCTGAAATTTTTAAATGATCACCTCCATATTGAAATCTATTGATGTCAGAGTTATTTCTGATACGGGACAGGAAAGGTTGCAAAGAAATTTTAAAAAGAGGGTGGAGATCGGACATCTCTGACGAATACCATGAAATAATGCAAAATAACTAGGGATATTCCCCTTAAATAAAAATGATGCCTTGGGGGATTGATATAGTAAAGAAATGAATTAAATTAAATGGAGACCAAACACATGTCAGGCTAGGGATTTCAGCAAGAAGGACCAGTCCATGGGATCATGGGCCAGATGTAGGTAAATCCATTTTACCGATTCTAAAATACCGAATTTTACCAAATCGGTATTTCAGAATCGGTAAATGGAATGTAGGAAAAAAATCGGTAATATTTACCGATTCGGTAAAATTCGGTATCGGAGACTCGGTATTTACCGAATCGGTATTTACCGAATCGGTATACCCCATTCATTCCTATGGGCCTTTTTGGCCATAGGATTGAATGGGAAATACTGATTCGGTAAATACCGAATCGGTAAATACCGATTCGGTAACCGAATCGGGGAAAAAAAGTGAAACCTATGAAGGCAGCCAATCAGGTGCAAACACACTCCCCCTCCCTGACAGGAAGTGGCCACCCAGGCAGCTGCAACTAATTAGAAGGTTCTGGAGAGGCAGTCAGAGCTGAGCAGAGTCACAGAGCAGCAGGGAGAGTTTTTTGTAACTTTACAAACTGAAAAATGGCAAGCAGCAGTGAAAGATAAAAGCTAGACAGGAAGAGGAAAATAAAGTTCAGCAGCATGGAGCTGCAGGTACATGTGGAGGAGGTAGTGAGGGTGCACAACAAACTTTTTGGCAGGCAATCCCTCACTGTTGCCGAGTCTGCCAAAAGAAAAATCTGGCTGGCAATTGTTGAGAAAGTGAATGCTGTGGGAGTCACAACCAGGAACACTGAGGACCTTAAAAAAAGATTCTATGACCTCAGGAGCCTTACCAAGAGGAAAATGGCTGAAATCCACAAGCAGGCAGGCCTAACCGGTGGAGGCAGGAACACAGCCCCCCCCCCTGACTGACCTGGAGGAGTTGGTGGCCTCAACCATTGAGGCAGACAGCGTCTGCGGACTGGGAGATGTGGACAGCTCAGCCAGAGGTGCAACAAAAAAAGCTAAGACACATGCGCAGCATGACACCCCATACCAACCTGCTTCCCTTTACCCTTTGTGGACAAGCAACCCCCAGTCCAGTACTGCTAGCACTATACAGGAGCAATGCATTATGGGAAATGTAGTCAACAAATGTAAGACCATGTGTAACAGCGCAGACATCAGCAAGTTAGTGAAATGATTGCAGATAAATGAAAGTGAAATGTGTAAATCATTTATTGTAGTGACAGTGACACAGTAGCACTCAGTTAATATACGCTCATTTATACCTAGGGGCCAAATCACACAGTCGACCCACTGACACAGAAGGGACTGCACCAGAGAGGGAGGAGAGTGAGGAAGCAGGTCCAAGCCAAGTGCAAGTCTTGCAGGAGGAAGGTGACACAACTGGCATGTCCCTGGAAGATGACACTGTACTGACCTCAGAGTTGCTGCACTCCCCACAGCTTTCCCAATCCCCTCACTTGCAATTCTCACCAGAAATGTCACCATCTCTGCTCCAGTCCACTCCTGTAATCCCACCAGCCAGGAGGCGTGTCGTGGCCCCACTATCATCAATGGAGGCAGCAGAGGGTGAGGGGGAGGCTGAAGACACCGTGGATGAGAGTTCGGCAGCACTGCAGTCCACAAATGAGATGGGCCCTTCTCACAGAAGACATCGCAGACTCAGCAGTGCAGGTGGGCGTGGTGAGGGCACTGTGTTCCGTGGGCTGGAGGGGAGCATGGTGCACATTCAAAGAATGCAGGGCAAAGCAATCCAAGCCTGCCAACGCTAACTCAGAGCCCTGAATGTGCACATAGGAGACATAGGAAAGGGCATGAGAGATATAGTGGAGGTGTATAAAGGAGTAGCCCAAACAAATAGGGACATTGCAGCAGGGATACAGCAGATGAGCCAATCAGTAACGCAGCTATGCTCTAAACTTGACAGTGTGTCACACACATCGCGCAGGGATGCCCGTGCCCAGAATATGGCCATCAATCACTTGGCCACTGCCACATCCCTGCTATGCAGGAGAGGCATAAATATGCAGGAGGCATTGACGCAGAATACAACTGAGGTCACCAGGGGCATGGCCAGAATGACCAGTGCTCTAGAGGCAATGTTGATATCTCACACAGCACAGAATCCTGCCCTGGACGTGGCAGCGGGTGAAGACACAAGTAGCCGGAGCAGCATAGCAAGCTCTAATGTGGAGACAGGGAAGAGTACCAGGCACCAAGCTGAGGCTGCAGGGCACGCTGAACAAAGCGAACAACATCCAAGTGGCTCAGGGAAGCGCGGGCGCAAGTGACATTACCGTTCATGGGTGAAGTAACCTGGGACATACAGTCCCCACGTGTATATTCTTTTATGGTGCACTTACGTGCTTAAATGTTGTGGCACCATTAAAATACGTTGGTCCCATACACAACCTGTCTGTGTCTCATTACTTACTCAGAAATAGTTGTGTGTAATCTCCTCACGTCTGTATCTGCCATCACTTGGTGTTGACACTCCAGCAGGTTGTGGTTCAGGTACAGTAACCTCGTCATCATGATCCTCAAAGTCTGACAACTCCACCTCTGTGCCCTTCTTCACGGCAAGGTTGTGCAACATGGCACAGGCAGCAATGATTTTACAGCAGGTGATGGGGGTATACTGCCGGGCACCTTCACTCTTATGCAGGCACCTAAACCTGCTCTTCCATATACCAAAGGTACGCTCCACAATATTTCTTGTGCTCTTGTGGGCCCTGTTATATCTCCTTTGGCTGGGTGTTGAGGGGTTGAGGTACGGGGTGAGGATGAAGGAGCGGAGGGCATATGCACTGTCCCCTAAAAGGAAATGGGAGTACATTACTCACATGCATTCATGTACTTCTTTTTGCAATAGGTGTTAATGGGGTCGAACACTGTCTTACCTAGCAGGTATCCTTCACCAAATTCCCCTGCTGTCAGCCGTGCATAGATACCGCTGTTTTGAAATATGAAGGAGTCGTGGGTACTCCCAGGAAAATTTGCCACAAGGTCAGTGATGGCGCACTTGGCATTGCAGATCACCTGCACATTGATGGTGTGGGTGGACTTTCTATTCCTATATATGTATTCGGTGGCAGCAGGGGAACAAATGGGAATGTGGGTGCCATCAATGCAGCCAATGATATTGGGGAAATGCGCCATCAGATAAAAGTCAGTTTTTGTTTGGAGCAGTTCAGCATGGGTTTCAGGGAAAGTTATATAGTGGTCCATCCTCTGTACCATGGCGTCAAGGAATTTGTTGAAAAAGCGTGACAGGCTGCTCTGGGTCACCCCACCTACCGCAGCAACCACACTCTGGTAACTCCCAGACGCAAGCAGGTGTAGGCTGCACAGCACCTGCAAGTGGGGTGGGATGGCATGCAGCCTTGGGGTAGTGTGCTCCAACAGTGGGTGGAGGTCCCTGATGAGGTCCAAGATGGTGTCTGAGTCCAACCTGTACCTCTGGAGAATCTCTGGCTCTGTGAGCATGAACAAGGTGATCCTCTGTCTGTAGACCTGCTCCAGTCTCAGCCATTCCCTCTCTCCTTCCTCCTGTAGCCGTAGCCGCCTCGCAATGACATAGAATGCCTCCATTGTGAAAAAAGTATTGCATTTTGGGTCCTTTTTTATAGGCTGCACCTGGTTACCACCCGATTTCAATCCATGGTAAATACAGACTCTTAAATACTGAATTTCAAGCAAATTCGGTATTTAAGAGCTTACCTGCATCTCAATATTCAATTTTACCACTTCTTATTTACCGAATCGGTATATTTACCGAATCGGTAAATTCACAGAATCGGTAAAATTACCGATTCGGTAAATTTACCGAATCGCAAACTGTTGCGATTCGGTAAAATTACCGACTCTGTACATTTACCGATTCGGAATGTTTACCGATTCGGTAACTTTACCGATTCGGTAAATTTACCGATTCGGACGATTTTCAGTCCCCTACATCCCAAAAGCACAATACCGGTCAGAAACGGACGAAAATTGGTATTTTCCGCCGTTTCCGACCGGTATTGGGCTATTTACATCTGGCCCCAAATGCTTTCCCAGAATCAACAGAAATTGCTGCCAGAGGATATGAAAGAGAAGGAGCCTTATTTAAAATATTGAACAATAATCTAGAATTACCTAAAGTAAATCTGCCTCCAATAAATCCTGGCTGATCTGTACCAATCATTGAAGGTAGGAAGGGTTCACGGCGTAAAACTAGTAATTTGGCAAAGATTTTATATTCCATGTTGACTAACGAAATAGGCCTGTGGTTTTCAGAAAAATCCGGGTCTTTACCTTCCTTATGGAGAAGGCAAATAGTAGCCTCTTACAAGCAGCCCTAAATGGATCCAGACACATAGAAAAAAAGAAAAATTTCTAATAGCCTAGGGAGAAGAAGATTAAAGAAGGGGAGAAAAATGTAACCATGAAGCCATCAGGACCAGGGGATTTGATCTTCTTAAGAGACTGAGGTTCCTGATTATACTTTTGATTTATTCTTTGCACAATATTATAAATACCTGGCCATATCTTTGGTCCTTACCATTTCTGATATCATTAAAATTATCAATAACTTAAAAGTTAGTTGCCTTTAGGTTTTTTAAGGGATTGTTGCGTTTGCCAGTTGTTGACTCGTTTTTTACTACAGCCCTTTATTCTTTTTCAAGAGTCAGGTATTTTTCCCCCGAATTGAAGCTCGCTAGGTTTACCATTTCAAAAAGGCTCAGGAGGACTCCAGCAGAACTCTCAAACTTTACATCTAGTTCAAATCTGCCATATTTGAATATGGTTTGGTTGAAAAACACGAACTACAGTCCAGAACTATATTGAAGATATAGTTCTGGACTAGGCCCAAGTGTGAGCTCGCGGAAGGGGGAAGGTGTTATTGAGGCTGGAGCTGGTCAAGCCGAGGAAGCGCTAACAGTTTGCTTATCACCATGAGGGGAACGGCTCCTACCTGCACTCCACGCCGCGAGGGGAACGGTTTATTCCCGCAATCCATGCCGTGAGGGGAACGGCTTCTTCGCCAGCAACGCGCCGTGAGGGGAATGGCTGGAAATAGTAATAGCCTATAACTCCCAGCACGCCAAGGGGAGCAACGCAACGCGCGCACCGGTGCTAGCCTACAAAGTGCTCCCAGCCCCACGCATCGCGGGAAGCGCTAACAGTTTGCTTATCGCCGTGAGGGGAACCGCTCCTACCTGCACTCCACGCCGTGAGGGGAACGGCTTCTTCCCGCAATCCACGCCGTGAGAGGAACGGCTTCTTCGCCAGCAAAGCGCCATGAGGGGAACGGCTGGAAACAGTAATAGCCTACAACTCCCAGCAGGCCAAGGGGAGCAACGCAACGCGCGCACCAGCGCTAGCCTACAAAGCGCTCCCGCCCCCACGCATCGCGGGAAGCGCTAATAGTTTGCTTATCGCCGTGAGGGCAACGGCTCCTACCTGCACTCCATGCCGTATGGGGAACGGCTTCTTTCCACAATCCACGCTGTGAGGGGAACGGCTTCTTCGCCAGCAGAGCGCCGTGAGGGGAACGGCTGGAAACAGTAATAGCCTACAACTCCCAGCAGGCCAAGGGGAGCACAGCAACATGCGCACCGGCGCTAGCCTACAAAGCGCTCCCGCCCCCACGCATCGCGGGACAAGCGCGGGCCAAGGGCGGGTCCGTCCCGCTACAGGAAAAGACAGGGCAGGGCCCCCCCTCTAACAACTGGAGGCCAAGACCACACAAGGAAAGCGCAAAGGTCTAAAGGGACTGTGGGGATTGGGGATATCACACGATCTCCCACATTTCTCTTCAGCCATCAGGAGACGATTTCAGCAGTGTGGCATCCACACCACTGAAAGCGCATTCGCTATCTTGTACCACGGGTGAAACCTGGCCTGGCACAGGGACTAGAAGAAGCCGGATCGGACTATTCCCCCTTGCTTTTGACAACACCACTAACGAACAACAAGGTACTGACAAAATTCTGTTTGGCCCTGAGTCATTGTGAATTATTTCACTATTTTACTGCTAGTCCCACTTTCACACGGACTTGTAAGAAAAACGATTTGTGCATATTATCATTTGTAAGTTTTGTTGCTTATGCTAGTATAGCTATTTTAAATGTATTGTTATTCCCTCTTCTTCAAAATTCTCTTTATTAGAAAATGGGGAAAAAGGTTTGCCCAGTAAAAAAACTGCCACCTCTGCAGCATACACCTGCCCAAAAACAAACCTCAATTGACAGGATGTTAGAAAAAGCTTTAGGGGCAGTAGCCTCAGAAATTAAAAGAACGGAGAGGAGGGTATCGATTACACCTAATTTAGCCACTGGTCCATTGATTTTGCCCTCCCCTGATGAAACAGATCAATCAATATTTGAGCAGCCCAACGAGGCACACATAGATGCAGACACTTTAAACAAGGATCCCCAGCCCAACTTTCGCCCCAGGCTAGACAGAAACGCCAAAGCTAAGCCCAGGCCAAAAGCGAAGCCACAAGCAAAGCGTAAAAAAACCCATGCTAATAGTGTAGACCCAGTGAAATCCCTGATCTGTAACTTGGCAGGAGACCATACTCTTCATACTGATGACCAGCCCGGGTGGGTAACATCCCTGGTAGCTAACTTACAGAATCAATTGAGAGCCATCATAAAGGAGGAACTTAGGCCTATATTAGAAAGGCTGGAGGGACTAAATTCAATATCGTTTATAGGAGCTGCCACCAAAAGTAAGTCTCGCCAGGAGAGCCATTCTAGTGGCATTACTACCAATACCCCAATAAGAGGTAAATCCAATACTAACGTGAGCAGAAGAGTTTTACCACCCATAATTAATATAATTCCAGGTGCTCAAATACAGGCGAGGCCCACCATGGAAAAAGGGGCGGGGAATCTTATTATAAACCAAGTCAAGGGAAATACGGCACAACAAATATTAACAGGTAGCGCTGGAGAAGCAGAAAAGATGGGGGGAAAGGCCAACTTGAATCAGGCCCCTTGCTCGAACAAATTGATCAATTGACCAACCCTCCAACTATAAATCTCCTGCTGGCCGCAACCCCGTAAGTGGTGATCCTGGCTGGGGTACCGGTGCTAAGAAAGGGACAGCCAGAATCTCACCAAGAGTTAAAAAACAAAAGCATACATTGGTTGACTAACCATAGCGACTTCTGTTACGAAAACTCAGAAGATATTTTATCAATTAGAAGGGTGGGTTGGATAGGCCAACGTCACAAAGACATACAAGGAAATTGTATTGTAATTAATTTTAGAAAACCTGCTGTCACCGAAAGGATTTTAAAATCTGTCTCGGCTATTAATCCGGGCAGTCATATTCCACTCCCTTTGGACTTTTTTTACCCTCCCAGGGCATCACTTAGGCAAGATTATGGCAACCAAACAAGATGGAGATCTGCTAGCACTAATCTCCTCTCGTTTAATCTCGGCCAAAATTGGAGAAATCAGCACATTTTTAATATACCCATTGGTAATAGGTTTAGCCCCCTTGAGGGGGTTGATTGACTGTTGGCAGGCTCAGTAGCAATACAGGAGGCAAAACTAGCAAATCCAGACACTTTAGAAAATGGGGGGTGTTCTTCTGAGTCCCATTCCCCTAGGCAGGTTTACCTGGATGGAGAGTACTTGAGCGGTTCCCGATCCAGTAATCCTTTGGGGGAGGGGTGCGTAGCGTTAGCTGGCCTCCCCTGTCTCCCAACTGCCAATAGCTTAGAGAGGGTAAATGTGCATTCGGCCCTAACAGTAGGATCTAAGGATTGCCATTCCAATGTTAATACAAAATTAGCCAGTGAAGAAATTACAAAAATCCTTTCTTGGAATGTAGCAGGCATTAATAGTAAACTAGATGACCCGGAGTGGAGATCATTCTGTGCAGAGCACGATATATGCATGCTTCAGGAAACGTGGGCAAGAGGGGAAGTCTCAGTGCAGGGGTTTGCTTCTTTTTACACCCCGGCAACCTCAGTGGGTGTGGGAAGACCCTCAGGGGGATTAGTGATATGGGTGGGTGCACACCTTGATGTATGGCAGTCCAACTCGACACATGCTCGAGAGACATACTTTGTGTACAGCTGCACTTTTCTCAGCTTAATCTCATTACACTAATCAATGTTTATTCAAGACCTACACCAAGAGGGAAGGAGTCTGCTACCCTTGAGGAGCTTGACTCAGTTCTATCTAGCACCCCAGCGAAAAACATGGTTATATTAGGAGGAGATTTTAACTGTCAGTTTGAGCCCTTAGAGGGCTTAAACTGTGATAATATCCCCGAGGAGGACTCCCTCCTACAAATTCCGGAATCTGGCTGCCCACCGGTGACCAAATGGACACCTTTGGCAATCCAAATGAATTGCCTAACTTTAAATCACTCACTGAGAGCATGCAATGGTAGATCACCCTTCGATACATCAACTGCCTCTACATTCCATAGCAAAAATAGAGGCTTCATACTGGACTACATCCTGTTAAATATTAATAACTGGGACAGGATGCTTGAATTCAGAATTCTTCCCCGTATTGACAGCGACCATGATGCATTAGTACTTGACCTTCAGCCAGTTACCCCAAATCCACTAAACAGTGCTGATTCCTTTGAAGATCAGGGGACAACATTATCAAACTGTAGGAGGAGAGTACTTTGGGTTAATTTTATCAAATCCGAGGAAAACATGAGCATTCTTTATGATGCTCTTTTGCCGGTGTTTTCAGAAGCCTCTACCCTATATAATTCAAATAGGGACCTTATGGACAAAGAGGCAATGGGGGCTTAATCTTGAAAAATTAAAGAAAATTGTACTAGACTTCTTTTTCCCTACTAAACAAAAAATAACCGGTAGACCAGTGCCCCACCCATGGTATGACTCATCTTGCCGGAAAGCAAAAAGTGCATTGCTTGCCTCAATTAAAATAAGGGATCGCCCTCAAATTAACACCTTGAGAAGGGCCTATAAAGAAGCAGTAAAGAGAGCTAAACATGGGTGGGAACTGGAAAACTGGGATTTACTTAAAACTTCTCTCGGGAAAAGAGACATGCGTACCTTCTGGGGAATTGTAAATTCAGGGTCATCGATACCCAGAAGAGCACTAGGATCATCCCTAGGAGAAGATGTTTAGCGGGAACACTTTGAATCCCTGTACAAAGAAAAAGAGTATCTAGGGTTGCCACCCGGCAAGCGGCCTTGGGATAAAACCCCTGGTCCGACAATAACTTTAAAGGAAATAAAGGCTGCCATAGAGAAAATAGCCCCAAGTAAAGCCCCTGGTCTGGATAAGATCCCTGGGGATCTTTTCAGAAGCGAACCAGACATCTGGGCCCCGTATCTGTGGGTTCTCTTCAATGCTATTCTAATGGGCATGATGATCCCGCTAAGCTGGGTAGGCGCAGAAATAATACCCATTTTTAACAAGGGTTCACCCTTAGTGCCTAGCAATTACAGACCAATCAGTCTAATAGACATCCCGCAAAAGATTTTTGCACGAGTCTTACTGCTCAGATTACAGTCCTGGATAGATGAGGAGAATATCCTCTCACCACTCCAGGCAGGGTTCAGGGAAAAACTGTCTACCCTGGATCATGTATTAAGACTACAACTGCTCCACTGGAAGACTGTTTTCTTGGAGGGGGGTAGTTTGTATCTGATATTTGTTGATCTGAGGTCAGCTTTTTACTTGGTGCCAAGGGCAAAATTATGGTCCGTTTTACTTGAGCTGGGGGCCCCAGCGTACCTTATACACCTTATTCGATGCTTGCATGAGAACACCTTTGCACAAATAAGATTTGGAAGGGATGGAAACCTATCGGCTCCCATACCAATCAAACGTGGTGTACGCCAGGGCTGCGTACTTTCCCCTACACTTTTCAGCATGTATATAAATGGCCTTATAAATGTATTGTCGCAGGTAAAAAGATTTAGATGCCCCCAAACTAGCTACCCGAAAGATCTCAGCTATGATGTTTGCTGACGATACACTCTTGGTGTCTAAATCTCCCATGGGGATCCAATGGGTGTTGGACAAATGTCAGATGTTCTGTGAGGAAAGGGGGCTTGAGATCAACCTCCAGAAAACGAAGTTTATGGTTTTTAATAAACCGAAGAGTACTCGTCCAAACCCTCTATTAAACAACGAACCCCTTGAAAGAGTAACATCGTTTATGTATCTAGGCATTACAATCACTGAGACCATGGATTGGGGAGCACATATAGGGAAATCCACACTAAAACTTGCCCAGTCAACAGGGGGATTACTGAAGGTTTTTAATAACTCAGATAGGAGTGCTGTTAGCCAGGCATTGGAAATTTACAAGGTACAAACTTGTGGGGGTGCTCTGTATGGTGCAGAATTCTGGGGCTACTGTAGACCCAAACCCCTATTGCAGATTGAGAACCAGTATATCAGGAATCTTTTTAGATTGCCACGTAGCACTCCTCTGGTTCCGCTTCGCCTAGACTTGGGTCTGATGGAGCTGGAGGCAGTCCTATGTCTTAAGCCCCTCCTATACTGGCGGCGCTTATGGTCGACTCCCGAACTCCTTATTTACAGAGAGGAATTATCCAAAGTTTTAGAGATCAGAGGTGCTGCTAGGCTTCCCTGGTTTTCCCATGTCAAACAGTTACTAATTGACATGGGTCTGGGGGAATGTTGGTTTGATCGGGAAACATTCTTTACAACGCAACTTTTACCACGCAGTGCCTTTACGACGCAACTTTTACAATGCAAACCATTACAACGTATTGCGCTGGGGGGCGCTCTAGGATAGGGAATAGATTTAATTTACTATCCAACACCTTCCCTACTATCCACGGGGACTGGAGTTGGAATAGTAAATTAAACTATTCACTATCCAGCGCCCCAAAGCACTATGAGTTGTAAAGGTATTCGTTGTAAATACCGCGTTGTAAAGGCATGCGTGGTAAAAGCATGCGTTGCAATGTCATACATCCGTTTGATCCAGAGGTAGCATGCCCCCAATTCTCAAAAAAACAAATAAAGATTATGTATGAGAACTACAGAATGGCACTGCTTCATTCTAATTCTAACATAGGAAAATCAACCCTAACTTTTATGGAAATAAAGGAATAATTCTGTTTTTGAGAAGGTGTTCGACTTTATTAAACCGCCAACTGCTAGAAAACTCTTTCTGCAAATCAGATATGGGGTCTTGCCCCTGCGCTGCCTGACCTCTAAGTGGAAACCCAAAAATGAAGCCAGGTGCACTGCATGCAACCATCGCGATGAAACCGAGCTCCACGTCTTCTTTGGTTGCCCAGGATATAGTAAAATGAGAAAAAGATGGCTTGCACAGATTTGGAGAAATGTAGGTAGTAGACGTTGTATTGAAGTATTCAGGGTACTGAAATACGATCTCAGTATCCCATTTGTCTACTCTGTGGCAGGATTCCTGTTTTCCATGTGGTGTACCAGAAGGGCCCTTCTTAAAATCTTGATTGTGCCTATAGTTAACAACTAATTAATGAAATATTCAAACTTTTACAATACTACACACAAATCAATTCCAGCATTCTTGCTCCCCTTTTTTTTAGTAATGTTTTAGCTTGACCAACTTGAATTTCTAGGGAAAAATGTATGCTAATGCACTATGCACTTTACATGTAATTCTCTTGGTGACTATGTGATAATATGTTGTGCTATAATGCCATCCTTCCTCTCCTCTTTCTCTCCTTTAAAAAAAAAAAACATATTTATAGGGAAAAAGTGAAGGGATGAAGTTTTTATGTATTTATATAATGTTTTTTACCCTTTTTAACTATTGTAAATATTATGAGATTATATTTGTTTTTTTAGATGTATCGTGAATTATGCCCTTTCTGGGCCACGTTGGCCGTAATAAAGTTACTTTGACTTGACTTGACTTGATATTGAAGAAAAAATGATCCTCAGTGAAGACAAAGCCAGTTTCAATGTTTTCCACTGTACAGAATCTGTTACTACAGTAATTTTGGATGATCATTCTACTATGTCTGATGGAAATGGTGTCAGGGAAGTGGGTCAGGGTCACTAACTTGGTGGCGACCCGTAACCAAATGTCCTGCTTCAAAAACTGGTTGAATGTAAAGTGAAAGATATAGTACTCACTTGGTTTGAATACTTCCGTTCTTGAAGAAATCATGCAATTAATTTAGTACCTTCACTTCTAATTGCAATCGTCACACTTTTGCTGTTCTAAAGGCAGCAGAATTATTACCACTGCTTTTTAATGTCTGCATTTATTCTTTGAAGATCACACTTAAATCTCAGAGCATCCCATTTTGCTTATGAGGCTGACTTCCTGATCATTATTAATATAACTTCTTCCACACCCACAGAAAGAGGGATGAATGCTTCCCAGCTTTTTAGAACATTGATAGTTAGATGTGTGTCAACCCCTTAAAAAGAAATTCCACTAGCACAAAAATATTTCCTGTTGGCACAGCTTACACCTCTTGGTGTAATGGAAATCTAACCACAGACTCTGTTCCTCTGCCCAATCACTTCTCTCAAGTTTAAAAATTTGGCAATCGTGATGTACCTTTGGTCTACTTTCAGGAGTGATAAGCAAAGGCCTCTACCACCTACATTTTCTTGAGAACATGTTTGGGTTCTTAGGTTGTTCCCCAAACAAACAGGCACTTTTGGCAGTGGTTATGTGCCTCAGCAATTCTACTAATTCTGCTCCCAGTAAGTGTGTAATTAATCTTGATCCAAATTCTAAATTCTTCAAAATGGCACAGTGGATGCTCTTTGTTGCCCTTTCAGGTGAGTGGGGCCTATCAATAGAGTCTGTGTTGTGGATACTGATTAAAGAGCTTATACTACTTTAGTCTCTCTGCTGATTCACAAATCTTTTTATGGTCTGACATCAAACTTTTCTCGGTAATGGTTCAAAAGGTATATTCCTAAAAACCCCTGAGATCTGGAAACCTTGTCCCAAAATGTAGAGGTTTTACATGAGATGGTTGTGCTTTTTCATTTTAGTGCATTGTATTCTAAGGTAATTAAATGCTATTCTGTTTCCAGTTGGGTTCACTAAGCTTAGTTTAGGTATACTTCTAGTTAAATAGCCCTCTCAGCACTATAAGATGTTTTGCACAGTAAGAACACTGTACATATGTATTTAGCATATAATAATGTAACAGTAAGGAAGACAACATTGATCCATTTCCTGATCTAGATTTCACTTTTATTCAATTTAAGGGCACACTATAATTTTTACAGAATTCTGCTGTTTAGAGTTTGTCAGGCGGGTTATTGGGTCAAAACTTGATAAGAATCGCATGAGGCTACAATGCATTTGTAAATTGGCCTGTTGTCATATTGTAACAGAAAATAGGCCCGGGCACCCTTCAGTGAATTAAAAGGCTAAAAGAAAGTTGTCCATGTTTGAAAGTAGTTTTGAACTTGCAAAGACATGCTGTACAAGTGTTTTGCAAAGTAAAGAAGAATGCATGGATCTGAACATGCTGAGGGCAATGTTTGTTTTAATATCAGCAAAATCAACAGTAAAAACCGGCCCAGCAGACTGTAAGAAAGCCCTGCAAATTGTCACAAAACAGGTCCACACATTGATCTGTTACACCAGCTCGTCAGGCACTGTCAAATTGATATATAAGTTGCAATATAGGCCAGTGCAACCCTGACGGCAGATGGGCTTGGGCAATTCTGTCTGCTAAATTCCAAACAGCACCCTCACTTTATATAGTTCAATTAAATGTTTGCAAAGTTTATTTGTGACATAAGCTACAATACAATACAATTTACGATAAACCCAAATGCATGCTAAATTAGTATTAAACAATGTACATTCCTTTTGCTTACGAGGTCTACATCTGTTCCACACACTTGCTGATACTATTAAACTTGATTCGTTTTACTCCCTAATTAATTGTGTTCCTAATGCGCTCGGAGACGCTCAGGCAGACATAAGTACAGAGCACCCTCACGAGTTTCTTTGTTAACAGCAATCTGTCTCTCATTTATCAGGCTGATAACATCTCCCAAAAAATGCCATTATTCTCTCCATACGAAGCCCTCGGGTTATATATAAATATGCTCGTTTTTTTTTTTTTTTTTTTTTTTTATAGAAAACTAATAGCTTTTTTTTTATAGAAAACTAATAGCTCAAATATCTACCATGGAGTGTTAATTTAATTTCTCCGAGAATTCCATCCGCAAATGGAAGTGCGCTGACTTGGAGGAAACATGTTTTTTTCTTTCACCTGCTTAGCATGTTGATGATTAGCTACTGGAACGCTATTACTTCCGTTTGAGTGCAAAAGGCCAATAAATCTCTAGTTTTGTACCTCCAACTAGCACGCCTCCTTTTGTTGAAGTCTGTGCTAATGCATGTAAAGTTTGTTTCTTTGTGGATTTGCGTAACCTGTTTTATAAACTCCCTCTAATCCTGCCTGCAGCTACTTTAAAATTCTCATCCTTCCGTAGCTATTTCAATCTACATCATGAAGTAATTCATTGCGCAGCAGCAATTTCCTTGGGTCACTGCCGCTAGAGTACATCTTGTTTTCTACTGAATCACATTAATGCTACAGCTATGATTTTTATAACATTACTCCAGATTAACAATATTAGATGCTGCGCCTGGCTTAAAGTACTATAAAGTCCATTTAAGTGAATGTATTTTCAGAAGGTTAGCTCTTAGCGATGACATTTCCCTGCTTGTCCAACCGACGTACGATATTATTGGACGTAATGTATTTTCTGTATAAAGGTAGATGGAGAAAGCGCTGCAAGAAACCTGCAGCATTCATACTCCAAGGCCCATAAGTACTATTATATTTTCCCGTAAAAACAGAATGGGATAACCTCTTTGATAAGGAGGCCCCTAAATCACTCAATTAAATGAAAAGCGGCATTTTCATATGTAACACATGGAAAATATGCTCTGTCTAAAAGAGGCATTTTTTCTTAATTTCACTGAGATAAAAAAATGCAAATGCTGACAGGACTCTTTGAGCTCGGATTAGTTAAATCTGGTGAACCACACCTGAAAACAAGTGCAGTCACTTCTTCTTATCCCCCCTGCTCCATCTGCATGCATTAATGGGCCAGCCCAGCAAAAGACTAGGAATTACACCTCTACCCCTTAGTAAAAGGGAAGTAATAGATGCCCATTTGGGTAAGGCCGCTTAGGCTTCAATGGGCTGCTGGCTACATCTGAACAGCACAGACACAGCCAAAATCAGCCACTCTTTCCAGAAAAGCCACCCCCAGTTGTAACTCAGATACTGGTCCATCGCACATTCCCCAAGTGCCCGCATAACCGATCCGCCGGTGAATATATTAGCGAACAACCCTGTTAGAAATAGGATTTCAGGTTGGCTAAGGCTTGCGCCAAAGCCAGACAGAAACCACCACTCTAGTCAGGGCAAGGGAGTTACACGCTGAAGATAACCCCTGCTCACCCCCTTGGTAGCTTGGCACGAGCAGTCAGGCTTATCCCAGAGGCAATGTGTAAAGCGTTTGCGCAACTCACACACAGCAACAACATACTAGGCACACCACAAAAGGAACTCCACACAAGGTTATATGTAAAAATAGCCTTTGTATTATCATAAACCCATTAAAATGGTAATCACACAATATACACTGTGCCAACTGGCACTAGGCAATATTTACAGAGGATTGCATACACATGACAGGGCTAATTGGGCCACTCTCAGAACAATCACAAAGTAAAAATAGGAAATGTAGAACCAATAATAAACGTATAACACAACCAGTAATTACTGCCAAACACTGTACTCAACATTATCCTGCAACATAAATCATAGTATGAAATCAGCATAACATTAGGCGTGAAATACATTATGCGCCAACTTCATAAGCCTAAATATTTTAGACCATACCCTCCTAATTACAAATCACATTAGAGGCATAAATCACGGTAGAGAATAACCACCCAAGCATAAACCACAGTATGCAAATAACCTCATAAACATAAACTACATTAGAGGCATAAATCACGGTGCATAAATCACAGTACATAAATCATATTTCCTGTGCACCACATAAATCACATTAGGGCCTGGCGCCCTATCAACCTAACAGTCTCCCTGGCCAACTGGCCTTCTCAGAGGGCTCAAATCCCCTATGTCCATAGTGTCAGGGTGGCTGCCAATGCAGCAACACCAACAGTGCGCAATTGCGCTGGGGCAGAGGAGTGTTTCTCACTCCTGTCTCACCCAAAAAGAAATGATCGTCTAAACGTTGCAGCTGCTGCTAATTGCCGTGCATCAGTGAAAATCAAACGTGGGCATGGGCACTCACTGTGCCCTCTGGGTGGATCCCACTGGGACTCTGTAAGACAAATCTGAGCAAAATGTGCAGCTTCCCGCTCTGGTGCGGTGCAGCTGGGAATGAGGAAAAGGCCTGGCACCATTGTGCCTTGCCAGCCCCCACTGGGGCTCTCTGAACAAAACTACCCCCATCGTTGCAGCTGCCGTTACATCGGTGCAGCTGTGCAGAAACAAATGGCATGGTGCTATGGAGCCCCTCTCTGGGGCTCTATTAACCAAAATTATCCCCAATGTTGGAGCGGCCCGCAACGGCGGGACCGCTCATGCACCAACACTGTGCACAGCTGTGGCAAGAAAATGTGCTTTGGAGCCCTGCTCTGGGGCTTCTGAAATCAATTTGCTTTCCTCTCCGATGTCGGAGCAGCCCGCTCTCCTGCAGGTCCGCTCTGTAAACAAGGCACCAACAAAAGGGAAGCCCTAACTCACCAGGCTCTCTGGTGCCATTTTTCTGGGATGATCGCTGGGGCTGCCGCCTGGCGTCTACTTCACGTGGGGCTCTCCCTTCGCCACGGGAGCCCAGCTGGCCTGCCTCAGCACTTCTTCCTCCTTTTCGGTTCGCCAGTGCGGGGTGGGCACCCACCTGGCTTCTGCTACACGCTGGGCTCTCCCTTCACCACGGGAGCCCAGCTGGCCTGCCTCAACACTTCTCCTCTTTTCCGAAGGCATGCAACAGGCCCTGCCCACAACCAGGCAGCTTGCCTGGCTTTCGGGTCTTGGTGATAGCGGCCCGGAGAGGATTTCTTCGGTGGCTCGGGCCGCTGCAGTGATTTCACCAAGATGCGGGGTGAGCACACGCAAAAATAAAAGCATAAGTGGGGTGTGCACCCGCCATTCTCAAATAGCCATCAAGGGGGTAGGCTCCCGCTAAGCAGGCAAAATGTGATGTGGGCTCCTGCTACCCTCCCCTCCATTAGGGGGAATCCCCATGTTGGTATTCCCTCGGCAAAGATCACAGCTCAGCGCTGCGGAGACCTTGTGCTGCTTTTTTTGGGAAAATGAGAATATAGTGCTCCCCAGGCGCTAGGAGCCCTTAAGTCCCTGGAAAATTAAAAGAACAGTGCTCACAGGGCACAAGGGGTCCCAAAAAGTCCTTAGAGGCCAAGGGGGCAAGGCTGAGCCCAGGGAGGCAAGCCCTCATGGTAGTTCCTTCTGGGCCCCGGTGGCAGCACACCCCAGCAGGTTCAGGAGCAGCACATCACACACCAAAAAACATGGGGTCACAGCCCCTACATTAATACCACTTCCTTCCTTTGCCTGCAGTTTAGGGGTTGGGAGAACCAGATGCAACTGGTTCAGGGGTATTTGGAGCACTTTGTTTTCTAAGCTCCTCCTCCTCTTTGTCAGGTGGGGTGTAGGTGATCAGAAACACCACAGGGGGCGGAGCCAGCATTGTCCAGGCTAGGCACAGACCTATTCAGGGTCAGGGGATTAGTCTTCCCACTACTCCCGATGAAGATGTTCCATTCCGCCTAGTGTTGACTTACCCTGCCCATCCTGGAGCCAGACACACATATCCCAGCCCCTGTCCCTCACAAGCCAGACATGCAATTCACATCAGGCAGGCAGACACATAGCACACACAAATGCCAACTTCTAAAAGTGGTATTTCCCAAATAGTCATAATAAATCTGCACACATCATTGCACAACATTTATTATTACATTTCCAAATATACTAAACTCAACCACGCTGCTCCTCTCATATCAGGAATTACCACTGACACACTGACCAGGGAATTCCCAATGCATTCCTATGGGAGGGCAGGCCAATCTTACCAACTGTATCACAGAGAGAGCATGCACTTTACACTGGACAGCAGTGCTAAAGTGCCCAGAGGCCTAAAACCACCAACACCATGTCAGAAATAAGGCGGGGAGAAAGGCAAAAAGTTTACGGATGACCCTGCAAAAAGGGCAAAGTCCAGCTAACCCCTTATGTATGTTTTTTAAAGAGGAATAATGCAACTTAAGATGTTAGTGTTTACTCTTTATTGAGTAAAGAGCAGGAAACCCCCAACAGCCGTCCTCCTTGAGCAACAGCAGCCTCTCTCTCCTGGATTCCAACAAACTGCCTGTGGTTGCCAGGAGCCGGTCGTCAGGAAGACAGAACATGACATCGGCTTCAAAGATTATAACATATCCTCCTTCTTAAATAAATAACAAATAAATAAATAATTAATGCAACTTAACAACATGTAAACAATATCATAGTAAAAGAATCTCCTTGATGTATATTCGTAAACAACCATAGTATAAGAGACTCCTTGATATATATGCGTAAGAGCCTCGAATAATATGTACATGCACTAATTAATTGCAGACATAGTCTTGAAACTTCCTAGGTGGTATTCTAGCTCGAGCACTGAGTTCTCTACTGGGAAAATCATAGCATTCTCTTCCATCTTCTGATTTATACTTTGACCACTCACGAACTTCTAACTCGTTGCACTTGGCTTCGCGACTGGTATTCCGCCACTTACCATCAAAAAGTTTCAAAAAATCTCCTTTGATCAATAAGATCTTCCTTGGTTCTGACAACTTAGAACTGCCTTTACAATGAGCAGATCCTATGCATACTCTTACAAACATTCCTAATTCAAACATCCTGGTTTTTTAACAAGTCTGTCACTGTGCCTTTGCTCATACGCTTTTTGATATTGTTCAGTTTTGCCCTCATTGCATTTTCATTTATAACTTTCTTACCACTTCTTCCCATCCATGCAGGTACAACTATGGAACAAGGAACTCTTCCCTTAAGTAAATAAAAAGGTGTTTCACCTGTTGCAGATGTGGGGTAGTCTTGTAATTCCACAACATCTTCTTTACTAGACTTTTCCAACATTCCTTGTTATGCACTGCCATCTGGATGCATTCACCCCACTTTTTAAGAAACTCACTAAATTCTTTTGACACAAATTGAGGTCCATTATGAGACAAATGTTCTGCAGGACATCCTTCTCTGCGGAATAGCTCTTCACAAAAATCTATCACTCTTCTAGTTTTCACCTCACCCACAAAAGTTACCTCTGGCCATTTCGAGAAATAATCCATCAACACAATCTCAAACTTATTTCCCACACCTAATATTTCAAAAGGACCACACATATTGATAGCTAATCTTTCCCATGCTTACATTGGCCATTTGACATGATGAATAGGAGTTTCCTGATTCACATGAGCTTTATCACTCCATGAACATTCCAGATATTCTCTCACAAATCTCTCAATTTGCCTGTCCATGCCAGGCCACCAGAAATCATCTCTTGCTTTCCTTTTCATAGCAGTCATGCCACCATGGCCCTCATGTAATAATTCTATCAATCTAGATCTCATGGAAACAGGCAATACTAATTTGTCCTTCCGCCTTAAAATGCCTTTCACCACCGATAATTCACACCAAACTTCTTTATATTGCAACATATCGTCATGAAGTTTCCATCCTTCACTCATTGGTAAACAATCCATAACTCTTTTCATTATAACGTAATCTGCACTGGCCTGTTTCCATTCAGGTTCTTCAATGGCTTGACAAATATCAACTAATTCACTCACTACCCAGTCATCATCTGCTACATCAAATTCATCATCTTCTGCCTTTATTACTGGAAGACGTGATAGACGATCAGTGTTTATATTCCTCATACCTGACACATATTTCACAATAAAATTGAACTCCTGCAAATGATAAATCTATTTTGCAATGCGAGGTGTGGCCATACCTGCACCTGCAGTAGAAAATATATCAATCAAGGGTTTGTGATCTGTGTGTAGTTCAAAATTGGTACCCCACACAAATGTATGAACATGTTGTACTCTCCACTAACACACCAATGCCTCTTTTTCTATAGTAGAGTATGTGCATTCAGCTCCCTTGAGTGTGCGTGATGCGAAAGCCACCACTCTTTCCTTCCCATCATGTATCTGCATTAATACTGCACTCAAACCACATCCGCTAGCATCAGTTACTATAATGCACTTATCCATTTGGATTAAATAGTTTTAAAGCAGTAGCTTTAGAAATAGCTTCTTTCACTTCATCAAAAGCACGTTGACAGTCATCAGACCAAACAAAAGTTGCATTCTTTTTCATTATCTCACGTAAAGGAAAAACACAATTAGAAAAATTAAAAATAAACCTCGGATAATACTCAGCCAGTTCAAGAAATGACCTTACCTGATCCTTGTCCTTAGGAATAGGGTCTTTTTCTAAGTCTTCTACTAGCTTGAGTTTAGGTTTAATTCCTTCTTGAGTTAATGTGTGACCTAATTAATCCACTTCTGTTTGACAAAATTTACACTTCTGTAGATTTATGGTTAGACCAGCCTCCTCCATTTTGTTAAGTACAATTTGTAACAATTTGTCATGCTCAAGTTTGTTTTTACCCCACACCAAAACATCATCTTGAAAGACAAGCACATTGGGAATATCCTTCAAAACTGTTTTGCATCACCCTGTGAAAAACTGCCGAAGCAGAAGGCAGTCCAAAGGGCATTCTAACAAATTGAAATGCACCTTCAGGAGTTATGAGTTCAAGATGTCAAGTGTTTAGAATCTGGTTGCAGCAGAATCTGATGATACACACTTGACAAATCCAAGGTGGAGAAAAACTTACCATTGTCTACACTAGCCAACATTTCATTAATGTGAGACAAAGAATAACGGTCTACCCATATACAGTCATTGAAATCTCTTAAGTCAACACACATGCAGATACAACCGTTGGGTTTGAGTGCGAAAACAATCGGACTTAACCATTCTGATGCCTCTAGTGGTTCGATGATGCCATCTTTGCATAACCTGTTCAAATCTTTTTTAAGTGGTCTTCTCAACGCTAAAGGTACATTTCACACCTTGTGTACCTTAGGAGTAATTCCCTTCTTGAGAATTATATGATGTTTGAATTTCTTCAAACAATCTAAATCTTTAAAAAAAAGATTAGGGAACTTACATAACCACTCATTATTATCACCTTGTGATTCTGTAAGAAGCACTTGTGAAGGGTGGTTAGGATTTAGTATCATATTTAAAGTTTTTTTCTCACTCCATCCTAGTAAAGATTTGCCTTTCTCTACAACATATATCTTGGCCACAGTTTCCCTATCTAGAAACTTAATTGTTGTAGAAAAGTAACCAATCATAGATAATTTCTGTCCACATGCCCTACAGGATTCACGTCAGCAACTTGTAATTCCTTGGACCCTGTATTTATCCAATTATTTCTATCAATCAATGTAAACAGGGAACATGAATCAGCCCACATTGGTATGGTTGTGTTATCTATACTTATGTTGCACTTTGGTGGATTGTATGCTTCGGTTCTTTTCCCAGACATGACATTTACTTCATCCATTACCATAACTTTGATGTCACTGTCACCAGATTTATTTTCTGCATCCTCATCAATCACATTTATAACAGGTTTAGAACGAGACATACCAATAGCTTTGCAAACTCTAGAAAAATGACACATTCTTTTGCATTTATAACATCTACTCTTCAACGCAGGACAATGAACAGCATCAGCTGAGTGTCTATTGCTACCACACCTGTAACACAAATTGGATTCAACAGCAGATTGAACTTGTGTTAACTCTTTAACATATAATGACATATTTTCTAAACGTTTAGCAATTTCAATGGATTTGTCTAAGGTGGGGTCTATTAAATCTAATAACTTCTCTTGCACTTTCTTGTTATTAGTAGCATTTATCAACTGGTCTCTAATGATCTAATTTCTAAGATCTCTAAAGTTGCATATGATAGCTAATCTTCTTAAAGCTGAAGCATATTGTTCAATCTTCTCTCCTTGTAATTGCTTGCGAGAAAAAAACTTGTGTCTTTCCACAACAGTACTCAGCTTCTTACCATAGTTCTCCTCCAACATTGCCAAGGATAATTTCTATACATCATCATCATCATCAGATCCATCAGCATTCCTTTCGCCAACTGCAGGTTTAGGAAGAGTTTTTAATACTATTCTACCCTCACACCCAAATGATGTTTCAAAATTGCCAATTTCCTTCTGGCAATATATACATCACCTCCAATTGCCTCTAAGTATGTTGAAAATGATTCCTTCCAGTCTTCTCAGTCCATACATGTGGAACCAGGTTCTTGCAAGAACGTGGGAGGAGGAACAATAACCTGGTTGGACATAGTTTATTCTTTTGTTAATAAGTAGCACTAAGAGTACTTTAAACTAATTCTAAAAACAGGAAAATACTAACACTATTGAAATGCCTTTCAGTATTGACGTATCATGCAATTGTCCTGAGGAATTAATCAGAGATTTACCGTGTGATAACAGGCGGTGTGCCTATCACCAGTGAGCACTGAGCACTTCTGCACGATGTCTGTGGTAACAGGCGGTGTGCCTATCACCGTGAACACTTCTGAAGGATGTCCGTGGTAATTTAGATTGTGCTACCTAACCATTAGGTTAATAACAAACTCTGCACAATCTCCTCAAACAACAGCACTGGTGAATGACCGGCTCTGCACCGATTCCTCACGTAATGGCACAGCATTAACTGATTACTGATCATGCCGTCTCCACACAACATGGCACACTATTCCACGTAAGTGGACTCCTGGAGGACTTCCTAGAAGATGGTGGCACGTTCAGCGTGACCCAAGAAACGTGAGGTCACGCAACGTCAACCACGTAAGCTTCGCGAGCCACGGAAAATATGAACTCTGATGTAGGAACAGCTCGAGAACAAAGCAGTTCACGAGATGCATGTAATGGTTCAAATGAGCTCTTGCTTGTTGGTGCGCACGTCGTCTTCAACTCAAAACCGTTGAAAGTAAGTTTTGTTACTTACAATGCTTAAGTAAAATTGCTGTCTTCCAAATACAATACGCCACTGCTGGGGGTCTTCAGTAAGTAGGGGAGCAATACTCGGCAATTCAGTCACTATCACAAATCCAATAAAGATTTTTAGAATATTTTTTCCTAGAATCCAATAAGATAAAATCTTCTACACCTTCCTCTTCTTCATGGGGTAGATCACATTCTGGTCGCCATTTTTAAAGAGGAATAATGCAACTTAAGATGTTGGTATTTAGTCTTTATTGAGTAAAGAGCAGGAAACCCCCAAGAGCCATCCTCCTTGACCAACGCCAGCCTCTCTCTCGTGGATTCCAACAAACTGGATTCCAGCAGTAGAAGCCTGTAGTTGCCACGGGCCAGTCATCAGGGAGACAGAACATGACATAGGCTTCACAGAATCTAACAATGTTCACTGCATTTCCCTTGATGCTTAAGTATGGAAAGTCTTTTGGAAACTGAGTTTTAAATCAATGGAACTCACACATGAAAGTGTAGCTGCTAGTTTTAGATAGCTATGCATCTTATCCACATCTCTGGCAAGTATGACACCTTCATCAACCACCTCATGGAAATCATTACAGCTAAGGTTTCCCCCCACTCCAATGACATTTTTCTCAGAGTCTTTAATCTGCACTTGACTTCAATGAACCTCAGGTTAACGCCCTCAAAACTTCCTTGCTGACCAATCACTTACTCAAGCCTGCACATTACCAGCTCACATTAAAGGCGCCACACTGGATTGGATCATTGCTAAGGCAACAGCGGTCAGGCTTAACTCAATAGATCCATGTGACTGGTCTGACCACCACCCTATTACCTTCCTATTGCCTGGCACCCAGAAGACAAGGCTAGCGCAACCTGTGAAACCGAAGCTCTGGCTCAGGTACACAAAGAGCCTAGATTTCGAGAAGCTGGCTGCACGTTGCGAGAATGACCTCCTTTCCCCCCAAATCTCCCAAAGGTCAACGACCTTAAACAACACTACAACTTGACTATGTCTGACATAATTGATGATCTTGCCCCGCTAAAGTTAAAATTATCCAGAGTAAAAGACAAAAACCCCTGGTTCAATGGATCCTTCAACAATGAAAGGAGAACCCTCCCGCTAACAGAAAGAACCTGGAGACAGCACCCCTCAGCCTCCAAACTAAAATTCTCCGCCAGACCAGCAATGCTTACAACAGAAACATCCTCAAATAAAAAAAAATAGTTCTTTAAATTGGAAAAGGCTGAGAACAGATCTCTTAAGCTCTCTGAAATGGTCAAACACAAATCTAACAAACTGACTAAAACTTCCAAAGAAATCTCAAAATCCCTAATAACCTGTGAGGAGTTCTCCTCCTTCTTTATAGCCAAAATTACCTCCCTAGGAAAAGAACCTAATTCCGCCACCCACATCCGACCTCTTCCTGACGGGTACCATCTCTTCTCTCTCCCCCCACAGACAACACCCAAGAACCAAGCGCACTGATCCAACTTCAAGTTATATGACAACCATTCCATATCGAAAGTTCTATCCTCCTTGAATCCGAATAACTACTTTGATGACCCACTCCCGTCCAGCTGTGTGGCCACAACCTCTCAATTTATCATTACCATTTGGACTACAATATTCAACGCTTCCCTTCTACAAGGGTCCATATCTGACTCTCTAAAAGACAGTCAAGTCATCCCCATCTTAAAAAAACCACCTTGAAACCTGCTACTCCAGACAATTTCAGACCAATATTCAACATCCCACTTCTAGCAAAAGCTCTGGAGAAATGTGTGCAACTTCAACTGAGTCAACAACTCACCAACTTTATTCTGCTAGACGAAGTCCAATCTGGGTTCAGGCCTGGGCACAGCACGGAAACTAATATTCTCCATATTGGGGATAATGCTCCTTAAGCACTTGACTAAGGCAAAACATGTCTCCTAATTCTACTGGATTTCTCCTCGGCATTCAACACAGTCAACCATGAGAAACTACTTGTACGCCTCAAATTCAGAATGGGAGTAAGGGGAACCATTCTTAAATGGTTAATATCCTTCCTCCGGAACCGCACCCAGAGATTCTTAGTCAACAGGAGTCTACCTGTTCCTTCCCTGATAATGATCGGAGTCCCCCAAGGATCAACTCTTTCCCCAACCCTCTTCCATCTCTACCTTGAACCGTTAACTGAATTACTACGTAAAGCCAACATCTCTTTCCACATGTATGCCGAGGATACCCGGATCTACATTTAAATCTCATCTCTAGAGGAGATCTACTCTTTGAATGAGGCCCTAAAGCTGTCTTTTCAATGGCTCGCCTGCAACCAGCTCAAACTCAATGAACAAAAAACTGAGTTCCTTTTAATCTTCCCCCCTAAATATAACACTGACATCCGGGAATGGACCAAGTCGATCACAGCACTAAACTGCACACAGACTATAGTGGAATCTGCCATATCTCTCAGAATAATCCTAGCCAGCAACCTGAATATGCAAGACCACATCACCTTGATGCCTAACACTGCCAGATTTCATCTGAGCCACCTGAGGAAGCTAAAACCGTTCCTTGATGCCTCAGACCTAAAAATAGCAGTCCAGGCATTAGGGGTGTGGCTTGGCCAGCAATGGGGTCAGACGTGCTGCTGTAGAGCTCCGACATTGTCTCCCTTCTCTGGCTGCATTGCTCCGCATGTACCCTACCTATGGGGGCTGCTACCAGCTGAGACTGTTCCAGGGGTGATTCTGATGTCCCGATGAGGTAGCGGAGGGACAGATGTCGCGTAATTCTGGTGCGGACCTCCTTGCATCTGAGGTTGTTGAGAGCGGCTCCGCGACACCCAGCGCAGCGAGGTACGTGAGGCTGGGGATTGGCTTCGCCCCCTATGCCTCAACTGACACAGAGGTCCCATCTTGCCCAATACGCTGCCTGCTGCCGCGGACAGCCCAAGTCCGACCCTGCCGGGTCAGAGGTGTGGCGGACAGAAAGCGCTGTCCGATCCTGGAGAGGACCTCGCTGCTAGCGGGGCCATCGGACAGGAGGCCGCATCACTGACTGTGGTGCCACACGCGAGACTGGGGATCAACTCTGTCTCCCAGGCCCGATCAGGAAGGAAGACGACAACTCAGCACAGAGACAGCTGCTGGCTACAGGGGTATCGAGGTCATCGATGATACCCCGGTGCAGTGACGGGAGGCAACGATAATCATGTTTGGGGGTTGAATCATCTCCCTATGCGGCTGCCACACGGAGAGGTACGAGGCGCTGAATACCGAGATTTGTATGAGGCTGCAGACCGCTCCACATTTGGAACTGAATAGCTGCACTGGAATCGCTTGCCACTGCTGTATTGCCCCAGTTCTAACCATGTGATGCTACTTTTTGCCGACCTGTGAGGCGGTGGCCTATGACTCACTCGCAGCAATACACGGAGCCTGTGATGCCACTGTTCGAGCAATCCCCCAGATTCTGGCTGACCCATAGTAGTTGGGCCTACTGGGGTAAACTGTGAGACAACACTAGCTGGGAGGAGAAGGTCATATTAAATCACCCAAAGTGGTCCACAGTAGGCGCTGCTGACAATAATCTGCTGTTATATGTCTTCACCTGGGGCAGACTGTCATGCCACACACCTCTCCCTTCGAGGTCTTCCTGGGTACTTCACTCTGTCAGAACTATGAGTGAATTCTTACCACGGCTTGCACAGGAACAGGCTGAAGCCTTTTTCCCGACTCCACCCCAAAGATACCTGGAGTCAGTAGTAGAAACTTGACCCCAAAGGACCTCCAGGGGGGGAAGGGGGAATTGGATAAAATAATTAACCAAAGAAGAGACTGCTCTGGAACTGTTCTCTCCGTCTTTTCTTTTTTCTCTGTTTAATGACCGAAGCACCAAGAGAAAGAAAGAATTAAAATACCCTTCCTACTCTCCCTGGCTTCCTCTAACCACCTTATCTCTTCTTACCTAACGTTCCAAAGCCTAAAGTCTCTCTTCGTTATGTTTTGTTATGTTTCTTCTTCTGTCAACAATTGTCTTCAGAGATTGTTTTCTGTAAAACACATATGCCTTTACTCTTACTTGCTACTGACTATTAGTTTAAACTCACTAATATTTCGAAACTCTTAGCATCTCTTACTATTGTTGAACTTTTCTGTATTTCTACCTCGTTGTCTTGTTTTTCTCTTGTTAACTCTTAACTTCTATCTTTTCTTTCTGGGGATTATCTGTCCACTGTACAAGAAATTCTATACAAGGTAAGGGTTACCTTTAACTCTTAAGTCTATAGTTTCACCTCTTTTAATGTTCTTGTTATCTCTATTTCTTCTCAAAAATCACTAAACTCTCTCTCTCTCTCTTATGCAATTCTAAGCTTCAGTCTTTTCACTTATCTGTCTTCTTGTCTTCCTCAGGATTCTGTGCGGTCAAATTATCACGGGAATTCCTCAGGAAAGTACGGTAAGTCTGTTCATCTGTTCATGAGAAAATAACGAGCTCTATGGATTTTGGGTAAGAGGGGGAAGGAAAGGATTGAGCTCTACAAGAGTAGCGAACTTGCGGTAAATACTCGAACTTGGAAATACTCGAACTCTGACAGGATTCAGGCCTTTTCTTCCTCAGAAGAGCAGTAACCAACCGCTTCCTCCGCGAACTCTGGTGAAGTGCGCTGTTAAATTAGAGCACGCGCCTTACCTGAACGCAGGCAACCGCAAGAGGAGAAACAACTAGACTGCTGACTCGTTTCTCGAGTCAGTGGCCATCTTGGAGTTCCGCATATGAATCAAGGATCTCCAAGAGCAGTACGGAATTGAACGTTTTCTGTGTGCCCAGCAGGGTTTTGTATATAGGGCGCAAACAGTGTTGAGCCGTCTAAGAGGAGGCCTGACACTCTTATACAATCTGCAGGCCTTCATCTGGTCTCTTTCATGAACGAAAGGCGAAAGCTAACTGAGCTCAACAACACTCCTGCTTCCCTACTGGACCAGTGCAGACAAGCCCCAAAGAGTGAACATTCCCAAAATGAATACAGACAAGCAATCGATTTTGCAATACAGTATCATTTTTCTTTTAACAATCATTTTAACTAAGAGAAGTGGATGGTTGGGATCGCTCCCCAACCTAGAACACAAAACATTTAGATGTGTAATAAATTGGGTCTCGGGGCAGAATGACTGTTTGCAATGCATGCTTGTACTATGTCATACTCATTCCTTTGTTTCCTTCTGACAATAGATTGATGGGGAAGGATGTACTGCTGCTCATTGCCCAGACAAATGTTGGTCTTGTGTTGTAGTGTTTGTCTTTGCCAAACCTTTCCACAAATTCCATTACCTATCCATTCATCAAACCCTTAACCCTCTTCCTCCGAGCTGTGTGATTTATTGAGGTGTGGTTTAAATTACTTGATCGATGGAACACACACTTGGTGGGGCCGATGTGGTGAAATCAACACCAACTGACTGTAGAATCATCAAAGCAGTAGCTCACACCAGCCCAATACCAACCCGTACATTAACAATTATCCATATATTTTAAGATATGAAATGAAGAACATCAGTGGTTAGCATCCTCACTCAGGCCTTGTGTTGCCTAACCATAAATGCCTAACCTAAGCTTGTCCCCTCCAGCCTTTGAGTCAATTTTTTATCATTTGAGGATTTCCCAAATAATACTTCTAGCTCAATATTACCCAAATCTTTCTAGTATTGATAATTTTTCTATTTGAGCATAATCAGGCATTCTCATTGTGTCATCACATAGTACTTAGGTAGTGTCAATTCTTTGTAAATCTTTTATACATTTATAACCCACTTACTCAGTCTTTCTACTTCTATTTAGTTGCCTATGATGGATGATCAATCATTCATTCAGATAAAAAATTCTGTTGGAGCTCACCTGGGTGGAATTGGAATTGGGACCTCGCTTGAGAAGTTGTGATGCCTCCCCTGTTATTGCTCCATGCATATTCGGGTAAGACAATTAGTATGAATGGAATTTAACTTAGAGATGAATACATTTACTATTACTGTCTTTTATCTAGATAGTTCTGCTCAATATAGTTAATCATGGCAGTATTCCCCATAATGGTCAAGATATAGAAGTACATGCCTAGACACTATAACTAAGTGCTATGCTCTCTCTTAAGTTACACGGACACAAACAAGCCGCGTAAAATGACTTGACGGCAGCAGTGCAAAGTAAAAGTAAAAGAAACTACTTCAGGCATAACTTTAGATTAAAAAAAATGTTTTCCCCTTTATTTATTTACAAAGAAACCACCATCTAAACCCAAACAACATGCCCACCCATCTCCCAAACAAAACTGACCCACGCTCCAAAACTCAAATTGCCGAAGAAAAAGTATTTCCAGTCCCAACTCCCTTCCCACCCTCTCAACCCAGCCCAACAACCAACAAATCCCTCCTAACAAAACAGAAAATGCAAAAAGGGCTAGAAAGGGCATTGGGAGTGTTGTTCCGGAGCTGGTCCAGGCTCCGCTCCATTGTGGTGAGCCAGCCCTTGATATTGTCCAGCCGCTGCTGGATACATTGCAAAAATGGCCTGTTGCCAATGTGGTGGGGGTGGCAGCAGTTGGATGGTGACTGCACTAGTGATGGGATTGCTGAGAGGCTGGAGGCTGAGGGGGGCCAGCTGCACTGGGGCCCTGATGTTGTGCATTATTTTCCTCCTCCTCCTCCTCTTCCAAGATGACCAGCTGCCGGTAATCCTGCTGGATATGCTCCAGTCTCTGCTGCCTCAATTGGACCGTTATCGCATGCCTTTTGGGTGGTCTGAATGGACCATCAGAAGCAGCTATATTGAAGAAAAAGAAAATACAAATTGTGAATGATGCTCTGTGCAAACAATTGTTTTAAAAAACGTGGTGGCACAGTAGAATTACATTGCTGGTTCGCTATGGCCATTGACATTTATTTGATGTGATTATGAATTATGACTAGCAGAGTCACAAGGCCAATTTTATGTTTTATCCACACATGTTGCGAAATATAAAAAAGCACTGACTGTGGCAGAAAAGTATCAACAGGGGGAGAATAACCTCAGAGGATAAAAAAACAGTGATTTGATGATTTTTTTCTTCTGAATGCTTTTTAAGTAACTATAAGCAGAGTCAGATACTTTGAGTTGAAACATAAATGACTTCTCATTGAGGAGTACGGCATTATGCACCAAACAGCGTAGGCCTGGGAGGCAATTTCCGTTCCGCTTGCGGAATTTACGGAATTTGGGTAATTTCGCGTTCCGCGGAGAACACAAAATTGACCAAAATTCTGCGTTCCACAACTTCGCTAAATTATTTGCTTGTTCACGTTCTCAAAATGCGTGTTCGTGAGATATTTCCCCCCGAGCATACAAACAGCGATTGCAAACAGGAAAAAAGCATTGCGAACAAGCAATTCTGCGTGTTTGCGGAATTTCAGCGTGTTCACGGAGATTTTTTACCGTTTCGCAGAGATTTGCATAACGCAATTATACAAATTATGCCCCGTCTCCAAAGAGGCAGAAGAATAGGAAATAGGATACTGCGTCAGTCACACACCTCATGTATGAGATGCAGCTATTAATATATTATCATGTCTGCTGTAAGTAGATGTTGAGGAAAATTAATCTAATAGACTGCACTACAGGTAAACAAACAAAACTATTTAGATTTTATTTGGCACATTTGTCACTATGTATCCCATAAGCCAAACTTGACAATAAATCATACACTTACTCCCACTTCACTCTTTGGCCTTTCCCAACATCATGTATTTCCAATAAATTAATTTGCTGGGCAGTAACCAAGGATAGGAAATTTGATTTTCTCTACTGCAGGGGGTAGGTTAGAGGGATTAGATTGGTAGGGCAGAGATTTTTTATATATAATAGAGAGGCCGCTAAACTAATCATCAATTCATCATCTTTGGCTTATTCAGTCACGGTACATTTCAAAAGGAAAAAATTGGAACAAGTGTAAATTAAATCTGTTACGGGGAGCCATGAAGTATGTTCTGGAATCCCTTCACATGGGTATCACATTAAATGTGGCACATGCCAAAAATTGATTTTCCAATTTGGTTGGCTAGGACGGAAGAACTTCGGAAAAAATAAAGGAGTTAAGTACTAAGAGGTTTGCAATGCATTGAAAACATTGTACATGCTGCATTAACTGAAACAGATGCACATTACACAGCCAAAACTGCAGTCACAAATTGATTGACCCATACTGCACTTCGGTCCTACTTGGCAAAAATGCCATGGGCGAGGAGGGGAGATGATGAATGATATGTAGGATAGATCTGGCTCACTTACAGTGGTGTCTTGCACAGGTAATGCTGTGGGGCGGCGCGGGGCTGGGTGGGGGTCGTGGAGTCCGACATACCGACAGCAAAGATGAAAGTGAATAAATTAATAAAACTATTTCCTTGTGCTCGCTGCATCACCCAACTCAGCAATGAGGTGAGTGCAAAGTAAGCGGTTTTATTTATTTCCTTACTTTCATCTTTGCCATCGTATGTCTGACTCTACTACCCCCCCACCCAGCCCCGCCAATACCTGCCCCACCCCCACCCACCTCACCACCCCACAACATTGCCTCTGTGAGCGCCACTGCTAACTTAACAAATACAGCGAGTCAAGGGAAACGAACAAAGAGTTAAATTAAATAACCCCCACTTAGAACCATATCTTTGAATGATAGTGATAACCCTACATAAACCAAGAAAGCAGAGTAGGTGAGCAGCAACATGCTCCTCATGAGAAGAAGGGCTGCCTTGCTTATTCATCCAAACAATCCAAATATTCATTCATCCTTCCATTCTAATTCACCCATAACCACCATGATTAAGCTTTACTTTCTCCCATCCAGTTTTTCACCAAAATGTCTATTACAATATCCACCCATTCATTAACAACCCTTTCTTCAACCATCTTTTCACCCATCCATCCATTCACCCATGTACCCTTTCAATCAAATCAAAACCAACTTTATTCGGTTTTTCATATTTGTAGAAATACCATAAAAGTACAGACATGAAAACAGGAAAATACATTTTGTACACAGTTAAAAAGATCAATAAAAATGTATTGTTATTTATACAATAAAAACAATTCTCATCAAAGTCTAAGTTACACATCGTATCAGTTCATTGAGTTGTATTCCCTGAAGATGTTCATTGTGCAAAAGGAACCTGTTACCCAAAGTATAAAATGATTCAGTCATCTCAGAGATTTGGGCGATGATGAATACAAAATTTAAGAAAACGGGCCAACATTTTTGCAATAACTTCATTTTCAAGGTATTGAAGCGCCAGAAAAGCTGGTCGGCATTGACGAAGACCCCAAATTTAAAGTATTGGCAATAACCAGCGAGTTCTTGGTATTATGTAAAATTTACAGAAGAGAATTGTATGTATGGTCGATTGTGTGGAGACAGAGTCACAAGGGCATAAAGTTGATATTGACGTCCACTCATTTTGGATAGGGAAGGAAACCATTAAATGAAACATATTAAATCTGAAACGTGTCACCAACAGTTTTTCAAATTGGGTTAAACTGTACATCAAATAAGGTTCAATAAAAGACACAGTCTGAGCTTGCAGGGCCTGTTGGACAGTGGGTTTCCCTATCTCTTTTAACAGGCGTATTTGGGCCAGATGTGCCAAGCAAGCTTTTTTTAAGTCTGCCTTTGAAATCTCGGTCATTGTTAATGGCTCAGCAAAGTACTTTTCAAAGCCTAAGTCGGTTAGCAAGGCCTTGACATATGCTAACCACTTTATTTTTCTACAGTGATCGAGTGACTGAATGTCTTGAATAATTGATCTTGTCAGATGACATTGTTCTGTTACCCAAATTCGGCGCCATAGCATTAAAGGGCAGCATTTTTATAGTGTCTGATATGTAGTCCATGCCCAGTTCTAAGTGACAGGCATATGTGGAGGTGTTCTTTGTTGCTCCTAGCAGATATCTTGCAAATGAGTTTTCTATTAGTTGCAGTTCGTCCACATTCGCTGACCCCCATATCCCGGCTCCGTATATGGCGGTGCTGACACATTTTGCATTATATATTTTTAACAGCTTCAATGGTGGTTTCTGGCCCAATTTTTGTGCAAACGATTTTAATGCAGTAGTTGCTCTTAAAAAGGCTAATTTTCATGCATTAATCGCCGACTTCCATTTGAACTTGTCGTCTATTACAATACCTAGGTATGGATATGTTGTTGTTCTGTCCAGTGCCTCGCCCTTTACATACATACTTCTTATCTTGCTGGTTTTCTTCCCTGCATGCATGGTGTATGTTTTTTTAACATTGAGTGTCAAATTTAGAGTAGTCATGAAGGCACAGTATTTATCTAGTGCTCGCTGCAGCTCAACAGGGGTTCTAGCTAGAATAACCGCGTCGTCAGCATACAGCAACGCTGGTATCTGCCGACACCCATTGAGGGAAGATCTTTACTCCCTACTAGCATAGCTGTTTCTAACCCATTAGTATACAGAGTGAATAGAAAGGGGGCCAGAACGCATCCCTGTCTGACCCCCTTTTCCACTCTGAAACTTTCTGTGAGCTGTCCTTTAGTTCCAAATCTGACCCTTCCGGTTGTCCTAGTGTACAGTTCCCGTAGGAAGTCCACAACCGAAGGGTCGACACCCATGACAGAAATGATCTTCCACAGCTTCGAGTGTACCACACAGTCGAAAGCTGAGGATAGATCAACATAGACCATGTGAAGCGCTGACCCCTTGGCCTCCACGTATTTTCCTGCCAATAAAGACCGGTTTAGTGCCTGGTCCACTGTGCCTAGCCCCTCACGGAACCCATATTGTATTGCCGATATGATGTTATGAGTTGTTGTCCAGTCCTGGAGTCGCTCGAGAAGAATCTGTCCTGCGATCTTCCCGAGCGAGTCCAGGAGTAATATCGGTCTATAGCAGGATGGACTGTTTCGATCTCCTTTTTTAAATATGGGGACCAATATTGAGGTTTTCCAGGTTTCAATTAGACCCTCATCAGTAGTGGCATTTAATACATTAGTCAATAGTGGGGACCAGAGGTCTGCTAGATGTTTAAAGATGTCCACTGGAACGCCATCTGGACCTGGAGCTTTACCTGATTTTGAGGATTTAATTGCCTTTTGTACCTCCTCATGCAGAAAATGAAGTTTTATTGGGAATGCAACCTCAATCGAGTAATCTATGCACTCCGTCCCCCCCTGTATTCTCATCACTGAATACTTTAGAGAAATGGCTGACCCAGTCGGAGTCGCTGATTGCAACATCAATGGATGGTTGGTTCTCTTTAGGTGCTAGGAAAGGAGATCTAACAATTTGCCAAAACGTTGCGCTGTCCTTTAATGCTGAACTTTTATTCAAACGCTCCCATAGATCAGCTTTTAGTTCTTGTTTTCTGATTTTCAAAGCCATAGCGTATTCTTTTCTTAGTCTAATAACCTCCCCTATATCTCTTTTTTTCCCTACTTAAGGCTGCCTTCAGCTTTGTATAGGCTTTTGTACAAGCCGGACTAAACCAGCCCTTTTAGCCCTAATTTTTTGTTTGCTTGTTCTAGTGAGTTCTTTTTTTATGTTTTGAGAGAAGATGTTAAAACTAACCAGAACCTCTCTAGAATTAGTACTTGAGTCTAGACAGTTTAATATGTCTGTTTGATTTTGTTTAACTAATTTTGCACTTACAGCTCCTTTGTCGATGTTTCCCCATTTTAATGTAAACCCGTTCATGGATCCTAGTTCAAGCTCTTGCTGATCAAGGATACTCATTAGGTGGGGCATTCTATTGGAAGTTAGTTCGCGTATAGCGATGACACTTGGAAAGTGATCACTCAGTGGGTTTTTCACTACTTCGAATGACTCGATGTTAGGGCCTTTACATGAAGAGATCAAGATATAATCTATTAGGCTCGTTAGGCCTCTGCCATTGAATGTTGGCGAGAAAGGTACTGGGAGAGTCTTAATCTCATTGGCAAAACCCTGCTCCAATTCTGTCATTATCTCGTTCATTTTCTCGCCCTCATTAGAGTGTAAGAAGTGTGCTGTACCACTGCCGTCATACTCTTCTATTCCACATCTATCTGTGTTATTTGTTCTGCATAGATGGAGGTTGAAGTCTCCTCCCCAGACTATAGTACATGACAGTTTTGCGTAACGTGCTCGCAAGTCTTGGAGGGCTAGGGAAATCTCTAAGAGAATATTTATCAGACCGTCCATATTCAGATTATCATAGAAGTTTACTACGGCGTATATATATTTTGTTTAGTTCTCTTTAAGACTATTAGCTGGTAGTTTTCTTCCATTTTTAAGGGAAAAATGTCCTCACATTGTAAAGTATTTGCTATGTAGGTGGTTAATCCACCCTTACTTCTTCCAAATAACGATTTTTTGGCTGAAGAAAAAAAGGTCCTATAACCTATTATGTGTATAGGATCAGTAGCCCATGTTTCCTGGAGGCAGATGATACTGCTCGAATTAACCTGGTTCAGGAAATTAGGGTTAGTCTGTTTAGCAGACAAACCAGCTATGTTCCAAAATGTGAAATGGATTAATGAGATAGGTGAGCTTAAGTTAGGGAGTATTGACGTATTCGTTAAGTTGGCAGTTATAGTCAGATTGGAATGGCCTGCCGTTGGATTGACCAAGCCGTTCTGGCTGTATTGCAAGGGAATGTTAGAGGTATGCTTACCGGAAGCAAATATTATATTTTTGTCCTCTGTAGCTGACATGTTGGATTTTAGTAATTCTGCCTTGTTTACTATATGTTCATCCATTGCTTTAGGTTGACCAAGAATCAGTCATTCATTAAAGTCCAGGCCAGAGAGTGCGCTAAATCTGTTATAGGTCGGAATGTTATAGGAATTGCCTGGTGCAGCGACGGCTTGTCTCCAACGGGCGTCTCTATGTTCATAGTGTGGCGTTATGGACAGATAGGGATGGGTGGTCGAGTATGCACGAGTTGGGGCCTGGAGACACTGCACAGGACCATTGGGATAATTGAAATTCGAGTTCTGTTGAAAGAAGGGCATATTGTTTTCCGATAGAAAATGTTGATCATAGAAAGAAGTAATCTGGTTTGTTGCCGCAGATGGTTGGGTGGCAATCAAATGTCTATAGAAATACCCTAAAGGGAGAAGAGTGGTGTTAAATTCCCAAGTAGAGGGGGGGGTGCCCTGGCCAGAGTCTTTTCGGCCCATGTAGGGTTTTTGAAAGTGACAGTTATACAATCCCCCTCGAATTGTTTCTTCAGAGGGCCTATCCATCCAGCTCTGAGTGTGAGTAATTTCTCCAGAGCATTCCATTGGAAAGCTGCAGTTGTTTGTCAGCCAGTGTAGTGTCTTATTTTTTAAGGAGGAGGAGGTCTCGTCCTGGTCATTTCTAAGTTTCGGGACATTGACCAAGACCAGCACATATGCCCCACACTCAGGTGGGAGGTTAATACGAGAAGGTATCTGCCTCGAGTTGTAAGGAGGATCTTGAGGGGCCCTAAACCTTTGGAATATCGGGAACATGTCACTACGTTGGTTTGGTGTTTTTCTACCACTTTGGGATATTGTTTGTTGCTTCTCGATCTGGGTATTTGTGTGTTGACTGTTTGTGTCAGATCTGGGGATTGGGCTGCTAATTGAAGCATGTTTATTTGTAATCGTTATTTTACTTAGAGATGGGACAGGCTTTGGTTTTATCGGATGATCTTGGACTGGGGGATCCTTTGATATGAGTGGGGTGGACTTACTGACAGTTGTTTTTGAGCTAATTATGGGTATCGGGGCAGCGCTATCAGCTTTTTTGTTATAGGCTGTAAGTTCTTCTAATTGTTTCTCAATGCGGGCAAGCCTGGATTCGATTGGCGACATAAAGATACTTAAAAGGTCGCCAAATGTTTCCACTAGTTGGTCGCTTCCTATGATGGCTTCGGGCTTACCCACGCTCGCAGATTGGTTTTCATGAGTATCTCTCTTGAGTATCTCTATAGGTATATTAGGTCCCCTAGCGTTTAAATGATTATTTTTACCTTTCCTATGTTGACCTTTTGGGGGATTGCGTTTTTTGACAGCAGGAGGATTGGGATGTATTAATTCGTTTGTTAGCTTTCTAATGGCACCTTCTTGCCTATCTCTGGGGTGCCGCTCGTTATTTTCCCCTACAATCTCTGATGTGAAATCTATAAGTAGGTCTGGTGTTCTCTCAAGGTCACTACTTATATCAAGATCTGAATCATTTAAGGGATTTGTGGCCGATAAATTGACCTCGTTTGGTATGGTATGGAGGTCAGGTCGAATTTCGTGAGAAGGACCTGGTTGTGAATTACTATCAGAGTTTGTGGGTCTTACTGGGGTTGTCGCTAACATTATGGTCCCAAGAGAGGAACGTTTCGCGTTTTCTAAATCTAGCGAGACCCTATGCTCAAGGAGAGAGATGCTGAGGTCGATAGCATCGTTTGTCCTTTTTATAAAGCTGTCTATTGGACCGATAACGGAGGCACCCCCAGCCGCTGTCTTACTTCTGCTACTTCTAGTAGACATGATAAAAAGGCTTTCTAGCTAATCTTTACTTGAGGCAGGTATTGTAGGTCGCCCCTACACAAAACTATTTGGAGCTAGTAAGTCACAAGTTAACAATAACGAGTGTCGATCGTGAGAACAAAGTCATAAAGTCTTACTTGCTGTGTGAGACGAGTTGTTAGGAGGGTGGACCCAACCCAACCTCCTCGACCTCTGAGGGCCTCAGAGGGCCCGCCCTTTGCCCGGGCTTCTCCCGGCGCGCTCCCGCGCGCTCCTGCGCAGCGGGGCCGAGTGGATATATTTATATAGGCAGTGTGAGAGGGGAGGAGCGTGCAGGGAGAGCGGCCCAGGTGCTGGCAATTGGGGCAGGCGGGCGCTCCTGGGACTTGAAGTCCTGCGCCTGCTTCACGCTCGCAGCCCTGCTCGCTGCAGTCAACCACAAGCAACAACCACAAGCAAATGTCAATAAATTCCACAGCCAGGCGTCACCACGGATAGCCAAGTCCCCCCTACGAAGCGGGACCCGCAAAGCGGGTTCCGCGAGCAGTAGCAGTGAAATCCGGTGAGTTTTCACCAAGGCAAGGTCCCAGCATGAGCGAAAATAATGTTTCAAAGCGTCCCAAAAAGCATCCAAGGACGTGAGCTTTTAAACGTGATGGTGGGGAGGAGCGTGCAGGGAGAGCGGCCCAGGTGCTGGCAATTGGGGCAGGCGGGCGCTCCTGGGACTTGAAGTCCTGCGCCCGCTTCACGCTCGCAGCCCTGCTCGCTGCAGTCAACCACAAGCAACAACCACAAGCAAATGTCAATAAATTCCACAGCCAGGCGTCACCACGGATAGTCAAGTCCCCCCTACGAAGCGGGACCCGCGAAGCGGGTTCCGCGAGCAGTAGCAGTGAAATCCGGTGAGTTTTCACCAAGGCAAGGTCCCAGCATGAGCGAAAATAATGTTTCAAAGCGTCCCCATTCACTCATATACCATTTCCTTTCTTTTAAGTTAATTGCCATTCTTTTATGTCTCCCACAAGCCATCAAAGGTCATTATGTAAGATTTTGCTGTGTTGTAGATAGAAGAGGCCATAATAATAACCCAACCACAGCTGTGGCTGGTAAAGCTGGGGGAGGGGGTGTTTCACTTCATGGTAAGTTTTGATGATGATGAGTGAGGCCATGGCAATAGCTAGTGAGCATAGTAATTGCCATACATTATGTGACTTACCAGTGCCTGTTCCTGCTGCTGCTTCTCCCCTTTCAACTGACCCGTCTCCTCCTACAGCGGCACTGGAGCCAGCATCAATAATGGTTTGTGTGGCTAGAATAAAACATTACACATAATTTAGATCCCAGATATGCAACCCCAAATACAACTGCAATGCAGCACTACAGCTCAGTTAGCAAGTCAGTATCTTCCAAAAACACTTTGGGCATTTGGTTGGTTGGTTCAAAGAGTTAGACAAGCCAGGTATGGAATAATGGCCCAGGAAAGACATATGGTGTTGGATGGCAAATCCAATGGGAGTGGGACCTCATAATTTTTACCAGCTTTGCTGCACTTTCATGGGAAACTGTGGCTATACTGCAACTATAAATCAACAAACTAGTTTGCAGCACACTACAGTGGGGAGTGGGGTACGGTCCATGATGACCATGGCCACTCTCTCATGAAATAAACTGTGTTAGAGCTAGGCCTAAGTAGGAAAAGGAAAGCCTTCTCAACTAACCCACCTGTTGATTTTCATTTAAAATACTAGCTTACTTAGGCCTGCCATCTGAATCTTCACAAAAGACATCACCAGCATTCCAACACCCCAAGATTTTATCCTAAAAAGTCCACAACAATAACAAAAGGACTTACTGGGATCAGCAGAGCCCTCAGCAGCAGCATTAGTGGTCAGCGCCGGCTAGACAGCTTCTCCTGTACCCTCAAAAAAGTACCTTTTCTTGCCCTGGGTGCTGATGAAAGAAATTTAGAAGATAAATAAAAATAGATTAGTGATTCTGTTAATAATCTCCACTAAATGTTTTATGAAAAGCAAACACAGTCGCTAAAACACATCACCTATAGTACAACTAGTTTCAACTCGAGTCTATTGACTGTCGTTAAATCCATATTTGAAATCTCCGAAACAAAAACTACATTTGGAACTAATGTATTGCAGTGAATGATCTTTGATTATATCTATTCCCATTTCTCAATACCCTTCATGAGTCAACCGAGTCTCCCTTTTTTGCAATGCTTAGATGCATACTTAACATCACTGTGAATTTTATTAAATGACCTGGAACTGTACGATCTACATAAATAAAGTCACAGAGAGAACACTCTACTCAGTGATTCACTTTAGTGACAGGAGAACAGTTTGCAATGGCTTCTTAATTAATCAGCCAAAGCGAGCACCTGATAAGTGCGTTTAGGTAGGGGCACCTGCGTAGCAGAAACTAGAAACTGGAGCATACAATAATATACCAGCATAAACTAAACATAAATTACCTCTGAGTGTGGGAAGCATGCTATTCAGAATTCTTTTTTTGCATTGGAGAACACAAACACAACAAATAATTAATGCTCACTGAGCCCTGGTATCTCAATGCCTTGAAGGTCAAGCAGGTACTGTTCCCGGTTCATAATGTACACCCAACGGTGCTTCAACTGCTGGGTTGTGTGACAAACCTGATTGGTGCGGCACACCATCCCCAGGCACTTGGAAGCTCCTGCAGGGGACAGCCACTACTGGGCCTGCCGCCTGCTGCCAGCTTAGAGCAGAGGCGGCACTGCACAAAAGAAACAAGTGCTGCCACCTCCTCCTCTCCAAAGAACCCCTGGAGCAGCACAGCTGGGCGGCAACGCTGCCCACAGGGAAGTCACCCTATGCCATGGGGCCGGGGATTGGGGTATAATAAGAAGGAAAAGGGAAGGTACAGTAAAAGAAGAAGGAAATGAGGAAAGAAGGGCAAATAAAGTCAAAAAGTTACAAAAACATAAATAACTGTACACAAAAACGCAAAATACACAAACTCAAAGACACACACTATTATAGAAAACAAAAATTATGGGTTGAAACATAATAAATGAGGAGGACTACAAAGATAAAGGACAGATAAAATGTAGGCCCAGCACCATAACAAAGAGCAGAAAAACAAGATGGATGTGCCCATGTTGAACAAGAGAACTGCATAGTGCTGTTCATGCATGGTTTTGGAGCGCACAAATGCACTTCGAGTTCCCAACGCAATGCGAACGGGCACGCTAGCAAACACCTCCCGCAAGCGTCACTCTATGTAGCTCATCAGAGCTTTTTTCGACTCCACGGAATTCCCTGTAGTAGTACCCCATGAACTCCCCCCACCCCTAATTCAGAGGGGATGGGAGTACATGAACCTGGCCTTTTCTGTCTTTACCATTCTTTCTTTGAAGCTCATGTTTTACAAACCCTCCCCCTGCTCTGACATTCCTGTGTAGCAGAGGTCTCTCCTACAAGATAGCCTCTCTCCCTGGGTGATGCTTATAATTTCATCAAAGCAGCCTGGCCAATCCTCTTAACTCTGACCAATCAGGGGAGACCACCGGAAGGCTGAATTTTGGCTTACAGACAAGAAATTCTTATAACTTATTTTCTGTACATTTCAGGATAAATTAAACAACAGCGTATTGTTGGATTTATCAATTCTATTCTCCTAAGTCCTTGAATGATATTTCTCGGTAATACCTAACAATAGTTATGAGCTCACAAACTATTGCAATGTTATCCTATGTGGCTGGGGATCTACAATGGGGAAATTAAATGTCCAATTTCTCTAACACCAGGGCCTATAAAAAACTTTTAAAAAGACCCTGCTTAACCCCCCACCCCTGGGAGACCTAGCAGAAACTTTAGGGGTCCTGGATATGCAAATATATTGTAGATCCTCACTCTACAGTACTCCTAGCACAAACGTCAATTTTGGGAAGTACTTTACAACAATGGGGGAAGTGCAATGTGCATTGTCTCTATCCCCAGGGCATATAAAATATCTTTTATAAGGACTCTCCTTAAAACTACCTGGCCCGCCCACCCCTGGGGCACCTAGGGGAGACCCCGGGGGTACCTCAAATGCCGAAATATTGTAGTTGATCAAATTGTAAGTGTCCCTAACACCAAAGCGGAGTTTTGGCACAATTTACATTTAAAAACAGTCCTGCAACACAAGGCTGCTTTCAAAATGACCTCAGGCTTTCAGCAGCGCATTCATCCAAGTGCAGAAAGGGCTGCTGGCTTTTAAACTGCCATGACGTACTATATACTATTAACTTAAAGGTAGGTTTAATCCCTCTGCCCTCTTCTATAGTAGGGAATTATATTGTAGGCCTAACACATAGTGTACCCTCGTGTGTGTGTGTTTTCACTGTGTGTGAAACATTGCACTGGTCCTAGGACTGCTCAGCATAGCCCATGGACAGTCAGACTCAGTTACCACCATTACCAGTAAGCAAAAAATGTTGGTGCCCAGGGCACAGGATGACTTTGCAACATACACAAAGCCCCACTGATACTTGGCTCCTAGATTGCACTTAGATGTTAACTGAGGCAAGACACTCTTCAAGCCAGCTCTGGACTCTTCCAGTGCATCTTTAGATGATGGCCTGCATTTTCCAACTCCATCTACCTTGTGAATATTTTGAATATTAAAATATTGCTAAGAGACATGAAGCAAGTTAATAACAATCTTTATGTATACATAAAATATTGATGACTATTATCACAACCCATGACTGAAATGGTTATTACATTTGGATGTGAAGCAAGAGCCTAAAAAGAAAGGATTGATTATGAAAAAACACTTAAAATATAAAGGTCGAGTTGTGAAGGAACATCTAAAACATGAAGGGTCTAAATTAAGAAGTACAATTTGGAAGAAAGAACTCTAGAAATGTTTCTGAGTGAAGCCCTAACTTGGAATTCATGACGAAACTGCGTTCAATGAATTTCCCCATTAACATAGAGGTGTAAATATTAGTGTATAGAGCTTAGCATTTATATTGTGCATGGTGTTGGGCCAGTTATTCGAGTATGTTTTGTAATATGCTTCTCCTTCTATTGTTAGGAAGGGAAGGTGCCTCACCTTCAATCAAGGGCATGCCAGAGAAGAAGTTCTGTATCTATTCCATTCTCTTTGCCCACCATGCTTTGTTTACATGCACATTGTTTCTAGCACTTGGAGGACACAGTACAATAGAGGTCTCGTGGGGTCGTCATCACTTCTGTGGCAGCATCAGAAACAACACGTTAGTGTTCTTGATTGGGCTTGACACAAGCCAGGAATGATCATAATATGCCTAGGCCTTTACATGTTCACCTCATATGTGAGGCATTGCCATAATATGGATGCTTATGTAGGTGCAGCCACTATGCGTAAGGCACAAAGCCATTGCTGGCAGTTTACCAAGAACTCAGATGCTTAATATGAACAGAATATTGTCAAATTGGTACTTCCACCATATGCCACGCATTATCATTTCAACATTAAGCTCATTACTTCCAATACACATATGTACATGCACAAAGACATGACTTACACACACAGACACACGCACACACTCATCCATCCACTCACCAAGGCTAACTGGCCCCATCACGCAATATATAGGAGTGACCTATGCATCCCTCACAGAGCCCACCATCTGTATGCCCATCATAGAAACACAGAAGCAGACAAAAACTGATGGATAGAATGAGGGAATTAATCTAAGCCACTGGTAATTACTTGGGGTTACATGCCCATCCATTGTTATTTTGCACACCTTGCCACCTTCAGTTGGCGGTAGCTTGCTTACTATGGCACAGTGAGCATGGGACCCAGATCTGGGCATACCCATCACACTGAGAACGGCCTGAATGTTTGGGCTGGAATGTTCCCACTGGAGCAGGATCAAGACTGATTTGCATATGTCTGGGTCTAAACTGAGGTGGCATGGTGGGTGAGGAACGATGGACTGTAGTGGAGCCCCAAGCAATTGCCAGTGGCTGAGAATAATTCAAGCATTCCCTTCATCATCTTTTTGTTGTTTTACCATGCACACACAGGGACACGCAGAAATGCAAATAAAAAAAACTTCTTCTGTTCAAATATGCACATACACAGACAAACAATGATTCCCATACCTTTCTTTCTCTCCCACAGAAAGACAGGGTCCCTATCCACTGACGCGTTGGCACACATGGGCTTACCCCCCACACATACACACACATGTACATTCTTGCTAAATTCATCTTACCCTCTCTCATTTATCAGTGACTATTGGACATAGCTCCAGCTATTCACTGTCTTCACCTTGCTCTCCTCCTTGAGGAATTCTACAGGTGATGGCAATAGATGTTGTCTTTCACTTCTTTGTATGACAGTGCCTTCTGCTTTCTCCATTAGCTTTAGAAGAACTACAAAGTATAGCAAGACAGAGACATAGACAAGGTCAGTATGACTCCCCTTCTCACATTTCAGCTCATGGGCAGTATTTGGAACTTTCCATGCACTGTCCAGGACCCTGCATTGATTGACATTGATGTGCTGATTTAATGCAATTGACCTAACATTGTGAAACTGACAATCCTCCATAATTGTACCTGGCTCCTCCTTTGCTGCTCAACATTGCACTGTGCACGTGTACTTTCTGTTACATTGAATGTTCACCAGCTACACTCACACAGCTCACTAGGGTGGCCACATGGATAAGAAATGGAGAACTGGTGATCAGCTCACCAACTCGGAGTTGATAGGACTACCTTAGTCATTTTTTATGGGCACATCTGTACTGCACTCGGAAGGGGGGAGGGAGGGAGAGGGGGTGAAGAGGGGTGAGGCTTAACAGTATGGAGTGGGAGTACAGCATACATCGTCAGCATTGGTTGTACTGGGTTGGGTACCGACTTTGTCATAAGCCATATGCTGTGATCAGAGGTCAAGTGCTGGGTGCCCTTTCTGACGTTGTGGCCCATTCTACATTTGATAGCTGTTAGGTAGAGGGGGGTGATCATTGGATCTATGGGAGGGTAGGGAGGAGGAAAGGGAATTTATGTGGCATATCCAAAATGGGTGAGTTACATGTATCTTGGCTGTCTGTAGCAAATTGAAGGGGGGTGATTGGGACCCTGATGTGGCTGGGGAGAGGAGGTAGCTGGAGGCGGTGCAATCTGGAATTAAAATACTCGGAGTGGGTGCCGGTTGGGATGACGTCCCTTCGGGGGGAGAGGTGCAGCCTCGGCCTGTGGAGGGAGTTTGGGTGGGGCGGAGAGGCGGGGCGGGGGAGGGGCAGGGTGGGGGGGTGTTAAAAACTGGAGTATGGATAATTGAAGGTAAGTAAACAATTTAATTAATAAAACTAATTTTGTAGCGCGCCCTGCATCGCAAAATGTGATGCAGGGTGCGCTACGAAATTCGTTTTATTAATTAAATTGTTACCTTACCTTCAATTATCCATACTCTGGTTTTTAGCACCCCCCCATCCTGCCCCTCCCCCGCCCCGCCTCTCTGCCCCACTGAAACACCCTCCACGGACAGCGGCTGGAGAGGTGAATATACTAATCCTTGATTGCATGGGCGTCGTTGACCTTGACAGATTGAGGGACTGAGAGGGATGAGTGCTGGCCCCCTTCCCTGAGGAAAAAGGGGAAGGAGGCAGAGGGAGGAAGGAAGGGGTGGGGAAAAAAGGAGGAAGGAGAGAGAAAAGGAGAGAAAAGGAAAGGACAGTAAAAAAAAGAGCAGGGAAGGGGAGGATATGGTGGTAAGGAAGCGGAAAGGCCTCACTGGGAGGGGGCCTTTGGAGGAAAGGGGCCCATGTTTGTATAGCAGTCACATAGGATATCGGGGAGCTCACAGCTCGGTCCCGGACATCTCCAGCACCTAAATACGTGACAGACTCTAAACCAATACGACATTTTTCTCTCTTGACAGTTAGTCCACTATCATTTAACTTGTTTAAAACTGATCTCAATACTTTATAATGTTCATCCTCATCCACCCCATGAACCAAGATATCGTCTTGAAAAAACATCACGTTGGAAAGACTGCCAAGAACTAACTTCATTACTCTTTGAAAACACGCAGCAGCCGAAGCTAAAGCAAATGGCATTCTTAGAAATTGGTAAGCACCCAAAGGTGTAACAAAAGATGTCAGATGCCTTGAATCCTTATGTAACACGATTTGATGGTAGGCTGAGGAGAGACCAAGTACACTGAAAATCTTTGCTCCTTTTAAAATACTAATGCTCTCCGCTATGTTGGGCAATGGTTGTCGATCCACCCAGATCCATTCATTCAAACCACGTAGATCCACACACATTCTGATCGATTTCCCTCCATCCTTGGGTGCTAAAACCACTGGACTTAGCCATTCAGAGGATTCTATCTCTTCAATCACCTTTAGGTTCAACAATTTCTCAATCTCATGAATCAGTGGCTCAAGCATCATGTTAGGTACTTTCCTGACTTTGTGTACACATGGTTTGGCAGATTTCTTAAGAATGATTCTGTGTTCAAATCCCTTTAAACATCCCAAGGTGTCAGAAAAAACTTTGGGATAATCAGCAAAATATTTGCCAGACTCACTCACAAAATCTATCTGAGTGGGAAGAAAACTAGAAAGAAAATCTTCCATCAGCATGACAGGATTAAGAATAATACCTAAATCATGCTGATGTCGCCATCCAAGTAGGTTGTCACCTCTGACAGCAACATAAACCTTGACACTAATACTCTTACCTCTGAAAGAGATGTTGGCTACAGTGTATCCCAAAATCTCTATGTTTGACTTATTATAGCTCAGAGGAGAAATGTCAGCAGGTAAAAGTTGAACATTTCCTAAACCTACAACTTCATCTCAAATCTTGTTTCCAATTAAGGTAAAAGGAGACCCTGAGTCTGCCATGAGCTTAAATTCAAATTTGTCAATTCTTATGTCACAGAACGGCATAAAAATATGTTCTGTGTCAACCATTTCATCTTTAACATTAGAAACTACGACTGTACGTACAATGTCAGAAATGAGTTCATTGGTGTCCCTCTTCTTACCAGACCTACACACGCGTGCATAATGTCCTTTGATCCCACAGTTATTACAAATACTGTCTTTTGCAAAACAATTAGGAAAGTTAGAAGTGTGGGAAAAGCTTCCACATCTAAAACAACGTATTTTCTGGTTGCCAAAAGGACGCTGTTGACGAAAATCACGTTCTTCAGACAAAGCAGATTCTTTAGAAGAAGAAGGGCGATTTTCAAAGGTGTTTTTCTGAGACACTGGAGTCTTTTGAAACGGTTTGTTTTTATAACCAACACTGACTTTAGCAACTTCTTCATGACACTCACCAGTAGATTCCTCTTCTTCTAACATGTGTACAGAGTCAAGAGCTTTCTTTTTATTATCACTAACATTATGACTTTCATCATCTTTATTTTTCCTTATTTCCTTGACCCATGTAGAGGTATTCTCCATGCCCTCTACAATATCTACAGCTTCTTTCAAAGTGGGGTTCTTAGACAATAACTTCTCTTGAACCCTAGAACTGTTCGTGCATCGAACAAGTTGATCTCTGACAAGAGATTCAGGTAAATCTCCAAAATCACATGTACGAGAAAGAGTTTTCAAAGCAGCAACATATGTTCCAACACGTTCACGAGAACCTTTGATACGAGTAAAGAACCTATGTCGTTCCAACACAACATTAATTCTTGGACCAAAATATTGTTCTAACATAGTCATAGACATTTCAAAAACATCCGCAGGTTCACCATCAGCTCCACCACCAGGTATACTGTCCATACTATCATAAGTGTGTCTGCCTTCAACTCCCAAATTGTGTAACAAAATGGCTTGTTTTCTAAAACCCGAAAATTTCTCTCCTCCAATTGCAACCAAATATGAGTCAAACAAGTTCCTCCATCTCTTCCAAGGAAGGATGGGTTCACCTTCCTCTGAAAGAAAAGGTGGTGGTTGTGACATGCTAGATGTTGTAGCCATAATGAAGTAAGGAATAAGAAAATAAATACTAAAATAACGAGTATCTTTGAAAATGTAATAACCTCAGAATAATAAAACGAAAGCTAATAAGCTGTGGTAAATATCTATAAAATACTCAATTTTCAAAGTAACTGTGCACAAAAGCATAAGATACTAATGTTTGAATTACAAAATATGAATTAAGTAATGTGTAGTTGTGCACATCAGCGTAGAATGAGTGGTCCAAACCTTAAAAGTAAGTTGATGTGCAGCTGTGCACATCAGCGTGGAAATGATGATCAGATTAGAATAATAATCGATGTACAGCCGTGTGCATCGGCGTTAATGTGAATAATTGATGCGCAGCCGTGCGCATCAGCGTGAAAGTAATGAAGTAATTAAGTTATCAAATCTTCCGATGTACCGTTTGTAAACAAATGTTGAAATACTCAAAGCGCTGCCGTGCGCATCGGTGCTGAAAATTGTACCAAAACAGAAGTAATAATGAAGATTTACCGATGCACAGCCGTGCACATCGGCATTGAAGCTGTTGTCATGGCAATCAGAAAAATGGCCACCAGCGTGATGACAATGGACGTTGCGTGTGGGCTACGCAATGACGCTGCGTGTGGACGTCAGATTCCTCGCAGAGAAGAATGGAGACACCAGCATCGAACACGGAGCCCGAGCGTGGAGATTGCCAGACTGCTCGCGATGCTCCACGCGAGGAAGATTCAAAAGCAAACAAAGTAAGTGAATGTTGTACACCACGGTGTGTCAGTCCCACAAATCCAAATAGATAATGTTTAAATACGTACGATTTTCCCAAAGTCTTACACACAAGTGTAGTGTGTGTTCTTAGATCGCCAAATGACAGAGGTCTTCCACAAGGAAACACGATGAGGAGAAAGCAGAGCAAAACTCAGAAAATAAAATGGTTAAAAGGTTGAGAGTAGAGGCTTCAGAAAAATGTAGAAATCCAATGATCTAAAATAATCCAATCCAATAAGTAGACTGTACAGTGTCCAAGTACAGTGGTATATCCGGAATAAGTAGACCCAAACTGTCCAGATCAATCCAAAATCGCCAAAAACAAGTCCAAATGAGCAATCCAGGTGTAGGGGAATTGATGGTTGTAGGTGCCTGTCCCAAATCAGGCCTTGACCCTCGTCGCCAGTGATAAAAGCACTGTAACCTTTAAAAGTTGTTGAGTAGCTTTAATGTACAACCATCAACAAGCAATAGTAACAGCAACTGAATTCTCAGCAATTGGAATGTCATCATTCTAGTAATGATGTAATCAACCAGGAGACTCTTAAAGATACAGCAAACATAACATGTTAAGGGTTTTGCCAGTCTTTTTGAGCCCATAAGATCCCTTTTAAAGAAGGGTGTACATTTTTTGTGGTCTGTTGACTGTGAGAAGGCTTTCGAATTGGTAAAAATGGAAATTGGTAAAATGCCTACTCTAGGTCATTTTGACACCAAACTTAAGACTATTTTGACAACTGATGACAGTCTTAAAGGTTTGGGTGCTGTACTTTCCCAAGTTGTGAATGGAGAAGAAGTTGTGGTGGCTTTCGCTTCAAGAGCCTTAAAGGAAGCTGAGTTTAATTATTCGTGTATTGAGAGAGAGGCGTTGGCAGTATTTTGGTCCGTTCTTCACTTTAAATTTTACTTGTGGGGGATACCGTTCATTGTTAAATCTGATCATCGTCCCTTGGTTCAAATTTTCTCTTGTCATCAGAGTGATCATATGACACCTAGATTAAAAAGATGGAGTGAAGGTTTGCAGGAGTTTAACTTCATAGTGCAGTATATTCCAGGACAGAATAATAAGCCTGCTGATTGTTTATCACGCCTTCCTATTGAAAGAGACTGTGTTGCTGATTGTGTCACTACATGTATAAATTGGGTATTGGAGTCTAGCATATCCAAGGAGGAATGGTTACAGTGTGTTGAAAATGACGTAGTTTTTTGTTTGTTAAAGAATGTCATCAGGAACGGGTGGCCAAATTATGATACTCTTGAGTGTGATTTGAAGCCTTATTGGACAGTGAAGGATGATTTGTCTTTTTTCAAGGATAATTTGATGAGAGGTGACAGAATTGTGCCCCCAAGTGATTTAAGAGAAAGAGTTGTTAATCTTGCTCATGAAGGGCATTTGGGTAGGAATCTCACGAAGGCTCGGATTAGAGAAAGATACTGGTGGCCTGGTATGGATCGAATGGTGGAATCTGTAGTCAAGGATTGCCATCTATGTGCTGTCAATGACAAATCACGCATCACTAGTCAGGCTCCTCTTTCACCCGTTGAGGTTCCTGCTACTGTCTGGACCAAGTTGGGGTTGGATATTGCAGGTCCGTTTGAGCTTATGCCCTCACATGAGAGATTTGTTGTGTTGTTGGTGGATTATACTTCTAAATGGGTGGTTTCCAAATGCATGAGTGTTGTTAATTCTAGGACTGTGATTGAATTTTTGAAAGAAGTGTTTGTATCAGAAGGTGTGCCTAAGTTTTTGCTCACTGATAATGGGGTACAATTCACCTCCAGTGAGATGAGTAGTTTTTTGAGTAGTCTGGGAGTCATTCATCAGAAAACAGCTCTTTACTCTCCTCAAGCGAATGGTCTCACGGAGAGGATGAATAGAGTTGTGAAGAGCTGTGCACAGAGGGCCTTGGAGTCCAAAGTCTCTTTTACCAGTGTTTTGAGGGAGACGTGGTGGGCACATCGCACAACTCCCAATGCTGTCATGCAGAGATCTCCTTTTGAAGCTTTGAGGGGGAGATTAGCTAGTTCTAAGCTCAACCCTACTTGGCTTCCGGAGAGAGTTGGTGGTGACAGTGTTGAAAAGGAAGTGAGAAGGAGAGTTTTGACAAATTATCAGCAGAAATATAAACAACTTTATGATACTAAGATGGTTGTCAAACTTAGGAAATGGAATGTGGGTGACAGTGTTCTGGTAAAAAAACGAACTTTGGTCACAAGGGTGTTTCGAATTTCACTGGTCCTTTCACCATTGTTTCCATTAAGAAAAATGTTGTCACCTTGGATAATGGTTGCACTTGGAATATGTCTAAATTAGCCAAGTGCAATGATGTCTGGAATCACTTCAATAGTGGTTCCAGACTCTCCAGTAATCCTAGTGTTGCTCCTTCTACTAGTTACCAAAGAGCTACTCCTAGGAGATCTTTACAGCTTCCTAGGAAGTTCAATGATTATGTAATGCGTTAATTTATTTTATTGCTTGTGTTCTTTTCATTATTAATGTTCTACACTGTTTCTTCAAGCTTTAATTTTATTTCTTTTACTGTGTATAGGACATGTGTTATGTTTGCTGTACCTTTAAGAGCCTCCTGGTTGATTACATCATTAATAGAATGATGACATTCAAATTACTGAGAATTCAGTTGCTGTTACTATTGCTTGTTGATGGTTGTACATTAAAGCTTCTCTACAACTTCTACAATTTGAGTGCTTTTATCAGTGGTGCATATGATCGGTGCGAACAGCAAGTGCAAAAAGCTCAAGTAAATACTCTTAACAAGATGGTACATAATACATGCTCAAACAACGTTGTAACAATTTATTTTTATATATAATATCTTGCAGAATATCAACTAAATAGAAATCAAAAACATCCAAGGTCTGTTATGACTCTAAAAGTTAAAAACCTAAGGAATCCTCAGAATTACGAGTATGCACCTCACAACGTGATCTATATAAGGAAGCCTAGAGGTTCTCACAAGGCTAAGAAAGAAATACAAGTATTACAATGGGGGAGAGCCGTCCATTGATTTTTGCGACCTCGCTGCAACTTTCAGAATGGAATAAACTCTAAAGCAGACATCAGCGCTACCTTTAAGTTGTTGGTAAAATAGCGCATCCCCGCACTTTTCAAACTTTAAAGGCTTTAAAATAGGTTTTAAACAATATTAGGTCAAAAATATCCACAAAAAACAAAGTGCAACAACATCTGGTCAGACTACCGATTGCATGGACAGGCCATTGTAGTACTGCTGAAAGGCACTCTAACTCTCCCAAAAACACAGAAGATGCCACACTGTACCAGCTCTGAGACGAAACAGAAGTGACCTTACAGAAGTGACCTTTCCCACCTCGTCAGAACTAAGGTTAGATAGAACACAGATTTGCCAAGTTCTGATAACAAAACATAATTCCCGAGAGAGGTTTTGCTGGATTCTGTGTGTAGTCCCTGGGACTGACTAAATTCTAAGAATCAGAGTTTAGCCACCTGCTTATCAACCTTAGTTATTAAAGAGGGTGAGTCATGTTGGACAAACGTCTTTGAAAGTGTTTTGGATGTAGCTTAATCAAGGAATCTTTAACCCTTCTCAAGAGTTATACAGTCCCTTATCCTTGTTCAAACTTGACTCCTTATTTTGCCATATCAGTATCTACAGCAATAAAGGGGCCAGCATCACTATTTCTGGGATACACTGTGGGGCAGATTTACAAGGCTCTTGCGCAACTTTTGCGTCACTTTTCCCATGTTAAAAGTGACGCAAAAGTAGCGCAAGAGGCTTGTAAATCTGCCCCTGTAGGTTTAACTCTGAATTTATTTATTTAGAAGTTTGCTATAGCGCTAACAAGACCCGAAGGTAGCAGAGCGCTTTACAGTAAAAGGAATGAAAAGGTGAACAAAAAGACACGTAACAAATAAAGGCGATCATCGAAAGACAATAATGGAGGAGGAGAAGTTTAAGTGAATGGATAACGTAGCGAGAGCTGATTGGAGGAACGCAAATGAGCCGGTTACAAATACATTTTTCTCTGTCTGCAAAGGAAGGATGTTAGAATTCTCCCATACTTCTCCATACCAAGCTGTTGCGACACACTGGTATTTATAAATAGTGGGCAACGGGGAGAGAGTTGATCTTCCCAGAGAGGCCTTCAGATCTTTAATATGAATGAGAAATAACAGGGCAATATACAGCCCTGCTGCACCCCTCAAGCCAGTGGGAAAGGCTCTGACAGTTCTACGGAGAGGCCGAAACGAACTGTGGTGGCTACATTTTCAGGCGGGCAATAAAGTAAGATCACAAGCGCTTCCTCTACAGCCCGTCTAACAACAGCAATCAGAGATTCATATGATTAACACAGTCAAAAGCTGTTGCAAGATCTATAAAGGCCAGAGACAATGGGCAGTGCCTAGTTTTGGTATATTCGTCAATGATTAAAAGCAGATTCAGGCACTGTTTCTTTCACTAGGCCCAACCCTGGATGAAACCCGTATTAACAGAGGCTCAAAAGCTTATGTTGAGTCTCCCATAATTTTAAGCGGGATAAAATTACCCTGCCCAAGATCTTAGCTGAACTGTCAATTAGTGATATAGGTTGATAACATTGGAAGACTTAGGGTCCCCTTTTCATAAATAATGGCACTACAATTGAAAGAGCCTAGGAACACAGTAAAACATTCATCAATGAGTTGTTAAATCTGTTCATTAAGCAAAGGGCCCCACAGGCCAATATTACATATGATGAGGTCCATAGGTCCCTGTCTGGCACTGGAGCTTTTCTGAGTTTCCACCCTAGGCTTTGCCTGATAGCATACTCCACTTCGGTTAAAGTGACGGTGGGTGTGGGGATCTATTTAATTTGCTCAGAGATAGCTTTTCTTGATTACTCTCTTTCATTTGCTGATAAATAAATTTAAAGTGTTTCACTACTCGTTCCTGGGTATGGTGCAACACAGAGAATTGACGGGGGTGTCCCTTAGTCTGGATCTTTTCATTGTATACCAGAATATTTTACCGTTCTTTTTTGGACCGTGTGTACCACCTTCGCTTTAAGGTACTTTTATAACTCTTACGTGTGGCATTAACCTTTAGTGGATCGCTTGGTTTGGTGGACAAAGCGCAACTATGGCTCATTCCTTCTTCATGCACTGCTTATAACATTTCATGTTATAGCATTTATACCATCTAAAATTAAAGAATTTACAATACATATGACATTAACAATCATTTTTTTGTGATAAGAGAGAGCATGGCAAAGTGGCTATTTATAATTAATGTATTGTGGCTACTGAGTTGAATATACTGTATGGAGGTGTGCAAATTATAAACATTTTAGGGTATTGTGTAAAATATAAATTGAAGGCATAAGTATATATTTTTAATTTCTATATTTTGTGTAGTTTAAGTTTTGTTTGTATAGAAAGAATAAATAAAGTTATAGTAATTTAGGTTTAAATCTATTTTAGTAAATTTCATATACCAAACAATATGGAAAACTACCCTCACCTACATCCAGTGGCTGATGAGGGAAAGAAGCAATGAGATGGGAGATATACCTGCTGGGGGTGGTAGGAGAGAGGGTGTGCTAGGTGTAAATTTCTTAGAACGGGCTTTGAGGTGAATAAGACTGCCCAGGAAGGAATTTGGGAAGGGTTTGTTTGACGCTACCTGCTGCCGCTGGATGCTATAGGTTCAATTCCAGGAGTAGACCGCAACCAATCGCAGTCTCACCATCTAACTGAACTTCTTGTTCGGGCTGTGTGAGTCGAAGTATTCACAAATATATTGAGCATGAAAGTTCCCCCAAGTCCTCTGCTAAAAACTGTAGGCAAGGCCTCCAAGTGTTCTCAAATTGCGGCAGCTTATGTTCTACTATCGAGGTTGGTTTCTCCATGACAAGCACTTCCCAAAGCTTATGTAGCCAATCCATCCATGTTGGTGTCTGTCTGTGCCCCATTTGAAAAACATTACCTGCTTGGCTGCAGAAAGAACACGAGTAAGGGCTCTCCCCCTCGTCTCATACATTTTGTCAATGTAATTAGAATTAGAATTGTAATTATATAGTGCTTACTACACCTAACAAGGTGTTGAAGCTCTTTATTGCGAGTAGCATGCTACTCCAGAACTCAAAAGGATTAGTGTTGGATTAGTATAGGGAAATATGGTTTACCTTGAGTGGTGGACATGTAAGTCTGTTACTTGGATTGAAAAGAATAATGGATGGATAGAAGAAGGAAGAGTCTAGAAAGTGTTTATTGGGAGCTCATAGTAGTTAGATGAGATTAGGGATGAGTGAATGGAGAGACGGAGGAGGGAAGAATCTCTAGAAATGGAATAAGGAGCTCATATTAGTAAAATGAATTTTGGGATGAGTCAAGGGAGGGATACATGAGGGAAAAATTTAGAAAGAGTTGTTTGGGTGATCATAGAGTAAAAGGAGGTATGGGGATGATCAATGAGGGATAGAGGAGGGAACAGTCTTGTCTTAAAAGGGTTATTTTAGAGATTATAGTAGTAGAATGAGGTTTTTGGGATGAGTCTGAAAGTGTAGGTAGAGGATATATTGAGAGCCGTGTGGGGTGAAACATAGGGTAGTGCATTGGAGTCATTGTTTTTTTTTTACAGTAGGAATAGTTATAAATATATAGATAGATAAGTACATGGAGGGTATACATGCATGAGAAAGATAATATATCAAGATTTAAGTTGTATTTATTAAACTCAGACCTTCAAGTTTTGCCAGACTCCATGCCAATCCACGTGTTTATTTCGTAACTATATATATTTAAAAAAGATATCTTTTCATATATTTCAATAGTGAAGAAAATTGTAGGTCAAATAGTTATGATAACATTTACACATTGTGATAGATAAATCCAATCAAACAACCCAAATGGAACCCATATAGATGCCAAGTACAGAATAATATATATATATATATATTCACTGAAAAAACCATAGGTTATAAACCATATATAGTTAGGAATTAGCATTTACAAAACCTTGAAAATTCACTGAAAAAACCATAGGTTATAGACCATATATAGTTAGGAATTAGCATTTAAAAAACCTTATTTTACTCACACAAAACCAATGAAATTCCATATATAGTTAGTTGTACTAACTATATATCACGCACCCGCAATCCACTGCTGATGATGTCACATATTACATCATTCATGACATGGTCAGTGACATCACTGATGACATCACTGATGACATCTCAAATGACATCACTGATGACATCACTGATGACATCTCAAATGACATCACTGATGACATCACTGATGACATCTCAAATGACATCACTGATGACATCACTGATGACAACATCCAGTGACTGTATTTTTCTGTAAAGTTAAAATATGTCTTACCAATTTAAGAATGAGTGTATGTATAAGTGTCTGGATGAAGGATTTAGTAGGTGCATGACTGACTGTATGAGTGAGTGGTTAAATGTGTCTCACTGAGTGCATGGGTTAGTGACTAAACTGTCTTAATTTGTGCATCATTATGTCTGTTGTTCTGTAAACTGCTGCATGTGTTGATCAGTAGCTATATGAGTAACTATATGGGTTATTGATTGGTTGCCCAAGCATTTGTATGGGAGACTGAGTGTGTGTGTGGGTGGCTGGGAGGTGTATGACTCTGTGCATAGATGTATGGGTTCAAAAGTGCATGTGGAAACAGCTGTATGGGCGGTTGACTGTGTGCATGACTGTATTGGTGAGTGAATGGATATCTCAGTGCTACATGTCAAAGTAAGTACATATGTAAAATACAGTACATGTGAGAGTTGACATATATAAATAACTGTGCATAAGAGCCAGTGAATGTGTGAGTGGCTGTATGGATCATTGTGCTCTTGTATCCAGGATTGTATAAGTGAGTAAATATGTTTTAGTATATGTTTGAATAAGTAAGGTGTGTATAACTGTTTAGTTGTGAAAATGGAGCTGTGATTGATTCTTTGCATGACTGACTAGGTGTGTAAGTAACTCCATGGATGAGTGACAGTCTGTGAGTGTCTGTTTACACTGAGTGTATCTAAGGTTATATTAGAGTCTGAAGAGGTTCATCGTATTATCACATGAATGATGTCATCAGTGATGTGATCAGTAATGTCAAATGATATGTCATCAGTGATGTCATCAGTGATGTCATTTGAGATGTCATCAGTGATGTCATCAGTGATGTCATTTGAGATGTCATCAGTGATGTCATCAGTGATGTCATTTGAGATGTCATCAGTGATGTCATCAGTGATGTCACTGACCATGTCATGAATGATGTAATATGTGACATCATCAGCAGTGGATTGCGGGTGCGTGATATATAGTTAGTACAACTAACTATATATGGAATTTCATTGGTTTTGTTTGAGTAAAATAAGGTTTTTTAAATGCTAATTCCTAACTATATATGGTCTATAACCTATGGTTTTTTCAGTGAATTTTCAAGGTTTTGTAAATGCTAATTCCTAACTATATATGGTTTATAACCTATGGTTTTTTCAGTGAATTTCAATGGTTTTTTAATAGCAAATATCTATAGCTGTAAAATGTATTCTTATTTAAATCCAAAAATATATTTTATATGTTTATTAATAATTTTTTTTAAATATTTTTTTTGTTTCGCTCCCGGTCCGCGAACCGGGAAGCTTCCCGTTAGCTCAATTTGATGCCGCGACCCGGTCCGCGAACCAGTAAAAAATCAACATAGTGACGGTATCGCGTTGCCGCGTAATGCGTCTTATGACGTACTGCGTTAGCGCACCCGGAAGTGCCCCGGGGCGCTGACCGAGGCGCGAAACGCAGCTCCCCGGAAGCGATCCGCGGCGTGTCGCGAAAGCGCGACGTATCGCGTTGCCGCGTAATGCGTCTTGTGACGTACCGCGTTAGCGCACCCGGAAGTGTCCCGGGGCGCGGACCGAGGCGCGAAGCTTAGCGACCCAGAAGCTAACCGGGGCGCGTTCCGCAGCGCGTAACATGAGCGTGAGAGGTCATGTGACTTGTTAATAAAACTTTTCATTGGTTCATTTCACTTTTGGTTTCATAATGATGTAAGGCTAGGTCAGGTGACCTAAAAATAACACTTTTCATTGGTTGAGAAGTATTGTTTTTCCCAAATGATGAAAACCCCTCATTCTTTCCTCACTCTGACTTTCATCATTGTGAGAGGAAGACCTATTTTGCTTGTTGGAAAATGGCTTCATTGGTAGCTTCAGCTGGTGGACCCCCACCACCACCACCACCTCCTCATGGGAAGAGAGGACCACCTCCCCAGGTCCTGACCAACACTGAGGAGGAAGAGGAAGAAATGGATGAAGAGGAGGGAGAAGAACCACAGTTCTTAGAAGAGGTGCCCCGGGTTTCCCGAAAGAAAGCCAGTTTCATCTGGCAGTTTTATTCGATCCCTCGTGGCCAAAAAAAAGTCAATGCGAGGTATGTCACCTGCCTCATATGCAAAGAACAATTGTCCAGAGGGACGGACAAGAAATATAGTTACGGAAATCACACAATGCACAGGCACATGACAAGGAAGCATCCGCTCAATTACAGCCGGGCGGAAATAAGGGATTTACAGGACAATCCAAGACCAACTCCTGTGGCCAGACCAAGAATACCAATTTCATTAACACCAGAAGAGGCACGGGAAACTGTGCCAAATATTCAAGAAAATTTTGGGCACATGATTCACTCTTGTATGCACTGTCGTGCATTGTTAGCTTGTGGCAACATGAGCATAAATGCTATAAACCTGGCATATGAACACCATAATTGCCCTAACCGCCCCCAGTAATTTTTTTTTTGCTCCTGTTGAGCCCTTTTCAATGCCTGTTTTTTGTTGTTTCCCCCCCCCAAAAAAAACCAAAAAAAATATAAAATCGTTCCAAAAATACAAAAAAAACAAAAAATGTTCAAAAAATAAAAAAAAAATATAAAACAACAAAAATATAAAAAAATAAGTTCTTTTCAGAACTACCTTCCCTTTCAAAAAAAATTGCTAGAATGTTTAGCACTCTGGCAAGCTCTATTTCTTTTGGTTCGCTCCCCGGTTAGCTTCCCGGTACGCGGACCGGGAGCTAACCCAAAAAAAAAAAAAAAAAAAAAAAAAGTGTAAGTATAAGGAAAGTAAACAGAGAGTGATGTTAAAAGAAAGACAGCTATAGGGAGTAAAGAAGAGATACTGTTTAATAGATCTATTTACCGAAGAAAAGACGGAAGAGGGTATAATTGTGAAAAACAAAATAGATAACGAAGTGAAAGAAAAAAAAAAGAGAGTATAACATTAACAAAGAAGAGTTTCTTGGAGAATGTGAGTGAATGTTCAAAATAAGATTAAAACATGAGGAATAACAGAGAGAAAAAATAGAAAACAGAAAACAAAAAATAACAGAAAATGATTAATTGAAACAGCAAAGAAATGTAAGTAACATAGAGCCATATCATCAACATAGGCAATAAAAGTTTTGCAGCTTTTATTGGCAGAAATGTGTCGCTAAAGCTGCTTTTGCGGCAGAAAACTGCTGCTAAAACCACTTTTGCACCAGTTTTCTGCCAATAAAAAGAGCAATAATTTTATTGGCTGTGTTCATAATATTCCCCTTAGTGTGCTTCAACTACACAGAGAAAGCATTATGAACAAGTAGTGATAGAGTGATCAGTCAAAGACACTAAGAGTAATAGAGACGGAGTGAGTGAACAAGAGTGAGGAACTATGAGAAGAGAGGGACTGAGAAAAAGAGTGGAAGGAGTTGAGTAAGTAGGTAATAGAGAAAGGAATGAGGGAAGTAGCAAAGGCAGGAAACTGAGGGTTAAAGAAATGAAGCAGTGGAACTAATAGTAGTTAAATGTGATAGAAATGTAACGAAAAGAGTACAAAATATTTACCTTATAATTGTCGTTAAATTACTCACTTTTTGTTTTTATACTTTCAATCTGTGAAAGAGAGAACAAACATTTGAAAAATATTAAAACATGTATTTAAAAATTACAAAAGACAAGGGAAAAGATTGAAGGACAAACAGTTTTTCAACAACTTTGACACTTACAGAAGCTTCTGCTTCTCCAGGCCCCCTACACAGTCCTAAAGATATACATTTTAAACTAACAGTATCTTGATGCAGATGAAGTGAGGCCTATCTTAAAACATGGTGCATCTTTTGCATTGCTGTTGTTTCAGAAAAGTGTCGCAAGACAGTAAAATTTTAAATAATTGCTTCAGGATGCCAATAAGATGTCTCCTATCCAGAGGTTTGTTTGAGGTGAGGCCTACTCAGGGTTGCAGATGAGATTTACACTTGTTGAACAGTACAGAGGAGATAATATATGTGAAGGTCTACCAATGAAGTGAGTCATGTCCACTGCACTCTTGAACAAAGTCCAAACCTCCTATGTTTCCCTGGACAGACCTAAACTTGATCTGCACAATGTGATTCGTAATGATAGGAAACACAGGTGATGTAATTGAAATACGTGCAATTTATTTTGCTCATTTCACAATCACATCACTTGTGTTTCCTTTGCTTAGGTATCTCATTGTGCAGATGTAGTCTAGCATATGAAAGAATACGCAGAAATGCAGCAATGCATGCAACAACTTTGACACTTACAGAAGCCTCACCTTCTCCATGCCTCCTACACAGTTCTACATATACATCATAAATGCAAACAGTACAGAATTAATTATACATGTTAAATGGTTTATTTTTGCTGTTCTCAGAATGTATCAAAATTCACTAAAAACAGTGACTTGAAGGTATTCATCATATAACAGCGGGGAAAAAAAAACACAATCAAAATGATTGTGTTTAAAAAACCCATACAACATAAGAAATTAGAATTCAGAACTCCTTAAAGTTAACTTACTTTCCATGACGTCAAAGGATGTCCTATGAACAGCTTACACTCTTTTGTGCTGTTATTACTTTCAGCCCGCCACTTTCTGAAAGAAAATCTCCATCGTTTTTAAAAACATGTTACATGCAATAAATGACTTCTTACTCTCTACCACAAGTTTCCACAAGGCCAAATCTTGTCAGACCCATTTATAACTCTTGGATTTCTTGTAAGCCAATCCCGTCATTTGGCATTTCCGCAACTTTCAGAATTAAAATGTTGAAGATCATTTTCACAATCCTGGAATAGTAATATCTTCCCCTTCTTGCTCAGTCATGTTCTACATTTCCTATGACACTGATACTGCTTACTATGAAGCAGACTTACACTACCTCTATGACTACTACAATTATTTAATTCTCTACATCACTTTTAATCACAAAGCAATGTAAAACAGTAGACAGCATTGCAGACTTACATTCCCTCTACTCCATGTTTTGATTGGCTGCTTCAATTAGCTTATAAAAAGAAACAGTTTTTCTGAACTCATTCAAAGTGCACGTATTTCTCCATGACGTCCAGTCTTATTGTTAGAAGTTATGTCTCTGAACTACACTTATCCTCAAGGCCAAATTGTGTAGGAGCCATTAGAACTTCTTGAAATTCCACAGAGCACATCCCGAGATTATTTCCCTAAAATTTTGGTTTTAAAAACACCAGGTAAGAGTTTTTAAGGTCATACAGCAATTTTTTTTTGAAAATTAAAATAGAATCATTGCAGAATGACCAGCCATTTCTAGACTTTAAATAAGCTGTGTAATGTCCTGATGTTATTGAAGGGCCGTCATGATATATAATTGCTGCAGTTACAAAAGTCCTTCCTGATATTGACAACTGCGAAGCTACAAAATTTTTAAATAAAGTTGTCAATTTTGTTCCATCAGGCCTACATCGTTGGAAAATTAAAATGACATACTGGCCATATGTTCGTATAAATAATGTGGACATCATTTCAGATTTACATTGGCTACACTCCATGTTGTGATCTGCTGCTTTTACTAGCTTATTAAAGGAGACTGATTTACTGTCTGGCAAAGTTAAATATATAAATCTTTCTGAGTCTACACTAGTAGTACTTGATACCATACAGTTCTCGCAGTCATGCTGCCATTGATAAGAAAGCCCAAAAGCTGATCTACATCTACACCTTCAGCATGTAACACATCAAGCATATACATTAAAAACTCCTGACAATCTTGCTGAATATTTTGAGAGAATTGTGTTTGGCCTGAACATCTGTCTAACAGATTTCGAATTTCAGACACACTTTCTATGTTTCTTCTATCAGTGCTACATTTCTCTAACACAGAATTTAACAAACTGCAAAATCTTTGATCAGAATTGACCACAATCTCTTCTTTTACATTTTCTAGAGAAAACAAAACATTAACCACTACATTAGCATAGCAGTTGACACCAGAACTGTTTTCAAACTGAAAACCAACAACATCTTCAACAGAATCCTTTTTCTTTCTGCTTGTAATTTTAGGTTCATTGACTTTTTGTCTTTTTGCTACAACCTCCCCAGTATTGGTCACATTTCTTCGTTTCCGGCCTACCACACGTTTCTCAAACAAAGGATACTGAGGCAAATGTGGCACATACTCTCTTCTTAACCTATTGTATTCCTTAACACAATCTAGATCCGCACAAATGTTTGTGACATCACACTCAATCAAGTACAATCCCGATAAAGTTCTAACTCGTGACAATGCCACATATGCCATACCCTCCTTGAACACAGAACTGCCAATATTCACCAATGCACTGTCTACACTTAAACCTTGCGATTTATGGATTGTCACCGCATATGCCAAGCAAACAGGAAACTGCTTACGGCGAACATATAAGTCTTTTACAAGCAAAAATCTAGCAGAACAACGACCAATTAGCTGTACTTCCTCAATGCCATCAAATTTAATTTTTAAAAATTCAATTCCATCTCTATTTCTGTATTTCACAAAATCAACAACATTACCCATTGATCCATTTACCAGACCTCTTTCAACATGTAAATTCCTTCTTAAAATTATACGGCAGTTCAAGCACACATTCAGAGTCTTTTCAAAACCTGCAGTTTTAGATATACTCTTCTCTAATGAATCCAATTTTGTTTTCAGATTCTCAGACAAAATAATTGTTGATCCCATATGCTCTACTCTGTCAATAGCTTCCAGTTTCACAATCTCTTGCTTTTCTAAATGCAACATTTTGTTGTTAAATTTGGCACATTCTGCAAGAGTTGGCATCAAACATATTCCAGATTTCTTCTCAGTAATTTTCTGAAAAATATTCTCAGGCACAACATCTTGTTCTGGATATAAATTTGACAGTAATCGTGCATGTAAAGCTTCTTTCCCATGCTCGGTCACTTTTCCAATTCTAACATCTTGTAGAATAGTCTTGTAAACTTCATCCTTCGCCTGACGCATATTTTCATGCAGTTCAGCATAATTGAAGTTTAACCATATATTGACGTTGCCAATGCTGCCTAGGCACTTCCTGGTATCTTCATGCGTGAGCATTTTGAACACAGGTTGCCCTTTCACTGGTGTCAGCTGCAGAAGATCTCCGAAAACAATGATGTGTTTGCCACCAAATAACACATCATACTCTGTTTTGAGAACTTCTTGCATTCTCAAATGCACAAAGGCAAGCATGACATTGGAAACCATGCTTACTTCGTCAATGATAAGAAGTTTCATTTTCCTCAAGATTCTTGAAAATTCAAAACAAGCATCTCCAGATAGCTTGTGATATTGTAATTTGTTGTCATGCTCCACTGGCAGCATCAGTAAACGATGTAAAGTAATCCCTTTAATATTATGTGCTGCCAGTGTAGTTGGAGCAGTGACAACACAAGACAGCGATGACTCTGTCCTTTCCTGCAAATAGCATGAAATTGCTTTAATGAGGAAACTTTTTCCAGTTCCCGCTTCTCCACTCACGTACAGTCGGACAGGCTTCAATGACGTACATGAGCACTCTTTCTTATCATGACTTAATCCATGATCAATTTGCATGGTAACTTCGTCATATATTTTCCTCTGCTCAACGTTGAGTTGTCTTTCCAACTCTTCTAAGTTAACCGCATCCTCTTGAGCATGTGCCATGGCTCTTTCCACTTCATTCATAGCAGTGGCAGCTTCATTTTCAATAACAGGTCCTCCTAGTGGATCCTGACTCAATGAAGCAGAACTCTGACTGTCCTGAGAACTGTCTCTGGCAATCTCGGCTGCAATCGTTGCTTCCTGCTCAATTTCCGCATTCAACATTTCTACATATTTGGGAAAAGCAGGACATTCTATGGTCTCCTTGGCGGCATTGAAAGAGTCTTCGTAACAGAGAAAATCTCCAAGCAGTTCCTCTTCTGCACGCCAAGGCTTGAAAAGTTGCAAAAGTGCTAAATAGAAAAACTCCTTTTTTTCAGGAGATTCGCCACTCAATTTTCGATGGTTTACCAAGTGGCATTTTCTTTGCTTGACCAGACATCCCTCACTTCCTATTACAGCATACACTCCTTTCTCAGTATCTTCTTTGATGTTCCTCTTGAATATGTAATTTTGAAGAACCTCATACAGACAAACATTCTCGAGGTGAATGCTTCGATTTGGATAATATGTATCCAACATGTTGGTCTTCAAAATGTCGGTACTGTTTGGCTCCTTTTCCGCCAAATACTCAATTTCCCGGACAGGTTTGAGAACTCGATTACGCGTTGCAGCAAGACCAAGACTCGCCCAAACGATACTCCTGGACTTGGCATAGAGACTTGCTGAAGACAACCGGTCAGAACATTCGTACGCTCCGATTTCTCGATGCGACAACATCTTCAGACTGAAACTGTACAACTTCTTGCTGAGGCTCTTTTCATGGGAAATGTCCTCCCACATATCCTTCAATTCTGTCTTCTCTTTTTTGGTGATGTAAGACGTCACATACCGAGCCACAGCCATACAGTTATCAGCCACAAACTGTATATCCATGTTAGCATTCCACATGGACAAAATCACCGGGTTGTAGTCATTGATGTACTTGGACTCTTCGTTCCTCTTCAAATTGTATGTGTTTTTAGGTGATTTCTTCATGACATTGTGTCGCAGCGAAGACATCAAACTGTTTACTCTTCCTTTAGAAATCACCGGTCGTGGAAAGCCGAAACGACATTTAGTGTAGAACTTGTCCTTGTTTCGGAATTTACGACGGCAGTACTTTCCACATCGATGGCTTTGGAAACGCAGAACTTTTTCTCTTAGGCTTTTCTTCTCCTTTGCGTTTGGAACAGCACACGTAGAATACTGTTGGATGAAACTCATCACTGAGTCTTCTGGATCCGTTCCAAATTTAGGTGCATCCTTGATCCACAGCAACATATGTATATGAGGAGCACCTCTTGCTTGGTACTCCTTTCTCCAGAAGAAATCCAACACCTCTCCAAGAGGTGGATTCTTCTTATTCATGATGAAAGACATCATAGCTTCAAATCTATGATTGAAGTACCTACATACATTGACTGGATCCAAAGAGCACAGTTCTCCGGGTGTCTTGAATTCGATGTTATCTACGTTAGCATTTGCCTCTCGTAGAAATTCAAGTAAGTCTTCCCAGCCATACTCGGCACAGCTCAGAGTGAGGAACCATGTGGGAGTACCTAAGTTCCTCAGCATACATTTTAAATCACCATGACGACGGTACCAGTACTCATTAGTACCACGCTGACACGCCATGAGATTAATCAGGTGAGAATCCAAAATACTGTCTTGGACATTGACTTTATCCATAAAGTCACTTGCCGAGATGTTTTGCATGTGTATACCACTTTTCAAGATGTGGTTCACTGCATATGACAGTCCAGACAGATCGCTTTCAAACAGGAGATGAAACAAATAAGGAATGCATTGTCGAAACCTAGCATCTCCTGCATACAATCGCAAAGTCCGGTATTCAGAAGCAGGAATTTGATGAGGTCGCTCATCATATCTTCCTCCCTGACCTGTTGGAAAAAGCTGTGGGAAACACCGAGCTTCCAAACTTTCCTCCCAAACACTAATGGGACTCCCTTTGGCTTGTTTCATTTGAAACAACTCAATAGCATTCCCCATGACTTCCTTGGAATGCAAAGGATGAACACTATAATGTTCATATATTTCTTCACTAGTAGAGGGTTCTACTTTCTCAATTTGACCAGCACACAAATCGCTATCCTCTTCCTCACTTACTTCCTCTTCTGCAACATATACATTCTTATAGTATTTATTATTTTTTTTCAAATACAATGTTGCCTTTTTAACTTTCCTAACATCTACTAAATCTTGCCATATTTTCTTATTCTTTGTCGGAACCCCATTAACTAAGATAACCAGAGGTTCCTCTTCCACTTTTTCTACTCCAATTGTGTTAATGTTTTTCTTCAAATCTAGAGGCAAATAAACAACTCTTCCCTTTAATCCTCTCTGTAAATCTGATGGAGGCAATTTCCCTGTCTTTGGCTCCATTCTTACAATAGCCTGAAAGGGATGGATACTTTGAATCAAAATAGATTCATAAGTATTTAAATCCTTCAATTCAGAAGGAATCTCAACCAATTCCAGATTATTATGAACTGCTCTAGCAGGCATCTGGTTTTGATTTAATTTGCAACAACAATAAGTACACACACGTTGATCGAATCCCAAATCAAAACAATTTTCTACCATCAAGTATGTTGCAAAATCCTTCCATTCACTATTATTTTCCCTTTCACTTTTTGCATATAAATCCACTAACTTAGTCTGATTCTTATAATAAGTGCGTCGACAACACACACAAGTGAAATTAGGCCTCTCACTTGATTTCACCTGAAATGTCGCAATTTCCTTCTGAAAATTATCTGTACTGGAAACCTGTACACTATCTTCCACATTACCCTCTTCTTCTTGGTCAATTTCAACATTCTCCTCTTTACTTCCAAAGTAACAAAACTCAATTTCTTCACATATATTCTTCACATCTATTTCAGAACCATGCAAAAGAGCAGCGCATAATTGTTTAAGCATAATTGCTGGACTCTTAGCATAATACAACATTCTAACTAATTTCCTCACTTTATTATGATGCACTGCTAGCATCCTGAAATGATGAAAAACACTCTGGCATACTCTCCTGGAAAGACAAGCCAGTGAATGACCATGCAAACCTGTCACTTCTCTCACTCTGCAAGGATCTAATTCTTGCAACAACCTTATTTTCTGCTTCAAACTTTTCTTATTAAATGACCGTACAAAATCACAAAGCAAATTGATGGAATCCTGTCGCACACTACAAATACTACTACACTTCCAGGTGTAGACAGGACCCTTAGCACGTCTTCCTAAAACCTCATTACCTAACACCTCTTCTGTCTCTGTTGTCACAAGTTTTTCTTTTTCAACTGGACAACCATCTTTCACTTCATAAGCACGACCACTGGTGTCAACTGCATGCACCAAATCATTATCCTGGAAATAACTCTCCTCATTAAAAAATGCCTCACAGCTTGAACTATGCATCCATTCTCCAGAAAAAACTTCACAAAAATTACTACGATTAACTATTCTCTTCCATCTACTATTTCTTTTGAAATCATAAATTGCCTTGTTTAGCTTCCTAATTCTATTGATTATCAAAATAAATAACTTACGTTTAATTTCAAATGCCTGATCAATAACTTTCTCAACTTTTTTTTTTTCTCTTATAAAAAACCAGTTTCTGTTGACCTTTCTTAATATTTTTTAACAAATTGCCAATTATCCTGTTGCGGAACATTCGTTTACGAATCTCCCTAAACTGTTGTTTCCTTCTACTATCATGCACAGAGTTATCTCTTGCTCTAGCAGTAACATTTTTGATTGGCCTTTCCTTTCCATTTGAATTCCTTCTCGTTTTATGGACTGAAACATTTTCTGTAGTAATATTTTTTTTACTACACATATTTCTTATGAAATATTTTGTGCTCTTACCCGGTGCTTTCTTCGTGACTTGACAAATCTTTTTGTTAGAGGACTGCTGCTTATTTTGTTTCACCTGCTGTCTTTGACGTTTTGCAGCCTTTCTCTGTCTTTCTATTGTTGGCATGGTGAAATCTTGAAATGATCTGCAGTTGAATCTGTGGTAAAATATAATAAAAAATGTTATTAACCATTATTACCAAACAGTAAATCAATAACAGTGATCAAAAACTTAACACACTACTTGACATTTTAAATAGAAGATTTTTTAGTCCTTGGCAAATTTACAATACAGAAATAGCAGAAAAGAAATGACATTTATATTTATGTTACCTGTGCTATTTTATATGTGAATCTGATCTAATTTTATGAGCATATTTTAATATTTTATTGAAGAAACTACACATAACCTGTTTTTGAAGGTGTCTTTATTTTTAAATTAAACGGTTTACATTTTTACTTTTTATTAATTATAAATTTTAAAAATAAATGTTTATATTTCCATAGGCTCAAGCAGGTCAGCTTCCCACCCTATGTCATATAATTCGGACAAATCTGCATCCTCATCACGCTCTTCTTCATCCTCAGGATTTAAATCATCCAAGGGATCAACATCCACTGATGTTTCAATTACAAGTTCAATGATGAGGTCAAAATCAACTGATTGCAGATTGTCGCTCATGTTGATGTTGTCTTTATCTTTAAAGAAAGATAACAACAATGAGATGTTGCAGAGTAAGAGACAGATCTCAGAGATTATAATAGTAAAATTGTTTAACAAGAGTAATATTTTGCAGCTATTATTTAGCCATGTCCAGCAATGCTGAGCAGGTGAAGACTATGTCTAATTTTTCAGTGAACAGGACTCATCTCTTCTTAACCTTGGATAAACCTCACCGACTCTGTGTGTCCTGCACATACTTAAATGTAAAGGGGCAGATTTATGTTAAATGGCACATCCCCAGGCATGCACCAGTTAACGTGCACCACTACTCTGCCACCCATGGTGTGCCGTATTTACAATCAGATAGGAGAAAGCTTCGTCAAAACCCTGCGCCTGCTTTAAGCAGGCATAGGTCTTGACGTAACATTGTGGAGATGGGGCACCCCTGAGCCTTGCTTGAGCTGCATCGCACTTGCGATACAACTCCAGCAATCACTACCTTTACAGCACAGATACGTCACGCATCTGTGCCATTTTTGCCCCATGATGCCCCGCATTGTAAATGCAGCACACCATGGGTGGCGGAACAGCGGCGCAGGATGACTGACACATCCCTGGTGATGCACCAGTCATCATAAATCTATCCCTAAGCTTCTTATCTTGTTACAGATGAACCGCCATATGTACCATCAAACTATTTTGCATTTCCTAAATAGCTAATTTTAAGGAATAAATAGCAATTCTTTACCATTCCTAATTTGCAATGAGCAAATTGCTAATTGCAAGTTACCCATTCATTTCCATGGGCTAGGAGGCTCATAGGAATGAAGGTTTAATTTGCGATTAGCAATTTGCTCATCACAAATTAGGAATTTTTCCAAGGGTGCAGGGGTGTCTCAAGAACACCCTGCTGCACCCCTGAAAAAGAAATTTGGGGGCATATGGCACACATACATGCCCTAAGGGCATGTGTTGGCGTCATATGGGACCTTTTGTTTTTTTGAAAAAAAGCTTTTTGAAAAGAATTCACAAATTACCACCAATTTACCACAATAGTTTCCAAATCCTTAATGTCATTTTTTACATATTTTTTGTTTGATACATTGCATTTAAGGAATCGCAAAATTTGCAAATCCTTCAGTGCAATCGCAAAATAAGGAATAGCAAATTTTGCTATTCCTTATTTTGCATCAAACTTGTTTGATACATACCATTTGTCTAATTAGCATTCGCAAAGGCCGAAATTCGCAGAATTTTGGCCTTTGCGAATGCTAATTAGCTTGATACATATGGCCCCAAGTGAGGCCTGTCTTGCGACATGGTGCATCTTTTGCATCACTGCTGCATCGGTTTCATGTGGTACGTTTTTTTTACACCATGACATATCTGCCTAAATGCATCAATTTGTAATTTTGTCGCCTCATAGCAAATCTTTTGCACCGCCGCTGCATCATAAAAGTGACGCACAGTGGCACAAAAGAGGCATACACCTATCATAAATCTGTCCCTAGCATTTTAAATGATTAATCCAGGATGACGATAAGGTGTGGCCTATCCAAAGGTTTGTTTAAGGTGAGGCCTACTCAGGATTGCAGATTAAAGTTACACTTGATGAAAAATACAGAGGAGATAATACATGTAAAGGCCTACCAATGAAGTAAGTAATGTGCACTTTATTGCGCCAGTCATCATAAATGTATCCCTAAGCTTTTTATCTTGTTTTTTTTTTTTTTTTTTTTTTTTTTTTTTTTAGTCCTCATATTGCGATATCGATGTAATTTCGGAATATCAGGTATCTGCCTCTAGCTTCGAGTTACTGTCCGGTACTGCCCCTCGATCTCTCTTGTTTGGGGAGTTTCATCATCCTCTTGATGATCTTTAGAGGAGTTTCCTTTGCCCGCTACATACCATACCTCTGATTTTGAACCTGGGAGAGATAGTCACTTTGACTACTCGACAAGTATCATACTTGTCTACCAGAAGGTGTATCGCTTTAATCATAGGAATTAGGAATGATCTTGATTAGGGTTTAAGAAATTTTCAAAACTTTCCCAGAACTTAAATCTCTGGGTTTCTAATCCTGTCGAGTTTATTAACTCTTATGGCCGAATTTAACCAATTTATATGTTTTGGACTGGTTGGCCCTATCCAATTAATACAGATCTCCCTCCTAGCAAGTACTATTAAGACAAAAAGGAGATTTTCTTGCCTTTTAGTGAGTCCCCCTCCATTTACTGTGTCATCAATCCCAAACAAAGTAAGGGTGGTACTTACGGTTAGTTGCTTGTTCAGGATAGTACTCAAGGTCTTACCGACTTCTTTCCAGTATTCTTCCAATTGGGGGCAATTTTTAAACATGTGGATATCATCTGCCTTTTCTTCTCCACATTTTGGGCATTTTTTTATTCCTGCGTTCTTAAACTTAGAAAGCTTTCTTGGTGTCCAGTAAGCCCGATGGATTGTGAAAAGGTGATTTCTTTTCAGAGCTGCAGATTTCAAAGTGGACCAACATTTTTCCACGGATTTTTCCCAAATTAGATCTATGTCCGCTATTGGTAGGTCTTTTCCCCATATTTGTACTTCTATATTGGGGTTTATAACATTAGCATTTATCAGGGCCCAATACCATTTAGCTACTTCCTTTGGCACTTTTGCTGTTTTAATCATTTCTTTTTCTATTTTTTCATTTCCATTTTTATTTTTTGGTAGTGTCTTGGACCAACTTAAAATTTGGTAAAATTTAAATTTGGATAGTGTATTGTTTGTCATCTCTTGAAACTCTGACCATGGCTTTAGATTGGATCCGTTCATTATCTGTCCCCAGTAGTTTATGTTGGCTCTTTTTAGGGGAAGTACTAATGTGTCTTTAAAGCATTCAGGGGTTCCTGGCGAACTCCATATTGGGGCCTGTTTACAATAGTACGAGATTTTCAGGATTCCCCTGATTTGTGACCACATCTTTGCTGCGTCTCTTAAGATCTTTAGTTTTATTTTTTTGAAGTACTTGGGATGTCCGTACTTAAACAGAACATGATCTTCTGATTCCGTGATCGCACTTAAGTACCTTGGGTAGTTTTCGTGACTCATTAGAAGTACTCTACTATTCTTAAACTGAAAGGCTCTACAATATTCCACCAAATCCGGGCTAGCCAGTCCTCCATCTTTCTTCTCCCTTCTCAATTTCTTCCAAGAGATCCTTGTGCTTTTCTCAGCCCATATAAAACTTGTGATCTCTCTCTGCGCCTGGACTAATGCCTTTTTATCAAACTCTAACGATATTGCATTAAATAAGAATGTAAATTTTGGTAAGATAGTCATCTTTACTATGTTCGATCTCCCAATCAGACTTAAAGGTAAGGACGACCATGTTTTGAGCTGTTTTCTTACCTCTCCGGTTACCTTGGACAAGTTTCGTTGCGAGATCTTTTCTATATCTTGATGTACTAGGATTCCTAGGTATCTGATTTCATTTTTTATGTTATGATTTTTAAATCGAGTGTTCCAAGTCATGATCTCTGTTTTTGATTGGTTTATCAGGTATCCTGAAACTTTCCCAAATGCTACTACTATTTTTTCTATTGTCTCTTTTGCTCTTAGGTAATCGGCCGTAAAAATCATTAAGTCGTCCGCATATAAGGCGATTTTCTTCTCCCATGTATGATACTTGAATGGAATGATTTCTTTACTTTTTCTTAATTTATTTGCTAGTGGTTCTATATACAAATTGAAAAGTAGAGGAGAAAGTGGGCAGCCTTGCCTTGTTCCTCTACTTATCCTTATATTTTCCGTGAGGTTACCATTTATTAGGACCTTGGATCTTGGAGCTTTGTATATTTGCTTTACCATGTTTATAAAGGATTGTCCGATGTTGTTTTTGACCAGAACTTTCTCTAGAAAGGCCCAATTGACCCTGTCAAAAGCCTTTGCGGCATCAACGGTGAGTATTGTGAGTGGAGTTTTTTCATTAATTGCGATATCTATTGCAGTTAAAAGTTGTTGTGTGATTTCATGTAAATTTCTCCCTTTGACAAACCCTTTTTGATCTTGATGTAGCAATTTCGGCAGTACTTTCCCTAATCGTGATGCCATGATTTTTGTGAAGATCTTATAATCTGCATTCAGCAGTGATATCGGGCGGTATGATTCGCATCTGGCTGGATCTTTTCCTGGTTTTAAAATAATTGTGATTATGGCATCATTCCAAGAATCTGGTATGGTTTCATGCTGTTTAAGAATTTTATTGATTAATCCTGTAATATGTGGAAGTAGAGTGTCTCTTAATGTTAGATATATTTCGTTCGGTAACGCGTCCGGTCCCGCTGCTTTTCCTTTTTTTAGACTTTTGATGGCTTCGGCCACTTCGTCTTCTTGGACTTCCTTATTCAGATCTTCCTTTTCCTCCTCTGTAAGTTTTAGGATTGGAGCATCTTCCAAGTAGGAGTTAATCAGCTGATCTTGCGGATTCGTATCTTCTGTATAAAGCTCTTTAAAGAATTTACAGAATTCTTGTCTAATGATATCTTCATCGGAGCTTTGCCCTGTTTGATCATCTTGGGTTATACTTCTCACTTTGTTTCTGACTAAGTCAGTTTTGAGTTTCCATGCCAGCCACTTTCCGCAACCCTCACCATATTCATGTTTTGCTAGTTTGCTAGCATCCCATTTCTTTCTTAATCTTTCCTCCAAGACCTCTTTAATTTTATCCTCCTGATGCTGTTTTTGTAGGAGAAGTTCTTGTTTCCTGCCTTCTTCTCGTTCGTCGGAAATGGCAATGTCTAACGAGTGAATGTTGTTTTCCAGATCTAAGATCTCTTGCTTTAATTGCTTATTTTTGCGAGCCCCTAGACTCAGCAATTTGCCTCTTAGGAAAGCTTTGAAGGTATCCCATGTTATTTGTTTTGTGGTACCTATAGCATTCAGTTCAAAAAACATCTTTGTTTCAGTTTTCAGTTCACTTATTATGTGTTCATCTTGTAGCAGGATTCTTTGTACTGTGAATCTTCTTTCTATTTCTTTTGCTGTAACCCGTAGTTGTATTTGTACAGCCGAATGGTCGGATAAAAGAGCTGGTAGGTGTGAAACTTTCTTGACATTCTCTGTCAGTTCACTGCTGATCAAAAAATAGTCAATCCTTGACCTATGTCCTAGTTTTTTATTATGCAGGGTAAACGGATGTATTTTTTCTCCTTTTTTCCTCCAGATGTCAACTAGGTCTAAATCTTTTTTATAGATCCCGATCCACTCTCTCATTTTTTTCAAGTTGGCTTGTCTCCCAGGAGGTGATCTGTCTAAACTTATATCCATCACCAGATTGAAGTCACCGCCCAATATTATGGGAGAAGTGGCTAGCAGTAACTGCGAATACAATTTTTTCAGTGGGTCGGCGTCGTCGAGGTTAGGTCCATAATATCCTGCAATCGTAAGGGGAGTATTACCAATTTGTATGCTGGCTATAGCCCATCTGCCTTTACTATCCACTTCTGTGGAGGTTATGACTGCTTTTAGTGATTTCTTGAAAATTATCGCAATTCCATTAATGTTGCATTGTTGTGTGGAGCATATATAAGAATCTATCCACCATACGTTCTTAACTATTTGATCCCATTCTCCTTTCAAAATGTGTGTCTCTTGCAGTATTATGATTTCGCTTTCTGCTGTTCTAATGTATTCCAAGATTTTGTTCCTCCTACTCTTTGTTCTCAATCCATTTACGTTCCACGATAGTATTTTAACGGTTCTATTTGTGCTTCCCATTGTTTCTATTCAAGTAGTACTTCAGCACCGGCTTTACCTTTTTGTTTCTGAAATGTAACTCCATTTTATCCTTGCATGTACTCTCGCAAATGAGGAATTTTTTATTTTTATCCCTATTTTGCTCCCCACCCTTTATCGTGTGATTTTTTAGTTTTTTTAGTTGTGATTTAACGTTACCCTCCCCGGGGAAGCCTCCATCTTCTTTTCCTCTGGTTATCTTCGTAACCCTTTTGGCTTCCCGTCCCCGTGATTCATTTCAGATACAGTTTTTTCCTTTTTTATTTCCCAAGCACCTTCTAGTTTAACCTTTAGACTTAATTACGTCTTTTTTTCATTGAGGTTTATTCTGTGAACTGGGATTTTTAATAAAGTTCATTTATTTTTGTGGTTCTTCCGACCGTATTTGATCTCTCATTAGATCTATGAGGGCTTTTACCTCTTCCGGCTCCTTTATATTTCGCATTTTATTACGCCACATTATTCGAAGTGAAGGTGGAAATTTCATCTGTACCGTTGCGCCTAGACCTTGGAGATCTGACATTAGATTTCCCAATTCCCACTGTCTGTTCTGGGAGGCCTTAGACATGTCGGACCTTATTCTAAACGTCCAGGCGTCCTTATTATAAGTTCCTTTTTTCAGTGCCTCTCCCAAAATCTTGTCCTTTAGCACGTATGTTTTAAAATTGACTAAAATCTTCCTTGGGGTTTTCCTTTCCTTGTTCTTTCCAAATGGATCCCTATGTACTCTTTGTATGTCCTCCTCTAGAGTTGATTTGTCTGCCCATGGGAAATTTTCTGCCAGTAATGCTACTACAAAGGTCTTAATGTCTTGTCCCTCCTGGTTTTCGGGAACATTCAGAATTCTAATGTTGTTTTTTCTCGCCTGGTTTTCTAAGGACTCCATTTTTTCGTTCATACTTTTGTTTTCTAATCTTAGGGAGTTTATTTCATGCCTGTTCTTTTCTACCCTTTTGTCTAGGGCAACAACTTCACTCTCTATTGCTGTGACTCTGTCTCTCAGGGCGTTCAGCTTATTGTCCAGTTTTTCACACACTTCCTGGATTTTATCTTGTTTTGCCTCTGATATTGAGAATTTCTCTTTCATTTCTGCCCATATCTTCTCAAGGAGCTCGTCTGTATGATTTTTTGATCTTCCATCATTCTCTCCTTCATTCCCAGTCTCTGTGGGCTCTATGGTTTTGTATGCTGCTTCAGCAGAAGGTTCCACACCCCCTTCTGCCATGTGTACTTTCTGAACCTCGATACCTTCTACTGTTTCACCTCCCTTGTTAGATTCCCATATGTCTTCCAACCTCTTTGTTTCCAATTTGGTCTTCTTTTTGTTATTGTTATTTTTCCCTTTCTTTGTACCACCAGAAGCTGTTTTGTCCGTTAGAATGGGAGTCTGAAGTTTTTTCAGCACAGGTGACGTATTAATGCGTTCGGCGTTCACCTCTCCTTCCCTCCTTCGAGTTTCGGACGACTCTTCCTGAATGGGAGCTTGAGTTACTGCCTGAATTTCTGCTAGTAGCCCCTTCTGTTGTACTTTAAAGTAGCTTCTTAATGAGGGAGTCACTTTTATTTTAGTCCTCAGTGAAGTGACCTGTTTGCCGTTCTCTAAAGTACCTTTGACGTATTCTTTTACTAGGGTTTTCTGTCTTTTCTTACTCTCCCTTGGTGAAATTCCTTTGGGGTATTGCTCTTGCCTTAGGAAATTTCTGTTGCGCAGGCTGTAAGACGATACTATTTGTCTGTCTTGTTTTTTCACTTGCTGTGGTTTTGATGTTTCTTTGCCACTCACGATGTCCAGAGCTTTGAGGCTCCCCTCTAAATTTTGCTGCGCTTCCTCTTTATCCTCCTTTGCTGTTTTCTCGGGTTTACTCATAAGCAAATAACAAGTTAGTGTTTTGGGGTTTGAGTTCAGAATTTGGCAGTTCTGTAAGACATTTACCTTACTTTTGATATTTATAATGCTTTCCGGTGTTCTCTTTAACGTTATATTGGATGCTTTATTTGCTTTATATGCCGACAGAACACTCTTTGTCCGGGTGAGATTGTTTATAACCATATCGCTCCCATTGCTAAATGGACCGTCACTAAGCTCTTTGAACTCCCAATATCCTCTAATGTTGATCCTTGCCTCTTTCTTCCGTAGGCTCCAGCCTGAGATCGCCTGCTGCAGACTTGAATGTGACAGCGATCCGGCTCCTCTGTTGCCTTCGTACACTTCAGTATACTGCCTAGGATTGAGTCTGGCCCTTCCACTCGCGCCCCGGAACTGAAAATCCAGTCTTCCGGAGGCTCGACAGCTGCGCGCCCTTGCCTCCGCTGCAGACCCCCAGAAGCCTGTCTTCTCCCCCGCCTTGACACCGCGCTCCAAACGCCGCCAAGCTCCGCTGCTCTTACCGCTGTTTTCCAATTTCTTCTTGACTCCAGGACCGCGTTCGCTGCCTGTGAGAGTCGCTTCAGCTCTCTGCGGCTCACCATGCGTCCACCGCCGGGTCAGAGCTCCTCTCGGATTACCGCGCTCAAGCTGGGGAAGAAATGAACTGGAGCCGCATACCATTTCAAATATCAGTCTTGACAGTAAGCGAGTCCCAGTCTTACTTTGATTAACGATCTCTGTGATTATGACATATGTATTTTCTCCGTTTTGTAGGTGCTTTGTAAGTTCTTTTGCAAGCGCGATTTAGCTCATTCGAATCACGGGTGGACCGGGAGCTCTCCGACTGAGCTCCTTACTCAGCCGCCATCTTCCCCCACATCTGGCCCTCAAGCTTCTTATCTTGTTACAGATGAACCACCATATGTACCATCAAACTATTTTGCATTTCCTAAATAGCAAATTTTAAGGAATAAATAGCAATTCTTTACCATTCCTAATTTGCAATGAGCAAATTGCTAATTGCAAATTAGCACCGCCGCTGCATCATAAAAGTGACGCACAGTGGCACAAAAGAGGCATACACCTATCATAAATCTGTCCCTAGCATTTTAAATGATTAATCCAGGATGACAATAAGGTGTGGCCTATCCAAAGGTTTGTTTAAGGTGAGGCCTACTCAGGATTGCAGATTAAAGTTACGCTTGATGAAGAATACAGAGGAGATAATACATGTAAAGGCCTACCAATGAAGTAAGTAATGTCCACTTTATTGCGCCAGTCATCATAAATGTATCCCTAAGCTTCTTATCTTGTTACAGATGAACCACCATATGTACCATCAAACTATTTTGCATTTCCTAAATAGCAAATTTTAAGGAATAAATAGCAATTCTTTACCATTCCTAATTTGCAATGAGCAAATTGCTAATTGCAAATTACCCATTCATTTCCATGGGCTAGGAGGCTCATAGGAATGAAGGTTGCAATTTGCGATTAGCAATTAGCTCATCACAAAATAGGAATTTTTTCAAGCGTGCAGGGGTATCTCAAGAACACCCTGCTGCACCCCTGAAAAAGAAATTTGGGGGCATATGGCACACATACATGCCCTAAGGACATGTATTGGCGTCATATGGCACCTTTTGTTTTTTGGAAAAAAATGCTTTTGGAAAAGAATTCGCAAATTACCACAAACTAGAAGTTGGTGGTAGTTTCCAAATCCTTAATATCATTTTTTACATATTTTTTGTTTGATACATTGCATTTAAGGAATCGCAAAATTTGCAAATCCTTCAGTGCAATCGCAAAATAAGGAATAGCAAATTTTGAATTAAGGACATTTTAAGTCATTTCCACATGTGCAGTGTTTTCAAATTATGATTTGAAAATCGTTTTTGGGGAAAAGTAATGGTTTGCAAATTTATGACAAGGACATAATGGTGTATGCTTCTCTATAAGGCATTTCAGTGTCTCTGATGTCATTTTTCCCATATTACATTATATGACCTTTCCCCATGGAGCACATTCCTTGTAAATATGCTCCCACCTGTGCATGGTGAATTTATATTTTGACTGTTTGAGTCACATAGCCATGTTAAAAGTGACCCAAAAAAATTGCAAACGCTTTAAAAAAACACATTCATGTGTCTTAAGGACATTTTAAGTCATTTCCCCATGGACAGTGTTTTCTAAGTGGCGCAAAAGAGGCATACACCTATCATAAATCTGTCCCTAGCATTTTAAATGATTAATTCAGGATGACAATAAGATGTGGCCTATCCAGAGGTTTGTTTAAGGTGAGGCCTACTCAGGATTGCAGATTAAAGTTACGCTTGATGAAGAATACAGAGGACATAATACATGTAAAGCTCTACCAATGAAGTAAGTGATGTCCACTTCATTGCGCCAGTCATCATAAATGTATCCCTAAGCTTCTTATCTTGTTAGACATCAACCGCCATATGTATCATATAACTATTTTGCATTTCCAAAATAGCGAATTTTAAGGAATAAATAGCGATTCTTTACCATTCCAAATTTGCGATGAGCAAATTGCTAATTGCAAATTACCCATTCATTTCCATGCTCCAGGATGCCCATATGAAAGAAGGTGCAATTTGCGATTAGCAATTAGCTCATCGCAAATTAGGAATTTTTCCAAAGGTGCAGGGGTGTCTCAATAACACCCTGCTGCACCCTTGAAAAAGAAATTTGGGGGCATATGGCGCACATAAATTTTAACAACATTCCTTTACCTCAAAAACGATTTTCAATTCATAATTTGAAAACACTGCCCACAGGGAAATTACTTAAAATGTCCTTAAGACACATGAAAGTGTTTTTTTATTGCCTTTCCAGCATGGTTGGGTCACTTTTAACATGGCTATGTAACACAAACATTTAAAATCTAAATTTGCCATGCACAGGTGGGAGCATATTTACAAGCAACTTGCGCCACAGAGAAAGGTCTTACATTAAAATGGGAAAAATAACATCAGGGACAGTCAATTGCCTTATAAAGAAGCATACACCATTATGTCCTTGTCATACATTTAAAAACAATTCCTTTTCCCCAAAAACGATTTTCAAATCATAATTTCAAAACACTGCACATGGGAAAATTACTTAAAATGTCCTTAAGACACATAAAAGCGTTTTTTGATTGCCTTTGCAGCATGTTTGTATCACTTTTAACATGGCTATGTAACACAAACATTCAAAATCTAAATTTTCCATGCACAGGTGGGAGCATATTTACAAGCAATTTGCGCCACATAATTCATAATTTTCTCCTTAAAGCACACTATTCTCTATCTAAATTAAAGAAATATTTTCTCACCTTAGCAAATACTTTGAGTTTCAAAACAGTCTCAGAAACACACCAATTTGTCTTCAGCAGAGCAAAAGGTATGCACTCCAGAGTCTGCAGCTATCAAAAGCACAGAAATGCTGTAATTCTTCACACATATCTCTCATGTCACCCAATCAAAACTCTTCCCTCACTTTTTTTCAAATGAAAACCCTTCCCCCCTCTGCCCTTTCTGCCTTTTCTGCATGGCAACCACCTCTTGGAAGACTTCTGGTGTTTGCAAGTTCACACAACAATGTTGCAATTGAACTCTGAACTCTCAGTGCACCTGCATATCCAGTGCATTCTTTCATTTAATGATTTTTTATTGACCATTCAAAATACATCTTTCAAATAACTCATCCGTGCACCCTAACTTTCTGTTTTCAGCAATCAAAATCCACCAATCACTGTTACTGCTTCATGAACACAGACACTCCACAGTTTTTTTCATTTTAAACTCTCATTTTTTCAACTGCCATTTCATTGCCACACTTCATCTGACTGCAGGAGAACCTTCTCTCACCATGTTTTCTGTCTGGATTGTTGGACATAGTTATATTCACTGGGCTCAAAGGTACGCTGAAAACAGGAATTTACCTAACCTCAATTTACAAGATGTGGAAATTAAGTGGTTTGGCCACAGAGGATTAAAATGTCACCAATTGATACCATTGGTGAAAACCTTTATGCATTTGCCCAAACCTGACCTGTTAATTGTGCACTGTGGAGGTAATGACTTGGGCACTTTGACTGGTGTAGGTCTGGAAATGCTTTTAAAGGACACCTTTGAGCAATTAATGGCACTTTTTCCTCAGACTGCCTTGGTATATTCAAATATATGCCAAAGACAGAAATGGAGGTGGTCAAACCAATTTTGTCCACAAATTGAGAAGTCGAGGAAGCATGTAAACAAATCTGTTTCAGCTTACATGAGAGACCATGGAATGGGCTCCCCGTACAACAATAACTTGCGTTACTACATGCAAGATATCTACAGAGGAGATGGAGTTCACTTCTCAGATGAGGGCAACAGAATTTTCACTCTGAATTTAAGAATGTGCATTGGTACCTACTTATAAGTACCTAAATGTACCATAAACCCAAAAGCTCTTCTCAGAGCTACCCTACATCTGATCACTCACAATTATTATTTTACTCTAACATTTTTCACTAATTTTCAACAAAGTACGCTCCCTGGGGCGCTACCCAGTACGCGAACCGGGAGCTAACCTCGCGAAATTTTTTAAAAAAATGTTTTTTTTCGCACATATAAGCCTCCTCAGCCACCCTCAGAAAACCTAGGGGGTCAAGATAACTCTACCGTGCCCCCTTCTACCCATTCTGAACATTATTTGCCCTCCATCTTGTATCTTAATTCGACCGAAACACAAAATGGTGGACTCCCGGAACGCTTAAGGTTCGCGAACCGGGGCGCTCAACGGTTCGCGTACCGGGTCGCTCCCTGGGAAGCGCACCATCAAAAAAGGTGGGAAAGTAGTTCACAGAAAAGCCACTGGAGACAATTTCACCAAATATAGATTAGCTCATACTACATATCAATCCCTACCATTTTCACAAATTTGGTTGGAATTCCATTGAGCCATTTAGCCTGTAGACCTCTCTAAATACCCTGAGGTAAATTACTTCACAAAACACATCTGAAGTGTTGGAATTGACAACCAATGAAAATGTTACTTTCATTTTCTACTTTTTTTACCTGACATTTCATTGGTTATATACCTGAATATATATAAAGGAAGAGAAGAAAACACAGCCATTTTGACTACTACTTCTTGGTGTACATTTCAATAGTATTTTCACTAATTCCTTCAACTTCTTTCTAAAGGTAAGTTTTTATTTTTAAAACTGAAGTATATTGTGCACTATAAGTTAATATGGTAAACTTTTTCTGATAGTTATATACTATCCCTCTGTAGTACTTATAGATTTAGATAGACTTCTCTGTTATAGTTATGGATGGAGTTAGGTTTCTCTTGTATAATTATGAAATTACTTACGTTAAATCACATACACTTTTTTTATATTCCTACTTCCACTCTGATACTATACACTCCCCAAAGATAAATTCACTGATAAAAACTGCCTATCTAAAATTAATCCCAACAGTGCCCTATCTCTACTAATATATATTTTTTTAATCTAAATTTCAGGCAAAATGGAAGGCGAACAGAAAGTTGAATTTCAAATTGTCCTGCAAGAGAGCAGCCAAGAAATCATTGATGAAAATGATATTGAATTTTTCGATGAAACTTGGGACAAAGAACTACTGCAATGTGTGCAAGCAGTAGATAACCTCCTTGAAAATGAGGACATTTTACACCCTCAGAGACTACAATGTATATTCAATGATAATTATGAAATTTCTGACAATGAAATGTTAGAAAGTTTAATAAATTATGAAACACAATCACAATAACAAAAATGCTTAAAAAATAAAAAAATAAAAAATAATAAACAAAACCAACAATCAATTAACATACAGCATTTGAAAAGTCTATCATTCATTTTTCATTGCAGTACGCTGCCCAGAACGCTTCCCGGTTCGCGGACCGGGCGCTACCCACGCAAAAAAAACAAAACATTTTTTTTGTTTTTTTTGCCCCGCGGGGCCCTTTTAAAACCTCCACATTAAACCTAGGGGGTCAGGGAGGATCTAGTATGCCCCCTTATGGTTATTTCCCCCTTTGTTTTGGCCTCCTCTTGTCTCTCAATCCTACCGAGAGACAAGATGGCGGCCGCTCCGGACTGTTTAGAATGTTGACAGACACCGGAGAGCCAATCAGCTTCGCTACGCGAAGTTCCGGTACGCTTAAGGTCCGCGGACCGGGGCGCTGCCCAGAGCGCGCTTACAGATGTATATCTTTTTTTAAACGTTAATTTCTCAAAATCCACTGGAGCACATATATTGAGACCTACAAAAGGCACATCGGGCTACCAGTCCCTACAATTTTGCCAAGTTTCGTGCAAATCCATTCAGCCGTTCGGGCTAAAAGTGAGGCCAACCACCCTATGGAAAACTCAATGTTAAAAACACGTTTTGGGACCCCCCTTTTTTCTCGCCCCCCCTTGACGAACCCCCCCCCAAATTTTCAGGGGCTGCTCAGAAACAAAATGTTCCATTTTCCAGAAAATTTCAGCCAATTCCGTCCTCAAACGCCAAAGTTATTCAACATAGAATTTTCAAAAATCCCATAGGAAAAAAATCCTAACTATATATACCTACTGGCGACCGCCAGTAGGTAATATATATATATATATATATATATATTGAATTTCAAAGTTGCTCTGCAGCAAAGAGGCACTCCACAGCAGTAGGTATGCACGCATACTTTATTAGCTTGAAGGTGGCATTTCATCCGTAATTTACAGCCTTTCACCGACGCGTTTCAGAGCTGTCTGCTCTTTCTTCTGGGTGTGGTGGCTGCTTGCGATCATTTCCAGCTTTTCTCACAGTCCCATTCACGTGTCTTTAAGTAGTCATGATTCGCTTAGTAGCGTCATGCACTCTGGGATTTATAGTCTAATTAATGCCTGTATTAACCCAACGTGGGTGTCGCAAACTAGCCATCATGTTTAAAAGGTCCAAAATGATTAGTGATTTCATCGTGGTTAAAAGGCACTCTAGTGTGCCCCGGTCTGATCTGCTGCCTTCTTAGTGTGAAGCACTGCTGCGCCGTTTTTTCTGCTGGAAAAAGTTCCTGCTGACACAGTCCCACGCCTCCAACACTCCTTTCTAGTTGACTGGGCGGTGCTCCTTTAGCGACCGAAGCCGTCGCTTATTTGTTGAATTTCAAAGTTGCTCTGCAGCAAAGAGGCACTCCACAGCAGTAGGTAAGCACGCATACTTTATTAGCTTGAAGGTGGCATTTCATCCGTAATTTACAGCCTTTCACCGACGCGTTTCAGAGCTGTCTGCTCTTTCTTCTGGGTGTGGTGGCTGCTTGCGATCATTTCCAGCTTTTCTCACAGTCCCATTCACGTGTCTTTAAGTAGTCATGATTCGCTTAGTAGCGTCATGCACTCTGGGATTTGTAGTCTAATTAATGCCTGTATTAACCCAACGTGGGTGTCGCAAACTAGCCATCATGTTTAAAAGGTCCAAAATGATTAGTGATTTCATCGTGGTTAAAAGGCACTCTAGTGTGCCCCGGTCTGATCTGCTGCCTTCTTAGTGTGAAGCACTGCTGCGCCGTTTTTTCTGCTGGAAAAAGTTCCTGCTGACACAGTCCCACGCCTCCAACACTCCTTTCTAGTTGACTGGGCGGTGCTCCTTTAGCGACCGAAGCCGTCGCTTATTTGTTGAATTTCAAAGTTGCTTTGCAGCAAAGAGGCACTCCACAGCAGTAGGTATGCACGCATACTTTATTAGCTTGAAGGTGGCATTTCATCCGTAATTTACAGCCTTTCATCGACGCGTTTCAGAGCTGTCTGCTCTTTCCTCTGGGTGTGGTGGCTGCTTGCGATCATTTCCAGCTTTTCTCACAGTCCCATTCACGTGTCTTTAAGTAGTCATGATTCGCTTAGTAGCGTCATGCACTCTGGGATTTGTAGTCTAATTAATGCCTGATGAAATCACTAATCATTTTGGACCTTTTAAACATGATGGCTAGTTTGCCACACCCAAGCTGGAAATGATCGCAAGCAGCCACCACACCCAGAAGAAAGAGCAGACAGCTCTGAAACGCGTCGGTGAAAGGCTGTAAATTACGGATGAAATGCCACCTTCAAGCTAATAAAGTATGCGTGCATACCTACTGCTGTGGAGTGCCTCTTTGCTGCAGAGCAACTTTGAAATTCAACAAATAAGCGACGGCTTCGGTCGCTAAAGGAGCACCGCCCAGTCAACTAGAAAGGAGTGTTGGAGGCGTGGGACTGTGTCAGCAGGAACTTTTTCCAGCAGAAAAAACGGCGCAGCAGTGCTTCACACTAAGAAGGCAGCAGATCAGACCGGGGCACACTAGAGTGCCTTTTAACCACGATGAAATCACTAATCATTTTGGACCTTTTAAACATGATGGCTAGTTTGCGACACCCACGTTGGGTTAATACAGGCATTAATTAGACTACAAATCCCAGAGTGCATGACGCTACTAAGCGAATCATGACTACTTAAAGACACGTGAATGGGACTGTGAGAAAAGCTGGAAATGATCGCAAGCAGCCACCACACCCAGAAGAAAGAGCAGACAGCTCTGAAACGCGTCGGTGAAAGGCTGTAAATTACGGATGAAATGCCACCTTCAAGCTAATAAAGTATGCGTGCATACCTACTGCTGTGGAGTGCCTCTTTGCTGCAGAGCAACTTTGAAATTCAATATATATATATATATATCAAACACACCGTCACTCATCTCGCGCTCCGGATCTAATCCAGCCAGGAAGAAAGCCAACGGACACGGACCAGTTGTAGTGCTCCAAGTTTTATTTAAGGTGCAGTAGAAGTCTCATGACGTTTCGGCTCGCAAGAGCCTTGTTCACATGACAATGTTTAAATGAGGGAAACATTACTGCCAGTGATTGGATGATAATCGTCACATGAGAGGGTAGTGTTACATCTTAGTAGACATAGAAAACATATTGGCTGGTCTTTATAATACATGTTGAGAAAATAAAGACACAGATTTAAGTGGTCAAATAATGGTGAAATACCAGATTATTTCCAATCATTCCATCAGTATATATATTTAGCCATAAGTAATAGTAATGTACATTTGTTAGGCAGACCTGAATTATTTATTACACATATTTATATCAAGAAATACACATATCTAGATGCATACATAAAATCAAATTAGATGTTTATGTACACAGGGATATGCTTTACATTTGTGTTTGAGTATGGTGGTTATGTAGGAAGGAGATAACTTTTGAGTAGTCTTCTGAAAATAAGATAGTTATCTCTGGATCTTATGTTTGGGGTAATTACTTTCATAGTTTGGCTGCTTGAACAGAGAAAGATACACCACCAATGTTTTTTTTCTTGTATGAAGGGATTTTGAGGTGAGGTGCCAATCTGGAGCGGAGGTTCCTTTGTTAAATATATTAGGTGATTTTATTCCTGGAGAAAAGTGGTTCTGTTCCATGTATTGCTTTATGTGTGATACAAAGTAGCTTAAATGTGGATCTTCTAGCAACCGGTAACCAAATGTAGGGCCCTCAAGGCAGGGAAGATATTGGCTTATGAGGAGTCTGGCAGCAGAGGTCTGACTACGTTGTAGTCTTTTCATTGTTGTTTAAGATGATCTGTAGTAGAAGCTATTGGTGTAATTGAGCTTGGACAGTATAACAGAGATAGTAGCCTCTTACTTCCTTAGATATGTTAGGAGGTGGTCCTAGATTCTCAGGCCTGAAGCACAAAGGGTCAAAAACTTTCCCAGTTGCCACATGTGAGTATGTACATTTTTGAAAGCATCCAATTTGAGATGGCTCCATGTCAATCAATGATCAACAGCTTGTCTGCTAAGACATCTGCCCAGTATTGTTGTAATTTAGGGCAATGCAAGAGAATATGTGTCAGTATACCTGTATGGCCGCATTGTCTCCAACACACATCATCCCCATTCTGTTTCCATTTAGCCATTCTGGCTGGAGTTGGGAGCAGCCTTTCCAGGACTGTAAGTCAGATCCAGAGGTTGACAGCAACACAGCATAATTATACCCCGCATTCCAATCTAAATTAGAGTGGATCTGCAGGCCTAGGTAAGTTATCTCCGGGTTTGTGAACAGAAAGGGGAAAAAGCAGTCTAATTGAATCATATCACAGTGGGGAATTGTCAGGTTGTGTGCCTGTGATTTCTGGATACAGGCTTTAAAACCAGAAACTCTATCAGAGGCCTCATAAAGATCAGGCTTGATGCGGTAAACTCAGCTCCATTCAGATTGCATAGGTCTCTACACTCCTCAGAGCACGCAGAGTTCCGAAACCTCCACTCTACAAAGCAGAGCCGAGTTGTTTCCTTGCTCGCCAGTTGGGAAGCGTGAAAAATCCAACGCTAGACGACCTCAAGATTTCTCAATGTGGGCTGTCATGGATGGTCGTGACTACTCACTTTGAGAAACCATCCATTCACATTGAGGAAGCTGCTGCTCAAGTACAAAATCCATTTGAGTGACAGAAAGAAGCAGTGCCCTCTAGAACAGTGCATGGTGCCATTAGCGCTGATTTTCGAGTGCGGGACAGACCCTCGTCGCTAAAAATCAGCACAAACGGTGCAACTTAAAGCACTCTCCCACTTGCAGAACTCCTCGTAGCGCATAAGAGTTTTTTGGTCACTTTGCGAAGTTTCTCAGCGAACTACACCCAGGTCTAATAAAGAGTACGTTTTTGCTCTGCATTGTGCCCTATGGTAATGCTCGTGATGAGAGGGGTTCTTCGACTCATCTCGCAAAAGTCTCCATGCAAGGGGCACAAATGAGCAGGGACAGGGGGCATCCTTGCCTTGTGCCTCACTCTGCACCACAGGGTTGCAATATCTGCCCGTTGCCCCTCAAAGTTACTGTGGGCCCTGTATAACTGCACCATTTCCAGTTCCAAAATTGAGTTCCCAATCCTGAACTCATCAACACCAGCTGAAGAAAGGGCTAATGCACCTGATCAAATGTCTTTTCAGTACCGACCAAGAGCAAAAGCGCTGGTACTCGAGAGTGACTTGTTTTGTCGATAAGGTGCCAGAGGCACTTAGTGATATCACTGCATCCCCTCTCAGGAATAAACCCTGCCTGGTCTGGTTCCACCAGGCCCTGCAAGTAGGGAGCCATGCAAGCCACAAGCACACTGGTGAGGATCTTGGTATTTACGTTGCGTAATGAAATAGGATGATATGAGGAGTAGAGGGGGATCCTTCCCAGGCGTGGGGATCATTGTGATGGTGTACACGATCATGTTGCATTTAGTATGCCTTTATAACTGAAAAAGTGATAAAGGTGGGAAGAATACAGGCTAGTTGTTTAGCAAACACTTTAATGGAATAAGAGCTGTAGGCACCCTGGCTAGGTGCTTTGCCCAGCTGTAGTCTTGCTGTGGCTGCTAACAGCTTGTCTCAACGGATATCGCTGTCCAGCTAAAGGGCATCACCCACTGGAGTGCCTTCTAATTAGCGCTTGAGCAAGGTAACCTAGTATAGCATAAAAGTGTTTGAATTCCCAGGTGATTTATATATATTGACACTCATCACCCTGCGACACCTAAATCTCAGTTATTCTCTGTTTACACACCTGAGCTCGCAACTGAAGTGCAAGGAGTCTCGCTGCTTTATTGCCCTCTGTGTAATATTTCTGTTTAGTACAAAGGATTGCATATTCTGCTTTGTCCACATCAAGGACTTTAAGTAGCATTCAGACTATGGTGAGCTGGCCTCTCCCCCTTTGAGGGATCCAGATTGCTTATGAGCCTCCTTCAGTTCCCTTACCTCACTTTCCAGTCTGATTCCCTTATCTTTTCTGTATTTGTTAAGTCTGTCAGTGATGGCTATTGTTGCAGGGATTCTGCTCATGCACAGAACTATGCGCAGGAAACCAGGACCACGTGTATTGTGGAGTACCAAAAAACCCACCTCAGTGCCTAGAACCCCCATCCAACTAGCATTAGTGTCTCATTCATTCTCAGTACTACAGTGAAGCTACCAATGATTAGAAAACCTAGAACATGCAACTTAGTAAACTCTCAGGAATAGTGGAAATCAAGAACACTCTTTCGTTCTAACACTCATACTAGTCCACAACGTGAATAATGGGAGACACATTATAGTTTGAAATTATTATTTTAACTAACGTGCATAGATGCATAAGAATAATACAATCAGCATTGTTACAATTCCATAAAGCACAAAAGGGGAAAAATTATAATGATAGTGGAAACAGGACTACAGCGCATTTACCACCCTCCCCATGCTGAGAGCTAGTTTTAAGTAATAATAGAAGAAGACCTTTAGGCTTTGACGGGGACCTCATACCTCCAAGGTCAGATGTAGTGAATCACATCCCAGGACAAACACAGCTCCTTGAGGTTGGAAATGATGTCTCCAAGTGCCTCCTCTTGCATGCAAAATGCAATAATAAAATCACCCGAAAGCACCCGAGTTTGAGTTTGAACAGCTGCGCCTTTTGTTATGTCTATGTGCGTGGGACTGATCAACATGAATTAACAGCATACATTGTTATTCAACCTTGAACACTCTGTGCAGACAGAAAGCACAGTGCAAGCCTAGATATGTGAACAACAGACAGTTCTCATGTGAAGAAGCTCAAGCAGTTTATTTACAGAGCCATGTAGTGTTGTGTGTAAAATGGCAAAATGGTGTCTAAGCATATATTTCACTTATGCTAACATAGCAATGTCTGCAATTAACCCCTTATCCTCACTACACTATGAAGTTGCCCCACAGGACTGCTCTTAGAGTATCTCAAAGCACAGAAATGGGTGTACCTGGTATGTCGTTGGTGCTAAAGAATGTGCCAGTGGCTCCTCTAATCTCTTTTACAGTTGAGTCATATCGATTGAAGTGCCGCAGGCAATGAAGGGACTCCAGTATGAAGATATTCAGTGTAATTGAAATGAGAGAGTGATCAGAAATGGTAGCTGTGCCTATGTCCACACACATTGTTGCTGTAAAGCGGGGAGATGTCAGAAAATAGTCTATTCTGGAAAAAGGTTAATGGGCTGCTGGAAAGTAGATATAATCTTTTACGTTTGGATTGCGTAATTTCCATACAGCCACGAGGCCCATCTCCTTTAACAACTGAAGACTGGGACTAGATTGACCTCGTTCCCAATGAGTGTGTCCTCGTCAGTGGTGAGTAGCCTCCGACCTATAGCGTCTAGCAGAAATGTCACCTGGTGGTCATTTGAGGCATAAGTGTTAGCAAGTGTAAACAAATGTGTATTCACTGAAAGTTGCAGCGAGAGGAGTGTGCGTGGCAGCACCGCCTGTGTCTGGATGATCTGATCCTGAAAGTAGGTAACTAATGGAATCGTCACCCCGCCCTCTTCCCCAGGGAAGTACTGGCGATCAAACCAACAAGATTGCATGTGTTTCCAGTCAACTTTCAGTAGGGGAGTTTCTTGGAGAAGGCAAATATCACATTTATGATCTTTAAGCAGCAAGAGAAGCGCTATGTGCTTTTCTGGCATTTTAAGGCCGCGGACAAATAAAGCAGGGTAGTAGTAATAAGCTTTATTCGATTTTAAGACAGATAAAATCATAAAAGCAGCAATCAAAAGTTACATTTTCAAACACAATCATATAAATAGAATTAAAAATAGTATTAAACAGTTGATGTACATAAACAGAATAAAGTCTTTTATAACTACAATTACTTGAATAAAAAGTTTGGTTTCCGCCGACTAGTTGTGTGGTATCCAACGTAGGAGCTATAGATACTTCGGATTCCAGTCAGAAAATTTCAATAAAACTGGAACTATAATTAATCATGAGTACACCGAATTTTTGAACAGTTTTTAAGAAACATAGCTATACATTTGGCATTTGATACTGTATCTAAGTGCTGTAGTGCCAAAAAGGCTGGGCGGCATCTTCTCAGGCCATGGGATAACAATATTGGAATAATCCAGCGTTTGCGTGGTAGGTCATAGAATTTACAGAACAGAAAAACATGAATATTAGACTGTTCAGAAATACCATCACAAGGACATCGGATAATTGTAGAGGACCAATCTTGTCTCCTTGGGAATGTAACCAATCGAAAAAACATATTGAGCCTAAACCATGTCAACAAAAAATTTTCATAGTTGGTCTGGCAAAAAGTAAGATACGGTTGGATGCCCTGAGTACATTGAATAGTTAAACTGTGTCGGTTTGAGACTTTATTAATTTCATGGGCTAAACGTAGTTCCTTTAAATGTGACAAACATGACAATCTCAAGGTCTTTCTTGTTATAGTAGTTAGTTTAGCGGGTTCTTTAAAATATATTATAAGATCCAGATCCTTGAGAAAGTTATGTACAAAGGACATATCTGACCAGTTGTCTAGGCCCAAACAGTCTGAAATTAGCATACGAGTTAGGCTACATTGTTCCGTTGTCCAGATACGGTGCCACAATAATATAGGCTGAATTTTAATATAATCAGCAATGTGATCCATGCCCAATTCGACATGGCAAGCAAACGTTGGAGAGCATTGAGGAACGGCCATCAAATAGCGAATAAAAGTATTCTCTACCCTCTGCAAGATGTCCACGGGTGCATAACCCCACACCCCAGCACCGTAGACAGCTACGCTATGACACTTAGCATAGTAAATTTGCATAAGTTCTTTTGGGGGAGGCTTCCCTATTTTACGTGCGAAAGCAATTAGTGCAGATGTAGCTCTTAAAAATAAAAATTGCCTACTAACGGTGGCTGGTTTCCAAGAGGATGTCTTGTCAAATAAAATACCTAAGTAAGGGTATGTCTTAGTGCAGTCCAACGTAGTTCCATTAATAAGTATCGTTTTTTTCTTGGCTGTCTTTTTACCAAAATGCTTAGCAAAAGTTTTTTAATATTGACCATTAAATCCAGTGAAGCCATGAATTTACAGTAAGAGTTTAACTGGTTCTGAAGTTGTAATGGGGTTCGCGCCATGATCACCGCGTCGTCCGCGTAAAGTAACGCAGGAATGGGACGACCGGCGATTGCTGGTAAGTTCTGGCTCCCCTCTAACATGGCCTTCTCGAGGCCGTTAGTATAAAGGTTCAATAAGAAGGGAGCCAGAACACACCCCTGTCTAACCCCCTTTGGAACTGCATAGGGGGGAGTAAGCTCCCCATTCACCCCAAATCTCTCCCTGGCTGATGCCCCCAAGTGCAGCTCGCGTAGAAAAGATATTATCGGGGGTCTACGCCCAGTTCTGTTAGGATTGACCAGAGCCTTGAATGTGAAACACAGTCAAAGGCTGCGGTCAAATCCACATAGACCAGATGGAGATTGCCTTTCTTGGCCTGGGCGTACTTCCCAGTTAGAAGCGAGAGATTCAAAGCCTGTTCCACAGTGCCCAACCCCTCCCGGAAGCCGTATTGCAGGTCAGTCATGATTTTGTTATCCATAGACCAGACCCGCAGTCTATCTAGGATCAAACGGCTTGCAACTTTACCAAGAGAATCCAAGAGGGAGATGGGCCTGTAGCATGCCGGGTTGTTACGGTCTCCCTTCTTAAAAATTGGCAACAGAATAGAAGTTGACCAAGATTTTACAAGACCCCCTTTTAATGCTGCCTCAATTACTCTGGTCAGTACAGGTTACCAGAGTTTCTGGGTATGTGTGTAAATATCTAATGGTACGCCGTCCGGCCCGGGGGCTTTGCCGGGCTTCGAGAATGACAGGGCATCAGTTACTTCCTCATGGCTAAAAGATAGTTCAATAGGATAAGGTGATATATGTGTACTTTATTTAACACCTTCAGCTAAAAATATTTTTGAAAAGTGGGAGACCCAACCCTCGGCACTGATGGCAACTTCACTACTGGGACCAGCGTTCACATCGTTAAAAAAGGGTGAGTTAACCACTTTCCAAAACATTAAACTATCCTTTCTGTTACAGCTCTCGTGGAGCTTTGCCCACAGATCTTGTTTTCTTTTCCTCCTACATTCCTTTTTCGCCAAATTATAAAGCTTTCTCAGCTTCCTGATTTCAAGCTGATCCCTCACGGGTTTGTTTAAAGCTATTTTTAGGGTCGATAGGGCTCTACGGCATTCTGAATTAAACCATCCTTTTGCCTGTGAACCATTCTGCTTTTGTTTACAGAGCAACTCCTTGCTAATTACTTTAGTAATATTAGTAAAACTAATCAAAATATCATCTGCAGTGGAATGCGAATTTAGACAGGTTTCTAACATAGGAAGGGCTCTGGTGATGACATTACCTGTGATAACATCTGGGTCCACTTTGGCCCATTTCACCGAATAGCCATTTGTTTTGTCTAGACACAGGGCTCTTTGGGTTAAAAGGCCGGGGTTAGCAGTTGCCTCGCGTCCAGTTGGCAGTAAAATTGTGACACTGTTGGAAAAATGATCACTACTAATGTCATTTCCAGTAGTAAATGTGAGCAGCTCATCCTTCATATGATTAGAAAGCATTATAAAATCAATTATGGTGTTACAGCCCCTGCCATGAAAGGTAGGGGGGAAGTCAATTGGGGGTTCAGCCAATTCATTCGCAAACCCCAGTCCTAGGGAAAGAAGATTTTCAATTAAAATCTTCCCAGAACTGGAGTGTGCGAAATGCGTTCCCTCCCTCATCCACACCACTGGAGTCAAGCTATCCAGGCTGAATGAAGGCTGATAGCCAGAAACCGGTCCTTGGATGCTTGATTCCGGTCTGGGAAAGACATGGCTTGGTAGTTCGGACTGGACTGTTCCCATGAGGTACAGGGTCAGAGCTGATTTGCATATAGCCAGTGTCTAACCCAGGGTGGTGTGGAGTGCAAAAAAACGATGGATTAAGCCCAGATCCTTGTACTGGGGTGAATGTATGACATTGTTCTACATTCTGTCCATCAACTGTGTTTTTTGCCCTCCCTCATCCACAACACCACAATTAGAATTAATATAGTCTTTACATAAAGTAATGTTGAAATCGCCGCCCCAAATCAATTTAAAAGGCATGGAGGGACAGCTATTCCCGTGCTCATCTAAAACAGATGTTATCCTATTTAGGACTTTCACAAAATCAGGTGGTAACAGATTGTTATAGAAATTTACCAGAAGATATGTATGCCCTTGGTTCACTGAGAGTTTAATTATCTGGTAATTCACTTCAGTTCAAATTTCTACTATTTTCTTAAATGTAAGGGTATTAGATACATATACTGATAAGCCTCCCTTAGGCCTGCCAAAAAGGGAAGGGCGTGCCCTTCAATGGTACAATCTGTACCCCTGAAGATGGATAGCAGTAACCGTCCATGTTTCCTGGCAGCATACTATGTCGTATTTTCTAATTATTTCTAGCCAGTTAAGTTGGGCGACTTTAGAATGCAAACCTGCAATATTCCAAAATAGAAAGGATCGAACTGCTAGATATCGTAGTCTTGGGAGAAAGATGTGGTTGATTAAGTTGGGTTTGAATTTCAGCAGTTAGCGCCTGAAACAGCAGGGAAGGATCTTGCGTTGGAATCCAGGACCCTTCAATCGAAACACTATTGTCCAGGACCTTTTCTGGACGATCTCTGGTAAGAGAAGAACTGCCACTGTAATCCTCAAATAACAGGACCTTTCGGGATATGGTCGGTTTATCTAGAGGGAGCAAATCGGAATTAACCACAGGAATTGAGTTGGTTAATGGTCATTCAATATCATCTAAACCTGACGGTATGTTAAATCGATTCCGTGTAGTAATCAGAAATGGTCTTGTTGTCGGTTGATGATTAAAACTGCCTTCCTGGGCAAAGGGATTAATCCATGGTGAGGGACAATAGTAATTACCTGGAGGCTTAGTATAATCATTCTGATATTGTAATGTAGGTCTATAGTGATTAACCTGGTGAAAAGGTTGGGACCTAAAAAAAGCTTCCTGATGTAGGGATAAAGATCTAGGGTGCTCTTCTCGTGAATCAAATTGGGGCCTAAAGTAATTGGCCTCATGATGGATAGACGGTCTGATGTCGTCATCATGATAGTGGACCAGCGGCCTGGGATTGGAGGGGGCTATTTCGTTTCTCGGATAAAAGTAGGGCAAATCACGAGGTGTGATTGCATTACTGCTATTGGGAGGAAACCAATCTAAAATATAACTAACTGAACCTTGTATCTCTAAAATTTATTATAATAATGTCCCCCGTAATATTCTGTCCACTAGGACCCAAACAAGGAAGGCGCCTAACATACAGAATTTCGCCTTTCATATTAGGAGGAAGTGGACGATTATTCCTAAGCCAAAATTTGACTTTGTTCTTTAACTGATTTTGGTTTTCATTTTTGCTGTTTATACCATCCTCTAGAACCGGAACACCGGTAAGCACCACCACAAGCGGGACTGCTTCCAGAGGCAGTTCCACATTGTGCCTCTTGGGAGCAAATGGCCTCACTGGCGCTTCTTGACTGGAATGTTTATTAAGATTTCCCGGTGAATTAGGCTTTCCACGCTCCTGAACCACTTTATCACTACTTCTCTCCTTTGACCTCAGTATATTGGGGGGCACTGGTTTTGGGGTTTTCAGGTTAATTTGAATCATAGTTTTAGTCACCATTTGATCGATAACATTTGGGGGGATTCAATAGTTGTAGGCACTAATGGGGGCAGTGGGACACCCCTGATTCCTTCTTTAATTTCTTTGATTGCCTGTTCTAAATTCCCCAGTTGTTTGTCTATTTTTTGTAGTCTCTCAACCAGAGGCAATGTGAGAGACCTGACTAATTTTTCAATACTTCCCATTAGAGCTATACCAGATGGATCTAATAATGGGAAGGGAGATTCAATAGGTAGTGCGGGTAAAGTGGATGTGTCTGAAGTGAAGCTCACAGGTTTGGTACAATCCTTAGGACTGATTTTGTTTGTTTGAGATCTACTAGCTCCCTTTTTCCTTCTTTTCGGGGGAGGGCCTTGCGGTTGAGGTTTTTTTAAAGGTTTATTGCTTTTTTTTAGTAGACTCAACAATTGGTGACGGTAAAATTTCCAAAACGCCTGTCTCTTGTATAATATTACCTAAGGAGACAGAGAGATTTATGAGCAGATCGTTGTTTAGATCGGGAGGAGGGGTAATGTCTTGGAGGAGTAGGGGAATGCCGTCTCCAAGCAGCGCTTCCACACCCTCGCTTTCGCAGTAATTGCTAGGGAGCGGAGACAAGGCTAGCTGCAGCGGACCCAGGGAAGAGCGTTTGTTCTTAATTAACTCAACTGAACGCCGTCTCTCGGCCCGTCGTTCAGTGAGTATTATATCCATGTCTGTTCCTGAATCAGTCCTAATAAAATAGTTATCTAGTGTCCCTTGTCTATCACCGCCACCCACTAACAATGTTGTTATTGGGGCGGGTGAGGTCATTATGCCAACTTATTGCTGTAGATATCTAAGCAATAACACACAATAGCCATCGTATAATCACAAACCAAAATATGAACACTCCTTTCGCAATACCCAGCATATAAATATATCTTGTTAAAAACATAGGGGAATCAGGTTGTTAAAAAAAAAAAAAAGAACATGGACGAAATATCAAGGACAATCGTACCTCACCAACAATGACACATCTAAGGGGGGGGCCCGGACCGGGCTCTTCTGGCCTCTGAGGGCCTTAGAGGGCCCGCCCTTTGCCCGGGCTTAGCCCCAGGCTTTGACCCACGTGTGTCCCACGTGCGCGAGCCCCTAGTTACTTAAATGAGAGGGAGGGATGGTAGCGGGAAGAGGACCAGCTGCGGCAGATTGAGCTGCGCACTGGCCACTGGTCCTCGCAGTCCCGCTAAAGTCCGGCACGAGTCCTCCCAAAGCCCTGCTCCAAAGTCTTTACACTCGAGCGGCTCCTGCAAAGCGAGGGCCGCATGGAATGGGCTGGCGTCCACGGGGAAACAAAGAACGAGCACTGTAGTCCGGAAGATTGACCCCCTCAGCACAACACAACGAAGGAATCCGATGAGATGGTGAAAACACGGTCCTTAAGTTAATGTGGGGGATGGTGGCAGGAAAAAGACCAGCTGCGGCAGATTGAGCTGCGCACTGCCCGCTGGTCCTCGCAGTCCCGCTAAAGTCCGGCACGAGTCCTCCCAAAGCCCTGCTCCAAAGTCTTTACACTCGAGCGGCACCTGCGAAGCGGGGGTCGCGAGGAATGGGCTGGCGTCCACTGGGAAACCAAGAACGAGCACTGTAGTCCGGAAGATTGGCCCCCTCAGCACAACACAACGAAGGAATCCCAGGGTATTTTAACATTTACCGACAAATGCAATTGGTCTGTAAATGAAGGTGAGGAGTGGCTTCTGTTGGCACTTCCCTGTTGAGCAGGACTGTCCATCACAGTATTGTTCAAACCAAAAACTAAGCAACCACAATGGTGCAGATGCTTCACTTCACTCTCTGTTTTCTCTTGATCTGTCATGTATTCCTATAGGTTCTGAATCGATCCCCCTATTCCTGACCCTATTCTGGTTAACAAACCAACAAGTTAACTAGCAGTCAGCCCATGAGGCAGAAAACCCCCATGATGCAGATACCGTTATCTGACGCAGTCACACTACGGCACAGGAACGTGTTATCTGATTAGGTCATAACGCTTGCGATCTAATTAGACAAGCGATATTCCTCCAGCCCCTGATAAGGCATACGGAGTTCTCATAACAAATCAAACCTATGACAACCTGGAAAAACCGTGCGGCCATTGTTTTGATTTCACAGAGAACTTCAGCAAAAGAATGTGCTAACGGGCAAGTCGTATGACATCTTTATTGACGTATCTATGTCCATCCTTACGTCAATCTCGGCACCTTAAAGGTATAAATATTACCGATCTTGCCCTATGCAAACACACGGTGGTGACGAGACGGAGCAGCCATACTTGCCGAAGCCCAGAGCAGAGCAGACCCCGCTGGCAACAGCCCCGCCTTCCTGACGCGCTGAGAACGAGAAGCTGCTTTCTCCTGCCGAGAAACCCAGCATCGGCGCTTCCGGGTAGCCCTCGCAGGCAGCCTGGAATATCGAGAGCAGAGAGAGAGATACCATCCCTCATTCATCCTAACTTCCAGGTACAGAACTGAATAACCCCTCACAGAGAATTCTTTAGTCAGTCACTTGGCAAAAACAAACTTAACTTAAACGGTAACTTTCTATTCCCGCCCACGTATTAGGCTTAGGTCAGGTACACGGGGTAGGCGTATTTAGAAACACCAGTTGAGTACGTTTAGTCAAATGTATATGTGTATGTAATATATTTTATTCATTTTAAACATCATATGGCTTAGAAACCATATCAATGTTTTTACAGTATTATTTTATACTATTGCTTTTAATGTATGCACTTTACTTAACTATAAGTATTGCAATAATATCGATCCATTTCTCATGTATGAGAAAAGAGACTGATCAATAAATAACACCTTTTTATTGAACACGCCCGTCTCTTCCTTTTCTCTACAATCTGATGAGACTAAGAATGCACGTACTGACTGAGTAAAATAAATTGCCTTTTGTTCACACGACTCTCGAGATATACTCTTGATTAGGGGAGAGCAAAGTTGTCATGTTCTATGGTTGTCAGAAACTAAATCCCTTCTTGTCTAATCAGGGAAGTTAAGTCCTACCTGAACATTCGAGAAAGTTTCTAGTGAACTCTGAGCTAAGCTGGCAAACCCAAAACTTTAAGTCTAATATCGACAGTAGTAGACCTAGTTAACGTCTGGTCTAGGCCTTTACTATTGTAGGTATTATTCCAATGCGCAGAGCCTATTGGGATGATAGGAACTACACTACATGGCGCCCACCGCATTTGGAAAGGGCGATAAAACTAACGTAAGACATTTAGAGTAACTCAGTCGTGCTTTCTCAATCAGACCCCTTTTCCCATTATACTCCAAAGACGTCTGGAGTGGGTGAAAGGTTAAATCCTCCAAAACCTCGCAGGAGGGAACTCCTATGTATGGTTCTTGGTATAGTCAACGTTGAAGGATACACTGTTCCAAAATATTGTGCATCTAATCTCTGTTTCCATAAGAAACCTGATCTGCAAACAAACAAAATAACCTTCAGGACAGTAAAATGTCAGACAATGAAGATGAAAGAGAGGCAGTTAGATTAGCAACTGAACTCGCAGCAGCGGATGCTACTATGCAAGACGCAGACCCGGAGATAATACTCATTCCGGTCATCAAAAGGAAATCTATAACCATAAAACTTATAGAAAATGGACTGACACCTAGAGGTGGCACAGTCATATTCGTAATTGAGGCACACGAATATCGGCAGACAGAGGTATACTATTCATGGATAAACTTTCCAGCAGCAAATCTTGTAACAAAGTACTTCCACTATTACAAAATAGAGGAACCTCCTGAAATGTACACTCCTTTCGAGGAGGTGGAAGTACCACTTAAATTTCAAGAGCATTTGCTCTTATTTAATGGCGCCCTAAAACATAACAATCACATCACCAGGCTCGGTCCTTTAGGTAGACCAGGAGCAACGTGGCCGGTCCTAGCCGGATACACACCACATCCAGACATCGAAAGAATGCCTGCACCACAGCTTTTAACACAACTAAAACAATTAATAGAAATTCATAGACAATTAGTTCAGTATGTGATGCGGACTTCAACAATTCAGCCAGCAATTAAACTTCCACAGCTGACCCCTCACCAGGGGAACACAAATAAAATTACACCACAGAACATCCAGTCCTGCCTAGGTAAAGTACCGGCTAAACGGGAACAAATACCATTCTGGCTAGCGCAAAAGATCACCCAAATAGAGGCGGTGTTTCCTGACACCACCCCGTTAGAAAAACACAGGATTCTGACTATCTGTCTTCCAATGGGAATCGCACCACACATAGAGGACTGTGACACTTGGGGTACAGTCTTCGCTTCTATCTACACAAAAACGCACGGTGTTCCATCCATTTCGGTAATACCAGATGTGCTAAAACAAATTCAATACGAATACGGTCCAGAACCTGCCTTAACTCTTGGTATGAAATTACTAAAAGACTTCAAGCAGGTCTCGGCTATATTATTAGCCAACATAAAGGGAGAAGCAGCAAATGTGGCGATCCGCCAGAGGTTAAAGGAGACAGATATAGCAGACCAACCAGCTGAAATTGCCAGAATCATAGAAAAATCCTATGAGGAACTAGGTAGAGATAGTTTAGGTGGAATACCAGTAAAACCACAACTGATTGAAAGTCCAGAAAAAATATTTTTTAATAATAATTCTACATCACCAAAAAAGAACTGGGATGGAAACAAACAATCCAATCCTAAAGAAAAGAAATTCCAGTCCAGAGGAAGGTCTCCTAGGCGAAGAGAAAAATCTCCGAACCAAAGACACAGGTCACCCCAGAGTGACCCCTCTGGGAAAAGATATAACCTTAGAAATAGGGATAATATAAAAAAGCCTGATAGATATCAAGACATTGATACACGTCCCTCTCAATCTTTTCAGACTTCCTCGCAGAAATCGGAAAGAAGAGGACGATCAGAACAAAGAGAAGAGCACGCCAAGTCCAAAGACAAGGAACCTGTTCAGCTAAAAAAGAAATTACAATTTCCAAAAAAGAAGGTAGCCAGTATCAAGGTAGTTAACAATGCCGAGAATACTGAGGACACAACTGAAAAACGGAGAGTGGGCTCAGACAATGCTAGACAGCGCAGCAGAAGTGAGCATAGCTCGCAAAGTCCTTATGAATCATCTGGAGACAGTGGACACGAATGAATATCTTCAAGTGGAAACTGCAGACACCAGAGTTAGCAAACCTCACAAAATATACGAAATAACATTGCGTATAGAGGGGGATAAGACTAGAAAAATAAGGGGACTATTTTGGGATAATCTCTCCAAGGGCTATGACATCCTTCTAGCTGAAAAAGACTGGCCACCAGAGTTTGTCAGGGAGTGCCCTCATGGCGAAGAAATAATTATGCCTGCCTTCTCAAATCATATCCCAATTCATAAAAAATACACACTTGCTAGAAAGTGGGCAGTGGCTCTAGCTCCTGCTTTATATAAAAATCATGTAGGATGGGATGAGGACTCTCCTCACAAAATCCAGTTAAAATCACAACCTGCTGCACAAAGGCAGTACCCAATTAAGCAAGAAGCTAAAAAACAGGTAAAAGAAATACTAGATCAGCTAGAATACCAGGGGGTGATTGAAACTTGCACCTCACAAATGAACAACCCTTTGTTTCCGGTCTCCAAACCAGACAATTCATACCGTCTAGTTTTGGATTACCGACACCTTAACACATGTTGCAAAACTTTTGCAGTGCAAAACTCACATAGTGCTGCACTAATGAATAACATAGTGCGCAAAAAATACAAAACAACCTTAGACATCTCTAATGGATTCTTTTGTCAAAACATAGCACCAGAGAGCAGATATTTAACTGCATTCTCAATAAATGGCACTCAAAAACAATTCTGTCGGTTAGCCCAGGGATACAAGAACAGCCCGGGAGAATTCTCAGCGAGAGTAACAGAATTACTACAAATATATGATGATGAAGCATTATCTTATGTCGACGACATATACTTAACAGATGATGACTTGGATACTCACTTGAAGAGAGTGAACACCATAATACTTGGGTTCGCAGCAGAGGGTTACAAATTCAATTTTAAAAAATCCAGAATTGCCCATCTGAAAGTCCTGTTCGTAGGATATGAATTATCAAATATAGCCTGGCTGACAATTTTCTAGAACTAGAAGAATTGAAAAATTTAGAATATGAAAAAACTTATCCTCTGCCAATCGACATTCTGCCTTTACGACATTACGCCTGTGTAATTTATACAGACGGACATGCTCAGACCCCCGTTTGGGGAGAACAAGCATACAACCCCACATGTGGGATTACAAAAGAAGTGTGGCGCGGAGGTAAACTAAGACCTCTTAACAAAAACACACTCAGTAGAAACTAATTCAGAACAACAAACTGAGATATTAGCTTTGAAAATGGTGCTAGATAATGCGGATCGCGAATTCCCGACACTTATAGTGTCAGATTCGTATTACTGCGTCAAATCATACAACAAGGATTTGCAGACATGGATTCAAAACGGTTACAAAGATGACAGTGATGCACCAATAAAGCAGAAACTGCTATGGGAACAAGTAGCTCTTTTACAGAAAGAACTACCAAAGACTCACGTGACACACTCACTGAGTCATCAACGTGATGGCGTTCACGTTGCAGGGAATTCATTGGCTGAAACAGCCACAGCGGCAGCCACTAAATCGGCTCCCGTAGTTCGAAAAAAGCGTACATTAAAATACATTGACGGTGAAACAGTGCTGGCGGTGAAAACGTCATCAAAAGGCGACTGCTCAGCGCTACCGATCAACTATCCACTCAATGATACATACATAATCGATGCAAACTCCGTCCCTTTTGCTCGAATCCCTGGAGTGGGGGATAGAGTGATTCCAAACATGGACAGGAGAAACTTGTTAATCGCAGACGCACATATGGGCGAGGGTCTCAGACACCTCAAACTAAAAGATTCTCTGGAAGAATTACAATCAAGGTACTGGTGGCCAGGCATGAGCCTGCACCACACCATGTTTGTAAAAAACTGCCCAAACTGCAACAGAAATCGCAGTGGGGAGAGAAGCAGTTTAATACCTCGTCGTTTCACTCCAGGAAAAATCACCAGTGAAAAGAAAGGCTTGCGATTAACATATACAGGCTAGTTTCCACTTATAATGTAGATCACCAGCACTCGGCTGACGTCTGTACTGTTATACAGAGATTTGCGAGTCTAAATGGCATATACGCTAAGAGCATGCTACGTTTGACCATTGTTTTCACTCTAGCCTTCCAGCCTGAAGGGAAACATGGCCAAATGAGCATAGCACAGCGGGAATCTTCTCACTTCCTTCCTGAGGGATACGGGATGGTGTAAAGAAAAAACCAAGGCATAAAGCAATCTATAACGGAAAGGATATTAGGTTCGGGAGCTGGGTGGGTCAAACATCTAATAAGTGTCCAACGTAGTCTAAATAACTTGCCAAGAAATTCTCTGAAGGGATTCAGTCCGTACGAATTATTATTTGGAACTAGGATGTTAATCTCTGACCTTGACAGTCAGACTTCAGTGGTGAAGGGAAAAAGCTTTGATATCAAAGACCGTTTGGCTATTTTGCAGGACTTAAACAAAACAAGAAAAGACCTGAGCAACATAAAGTTGAAACAGCAGCCAACAACCACTGAAGAACCACCACCTGTCCCAGCAAGACCTGTCTGGATTCCAAAAGTCGGGGATCTAGTCAGAGAAAAGATCGCGGTAAAGAAGGAATTTGGGCCTTCTTACAGAAAAGCAGTTCCTGTCTTGTCTGTCAACGGGACAAGATCAGTTGTACTACCGCCACTTGCTGGTAAAAAGGAGAACCGAGTTGTATCCATCGACCTGGTAAAACCACAATCATATGGCCGATAACAAACAGTAGGCCAAGTGGACTCCCAATAAGTAGCAGAACACCAAGGTTTGCTACCAGTACAGAGGTCCTATCAAAGAGGCTCATCACATTCGAAACGCATACAGAAGAACAACAAGGACTATGCAACAATGCAATAGAACTAAGACCTCTGAAAACCCAAATAAAAACATTTAGCAGAGACACACCAATCTACAATGAAGTACCAAGTGAAAATGCAAGAAACAGTAATCCTGAAGCAATTGGAACAATTGACAGAACTGCATCCGGCTACTTCATAAACTTCGATGATTCCTCTGAAGACTTCAGTGAATCAAAGACACAGCCATCATCAAAAACCTTTAAAGATAAAGCTAAAGAACTTTTGAAACAACTAAAAGAAACATATCTGATTTCTCCATGGATTGAATTTTGGGTGGGTTTTGGTGCATTTATCCTCATACTTTGGCTCATCATGATACTAACTTTGGGACGCTTCATTGAGGGAAAATATGCTAAAATGGACACAGCAAGTCAGAAAATCAACTTGATCCTCAAACCACACGCATCTTCACACGTCGAGAAAAGAGAATTTTCTTCAGTCAACTTCACAGCCAATCCGATACCGGGTGGGGTAGCATGGGACAACACTGACTATGAAATTTATGGTCCGGTCGAGATCCTGAAATATCCACACCAAATTAAGATCTCCTTGAGTGACTTTGTAAAACCAAACTCATTTGCTGATGATTGGGACTTCGAAAGCATTAATAATATGATGTCTGACTTAGTAATGTCTGCTAAATTTACCAAACATGATTATTTGCAGGGTTCTACAAATTATGATAGTATGTACTGTATTAACCACTATGGTAACCATTTTCTACATAGATCTGCACAGCCTAGAAATGTTTTAAATTATAATCAATGGGAACATTGTGCAACGCCTCCGAAAGGAAGCTCAAGAACATTCTATGACAAATATTCATACTTTTCAGGTTTTAACACAAGTAATGCTGAAACATTTTATTTCAAATTGTCAAACAAGACAGGGACCAAGACCATGATAACCAACACAAAATTGATATATTCAGATTCATTCTTTGAAAAAATGAATACTTTTGGTTTTGATTATTGGGACAAAAATGTTGAATTGAAAAGTGTTTGGGGTACAAAAGATTGGCAAGTACAGGGTATAGAATCACTGTTTAGAGCCTGCATGATCCCAGAACAAATTATATTTTTAAATGACACTGTCCAACAAACCACCTGTCTTGGCTTAGCCAAAATCAAAGACTTAAATAAACCGTCTATTCCAAAGCCAACAATGTTCAGCAATAGCTCTGCTACAGATGAAGAGATAGACGTAAACCATATATTAAACCAAAACAGAACACATCCAAATTGGAAACAGTGGTTGATCTGGCCCACAGATACAAATAACTGTCAAGACAGATTCCTGAACAAAACACAGGGGTTCAAAATGACCAGGCCAGACCCTAGATATCCCCAAAGACATCACCCAGGGATAATAACAACCTACAGTGTGGGCAAATTATGCCTTCAATGGCTACAAACTTCCACACTGGCAGAAATTAAGCAACACCTAACTTTACTTACTGATGGTGCTGACTTGCGTGATTTCATTATGGGACCACGCAAACAGCGTCAAAAACGTTTCATAGCAGCCTCTGTATATGCAGCATGTAATGAGGCCTGGAAGGTTACTCAAATTGAAACAGCAGAGAGAATACGGGAAATTGACCGTATTCATTTGGAAAAATCACTTTCTGTAGTGGACAATGGGTTAATGACTCTGTCCTCCAGAATTTTTTCTTTGGACAGCATTGTGTCTTCAGCAATCGACATATTATCGCAAGACTTACTGTTGTTACAACACAGTCAGTCACAATTGCGTTCTATTGTACAGCTTGGCTGGACGTTACAAAATCTGCGTTCAGGCTATGTGCCTTGGCGTTTAATCAACACAACGTCACTATTCCAAATCTTTAACCTTACTGATAGACAAATCAGTATGGCGCAAAAGGGTGCTGATTATACAATCTTGAGCATTGAAAAACTTGAAAGATTACCAGTGACAATGTCAGAACGACCTGTCAGTGAATGGATAATACATGGGATAATAAATATTCCAATATCAACCTTCCGGTTTCAATACTGCCAAAAATATATACAGGCTGGCATGTACGAGAAATTGGGAAAGGGGTACATTAAAACAACATGGAACCTGCCCTATTCACATGCATGTGTCAGTAATAAAGGACAGAAAGTGTTTCTTAGTGGCAATAATTGTGCGATGTCACTAAGCGGCACGCTTCTGTGTAACGGAATTAGTTTGCATGGAGCCTGCGAAGGGAATTCATACAACCTTTCATGTCACCAGCAAGGCGCACCTGCAACAGAAATAGAACCATTCTTTCAAAGACTCTATAATGGGAGTTACATTCTAATTGTAGACCGCAGATGCTGTAGTCTCATGCCCGGGACTCCTTATCTCGTAACTACGACTGCGAAGGTCAAGTGCTGTGGACACTCATTGTTCCCCAGCTCCTTTCCAGACAGGGAGGCAAGGGCATGGCCCAATTTGAAAATTACTTCTATTCGAATAGATACTTTAAGCAGAATGAAAACAGTGCTTCTTCAGACGCCTACAAGGCTCACGTCATCAAAAGAAACGTATGATCTACAAGTCGCAAGGACGACTGCAGAGATACATTCATTGTTATCGACTAATTCCCCCATACATTTCGCGGAAATCCTTAATGAAATCTTTAATATTTCTGATACCACTGGGGTCTCAAAGGTATTTAAGACAGTATTTTCAATGGCATTAACACCATTCAAAGCCATACTGGGTATTTTTCCAGATTTCGTCCATTCGATTTTTGGCGGACTTCCCCTGATCTTGGGACTAATTGCAGGAATCCTATTTTTGGTCCTTATTTTTCGTTATGGCAACCCATGTCACAGACAAAACTCTTGCGACAAGGGAAGAAACAATCCTAGCCATTGGATACCGGGACCGGATATCAAAAATCCTGGGACTCTCCCGGCTTAGAGACCTGAACATGACTTGTTTTCTATCATTACGACCAATGTGGCAAAGATGTGTTTTACCTGTATTAAGATGTCTGCTATGCGGAGAAGAATGCGTGTTAGACACCTGTCTGACGCTACAATCGGATGCGCCAATGGATGCAGAAACATTGTTGAGCCCAATAAAGGTTCACGCTTTGTGCTGCCCTCAAAGGCTACCAATCCTGATGACGGCATTCGTGGAAGCTTCACCACTACGATTGAGGGGTAGTGAAGTTCAAGATGAAAGCAGCATCGATCAGGTACGACCTTCTGTCAGCAATGCAAATCAGAATGTCAATGGAGACAATCATGCGCACGAATGCATGGTTACACCTATTTCCGAGTTAGTGGAACTTTCCCATGAAGCTATTGACAGTTTTTTCGAAAGCCTAAATGATATGATGTTCTCACCAGAGCAGAAATAGAGACTTTTGAGCAAACTCGCACACGGCGTTCCCTGAATTCGGCCTTCAACTTTAAAAACAATGAACTATTTTTACTCCAGTTCACGGACAGCAATTTTTCAGCAGCCCCAAAATGTTTTTTACAATTTTTCGGGACACTTATCTTCTGCTTAAAGTAAGAAACTATTCCTAGAGAACTAAGATTTCTATTATTGAGTATTCTTTATAGACATTAGCTGCCCGCTGGTATGTTCATAAATATTTTATTATGTGATGGAATGGTCTCAAACCTTTTTTCTGTATTAAGAGCCATTTCATGTGTAATTTCTCATATACCAAATAGTATTAATGTATGAAAATGCGTAATTACTTTGGCATTATTCTACAGCTTAAGTGCATACAATACATATGACTGCAATTTTCCGTATATTTGAAAATTTCAAAATGCATTTATGTATTTTGGGGTGGTAAGGTATACACACTACTCTATAGTATGTTGTACTATGTTATACTATGCCTAGATTAGTAAATATGTCCATAGTTAGCGTGGAGTGGGTGTCATGTATTCCTATAGGTTCTGAATCGATCCCCCTATTCCTGACCCTAGTCTGGTTAACAAACCAACAAGTTAACTAGCAGTCAGCCCATGAGGCAGAAAACCCCCATGATGCAGATACCGTTATCTGACGCAGTCACACTACGGCACAGGAACGTGTTATCTGATTAGGTCATAACGCTTGCGATCTAATTAGACAAGCGATATTCCTCCAGCCCCTGATGAGGCATACGGAGTTCTCATAACAAATCAAACCTATGACAACCTGGAAAAACCGTGCGGCCATTGTTTTGATTTCACAGAGAACTTCAGCAAAAGAATGTGCTAACGAGCAAGTCGTATGACATCTTTATTGACGTATCTATGTCCATCCTTACGTCAATCTCGGCACCTTAAAGGTATAAATATTACCGATCTTGCCCTATGCAAACACACGGTGGTGACGAGACGGAGCAGCCATACTTGCCGAAGCCCAGAGCAGAGCAGACCCCGCTGGCAACAGCCCCGCCTTCCTGACGCGCTGAGAACGAGAAGCTGCTTTCTCCTGCCGAGAAACCCAGCATCGGCGCTTTCGGGTAGCCCTCGCAGGCAGCCTGGAATATCGAGAGCAGAGAGAGAGATACCATCCCTCATTCATCCTAACTTCCAGGTACAGAACTGAATAACCCCTCACAGAGAATTCTTTAGTCAGTCACTTGGCAGAAACAAACTTAACTTAAACGGTAACTTTCTATTCCCGCCCACGTATTAGGCTTAGGTCAGGTACACGGGGTAGGCGTATTTAGAAACACCAGTTGAGTACGTTTAGTCAAATGTATATGTGTATGTAATATATTTTATTCATTTTAAACATCATATGGCTTAGAAACCATATCAATGTTTTTACAGTATTATTTTATACTATTGCTTTTAATGTATGCACTTTACTTAACTATAAGTATTGCAATAATATCGATCCATTTCTCATGTATGAGAAAAGAGACTGATCAATAAATAACACCTTTTTATTGAACACGCCCGTCTCTTCCTTTTCTCTACAATCTGATGAGACTAAGAATGCACGTACTGACTGAGTAAAATAAATTGCCTTTTGTTCACACGACTCTCGAGATATACTCTTGATTAGGGGAGAGCAAAGTTGTCATGTTCTATGGTTGTCAGAAACTAAATCCCTTCTTGTCTAATCAGGGAAGTTAAGTCCTACCTGAACATTCGAGAAAGTTTCTAGTGAACTCTGAGCTAAGCTGGCAAACCCAAAACTTTAAGTCTAATATCGACAGTAGTAGACCTAGTTAACGTCTGGTCTAGGCCTTTACTATTGTAGGTATTATTCCAATGCGCAGAGCCTATTGGGATGATAGGAACTACACTACAGATCAACTCGTCCATACACATCAATTCCTGTACCTGCCGTCGTTCAGTACAAATGCTATGCAGAATGGAAAATTATAAATGATTTTCCTCGATAAACAGTTGGCGTGTGGATGGCTTGTAGCGCATTTGTGGCACAACTGACAGGCTATCAACCCCGTGGCCATATGCATGGATCATTATTAAGGAAAGGCTCCACTGATGATGTATCTTCCTAAACATAAAGGAGGAACCTTATGAACATATCGTACGAAGAATTGGGAATATTTCAACAATTTATTGTTACTTGAAAAGCCCTGGTGATGTTCAAGTTATCTATTTGAACGAAACGCGTTTTGCTGGATGTTTTATATATGGAATTAAAAGATCCAAAATAAAAACAAAAAGGAACAACGATCACTAGGACTGCTTGCTTGATTTTGGATAGCAAGATTACTGGTGCACCATTCCAAATCAAATGCAAATGTCTATCACAGTATGTAGGAGAGTATCCTGCGGGTGGGTTGTCAGCAATGGGTGGGGGAAAGGATAAAAATGCAACAGAAGTGTTCCTCTCCTGGGAGCATAGAGTAATTAGTGTTGTGGTCTCATATCATCGGCGAGCAAATGTCTCCTCACTTGATGTGGGAAGTGGTTGGAGCCCCACCACATTTGTTGAACAAGTAATGGTGGAAAAAGTAAAGGCGCCCAGAACCCTGCATACTTAGTCAAGAGGGGAGCCAAAGTGGTCTTGTTCTGCTCAAGCCGATTTCCAGAAGACAGAACACAGTCTCTCACTCAGTCTGGTAAGCACTGTCCTGGTCTGACACAGGGTTTTGGCATGCCAGCTGGCGTAACAGGGGCGACTCCTTGTTGCTTTGTCATTGTGCATTTGCCTGTGTTCCTTTTCACTGACTGACTGGCGCAGCAATGCCAAATGGCAGGTTTTGCCGTCCTGCAGGACCTCCATGCTCTAAATAATGCAGGCCTCTTCCATGGTGCAAACAATATATGTCTCCTTGTTTCAGACGAAGATTAGTCAGAAGGGATGGCCCCATTCGTACTGGATTCCTCTCTCCCCTTAGAAATGTGGTGGCTGGTCGAAGTGCCTGGCAACGTTGTAGCATAATTTGGGGAGGGTTTTGGAACAACTTCACCTTTGTTACCTCAAATGTACTTGAGTTCGGATATCTCACTGTGGACATAATGGCTTCTTTTTTGCGATAGTGATGTGAGCATGTCAAATGTTTGGGGATTTCGCCGGGTGGCCTGCCCTGTGAGTGTGATCAGAATATGGCAGAACAGGCAAATCATGTTGGTCTCCAAATATCCCTGAGGCAGCCTGAAGAGGAACCCCCCAAATTCTGATATTGAATCAGTGCATTCGGTTTTTGGAACTTCCAGTTGATATTTCAGTTTCTCATTCTTGGTGTGGAGTTACAGCAGTTCGCACTGGTGAGTTTCAAGGTCCTGTTCCCTAGCGTCACTGGTCTGCTCCAGAGTGGCACCTCCTTGACCCAGATCCCGCATTTTTTGTATATTTCCCGTAATGACCACTGTCATTTCTTACTTAAGAACCGCTATATCTTCTTGTAGTGCAGTGGAAAGGGTCTCCAGAGAAGCACAGATGATCTAGGCTTCCTCTTCTTGGGGATCTTCACCAACCACAGCATGAGGAGTGCTCAGAGTGGGAAAAGTATCTAGTTGGTGCTATAATTTCTTGGCAGAGGCCTGCAGAGCATGTCCTTCAGTTTCTAGTCCTTGCCAGTTTTGGGGGTAGCCATGGTAGCTCTGGGTTAGTCCTGCATGCTTGTGAGTCATCATCCCGGAAGCAAAAATAGCAGCGCACCAGTGCAGGTGAGTAACCACTAATATCTTCCTATTACTGGGTATCCCCTTCAGCTACAAACGCTCCCATGTATGCCCCCAGTGGGAGCAGGCAATGGAGTGTTCTGGCACTCTCAATCTCTTCTGTTGGCAACCACGCAAATGCCCTCGCTAGTGCCCAACCCACCAGGCCCCCACACTGCAGTCCACACTTTATTCAGTAAAGACAGCCTGGTACTCTGCTCTGCTCAGTCCCCCCCTGCCCCGGGTGCCTCAAGCCCACAAAACATTGCAGACCACAGCAGGGGGACACTAACCTGGCAAAGTCCTGTTGTGCACGCAGGCAGCACTTATTCCTAGGTGTTGCTGGTTTGTGATGTAGCCAACTCCCCTGCGTTCAGTCAGGCCTGTCTTCCCTCATACCACACAGGATGAAGGCTCAAGGCAGACAGTGTCTGCTGTACTGAGGGGCAACTCTGGGGCAGGCAAGGAAAGAAGGCACTATTATTAATGTTGAAGTAAGGATCATGCAACAGTCGCTAGGCCGAGCATTCCCGCCCTCCTATGGCACTACGCCCAGTGTTCTCACCCACAACCTCTATAGCCACCACTGGAGCGGTCACATCGCCCCCAGCAGTGCTCATACACACCGTGTAGTGTATAGTGTGGCCCCCGCAGCACACGCTGACTGCAGCAACACTACCTGTGCTCTGAGCGGGATGAGATCCGCGGGGGTAAAAGTACTGTGGGCTATCCCTGCAAAGGCATCAGCACTGGTGCCTCGCAATAGCCACCATTTTACAAGTGCTGTCCATTTTACCATTCCGGGCCAGGCTTTCGGATCACTGGTGTCTCAGCTGCCATCAAGGCGAAGTCTGCCCTCACAGTCTCACATGCTATTTATGCACCGGGGACACACCGAGCTTTCCCGTATTATTGATCAGGTGGCAGAGCTCCGTAGGTTTGCGTCTACACAGGCGCCAGCTTGGCATTTAAAGGTGGTGTGTATATTATAAATTTAAAGGTATAACTATATCTTTAGCATTTCTAATGTTTGTGTAGTCTAAGATTGGTTGCATAGAAAAAAATATATGTTTTCTTAACTATAACAAAGGTTTAACCTGTAAGCTTGGTTGCATGGAAAAAGAAAACGTTTTCTTAACTATAACAAAGGTTTAACCGGTCTTTTTTCAGTGAATTTTAAAGCTTTTAAATAAAAATGCGTTTCAAATGTAGAGTCCAGTTTTGAGGGGAGTGGTTTTAAGTGGAACATCATACAATAGGGTAGAGGAGAGTATTGTATAGTGTAGAACCATAGAGTGTAGTGTTATGATGTGGAGTAGAGTGGAGTGCAGTAGAGTGAAGAAGCATAGAGTACAGTGGACTAAAGTGTCACAGAGTGTAGTGGTATGTTGTGCAGTACAGTGGTATGTTGTGCAGTACAGTGGCGTGGAGTGCACAAAAGAGTACAGGTGTAGTGTAGAGTCGAGTAATCTGTTATAAATTAGAGTTGACTTTGTACTGTACAATGGAGTGGTGTGTCTTTGAGTGTTGATAAGTGTCATAGAGTGGAGTAGATTGTTGTACAGTGGAGTCTAGGGGCATAGACTTATATTGTAGATGCATAGCGTGACTTACAGTGTGGTATAGTAGTACAGAGTGTAGTAGAGTCTTGTAGAGTTCAGTTGCTTAGAGTGGAGTAGAGTGTGGTCATGTAGAGCAGTGTGATGTAGAGTGTTGTACTGTGACAGAGAGTGGAGTAAAGTGTTGTACAGTTGAGAAGACTAGAGTGGAGTCCAGTGGAGTGGAGTAGCATACAGTGAAGTAGGGTATTGTAGAGTGGAGTGGCGTGCAGTGGACTACCATAGCATAGAGTGGTGGAAAGTGTTGAAGAATGGAGCAGTGTGTGGTGCAGTGGTATAGTGGAGTGGACTGGCATGTTGTAGAGTATTGAAAAGTGTTGTACAGTCAAACAGATTAGAATGCCACGGAGTGAATTACAGTGTTGTACAGTGAAGTGGTGTGCAGTAGAGTACAATACGCTTCAGTATGATTTAGTAGAGTAAGGTAGAGTTAAATGGCATAGAGAATCATACAGTAGAGTGACTCAGAGTACAGTGGAATAGTATCTCAAAGAGTAGAATATAGTAAAGTGAAGTGGAGTAGCAGAGATAGAAATGCGTAGAGTGGAGTAGATTGCTTTGTAGTAGATTATCTCACTGTGGTATGGAGTAAAGTAGAGTACTGCAGGTTGTCATTGGCAGGAGAATCGTAGGGAGTGGAGTGTATTGTGAAAGAGTGGAGGGGCATTAACTGTCATTGAGTAGAGTACAATGTTGTTGAGCTGTGTATAGTGAAGTGGCCTGCAATGCAGTTGGGTAGAGTTGATAAGCATACACTGGAATACTGTACAGTGAAGTGTCATAGAGTAGAATAGCATAGAGAGGAGTGGTGTAGAGTGGGGTGGCTTACAGAGGAATAGTATACAGTGGAGTGGCATAGAGTGGAGCTGGATAGAGTGGAATATCATAGAGTGGAGTTACGTACAATGAAATAGCATAGAGTAGAGTGGAATACAGTTGACTAGCATAGAGTGGAGTAGCATGGAGTGGATTAGAGTACAGTTGAGTGGCATAGTCTAAAGTGGCGTTCAGCGGAGTGGGGTAAAGTAGAGTGGCGTAGAGCAGAGTGACGAACAATGGTATAGCATATAGTGGAGAGGCGTATAGTGTAGTGGTATAGAGTGGAGTGGCATAGAGTGGAATAGAATTCAGTGGTGTTGCATACAGTGGAATAACGTTTAGTTTAGTGGCGTATATCCTAGTGGCATACAGTGGCGTGGCATAGACTGGAGAGGTGTAGAGTGGAGTGGGGCACAGTAGAATAGCATACACTTAAGTGGTGTAGAGACCAGTGGCATAGAGTGGAGTGTGGTAGAGTGGAGTGGCATCACATACAGTGGAACAGTATAGGGTGGAGTGACGTAGAGTGGAGTAGCAAAGAGTGGAGTGGTTTAAGCATAGAGTGGAGAGGCATAGAGTAGAGTGGAGTACAGTGGAGTTGCATACAGTGGAGTGAACTAGAGTGCAGTGGCATACAAAGGAATAGCATAGACTGGAGTGGTGTACAGTGGAGTGGTGTGGAGTCGAATACCATTTATTGGAGTGCACTAGTGAAGTAGACTGTAGTGATGTACAGTGTAATAGCATAGAGTGGAAGGGCATAGAGTAGAGTGGTGTACAATTGAGTGCTGGAAAGTGGAATAGCGAAGAGTGGAGTGGCATATAACTGAGTAGTGTGTACAGTGAAGTGCTCTAGAGTGGAATTACATTGAGTGTAGTGGCATATAGAAGAATGGAGTGCCATATATTTGATTGGTGTAGAGTGGAGTGGAGTGGTGTAGAGCGGAGTGTCATAAAGTGGAATAGCATAGAGTGTAGTAGCATACAGTGGAGTAGTCATAGTCATGAACAGCTTTATTCTGAGTCACAACAAGCATCCATAAAAGCAAATACACAGGTAAAAACAGAAGACATCAAATTCCTTTAATTAATATAAAAGCGAGTTAAAAACGATATCATCAATAGATCAAAATATTAAAAAATCAACTGATTAAATTAATTGAAGTACGTATAAAAGGATTGTAAACATAAGGACAAATAACTCAAAAAACACTACTGCCCAGGGTTCCATTCCACATTTATACAAATATAATCGTAACATGGTTAAAGTGTATTAGTACAGTGTTCCTCATGTTTCCTTCCAGATTTTGTTTTTCCCAGAGACCTTGATGACCATGGCTTATTGATGTATATTCTCATTACTATGCTGTATATGGTACCTATTGTCAACTTCTGTCGAGCATGAAAAAACGCCCAAAGGAAAGATGACATACTGCAGCAGATCTCTAATGTTGATAACGACTGCAAGTACAAGTAAACAGGACAGCATTGTTTAACGCTTAGCAGCCTTATAATTGGAAAAATATATGCTTCCTATATTTAGAGTAAAATCTACAAAAATGAACCACATGCATCGTATTCTGCCGCAGTCTACCATCGCACTGACAATTTACCAGTTCTGTTGACCACTCGTTCACAGTGGGAAAAGTACATAATCTGTGAAATATATCTAACCTTAGATGTGTGAGCACACATCTATGCCATGAGTTTAAAACAGCTATAAGGTAAGGCTGCATATTAAAAGTGGTTAGTATCTATTGATTGTGTAAAACAGAAGATTTAGGGAGTTCGGTTGTCAGACTAAGTTTTTCCAAGTGAGCTAATATCTCTGTTTTCAGTGTCTTTCTGCTGATGGTAAATAGTGTCTCTGGTTTATCAAAATATTCTGGATGGGCCATGTCACCAAGGAATCGCTGGACATACATCAGCCATGGAATGGACTTATATACAATTAACTTCAGACAGTCTGCAATTATCGCTCAGTTGAGAGCAGTGTAATCTGAAGTCCATATTTTGTGCCACAGCGGAATTAGTTCTAGCTTAATTAAATTAGTAAGAAAGGGGCGTCGAGTTTAGAGTGGAGTACATATGCTGACGTGCTTTTTGGGGTTCCTAAGAGATATCTAAAAAAATAATTTTCTGTTACTTGCATCTAAACGCATCTCCTGCGTCCCCATATGCCCCCAAAAGTTGCCATACTCGTGCATTTAGCCCTATATATTTTCATCTTCAATTCTGGGGGATTAGTGCCAAGGCTACTTGCAAAGCCTCTAAGGGCCAAATAGGCCCTATTAAACAGAATATTTATATTCTCAATTGCGTTGTTCCATGACCCATCTTTGTCGAATAGGACTCCAAGGTAAGAGAAAGTGTTGGAAAAGCTAATCTTTATTACATTTATTGCTAAGTTTCTGCATTTCACATTGTTCCTACCTCACTTCATAATGAAGGGTTTCGATTGGTTAACTTGGAGTCCCAGATTACTCATATATTCAACAAAGTTAGTAAGGAGTGTCTGTAGGGCCAATGGGGTATATGCCATTATTATTGTGTCTTTGGCATAGAGGAGGGCTGGGACAGGGTGTGTGCCCATTTGTGAGAGACCTTTAGAAGTAGCCACAAGCTCCTCCCCAACACTGTTTATATAGAGTGAAAACAAGAGAAGGGGGGCAGGACATACCCCTGTCTCACCCATCTTTCCACACCGAAGGCCTCAGTACATTCTCCTACAGCCCTGTACCTTACCTTGGCCATGCATCCTGTATATAAATCGCTTAAAAAGCTAATGATGGGTCCCTCCACCTCCATTTCTTCAGCCTAACATGTATTATGCAATTGAATGCTGATGTGAGATCGACGAAGGCTAGGTATAGCATCCCCTTCTTTATTCTTACATATTTTCCAATGAACACACTTAAATTAAGAGACTGCTTGATTGTCCCAACCCCAAATATAAATCCATATTGCAGAACTGTAAGTTTCCCATTACTTTTAGCCCACAGCTGTAAACTCTCCAGGAGTATTCGTCCTGTGGAGTAGTATACACTGGTGTGGCATGGGGTAGTGTATATTGTAACAGCGTATAGTGGAGTGTTGTAGAGTGGAGTGGTAAATAGTGAAGTGGCGTACAGTGGAGTGGCGTACAGTGGAGTGGAGTACACTAGAATAGCATACAGTAGAGTGGTGTACACTGGAGTTTCATTGGGTGGAGTGGCATAGAGTGGAATAGCATAGAGCGGAGTAGCATAGAGTGGGGGAGTGTACAGTGGAGTGGCATAGCCTGTATTGTCATAGAAATGTGTGGCATACAGTGTAATATTGTACAGTGGAGTTATGTTGAGTGGAATGTTGTAGAATGGAACGGGTAGAGTGGTGTGGCATACAGCAGATACATCACAGAGTGGAGTTGGGTATAGTGCAGTGACATAGATTGGAGTGGTGTAGAGTGTACTAGCTTACAGCTTGGAGTGGCATAGGGTCGTGGAGTGTGGCCCTTTAAACTGAGGTAACGTGAAAGTGGGTGATGTAAAAATACAAAGATCTTTCTATCTATCTATCTATCTATCTATCTATCTATCTATCTATCTATCTATCTATCTATCTATCTATCTATCTATCTATCTATCTATCTATCTCTCTACCTATTTATCTATCTATCTATATGCCTATCTATCTATCGATCCAAGCCTATCTATCTATCGATCCAAGCCTATCTATCTATCGATCCAAGCCTATCTATCTATCGATCCAAGCCTATCTATCTATCGATCCAAGCCTATCTATCTATCGATCCAAGCCTATCTATCTATCGATCCAAGCCTATCTATCTGCCTGTGTATATATCTATCTTAGCAACCCTATTTATCTATATTTTACGCAACCATATCTATTTCTAATCAATCTTTTGCGCCATATCTATCTCTAACCCATATTTTCAGCGCTATCAATCTTTTTCCAAATCTATGAATATCCGTCTTTGCAAATCTGTCTATCACTCTATCTATCTGTCTTTGCAAGTATTTTGGGCTATCTGTAATAAATATTTACAAAAACATTACCTCAAAAAAATCTAAATGAAAAGACATGAGGCTGGCAGCCAACACCAGAACTATTGTCTTTTTAGATTTCGTGTTAGACAGGACATTTTAATTTTACTAAAATTATGTGTATACCATAGTTAGTTATAGATGTATTCATCCAGACCTCAACCCCTTTAATCACAGAACCAGACAGTAAATAGTTATCCATAGTCAATAACGAAGACATACTGGCCAGCATAGAATTAGCATTAACAGATTGAAGAAACACAGTTTCTAAGTCTATCAGTCGTTATCCGTGTCCCAAAACACTATCAATCTAGAAAGAAGACAAAACAAATACACAGACTTTACTGTTTGACAGCAAAGGATTTACGGATAGGGAACAAGACTTCCATCAATGAGAGAAAGAGAAAAAACCCTTTTCCAATGTGAAAATAATAAAATATCTAGTGGGGGCAATGGTTTACGAATCTCGAGGATGAGCCGCAATCACGTGGTAATGATGGTGACAAGGAAGACAAGTAGGATGGGCGTAAGGGTCTGGTGCTTGATGTGCTACAACATCTCCATTTCTTAGTGGTTGACTATAATTTCTGCACAGCAGGAGCAACTAGCTATGTTCAGCTGAGCCGAGTTGCCTTAGTAGTAGACTTTGCGAGAAAGGAAAAAAAAAACACGCAGAGCCAGATGTCAACTTCTTACGAGGCATCCAATGTATTCCATACTATTGCATTATTTTCAACTAACCACTTTAAAATAGCTCTAATGCAGTGATAACAATCAATTAATTACTTTCTTCACTTTATTTAAATAGTCATCCTTCATGAGCACCTTTTAAATATTATTAACTATAGAAGATATGTCATGTTTATAACATCACAGGAAAATAGCATCAAAAGCCAAATTGATAGAGATGTCGAGGGCCTTATTTATGAGGCCCTTATGCTGCTGTTGCGTACATTTTTGTAACACTGCGGCTGCGTAAAAAAGGCACCACACTGTGCCATATTTACAAAGTGACACATTTAGGCAGATGAGCACTTTGTAAACACCTGCTCTACATTATGCCTGCATCAAGTATAATGTATGCAGGGTGGACGTTCCAACGCAGGAAAGTCAAATAGAAGTGATGAAATGAAATCTTTGAGATTTCGCTGCAACACTTCTACGGCATCATTTAATCAAATCCTTATGCCCGCTTGAAGCAGGCATAAGGGATAGCGCAGTGCCTTTCACATGGGGCCTGCCCCACGTGAAATGACACATTGCTGGAGTTGCGTCTGTTTTCAGATACGCTCCAGCAATGTGCTATTTTGCAGCTACAGATAGGTCTCTCAACAGCTCCAGTTAAGCCGCGTGGTGTTATTATTCTTTTCCTGAAGTTCACTGATTTACTCTTAGTTCTTTCTGCAGCTAGGTCTAAAAAGCATCTTTCATGGCTTGGTCAGAGGGTGTTTTTATCTCAAGACGTCTCCAATGCTACAGCCCCGAGAAGGAAATCTTCATCCTCCTCCAAGCGCAATTGGAGCTAGATATGGGTTGTTTCACCCATGCATCTTCAAAGTGACATTTCAGAACCAAACATGGACTTTCCAGGATCTTGCGGAAAGTAAGAATTTTATTCATATTCATACTACTAATGTTATGGAAACCTCCACCTCTTCTAATGGTTGACATTCTATTCCTTTCTCTTTGAGTAATGGTCCTGTTGATATTTTCTTAATGGCCTTGTTTCTTCAGTAATAGTTTTACTCTTTGACATTTTTCATTGTTTCTTATGCACAGTGCTTTTTTCATGCTTTATCATATTTCTTGTTATATACAAGTTAGTTATAGCATTCTTTACATTTTATTTTGATGTTTCTTGTCTTTCTCATTTTATTCATACAGATTTATTTCTGTCTCCTCAACTTGTGTGGTCCCTCTTCCTTTTCCTTCGTCCCGGTAGGACTCCCCAGGTTCGGGTGGTTCATCTTGTAGTGCGTCTTCCCTCCCCCACTATCAGTTTTTTCTTGTCTCCCTCAGATATGTTTTTCTCAGTCATCCTTTTTGGATATGTACTGTCTCTTCTTGTACTTTCGCTCTATTTCCATCTCCCTTTTCTCCTTCCCTTTGCCTCTCTTCTACTGGTCATACTTATCTTTCTTCTTCCCACGTTTATTTCTTCTCATTTTCTGTATTAGTTTCTCAACTGTTCCTTCTCCTGTCTCTTCTCCTTCCTTGCTTTTTCCCTTCTCCTCTATTCTTTTCGTCTTTCACTCATTGTAATTATCGTTGATGTTCCTATTATTGCAAATTCTGATTCTTCAAATTTTTAAATGTTTTTAAGTTCAGAGTAATCTCTTGGAATGTAAAGGGTTTTATCAGTCCTTTTAAAAGACAGAGAATCCTTTATCACCTAGCTACTTACAATCCTGACATTGTCATTTTGCTGGAAACCCACCTTACAGAAGCCAAATCACTTAAGCTAAAAAGAGGCTGGGTGGGTACGGTTTTATTTTCTCCATCTATGAATAAAAAAAATGGTGTTGTCATTCTATGCCATAAAAAATTGAAGTGTAAAGTCTTATCGCAAGAAAATGACACATTAGGTAGATGGGTATTAGCTTAAATTGTTAATTAAGTCTGTTCAGTTAACTGTTTTTAATGATTATGGTCCTACACAACCTGACTGTTCTTTCTGGCCTTTGATTACGCAAAAATGTATTCAATTTCGTGATGATCTCTTTATTCTAGGTGGTGACTGCAACCAAATTGTAGACCCTTTTCTGGATCGCAAGTCTACTGTCCGTTTTATTCCCAATAAGTTCCACAAACATTTCCTTCATACTATTTCGCAATCACACCTTATTGACTCTTAGCGACTTTCTCATCCTGATACTCTTAACTACTATTTTTTCTCTACTCCTCATGCTGCCCTGTCTCGTCTAGATTACATTTTTCTTTCTAAATCTTTTTCTCAACATTTACTCTCCTCCTCAATTGAACCTGTAGTTATCTCTGATCACGCTCCAACTGTGACTGATTGATGTATTCCCTCCACATCCAAAATCTTACCATTGGCGCTTTAACAATTCTCTTCTTATCAATCCTTTATTCCTTTCCTCTTTTCGCTCCTTTGGTAATTAATTATTTCTTCTTAACTTCAACCCTAACATTTCACCTCATATTATTTGGGATTCTTTTAGAGCTACTGCGCAAGGTTTTATCATTGACTTTGTTTCGAAGAAAAAAAAAAAATTCTTTAGAAATGGGAAAACTGTATTAGCTCATATTAAGCCTTTGGAACATGAATTTTTTACATCCTCACAAGTATCTATATCTCCAGAATTGATACGAGTCAAACTCAAGTTTACCAAAACTTCTACTGACAATGCTTCCTCAATACTCCTCCGGAGCAGTGCGCGTTAATATGGAGGCCGTAATAAAGCAGAAAAACTTTTAGCAAATTACCGTAAAGAGCATACACTTATTGATTCGATTTATTCCTCCGACAATTCTCTTCTATATAGAGAACAGGAAATTCTTGATGAATTTAAACTTTTTTATCAAACCCTCTACACACCAGAATCTCCTCCCACTCCTTCTCTCATTCAGTCCTATCTTGATAGACTCCCTTACCCCTCTACTTCTTATCTTAACCTTCTTGATCTTGATAGTGATCTTTCTCCTGATGAACTTTCCAAAGCTTTAAATACCCTTACTCAAGGGAAAACCCCTGGACCAGATTTGTTTTTGTTGAATTCTAACTCCATTTCTCTGACCTATTACTCCCTAAACTTTTAATTCTTTTTAACTCATATTATTCAGCTGGTAAGGCAGAAGGCACCTTTCAAGAGGCTACTATCTGCCTCATTCCTAACGATGGTCGTGATACTCTATTTTGTAAAAAATATCGCCCGATTTCTTAGTTAATGTTGAGAATAAATTATTCGCTAAACTGCTCGGTCTACGTTTAGATCCCATCATGCCCCATCTTATTGGTAAAGAACAATGTGGTTTTATTAAGGGTAGACTCACTTCTGATAATTCTCGTCTTTTTCTCAACGTCCTAAAAAAATCTCCTCTCTTACTATTCCTCTGGCTGCAATCTCTGTTGACGCGGAGAAAGCTTTTGATAGAGTAGACTGGTCCTTTTTGTTTTCATCGGTGCGCTGGCATGGTTTTGGTCCTAAATTCATATCCTTTATTTACCTGTTGTACTCTGTCCCTAAAGCTTTGGTCTTGGTTAATGATCAAGTTTCATCTTCTTTTCCTCTCCAGCGTGGTGATCATCAAGGTTGTCCCTTATCTCCCCTTCTATTTGTTCTAGCCCTCAAACCTTTCCTGACTTCCATCCATAAGAATGATTCTATTTCTAGTTTCTCTTATGATGACCATCAATTGAAACTCTCTGCGTATGCAGATGATATTCTTTTATTCATTTCTGATCCTGAAACATCTATTCCCCCTTTACTTCTTGAATTTAATTCCTTTTTACAGGTTTCTGGTTACAAGATCAACTCGGATAAGACTGAGATTCTCCCACTCACAAAATGTTGTCTTCCGCATTTCTTCTCTTCCACTGGATTTGCTTGGAATAACTCAAAAACAAAATATCGAGGCATATGCTTCTCCAACTCCATTACCTCTTCCATTAAACTGAATATGTCTGCGGCCCTATCTCAAATTGAGAAATCGCTCTCATCTTGGAACCATCTTTTCCTCTCCTGGTGGGGCCGGATGGATTTGATAAGGATGATGATTGCCCCAATCTTAATATATATCCTTTCCATGCTTCCCGTTCACATCCCCTCTGTAATTTTAAACATTTTGATTTGTGTCACTCTAAATTTCTCTGGCAGAATAAAAAATCCTGAATTGCCTTCACTTCTCTTCGGAAGTCAAGATCTAATGGTGGTGTAAACTTCCCGGATTTTCGCCTTTATCATAAGTCCTTCTCCTTGCGTCAGGCCTCAAGATGGCTTATTTCAGACGTCTCCCCCTTTACTCCTCTTTGGCTCGTGATCCAGCGGGCTATAGAAAATATATCATAAACTACACTACCCAATTTCATAACCTATAAACAAAATTCTAAACTATACATGGACCCATTTATGAACCTGATATATTTTGGGCCTACTGAATCAGGTGGTCAAATAAATCTATATACACATTATTTACAAACTATAAACAATTTATACATTTGCAGAAAGAATATTGTCATTAGAATAAAACCCAACCATTTAAACGACCACCATAGGCGACATGATCTAGCTTAAGGTAACCTATACTTCTAAATAATCAAGACCAGCTTGTTTGTCAAAAGTAAGAATTTATTTTCTAAATTATGGTATATAAGTTGTAAGTTTTATAAATGAAATTTATTAGCAATAAAGCAAGCATGATGGTAAGGAAATTGAGAAAAATACAATTTAAGCAATTGAATCAGTTTAAAGAAATTATATAAAGTTTAGCATTTCTAAAACCTATTTCCCTAACTGAGCTAAATAGACAGAAATTAAAGTAAAGTTCTTTGAGGATTCTTACGTGCTCCACGCAAAGTCCAGCAGCACATCACCCTCATCGGAAAGTCAGAAAGCAGCAGCCAGCCCAACCCTAAGGGCATGACTTTTTATACCTTTCTACGCTAACTAAACTAGTAAAGGAAAGTTTTCAGAAATACTCGACGTCCCATTGGCTGAGAGTGACAAGTGACATGTCACCCGATTCTTAAAAAGTTCCACAAACTCATGTCTTACAAAGACCATTGTCTCTTCCACGTGAAGCCAGAGGCTTCCTGCTATTGCAACTTTGTAACAGGTCATCCTCGCAGCTTCCATAGCTTTTCAGAACAACTTCCGCGGATGCCAAGTTAAGGACTGACAAAAAGTTCACTTTCGACCTTGGCCATGTCCGACAGAATGATGTCAGCTCATCAGTTTTGCTTTGTGAATGCAGCTTCAATAAACGTTTTAATTCAGAATGGGCGTCTCGTGACTTTCTGCAGAAATATGGATCAGCTTTTATTTTGCGGCTCAAATAGCTAGGCCTCAAAGTAGGCAACTTATGATTTCTAGTATAAAACAAACACAAGAAAAGTATTAATGTAAGAAATAAAGTATATTCTGTATCCACCCCATGGTTTACTAAATAATTAACCCACCCGATTAATTAAAATGTTACCTAGCCATTGCAAACAAATAAAGCAGCGTTTATATTTACCAGTCTCCGTTTTTCAATGAGACCCATATGCACCTAGAATAGTAGAAATGACATCACACAGACAAGAAAAAGCAAAACAAGCACATGCTTATTTTAAGTATGCAGCAGTTAGTAATGACAAAAACGAAAACAATAAATTATTTTATTATTTTGCACGAACAAAAAGATGCAACATTTATGCACGTTTATGAGCACACATGTTAGTCCCCCCACGTGTAAAGTTTAATCTAGGTTGTATTAGCACGACATATCACAAATCATTAATAATTTTATTCATGTTATGGAAATGTGACTTTGCGAGTTTAAACAAAATTTTGTTTTCTATCTCGCTCCATCAACTCCCTCATCTGGTGATTAACAAATCACCACACCAGCACTCAAAATTTTGGTAAATTTAATTTATAAGAAATCGATTCAAATTCATTGTATTAGTAAACCTAAAAGTCTGTTTCAGCATAATCCTTGCAATTAACATGACGCTCTCTATGTAACTCTTGCAACTCAATCTCCCTTTCCTCTTCTTTTCTGAGTTTATAAATTCTCTTCTTTTCTCTCAAATGCTTCTTTCTTTTATGCAACAGACAACCTACTTTAGTCAAAATAAAAATAAATATAATTATAATCAAAGGTGCCAGAATCTTGCCAAGAATTGAACTTCCGATATTATGAAACCAGTTTTTAATTGCTTGAAACCTATTTGAAAGTTTCCCAGTAAAATCTTCTTCTTCTAAAGGAATTATTTCAGAATGCATTTGTGTAATATTCTTAATATACATTTCAATATTTTTACTTTCATCCGGTATATATGTACAGCAATGTTGGACATGTAAAATGCCACAGACTCCTCCCTCTTTTGCTAAGAGTATGTCTAAAGCAAGACGGTCTTGAATTACCATGGATCTAATTGCAATAACTTCAACATTCACTAATTGAAATCCATCAGCAGTGTCAGTTGATAATCTATCAACTATAGTGGACAATTTTCTGATTCTCCCTGCATTTAGGGTTATACCAACAAAAGGTATTACAGCTTGAAAAATATCTCCCAGAACTTCAGTAAAAGTTTCTCTTTTAGCTCTATTTACATAATTATGGATTTTAAATAATCCTTCTGAATCTCTGTCAACATGAAACACTTTAGGAAAAACAATTCCCACATAACAAGTTCCATACCAATGGTCTGGAAGGTTGTAGTAGGCTTTGTCACCACAAACAAAATAAATTCCAGGAAAGATAGGATCTTTTCCACCTTTAAATCCCCAACCTCCCATAATCTGATAAGTATCTTCACAGTTGCTTGCACCTACAAAATAATTATCAAAAAGTGTGTTATCTCTTCTAATGCAAAGCTTTCCACTAACAGGTTTGTCTATGTGAATTGCAATATTTTCAAGCATTTTGCCATTTAGTTTCTCATCCTCTTTTTGCCAGAATGATGACTTAGTCTGCTTGACTAATTCATTTCTCTTATAAATTGCTCTTCTCTCCTCAACCATATTCAGAAATTTCTTCCCTTCAGCACTTAATTTACATGTTAGATTATTCTTGTAAGCATACTCATAAGTGAGTTCATTAGTAACAAGGAAATATTCCCTCAATTGTTTAGCTTTCTTATGCTTATTTAAAGCATTATCAATCTTGACATTAGCAAAAATCTCATCATAATTTGAATAGTAATATTCTAAACGACCAGTTTGATAAAATAAACTAGTTAATACACTACATGTAACAGCATAAGTGAGAGGAAGCATATTATATGTTACTCCCTCAGAAACAGAAGCGGGTAACTTAACGCATACATAACAATCCTTTGCATCCATTACCTTTACATATTCACTCAAAAGCTTTGTGAAAGTATTACTTGAAAAATCACCTATTGATTTATCTTGATGAATGTTAGGCTGATGATCAATTACTTTAGCAGATGCACTATGTTTAGTTTGGCTAACCAGAGCTTTGCTTGTTATGTTAACTTTATGTAATTCTCTATTCATTTCTAAAGGTATGATCACAGCTAGTACCAACCAGAGCAGAACTAAAATGAGCAGACACACCAGAGTCATCTTACAGCATCTTTTAAAAACAGAGCATTTTGAAGTGCTCTCCTTAATGTAAGGCATTTTTAGGTTAGTTTTTAGCCTCAAAAATAAAATTAAAAATAAATTTTAAAATTTATATACACCCCCCTTTTAAAATATATTTTTCTTTTATAACCCTAAACAAGATTTCTTCGACCTTATGTCATACATAAGTTTTCTTCTACTAGACAGTTTTTCTTCGACCTTGTGTCAACTAACAGGATTTCTTCAGCCTTATGCCAATTTAATAAATTTATACTTCAATCATTGTCACTAATTTCTTGGATTTCGTTTTCTTCTTCACTACTATCATATATGTCTATAACAGGTGGAATTACTAAGTAAGTCCACTCAGGAGATTTGTATTTCTGGTTTGGTCTAATTATTCTCTTCCCTTTTCTTGATATCACTTCTATTTTCCTCCCAACTCCAACTTCTTTTCCAGGACTCTTTTGACTACTTATTTCTTCAACTTGTTCTATTGGCTTTTTGATTAATCTCACTCTCAACCTTCCACCAGGCCAGAAGTCTGCTTTTCTCACGTACTTTTTCTTTGGTTCAGAATTATTTGATTCTGATTTCCAAGTCCTTTTCTTTCCGTTTTCACTTCCACCTTCCACGTCACTTTCCTCAGTTTCGTAGTCTGAAATTTCAATTGACTCAGGAACTTCTCTATACGGCAATTTCACTCCTTCAGGAACTTCACTTTGTCTTCCATCACTGGTACTCGGTAATTCGTTCTCCTCCTCTTCCTCAATTACCTCTAGCTTCCCAGATTTCGGATTTTTGTTCCTTACTTCAGAGCTTGTTCTCTGCCTTTCGATACTCTCCTGGTCTGAAACTTCTTTTGGTTCAGCTTCTTTGTCTTCAATATAGACAACCGAATCCTCAGTTATCTTTCCTTTTAACAGATTCTCTTCACCTTCAGAATCTATTTCAATTATTTCTAAGTCTTTTCTTGTCAGTTTTCCATTCACTGGCACAATTTCCAGATGTCGACTTTCTTGTCGATCTTCAGAATCTGGAATTACTTCACCTTCTGTTCTGTCTTCTGCTTCAGAATCAGAGTCATCTGTGGTATCACTTTCAACATCAGAATTCTCAGGAGTTGGTATTGGAATAGTATGACTTGGATGAATCCAGCGCTTCAATCCTCTGCACTTTACAGCATTAGTAGTGATCAAGATTACCTGCCTAGGTTTCTGCCATCTAGGAGATAGACAATTCCTCCTCCGATGTACTTTCGTTCTGACCCAGTCTCCAGGTCTCAGATCATGTGTCAAAACTTTGTCATTTGATTGTGCTTCAGTTCCCACCTGATTAGATACAGAAGTTACCATATCAGATAACCTTTTACAGTAATCCAAAATTGCACTGTCATTTATGCTCAACAGTTTACCTACAGGTACAAAAGCTTGCCTCATAACTCTTCCCATCAAAATTTCATGAGGACTCAAACCTGTCTTTTTATCTGGTGTACTTCTTATTGACATCAAAACAAGTGGAAGAGCATCAGTCCACTTCACTCCTGTCTCTAGACACATTTTCCCAATTCTGTTTTTGATAGTTCCATTTATTTGTTCAACTACACCTGATGCCTCTGGTCTGTATGCACAGTGTATTTTCTGCTCAATACTCATAGCTTCGCAAATTAACTTCAACAGTTTATTATCAAAATGGCTTCCTCCATCACTCTCAATAGTGACTGGAAAACCGTACCTTGGGATGATTTCTCTGAGCATTAGTTTTGCTACTGTAATTGAATCACAATGTCGTGTAGGAAAAGCCTCTACCCACCTTGAGAACAAGCATACAATTACAAGTACATATTTCAAACAGTTGTGTAAGGGCATTTCAATGAAATCTATTTGTAACCTGGTAAAGGGACCACCCTCTCGACCAATTATTCCTGTCCCCACCACTGATTTTCTGTTAGGATTCATTTGTTGGCATGACAAACACCTTTGACAAAAAGATTCTGCAATGGTTCTAAACTTGGTATTGAACCATGTTTCTTTAAACAGTCTGACCATAGAATCTCTTCCTAAATGTGCAGGACCATGATATAATCTGGCCATGTCAGAAATCATGCAATTTGGTAAAACTACTCTGCCATCTTTGTAAACCCACACTCCATCTTCATCACGTTGTCTACAATCTGATCTTAACCACTGGTCTTTTTCTTCATCATCTGCTTCGTTTTGTAAATCTCTAATCTCATTCCATGTTTCTACAACAGTTGTTAGCATTAATGAATTTGAATCAGTTTCTGTACTTCTATTCCGATTGTAAGAATAATTTTTCCTTGCGCAGTACTTTGCTGTTTCATCTGCGAAGGCATTTCCTTTGGAAATATAATCAGTTCCTCTAGTGTGTGCTGCACACTTGACTATGGCAATTTCTTTTGGCAATTGTATTGCTTCAATTAATCTTCTAATGAAAACTGCATTTTTAATTGGTGATCCTGTTGATGTCATGTATCCTCTCTGTGACCAGAGTTGTCCATAATCATGCACAACTCCGTACCCATACTGACTATCAGTAATGATGGTAACTCTTATATCTTTTGATATTTCACATGCACGAATTAAAGCAATCAATTCAGCCACTTGTGCTGAACGAACTCCTTCAAGACATGATGCTTCTTCAACATCTTCGACTGTACAAACTGAGTATGAAGCTTTCAAGACACCACCTTCGGATCTTAAGCATGAGCCATCTACAAAGTAGACAAAATCCGATTCAGGCAAAGGTCTGTCTTTGATGTCTTTTCTTGGTTTTGTGCAGAATTCCATGACATCTAAACATTCATGTTCTGTCTCAATGTCATCAACAATCTCAGAATCAGGCAGTAATGTAGAAGGATTCAGATTCAAACATCTTGAAATCGAAACATTATCTGCTCCCAGTATGATTTTCTCATACTTTGTTAATCTGCTACTCGTTAAATGTTGAGTCTTACCTCTTGTCAGTAATATTTCAACTGAATGAGGCACAAAAACTTTTACAGGAAATCCCATAATGATTCCTTCACTTTGTTCAAGACTGATACTTGTAGCTGCCACTGCTTTTAAACAACCTGGTAATGCTTTTGCAATTGGATCAAGAACTGCAGAAAAATATGCAATAGGTTTCTTTAGGTTTCCATGTCTCTGAATTAACACAGATAATGCACATCCTTCTCTCTCACTGCAATACAGTTCAAAATCTTTCTCATAATTTGGCATACCCAAAGCAGGAGCTTGGCATAAGCTCTTTTTCAAGTTTTCAAAAGATTCCATCTCAACATCATTGAGAATAATTGGATCTTTTACATCTGATTTGGTCAGTCTTTGTAGTGGTTTCGCAATTACTGAAAATCCACTTATCCATTGTCGACAGTAACCTACCATTCCCAGGAACATTCTGACCTGTCTTTGTGTTCTTGGCGGTAACATTGCTTGAATCATTTTTATTCTCTCTATTGTTACTTGTCTTTTTCCTTTTGCAATTCTGTGACCAAGATATTTCACTTCCTGTTTGCAAAACTGTAGTTTTGCTGGGGACACTTTATGTCCTTCTTCTGCAAGGCGATTTAACAGAATTATTGTGTCTGTTACACAATTTTCTTTTGTCTTTGCAGCTATTAACAAATCATCAATATACTGCACCAACGTAGACCTACCTGGTAAGTCTAAATCTTCTAATGATCTTTTTAATAGTTCGTTAAAGATTGAAGGACTTTCTGTATAGCCCTGAGGGATTCTTGTCCATCCAAGGGTCTTACCTTGGAATCTGAAAGCAAAGATTTCATAACTGTCTGGGTGTAGAGGAACAGTAAAGAATGCATTGCAAAGGTCAATGACTGTGTACCATTCAGCATCATATGGAATCTGAAATAGAATTACTGCTGGATTTGGAACCACAGGACAACATGGAATAACAATTTGATTAACCTTTCTCAAATCTTGTACGATCCTAAATGTTCCGTTAGCCTTTTTAACTCCCATAATTGGTGAATTACAAGAGCTACTCTTCATTTCTTTCAATACACCTTGCTTGATTAATTTTTCAATTATAGGTGTAATACCTTCAATTGTCTCTGTTTTCATTTTATATTGTGGAGTGTTTGGAAATTCTATTCCCTGCTTCAATGCAATTTTAACAGGATCTACATTTTTCATCAGACCCATCTCATTCCCAGTAAAATCCCATATTTCAGATTTCACTGTTTCCTTTAGCTCTTCAGGTAAATCTTTTTCTTCAAATGCAGGAAACAATTTTGTTTCTTCTGCTTCCATCATCATCATTGTCATTCTGTACAAACCATCTTCCTCCATTGTTTGTAATTCAACTCCTTCAGGAGAACAATATATTCTGCAATTCATTTTACATAGGATGTCCCTACCTAATAGATTTACTGGACTACTATTACAAACCACAAATCTGTGTTTGTCTCTGTAATTTCCAATTTCAACTGGTACTGGATCAGTTAAGTCTGTTTTAATTTGCTGATTACTTACTCCGACAACTTGGATGGTATCCCCAGAGAGAGGTAGGTTTTCAATTTCCACTGATCTAACAGTAGAACGGGTAGCACCAGTGTCCACTAGAAAAGTGATGTCTACATCATTAACTTTCCCGTTTACATAAGGACCAGACTGGTCAACCTCAAGAGTGGCTCCAACAACACACTCTTCCTCCCCTCTCGGGCACCGTCAGCAATAATCATCAGAATCACTGTCTTGACTTTCTGTTAATAAAAATTGTTGTGAAGCATTTTGCATTTGAACCCTTTGCTGCTTTTGCTGTTTTTGTGGTTTTATTACCTGTTCACATCCCTGAAATCCCACGTTTGGATTATATTTTTGAACTCCCCCACAATTCGGAAAAGGTGGTTGTGGCAACTGGTCCTGACGATTATTCACCTGTTGTTGTTGCTGTTGTTGTAATTGTCGCTGAATATTAAATTCATTTAACCCCTGTTGCATCTGTAGCTGTTGCTGCACGTTAACACCATTCTGCATCTGTGGATTCAATAAGGGATTCTTTAAGTTTCTAGGAGGATGAGGACACTCGTCCCTCCAATGTCCAATTTCGCCACAATTAAAACAAGGTAATCTTTGTTTCAGCTCTTCTATCTTTGGGCTAAATTTCTTTTGGAAATTATTACCTTTAAACTTTCCTTGTATCTGGTTCGTATTTCCAGTTTGAACAAAATTAGCGTTCTTATTTCCCATGCTGGCAATCTGTTGCTCAGCTACCTTTACCTGTGCCCACATGGCTTTCTCCTTTAGCTTCTTCTGTTTTACTTCTAATTCATCGCTACAATATTTTGCTTTTCTCAGAATATCATCTATAGATAGTGCTTGCCATCCGACAATACTAGTTCTTATCATTTCTCCAATTTCAGGTTTTAATCCATAAACAAATCTATAGATAAAATGACTCATGTCTTTCTCATCTAATTTTTCATAACCACTGTATTGTTTAAAGATTAACAGTAGTCTTTCATAAAAAGAATGAACTGATTCTTTTGTTTCCTGCTCTGTTCTTTCTATTTTAACCCAATCAACTTCTTTGGGTGGAATTTTGTTTTTCATCCAAACAATTACTTTCTCATAAAAATCCATTACAAGTGGATTTGGGGCACCTGTTTCTTTGATTCGCTCAGGTTCTGTTTTTGGCCAACTAATAGATATTTTACATTCTGTCCAAAGATCAGATGGAACAACAATGTCAAAAAATCCATCCAAATCAATCCACAGAACTTTTGACACTTTGATAAATCTATCGACTTGTCTGTACCACTCAACAGGTTTCTCTCTTAATTTTGGAAAGTCATTTGTAAATAACAGAATGTCTTGTCTCGACCATGGTACATGAACATATCCTCCACCTGCAACTTCTCTCATTGGAAATTGTTTTGACATTCTTTCTAATCTTTCATCTTCCTTCCTTTTAGTCCATTTCACTCTCCATTTGTTCAGTTCTCCTAGCTTTTTGATATAGACAATTAAATCTTTAATGTGAACTATTCTTCCCATTGAGTTCAAACTCTCAATGTCACTTTCTGAGAAATCTAATCTATAATGTTTTGCAAAATTCTTTTGTTTACTCACATCGATTTCAAGTTCTGCAGCTAGATCCTCTAATTGATCATATTTATTTTTCGTTTTCCATTGAATACTTTTGCAAATGAATAATAGTTCATCATCCCGATAGTAATTTAAACTATCTGGGCCAATTGTTCCAATTATTAATTCTTCTATATTCGCTTTTAATTTGGCCACATCAAGCTTTGGTGTAGTTACCCTGACTTCAGGACTTCCTACATCTGACATAGCACCCATTGGTGTTTTTGGAGATAAATCCTCATTAAAGGTTAAATCAGGCATTCTCGATCTAGAAGTGTTTAATTCTGTCAATTCTGAATAAGATTTTTCAGCAGACTTTTGAATTTCTGTATTTAAAGGAATAGTTAATCCAGTTTTGTTTGTATTTCTTTGATCAAATACAGGCTGAACAGGACCTATTGTTACTGGAACTGTAACAGCTTCCATGCCTTTTGTCATTCTTTTGATTAATTCTTCTTTAGACCTTAAGTATTCATTATAATCATCATCCTCAACATTCCTTGTCTCTCTTGTATAATCTTTTGGAGGTTCCCTTGCTCTTGGAGTCATTGAAAATTGTCTACCCTCATTTCGAGCATTCTCAAATTCTGATCTTCTAGGAGTTTCAGTGATTTCACAATTATTTGGATAAAGTTTAGGAGCTTCATTAATTGGAGGTGCACTCGGTGAAGTTTCAGTAGAAACCACCGGAGTAGACCATGATCTAGGAGGTCTCAAAGGCTGATTAGGCTGTTTCTTTCTAGCAGTTGTATATATTTCTTCCATGATTGCATCCTCAGATTCACTTTCCATAGATTTCCCTGTAGGAGAACCCATTACCATTTCATGAATTAAATACAATCCTTCACTCATGTTTCCCTGTCTCCACATTCGTAATCTATCTTCATGAGTTTCTCTTTTCCATGATGGATTTTTAGAAGGTCTTTTAATTCCACTAGCTTCTCTTTGTAACTGATACATTTCATCTTCCCACTCAACTAAAGCTTCAAATTGAGTTGGTCTCGGTTTTGGAACAAGAGCATTCATTTTCTCTCGTAAGTTTCTTAAAACTCTTACATTAAATGAACCATCATCAGGCCAAGCCAAAACACCATCGTTTTTAGTATAACGTTTCCAACTGTCGAACCATAAGACAGTATGATATCCATATTCACCTTCCATGTACGCTGCAGGTGTTTTATACTTATGAAGTAGTTTACCACCTCGCGTTTCGATTTTCTTGTCAGGTGAAAATAAATTCTTAAATTTCTGAAATAATGTTGTCTTTTTCTCAACATGTTTAAAATGATAACTCATTTTTAAAAGTTAAATTTAATTCACAAAATCGTTCGTAAAATATTTCCGGGATGTTCCGCAAAACAACCAATCCGTGCGCGAAACACACTAACAAGCCAATGGCAGTTGAGCTGCGTCACTTTTCAGCTCGACCAATAATTTTGGAGATTTTCCTAAGGACCAATCAGCTCACAGGCCGTCAGAGACTCAGGAGCCAATTAGAATACAGCTTGTGACGTAGGTCACCCAATCCCAGCGCGGCTCTGTGACGTACACAGCAGCTGCGGTTTCTCGTTTCTCACTCCTGGCGCTTACCCCTCCTTCACAAAATCTTTTCACAGCGCCATTTTAAGAACACTTTTCAGTGTAAATTAATTCTTAACAATGACTTATAAAGACAACATCTGTTCGTTTCACTATTTAGGATAGTTTACATACATTCAAGTATCCACACTTCGGAATAGACGGCGCTATTCACACTAAGGATAATATTCAATTGTTAGTAGAGTAACCTTACCCCACCCTTCTAGCAAGTATAATTATGAACTCGCTTTGCTCTGAACCCACCGCGAAGTGAAAGTTCTAAGAGTTCCACTTGAACATAAAATACAACTCAAACTCGCACTTTTACACGGAAAATTCCCTAAATTCAAACACACACGAAATCCGTACAGGACTCTCACCTGTTTATAGAAATCATGCACCGTTAGCAAAATAACGACGTTATCCGTACAGGGCTCTCACCTGTTTATAGATATGAAACATGTACCCGTACAGGACTCTAACCTGTTTATAGATAATCATGCACCGACGTTAATTTCACCCTTCACTTAAGCTCGGATATAACTAATACTCTCATCACAGTGAGTTTTATGGAAGGCGCTTTGTCCCTATTCTCATGCTGCTTTGATTTCTTAGAAAATCCTCACTATACAAGATTCAGACCTAGCCCTAAAACTGTGCTGCTCGGCGACAACACTATGGTACACGGCGATACCTCTTGTGATACTCGGCGATATCACTACAAACGAACAGATGGCTTGCGTGACTAATTTCTCGCCACACAATCTATACCGGTATAGCTTACAGATAGGCACGAAAAACGAACTTAACAAGTGTTAAAACATTAATCCTATTTGCATACCATGACGCAATCCTTAGCAACCAACATGTTACCTTGGTTACCCCTTAGCAACCATCAATTTCTGCTACCAGATAATTGATCCAGCGGGCTATAGAAAATATATCATAAACTACACTACCCAATTTCATAACCTATAAACAAAATTCTAAACTATACATGGACCCATTTATGAACCTGATATATTTTGGGCCTACTGAATCAGGTGGTCAAATAAATCTATATACACATTATTTACAAACTATAAACAATTTATACATTTGCAGAAAGAATATTGTCATTAGAATAAAACCCAACCATTTAAACGACCACCATAGGCGACATGATCTAGCTTAAGGTAACCTATACTTCTAAATAATCAAGACCAGCTTGTTTGTCAAAAGTAAGAATTTATTTTCTAAATTATGGTATATAAGTTGTAAGTTTTATAAATGAAATTTATTAGCAATAAAGCAAGCATGATGGTAAGGAAATTGAGAAAAATACAATTTAAGCAATTGAATCAGTTTAAAGAAATTATATAAAGTTTAGCATTTCTAAAACCTATTTCCCTAACTGAGCTAAATAGACAGAAATTAAAGTAAAGTTCTTTGAGGATTCTTACGTGCTCCACGCAAAGTCCAGCAGCACATCACCCTCATCGGAAAGTCAGAAAGCAGCAGCCAGCCCAACCCTAAGGGCATGACTTTTTATACCTTTCTACGCTAACTAAACTAGTAAAGGAAAGTTTTCAGAAATACTCGACGTCCCATTGGCTGAGAGTGACAAGTGACATGTCACCCGATTCTTAAAAAGTTCCACAAACTCATGTCTTACAAAGACCATTGTCTCTTCCACGTGAAGCCAGAGGCTTCCTGCTATTGCAACTTTGTAACAGGTCATCCTCGCAGCTTCCATAGCTTTTCAGAACAACTTCCGCGGATGCCAAGTTAAGGACTGACAAAAAGTTCACTTTCGACCTTGGCCATGTCCGACAGAATGATGTCAGCTCATCAGTTTTGCTTTGTGAATGCAGCTTCAATAAACGTTTTAATTCAGAATGGGCGTCTCGTGACTTTCTGCAGAAATATGGATCAGCTTTTATTTTGCGGCTCAAATAGCTAGGCCTCAAAGTAGGCAACTTATGATTTCTAGTATAAAACAAACACAAGAAAAGTATTAATGTAAGAAATAAAGTATATTCTGTATCCACCCCATGGTTTACTAAATAATTAACCCACCCGATTAATTAAAATGTTACCTAGCCATTGCAAACAAATAAAGCAGCGTTTATATTTACCAGTCTCCGTTTTTCAATGAGACCCATATGCACCTAGAATAGTAGAAATGACATCACACAGACAAGAAAAAGCAAAACAAGCACATGCTTATTTTAAGTATGCAGCAGTTAGTAATGACAAAAACGAAAACAATAAATTATTTTATTATTTTGCACGAACAAAAAGATGCAACATTTATGCACGTTTATGAGCACACATGTTAGTCCCCCCACGTGTAAAGTTTAATCTAGGTTGTATTAGCACGACATATCACAAATCATTAATAATTTTATTCATGTTATGGAAATGTGACTTTGCGAGTTTAAACAAAATTTTGTTTTCTATCTCGCTCCATCACTCGACATTGAACAAACCTTATTACTACCTTTTTCATTGAAAGAAGTTATATGTTTTTCTGCTAAAACTTCTCATACTTCCCTTCCCCTATTTAGATATACCTGTTCCCTCTTGAAACCTTTGGTACATCCCACTATCATTTCCCGTAAAACCTTTCTGGACTTATCCTCCTCAACAATAGACCCATATTTTGGAAAGCGTGGAGATTAAAGGGTATTTTATGGGTCAAGCAACTTTTTGATGGAACATCACTTTGCTCCTTTCCCCACTTTCAATCCATATTTCATTGTCCTCATTCCTATTTACAGAAGTTTACAACTCTCATGGCGCTTATCCTTGATGTTTACTATTCCCTTCCTCTTTCATCTTTACATGATATCCAAAATCCTCTTCTCAAAATACTTCTTACTCTTCCCAAAGGCTCCCTTATATACAAATTCTTTTCAGCTCCCAATCCTGATCGCACTAAATCCAAACTGGAACTTTCTTGGGAATCGGATCTAGGATGCAAATTTTCTATCGTTTTTTGGTAAAAACTTTGGTCTAGATCTTTAAAAATCTCTCGCTCTGCATCTCTTACTCAATCTGTGTTTTTCCTTTATCATAGACTCTATCTAACCCCTGCCTCACTTGCATGTTTTTCTTCCTCTACTGACACTCACTTTTGGACTTTTAATGCTGATCTCCTTCACCTTCTATTTCTTTGTCCTTCAGTCTCCGAATTTTGGGAGAAGGTTTGGTCTTACATTTCTCGCCTGCTTTCATTTTCCACTCCTTATTCTATACCTCTCCTCTTTGCTGGAAGCCTCTTTGATTCTTTAGACCTTTCTCCACATGAACATGGCCTTTTTGACCTAATAATTGCTTTGGCCTTTCAACATATCTCCTTTAACTGGAAAACTCTCACAAAACTTTCAATACAACATTGGTGGAATATCCTCTGTCACTTTCATAGACGTGATGTTGCGTTGACCTCCTTCTGCAAACCATTCATGAATAGGGATTTCTTTTGGTTGCCCCTAACTACATATCTAGACAGCATTGTTTTGCGTATCACTTCTCATGTATCTTCGGAAACTTTTAAACCGCCTTGAATGTTTTTATCTCTGTTTTTTATTATTTACCATGTTTAACTTAGTTATATATTTACCTATTGGACAACTTATTCTCACTCATTTACAGTCTTTAATCTAACCTGTTTGCTCTCTGTTTTATCCCTTGTACTATAATATCATCACTCCCCTTCCTCCCCTTTCTCTCCCTCTCTATCCTCTTTTCCTTTTTACCCTTGCTTTCCCTTTATATAAAACCCACAAACTGTTTTTATTCTTTTCTTCAAGATGTCAGTAAATTTCATTGCTATGCTGTTACATTTGTAATTCTATTTATAAACTGCTGATGTCTTTATGTTGTAACCAATTTGCTAATAAAGCTTTTCAAACACAAAAAAAACAGTTAAACTTATGCTTTTCTTCAGAAACAAATATTAAATTAAATATAAGATTTGCACATTTTAAGCTAAAAGAAACATTTTAAGCCATAAGCAAAACACATTTTAAAACGTTTTCAAATATAACGTGTGTTTCCTGTTATCAGTTTCATTGCGTGTACTTTTATCCGAAAAAGCTTTCCCTCTATACAATTTCTCCTCGGTTTGATTCTGAAGAAAAATCGGTCTGACTTTTCCTGTTAGATTTTTTTTCATAATCCCCACATTTTACACCGAGATCACCGTGTGCAACCACTGAACAATTATAAGTAAAGTGCCATAAGTTCCTGGTTCGGTAATATTGTGCTTTCAGTTGGGTTGAGTGACAGGGGACCATCTCATTTATTAATATTGGTGAAAGTTATTGCATTATAATTCAGGAATAGTATTTTCTCAGAGGGAAGCTGGTTCAAGACAGGAAAAAAGTATATATAGCTCCTTGACCCCCAGTATGCCCTCGAAGAGAGAATGGAGGTGAAAGCAAAGGGAAGTCTGTGTACTTACATTTAGGACTAGAGGCAAGAATGGCAGATACAACAGAGACACCTTGCACAAGTCAATACTACATGCTAGGGGGGTGTCGGTGTTCCTCAAAAGAGTCAGAGGCGCTGTGATCTTGAAGGAGGTGGACCTTGCAAAGAACATCTCATGACTGGAACTCAGTCTCGTAATCTTTTGCCACAAAGTAGTGTGCAGTTGCCTGTCTCAGTATGCAAATAAGAACAATATTTAGGTGCATATTCACAAGGAGCTATCGCCGAATTAACTGCACTTTATCACAGCCAAAGTCGTGATAAATTTACCACCCCATTCACAAGCTGGTGCTAACAGCCCACAGCACCAGTTTACTTGTGATAGCAGCCGCAAAATCATCGCCACAGATGACCCCTGCAACTATCACTAAGGAGATGCAGAGTAGGCGTTCCTGTCCAAAAAGCTGCGACAACACGACACCTCAACATTCTCAATCACCAGCCAGATCAGCGATAAGAACACAAAACACACTATAAGCAGCAGGAAGTTAACACCTGCTCTGACTTGGTGTAAATTCGGACGGCAGCTGCACCATAAAAGGGAGCCCAGCCCAGGGTATCATCGGAAGGCCAACAGATGCCATGGAGCCACACATCATGCAGCCCTAACACCCAGGAGGGCCACAACACCCACCGCCACCACCCCAGGACTCCAACCCTCACCCGGAACACCACCCCTGGACCACCCCAGAGGGAGCGCAGACAAAGACAGCAGTCCTCCAGGGAATGCACCTGCCTCACAGACACAAAATCTGACAATGTCACTATCCACTACAGGCTTAAAGGGACAACTATACTACACATCCTGACCATCATCGCCTAACCAGCCTACGGCACCAACACAGTGGACAACCAACATCCCACCCCACACCAAGCTGCTGGCTGTGCTGCACCTGTTGGCCCCTGGCACACCCCAACCAACAACTGTCAGAGACGGAGGAGTCTCACAACCAGCCACATCCAAGTCCCCCACACCTGGCCTGGACCTCAGCATCCCTGTGGCACCCCAGTCCCCATGCGTCCAACACAATGCAAAGTAACCGCTGGAGATCAAGCAAGAACCATACGTCATAGCCGGATGCACGCACGTGTCGGGGGCAATCCACAGCACAAATGTCCTCCCTGTGCCCCCTGGTGACACAGCACACAATCACCACAACACAGGAGGCACACAACATCAATGTGCAGGCAACATCAGAGCACCGTGGGAACTTCACCAATGTCGCCTCCAAATACACAGCCAGTGTACATGATGCCTGAGTAAGCTCCAAGTCCGAGGCCTGTGACCCTGCCAGCCTCTCAGACCATCGCTGGCCCCTGACACTGGCCCACATTACTCATTCCTCATTAACATACTCCACCTGTGTCCTCTGTGGCCCAGTAGGTCCCAAATGTGAAACTGTGTCCTGGGTCCTGAATGGCAGTGACCTCAAATCCGGGCCAGCGGCCGCAGCACCAGACCCCCTGATCAGTGAGGCAAAGTTCCATATGGGCATCTGGTGACACATGGTGCCTCTAGCCCTGTTCAATGCCAGCAAGTGACATGTGGTGCCAAAAACCCTGTTCAACGCCAGCCGGCGACACGTGGTGCCATAAACCCTGTTCAACGCCAGCCGGCACCACATGGATGCGGGACCAGGACTAACCAGCAGACCAGTAGGTCTCACATCCAGCACCTAGTCGTGAATCACAAATGGCAGAGTTCACACCAGTGGTCGCATTGACTGAACACGTGGTGCCACTGAACCTGAACTATGCAGGTCGGTGGGGCAACCAACCTATGCCGGCGACACTCGGTGAATGGCCCGTGCTAACCGCTGCAGTCCAGTAGGTCACAGAGTCCTGCTTTAGCAATGGCGGAGTACATATCAGTGTACCGGCATCATTGCAGACTGCATCCCCTCTCAGCCCCGGTGCCACTAAGGCATAGATGCATCAAGCGATATTGCGATCACAATCGCTGCGAAACATCTATTGCAATTGCAATTCCCACTTCCGCAATGCATCAAGTACAAAAGCAGCAAATAGCGAAATCGCAAAACAAAGAATCGCAAAACCATTTGGAAACCCCCATTGCGAATCCTTAACAGCGATAACCCACACATTTAGCGAAATCAATAGCGAATTCGCAGTCAAATTGCGAAATCGCTAATACATCGCTATTCCCATTCATCATAAATCGCAAATTGCGAAAATACCATAAATCGCTAAATACGAGTCGCAATTTGTGGAGAAGCAAAACCAGGTGGTAACCATGAAGTCCAAGTGGTGAAAAAAAAAATTGGCAAACAAAAAACAGGTGTTGGGTAAATCAAACACACTTAAGGAGACTCAGTAGGAGCATCAGGAAAGTCACAATGCCAGGTCTCTACATCGTGGCAAGGCGGCTGAGGCTCCAGGCTGCAGCCCAGAACCAACGCAGGATCCAGGAGCGCATCTTCTGGCTGGGGATTACACTCCTGGGCCAGACTGAAGAGGAGATCTAGTCCAAAAACAGGCTTAATGGGGCAATGATAAAGAAGCTCATTAGAGACCTTGATCCCCTGATGCAGCACCCAACACTGTCGTGTATTTCTATAGGTTCTGATTCGATCCCCCTATTCCTGACCCTATTCTGGTTAAACTTACTAGCTAGTTAACTAACAGTCAGCCTATGAGGCAAGAAAACCCCCATGATGCAGATACCGTTATCTGACGCAGTCACACTACGGCACAGGAACGTGTTATCTGATTAGGTCATAACGCTTGAGATCTAATTAGACAAGCGATATTCCTCCAGCCCCTGATAAGGCATACGACGTTCTCATAACAAATCAAACCTATGACAACCTGGATAATCCGTGCGGCCATTGTTTTGATTTCACAGAGAACTTTAGTAAAGAATGTGCTAACGAGCAAGTCGTATGACATCTTTATTGACGTACCTATGTCCATCCTTACGTCAATCCCGGCACCTTTAAGGTATAAATATTGCCGACCTTGCCCTATGCAAACACACGTGTGGTGACAAGACGGAGCAGCCATACTTGCCGAAGCCGAGAGCCGAAGCAGACCCCGCAGGCAGCAGCCCCGCCTTCCTGACGCGCTGAGAGACGCGCTGCTATCTCAAGCCGAGAGACCCAGCACCGGCGCTTCTGGGCAGCCCTCGCAGGCAGCCTGGAATATCGAGAGCAGAGAAAGAGATACCATTCCTCATTCATCCTAAATTCCAGGTACAGAACTGAATAACCCCTCCTAGAGAATTCTTTAGTTATTCACTTGGCAAAAACAAACTTAAACTAAACTGTAACTTTCTATTCCCGCCCACGCATTAGACTTAGGTCAGGTACACGGGGTAGGCGTATTTAGAAACACCAGTTGAGTACGTTTAGTCAAATGTATATGTGTATGTAAATATATTTTAATCATTTTAAACATCATATGGCTCAGAAACCATATCAATGTTTTTACAGTATTATTTTATACTATTGCTTCTAATGTATGCACTTTACTTAACTATAAGTATTGCAATAATATCGATCCATTTCTCTTGTACGAGAAAAGAGACTGATCAATAAATAACATCTTTTATTGAACACGCCCGTCTCTTCCTTTTCTCTACATTCTGATGAGACTAAGAATGCACGTACTGACTGAGTAAAATAATTGCCTTGTGCTCACACGACTCTCGAGATTGACTCTTGATTAGGGGAGAGCAAAGTTGTCATGTTCTATGGTTGTCAGAAACTAAATCCCTTCTTGTCTAATCAGGGGAGTTCATCCTTCCTTGAACATTCGAGAAAGTTTCTAGCGAACTCTGAGCTTAGCTGGCAAACCCAAAAATTAAGTCTAGTATCGACAGTAGTAGACCTAGTTAACGTCTGGCCTAGGCCTTTACTGCTGTAGGTACTATTCCAATGCGCAGAGCCTATTGGGAAAATAGGAGCTACACTACATGGCGCCCAACGCGTTTGGAAAGGGCGATAAAACTAACGTAAGACATTTAGAGTAACTCAGTCGTGCTTTCTCACTCAGACCCCTTTTCCCAAATACTCCAAAGACGTCTGGAGTGGGTGAAAGGTTATAATATCCTCCAAAACCTCGCAGGAGGGAACTCCTATGGATGGTTCTTGGTCTAGTCAACGTTGAAGGATAAAACAGTTCCAGAATATTGTGCATCTAATCTCTGTTTCCATAAAGAAACCTGATCTGCAAACAAAAATAATACCATCCTGTCAGTAAAATGGGAGACAGTGATGGAGAAAGAGAGGCAATTAGATTAGCTACTGAAAGAGCAGATGCTGATGCTACCATGCAAGCAGCAGACGCGGATATAATACTTATTCCGGTCATTAAAAGGAGATCTATAACCTTAAAACTTATAGAAAATGGACTGACACCTAGAGGTGGCACAGTCATATTCGTAATTGAGGCACACGAATATCGGCAGACAGAGGTATACTATACATGGATACATTTTCCAGCAGCAAATGCTGTAACAAAGTACTTCCACTATTACAAAGTAGAGGAACCTCCTGAAACGTACACTCCTTTCGAGGAGGTGGAAGTACCACTCAAATTCCAAGAGCATTTGCTCTTATTTGATGGCGCCCTAATACATAACAATCACATTACAAGGCTCGGTCCTTTAGGAAGACCAGGAGCAACGTGGCCGGTCCTAGCCGGATACACACCACATCCAGACATCGAAAGAATGCCTGCAGCAGAGCTGTTAATACAGCTAAAACAACTACTAAAAATTCACAGACAATTAGTTCAGTATGTAATGCGGACTTCAACAATTCAGCCAGCGATTAAACTTCCACAGCTGACCCCTCACCAGGGGAACACAAATAAAATTACACCACAGAACATCCAATCCTGCCTAGGTAAAGTTCCAGCTAAACGGGAACAAATACCATTCTGGTTGGCACAGAAAATTACCCAAATAGAGGCGGTGTTTCCTGACACCACCCCGCTGGAAAAACACAGGATTCTGACTATATGTCTCCCAATGGGAATCGCACCACACATTGAGGACTGTGACACTTGGGGTACAGTCTTTGCTTCCATCTATACAAAAACGCACGGTGTTCCATCCATTTCGGTAATACCAGATGTGCTAAAACAAATTCAAGATGAATACGGTCCAGAACCTGCTTTAACTCTTGGTATGAAATTACTGAAAGACTTCAAGCAGGTCTCGGCTATATTATTAGCCAACATAAAAGGTGAAGCAGCAAACGTGGCGATCCGCCAGAGGTTAAAAGAGACAGATATAGCAGACCAACCAGCTGAAATTGCCAGAATCATAGAAAAATCCTATGAAGAACTAGGCAGAGATAGTCTAGGTGGAATACCAGTAAAACCGCAACTGACTACAAGTCCAGAAAAAATATTTTTTAATAATAATTCACCAAAAAAGAACTGGGATGGAAATAAACAATCCAATCCTAAAGAAAAGAAATTCCAGTCCAGAGGAAGGTCTCCTAGGCGAAGAGAGAAATCTCCAAACCCGAGACAAAGGTCACCTCAGAGTGAACCCTCTGGGAATAGATATAACCTTAGAAATAGGGATAATATTAAAAAACCTGATAGATATCAAGACATTGATACACGTCCCTCTCAATCTTTTCAGAATTCCTCGCAGAAATCGGAAAGAAGAGGACGATCAGAAGAGCACGCCAAGTCCAAAGACAAGGAACCTGCTCAACTGAAAAAGAAATCACAATTTCCAAAAAAGAAGGTAGCCAGTATCAAGGTAGTTAACAATGCCGAGAATACTGAGGACACAACTGAAAAACGGAGAATGGGCTCAGACAATGCTAGACAGCGCAGCAGAGGTGAGCATAGCTCGCAAAGTCCTTATGGATCATCTGGAGACAGTGGACACGAATGAATACCTTCAAGTGGAAACTGCAGATACCAGAGTTAGCAAGCCCCACAAAATATACGAGATAACATTACGTATAGAGGGAGATAAGACTAGGAAAATTAGGGGACTATTTTGGGATAACCTCTCCAAAGGCTATGACATCCTTCTAGCTGAAAAAGACTGGCCACCAGAGTTTGTCAGGGAGTGCCCTCATGGCGAAGAAGTAATTATGCCTGCCTTCTCGAATCAAATACCGATTCATAAAAAATATACACTTGCTAGAAAGTGGGCAGTGGCCTTAGCACCTGCTTTATATAAAAATCATGTAGGATGGGATGAGGATTCTCCTCCTCACAAAATCCAGTTAAAATCACAACCTACTGCACAAAGGCAGTACCCAATTAAGCAAGAAGCTAAAAAACAAGTGAATGAAATACTAGATCAGCTAGAATACCAGGGGGTGATTGAAACTTGCACCTCACAAATGAACAATCCTTTGTTTCCGGTCTCCAAACCAGACAATTCGTACCGTCTAGTTTTGGATTACCGACACCTTAACACATGTTGCAAAACTTTTGCAGTGCAAAACTCACACAGTGCTGCACTAATGAATAACATAGTGCGCAAAAAATACAAAACAACCTTGGACATCTCCAACGGATTCTTTTGTCAAAACATAGCACCAGAGAGCAGATATTTAACTGCATTTTCAGTAAATGGCACTCAAAAACAATTCTGTCGGTTAGCCCAGGGGTACAAGAACAGCCCGGGGGTATTCTCAGCGAGAGTAACAGAATTACTACAACTATATGATGATGAAGCATTATCTTATGTCGATGACATTTACTTAACAGATGATGACTTGGAAACTCACTTGAAAAGAGTGAACACCATAATACTTGGTTTCGCTGCAGAGGGTTACAAATTCAACTTCAAAAAGTCCAGAATTGCCCATCTGACGGTCCTATTCTTAGGATATGAGTTATCAAGTGAAGGCAAAAGCCTGGCAGACAATTTCCTAGAGAAATGTGCCGTAATCCAAGCTCCTAAAACACTAAAAAACCTACAGTCAATTCTAGGTTTCCTAAATTTCGGAAGAACATACATTGCAAATTACGCAGAAAGGGTCAAACCCCTTTATGATCTAATTAAACCAGACTTTAAAAGATCCAATTGGACTCAAACACACACAGAAATTTTGAGATCCTTACAAACAGACATGCTAATTAAAACAAAATTAGAAACCCGTGATAATACACGCAACCTTGTGATCCGAGTCATCCCAGGGAGATGCGGATTCACATACCTAACCTCTAATGAGGGAGATAAGGTACCAATTGCATTCAAATCACATTTGTACACAAAAGCTGAACAGAGATTCAACAACAAAGGAAAAATTGTTCAAGCAGTTCAAACCGCAATAGCTAGAGAAAAAGACATAGCTGACGGTAGACATATCACAGTCAGAACAGCAGAATCAGCCTTTGAGGCATTAACAACACCGTGTAATTTACCAACAACAACATTGGATCCAGAATGGTTACAATGGGTAAATTCAATCACAACGGACAAAGTATATTACTTCTTTGATCCAGAACTAGAAGAATTAAAAAATCTAAAATATGAAAAAACGTATCCTCTGCCAATCGACATTCTGCCTCTACGACATTACGCCTGTGTAATCTATACAGACGGACATGCTCAACCCTCCGTTTGGGAAGAACATGCATACAATCCCACATGTGAGATTACAAAAGAAGTATGGCACCGAGGTAAACTAAGACCTCTATTAACAAAATCACACTCAGTAGAAACTAATTCAGAACTACAAACTGAAATATTAGCTTTGAAAATGGCGCTAGATAATGCGGATCGCGAATTCCCGACACTTATAGTGTCAGATTCATATTACTGCGTCAAAACATATAACAAGGATTTGCAGACCTGGATTCAGAACGATTACAAAGATGACACGGATGCACCAATAAAGCAGAGACTGCTCTGGGAACAGGTAGCTCTTTTGAAAAAAGAACTACCAAAGACTCACGTGACACACTCACTGAGTCATCAGCGTGATGGCGTTCACGTTGTAGGGAATTCATTGGCTGAAACAGCCGCAGCGGCAGCCAGTAAACCGGCTCCCGTAGATCGAAAAAAGCGTACATTAAAATACATTGACGGCGAAACATTGCTGGCAGTAAAAACGTCATCAAAAGGCGACTGCTCGGCGTTACCGATCAACTATCCACTCAATTACACATACATCATAGATGCAAACTCCATTCCTTTTGCTCGAATCCCTGGAGTGGGGGATAGAGTGATTCCAAACATGGACAGGAGAAACTTGTTAATCGCAGACGCACACATGGGCGAGGGTCTCAGACACCTTAAATTAAAGGATTCTCTGGAAGAATTACAATCACGGTACTGGTGGCCAGGCATGAGCCTGCACTACACCATGTTTGTAAAAAACTGCCCAAACTGCAACAGAGATCGCAGTGGGGAGAGAAGCAGTTTAATACCTCGTCGTATCAAGGCAGATAACATCACCACTAAAAAGAATGGCTTGCGATTAACATATACAGGCTAGTTCCCACTTATAATGTAGATCCACAGCACTCGGCTGACGTCCGGACTGTTATACAAGATTTGCGAGTCTAAATGGCATATACGCTAAGAGCATGCTACGTTCGACCATTTTTTTTTCTTTTTCTCAGGCAATCCAGCCTGGGGGGGGAAAGAATGGCCAAATGAGCACAGCCCAGCGGGAATCTTCTCACTTCCTTCCTGAGGGTATGGGATGGTGTAAAGAAAAAACCAAGACAGAAAGCAATCTATAATAGAAAGGATATTAGGTTCGGGAGCTGGGTGGGTCAAACATCTAATAAGTGTCCAACGTAGTCTAAATAACTTGCCAAGAAATTCTCTGAAGGGATTCAGTCCGTACGAATTATTATTCGGAACTAGGATGTTGATCTCTGACCTTGATAGTCAGACTTCAGTGGTAACAGAAAAAAGCTTTGATGTCAAAGACCGTTTGGCTATTTTGCAGGACTTAAACAAAACAAGAAAAGACCTGAGCAACATACAGTTGAAAGAACAGCCAACGACCACTGAAGAATCACCACCTGTCCCAGCAAGACCTGTCTGGATTCCAAAAATCGGGGATCTAGTCAGGGAGAAGATCGCGGTAAAGAAGGAATTTGGGCCTTCTTACAGAAAAGCAGTTCCTGTCTTGTCTGTCAACGGGACAAGATCAGTTGTACTACCGCCACTTGCTGGAAAAAAGGAGAACCGAGTTGTATCCATCGACCTGGTAAAACCACAACATGTGGCCGATAACCAACAGTAGGCCAAGTGGACTCCCAATAAGTAGCAGAACACCAAGGTTTGCTACCAGTACAGAGGTCCTATCAAAGAGGCTCATCACATTCGAAACGCCTACAGAAGAACAACAAGGACTATGCAACAATGCAATAGAACTTAGACCTCTGAAAACCCAAATAAAGACATTTAGCAGAGACACACCAATCTATACAGAAGTACCAAGTGAAAATGCAAGAAACAGAAATCCTGAACCAATTGGAACAATTGACAGAACTGCATCCGGTTACTTCATCAACTTCGATGATTCCTCTGAAGGCTTCAGCGAACAAAAGACACAGCCATCATCAAAATCCTTTAAAGACAAAGCTAAGGAACTTTTGAAACAACTGAAAGAAACATATCTGGTTTCTCCATGGATTGAATTTTGGGTGGGTTTTGGTGCATTTATCCTCATACTTTGGCTCATCATGGTATTTACTTTGGGACGCTTCATTGAGGGAAAATATGCTAAAATGGACACAGCAAGTCAGAACATCAACTTGGTCCTCAAACCACACACATCTTCACACGTCGAGAAACGAGAACTTTCTTCAGAACTTTCTTCAGCCAATTTCACAGCAATTCCAATACCTGGTGGGGTAGCCTGGGACAACACTGACTATGAAATTTATGGTCCGGTCGAGATCCTGAAATATCCACACCAAATTAAGATCTCTTTGAGTGACTTTGCGAAACCGAACTCATTTGCTGATGATTGGGACTTTGAAAGTATAAACAATATGATGTCTGACTTAGTAATGTCTGCTAAATTTACAAAACATGATTATTTGCAAGGTTCTACAAATTATGATAGTATGTATTGCTATAACCACTATGGTAACCATTTCTTGCATAAATCTGCACAACCTAGAAATGTTTTAAATTTTAATCAATGGGAACATTGTGCTACACCTCCAAAAGGGAGCTCTAGAACCGTGTATGGCAAATATTCATATTTTTCAGGTTTTAACATAACTAATGCTGAAACATTTTATTACAAATTGTCAAACAAGACAGGGATGAAAACCATGATAACCAACACAAAATTGATATATTCAGATTCTTTCTTTGAAAAAATGAATACTTTTGGATTTGATTATTGGGACAAACATGTTGATTTGAAAAGTGTTTGGGGTACAAAAGAATGGCAAGTACAGGGTTTAGAAGCTTTGTTTAGAGCCTGCATGATCCCAGAACAAATGATATTTTTAAATGACACCGTTCAACAAACCACCTGTCTTGGCTTAGCCAAAATCAAAGATTTAAATAACCTGTCTATTCCAAAGCCAACAATGTTTAGCAATAACTCTGAAACAGATGAAGAAATAGACATAAACCATATACTTAACCAAAACAGAACACATCCTGATTGGAAACAATGGTTGATCTGGCCCACAGATACAAATAACTGTCAAGATAGATTCCTGAATAAAACACAGGGTTTCAAAATGACCAGGCCAGACCCTAGATATCCCCAAAGACATCACCCAGGGATAATAACAACCTACAGTGTGGGCAAATTATGCCTTCAATGGCTACAAACTTCCACACTGCCTGAAATTAAGCAACACCTAACTTTACTTACTGATGGTGCTGACTTGCGTGATTTCATACTGGGACCACGCAAACAGCGTCATAAGCGTTTCATAGCAGCCTCTGTATATGCAGCATACAATGAGGCCTGGAAGGTTACTCAAATTGAAACAGCAGAGAGAATACGTGAAATTGATCGTATTAATTTGGAAAAATCACTTTCTGTAGTGGACAATGGGTTAATGACTCTGTCCTCCAGAATATTTTCATTGGACAGCATTGTGTCTTCAGCAATCGATATATTATCGCAAGACTTACTGTTATTACAACATGGTCAGTCACAATTGCGTTCTATTGTACAGCTTGGCTGGACGTTACAAAATCTGCGTTCAGGCTATGTGCCTTGGCGTTTAATCAACACAACGTCACTATTCCAAATCTTTAACCTTACTGATAGACAAATCGGTATGGCGCAGACGGGTGCTGATTATACAATCTTGAGCATTGAAAAACTAGAAAGATTACCGTTGACAATGTCAGAACGACCTGTCAGTGAATGGATAATCCACGGAATCATAAATATTCCAATCTCAACCTTCAGGTTTCAATACTGCCAAAAATATATACAGGCTGGCATGTACGAGAAATTGGGAAAGGGGTACCTTAAAACAACTTGGAACCTGCCCTATTCACATGCATGTGTCAGTAACAAAGGACAGAAAGTGTTTCTTAGTGGCAACAATTGTGCTATGTCACTAAGCGGCACGCTTCTGTGTAACGGTATTAGTTTGCACGGAGCCTGTGAAGGGAATTCATACAACCTTTCATGTCACCAGCAAGGCGCACCTGCAACTGAAATAGAACCATTCTTTCAAAGACTCTATAATGGGAGTTACATTCTTATTGTAGACCGCAGATGCTGTAGTCTTATGCCCGGGACTCCTTATCTCGTCACTACGACGGCGAAGGTCAAGTGCTGTGGACGTTCTTTGTTCCCCAGCTCCTTTCCAGACAGGGAGGCGAGGGCATGGCCCAGTTTGAAAATTACTTCTATTCGAATAGACACTTTAAGCAGAATGAAAACAGTGCTTCTTCAGACGCCTACAAGGCTCACGTCATCTAAAGAAACGTATGATCTACAAGTCGCAAGGACGACTGCAGAGATACATACATTATTATCAACTAATTCCCCCGTACATTTCGCGGAAATCCTGAGCGAAATCTTAAATATTTCTGATACCACAGGGGTCTCAAAGGTATTTAAGACAGTATTTTCGATGGCATTAACACCATTCAAAGCCATACTGGGTATTTTTCCAGACTTCGTCCATTCGATTTTTGGCGGACTTCCCCTGATCCTAGGACTAATTGCAGGAATCCTATTCCTAGTCCTTATTTTTCGTTATGGCAACCCATGTCACAGATCAAACTCTCGCGACAATGGAAGATACGATCCTAGCCATTGGATACCGGGACCGGATATCAAAAATCCTGGGACTATCCCGGCTTAGAGACCTAAACATGACTTGGTTTCTATCATTTCGACCAATGTGGCAAAGGTGTGTTTTACCTGTACTAAGGTGTCTGCTATGCGGAGAAGAATGCGTGTTAGACACCTGTCTGACGCTACAATCGGATGCGCCGGTGGATGCAGATACACTGTTGGTTCCTACCAAGGTTCACGCACTGTGCTGCCCTCAAAGGCTGCCAATTCTGATGACGGCATTCCTGGAATCTTCACCACTGCGATTGAAGAGTAGTGAAGTTCAAGATGAAAGCAGCATCGAACAGGTACGGCCTTCTGTCAGCAATGCAAATCAGAATGTCAATGGAGACAATCATGCGCATCAATGCATGGTTACCCCTATTTCCGACTTAGAGGAACTTTCCCATGAAGCTGTTGACAGTTTTTTCGAAAGCCTGAATGATATGATGTTCTCTCCGGAACAGAAATAGAGACTTTTGAGTAAACTCGCACACGGCGTTCCCTGAATTCGGCCTTCAACTTTAAAAATAAAAGTCACATGAACAATTACAATCCAGTTCACGGACAGCAACTTTTTTCAGCAAGCCCCTAAAATATTTTTCTATATATTTTTTCCCGGGACACTGATTTTCTGCTTAAAGTAAGAGACTATTCCTAGAGAACTAAGATTTCTATTTTAGATAATTTATAGACTTTATAGACTTTAGCTGCCCGCTGGTATGTTCGCAATAGATTTTATGTGATGAAATGGTTTCGACTTTTTTTGTGTACAGCCATATTAAGAGCCATTTCATGTGTATTTCTCATATACCAACAATCGATAATGCATAACAATGCGTGTTCACTTTTGCATTTAATTCATAGCTTAAGTGCATACAATATATATGACTGCAATTTTTCAGTATATTTGAAAATTTCGAAATGCATTTATGTATTTTGGGGTGGTAAGGTATACACTATACTCTATAGTATGTTGTACTATGTTATACTATGCATAGATTAGTAGATATGACCATAGTTAGCGTGGAGTGGGTGTCGTGTATTTCTATAGGTTCTGATTCGATCCCCCTATTCCTGACCCTATTCTGGTTAAACTTACTAGCTAGTTAACTAACAGTCAGCCTATGAGGCAAGAAAACCCCCATGATGCAGATACCGTTATCTGACGCAGTCACACTACGGCACAGGAACGTGTTATCTGATTAGGTCATAACGCTTGAGATCTAATTAGACAAGTGATATTCCTCCAGCCCCTGATAAGGCATACGACGTTCTCATAACAAATCAAACCTATGACAACCTGGATAATCCGTGCGGCCATTGTTTTGATTTCACAGAGAACTTTAGTAAAGAATGTGCTAACGAGCAAGTCGTATGACATCTTTATTGACGTACCTATGTCCATCCTTACGTCAATCCCGGCACCTTTAAGGTATAAATATTGCCGACCTTGCCCTATGCAAACACACGCGTGGTGACAAGACGGAGCAGCCATACTTGCCGAAGCCGAGAGCCGAAGCAGACCCCGCAGGCAGCAGCCCCGCCTTCCTGACGCGCTGAGAGACGCGCTGCTATCTCAAGCCGAGAGACCCAGCACCGGCGCTTCTGGGCAGCCCTCGCAGGCAGCCTGGAATATCGAGAGCAGAGAAAGAGATACCATTCCTCATTCATCCTAAATTCCAGGTACAGAACTGAATAACCCCTCCTAGAGAATTCTTTAGTTATTCACTTGGCAAAAACAAACTTAAACTAAACTGTAACTTTCTATTCCCGCCCACGCATTAGACTTAGGTCAGGTACACGGGGTAGGCGTATTTAGAAACACCAGTTGAGTACGTTTAGTCAAATGTATATGTGTATGTAAATATATTTTAATCATTTTAAACATCATATGGCTCAGAAACCATATCAATGTTTTTACAGTATTATTTTATACTATTGCTTCTAATGTATGCACTTTACTTAACTATAAGTATTGCAATAATATCGATCCATTTCTCTTGTACGAGAAAAGAGACTGATCAATAAATAACATCTTTTATTGAACACGCCCGTCTCTTCCTTTTCTCTACATTCTGATGAGACTAAGAATGCACGTACTGACTGAGTAAAATAATTGCCTTGTGCTCACACGACTCTCGAGATTGACTCTTGATTAGGGGAGAGCAAAGTTGTCATGTTCTATGGTTGTCAGAAACTAAATCCCTTCTTGTCTAATCAGGGGAGTTCATCCTTCCTTGAACATTCGAGAAAGTTTCTAGCGAACTCTGAGCTTAGCTGGCAAACCCAAAAATTAAGTCTAGTATCGACAGTAGTAGACCTAGTTAACGTCTGGCCTAGGCCTTTACTGCTGTAGGTACTATTCCAATGCGCAGAGCCTATTGGGAAAATAGGAGCTACACTACAACACGGAGGACCAATGCCGTACCCACCCATGTCCAGGTCCTGTGCTGCCTGCACCTCCTGGCCTCCGGCAGCTTCCAGTGGATAGTCGCATATGCAGGGGGTATATCACAGAGTACACTGTGACACTGCCTACAGAGTTTCCTGGACGCCATGCTGAGCCGGATACACCACTACATCACCTTCCCAACAACCCAACAGGACTTAATGCAAACAAAACTGGACTTCTATCACACCGCCCATTTTCCCCATGTAACTCGCTGCATCGACTGCACCCACATTCACATCTGTCCACCAGCAGAGACCGAATACATGTACCAGAACCGCTAGTCATACCACTCCCTCAACATCCAGATGGTCTGCAATGCGAAGACCATCATTACAGACATTGTGGCACAATACCCGGGGAGCATGCATGACTCGTTCATCTTCCGGCACAGTGGCATACACACCCGCTTGGCCAGGGGTGAATTTGGCGAGGGACATCTCCTAGGTAAGTACACATGCCTACATATAGTATGCTAAGACCATGTTGCCGCCCATAACAGGCACTGACCCTCAGCTCCTCCCTTCAGGTGACAGCGCCTACGGCCTCCGTGAATACCTCCTCACCCCATACCCCATAGCTCAACCCTGCAACACCACAGGAACGGCGGTACAATGCTGCACATATACACGCCAGAAATGTGATAGAGCGGACATTTGGCATGTTAAAGAGTAGATTCCGCATCCTCCACAAGACTGGCGGGACCCTCAAATACCAGCCTGAGGTCTGCTGCCGCATCGTGGCCGTGTGCGCCATACTCCACAATATTGCCACCAAGCGGAGGATACCTGTGGAGGTGTCTGATAGTGAGTCGGAGGGGGACAACCTGCCACATGCACATATGCATCATTCACACGGGGAGAATCCTGCTGAAGATCACAGGCGCCGCACCAATCTCACACAGAACTATTTCTAGTGCACCCATACCCCTCACACAACACTGCACTCATGCAAGGCACATGAATGATTGACATGAGGAAGATTTGTGTACAAAATAAAGCTTTTGTTTATTTCACAAGCTGTTGATGTGCTTTAATCTGCAAACAATAGTGGTACTTTATTGAGACATACAGGCTCATGTATCCTGAGCAGGCATGTGTGGTTACCTCACCAAGGCACTGCTGGAAATGTCCAGTCACTGGCGCCTCCTGCCGGACGCACCCTGTTGCCTCTCACCCTCCACGTTGAAAGTGTTCTGCCGTGATGCAACGTTGGGCCGGGAACTGCGGCGCCTTTCTGATTGCACTGGCACAGACAAGCTGCTGAGGCTAGATGTCCCTTCACTGGTATCTCGCCCCCCCCTTGCATGGCCATGGTCGGCCGCCTGTTGGTTCTACACAGAGGTGGTGACCTGCTCCTGGGCCCTTGCAACGTCTGCACAGAATTGGACCATCTGTATCTGCATGGCCAATGACCTGCGCAACAGCTGGGAAGTGTCAGTCCCAATCAGGTGGTTTGAGCTTGTGCAGGCTGATAGCCGTGTAAGCAGCTGCCTGTGGCGTCTGCGTGTGATGTCCTGCTGCGCCACCATCAGTTGGTTACTCTCCTTGACCGCTGTGGTCAGCTCCTGGACACTCTCAGTGAGTTGACTTATGTTGCATGCAGTTTTGTAGAGCTGCAGCTGCATTGCTGCCATGTGCTGTACCTGTTTGCGGTGCACAGCAAGCATCCAAGCCTCAATGCCAAGGCCAAAGTTGTGGGCCTGTTGCTCCATGTCTGCTGGGGTGGGCACAGAGCGTTGCTGCCTCAACCGGCTGCTTGCGTGGGACTGCACAGTTGCTGGGCGTCGTGTCTGCCTCCTGGGTGGGGGTGGGATCTGCTCCACTGCCATGCGTGCCGACTGGTGAGGTTGTGCTCCACCTATGGCTGCAGGGGTGGCGCTGTGTCTTTGTGCAGGTGCTGGTCCAGATGCTGGTCCAGGTATTGGTGCTGGCTGGCTCTCTCCCTCCGTGTCATCAGGTGTCTCCGCAATGTGGAGTGTCTCACTGTCAAACGTCTCAGCATCTCCAGCACCTGTGATGTGGATCAGTGCATGATTAATGATATGACTCAGGCACCTGGGATGTAGCAACTAAGCATGAGCGGATTTTGCGAATTGGCAATCCGCGAAATTGCGTATTTACGGATTCGCAATCCGCAAAATCCGCGAACTCTCGCGAATTTTGCGGATACCTTTTTTTTGTGTTCGCAAGTGTTTCTGCCAATTCGCAAGGGTTTTTTACCAGTTCACAAACGCGAACTTACTTGTCGGGTAGCAACGGTCGCGACCATGTTGTTTCTACGTCTGGTTCATCACAGCACCCTCTGTTTCACCACTGCCACCCTCTGTTTCACCACTGCCACCCTCTGGCTCACCCATGCCACCCTCTGGCTCACCCATTCCACCCTCTAGTTCATAACTGTAGATTATGGGGGGAAAGCACACTTGCCCTGCCTCAACTGACATGAATGAATTAGGGGCTGATTAATGTGTCACTGTATTTGAACTTCAAGGCTGGCACCTGCTTCCTTATCTGTAATTGCTTTCTGTTGCAGTGTAATTTTTTTAACAGGACCTTTGTTGTATACTTGTAGCTATTCTCTGAGCCTGCTGTGAGGGTCAGAGCAGGGTCATAGAATAGTTGCAAGTAGGCAATTGAACTCTGAAGGGGCCCCTCAGGAAGCACTACAGGGAATGGTTACTAATGATAAGATTGAACTTTTGCACATGCTGAGTGCTTTCAGTTTTGCAAAAATCCAAATATCCAGCAGCATCCACAAAAATTAATCCTTCCAGGCACTACAGGGAATAGTTACTAATGATAAGATTGAACTTTTGCACCTGCTGAGTGCTTTCAGTTTTGCAAAAATCCAGATATCCAGCAGCATCCACAAAAAGTAATCCTTCCAGGTCAAGATCCAAATCAAAGTGACCAGCACATGAAGAAAGCACTGAGAGGAGCCTGCTGGACAGGAACAGGAAGTTGGAGACTGTGGGGCACTTCCTTCCTCCCACCCCCAAAATGGACTCCTTGCAAAAATAAAGTGCAGGCAAATGTCAACCTGAGGAGTTATTCTGATACAAATCATAATTTTCAAGGTTTATGCTGCCTGCTGGTGGATTTCTTGTGCAAAATTGCAAATTTTGCAATCTCGCAATTGCGAGATTGTCGCTGCCCGCCGCCTCTACGTGTTCGCAAGTGTTTACTCCCGCGAAATTGTATAGTATTCTAGTTGGCAGGTGCGATCAAGCAAAAAATCCGCTTCACACGGATTTATGAATTTTCGGCAAGTTCGCGAGAGTTCACGGATTGCGAATTTGCCGAAAATCCGTAAAATCCTCGAGCGGAACGGATTTTACGCCCATGCTTAGTAGCAACATGCATGCAGGCTTACATTCCCTGACTGGCTTTAGGGGTATGTTTCACTTGACTATTCTGACTGTGTGAGGCTATCAGGGCACATTGTCACACTACAGGTCCCACAATGCATTTGGGCGTGTGGGAAGGGCAGGTAATGGATTACTGTGGTTACAAATATGGCTTGCTCTGGGGGCATGGGCACAGTTTCATGGCTCTTACCTTGAGATTGGTGTGTGGTGCGGGAGGTGTCCAGTGGAGTGACCCCCACGCAGGCTGCAGGGCTGATGGTGTCCTCCACTAGGTCCTCCATTGGTGTGTTCTCGGGGACTGTGGAGTCTCCTCCTCCCATAGTCAGTCTCTCCGCAATGCGCTCCTTGGCACGGCCTCTGAGGTCGTACCACCTCTTTTTTAGGTCATCGATAGACCGGTGCGTGACTCCCACCGCGTTCACCTTGGCCTTGATGTGCAGCCAGATGCACCTCTTGGTAGCCTCGGGCACCTTCCGGGACAGCTTCCCAAACAGTTGGTCATGGTCCCTGCTGACTCCTTCTATCAGGTACTCCAGTTCTTTTTAGAAGAATTTGATTTTGCGCTTCCTGGCTGTTTCACTTTGTCCTTCTGCTTCCTGGGACATTGTGGTATTGATATGTATACCTGTATTGGGACTGCAGGGTGTGTCTCTTGGAGATCAGCGCTCTGCCTCCTCCTCTATCCAGCTCTTCGATCCAAATGATGCATGTAGCAGGCTACTTCCTGGTAGTCATGTCATCATTGTGCTCCGAATGCGACTTCCCATTTTTGCGATCTCGCAATCTGCGAGATCGCTAATTGCGATTTCGGTCTTTGCAAAATCGCAATTTGGGGTTGGGAAACAGCCGATTCTGCGATTTTATAGCGATTTTAGCAAATTCGCATATGGCGATTGCGGCCGGTTGCGATTCACAGATATTTAGCGATTTTGGTGATGCATCCCATTCTGCAAATTCTGAATAGCGATTCGGTATTTTTCGCTAGTTAGGATTCGCAGAGTGGGTGCTTCATGCATCTGGGGGTAAGTCTGTTTCCCAACATTCATGGATGCTCACTGGTGGTACATTTGTGGCGTCTGAGTCTATGGACTATGGTCCTTTCCTTTGTCCTGTCACTAAGATAGTGGTGGATTTGTAGGTAGTTTAGTTACTTAGTATTAGTAGGTAATTTCTTGGCGTTCCGCGTGACACGTTCTCCGTCACGTCACATGCTCCTGACTCCAGTCCTTAGTAGAAACTTTTATAGTTTGTTAGTGAGTAATATAGCAACTCATCAGCACATCAACAGCAACCAACCAACAATTTGGTGTATGCAATATGCATTGTTGAGGACTTAAATAAATGGAAATGCAGACTTAGTGAACACTTGGCCCATCAAAGAGGGTTGATTTATTGATGATATGATTTCGAATGAGATTGAAAAACTTAGAAGAAGCAGATATATCTTTTGGGCAATTGAATTAGTTTATAATGCCTCTGGACTAGGCGGGCTAAGCTAGGTGGTACTTACTTACAGGTTTAGGATTCTGGAATCAGAACGGAACACTGGGTTAATAAATAATAACTTGACGGCCCTCTATACTACTACTAGTCGATCAGATTAGATAGGTCAATTTCATTGCAATTGTTGTTTCCTGTCCAAAAATGTTTTTAGAGAATTAAAAAAAATATTGTATTTGTTTCACACAAATGAATTTTCGTCTCTTTATTACATTTTACATGATCAGCATCCAGGGTCAAGAAGACAATGGAATTGCCTGAGGAGGGACTTTGAGCTGAAGATGCCTCCCAGGGCCATGATCGCTCCTCTACCGAGGGTTGTGCTGCTGGCCCCAGTAAGTCCTCCTGTTGTTAATATTATTAATTATATATCCCTAACTTTTAATGCATCTTTTTTTCTGAACTATTATTTCTGTTTCCTAATTCTTTTTTTACCAAATCCTTTTCGATCGATCTGTTTCTAAGTTCTTGTTATCCCTGCATTACCTACCTAATTAGTTATATATTTTTTCTAGTGTCTGTTTGTTTTTTGACATAAATCTAACTGCCTCTGAGTCTCTACTCCTATTAGTCTGTCTGTAGCTTGCCCAGTTAGCCACTCTTTACTTTTAAAAGGTTTTAAAACTCAGATACACCAATATCTCTAGCCACTGAGTCCAGTCCTTTGGGTTGTCCTCGTCTTAATCTTGAGAGGCTTTTCAACTATTGCCACCAACAAAATGCCCAAACAGATATTTTACTATTTTTGATAGGATAGGACATACTACTCTCTACTCTACTCTAGTACCCAATTTGTAGTGATGTATGTGTTATATGTCTGCATGTATTGTATTTTCTCAATCTTGCTAGTGAAAAAAAAAATAGGTGGAGGCGTATATGCCATCTAAAAAATGTGTAATGTTTTTTCTAGGTATACCGACCACCAGTGCCAGTGCCAGCAATGGGGCAGACGATGCCAGCCAGGATGAAGCAGATGCGGCAGCTTCTACTGGGGTGGGTGAGGCAGCAGCAGTGGGGGGCGGTGGTAAGTTGTACTTATATTCCTTACTTATTGACAATAGTCACACAGTCACTGCAAGGGTGTACTGTACTGTACTGTTGACAGAGACTAAGTTGTTGTGAACAACGGTTGAAGAAGGTACCCTTTAATTAGCATTAGCAATAGCCGTTGAGTAAGTAACGTCCTCTTCTATCTGACTCCAACTCAGCTGGGAAAGTTTTATGAAGAAGACTTTGATGAAGGGGAAGGAGGAAGGATGGGCGACATGTGATATTTTATATATGACTGGCAGAGAAGGATGCGAGGGATGCATAGGTGGATGATAGGAATCGGATGCATGGGTGGTTGAAGCATGGATGAAAGATGAGAGAAAGTTGCCTGCCTGGCTGGGTGAAAGTGTATGGGTGATAGGAAGAATCCTCCCATGGGGTTTCAAAGGTCAAACTCAAAGACAAGCAAGGGAGGATGCATGGGTGGTGGTAAAACAATATTACAAATGTATGTTGTTGGTGAAAGGTTTGTTGAGAGAAAATTTATGAAGAATGATAGCCATGTTTATTTTAAATGGATGAATGCCTGGATGGTACAATCATCATGGCATAGGTGGAGACTGTCAGTGGCTGAAGACATGTAAAAGAAAAATAAACGGTGGCAGAGTTGAGTTCAAATTAAAAAATATAATACTAGAAGAGCCATGGAAACATCGCTGGTAAGAGAAACAAGAACTGTTCGTTTTTAAGGTTTTTGATTCAAGGTTGTATTTCAGAATACTCCCTTGACTCACAGTAGTTTGCATGCACGGCATATATATTGTGTATGTATGTACGAATTGTAGGAAGGTGGAATCTGACTGCATGGTTGCCCCCACTTTTTTCCTCGTGTTTTGATGGTTTTTGACTTAGTTTGGCTGGAATCCTGCTAATCAGGGCACCAGCCTATCTGCTTTCCTCTCTAAATTGATTTCAAGTACTTTAGGTACACTCCAGTTTGGTTACTGGGGAACCCTTGTGAGTCCCTAGTATATGATACACTAGGTATTAAGGGCATAGGTACCCCAGAGGCCTACCAGGGTCTGAAGCATGTATTATGCCACCCCTGGGAAGCCTCCCAAAATGGCACCACAGAACTGCTACTGCAGCCTGGGTAAGGTGATGCATGCAACCCTTCTTGGATATAGATTACCTATATCTACCTTTAATTACTGACACATAAGTCTATTACTCAGTCAGACTGAGTGCTTGGTTTTGTGTGAGAGGCGTGTTCATTCATGAGCCGGGCCCCTCTGCAGCTTTCGGAGCCTCTTCTCTGAGGCTGTTCTGTGACGCAGCCAGACCATATACTCTTAAGTGCATTATAACCTTGCAATAAGTGCAAACTTTGGAATGGCTGCATGGAAACATGTTGTGCTTGGTGTCAAACACTTTGGAATCCTATCTGGGGGGTAGAATTCCACCCTTCTAGAGGGAGAGACATGTACACACTGGCCTAACCGGTAATAGTTGGAAAGAGCCCTGGCATCACAAAATGGATACTGCAGCCACAGACACAAGTCTGGCCTCCTGCTGCTGACCGAAACTCCGGCAGGGGAGGCCTTCACAATAGTTTCCTGTCACAGGGAGATGTAATCACCTCCCAGACAGGCTTTAGTGAATTGGGGCTGGGTGGGTGCACTCTGAGAGTGCTTTGAAGTCTGCACTGGGGGCACATTTGGTGTTCCCGTGCTAGTCCAGTGCAAACCGGTTGCAGGGGCTACCAGCCCCTGCTCTGGCATGAAACTGGACAAGGAAAATGGCTGTAGAGCCACCCCTCTTTCCAGACTCTCCCAAAGGTGGGTCCCCGAGTTGGTCCAACCCCTTTTCTTAGTATAAGTAAGGGAACCCTGGCAACAGGACTTTAGATTACACCTGGACGAAACTCTTAAACTGAATCCTGGAACTTCGATGCTCTACTAAAGACTAGATGATGGAAGAATCTCCCTTGGGGTCAAGGAGTGACTTCCCTGTTCAAACAGGCACCAACAAAGCATTTGCTGGTCTGCATCTACGAAGCTCCTGTCAGACTCTGAAGTATTTGCATCCCAGGAAGAGGATTTCCAGGCTTCTCAAAGGCCTCTGCGTCCAGTGTATTTCGAAACTTCAAGGGCCACGTACTTGAAGGAATCACTGGTGTCCAGGCATGTGTTTATTTTCTCTAAGACAAAAGCTGATAATTTGTGCACTCCTACAAATGTCTTTAATGTGTTCAACGAGGTTGTTGTAACCCTGGCGTTGGACAAATTACATTTCTCAGAGATAGGCTTGATTATTTAGGTCATACAATTTCTTCTTCTGGCATTAAACCTAAGTTTTATCTCACATAAGCTGTTGCAGAAGTACCAATTTCAAAGACACATTAAAATAATTTTTCGGTATGACTGAATATTACTCTAGATGTGTACTTGCGTATGCTCAAGTGGTACATACGTTACGCTCACTGCTCAAGAAAGGCTTTTCTTTCACTTGGTCCGAGGATTTGGAGGTTACATTTCAAGAAATCAAGAATTATATTGTCAATGCTCCTGTTATTTCATACTTAACTCCTCGTTTAAAATGTTTCTTAACAGTTGACACCAGCCAAAGTGGTTTAGAAGCTCTGTTGTCTCAATAAGTATTTGGCAAAGAAAACACTATTGTTTTTTCATCAAGGGCTCTAAATCAAGCAGAAAACCACTACTGTGCAATTGAAAGGGAGGCACAGGCATGTACATGGGCGGGACAGAAATTTAAAACTGCTTTGGGGCACTAAGTTTGACTTTTATACAGACCATAAGCCTTTACTGCACCTTTTAATTGTAATTGGTCATGTTAAATTAGTGCCCATTTTGACTCATTTACATGACTACAAATCTGTGATTAAATACATTGCAGGGGGCTGTGATAATAAGCCAGATTGCCCTTCAAGATTACCTTTACTCCACACTGCTGATGATGAAATACATGATGATGTTGAATGTGTGGTAGCTACCATTGAGGAGATTGGTGATTATCAAGGGATTTTTCACATAAACATTGGATGGATGCTTTTGATGTAGTTCTTCAAGCTGCTAAGAATATGGAACTTAACGGTTGGCCCAAAGAGCGATCTCTTCCTGTTTCATTTAAATCATTTGCTCAAGTTTCAAGTGAGCTGTCTATAGTTAATGATATACTGGTACGGGTTGATCTCCGTATTCCCCCCCCCCCCATTGTGCTGCATAATTAACTTATCCAGGTGGCACATGAAGGACACCTAGGTATTTGGGGGACTTGTAGGAAATGTAAAGAATATTTTGGGTGGCCTGGCATGGACAGGGATGTTTCTCAGATAATCAATGTTTGCCACACTTGTCTTCTTTCAGACAAGCATTGAAAGACTCTGAAAACACCCTTACATGTGGTTCCTATCCCTGAGGAGGCCTGGTCCAAATTTGCGCTGGTTTTTGCTGGCCCCTTTGATTAATTGCCCAGCAATATGAAATACATTATGGTTTTATCTGAGTACCACTCAAAATGAGTGCAGTTTGAGTTTACTTCTTCTCCCACCACATTGACTGTGATAACGTTTTATCTAGAGTTTTTAATTCAGAAGGAAGTCCAAAGGAATTAGTTACAGACAATGGCGATCATTTTGTTTCATATAAAATATTAGATTTTCTTACTTCTTTTCAAGTCAAGCATCTCAGAGATGCATTGTATTCCCCTTCTACAAATGTAGAAAGGATGAATAGATTTATAAAGGTGGGAATACAATCGGCTTTGGCTTGTGATGAAGATGTGGAGAATTGTTTATTTAGACAAATCTGGGCATATTTAACCATTCCACATTCCACATTCCACTACTGGGATCGCTCTCTTTAGTTTACTAAGAAAAAGGGAACCAGGGGAAAAATTCTTCCAGACTGGTTGCAAGAATTAAATGATAAAAGTAATAGATGTGTGGCGTGCTCTGACAAAAAATTAAGAACACTGTATTAGCTTGCCAAGATGTACAAACCAAGGGCCAGATGCATCAAGCTAAAAACCAGTCGCAAAGGGGCAGATTCTAAGAATCTGCCCCTTTGCGACCGGTATTTTTGCATTTGGGATGCATCATCCCAAATGCAAAAATCGCTAATAGAGAATTCGCTAAATTGTGATTGTTTGCATTTAAGGAATCTCAAATTGAGATTCCTTAAATGCAATGCATGAAAGTTTCAAAAATAGCGAATTCGCTAATAGGGCACGCAAATTACCACGATAATGGTAATTTGCAAAAACTTAGAAAAATGCACTTTTGTGCATATTTTAAAGTTTCATGTTGTGCACACACATGCCCTAAGGGCATGTGTGTGCGCAACATATGTGCACAGATCAAAATCAGGGGTGCAACAGGGTGTCCTTTGGACACCCCTGCACCCTTGAACTCGCAATATCAATTTGCGAATCGCTAATTGCGATTCGCAAATTGAGATTGTCTTCCCTTTCATTCCTATGGGCCTCTGGGCCCATAGGAATGAATGGGGAGGTATTCATTAATTGCGTCTTGCAATTTGCGAGTCGCAATTAAGGAATTCTAAGGAATCGCTATTTATGTAGTTATTGCTTGATGCATTCCATTTTGCTATTCCTTATTAGCGATTCCTTATTTTTCGCTAATAAGGAATCGCAAAATGGATGCATGATGCATCTGGCCCAAAATACTTTGGCTCCAAGCATGATATACATCAGCAAAAGTTTTTTTGTAGGTGATTGGGTCATGGTAAAATATCCCAACAGAGGTAAGGATGGTTCTTCAAAATACTCACTTTCGGTTCAGGTCTGGAAAGTCTCCAAAGGCTCTCTATTTTTTAATAAAAAGGAGCGGTGGAGTAGAATACCAACTGTCAAGTTATCTCATGAATAAGCAATAAAGATTTTGAATGGGATAGATCCCTCGGAGCTTGAAACAGATGAAGGTTTTAATTTTTTAAGTGATGTCTTACCCTCTGGTGAGAGATCGAGTTCAGAGTCTAGTTTGGATTCATCTGTAAGTAATGCAAATTTCACAAATGTTGAGGAACATTAAGGTGGAGTCGTTTTTGTTGTTGTTTCATTTTTTTTTTTTACTATTTGTATACATTTTTATGAAAAGACATTTCAACCAGACATATAATGCACACACCAATAGTACATCCTGGCTAGAAGAACAGTCACGAGTATGGTCGTTAGAAGTGTCTTCATTACAACAATATCAACAAAAAAAAATTCTATTACAGAGCAGTTTTTACATACTTGTTGAGCAGGTTATGAAACAGATGCAGTTCTCTCACGATGCTCAAGCAAGGCAGTAAGTCCTGGCACAAAGTCCCAGATGACACTTATATAGATAAGAGCAGGGTGTAATGCATTTCCCAGCCTACCCTGAAGAGTAAATCCGCTGATTACGAATACACCAACTCACCTAGGGACTCATGGAATGGGACTTCAGGTAAGTTTTATGGGGTTGCCAAATGTCTCGGGACGTGATGTAGCAGGCAGTAGTGTTGCATACGTGTCACACTTTTCAACACAATATGTAAGATCTTGAATCTATGTCCCCACTAACGGTGAGTGCTGTCTACCACACTGTAAAAAAACACCTGACGTTTAGCGATCAATCAGGCTATTGCCAAGATTCTTCTAATGCTCCTCTTCAGCTGTTTGACATAACCTAAAAGGGCCATCAACTGGGTAGGGTGTATGGTCTGTTTTACCATAATGGACAGTTGTTGAAAAACCTCTCCCCCAGTATATGTTCACTGACGTGCACTGCCAGGCTAAATGAAAAAGTCAGCGTCTATTGTACCGCAATGCATACACGCACTAGAGGACGTGGGTTTACTTTTGCAGATAGTATGGGAGTTATGTAGGTCTTATGGAGGTGTTTAAAATGTAATAATTTATGTCTATGATTTCCAGAGATGTGCCTCATCTGGGAGCAGCAGTATTTCCAAATGACATCTGTGATGGCAATGGCTAAATCGTGCACCCAGGATACACGCACCCTAGAACCTACCGGTGGGCAAAGGGTAAGCGACAAATGATATAGGCATGAAACTAAATGTGTACTATCAGGAGAAGTGATGAGAAGTGTGAGTGGTGGAACATCAACCGGTTCAGTGGTGGGGTTGGGGAGCAATTTCAACAGGGAGCTTTGTATTCTATGGAGCAAAAAGCTATCCATGTATGCGGTGGGTCCCATAGCAGTTAGATCAGTAGTCGAGCAGGGTTTAGTGTCATGGAACAAATAACCCAGTGTGGAGAGTCAGTGAGTAGCTAGCGTTCGTTTAGTAAGGGATTCTGTCGTCGCAAGGGGTATCCAGGGGTTATTGGTCAATGACAAATGAGGCGAGTATAGAAACGTATAATTTTGGTATTTTCCTAACCTCAACAACGCCCAACACGTTGTGGAGACAGTTTGGATCTCTGTAGGGCATCGTGGGATACCCAGGGGTAATAATGTAGATATGGATTGGGGATACACCTGTGACCCGTCAGGTTTGAGATACTGAAGCCTGGCATCGGGGTGGAACCAATAATATGTAAAATGTGTTTGGGCCACTAGGTAGTATAGGTAGAAATCCAGGACTCCAATTCCCCACCGCTCAAAGGGCATGATCAAGGTGTCCCAGTTCCACTCGTGGGTGCCTACCTGCCCACACTAATTGGATCAAATGCGACCGGAGTGTGGCAAAACAATTCAATGTTAATGGGATTGGAATAATTTCAAAAATGTATAGGAACCGGGGCAATACTACCATTTTAATAATGGCGATCCTGCCGGCCATGGAAAGCGGGAGCTTAATCCATTTATTGACCTGAGACTCAGGTCGATCGACCGCTTGCCCATAGTTCAGGCGGATAACTTCAGATGCTTGGCAACGTAAATAAATCCCAAGATATTTAGGTAGATCTGCAAACCAATGCATAGGAAATTCCATGTCGCTCGGTATCGTGTTAACAGTCAGCGGGATTATCTCAGATTTGGCCCGGTTTATAACCTGCCCTTAATGCACACCAAAGCGGACCACTTCTCTAAGAAGGGGAGGTAGATTTTCTGTGTGTTTTCGTACAAATAACATCACCTCATCCGCATAAAATGACATGATAAGCATCCCTGTGTGCAATTGCAAGCCACGGTGTAGGTTTTGCTCCTGTATATGCCGCGCTAGTGGATCCATGGCTATTATGAACATCAGGGGTGGAAGTAGACACCCCTGCCTAGTGCCTCTTGTCAGAGCAAAGGTCCAAGTGCAGTCCTCAGTCGCGCAGTTGGGCCAGAATATAATAATCAGATGAGGTATATGAAACAAATAGGAATTCCTATTTCAACATAACCACATTCAAAAATGAACACTCTAGGGAATCAAAAGCCTGCTTGGCGTCTAGCTTGACCACTGCAGCTGGCAGGGGGGGGGGCTCCATTTGGTTTATGACTGAAAAGACAGTTCGCAGGTTAATAGTGGTTGATCTCCCCTGGACGAATCCCGCCTGAAAAGGGCATAGGGTGGTGTTGACTAATAACACCAATCTGGTAGCAAGTATCTTAGCCAATATCTTATAATCATGGTTTAGCAGGGGCAGCTGTCTATATGATTGGCATTTGTGTGGGGGTTTGTCCGGTTTTAGCAGGAGTGTAGCAATAGCTTCATGCATGGTAGTAGATAATGAGCCATTTTGCAGGGCCTCATAATATACTTCCAACAGATGGGGTGCTAGTTCATGCTGATAGGCCTTGTTAAAATCCCCAGAGAGTCCGCAAGATCCCGGGGCGCAACTGCTGGCCAAGTCTTTTATGGCTTGCTTGATTTCCTCCTCATCGATTGGGGAAGCTAGAAACTCTTGTTGACCCTGTTGGAGGGTGAATTTTTACCTGCATAGCTATCCAAGGACACACCTATCACCTGCACGACATGACCCCTGTGTAGGCCCTGCTGTCTAGAAGTTACAGGCCTCAGTTACGTTGCCCTGAGCACTGCCATTTTCTCTTAGCTTAAGCAGAAGCAGAAAGCAGGTCTGACCCAAGCTTCACCCTGCTGCTCTTGTCTGCAAGGACCCGCACCCCTACCAGGCCCCACCTCATTGTACATTTCCCACAAGCTGTAGAAGTCAAGTTCCTCAATAAATCTTGCAACATACCCCACGTCCCCCACCTAAGCCATGAATAGAATAAGGGAAGCTCGCACAGCAACTACGTCAAGCAAGATATCCGATAAACTAAGGATAATTGTGGCGAAATATTATCGCAAACTGCCTGATTGACACATGAATAGAACCCTTTCGAAGCAACAATAACACATTTCTGATTAATGACAAACTTCCAGTCAGAATGGCAGGAACTCAGTCTAGGCTAACGTATGTGCCACACAATTACGAGAAGGTAGTCACATTTACACCAATGATGGGAAAGTCACCAGACAGGGGCGTGAGAGGCGACAGAAGGATATGTGGTTCGAGGTGACGTGATATAGCGTGACCAAAGGCCCCTCACCCCTGAACAATATAAAAGGCTGGTCCGCCAGATTATCGTTGAACTACTCCCCGTCTGCACTTGAGTGTCGGACAGGAGTTTTTCCCAGGGGTTACTCGAGATAGCCCTTGTTTTATGTACTTAGGTTTCATGTACTTAGATTCTGCTCCTCCATTGTATATTCTGCTGTTATGAAATGCTTTTTCCTCTTTACATTTAAAGTTATATACGCTATTTGAAATGTTATGTTTTCTCTGACATTGTTTTATCTCCACTGCATTTAGGGTGTTTAAATTTGTGCTTTCAGGATATCATACATGCAGTGGTGAGTGAGTGTGCCCAATAATATGTGCTTAACCTTTTCTAAACCTTTTCTATGCAATCTGCCTCAGCTCAAAAGTGTACTTAAAGCAAAGCCTCTCTCATAGCAGCTCTATACTGTACTTTGTAAAACTCAAACTGGCCCATGTGACTTTCAAGAGAATGCTGGGTACAGGGCCAAGTACTACGTGGTTTTTATGCTATCATTGATTGTTTCTAGAAGCTGTGTCTTCAAATAAATAGTACAACTCTCAAGCTTCAGTCTCCAATAGCTCATATATATGTTTTTTCCTGTTTTTAGAGCAAGCGTTCCAGGAGCACCGGTTACAAATTAAGGTGTGCCACTTCCCTTAGTTCTCTCTCACGGTCTCCCCAGCGCGGCTTCTGAGCGGCTGCTCTGAGTCCCCTGGCCCCTCCTGCCCCTAATTAATCATCCCCTCCGACATTTTGGTGACCTCACGCGATAATAAGGAGTTAAACTGACAGGATGCAGCTGGGTCCTAAGGAGGAAGTACTAAACTGCTAGACGATCCTGCGCAACCGTCCTGCTGAACCATTGTGAGGAGACCCCAGCGCTGACGGGTAAGCATACATATTGTGTCTGCCCGCCGCTGCGCTGTCTCTCTCTCTCTTGGGTGCGGCCGAATGGTGTTCAGTGTTGTAGGGCAGCAGTGCTTCTGCCAATGGTCCAGGCTTCCTGTCTGTTAGCCTTGTTATATGATTCCACGCAGAGGAAGGGATTGTGTGCCATGAGGAGACTGAACTTGACGGTTAGGTGATTAGTGAAAATTCATGAATTTCCTCTTTGCTTTGTGAATAGTCGCATGTTATTGCTAAGCCTCGTGTAAATACAAAGTAGGATTGTGTTTGTCATCCTTATTTTTAGCTTTTTATTCGGCATTTATTTAGCGGTTAAAGGGAGCCCCTGTTGCATATAGAATACAGGGAAGGAGAGCCGCACGTGGCAGGTCTCTCAGCTTATGGTGGAGCCTCCTCTCACAGGGGGAGGGCCTTTGATACACCTACAATAGGGTATCAAGGAAGAGAAGGTGAAGTATACATCCTTCTGCTTAAAGGGAACCTCTGAAGTTACAGGGAAGGAGAGCCGCACGTGGCAGGCCTCTCAGCTTATGGTGGAGCCTCCTCTCACAGGGGGAGGGCCTTTGATACACCTACAATAGGGTGTCAAGGAAGAGTGAAGGTGAATTATACATCTTACTGCTTAAAGGGAACCTCTGAAGTTACAGGGAAGGAAGAGTTGCGTCTGGCATCTTTTCGATATATTCGTGCAAGTGATCCTCTGTTAGGAGCGACAGAGACGAGGAAATCTCTCATGTCAGTAGTCCATGAGAAAGAAGGAATTTCAGCAGGTCCGATTAGCTACCGTGACCTCTGATCTTTCCTTAATCTAGCGGTGATACCCCCTGCTGTATGTCCAGGGAAGAGTTCTGTGCGGGACTAGCAAGCTTATTTACTCATATTGTAGGCATTATATTTTTGCCAAGCTAAAAGTGGTTTGTTAATTATTGTTGGTGCACCCCATATGTATAAAGAATACTCTAGCACACTCTAGTGGCCATAGAGCGTGATTTTTTGTAAAATAATTGTTGAAATGTTTGCATTTTACTTATGCTCTTATAAGATACCTGTTTAAACACAGACCTGCATGTTAGCACCTAGTGTTTAATGGTGAATGTATTTAGGTTCATAGAACAAGAACTCTTGTGTGATCCTTACTGTTTTGATGGTCTCTTTTGTTAGGAGTCACTGGCTGGCACAGAGGCTGACCATAGCAAAAGTATACTATTGATATATATATATGCTGCTAATATATTTTGTGGCCATCGTTTGAAAACTGGGTTATGTTTTAGCGAGATCCAATAACTAGGGAGATTGTAAATGTATTTTTGTACGTTGATCTGCCACTGACTAACTGAAGAAAGTTTATAAGCTACAGCATTTCAAGCGCCACGGCTGTCACACTGACATATTGTTTCCTTTTCTTCTTGCTGCTGCTCCCCTGTGTGCCCACCTGGCAATACAGGATTTCCCCTTCCCTCCACAAAGCACTGCAGGCTTTGCGAGGGAAGTCTCAGGGAAGTGCTCTGCGTTATTTTATTTTTTACTACAGATCGTTTAGACTAAATAAGAATGTTTCTTTTTTTAACTGCATTCCACGCTAATGAATAGGTTACATGAGTGTAGGAGGTAATAAGTCATCACAGAAGCATCGTGCTTGTGGTAAACTGCCCCACTCCCGAAAATAACTGACAGGAAGTCAGCCAGATGTCCGGTACATACATGAGCTATAGTGGACAACAAATAGTTGAGGTAGTTCTACACATATTAGACAATAAAATTGTATCAGTGCAGAACGTGAGCGAACAAACTCATAGAAAATATAACAGAAGCGAAATTTCCCTAATATCTAGAGCGTGGGACTTATTGGGAATCCCACTCACACAGGGTACTGAGATAAGGGCATCTACATTGCATCTAGTGAAAGTGTGCCTCCCAGTGCCAACGTATACATCCCTCACTGAGGACCATAATACCCCGAGAACAAGAACTAGACATTATGGCCCATTCCGATTCCCGAGCCACCAGCATTGCAATACACAGAATAAGTATAATGAGTGGCAGCCCCTTAACACAGGTCCTAATAGAGAGGAAAAGCACCTGCTACAGTTCAATGATGTAAAGAGAGACAGCGAACAGTATCCCTCTGAGGTAGTAACTGAGGGAGACATTAGCAGGACTAGGGCAGAAAGTGACATATGCCAAAGAACAGGTAAAGAAGAAGAGGACATGTCACACAAACAGTACTCGAGAAGCCCCATAGAAAATACAGCAGCACTCCAGCAACTTGCATTATACCTAGCCAGTATAGGGGATAGAATGACTGAGCATATGAGTGCAAAGAAACGACCAGCACCAAATGAAGTAGCTAGCAGTGTGGAGGAGGTAGAGCCACACAGTGGTGGGGTCCCAACTATCATGCCACAGCAAGGGCCATGGATAGACTTGCATCAGGAAGCACAAAGTGCAGCCCCACCACAGATCAACAGGGCAGTCTCTCTCGCAGCCAACTTAAGTGAACCCCAAGCTCCGTCTGCAGTCATTAATTATAACACTCAGGTGACACGACAACATACGCCTATGCCTCAGGCATCACCTCTAGTAGTTACACCACATAGACCAATGATACCACAGCTAGAGCAAGACTATTTGGATCTGCCAAAATTGTTTGAACAGGCAGAAAAGAGGAGAAAGCAGAGAAGAAGAGAGATAGAATGTGTTACTATGTTAGGTAACGAAGGGCGACCTGAGAACATCCCACAGGAATATGATGTATCAGGTACAACACGCCTGCGTACAGCAAGATCTAGAGAACTGAACAACATTGCCCTTTACAGGCCAAGACAGCCATTGACCAATGGCCTGACGCCAAATGAGATAGTAATACTTGGAGAAGGGAGTGACCTTTATGTCATTCCATTCTCAGATAACTTGGCAGACTGGACAAAGGCTAATGCATTTCAAGAGAATGTCTGGCCCCGAGAAGGATCATTTGAGCCAGAGCAAATGGCCACTGCAGAAGAATGTATCTTGCAGGAAGCAGGAGATGATGATTGGAACTACACCTACATGCGCCAAGGCCTAAGGGTCTGGAAGAAATACGCACGCAGGTATGAGAACACAGGACTTACAGGGGAAAAGCACCAGCTGCCCCTGCCGTCCGAAGAGGTCAATGACCCCTCTTCCTCAGTAACTTGGTCCCTAACGGACAAAGAAAAACTGAAGAGAGAACTCCCACCCCTCACAGAGGGTGCGGAAAAGTGGATACAAGCCTTTGAGAATGACACTTCAGGTGTGTCATTGGCTATTTGGGACATGAGAAGCCTGCTCACATCCCTGATTGGAAAGGATGCAGAGGATATGTTTCCACGCATCGACGCAAGGCTTTCCACCACTAATTCAGAACTATATGGTGATCCTTTCAATAAGATAAGATCAGCGCTATGGAACGAACTGCGCCAGAAGTTTCCAGATGTCTCAGACATCGGATCTCTAATGTCACAAACAAGGCAATCAGCTATTGAGAACACAGCTGCGGAATTAGAACAGCAGAAAGTAAAGAAAAGAAAGACTCTTGATGATGCAGTTAGGCTAGCTTCACCAGTGAGTCAAGTGACTACTGTCACTAATGTTTCACAAAGTGCCTTAAATGTGCTAGGAGGTAACGCACAGGTAACAAATGATCACATACAACAACAGCTACCTCAGCAACACATGCCTGTGTACAAAATGGTGTCCCAGACACCAGCCCCGATACAACAGGGAGCTACAGTACTGCCCCCCTTCAATTCGGTTTCACAGGGCACCATCCAGCAGCACAAGGCTGGAGGCAATTCAAGTTAGGATGAGCCCACAGCCAACTCTAGTGTTTCCCTTATTGACATTAGAGAGGACCTCATTGTGAATGTCAGGATTAATAACATGTATAGTTTTTTGATTGACACAGGTGCCACATTCTCCTGTATCAAGGAGGGGGCACTGCCCATCTCCAACCAGAGCGCAAACACACTAGATTTCTCTGGGGCGATATTAAGGGTCCCTTTCACAGAGTCAGTACAAATAGAAATAGGAGGTAAAAGTATTCAACAGCGTCTACTTTATACACCACAGTCCACATGGTCTGATGGCCAAATTAAATATGAGAATATGTTTCAATGAAAATGGCACAATGCCCTTTACGGTTCCCAAATGCACGCAGACTGTCTATTTTATGTTTGCATTTTCTATATAGAAATAGATAGTTATGTTATGTGAATGGTCACATATAATTCACACACACTGTAAATTTCACCTAATAATGCAAGACTGAGCAACTAAATAGAATGATTCACTCCCGAAATTCAGCAGCAGCTGACACAGGCACAAGCCAGAGATAAAACGATGGAATGGAATGCACACTAGTTGCACCACACTTCTTTTCAGATAAATAAATATCATGAGTCACGAGATCATGTGCTGCTAGAGCATTTCATCCTTCTAAGGTGGATTCAAAGAATACCTTGAGTTGGAATACAATAAAGATCTGCTGTTTATTACCAATACACCATTTTGAGTGAACATGTGCATTACATATAAGCCATCTTTATTTTATAATACAACACGTATATTTTGCATTTTGCAAATAGAGACAACACATGTTTTCAGATATTATAAAATGTAGATAAATTAATAAGAGTTTCTTTTTATTTTCGGGCCATGTTCATAAGTAGCGTTCCTGGCCAGACTGCATATTCTGGGCGTAGAGCCAAAACAGGAAACAGGCTTCCTGTAGTTGGCAGCGAACAATAAGAAGAGATAAGGAATACGTTTCCAGATATGCACCGCTGTGTACAGCTATTACTTCACACATGCCCAGTGCTAGGGAAAAGCAAATTAATGCAGAAATACAGTAGATTTCAATGTTAAAAGTACGAATGCAGGGAATAAGCAATGCTCAGCACTATGATTTCATTGCACAGCTGCACCTTAGGGAGATACAGGGAAGTGCCCCACCTGAAGGAAAAGAGCCGTGGAAGAAGAGGGGAGTACACAGGAATAAGATTTTATTTGTTTAATTTTCAGACACACAAGGATAGGAAGGCTTTTTACAAATAGCACTCACTCAGTTACACCTTCCTACACATGTCCCTTGTGATATCATGTCCACTACTTTGCAGACAGAGTGGTTCATTCCCAATGCACATGAACAGGTACAACTCTTTGTGTCCTTTTAGAGTCCTTTTTGGGGAGACAGATGCCTAAGATAAAGACACATCATGTTAGTGGTGTGCCCTTTTTCACGGTGGATTTGAGTTGGACCGTGTGTCCATTGTGAAGCGAAGGCCGCAGCTACCTTCCTACTTCATGAGGTCATATGTCACTGGGGATTACTGGATGCTGTTGCAGTGACCCGCAGTGACAGTGACAGTCATTTTATTTTCATTTTTCATTTTTCAGGCACTGTGACAATGTTAGGGTAAGAGCCTTAACGGCCTGTTCAAGTCTCACCGGCTTGTCATTGACAGATCAATAGATGTGGTTATTCTCTCCGCAAGACTTAAAAAGAAGTCACTGGGCCCTCTTCTGAGATTGTAAGCGATGAATTGTTCATTTATGTGCACTAATGCGTGCTCCAAAGTTCTTTTTCATTCAGATATCAAAGACAAAGACAAGCGTCCTATCCCTGATGAACTTCCGCCTATCTGCTTTGGGACACACATCTTTTTATGAAGCAGTTCGGAAGTGGAGAAACTTCAATTCAATGAACACTTGCAAATGGACTTTTTGAGGTTCCACCCGTCACCGTCCAAAATCTGAGCATTGACAGCAAAGAAGACATCATGGGCCAGTTAACGATCCAAGATCAAGGAAGTGGAGATCGTATGATGGCCTACGGACTGAGACGCAGCAACAGAACAACCCTCCATGTCAAGCTTTCAATGAAAAAGATATGTACAGCTATTATTTTCTTTTTTATGTTTGTAGCTGCAGTAACAGCAATTCACTGGTTAGCAGTGCGATCAGAGAGAGAGGAGCTACTAGTAATATTAAATTTGTCACGACCACAGAGCTACCCATGCCTAAGACACTTCCTGGTAACAAGCAAACTGGGAAAAGCACCAGTAGTAGCTATGACACCTCTGTGCCTGTCTTGACACCTTCTGTACCCCATGCTGACCCTACAGGAAGGGACTTGGCACTCGATATCATCTTGACCCCCACTGTGCCAGGTACACCAAGACGATCCCGTCAAAATAAAAGAAGTCTTAGACGTAGACTGAGCGGCAAGATAGTGCCAGTTAGATATACATCGTGTATCCAACGTAAGCAAGAATAGGCTTTGCGAATTCCAGACTGGATCAGTAATCTCCAAAAGACAGTTGTTTACACCTCCGACCAGCACTCTATGCCTGATTTTCATTCCCAGCGCCCCAGTATGTCAGGGGAGGATTATGGTATATACAATGCATTGTTAGATAACAACATGTGGTATAGACACATGAGGGAGGTTGGAAGAAAGGTCACAAATGAGTCCTGCTTTGTATGTTCTCACATTCCACACGCTGTAGGCGCAGATGAATTGTACTTTACGTAAAGTAGTCTCACCACCCGCAGCCAAATGTCTTTTACACCTGTACCTTTGCCGCATACATAGTCAGATACAGCTCCACTCATACATTTGTGAATACCACAGAGTGGGATGACTAGTATGTAACATTTAGGGTGATCACTAATACATTGGAAATTGAAAGGAGAATGGAGGTTTACCGTGATATGAAAGTACCTGCCGACATAATGCAGATTTGGGAACATCACTATAAGAAACTAGGGTACTTCACCTTTCCAACACCCACATCCAAATGCCACTCACCTGAACATCACCAATGTAACCACACCCATGACACATGCCCTTGTCAGTGGAGACCTATTCTACTCCTGAAGGCCAACATTTATTTCAATATCAAATGGAATGGTCCACATGACTTGATATGTAAGGCAGCCTCCTTAGGTAGCACAACTGTAGGACAAGAGCACAAATATAATTTAAATGAGGAGATAGAGAGGGAGTGTGCTGAGATATGGGGTAGGGAAATTAGAGGATACACATTTAATGAAGGTACACCATACACACAGAAAAGAGCATACAAACTAAAAGTCTCCTCTCCTTTGCTTCCTAGGTAATGGGACGGTACCTGTGGGCAGGAATGCCAATTGCAAGAGCACTAGATTTAATTCGGACATGAAGTACGGCACATCCATCCTCATTGGTATCTACGGATCTGCGGAGAAAAAATTTATCTGCAGTTGCCTCCCCAATGGCAAGGACTTTGTTCTATCGTGACGATGCGGATAATGGCATCTCGTCGTCCCAGCAACGAACATTTCCCACATCCATACACACCCAATGGCAGGTGATGTCACCCTGCTCCACCACCGAAAAGGAGAAATCAAAAAGTACTCCTCAGATGACACATTCCATGAGATTCCGGAAGATTTCGACGATGCTGAACTTTACCTTGGGGGAGTTATCCCCATGTTCCAGGCCAAAGCCAATGCCTGATGGCACCAAGTAACGAGATATGAACTGATGCAGCTTGTTAACAACACCCGTGATGGGTTCAACGCCGTGAAAGAAGAACTACGGCCTTTGAGACTCGTGGTTCTGGAACAACGCTATGTTTTATACCAGTTAATTGCGATGACTAGTGGTGGATGCGCCAGGATGGGGAAGGTCGTTCTGCTGTGCCTTGATATTGGCCGATGATGCGGATAACAGAACACTTACAAAGGCTATTGGGGATTTGGACAATTTGGGACAACAGATGCCTGAGGATGGAAGTGTAAAAAAGCAGATGTTTTAAGTAATTGGTCCAATTTGGACTGGACGCCTTTATGGCTATCTGCAGTACTAAAATTTATAATGCCTATATTATGTGTGCTTGTAGTTGTGTATTTCGGAACACAGATTATGTTGCATTATGTTAGAAAAATAAGGTCTAAAAGAGTTGAGATGTACTACACAGATGTGAACACAGGTATGCACAGGGGACAAGGGGAAGATGTAGAGATAGCAGTGTTGAACATAGAGCGTACCATCCCTGACGTTCACTTATCACAGGTCCCCTCTGAAAGTCAGAACCTCCCTATGAGACAAATGTGTAAGAGATTAGGAGGACCAGGTGAGGATTTAGGAGCTACTTCTTTATAACTCGCCCTGGCCACTTCTCCCATCTCCAGCTAAGTATGCAGTTCGTATGATGTTCAATGATGTTGATTGGTTCAATAATTTGAACCAGAGGGGGGAATGTTGGAGGGTGAATTTTTACCTGCATAGCTATCCAAGGACACACCTATCACCTGCACGACATGACCCCTGTGTAGGCCCTGCTGTCTAGAAGTTACAGGCCTCAGTTACGTTGCCCTGAGCACTGCCATTTTCTCTTAGCTTAAGCAGAAGCAGAAAGCAGGTCTGACCCAAGCTTCACCCTGCTGCTCTTGTCTGCAAGGACCCGCACCCCTACCAGGCCCCACCTCATTGTACATTTCCCACAAGCTGTAGAAGTCAAGTTCCTCAATAAATCTTGCAACATACCCCACGTCCCCCACCTAAGCCATGAATAGAATAAGGGAAGCTCGCACAGCAACTACGTCAAGCAAGATATCCGATAAACTAAGGATAATTGTGGCGAAATATTATCGCAAACTGCCTGATTGACACATGAATAGAACCCTTTCGAAGCAACAATAACACATTTCTGATTAATGACAAACTTCCAGTCAGAATGGCAGGAACTCAGTCTAGGCTAACGTATGTGCCACACAATTACGAGAAGGTAGTCACATTTACACCAATGATGGGAAAGTCACCAGACAGGGGCGTGAGAGGCGACAGAAGGATATGTGGTTCGAGGTGACGTGATATAGCGTGACCATAGGCCCCTCACCCCTGAACAATATAAAAGGCTGGTCCGCCAGATTATCGTTGAACTACTCCCCGTCTGCACTTGAGTGTCGGACAGGAGTTTTTCCCAGGGGTTACTCGAGATAGCCCTTGTTTTATGTACTTAGGTTTCATGTACTTAGATTCTGCTCCTCCATTGTATATTCTGCTGTTATGAAATGCTTTTTCCTCTTTACATTTAAAGTTATATATGCTATTTGAAATGTTATGTTTTCTCTGACATTGTTTTATCTCCACTGCATTTAGGGTGTTTAAATTTGTGCTTTCAGGATATCATACATGCAGTGGTGAGTGAGTGTGCCCAATAATATGTGCTTAACCTTTTCTAAACCTTTTCTATGCAATCTGCCTCAGCTCAAAAGTGTACTTAAAGCAAAGCCTCTCTCATAGCAGCTCTATACTGTACTTTGTAAAACTCAAACTGGCCCATGTGACTTTCAAGAGAATGCTGGGTACAGGGCCAAGTACTACGTGGTTTTTATGCTATCATTGATTGTTTCTAGAAGCTGTGTCTTCAAATAAATAGTACAACTCTCAAGCTTCAGTCTCCAATAGCTCATATATATGTTTTTTCCTGTTTTTAGAGCAAGCGTTCCAGGAGCACCGGTTACAAATTAAGGTGTGCCACTTCCCTTAGTTCTCTCTCACGGTCTCCCCAGCGCGGCTTCTGAGCGGCTGCTCTGAGTCCCCTGGCCCCTCCTGCCCCTAATTAATCATCCCCTCCGACAACCCTAGTCAACAACAATTTATTTATTATGTTTTGGCTCTCAGAAGAGGGCCACATAAAATACATAATACAAATACACAATGGAAATAGAATAAAATACATAGAAAACCCATAGACAGTTTACAACAATTAACATCGTACAAGATAATCAGCAGCAAACACCTCCATATTTCATTAATAAATAGCTAAAAAACCTTTAAAAAAATAAAAAATTTGGAAGCAAAACATTTCATTAGGGGGGAAATACAAAGCCTGTAAAAAGATATTCGCATTAAAAATGCCTAGTTGAAGACAAATCAACTTTAACCATTTCAACCGCAAAGAGCACAATGCAGGACATAAAAACAATACATGAGTTCGATCCTGCACGGCCATATTGCATAGGTTACATATCGAAGAGGATCCATACCATTTTGATAAAAAGAGATTTAAAGGTAATAAATCATGTCTTAGGAGAAACCATAGTCTTCGCACTCCATGTGGAATATTCCATGTCACATACGGTTGAGCAAGCTTTATTGAATAAGTATTAAGAAGGAGATCACATCCCCTCTTTTCTTGTAAGGCATTCTTATCCAATTTAAAACAGAGTTCCCACGAAGCCTGTTTCAGCAGGGATTTTAGCTGAGTCGGGGAATTTGTAAAAAGAGTACTTTCATCCAACTCTAGAAGTGTCACAGCTTTTCTAAAATTCCTAACTATTTGAGAAAACTCTTTAAAGCTGCCCAACAATTCTCCTTTAAGAAGAGCTCTCAATGATCCCGGTTCTCCTCTGGCCAAACTGGCCACCCATCTAACCAGAGCACACAATCCCTGAACCCAGCTACTCCTAAGGCCGAATTCAAGCCTACATGCGGCCAGCGAACAAGCTGTGTTAAGAGTAGATAAAGATCTTAATAATTTTCCTTCAACTGTGTGACAGAAACCCCAATGCTTCAGCTCTACAAGTTCTATTCCATATAGAAGCGTTGCAGGAATTTTTGCCCTAAACACCTCCAGTAAACAAGCAAAATGTCTTTTCCCTGTAGAAAAGTAAAGGGAACACAAACCTTTGCCATGTGCAAGGGCTTTACGCGAGTTATAATCAATATGGGGCTTCTCACTCAAGTTGGCCGAAATTTTTTTACCTAAAAAAGTATAAGATCTAACTACCTCTAATTTCTGACCACCAATGGACCATCCAAAATTTTCTGACCTGGATTTCTTCTTTCCTGAGATGCACATAATTTTGCTTTTAGAAGCATTTATCCTCATAAAGTGGGACTCAGCGAATAAATGTAGAGCCTGCAGACGATTAGCCAAACCCTTAGGTGTTAAATCAAGTATGAGGATGTCGTCTGCATACAGCAAACAGGAAATAGAAGAGCCCCCCACAACCGGGGCAATGCCCGTTGACCCTAGTCCAGCCAGACCATGGCCACTTCCTGTAAATAGGCCGTCAAGGTCTGGCCTTCCGGTGGATGCCTTGTTTGATAGAGAGCGATATAATAGTCCATAAAAGCTGAGTTGATATCTGACCCGGGAGTCAGTGAATCGTCGGTATCAATTACTAAATGTGTTATGTATGTTGCCTGGTACTGAGGCCTAAGCAATTGTGCTAGTGTTCTCCAGGGTCTTTCCCTCTCACGGTATACCCTGGCTTTAGCATATTTGTTCATGTACTTAACCTCACGGGCGGCCACATCAGTGAAATCAGTCAGTAAGCGGGAGCGGTCTCTAAGCAATGTCAATGACTGGGAATCAAGCATAGCAATGTCAAATTCGTTTAGCTTACTCTCTATCTTCTCCAGTTCTCCCCAAATGGATCTCAGCACACCCGTAAGTTTTGAAATGCAGATACCTTGAATATAGGCTTTAAACGTGTCCCAGAGCAGCAGTTGGGACTTGACCTTCCCCGAGGTCATTTCAAAGTAATCGATGATAGCTTTCCCACTTCACTTTGAAATGCTGTATCCAATAAAGCATTGGCAGGGAATCTCCATAGAGGCCGCTCGTGGGAATAGAAGGGAAATCCACTTCCAGCAAAACCGGAGCATGATCAGATATGATACGTGGTAAATATTCCAGGCTCTGTACATTTAGGAGAAACTGTGGCGTTAGGTATCAGTGGTCAATTCTTGACCAGGTGCCATGAGGGGCTGAATAAAAGGAATAGTTGCACATGTCAGGGTAGTTAACACACTAGGGGTCGGCTAACAGAGCACCCTGCAGAAGAGCAAGAAGATCTCTAGTGGCCTGTGGATTCGTGACTCGGCCAGGTCCGGTAGTGTTGGTGGCAGGATCTAATGTAAGGTTAAAGGCACCACCTAATAATATAGTGTCTGAGTGTAGGCGCTCAATATGCATAGCTATCGTGGTGAAGAAGTCAGGAGTATCGACATTTGGAGCATATACATTGACAAGAAGCAACTGCGTCCCTCCCAGGGATCCCTGTACCATAAGGTATCTGCCCTCAGGGTAGGCAACCATCGAAAGATCTCGGAAAGGGAGCGATCAATGTATTAAAATGCACACCCCTTGGGAATAAGTGCTGAGGCTAGAGAAGAAACGGTTTTGCCCCCATGACGCAGCAGAACCATGGGTCGGCTATGGTGCGTAGTGGGTTTCCTGCAGGAAAGCCAGTTGTATGGAGTGTCTGGCCATATATGCCAGTATTTGTCTACCCTTCTTGGGGCAGGACAATCCTCGTACATTAACTGATAACCCCCTAAGTCGCAAGTTCGTCATGTGTGCTGGTCTAGTGGCCATGTGTAACCCTGTGTGCCATCAGTAGACATGTGTGAGAAATGGACAATGGCCTACCTAGCTGCCCGAAATAGTATAATTTTAATAGATGTAAACTGCTCATATAACCTAGACAAAAACAAACCACGCGTTCAACCCACCCACCACCCCCATCGGATACACAATTAGGCGGCACCTGGTTAATCCAGAAAAAAGACATAGCACACAACAAGGGAAGAAGGAAAAGTGGGAGGAAAGGGAGAGAGAGAAACAGGAAATTATCCTGAGGGGGATGCCAACACTCCTAAAGGGCCATCATTTGGTGGATAGTCACTTTGGAAAATATGATCACCCATTGTGGCAAAGAAGTCCGCATAGGGAGTAAAATCTTTTGGTAAAGTGATGCCATTAAGTCCTGAGTTCACTGTCCTAGTATGGTGACCCAAAGGACACATTGTAGGACCGTAAAATTATATTCTAATAGTTAGTCAGTGGACCAAAGTCGCCATGGTATGCCATTTTAAGCAAACCTTTTCACGCCTCCTCTGCTACCATCAGGCTGTCCTTCATCTTCCTCTTGCTGCTCCGGGTGTCGATGAGTCTTCCAGAACTTAAGAGCCCCATCCGGAGTATCAAAGATGTGTGATTTATTTCCCACCTGTACCTTGAGTCTCGCCGGCTAAAGCATGAAATACTTAATGTTCGCCTTTTGCAGCATGCGTTTGACATCAGAATGTTTACGACAAGGTCCTTGTACTAAGGGTGTGTAGTCTGGGAATAAGGAAAAGGTTGATCCCTGATATACAAGTGACCCGCTTTCTCTCGACAGTTGGAGAGCCGTGTCTCTGTCGTTATAATTGAGGAGCCTGGCGATAATAATTCTAGGGGTCGCCCCAGGTTGAGGAGGGGAACCCAAGGATCGATGAGCCTGCTCCACTGCGAATGTTGTCGAGAATGAGTACCTACCAAACAAGTCCCCCAAGAGAGATTCGATGAATTTGGCCAGTCTTGGTAGACTGCAATTCCGGCGACGCACATGTTATTCCGGCGCGAACACGCTTCCAAATCTTCGGCTTTCGTATCAACCTGTTTGAGAAGGCTTTCTACTCTGTTGAGGTGTTTGAGAACAGAGGGCTGCTTATCCTGTAGCTCTGAAATTCGGTGCTCCGCTGTAGTGATCCTGGCATCTTGCGCATTCAAGCATCCCATGATGTCATCCAGCTGATTAGTTAGAGTATCGAAACAAGCGTTGATTGACTGAAAACCAGCTTTAAGTTCAGCCATTATCGCCGCAGTACCTTCCCATTGAATTTGCTCTGAACCTGAGGCTCCCTCACTGTCCTCCCTCTGGGGGGTTTACACCCTTCAAAGGTTTACTGCCATTGTTTGGGGTCGGTACGGCCCATAGTTATGTACGATAATGTGGAACAGTAGCTCGGTGGAGTCAAATGCTGTCTGCTGGCAGAAAGTTAAGTTGAAGTGAGCCGATGAGCAAGGTGATGAAATGCTGCGCCTATAATTTCTACGCATAAGGTTTCGTTCTCAGCCAGAGCCCTGTCAAATATGGCAGTTTGGCAGCGGTGGGGCCCAAAGAGTCCAAAGATGATGCGTATAGCTGAATGGGAATGGCGGAAACACGCATGGAAGCACCTATGGCGCAAGTTATTTAGCAGTAAGAGCCAGGGGGGAGTCATTTATATATGTACGCTGTTAGGCGGTCCTTATAGCATCATGCATTTAGTCTGGGCTCAAGGACCACCCACTGTATGGTCCCATCGGTGGCAACAACAATGCTGCATGCTGGCAGAAAGTAGAGCTGAAGCGAGCCGGGGGCAAGGTGTCGAAATACCGCGACTACAGTGTCTGCACGCAAATCCACAAGCTCAGCTAGAGTCCTCTTTACAATGGCGGTTTAGTTGAGGTAGAGCTTAAAGAGTCCTGAATTGGTTAATAGGTCTTAAGACATATTTTATTTACTTGAAAAGTTTTATAGAGCGCGGACAAGACCCCAAAGGGTATCAGAGCGCTGTATAGAATAGTCATCAGCAAATATACAAAAAATAAAGACAGATAAGTGAAGTTACAACCTGTGGGAAAACATTCCAGAATAGAGAGTAGTGTATATCAAAGGAGCCACAGAGCTCTCTGACTAAAACATCATACAGTAGAAAGAACCAAGAGGTGCGATGTGCATCAATGAATATTAACAAAAAGGAAACGGGCAAACAAAAAAATCGGCAGTTGATGCAATTGAAGGAGCTATTGAGGATCAATACAAAAAGATGATAAAAAACAAATGGTAGAACACCAGTGAAAGAACTTCGAGATTTTGTTTATTAGCAAAACACATTAGCATGATCAAAGTGTTAACGTTCGTTCATTAGTAGTCTTTTGACCAATTTTTTAAAGGAAGAAGTAAAGGGATTTGATCTGATCTCAGATGGCAAGGAGTTCCAGATTCTTTGAGCCAGATCTGTGAACGCACGGTTGTCCAATCTTTTCTTTTTGAATCTTGGAGGTTTCAGGAGAAGGGTGGACGTACTTCTAAGGTTCCGGAAGGAGCCTGAAAGCTCAAGCTTGTTTTCTAGGTAGTATGGAGTATTGTGGTGTATGGCTTTATTAGTCAGACAAGCTATCTTGAGTCGGATTCTAGCTTCAATAGATAACTAGTTTAGCTGTAAAAGGTCGGGAGAAATGTGTTAAAATTTCCTAGAACCCGTTATAAGTCTGGTTGATGTCTTCAAGATAGCTCTGAGTGGGGCCAGGCTAGTTTTGGGAAGTCCTTTGAGGGTTACCAGTCCATATTCCAATCTACGGATAATCAGGGATTGAACCGCTGGCCTGAGATCTTTGGGGGGGGGGAATGGTTTGATTTTGTCTTCGTTGTGTTGAGTTGGAAATAGGCTCCCCTAGTAGTAGCACTGATGTGTGCTTATATGTTTAGGTGTTTATCCAAGGTGATTCCTAAAGATTTGGTGGAGTCTACAACGTGAGGTATGCAGTTTTAGGTGTTTAATCCAGTCAAGTGCAGGAGCTGAGTGATTAGGTGGGGTGATCAAAAGAAATTCTGTTTTGAGAGTATTTAGTAGGAGATGGTTCTGAGCTAACCATTGTTGAGTTTGGGAAAGTGCAGCATTTAAAGTTACAATGTCCTCTAGCGAGGAGATCTTCAAGTACAGTTGTGTGTCATCCGCATATATATGATATTGAATGTTCGCTCTATTCAGGATGACCACAAGAGGTTCCATAAATAGGTTGAAGAGGGTGGGCGATAGCGTAGAACCTTGGGGTACTCCAATCAAGACAGGGGTACTGGACGCAAGGGCATGATTAACTTTGAATCAATCAAGAATTTGTAGAGCACACTACTTACCCATGAGGGTCTCAAGGCGCTGGGGGAAAAAAGGGAGGGGGTGCTACTGGTCCAACAGCCAGGTCTTGAGTAGCCTCCTGAAGGTCAGCAGGTCTTGGGTCTGTCGTAGGTTCAGTGGCGAGGTGGGAGAAGGATCTGTCACCTGTGGTTGTTCTTCAGATGCGAGGGATGGTGGCAAGGGCGAGGTCGGAGGAACGGAGCTGGCGGTTGAGGATGTAGAAGAAGAGTCATCTGTTGAGGTATGCTGGGCCGGCCTTGTGGAGTGCCTTGTGGGCGTGGATGAGGAGCTTGAAGGAAATCCTCTTGTTGACGGGGAGCCAGTGCAGGTTTTCAGCTGCAGGGTGATGTGGCTGTTTCGTGGTATGTCGAGGATCAGGCGTGCAGAGGCGTTTTGAATGGATTGCAATCGTTTGATGAGCTTGGCCGGGGCTCCCGCGTAGAGGGCGTTTCCATAGTCGACTTTGATCCTTTGCATATGATTGTGAAGGAAGGAGGCAAAGCAGTTTAGGACCGGGCCCAAAAAACCCATCCTATGTTGTAGGAGATCAATCAGGTTTTCATGTTTAATTGTATCGAAGGCTGAGGATAGGTCTTGAAGGATCAGGAGAGAAGGTATATTTTGGTCAAGGGCTCTCACGGCGTCATCAACAATGTGAGTTAGTGCCATTTCAATGCTGTGCCCGGCTCCGAACCCTGACTGATGAGGATCCAGAAGTTGGTATTTCTCAATGTGGTTGCAGAGTTGCTAGTGTATGCATTTTTCAAGCAATTTTGCTAGAGTCATGCTGCTGGTGATAGGTCGGAAGTTGTTTGGAACTGATAGGTCCGCGTTGGGCATCTTAGGAATGGGAGTGACTTGCCCATCTTTTAGGCAGTCCGGTATCTTTCCCTGTAAGAGGGATTCATGAATGACCCTGGTCCACAAAGGGAGAAATGCTGAGATTAAATCTTTATAGAGCTGGGCGGGTAAAGGATCACCAAAATGGTAGGAGGATTTGATGGATGACATGTTGCGAAGTATCTCAGTGCAGTCTGGTAGTAAAAAACTGCTCCAAGAGGCGTTGTTTCTGAGAGAGCCGCCCAAAGGTGAGTATATTGTCGTGGATTCTTCCATCTCCCATGATCCTGCGGGCGATAACTTGGATAACAAAGTTGGGGTGGTAGAGTTCTGGTTAGAGGATTGGTTAGATTGTTCCTTAATTATTTCAAATAGTTTTTTTGGGTCTGTTTTTGGCTGCATCTAGTTGAAATCTGAGGTGTTAGGTTTTTGCCAGGCATGTGTTTGTTGTAAACGCTCCTCACTTTCCTCAATTGAGAGATATTTGTGGTGGAAGACGAGTTTCCCCAAGTCTTTCAGAGAGTATTAGATTGCGCCGTTCATCATTTAGCGGTACAAAAGGGGGTGGTGATGGACGGAGCATCTGAACCAATCAAACACTCACACCCAGTCAACAGATCTGGGTTTAATCCATCACCGTTATTTAGCCCACTCTGCCACCCCAGTTCAGACATGGCCATATGCAAATCAGTCTGACCCTGAGCCTCATGGGAACAGTCCAGCCCGAACTGCCAAGCCATGCCTTCCCTGGACCGGAAACAAGCTTCCTAGGACCAGTTTCTGGCATTTCAGCCGTCTTCAGCCAGGCTTGCTTGAATCCAGTGGCAAAGTGAGCAAGGGACTCACGTCTGAGCATACCCTGCCAACTTATGGCGAACTAGCGGTACAAAAGGCTGTGGTGGTGGTGGACGGAGCATCTGAACCAATCAAAAACTCACACCCAGTCAACAGATCTGCGTTTAATCCATCACTGTCTTTAACCCACTCTGCCACCCCAGTTCAGACATGGCCATATGCAAATCAGTCTGACCCTGTGCCTCATGGGAACAGTCCAGGCCAAACTGCCAAGCCATGCCTTCCCTGGACCGGAAACAAGCTTCCTAGGACCGGTTTCTGGCATTTCAGCCGTCTTCAGCCAGGCTTGCTTGAATCCAGTGGCAAAGTGACCAAAGGACTCACGTCTGAGCATACTCTGCCAACTTATGGCGAACAAAGCGGTACAAAAGGGGGGTGATGGATTAAACCCAGATCTGTTGACTGGGTGTCAGTCTTTGATTGGTTCAGAAGCTCCGTCCATCACCACCCCCTTTTGTACCGCTTTGTTCATCATTTAGGGCACCATTAAACCATGGTTTAGAAACTTTGACTTGGATCCTTTTGAGCTGTTTCGGAGCAATGAAGTCAAGAATGTTAGAAAAGGTGTTAATGTAATGCTCAGAAAGATCGTCAAGGTTGGCCAAATTGGGGGGTCTGTAGTCTATCTTTAGTGATTGAAGTTATCATGTTAATGTTTGAGGTCTCTCATATTGCGAGTCATGTGTTTTGCTTTAAGGGGTTGACCCTGTCGAAACCAGTCCCTTGTCCAAGACGAGGAAGGGAATTTGAAAGTGATCAGACCAGTCACAGGGTAGCATTTTTCCTATTTTGTATGAGATTGTCTTTGGCAATGATGAGGTCTAGAGTGGCGCTTTGTTGGTGAGTAGGACCTTTACAGAGCTGTGAGAAGTTGAGGTCAGAGAGGAATGTCTTAAAGGAATCGACAATAGGATTGCTTGTGTCATTCCAATGAATGTTGAAGTCTCCAAGGAATATGTGGCAGAGTTCTGATCTGTGGCATGATCTCAACTCGAGCTAATGACCTCCATGATTTGCTCTATGAAGGCTAGATTATCACCAGGATGGTGATAGATCGAATGCAGCTCCTCCACATATGGGTGCCATCTAGAGTTGGGGATAGACTACATATCAGATATCATAAAAACTCAACCTGTAATGTTGTGGCGACGCATTTGGGTAACTGAACAAAGCCACTTAACAAGATCAATTGTACAGGATATCAAGACACTCGAACACTGTGGGAAGATAAAATGGCTGGCATATGTTAAGGCTTTATTAACAGATCTAGGCTATGAATTTTTTTTTGCTGAACCATTAACAATAGCAGAAATTTCGAAGGCAGACTTGAAGAAAGCATGCCTGGCACACCTGGGGCAGGTGCGCATGCTAAAAGAGATAGGGAAACCTTCAGTGCAACAGGGTCTATTAGCTCAGACTGCTTTTTCCATCGAACCTTACTTGTTATATAGATTAAATCAGTTTGAAAAATCGTTGCTGACACGTTTCAGATTCAATGTGTTTCATCGAATTGTATCTTTTCCCTCCCAAAACGATTGGACATCAAATTCGTTCCCATGCCCTTGCGATTCTGTCTCGGCACAATCCACCATCCATGTAACCCTTTTTTGTAAGTTTTATACTATACCACGAAGGCGATGGATACTGCCCATATTGAGAAACTGGGGATGCGCCAGTGCCGTCCAGCCTATTTGGCGCTTCAGTACCTTGAAGATGAAATCGTATTAAAAGCGATGGCACGTTTCTTTAAATTTTGTATCCGTCATCGCTCAAACCTTTGATAAGATCAACCATCTCGTTTAAACATTAGAGGGCTGATGAAACCATTGTTAAAACCGTACGTCATGCCATGGCTATACTTTTTATGAACTGTGATTTATAAGTAAACTGTGTTTTTAATTGTATAGTAAAAATTAATATTCAATTTTAATTGATTTTTTAACTAAGAAAGTGTATAAACAATGTATTTTACGAACTTTTATGGTATTTCTACAAATATGAAAAACCGAATGAAGTTGGTTTTGATTTGAATGCAGCACACATATCTTCTTGCCTTTGTTCCAGATTTCATAGACTAGCTGTTCACAGGAGGATAAGACTGTACATGAAGATTGTTTAACTGTGAGGCTGGAGCGATGAATGCAAGCAATGCCCCCTCCTATTTTAACCAGTCGATCACTTCTGATAATAGAGTAGTCAGGTGGGATTAAGAGGTCAAGAATTGGGGAGGAGGTGTCATTGAGTCAGGTTTCAGTGATGAACAGAAGTTCCAAGTTATGCGCTATGATGAGATCAGAAATATCAGAAGCATATTTCACAACCATTCTACAGTTGAGTAGCATTTAGTTGATGTGCAAGTTGGAAGTGTCCACTTCTTGAGTAGAGGTGTTTATGTGAAGTAGGTTCTCTATATTTAACTTTCTGAGTTTAGGACTCAGTTCCCTGTCAGGTTTCTGCAACGATTGAAGGTATGTTAAGAGTATAGTTAGATTTGGGGACCATCTTTGAGTTAGTGTAGGTTCCAAGCAGGCAGAGAATGTCTTCCTCAGATAGCTGAGGTAAGGGTCTGTGGTGCCAAAAGTGGTGGTTAGGTAGAGACCTTGTGCTCCTTCTGGAGCTAAGATAGGCACTGAAGGCAGTAAGGTCTTTAGTTAAGTACAGTTTCTGTGAATTGTAGATATCATTCAACTGCGCAGGTTGAGAGCCAATACTTCTCCATCTTCAAGGAGAACTGTAGAATGCTTTGCACCAACTCTTCGACTACCAAGATAACATGCATGAGGTCATCAATCTTCTTTTCAAAGCCATGCTTGTTCAGGCAATTATTTGCAAGAGTAGCCCGCGCAAGTAGGACAGGATCCGCTGTGGTGTGGTTAGTAGAGGGTTGAGTAGGATTGTTGGCACAGTTAAGTAGGGAGATAGCGTCATCATTGAGATAAGAATCGAAGCTAGGAGTGGGAATAGGGGGTGGAGCATGGAACAGTCTCGTGCCCTGCAAGCAGTACAGCCAAATGTTCTCAGAAGTATACAGGTCAGAACACCAGGGTCGCCAGCACAGGCATTACGCCCCACTAGCGCCCTTCAAGCCCCACCCTCAGGCTCACCCGAGTCCCCTGTCGACTCAGGGCCTCTGAGGAATGCGAAAGGCTCGTAAGCGCAGTGGGTGGATCTCGGCTTCCTGGGCACATCCAGACCTCGTAGTTGGGACGAGTGATGGAACTCGGAATCCGGGATAACTTCATGCCGACCAGTGCGTGTTTCAGCGAATATTGGAGCTGCAGGGTGATTGAAATACTGCGAAGGCTCCGGAGCTCTCGAGTTAGGTGGCCATCTTAGTAGCCAGCTCGGCCACGTCCCCCATCAAGGTGGAGTAGTTATTCAACATAATGAATTGTTGCACGAGATGCAGGGTAATCCTGCCAACTTCACCACACCTGATGACAATGTTAGAGTTTTACGTATTTGCTCCTTGCCTCCAAGGTTTACATTTTTTTATCTGTATTAGTGTCTTTTGTGTAAATAGGGAGAAGATGTAGTGTTCTGTATTCTAATGTGTATTGTTCACCTCATTACTATGTTACTTACTTTCCAGCAGGTCACGCACCTGCACATGCTTCCACAGTTTTAAACATGCTTATAATTGAATGCATGGCCCATGGCAGTGCTCCTGTTCGTTGACATCGGATCGCTTCTGCTGTGCAGTTGCAGTCAGTTCTTCAACGAAGGAGGACGCAATCCCGTGGGTGACAGATAAATCGTCCTTAAGATAACTACACCTGGCTCCTGCTGTTTGTAATATGTAGTATCTTTACAGGCACAAGGGCACTTTACATGGAACAAGAAAATGTTGATATTGCTAAATGCCTGTCTCTCATCCATGCTCCTCCAGACACGCACCTACCAGTACCACCCCAGTCAATTTGCTGAGTACCAGCCCTTCTCTTTTCCCTTTTATAGCACTACTTTTATCTCCTCTTTCAAACTTCTACCTCTCCCCTTTCTGTTCCCTGACACTTTCTTCTGCTCTGTGATACCAACTGTCCACCCTCCATATTTTTACACCCCTCCTCTTTTGTGCCACTGTCACTTTTTGCCCTCTTTCACCAGTTTCATCCCTCTTAAATACCAGTGCGCCAGTGAGTCACTGCACCCTCTTTCCTATGTCATTCTTTACTTTCTCTTCCCTTAGCTCCCTATCTATATCTTTACTGTATACCTTTCTTCATGTTTGTCATACTCCTATTGTCTGACCTTTCCTCACTGTCACTCCCATTTTTTTTTAAATGTCTTATTCGCTATGTTAATATTGTTCTATTTGTGCCCTCTCCAAGTCATGTACAATTCTCTGACGTCTCTTCACTGTGTTTATCTCATCTTACTGTCTGCGTTTCATTTGCCATGCCTCCATGCCAGGCACCCAAAACTCTAGGAGGGTTCAGGTCGCTTGCAAGAACAGAAACATTTATGAAGAATTCCCAACAGTGTTAATTCAAGAAATACTAACGAAAACGATTAGCTTGAAACGCATCATTGACAAAGAATGCTGAAAAATATGGCTACCTGAGTCATATGAGGGGTAAGCAACGTTGTTATATTTTGTAACCTGTTAAATTGTACACTGTTACTTTAAGTGGATGGTCTTTCTCAGCTGTCCTGCTTAGCTGACTCTATACTTGTGATGTCATCTGCTTCATGCTCATGATAGAATGTTTAGTTTCAAGACTAGGGAAACTGTACACTCTGGAAATACTGGCAGATGAGAAGCTGTGTAGATTTCTACTCAATAAAACTCTTCAACCCTTCAATCTGTCTCCTGGATCACTACATATTTTTGGCGACGCGGCTCTACACAGCTGAACCCACGCATCCACCTTCAAGCCTCTAAGAATTTTATCTTCAATTCCATTCAAATCATCTGCCAACCACCGTCATCAACAGCTCTAAGAAACTGTATTCAACATTGTTCAACTCAACATCAATCTCAAATTTCAACTCTCAAGAAACCATTCATCTCCAGATAAGTGACTCATTTTCTTTTATCTCCATTCAATGCTTTAGCGCTTGTGCGTCTACTCAGCGTGACCCTTAATTGCCCAGCATCTGTTAACCAGCGCTGCATCAGTAGCTTCGCCAGCATCTACATTAACAAAGTTAAATGCTCCATAAATCAGCACTCAGCTGAACCTGCTCTCAGCCCTTAACTTTACCAGCGTTTGAATTTCCTAGCGCTCAGCTGCTCGAACTAATTTATGTTAGTGTGATTCTATTCACTGAACATAAACCTGGGAAGCGCTGTGAAACTTGAGCCGCATATTCATGGTTTTGAAGTTGGACCGGCATTTCGCTTTCTAATGCACGTTGTCAAGCGCCAGCTGCCTTTTCTTTGACATTTGACGTTAAAGCGGCATTTTATTTCCTTGCGCGCACTGCCAGCGTGTGAGTGTGAACGTATAAATCAGAGCTGAGTTTTCGACATAGACATTTTAACCAGCGCTAAACTACTTGAACAATTTTCACTTAGCTGTGTTCATTTAGTGAACTGTAAACTGGGAAAGGCGCGCGCTGTGTAACACGAGCTGCATCTCATTTCCAAACGTCAGGTCAACTTTTCAAGTCCTCGCGCTAACGCTATCAAACGCCTGCAGCTTTCAAATTGTTTATGTTTGAATCACTCTGTTCTGCATGAGCGCATGCAGAGAATTATAACATCGAGACTATTCACGTGAGAAGAATCACGCGAGTCACTTCAAGATGAAAGAATTCTACGTTGTCACTTAGCAACAGTCCTTCTTAGCAACTCTTTGCCTTAAACCATTTTTTCTTCTGATTTTGACAATCCTTTGTTGCACAACAATCCAACATTCTAACATTATTTTTGTAGATTCCATTCCCACGACATCTATCCCAGGATATACTGTGACATCATTTTTTTCTTTATCAACAAGAAAATAAATCTTTATCAAAGAGACAATTCAAGACATATCTCCACAATGGATTATTATTATTATTTTCCTTTTCTACAAGAGGCATTTTACTAATTCAAGAATACATGTGGATAACTTAACAGTTCAAGAATACATTTCTACAATGGATTATCATTTTCTTACTTCTCAAGGAGTACTCAATTGAGTCAAGACTCAGTTTAAAAAGCAAAGGTTTATCTTCCTGTGTCATTTTCTCAAAAACATTTTATACTTCTCGTCTTTATTTAACTGTTTTTAATTCATGATGTCTACACTACAATCCATTAATGCTCCTCCTTGTTTCCTTGATACTCCAGGAGAACCGCCTGTGAAATGGGACATCTGGTTTGATGCATTTGAGACATATTTAGGTGCCATAGGTGCTTCCAGGTATCGACCCGAAAGGAAGAAATGTCTTTTATTGCATTCTCTTGGCTTTGAAGGTAGATCTATTTTCAAACACTTACCTGATCCTCCCTTAGATTATGAGGTAATAGATGAGTATCAAACTACTATCACTAAACTCAAGCTGAGGTTTGATAAGAAGCCTAATTTAATAGTACTCAGACATAAGTTTTTTATGAGGAAACAGTCTGAATGTGAAGATGTAGATACGTACTTTTCCACTCTTAGGAAACTAGCTTCTGTCTGTTTGTTTGAAAACTTTACAGAGCAGTTGATTCGTGATCAATTTGTTAGCCATTGTAAAGACAAACAAACTAGGCAAAAGTTACTCACTATGGATAATCCTACTCTTGATGAAACTATCAAGATTGCGAAAAGTATTGAAACCTCTCATGTTTCTCTAAAAGAATTAGAAGACAAGCCTATAGACTGTGTTAATTTTGTTGGGGGATCAAAAAAAGAACAAAAGTAGATCTTTTAAACCTGTTAACAATCTTACTACTAAACTCAAAGACAGTTCTTCTGCTAAATTCAAAGATGGTGGGCCTGTACCCAACAACATGTGTTTGCGTTGTGGGGCTTCCACTCACAACAAAGGTTCAAGGTGTCCTGCCATGAGTTCTACGTGCAATTATTGCAAGAAAGTGGGACATTACGCTACTGTTTGCCTAAGGAAAAAGTTCCAAAAGAAGACTATAGCATGTGTTTTGGAATCAGAAGAAGATTCAGACACGGAAACAATCTCTGTTGTTACTGATGATATAGAGCCTGATGGAACATCAATCCCACTCACTGGAGATCCTTCGACCTGTGTAGATCCCATTGTTGAAATTCTAGTGGGTGATAAGAAACTTAATCTGTTAGTAGATTCGGGTGCCAGAATTACTATAATTACCAATGACTTGTTCCGCGAAACATGGGGTCAAAGAACTTTATTTCCCCCTGATAGAAAACCCATTTCATTTCAAAAACGCAAAATAGCTCTCTCAGGATTCTTCGAAGATTACTTAGAATTCAAGGGTAGGAGAATCAGGGGGAAAGTGTATGTGGCGGTTGATGGGTTAAATATCCTAGGGTGGTTTCATCAAGGGCTTTTTGGTATGCAACTGAGACCAGGAATGAGAGAACAAGTCTTACTTGTATCCTGTGAAGAAGAAAACACTAGGTGGGTTAATGAATTCCCTTCTGTGCTTGGAAACCAACTTGGCAAAATTACAGGTTTCAAACACAAAATAATTATAAAAGATGGTGCCACTCCCATAAAACACAAGCTCAGGAGTGTCCCATTTAGCGTTAGGGAAGACCTTGATAAGGAAATAACCATACTTTGTGAAAAGGGAATTATTGAACCCACGGAATCTTCACTGTGGTTGTCTCCTCTTGTGGTCGCACGTAAAAGGGATGGAAAGCTCAGAGTTTGTGTAGATCTCAGGTCCTTAAACAAAGAGATCTGGGTTGACTCCCATCCCCTTCCCAAGATTACTGATCTATTTACTAATATCAAAGGAGCTAAAGTTTTTTTCAAAGCTGGATTTAGCCAGCGCGTATCATCAAATCGAACTTCACCCTGACTCACGATCTCTTACTGCCTTTGTTTCACCACTAGGTACGTTTCGTTACAAGAGGATGCCATTTGGATTAGCCTCCGCAGCCTCTGTTTTCCAACGTGTGATGCAAAACATGTTGAGAGATGTTGAGGGGGTTCTTGCTTTTCAAGATGATGTTCTAATCCATGCTAAAGATAATATGACACATGATAACATTATCAGGAAGGTTTTGGGTATCTTTAAAGAAAGTGGTGTTGTCTTGAAAACTGAAAAGTGCAAATTCAGTTGCAGTGAAGTTGAGTACCTTGGACACTTATTGTCTTCCGAGGGGATCAAGCCTAGGGAGGGGTTGATTGATGCCATTATGAAGGCACCAATACCAAAGGACAGGTCAGGAGTCAAATCTTTGTTGGGACTCTTAGAATATTATTCGAGATTTGTACCAGGGTGTGCGTCCATTGTTAGACCCATCAGTAATCTACTCAAATTCTCCACGAAGTTCTCATGGACCAGCGACTGTGATGATGCTTTTTCCAAAGTTAAAGACATTCTTAGAAAAGGTGATGCTCTTACCCCATTCCATCCGGACTTACCTTGTTATATCACTGTAGATGCAAGCAAAGTGGGTTTGGGTGCCATTCTTACACAACGTTCTGGTGAAAGAGAGTTTACTGTTGCTTTCGCTTCCAGAGTACTTAGAAGTGCTGAAGTCCAATATTCCGTTATTGAAAAAGAATTACTAGCGTGTGTGTGGGCTATTGACAAGTATCGGCCGTATATTTGGGGTAGGCGTTTTAATTTGATTACTGACCACAAGCCATTAGTCTCCATTTTGTCAGCTGGTCCAAGCAAGTGTTGCACGCCCAGAATCACAAGAATGGTTACCAACTTACTCCAATATCAATTTGACATCACACACATCTCTGGGGGGAAAAACACACGAGCAGATTATTTGTCACGTTTTCCTCAGAGTGATGGTGTAAGAGAAGGTACGAATTTTCATGATCTGAATGATGAAAACAAGGAAGATTGTTTTGTAGCTTCAATAGATGTACCTGTTTTAGCTGTGGGGTCTGAAGAGAATTGGAGAGAATTGTTGACAAAGGACAAAGTGTTGCAGGAAGTATTTGACTTTGTCAGAAATGGGTGGCCCAAAGAAAAATCCTTATCTTCTGTACTACAGCCTTATTGGAAGGTCGAATCTGAAATCTCCATTGAGGATGGTCTTTTAATGAGGTGTGACAAATTAATACCACCTCATGATCTCAGACCTATCATCATGAGAGAGTCCCATGAGGGACATTTGGGAATGTCTCTTACAATACGTCGAGTGCGACAAGATTTTTGGTGGCCGAGCATGGACAATGAAATTCGCACTTATGTTGAGAATTGTCCAGTGTGCTCCGTATCTGAAAAATCACTCAAAATTACTGTTCCACCTCTGTCTCCCATTGAGTGTCCCAACAGTCCTTGGGTCAAAGTAGGGATTGATATCATGGGTCCTTTTGATGTTTTGCCATTAGGTTTGAGATTCATTATAGTTTTAATGGATTATACATCGAAATGGCCTGAAATTAAAGTTGTAAGAGAAGTTAGTGCTACCACTGTGATTAAGTTCCTCAAGGAGGTGTTCATGAGGGAAGGTTTTCCTGAATCGATTGTCTCAGACAATGGGACTCAGTTTGTTAGTTTGGAGTTTCAGTCATTTCTCAAGTCATGTGGGATTAAGCACTTCAAGAGTTCACTTTACTATCCACAAACGAATGGCCTTGTTGAGAGAATGAACCGTGTTGTGGGAGAATGTGTCAAGTGGGCTGTGGAAACGAAACATGATGTCCTAGTATCTTTAGAAAGTATGATTTGGTCTTACAGAACGACACCTCACTCTTCCACAAAGATTTCTCCTTTTGAAGTTTTAAGGGGGAGAAAAGCCAATACCAGCTTTAGGCCTAGCTGGATGTCAAAATGGTCTTCTTCTATTGTTAATCTTGAATCTGTCTTAGAAACAGTCAAGTCAAATTCTATGGTAGCTCAAGATAGAGAGAAATGTTGGTTTGATCAAAAGAAAAAAACAAAAATAGTCACTTTGTGTGTGGGGGATTTTATAAAGATAAAAAACTCTACACATGTAAAGAAAGGGAGAAGCAAATACAGTGAACCTATCAAAATTGTGAGAATAGGTGGTAATGCCGTTCAAGTTGAAGGAGGATGTTGGTGGAATGTTTCGAAGGTTGTGAAAGCTAAAACTAAAGAAGTTACTGTAGCTCCTCAACAACAAGGTGACATACTTACCAACAGTACGAGTTTACCCAGTAGAAAAAGTTCTAGATCTATCAACTTACCTTACAGGTTTCGCGAGTAATATCCAGTTGTTTTCTTGCTAAGTTTTCTTTACATTTTTTATAAGAATTTTAACTATATATGTGTTCATATTATATTATACTGTACTTGATTCACTTCTCTAGAAGAAAGGGAGGTATGTTATATTTTGTAACCTGTTAAATTGTACACTGTTACTTTAAGTGGATGGTCTTTCTCAGCTGTCCTGCTTAGCTGACTCTATACTTGTGATGTCATCTGCTTCATGCTCATGATAGAATGTTTAGTTTCAAGACTAGGGAAACTGTACACTCTGGAAATACTGGCAGATGAGAAGCTGTGTAGATTTCTACTCAATAAAACTCTTCAACCCTTCAATCTGTCTCCTGGATCACTACAAACGTAGGCAGGCATTAGGTAAGCGCAACATTCCCGTGCCAAGCTGCACACCATTCTCTCCCTGCTTTGTCCACCATTGGACTTGACGATAGTGCTCATACCTGGAAAGCAGGTAAAAACACCTCCTCTAGGGCCGGCACTTCCGGGACACGGGTCCTTTAAATACAGCTCAACACTCCCGTTTGGGCGATTCTGTACATTGAGGTCGCACATAAGTTATGTCCCGCTCACCTTTGAGTCCTACATAATAATAGCCGTAGCACGTTTACCTCTAGCCTCTGGCAGAGTGTTTCCGTAGAATACTGTATGCAGTTCAGTAAAGAGTAAGTAAGCAGATTTTTTGTAACTATATGTGTATCAGAATCGAAACGACTTGCTTCAGAATTCTCGCTCAACCCTCCTGAAGTAAAATCTACCAGCCATGTTTAATTTTCCCCGAATGATTTTCCTTTCGACAGGTGATTTTTTTTTCTTAAAAGACACGACCACGTAAGCCTTGACCCAATTGCTTTTTAGTCATACAGATAAGTCTGGGGAGTACAAACTACCTTTTTGCCTTCCTTCTCAAACATGATTCTGCAGAAAGATTTGTTTGCATTCGAGGAACTCATTAATGTCAGTGATTATCTAAGTCGTGCTGCTCGGATGATTTCTTAAAGCACCTCAGTATTCCTTAAGTAATTGGAGACTCCATTTTAAAAGAGGGAAATTTAGCAATATCAGAAAGGGCTAACGGGAGACAGAGGAAAAGCTGAATCGTCTCTTGAGAGATTTATGAAAGAAAATGATGACATTCGTGTAGAATGCTAACTTGTGAATGCGAAGTCAGCTGTCATTTTGGCATGGGATGAAGGAAGATTTGATCTTGATGGTACTGGCCAATGTATAAGATGTATTGATCGAAATGGATTGCCGGAAATTCTATATATGTGTTTTATACAGAAGTGGGTGGTTGGGGGAGGAAGGGGGTGTTGGGGTGGCGGGTAGTGTCTTGTGCGCCGTCCTCAGCATGGGGCACATACCTGACCTTCCCCCCACCACAGATGCAGCAGCCAAATTGGACCGTATATTGGCAGAGATTGAACATGCGCGCACAAGTCTTGAACCAACATTGGTACTGTGACTATTGAAATGTCTATTATCCGTGATGACCAAAGGAAGCTTGCTGATCGTGTGTCACCGTCAGAACAGATCACCGGCGGTTTCTGTGCGAGGGCTTGGGACTATGCCCCCTTTACTTTCACAGTGAAAAAGAAAGAAATGTGCAATGCTAAATCTGCATTTAAAAAAACAAAAAAACCTTGGGGCATATTTACAATAAGTGGCGCATCTCTGCATATCAGCAGGGATGCACCACTTATTGTGTGCCATGCCTACGGCAACATGGTTACGCTGCATTTACAATGCGGCGCACCATGGGGCAATAACGGCACAGATGCGTCACGCATCTCTGCCGTAAAAGTGTCGCATTGCTGGAGTTGTGTCGCAAGCACGACGCAGCTCCAGCAATGCTCGGGGGCCCTATTATTCTAATGCTGCTTCAATCCTCACGCCTGCTTCAAGCAGGCGGAGGGTTTAGACGCAGCATGTGCACCAAAATGACTGAGTGAAATCTTGTAGATTTCACTCAGCCACTTTCAGGAGGCGTTCCTGCGCAGGGGGGGCGTTGCGGCGCAGAGCTTTACAACGTGACGCATCTCCCAGATGAGTCACGTTGTAAATACCCCGCACCTTGGCGCATCTTATGTGCCTTTGTATCAACAAGGGGGAATCATAAAAATAGGACAATTTTTAACGGGGTCCAATGTATGTGTCCCAGAAAGTACCAACAACAAAGAATTTACAGAGTTCCCCGGACAAAGTCAACTAAATGACTAACGTGAACCTCTCTCTCATATTGAGTTCAACAGAAAAAAGTGAATGTTGTGAACCCTTTACGGAATTTGGGGATGCCTCACACAGGTCACCGGTTGGACGACTGTTGTCATCCCACCCGGCGATCGTCCAGCGTCATCATCGGTATCCTGCCCCTGCGACAGACTGGCGGTGCAATGCCTGTCGGGCAGCACCGGATGCTGCACTTTGGCGGGGTTCTTTTATTCCTTAGCCAAAGGGTGTGTGAGTGTGAGGGGCCTAAAAAAGTGCAATAGTGAGCGTGAGTGTGGTCTAAAAAAAGTCAGTGGAGTCCATGGGGAAAAGAATTTAATAGTATGGCTCACTGCTTTATTAAAAGGAACGATAAGGGGTATTGAGGCGGGACAATTAAAGTAATCGTGCCTCATTCAACCCTTAGTGAACGTGTGGTCAACATGTTTCTTGCCGCTCAGGCAATTCATCAGGACCAAAAAGAAGCTCATATAATTGCTGACAGATCCCTCAGTAATCAGAGGAATCAAGTATACGACCTGGGGTGTGTCGTAGGGACAATCCTTCGTCCAGTCCCTCCCAAGAGCCGTGATCCCAGGGTCGGACAGCTCTCACGCGCTGACCTGGTGGGGCCAGAAATAGGTTACGGAACCTGATTATCGCTGGCAGAGGGCGTCTAGTCACCTACCCCTCCCACGTCGGTATTACCGCAGGTCAGCCGGTCAATCTTATGTGCCGCCTCTGCGTCACAAAAGTGACGCAACGGGGGCACAAAAGCAGCGCAAAGGGCTTGTAAATATGCCCCATAGTATTTGCACATACAAACAGACACTTGAATGGGGGGGGGGGGTTCTACAGATAACACTGTCTGCCAGGTGCCACTCACTGTTATGTAAAGACCTTGGGCCTCATTTATGAGGCCTTGCGTCAGTTTTGCGCTTCCGATGCGTCACTTTTTGTGACGCATTGGTGGCGTAAAACATGCCTCCTCTTGCGCACTATTTACAAAGTGACGCATCTAAGCAGATGCGTCACTTTGTAAACCCCTGCGCTACATTATACCTGCGTCAGGTATAATGTATGCAGGGGGGGCGTTCCCCCGCAAAAAGCCTCGTAATAGTGACGAGTCTATGAGATTTCACTGCGTCACTTTTAGGACGCTGTTGCGTCAAAATCTTGCGCCTGCCTCACAGCAGGCGTAAGACTGACGCAAGTCCTTTCAGATGGGGCTTTCCCCATGTGAAAGGACGCATTGCTGGAGTTGCGTCACTTTTGTGACACACTCCAGCAATGCGTCACTTTTGCGCATACAGATACGTCAGAAATGATGACGTATCTGTAACTCCTTGCGACATGATGCGTCATACATTAAATATGACGCATCAGGTATGTCGCAAGGAGTGCGCACTGAGAAGTGACGCATCGCTGCTTTCACGCAGCGATGCGTCATTTCTCATAAATGAGGCCCCAGGATGGGTCTCAGCCACCACTTTTCCTAAACCTGCAAGTTGCTCCCCTGGTGGCGGGCCTAAAGTCTAGAGAGTATTTGCAGGGCTAACAACATCAGCCCTGAGGTCTATGATATCATCAACTCTGCAAGCATCAAGGTACAGTCTCCACCCTCTGATGATGTGGAGGTAAAGTTATCCCAGGGCGTTTCAGACACAAGCCTCTGTGTCAAGGGAGTGGAGGTCATTGTCACCCCACCCGTTCCCAACTCCTCACAGGGTGGGGTGGGACTCACCCTTTGACGAGGTGGGAACGGGTAGGGTAAGACACCCTGCGCAGACTCAACTTGAGGTGTCTGTGACTGCTTCCCACCTGTGTTAATTCTAGACTCTGTTGTAGCTCCGACGTGTGTGGGTCTGTCCAGACACTTGATTTATTTACTGCCAGGCCAGCTAAGGTGGACAGAGCCAGTGGCAGAACAAAGTCAGTGAGAATGAGAACACTGAGACACTCCAGAAGCAGAGTCATTTTTTAGCTGCAGCACATTAGGAGTTAAAATGGGAGGCCAAGACCAGGAACAGCGTATATACACAGTCAGGGTGAGCTTAAACAAATGCCAGGTGGGCCCGTCCTCGTTGAATGAAGTGGTGGGAATATGTTTACGGGCAGTGGGCGAGTGGGAACTAGCTGATGTTAGCTATAAATTGTACATGCCTAGGTTGGCTTCTGAGAGGACTTCACTGTGCACAGAACACGGTATGCATATGCATCACATGTAAAGTGATCCCACTCAAAAACTCCTGAATATATGTCATGTATTCTGCTTCAGCACAAAGTGAAATTATATCTTTGTCAATGCTGTTTTTTCACCCACTGTAAATGTCTTGATAACTCCGCATGAGAATGGAAATTGGTTATTCCCATGCGCTGTGCCAATATTGCTACCCTGTTGTAAGGCATCTTGCCTCCCTGTGATACGCTCCTGCACATGTTATGTCAATATCGAAAAATAAATAAACAAATTACAGCAAATGTGGTTGGGGCTTGTAAATTGTAATGTAGGATCTCCTTTACGACCTGTATCAGGGTGCACCCCATATTAGAAATCTGCATACCTGCAGCTTCACCCCCTTTCGTGTTTCTGGGGTAAATAGTAAATACCCACATGAGGCACTTTGTAGGGTGAAGTTTACAGGTTGTCTAGTTGGGTGCTCTGATGAAGCGCCTGTGCTTTGATCCTGGCCAGGGATGGAGCTCACATTTGGAAGAAGGAAGTCAGGCTTGCCTACCAAGCCAGGCCTATGAAAGCAATTGCTTTTTGTTCTTTTATCTTTAAAAATGGCACGGAAAATCATCTTTTTATCACATTTTTGGTAAATTAGATTTGCATAGGCAATGGCGACTAACTCCTCCCAAAAAAATGCTATGCACCCTGATCCCCGCCGAGCAAGCCCAGCACACCACTCACAAACCTCACCAGCTGCCACTGCTTACAAAAGCTACAACCTTGGGTTGGTGACACGCACAAGCACATAATGGGCCTAAACAAGAAAATGCATTAGGGCGAACAATGTGAAGAGCAGGACCCACCTAGGGCGCAACCAACTAGACCTAACTAGGAACCCAGGACTCAACTAAGGCAAACGATGTGAAGAGCAGGACCCACCATAATATCCTCTGTGTCATGGGCCTGGCAGAGAGAACCTAGGGAACTGATTCTCTGTGCTACCTAGAAGCATGGATACAGTCCTTGATGCCTGCAGAAGCACCGACCCCTTTTTTTCGTATCGAAAGGGCACATATAATCCAGGGACATCATCGTCCCTCAGAGTCCAGGCCCAGCCCCCTCCTGGAAAAACATCTGCATTATAGGGACCTGGAGTACTTCTCCAGGAGGCCAGACATGCAAGCACACTGCGGTTTGATAACCATTGTAAGATAATATTTACTGATCACACACTTGCAGTACAGCACCAATGTGTCTCATTCATAGGTGTAAAGCGCAAGCTGAGGGAGCTGGTGCTGAAGTACTCTCCATTATTCTCGGCTAACCTACCTATTACAGGGCAGGACACGTCCCACTATTTTACTGATCCTACGACTGCTTGGGACTGGGCCAAGCAGCTCCCAGCCCCAATGGACACAGCTCCAACCCAGCCACGATTGCACTCTGCAGGAGGCGTGATAGGCGATCGTGGAGGATCCCAATGACGAACAGTGCAGGTAGAGTGTCTGGGTCTAGCGCCCACTGATAGTCAGGTGGTGAGAAGAGCCAGTGCTCAGACCTCTAGATTGCAGCCTCATTCCCCATGACCTCCTCCTAACTCTCGGCGATGACTTTCGGGATACTCTGTAACATCACAACGCAGACAGATAGCAACCCACTTTGACTCTCAATGCCTACTTCAACTGCTCTATGCAGCTTCCCTTGGGGCCTTTTTTGTCCTTCCCTCCTCACAGTACGACACTTGCTGAAGCCCACCTCTATTTTCACTCTGTATGCTGTTCACAAAGTAGTGCCTTTTTAATAAAATAACATTGGCACTCTTTTGGTTCCCACTGTATACCGTGGGCCTGTGACGTAAGTGCTAGGGAGATTAGTTGAAGACAGGCTTAGACTGTTGAGTTCTGACTTACATGAAGCAGAATAAAGATGTGTACAACTGCTTTCTTTGTGTGGCCTGGTGATTGGTGAGTACCTGGTCTGGCAGGACGCTACAGCTGGGGACAAGATAGGGGATACGAAGCCCGTACACTGAAAGCCCTCTTCCAGAGAGTTTGCAGTGGTCCAGCTAACTGCTTGTGCATGTCAAGTGTGCTGCAGCAGAAGAACAGAATCAATGCTGGCTCTGGTGGAGTCTCAGTGCAACACCAGTCTGTATAAATCACTTAAGGATAAAGAAAGCAACAGTGTCTAAGTGTAAGTGACCAGGAACTGAACGAAAGAGCCACAAATAAAAGGTACAGTGCCATTATGCAAATACTGTCATGCGCTATAAGGAATAAGAATGCTAAAGGCGGATGCAGCAAGGTTAAGACAGCAGAGCACAGCAGTAGCTTGGTACAAGTCTTTCTGAAAATCATGTGGTATGAGTATGAAGAAGAGATTAACTGAGTGTTTGTAAAAAAACATTTAATCACAAAGCCGACCAAATATCATAACATTATCTGCTTTCATAGACTTGTAGAATACAGTACAATGCAATCCACAGATCTTACCTGTGGACTGCTCCCTTCCCTGCACAGCTCTGCCTGGAAGCTGCTGCAGTGTTGCGGGTGCTGTCCCTCTGGTCAAGAGTTCGAGTTCCTGGTGGTCTAGTGGTAAGGTGTCACTGCTCTGCTGCTGGGCTGCCCCTTATTTTTCTTTTTCTGCTTTTCTGACTTTTTTCTACCTCTGCCTTTTTCTTTCTTTTTCTGGGCCTTTTGCACTTTTCTTTCCTCTTTTTGCGTTTCTTCTTTTTCTTTTGCAGCTCTTGCCACAGCCACTGTGATCTCCCGCGACCTTGCCCCCTACAGTGACCCTTTCCCACTTCATGCTTTCCCCGTGTCCCAGCTGTCCAGCCGCCCTCGCACACTACTTAATGGCGGCCACTGCGCAGCCAAGCCACTGCCACACAGAAGGTGCACCAAAACCAAGCCCATCTGCACCTATCTGTGCCTGAACCGTGCACAGGGCCGCATAGTCTGGTTCTTGGACCTTCCACCATTATGAAGCCAGCAACTTCCTCGCCCTCAACACAAGATGCCATGCTGCCTTCCAAATTGCGTCACCGAAGGATACTCAAGGACCCTTCTACTGCCAAAACTGAAGCAACACCCTCTCCAGCCTCTGCACTCCAGCTCCTCTTGCTGCCAAGCTGACCAACAACACACCCTGACCAGCTCACCTGCATCCTCCTCAACATGCACTCTCTCCACAAACACACCACAGAAATCTGGAACCTCCTTGACTCCCTCTCTTCGGACATCACCTTTATCATGGAAACCTGGACCACCCCCGCTCTGGTCCGGACATCGCCACCTCTATTCCTAATGGCTACAAAACCACCCATAATGATCGCACCCACCGACCAGGAGGAGGCATAGCCATCGTCCACAAGAACACCCTCTGCCTGACCACCCACTCAGGTGACCCAACAACAACCATCGAACACCTCCACTTTCAGATCCAGACCAACCCCAACACCACCCTCAACATCAGCCTTGTCTACAGGCCTCCACGTCCCTGCCCGCCCTTCACTGACACCATCATCGACCACATCGCACCCCTGGCTTTCACATCCACAGATTTACATCCTACTCAGAGACCTCAACTTTCACCTGGACAACCCCAGTGACCAGAACACAACATCCTTCCTGGATAACTTTGGCATCATCGGACTCAAGCAGCTAGTCACCGCTCGACCCATGCAGTGGGACACATGCTCAACCTCATCTTCTCTGCCAGCGGAAACATCACCTACAGCCACACCACCAAACTCCTATGGACTCATCACCACTGCGTACACCAACTTTATCATTTCCACCGCACTGCAAACTGTTATGGGCATTCTTTGGGCCCCCACAGCTACTGCTTGATGCTCTTTTTGTTGTGGGTCTTGGTCAGCCAGCACCTGTGCTGCCTGCGAGGAGGAGTAGCCGCGCTCGCCACAAATAGCATGCCTGTTTCCGTTAGCTTTGGAGACCGTTACGGGCGTTACTTGGGCCCCCAAGGATACTGCTTGATGCTCTTGCTGCAGTGGGACTCTGTGTCCCAGCCAATACCTCTGCTACCTGGGAGGGGGAGGAGCCCCACTTGCCACAAATAATAGCACACCAGTTTCCTACAGCACAGGAGAATGTTACGGACATTCCCTGGGCCCCCACAGCAACTGCTTGATACTCTTGCTGGGGTGGGACCCTGTCCTCCAGCCGACCCCTGTGCTGCCTACCAGGGGGAGAAATAGCATGCTGGTTTCCTGAAGCTCGGGACGCACCCAGACAACGCCAGGGCAAAGGGCGGGCCCGCCCACGCCCGTCTGAGCCCAGTGGAGGCAGAGCTGGGCACCCCTTCCAACATCCACTTTCCAGTAATGGCTCTCCCGATTAAGTCATCTGCAGCTCAAGGAAAAATATGGGGAAAAAAGCCAACTTCAACAGCTTCAGCAGGGATAACTATGTCTACTATTGATCCCTTTTTGCTCAAAGCCACTAACGTGATTACGCAGGAGATTGCCATAGTAGAAAAGAGATTATCTCTCGGGGAGGGGGTTTTTGAATCTGAGGGATCGCTGCTGATTTCTATCCAGGACATAGAGGGCCAAGATACTCAGGGGTCCCGAGAGCAAAATATGCCACAACCAACTATGGAGGCACCTCCTACTGACTATCCAGCCTCCCCAACTGCTTACTACAAACACGCCCACCCTGTCAATAGTTACATCTGGCAAAAGGAAAGTAGGGACTTTAAAGATCCAGTACCAACGAAATCTAAGAAACCTACAAAGTCCTTACCCTGTCGGATTACCAAGTCTCCAGGAACTGTAACCACAGAGACACCGCAGTCAAATTACACTACCGAGGATCTAATCGACAAGAATACTTCGATCTATCCTATTATGGCTGGACTCAATTGTTTTAAAAAATAAGGACATTTTAAAGAGCAGTTTTCCTGCACCAAACAAAGCTGATGTAATGAGCCACCTCATGCAATGTCATACTAGTGCCCATAAGGCCGCACCTATAGTGTGTCACGAGCAGAGGGCTAATAGAGGGAGCACAGTAGGCCCAGATTTAGGCACGACACATCAGGTCTATGCTTTGGGACAAGTTTCACCCCCTTAAGTTAGGACTTCATTAGAATCAGGCCCTGAGGCCGTACCTACTCATATGTTGAAGAACAACTGCATTTCCATCTGTTACAGTGGGCATATTACCCCTACCTTCTAGGGTCAATAGTAAACCCATTTTCACCCATCCATGGATGATCCCCCTGAGCAGTTGAGAACGATTTACACACAAACTCTCAACCATCCTCCTGCTGCCTGCCCCTTTATTCTATCTCGGGTTAAGGTTCCACTCTAAGACCCACATTACAAGAATTCACTACCCAACTTATGGACAAATCATGCCATTGTGTCTAAGCCCATATTAGATTAAATCACTTAGCTCAGAACCAGCTTATCATGGCCAGAAGATTTCCTTGGGTAGGTCCATCTCCAAAATCTTACGAGTGCGATTGTATACTTTTAAACTTTGATAACTCGCAGATCATAGGTGACCTATTATTCTACTCCCACCCGGCACCTACAGCCTTGACCCAGATCGTTCCTGTGCAGCTGGGTTTCTTTTATAAACCACCCTCCCACACACATAACACTGATCCTAAGACTGCTTTGGGGCTTTCCTTGGGCAGTAGGTCAATGCTTAATGTAAGCACTGGTCCCCCAACGTTTAATAGATTTGCTCCCTTATCAAATCTTGACTCCTGCACTGACTCGAGATCAACAGTCAGAGGATCTGACTAGCTGAACTCCCATCCCACAGTGAGAGTCCTAGGCTTATGGAATATAATTGGATGAATGGGGAGGAAAGGCCATGTCGGAGTCATGATGCCAAATCGGTCAGGCCATCCCATAACTCCACAAAGATCCCCATTTCTTGCACATCTAATCTGCCCTACAATCTTCTATCGTGGAATATAGCAGGATTCAATAATAAATGGCATAATGAAGAGTGGTTTGAATTACTTTCTAATTTTCAAAGTATCTGTGTTCAAGAAACCTGGGATATGAACCCGATCTTTGTAAATGGTTATCATTCATTTAGTACTCCAGCTTTCCCCTCCATTGGGGGAAGAGCTAAGGGGGGCCAGTGGCAAAAAAAAAGTTGAGTGGGCCCCCCCTATAAGGTGCTGAGGGGTCCCCCTGCAGCTCGGGCACCGCCGCACAACGGGTGCTGCGGAGGCCTGTGTTACGCCCCTGCGGGTGGCCTTCCAACACTGCTAGCTAACACCCTTGCAATGAAAGTAGTAAAAATCATAAAAACATCCCTTCATTTTCAATGCTAGTAATGAAAGGACATGACACCTGGGAACTCCTGCTAATAAACTACTATACCAACAACTTATCTAACCCAGAAACAGTAGCAGTGAACATAGGTAAGGTCATAGAGGACCTTGTCGGGCAACACCCAAATCTTTTACAAATCATATAATCGTGTAGTTCCTATAAACCTATATAGGATCTCCACATTTAGACAACATAGACTGCGGGCTTAGTGTCCAGACTGATTCCAGACACCCCCACAGGATTTGTTAGCCTGATACCAGCTAGCTCACAATGCCACTAGAAACCCCTCTTACCAAGGAGAGAATAGTTCTTGGCAACTATTGAACATGACAAGCCTGATTTCTCAGCATTCTGGAAACAGTGCAATACTTTTCGCTCAGTCACTCGTGCTCACTGTGTCTCAAAAGAGATACACATCATAAACGGTGGGTACGTTTTTCAATAAGCATTTATTGAACCAGAATCTTTCTAGTGTAAAATAGGTGTGCTGAAACAACCACTAGACAGTAACAGATATACATTTTTATAAGCACTAACAGAGTAGAGGGATGGTATCTTTCCACCATTGTGCTAAAATACTGAATACATGCAAGTATACAAAATACGTGACAGTAACATGCCTACTTCTACGATGCAACCCTAACTAGATGTACTTTAGTGTACCTAGCATGTATGTAGGTGTAAAAGCCAAGAACCCCTCTAGACTAAAGTCAACCCCATTACCTGAAGTGAGAGACTGTGAGACCCGTCTAGGTCTCGAAATGGGCACCCCGCAAGGGATGTCAGACCACTGCGAGAAGGAGTGCCGGCATGCTGGAACTTAAGTGTCTTGCGTCAGTGTTTTGGCATGGAAGTCCTTTTCTCCTCTCACTATCTCAGCATTATATGGTGTATATATACCCAAAGTGGTACCCTCAGGGGTTCTACCTTGCTGTGTCATGTCGGACTTAGGATGACGGAAGGAATGACCCATGTACATAGTTATTATGCAGGTGATCATAATCCTGCTGAGTTTTCAAGAATCCTCATGCATAATGGATGAGACTAGTTTTCAGGGAAACCCCACGTTCTGTATGTAGTACTTTAACTAGGTAAAAGGTAAGTCCCTAGAACCGTTATGTAATGTAATTGAATGAAGAATATAGGTGAAAGGTGAAGTTGCTACCTGAGCCTATAATGGGAAAACATAACAGTTTGGGTGGGAGACCTCACTATTAGGACATGCCCAAGGGTAGAGACAAGTTATGTGGGATAGAACACCATCATGGAGAGCGAATCACTCATCATTCATAAAACACGTGGCAATGCTCTAAATAATGTACTGATGACCTGGCAACTAGAGCCGCAAAATGAAATCAACCCAGAATCTAGCCAACGAGCTTCTAAATTTCAAGGCATAGAATGCTCCACCGTGATCGACTATTTAATTATGCGTGACCTATTAAAAATGTATATTTCTAAGATGAAGGTTTCTTTCACTGAATTCAGTGATCATGCAATGCTTACATGTACTCTTGCGCGGTGCGATGCTAAGAATAGAACTGGTAAACTCACCCCTAAACCAATCTTATCGGGGAAAAATGGGCTCACTCTAAAGTGGGATAAAGTGGATGATCCCAAGCTTCTCATCAACCTCTTAGCAAACAACTTCGAGGATTTCCACAGTTGTTTAGATCTTCAATTAAATAGCAATTTGGTGATAGAAGTGTTTGCTAACATTTAAGGAAACATTAAAACTCAATTGACCAGTCCAACCCCCACAAAAGACATAGCTCAGCCTCTATGGTTTTATAAGAACTGTCCAACAGCTTCCTCTAACCTCTGAAAAGCTTTAAAAACTTTACCAAGAGATAAAGACTATCTGGCAGATGCATCAACGTAGCCTTTTGCTATTCCTAAATAGCGATTATTAAGGAATCGCTATTTAGGAATAGCAAAAGCCTATGCATGTAGGAATCGCTATTAAAATAGCGATTCCTAAACATTCCTTAATTGCTACTCGCAAATTGCTAGTCGCAATTAAGGAATGCTGTACCATTCATTCCTATGGGCCTACAAGCCCATTGGAATGAATTGGATATTGCATGAGCAATTTGCGAGTACCAGTAGGTACTTGCAAATTGCTCATGCAATTTCAAGGGCGCAAGGGGTCAAAATGACATCCTGTTGCATCTCTGAAATTGATCTCTGCACATATGTTGCACACACACACATGCCCTAAGGGCATGTGTGTGCGCGACATGAAACTTTGAAAAATGTACAAAAGTGCTTTTTTCAAAGTTTTAGCAAATTACCATGAAGTTCAATTCATGGTAATTTCCTACTCCTATTAGCGAGTTCGCTATTTTTTTTACTTTCATTCATTGCATTTAAGGAATCTCAATTTGGAGATTCCTTAAATTGCCATTTTTGCATTTTGGATGATGCATCCCAAATGCAATAATACTGGTCGCAAAGGGGCAGATTCTGAGGATCTGCCCATTTGCGACCGGTATTTACTTTGATGCATATGCCTGTATATTCATGAGATGAGGAACCTGCACAAATTAGCGAGGGAGGAAAGACAGAAAGAGCTAAAATACAAAGCGTGGGAAAACTTAAGGAAATCATCCTACCAGAAAGATAGCAAAACCTCCCGGAAGGGGGTTAATTCAGCTTTCCTCTCAGACAAGGGTAGCCCTTCCCTGGACATTCACATAGAGGATGAGTCATGGATAAGATATATCTGGATATTTGTCATAGCCCAGCGTTTTCAGGCCCTGTGTCTGTTAGTCCTCGTATTGAGGCCAAAATGTGTCTTTCATTTGATCTAGAGGATGTAGAGATCGCCTTGTCACAGTCACTATCCTTGAAAAAAGTAGGACCCAACTGGGTCCCAATGGACATCTTCCTGACAAATAAACAATTGTGGTTCATCCCATTGACCAAAGTGTTTAACTCAATAGCCTTAAATGGTCCCCTACCATCCTGGAAAACTTCAGTGATCATACCTATCTATAAAAAAGGCAATGCTTCAAATACACTCAATTACCGCCCCATTTTATTGTTAGAGAGTACTCCCAAAATCATGGGCAGATTACTAGTAAACAAGCTGGAAATCGGGGTGGCGGAAAAGAAAATCCTTGACGAAGTTCAGTTTGGGGACAGGCAGGGTAAGGGTAACGTTGACCAATGCCCTAATTTGTCACTATTAGCGGCAAAGTACTCCTTGTCAAAGAAAGGCCAACTATACATGGCCTTCGTGCATCTGTCTAAGGCATTTGACTGTGTGGTACACAGCACACTGAGGAATATCATGGAGGATATGGGAGTGGAGGCCGCAATAAGTCATTTTATTAGAGACTCCTACTTAGAAGCTACAGCTATAATTCTATATGAGAGGCATGGAGAATGCATGAAACCTTTTAAAATTGAAATGTGGTTTGACAGGGGTTCATTCTGGCCCCCTTCCTTTTTTGCAACTACACCAATAATTTGAAAAAAGTTCTAATTAAAACATTAAAAGACACCCCTTAAGCACAGACCACTCCCCTCCCTATTCTGTTATATGCAGATGATGTGGATTTTGTTCGCCGGAACCCCCATAGTGCTTTAAAATCTCATTGCTTACTACACCGCTTTCATGTCTGACCTGGACCTTCATGTAAATAAAACTAAGGCCATTATTTTTGCCATAGGGCATGCTAAAAAGAAACCATTGAGAGTCTACCTCGACAGGGTAAAAATAGATCAGGTCTCAAGCTTTAACTAGTTAAGGGTGGTCTTTGATTCCAAACTTTCCTGAAAAGTGATGGTACAGAATAGGGCAGACCATATGGACAAGAGTATAACAGCAATCTTCTGCTTCTCGAACAAATTGGGCATTAAGCCGCTACCGGAAATGATTGAAATCTATTTGGCTTAATCGAGTTCTATTGCCACTTAGGGGGCAGCAATCTGGGGGATAGCGAATACCACAGATTTGCAAGTGGTGGAAGAAAATGTTGTTAAGCGATTATTATCAGCCCCAACAGCTTGTAAAAATTATATTGCTCACAAGGTAGCTGAACTGCCTTACATTATGATGTTATTAAAATGGCCCACTATCTCTGTGGCTATCACTGTGGGAAAAGAACAGTGTTGACTTGAACCAAATGATCATGAAAGATATTATGTCCTTAGACCATGCTCATAAAATCCAATGGTTATCCTACGTAAGACATACTTTTGCTTCACTGGGGCTATCAGAACTTTATGACACTCTGAGCCTCTGTGAAAGCTTTTCCAAATCTAGGCTAAAGGAACTTTTTATTACGAAAACTGCTTCTGGTAGGTCGGATAGTTGTACGAGAAACATTTCTGTTTTGTCCTATCATGGATTACAACAGTTGTAGCAAGGGGCCCAGCACTGGTACATCTTTATCAGATTCCGAATAAATTACATACCGACCATGCTGGGGCATCCCATGATCATATTCTCAATTTTCAACTCCCCCTTGCCCATGTAATAACAAGTCATTTCAACCAACTCTGCACATATTGTTCTTTTGAAGCTTCTATATAAAAGAGAAGGAAACAATATATTATTCCTCTGCTGAAAAAATTTAGTTTGCATTCCCCAACACTGGCTCTTGCTATGCTACAAGATTTAGAAATCCCATATGTTTGTTTCAGTCTGGCCTCCTTTATACTAGCTGCATTAAAAACTCGTAAAGAATCCAATTGACTGCCCTTTTTATCCTAATGAATTTACACTTTGGGCAGATTCTGATTTTAACCGTCCATTGTGTTAAGTTCTTAATATCGGCTAGATTTTTCACAGTCATATCTAGTATCTATGAATTAAGTAAATGTTTATTGGCCATTGTGTTTAGTCCCTAATGTCAGCTAGATCTGCACAGTTATACCTAGTACGTATGAATTTACCAACTGTTTATCGGTCGCAATGAATTTTTGATTTTACCCTTATTGTCATCTTCTTGCATCTAATTGTGACATATTACATGAGATTTTTTGTAAGGTTTTATCCATTTGCAGCATCATTTTAATCTACAATTTACACTATTTGTATCTTGTGGACCACAGTCTGCATTACCTTACCTTTTTAATTTATGTACTTTTATTAATTTAATTAAATGCGAAATAAAGTTTCTGAATTGCATCGCACACCACGGCCCTCACCGCCCCCCCATCATAGCTGGAACATAGTCACCAAAAACATCTCACTCCCTTTCTAGGTGGTACCACACCGCCAACATCAGCAGAAATGAATACATCAGCACGTGACCTCCACCAATGGATTTCCAACTGCGCCAACAGTCAGGTACCACTCAAGAAGGCACTCCTCAAGCAACACTCCAAGAAAGATGGCTGGTTTACTTCTGCCCTCCATGAGTCCTAGACAAACCTGTAGATGGCTCAAGAAGAGATGGAGGAACAACAAAACCTTAGGAGCCCGAGTAACCTTCAAAACCACCATCACTGCACACCACCCCCTCCTCAAAACTATAAAGACAGCCCTACAAGACAGAATCAATGCCAATGCACACAACAAAAATAACTTTTTGCCATTGTTAAAGAGTTTGCCCAGGCAACAGTGAGACCACAGATGTCCCACCCTTCCAAGACCTCTTGGCACCTTCTTCCACCACAGGATCGGGCAGGTCTATGACTGTTTTGATTCCCAAGACCCTCTCACTATGACCGTCACCACCACACCCAACCACGCCGCACTCTAACAGATCCTGAGCAACTGACCCCACTCACCTCAGACGACACACTAAAGACCATGAAAAACATCCACTCTGGAGCCCCCTCAGACCATTGCCTGCAACACTTCTTCCATAGAGCAGCCTCCTCCATCACTCCAAGCTTTGCCACACGATCAACTGCCCAATTGAGAACGCCACCTTCCCTCATGACTGGAACCATGCTGAGATCAACCCCCTGCTGAAGAAGCCATCCGCCATCCCCCAACCCGACAGACCTCGAGAACTTCAGAACCCCCTCCCTGCTCCGCCTTCCAGCCAAGGTCATTGAAAAGGTCATCAATGTGAAATTTTCCAAATACATCGATCTGAACCACCTCCTGGACAACTCCCAACCCAGATTCTGAAGCAAACAAAGCTCCAAGACCGGTCTCCTTGCTTCCACCAACAACATCCGCTCCCTCCTCGACCGGTGTGAAACCGCAGCCCTAATCTTGCTGGACCTCTTGGCCATCTTCGATACCGTCTCCCAATGTACCCTAATCTTGAAACTCCAGAATGCTGCATCAGTGACAAGGCCTTGGACTGGATCCACTCCTTCCTCACCAGCCAAACGCAGCAAGTCAGACTACCTCCCTTCCTCTCAGGACCCACAGAGATCAGCTGCTGAGTTTCCCAGGGCTTCTTCCTGAGCCCCACACTCATCTACATAACCTCCCTTGTGCCAACATCAGGAACCACAAACTCAACATCATCTCTTATGCTGACAACACCCAGCTAATCCTCTCCCTCCCCAATGAACCCAGAGCCACCAGAATCAACTTTCACAATGAGATGAAAGCCATTGCCACCTGGAGGAAAGACAGCTGCCTCAAACTCAACACATACAAGACCAAAGTACTCATCCTAGCACCCACCTCCTCGGCTTGGGACAACTCCTGGTGACCCACCACACTGGGAACACCCCAGCCTTCACGGACCATGAATGTAACCTTGCTCACAATAAACTGCCAAATCAACTCCGCACCCTAATCATGCTTCCACACAATCCGCCTGCTTTGAAAGACATTCGGATGGATCCCCACCGAATCCAGTAAGACAGACACCCACGCACTCGTCAGTAGCAGACTCAACTACGGCAATGCACTCTACACTGGCATCACCCAGAAACTCCTCAAGAAACTGCAGAACATTCAGAACATCGCAGCCAGACTATTCCTCAACATCCACAGCCACAGCAACATCACCAAACACCTTTGAGAACTCATGCCTGCAAAGCCCTCCACAATGCAGGACCAGCATATCTGAACCACCGCCTCTCATTCCACTTACCCACCAGACACCTTCGCTCCACCCAACTGGTGCTTTCCACGTCCCATAGATCCACAAGACCAGAGCCATGGGAAGATCCTTCTCCTACCTCACCATCAAGACCTGGAACACCCTTCCTCTCCACCTCAGACAATCCCAGTTGATGACCCAATTCAGGAAGGATCTCAAGACCTGGATCTTCAACTGAACATGAAAGACGTGGCCCTCTAAGGGTTCCACAGGTAATTTCTACAACCACCTGTTATGCCTTACCAAATGAAGAGTCAGTCAGACAGTAGAGAATACACACTTACTTTATTAGTACTTCTCTGCAGAGAGAGTCCGCTCAGACCTGCACCCTAAGATGGACGCTGAGGGGACTGCCTCCCCAAGGCGTGCTAATACATAATAAACCTTTCTGGAGACCTCGACCACGGCTCTTGTTGAAAAATATGGACGTGACCTGCTTGATGGATGCCCTATCAGTACTCCAAAGCCACTGTGCCGGGTCTCAGCGTCTCCTAATGTGGGAGCTGAGATACATACACAGCAAGGAATGCCAGGAAAGAGCATCTATTCATTAGTGATTCAGGTTTGAACCTTGAACAGGAGGAGAAATAATAACGATGTGCAATTTAGCTGAAGCAAGCAAGAATAAACATGAGGCCTAGTGCACATACAATCCAAGCAGTCTTCGAGTGATTGTGAAACACCAAATGGAGGCACATAGGCCAACGGAACATACATGTTGCTCGGATAACCCATCGGATTGCACAATACAAATACAAATGGTGTCTAATTAGCCACCTATGCTAACCTACATAACATGTATAAATGCACGACGGGGAGGAGAATTTTCAAACCCTAAAAACCCCAGCGCCAGGCAGAACAGCAGCCCCCCTCCCTCAGCACCATGAGACCCTCACTGGTTAGTAGCTGTGCTTTTAAACCCTGATTGATTGAAGATGTATCTACTTACCAAAGTCATTAATGAGACACTAGTCTACAACGTGCGGTAGAGCAGCCCCAGATGGAGGGCCAATGGGATGTGTTTGACAGCTGCGCAGCCCACCACGATAGCTGCAGCATAGGGTCCCAGAACAACTCCACAGACCGCCAATATCTAAAGAGCTCCAACAAAGAGCCAGGACGAGACCCAATCTCCACAAGTCATCTAGGCTGACCCCAAAGCCAGCATATCATGAAACCCTAGAGAAGCTATGTCTGATCATGCTCCATATGAAGCGCCTGAGAGACCACTACTATCTATCAATTTATATAAAGCTTCTGCATTCTTAAAACCACCACAGCCTCTTTTTGTTATATGAGCATTCTTAAAACCGTCATCTGAATTTGATTCCTGCCCCAAAAATATGATATTGAAAAAACACAAAAGATGAGCTGCATGGATAGAAACTTTGGAAGATTTCATATATGCGATAGAAGAAAAAGATGGTAAAAAGATTATAAAGTATCTGAGAAACATGACTCAGCCATGAAAAAGATAACACAAGGAGGTGAAGTATGATCAAAACAATCTTGAATGTTAAATCTAATTCAGTGCCAAATGTGGATTATGAAAGATACATCAGGTGACTGATATGAAGGCTGGGGTTGCCCAAAGTGCATCAGTCCTGACCATGAAAAGTAAGCCAAGGTACAAGGCTGAGGGACAGAAGGCAATGTCTCCACAGAACAAGTAAACTTGTTACAGATGTGGACTTTCATTTCCGTATGAAGGTAAATGTTCCACCATTGGACAGATATTCATCGGTTGTGGCAATGGGAAGCATTTTGTGATGACTTGCAAGGCAGAGAGAAAAGTAAGTGTGTCACAGCGTGAACAGTGGTGGCTGGTGAAGTTTATGAGTGAGTGGCTGGGCTTGTTTGGCATTGGTCAGGGTGCATGGTAGTTTTTTTTTTGGGGGGTGTTAGTCACCATTGCCTGTGCAAATCTAATTTACCAAAAATGCAATAAAGATGATTTTCTGTGCCATTTTTAAAAATAAAATAGCAATACGCAATAGCTTTCCTAGGTCTGGCTTGGCAGGCAAGCCTGACTTCCTTCTTCCAAATGTGAGCTCCATCCCTGGCCAGGCTCAAAGCACAGGTGCTTCATCAAAGCAACCAGCTAGACAACCTGTTCCCTAAGCCTCACACTACAAAGTGCCTCATCTGGGTATTTACTATTTACCCTAGAAACAGGAAATGGGGGGAAACTGCAGGTATGCAGATTTCTAATATCGGGTGTACCCTGATACATGGTGTAAAGGAGACCCTACTTTACAATTTACAAGCCCAACCTAATTTTCTGTAATTTGTTTATTAATTTTTTGATTTAGATGTGACTCATGCAGGAGCATATCGCAGAGAGGCAGGGTGCTTTACAACTGGGTAACAGCACCGGGGAAACTGATTTCCATTCTCATGTGGAGTTAAAAAATACATTTGCAGGGGGTAAACCAACAGCATTGACAAAGATATAATTTGACTTGTACTGAAGCAGAATACATGACATATGTTCAAGAGTTATTGAGTGGAATCACTTTACATGCGATGCATATGCATACTGTGTTCTGTGCACAGTGAAGTCCTTTCAGAAGCCAATCCTAGGCATGTACAAATTATAGCTAACATCAGCTGGTTCAGACTCGCCCACTACCCGTAAACATAATCCCACCACTTCATTCAAAGAGGCAGACGGGCCCAGCTTGCATTTTTTTAAGCTCACCCAGACTGTGTATATTTGCTGTCCCTGTTCCTGGCCTCCCACTTAACTCCTCATGTGCTGCATGTAAAAATGATTCTGCTTCTGGAGCATCCCAGTGTTCTCGGTCTCACTGACCTTGTTCCGCCAGTGGCACTGTCGCCACCTTAGTTGACCTGGCAGTAAATAAATAAAGTGTCTGACCAGACACACGCATACCGGTGCTACAAAGGAGTCCAGGATTAATACAGGCGGGAAGCAGTCACAGACACCTTAAGTTGAGTCTGCTCAGTGTGTCTTACCCCACCCTTTCCCACCTCGTCAAAGGGTGAGTCCCACCCCACCCTGTGATGAGTTGGGAAAGGGTGGGGTTGAAATGTTCTCCATTCCCTGATTGACGTGGACTATTAGCTCTACAGTGCTTGTGTCGGAAACACCCGGGGCTAACTTTACATCCACGTCATCAGGTGGTGGAGACTGTGCCTTGATGCTAGGTGTTGGCTGAGCTGATAACATCACAAACCTCAGGGCTGAGAGGTTGTCAGCTGGCAAATACTCTTTAGACTTTGGGCCCGCCCACCAGGGAAGCATCTTGCAAGTTTAGGAAAAGTGGCACGCCATTACCCATCAGGGTCATAAAATAATAGTGAGTGGCAGCCTGGTTGCCAGTGTTATATACAGAAAGCCCCCGTTCAAGTTTCTGTTTGTATGTGCAAATACAAGTTTTTAATTTTTTTTAGTGCAGATTAAGCATTGCACATTTCTTTCTTTTTCACTGTGAAAGTAAAAAGGGCAAATCCCCTACACCCTTGCACAGAAACCGCCACTGAGTGTGAAGACAAAATAGCCGACCAAACGCTACCTCAGCGATGTTCAATGCGCTCCCATGAGGCAAAGCCATTTGCGCCTCAAACCTTCCATGTCCTATCAGCTCCCTAGACTTTTTTGATCCACCCAGTTCTGAACTAATAATACAAACTATCAAATCCATAAAATCCGGAGCACCATGGGACCCATGCCCACCCATGATATTCCACATGGCACCAGACATACTCAGTGAACAACTCAGTATACTCTACAAAGAAGTCATAACATCCGGCGTCTTTCCAGACACTTGGAAAACGGTGTCAATCCTGCCTCTATCAAAAAAAGCCAACTCAGATCCCAATGAACATAGCATTTACAGACCGATGGCAAGGATTCCTTTCCCAGCTAAGGTACTGGAAAAAATCCTTAACTGCCAACTAAGAACCTTCATCACCTTGGCAGACCTACTGGACTCCTCCCAGTATGATTTCCGACAATTGCATGGCACAGAAACTGCCTTGGTTTTGGCAGCATAGGAGATCAGGGCAATTCTGGACACGGGAGCCAGGGTCGCCCTAATCCTATTGGATCTGTCGGTGGCTTTTGACACCGTGAACCATGACATATTAATCAAATGGATGGAAGAAGCAGGAGTCAAGAACTTAGCCCTAAAACTGGTCAAATCTTATCTTGACAATAGATATCAATACGTTCAGGTCAGCAGCTCACGCTCAGAGCAGTTCACGCTCCCATGTGGAGTGCCGCTGAGCTCCGCATTGAGCCCCACTCTATTTAACCTTTACGTGACTCCCCTGGCCAACATCATCAGGAAATATGGATTTTCCATAATATCTTATGCGGATGACACCCAAATCGTGGTGTTAATCTCAAGCAGCCCTGAAGACACTGCCGATAGCTTTAAGCAATGTATGCTCCACATAAACCAATGGATGGGGTTGAAATGCTTGAAGCTTAACAGCACTAAAACAGAGGTCCTCCGATTTGGATCTAATATCTCTTTTTGGGCTCAGAACTGGTGGCCACAGACCATGGGCATGCTCCCCACCCCAGTTCGAAAAGTGAGGAACCTGGGTATCATCTTTGATGATAAATTGTCCTTTCAACATCAGGTCAACAAAGTTATATCAATGACATTCCTGACCTTAAAATCCATACGAAAAATACGCTCTTTCATTCCCCCCAAAGCAGTAAAAACTTTAGTCACAGTTCCGGCCTTGGCCAGACTGGACTATGGAAATGCCTTATACTTGGGAATCCAAAAACAGCACATGGCGAAGCTCCAGCTGACTCAAAATGCAGCCGCCAGAGTAATATTGAACATCCCTAAATTTCAGCCCATATCGGAAGGCCTCAGGAAACTTCACTGGCTCCCCATGAAAAAGAAAATAGACTTTAAGGCCCTCTGTCTAGCAAACAAGGCATTACATGGAAAGGGACCTGCATTCCTGAAACAACATCTCACTTGGTATCATCCTCCAAGGCACCTCCGCTCAGCTCAGAGCAAACTCCTCCGGATTCCAAAATTTAGGAAATCCAATTGGGGTGGAAGAAGCTTCATTCTGGGCACAACAAAATTATGGAATTCGCCCGCAATAAACATCAAAAGCTGTCCAACGCTATTCGGTTTCTGAAAGCTGTTGAAGACTTGGCTCTTTGCAAATTAACGTAACCCAAATATCCACCCCTGGAATTTTGGCTCTTCCTCCGCTATGAGCGCCTAGACGCCCACGGGCATTTGCACGCTATATAAATCTTCCTCACATCACATCACACATCTGTGCCCTGTCCTAACAACTCTACCCTTCTGTTTGGTATTGCTGAATGGTGCCCCTTGAGGTGCAAGTTGTTGTGATGGCATTTGAAATGTGGGTGCTTGGGGCATCATCTGGTACATGGGTATCTGTTGTTGTTGTATAGGGTCATGTACCTGCTGCAGTGCCACATCTCCAGTGCCTCGAGGTGTGGCACTGTTTGCTGCATGGGCGGCAGTTGTATTGGAGGCAAGTAGGAATATATTATTTGGGGCTAAATTGCTTGGGACTGTGGCGGCTGGGCTTTGTTCTATTGTGGTGGTCCTGTAGATATTGTCCTCCCCTCATCCCATGTGCTGGTGTGCACATTTGTTTGATAGTGTCCTGTTTTATGGCAATAGCAGCATATTGGAGGCACCAATTGTTCTCTGGCCCTTGATAGTCCAAGCCATCCTCCCCTGCCCTACATTCCTGTGTTTCTTGCCCTGTCTTGCTGTCTGTTGGTGTGTGGCTGTTGCTGCTGATTGTTGCAGTGGAGCTGTGGCTGTAGCTGCATGTGAGGTGCAACCCCCTGTGTGTTCCCTGCTAATGCATTCAGTGCTGTTTGGGGAAACCCTGAAACTGCAGTCATCTGGTTAACTGGCGCTGCGAGCATGACTGTGTCCAGTGCATCCTTTTTCTTATTAAGCTTCTGCTGAACTAGCTTGGCAGCTGCATTTGCAATCATTACCTGCCTGTTCCTATCCTGTTTCTTGCTTCTTTTTACAGATGTGAATGATATGGTCTTGTATTTCAGGCCACGGTTTGGAATCCATGGCAACTATGCCATTTAGTTTTTCCTGCACCTCCATGAGCAATCCTTTTTTTACTGTGTGATAGAAGAATCTACAATTCCCTCCTGTTGAATTCCATTTCTCTCGTAATTATTGATGCTATTTTTCCTTCAGTCATGAGATTTATTGTGTTGGGTCCTCATTTGGTTGCATTGTCTGTGACATAAGAAACCCGATGTCTAGGATATCAGGGAATTTGTGGGGTAACTGTGATCACATGATGGCAGGTATCTTTTTAAACGGAGCACCATCATATTTTGTTTCAGTTAGCGTTAGTTGTGGTAGACCTGCTTTTAGTTTGTCTTCTGCTTTTTCTCCAATCAGGTAGGTGATCAGGCTTTCATTGTCACCTACCGCTAGGGTGATACCAGCTGAATGTTTTTCTAAAGCTGCTATCCATTTAACAGCACCTTCTGTTAGTGGCAGAAGTTTTTGTTTTAAGTTGTATTTGGCTATTTGGGGCCATGGGACACATTAAGGTGCAGCATTTGGGCTTATGAACAGAAGGGACATCTGGTGTGTCACTGGGGAATTTGGTGCTGTAGGTCATGGAAGGACGAATTGCCATGCATATTTCTGCCAGACCTTTAAGCTTGTTCTAATGTAAGGGTAGGCCCAATCTTCATCTCACTCTACATGTAAGATACAGTCTCCTGTCATTGCCATGTTCTGTGGATCAAATGATCCATCTCATGGCCACAGAATCATCTGTGGTGCAAGACTTTTGGTCCAACCAGCCAAATCATCAGTGAATGGAATGACATGGAAGTCAGAACCCTCCTGCATGTAACTATTTCATTGGGAGTTAGGGCTTCAATCTGTAATGCAGTTTGCTTGCTGAGCATCACGTTTCTGTATAGTGTCTGCCTAGTAGACTGTATTAGGACTGTTCCTGAAATATCATAGGACATGTCATGTCGCCCATGTATTCCCAACACTGTTAGTTGCTCTGCCTCAGTTTTCCTTTGCCTTCTAATGGTTGGTCTTCTTGGTCTGGGTGAAACCTCTCAGAAGTGGCATATAGGAAGTCACACGTGGGCCCACAATTTGTGTCATAGTTGATGGTAATGTTCATGAAGGTGCCGGTGGGCATAAGTGCTTGTCATTGCTGGCTTGAGTGGAGGTGTTGTCATGAATGGTTGTAGTGGCTGCAAGGGGTACACCTGAAGCGGTGACACAGTACGTTTGTGAAAATCCCTCACAATATTTCTTGCTGGGAGAGTGTGACGAGGGTGGTGTGTGTGAAGGGGCATTTGTGCTGGCATCATTCCTACATGACGGGATGTCTACCTTATTGAGCATGTTGCTAAGTATATCTTGTATCTGTTCTATTTTCATTGATAGACAGGGGAGAGGCTGTCATTGGGGCTGGGTAACTGCATTGTTTGTAGCATTTCACTGTTAAAGTCTTCAACTGTTAGGCTGTCCCTGCTTTTTTGAAAAGTTTGCTATGTGTCTCCATTTGTCCATGTTTGAGAGGGAAAAGCGGCCTGAAAATTATTTTTTCACAGCTCCTGGATCCCCGGGGTTTATCCCTTGTGATGAGCTGAGGCATTGACTACTTGCAACTGTTCATGGTGGTTGCAAAATTGCCGCAGGAGGCATTGCTGGCCGTCATCAGCAGAACTGAGGGAGTCAGAGTGTGAGCTGTGACTCGTTGCGGGTAATATCTGTGATGTGGTGTCATCGTCTTTATCTATTTCACATTCTCTTGCACCATTGGTTTGGGCAGGTGTGCATTTTAATGTGACCTGTGCATCTATTTGACCTGCCATTCCCTCCGCATCTATCAATGGCCTGAGGCTGCTAACGTATTGCAGTGTTCATGTAGGGTCTGATATGTCCCGGTCTATTAGGGGAGGTGGTGGAAGAGAGTAGTCTGGCACATCATGGAAGACAGTGGCTGGCAAGTCATTTGAAGTTGGAGCTATGACTGAGAGAGTGATGATATTAGGATAATATTAGGGTACATGCTGCTCACTTGAGGTGGTCTGTGGGCACGATTACTGGCTGGGTATTTTCTTTAAAGATGCTAGGGTGTCTTTGCACTTTCAAAGCTCGCTGCCTGTCTATTTAGCATCTAGGAAAGTAGCATTGTGGTCTAGTATAGTGCGGTCAAATGTTCCTTCGGGTGACCGGGGGTGTGTGATATTCTTTGTTTGCTTGTACAGCTCCCTGAAGTGTTACATGATTTGCTGCTCTTGCCCTGTGAAGTTTTTCAGCTCACGTTGCAGGGGAGTAGCCATAGTAACCTCTCTTCATAGGGCTGTTAAATGGAGCTGGGAAAAGTCGGCTGGGATTATTGTCAGCCTTATGTAGTGGTCTAGTCTGGTGACAATGCCCCAAACCTGGAATACAGTAAAGAGAACGGCGCTAGTTAAAGGTGTTGCTGGAATGAATGAAGAGGTTCTACTTCCGAGAGACCTACAACATGGGCATGAATGAGATACATAACAGTCTGAGCCACTGGGGTCTCTACTGATGTTGTGTTCATTCCGTAGTCATCCAGGTGTTGTAGGAATTTGTCTATGCCATGTTCTACGAACTGCTCTGTAGGCAATGTTAGAAGTGTGAAAGGAGATGGTTAATCAGGGTCTCTGGGTAGGTATAGCCCAACTCTGGAGCAGGCAAGTGTTCCTCTGCCTGTGGCTGGACCTTTGGGCCCCATTAGGATGGGGGGCGGATCGCCCCCGCCGGCCCGGCGGGAACGATCCACTCGCTATCCTTGCTGCAAAAACCCCTCGCCATATTTCCATGGCTGGGGGGTCCATGACGGACGGAGAGACCGTCCGCCACTTTTCTGCCCGGTCGACAAGTCGACCGGGCAGAAAAGGGATCAATATGGTGACGGTGTCTGTTAGACACTGCCAGCCATATGAGGATGAGGGCGGTGACATGCCTTCCACCACGGAAAGGCATGCGGGGATTTCTTGCGGGGGCCCGTTGCCGGCCCCCAGGGACTCTGGGGGTGCGGGCTGCACATGGGGGATACCTATGGCGAATAAAGATGTGGTTGGTGGGAGCACAGCAGGCAGAGGGACCGACCAACAACTCTGACAGGCTCAAGAAACCTATTGAATTGTCGGTCGAAGCGTAATCCCTACAATGGGGACGGTACCTGCGGATGAACCGCCGTAGGGATTAATATAACCCACTTCCCTCTGCCTTTACATGCCGGCCCGATTGCCATGTGAAGGCAGATAGAATGGTACTTTGGGTGCCCCAAGCAGGGCCCCCGTGTGCCTCCGCTATGGGCATAGAGGGGCACATGCAGTGCCCCCCAAACATCCATGCACCGTGTGCCAGGTACTAATGTTGCAAGGATGTTTGAGAACTCCTCTTTTCCCCTTTGGCTTGTGCTGCAGCCCTTTTCTATGAAAAAGAGCAGTTTTTCTGCATGGCCATTGCTTTGTAATCGGACTGGTTGACCAGCCGACATTTAGTCCTTGGTAGTGGCAATGGGATGCTCATCCGACTGCCATTGTAATGAGGCCCTTAGTGTAGATTTCTGTAGATTACACCACATACTTTGATTAAAAGGTCGGGGCATCACTGTCTGGCTGTATGTCATCTTCAAAATCAATATTATTTTTGAGGGAGTTTAGTTGTTTGTTTGATGCTTAATGTTGTTTAGCATTTCCATGTAGGTACTCGCTTGTTCATTTCGAAGTAATGTATACACAAAGATACATTAGCTTTTTTAAATTCACCATGTATAATGCATAAATAATAGAATAGATAAGAACATATTGTAAAGGTGTCATTGATCATCCATGTTTGACATTGGACTAGTTTGAGTAAGTTGTTAGGGGTAGCAAAGATTAGTGTACGTTTGTCATTACTTTTGTTATCATATAATAGGAATTGTTCCTCTCTAAGGGTTTTTGTAAATTCCACTGGTATTTCTATATACCTGCATGTTTTAGGGGCAGGTGGGGTGTCGCTTGTGGCTCTTTTACTTTGTGTTATGAGGCATTTTAAGGTTAGTATTGATGGTAGCTGGCTGGTTAGATGTTCAGGTACGTGGGGTAGTATATTTGTCAGTATTTGAGCTGTGGGCTCCTGGGTACTAGTGCTTGCGTCGCATACATTTTCTAATATTTCTCTCACTTCTATTTCTGTTAAAGTGGGAGGGTGGGTATGCTCTTTTACATTAATTACTATAGTTTCTTTACTAGTTCCTCTCCCATAAAATGTATTAGAATAATATTTTGTACATTTCAAATTAATAAGTTCTGTAAAAGCCTTTTCTTGACGGTAAGTATAAACCCTAGAACACAATGACAGTTTCCTCTTCTGTGATGTTATACATTTTGCACCGTCTGTCATTATGTCTTTATTTACTGTAATAATATGAATGCAGAAAATTTTTTATTTACTAAATGTTCTTTGTTAATATGCAGTTTAATATATTTTTTCTACTTTTCTCAAAACTTTTCCTTGGGCAAACTTCTTTGTGAAAGAAGTGTTTCTCTATTGGAAGAGAAAATTATATATTTGATGTTTAATGACGTTTTGGATATTTGGGTTTTTAACTGTTGCAGCATGTTTAAAACTGTTTTTTTTTACAAATATTGACTTATTTAGTGGGTTTTGATATTTAGTTGTCATTGAAGTTTAGTTGAAGGTTGGATAATCAGTTGAAATGGAAAAACATTGAAACCCATGTTAGTAATTAATTAATAATTTGTTTTTAGAAGTTAAAATGATTTACCTTCATATTCTAAATATAATTAGAACTCACTGAGAGAAGTGGATGTACGGTTGTATATTTTGCAGGCTTGTCTTTTGCAGGGAAAATTTGGAAGAGTTTCTGCCGCTGGAATTTTTTTGCGTGTTTAAGATATTTTTGCAGTTATTACTCTGGCTTTTATATTGCTTGTTTAATTGGTGAAGCTAATTTATTGGTTATAGTTTTGCACAGTTTGATATTATTGGTTAATTTTGCTTAATTTAGGTTTTTTTTATCAGCTATGTCCTTATTAAAAAAAAGCCAATTGATGTTATTTTATGCTCATACTCGAGATAACCTTATTTCATTTAATAGTATATGTATTTTTTTAAAGAAAATAACTAATATTCTTCATTAATATAAATATGTGTTCTATGTAAGTGCAATGTACACGTGTAATATATAAGTTAGAGGAGATTTCTGCTAATATACTTTAAATGTATTATTTTGGTTAAGTTAATTACTATAATTAATATATACACAGTAAGTAATATTGTAGGATATATTTTTTGTTTGTTGCTTTAAATATTTTGTTTTCCATAATTTTTAGTACCGTTTATTACTTGTTTTAATGATATTTATGTTGTTGATATTGTTGATTTCGATACTTTTGACAAAGTCTATGGTCAGTTATAAGTGACAATATTTTTCTTTCCAATATTTGTGCTTTCAATATAGGTTAGATTCAATATTTTTTACTTCAATATTTATATGCAAAATATTAGTGATTTTTTAAATTAAGTATTAGGACTCGATACTTTGTAAACAATATTACATTTTTGATAATTCTGTAAATCAATATTTCTGGTCTTAATATCATGACAAAATGGTTCCATTATGAGCACCAGTGCTCCTGTGCTCATGATGGTCCCATTCTGTCATGTGCACAGGAGCACTAAATTCTTCTGCTGCTAACAGCAGAGGGATTTCCTTTTTTTTGGAGGCCTTGGAGTCAAGTCAAGTCAAGTCATAGAATTTGTATAGCGCACTACATACCCAGAGGGTTTCAAGGCGCTTAGGAAGGGGAGGAGGATTACTTGTCAAATATCCACGTTTTGAGTTGCTTTCTGAATGCTAGGTGGTTCTGGGTAAGGCGAAGGTAAGCGGGGAGTGAGTTCCATGTTTTAGCAGCTAGGTATGAAAAGGATCTGCCTCCCATGGTGGTCTTGTTGGTGCGAGGTACAGTGGCGAGGGCTTGGCTGGAAGAACGTAGTTGGCGGGAGGGGGTGTAGAAGGACAGTCATGAGTTGAGGCAATCTGGTCCGATGTCGTAGAGTGATTTGTGTGCGTGGGTAAGCAGACGGAAGGTGATCCTCTTATTGACGGGTAGCCAGTGGAGGTCTTTAAGGTGACCAGAGATGTGTTCGTTGCGTGGGATGTCTAATATGAGCCTGGCTGAGGCGTTTTGGATTCGTTGGAGTTTCTTCTGGAGTTTTGCGGTAGTACCTGCGTAGAGGGTGTTTCCGTAGTCCAGTCGGCTCGTGACCAGAGCGTGGGTGACTGTTTTCCTAGTTTCGGAGGGGATCCAGCGAAATGTTTTTCTGAGCATGCGAAGAATGTTGAAGCAGGAAGAGGATACGGCGCTGACTTGTCTGTTCATTGAGAGTGAAGAATCCAGGATGACGCCTAGGTTACGTGCGTGGTCTGTCGGGATGGGTGCTTTTCCGAGGGCTTCTGGCCACCAGGAGTCGTCCCATGCAGAGGGGGATGTACCTAAGATGAGGACTTCTGTTTTGTCCGAGTTCAGTTTCAGACGGCTTTGTTTCATCCATTCGGCAACTTCTTTCATTCCTTCGTGTAGGTTAGTTTTGGCGGTGCTGGGGTCATTGGTGAGAGAAAGGATCAGTTGAGTGTCGTCCGCGTAAGAGATGATGTTGAGGTTGTGTTGGCGTGCGATGGCCGCGAGGGGGCTCATGTATACGTTGAAGAGGGTGGGACTGAGTGAGGATCCTTGTGGTACGCCGCAGATGACTTCAGAGGCCTCGGACTTGAATGGAGGTAGGCGGACTCTCTGGGTTCTTCCGGTGAGGAACGAGGTGATCCATCCAAGTGCTTTTCCTTGGATTCCGATGTTATTGAGGCGTTGTAAAAGGGTGCTGTGGCAGACTGTGTCGAAAGCTGCAGAGAGGTCAAGGAGGATGAGGGCGACTGTGTCTCCATTGTCCAGTAGAGTTCGGATGTCGTCTGTTGCTGCGATGAGGGCGGTCTCAGTGCTGTGTTTTGCTCGGAAGCCAGATTGTGAGGGGTCGAGGGATTTGTTGGCTTCGAGGAAGGCGGCGAGCTGGTTGTTGACAGCTTTCTCGATGACTTTGGCCGGGAATGGAAGAAGCGAGATGGGGCGGTAATTTTTGAGTTCGGTGGGGTCTGCTGTTGGTTTTTTCAGAAGGGCGGTGAGTTCAGCGTGTTTCCAGTCTTCCGGGAAGGTGGCGGAGTTGAGGGAGCAGTTGATGACGTCTCGGAGGTGCGGTGCTATGACGGAGTCTGCTTTGTTGAAGATGTGGTGAGGACATGGGTCTGTGGGGGATCCTGAGTGGATGGAATTCATCAGGCGGATGGTGTCCTCAGTGGAGATTGGGTTCCAGTCGTTAAGGGTGTTCACGGGGGGAAGATGATCAGCAAATGGTGGGGTGGGTTGGTTTCCGGGTTGGTTGTCGAAGCTGTTGTGGATGTCTGCAATCTTGTTGTGGAAAAATGAGGCTAGGGAGTCGCAGAGGATTTGAGAGGGGGTGATGTCGTTGGAGTTGGCCGAGGGATTGGAAAATTCCTTGACGATGTTGAAAAGTTCCTTGCTGTTGTGGGGGTTGTTGTCAAGTCGATCCTTGAATGCTGTTTTCTTGGCTTTTCGGATCAATTGGTGGTGAGTGCGGGTGGCGTTTTTGAAGGCGTCCTTGGTGCTGGTGGTTGGGTCTTTTTTCCAGGCCTTTTCAAGGGAGCGGCAGAGTTTCTTGGACTTCTTGAGATCATCGTTGAACCATGAGGCCTTCTTGCTGCCAGGTTTGCTTTGACGTTTTTTCAGTGGTGCTAAGGTGTCAGCGGTGTTGGATAACCATAGGGTGAGGTTGGCGGCGGCTTCGTTGGCGTTAGAAGAGAGGGCTGGGGAGTTTCGGAGGAGCGATGCGGAGATTTGGTCCGTGGTGATTTTGTTCCAGTTTCTTTGCAGGGTAGGTTGGAGGTGGATGTTGGGTTTTGGTTTGTTGTAGGTGAAGTGAACGCAGCTGTGGTCGGTCCAGAGGAGGTCCGTGGTGTGGCTGAAGGAGATATGGTTGCTGGAGGTGAAGATTGGGTCGAGTGTGTGACCTGCGATGTGGGTGGGGGAAGTGACTAGTTGTTTAAGTCCGAGGTTGGCGAGGTTGTCCACGAGGGTGGCGGTGTTGCGGTCGTTGATCTTTTCAAGGTGAAAGTTGAGGTCTCCCAGAAGGATGTAGTCTTTGGAGGGGAGCGCGTGTGGAGTGATAAAGTCCGTGATGTCTTCACTGAATTTTGCGCGGGGTCCTGGTGGTCTGTAGAGGAGGGTGCCTCTGAGTGTGGTTTTGGGGTCGATGTGGATCTGGAAGTGAAGGTGTTCGGAGTTGGCGAGGTTGGCGTCAGAGCTGGTTGAGATGCGGATTGATTTCTTATGGACGATAGCGATCCCTCCTCCTGTGTGGCAGGTACGGTCTTTGCGAGTGATCTTATAGTCTTCAGGGATGGCAATGGTGATGTCTGGTGCGGAGGAAGCGTTCATCCATGTTTCCGTAAGGAAGGCGATGTCCGGAGAAATGGTGTCTAGTAGATTCCATAGGTCAATGGCGTGCCTGTGGACTGATCGGGTGTTGAGAAGGATGCATTGTAGGTGATTGGGGTCCGGGATCTGTGGTGTGGTCGTAGCGGAGATGTTGACGGTGCCGCTGAATTTGCAGGAGTAGCAGGAGAAAGGTCCATGGGTGTGTCCAGGAGCGGCATGGACGCAGTTGGGGGCGCGACCGGGGTTAAGGGCTAGGAGGGTGGCGGCATCGTAGGTAATGCGGGAGGGCTGGGGAGCGCGAGGGGCAGGGGGTCTGGCGCTGGGCGCGGTCCAGGCGCGGACGGGCGTAGACGGGCTTACCTTTGGCGCACCTTCGGCGCGGATTGGGCGCGAACGCTGCGCGTAAACGCTGCGCGCGGGAACTACTGTCATATATGGATAGTGGGGGGGGAGGGGCGAGGGCGGCTCAGCTGGGAGGCGGGGCGGGCTCAGGGAGTACGACAACAACAACACCGGAGACAAAATGGAGGGGGGGAGCAGAGCAGGGCGCCGGGGGATATCGCGCAAATAATGCTAATGCAGGCACAAATGTTTCAACCTAGCGATGATGAAACGAATACGTTTTCAAGTAAAATTGCAATACTACAGTTGCTTGCTATGCAGCGCTGATCACCAATACCGCGTTTCAGCAGACAGGCAGACCAGGGAGCGACCACTCGGGGCAGGAGCGACGAGGAGTCACAGCGCTACGAGGTCAGGGGGCGCTGAAATAGGTAGTGGGAGGGCGGCTCAGCTGGGAGGCGGGGCGGGCTCAGGGAGTACGACAACAACAACACCGGAGACAAAATGGAGGGGGGAGCAGAGCAGGGCGCCGGGGGATATCGCGCAAATAATGCTAATGCAGGCACAAATGTTTCAACCTAGCGATGATGAAACGAATACGTTTTCAAGTAAAATTGCAATACTACAGTTGCTTGCTATGCAGCGCTGATCACCAATACCGCGTTTCAGCAGACAGGCAGACCAGGGAGCGACCACTCGGGGCAGGAGCGACGAGGAGTCACAGCGCTACGAGGTCAGTGGGCGCTGAAATAGGTAGTGGGAGGGCGGCTCAGCTGGGAGGCGGGGCGGGCTCAGGGAGTACGACAACAACAACACCGGAGACAAAATGGAGGGGGGAGCAGAGCAGGGCGCCGGGGGATATCGCGCAAATAATGCTAATGCAGGCACAAATGTTTCAACCTAGCGATGATGAAACGAATACGTTTTCAAGTAAAATGCAATACTACAGTTGCTTGCTATGCAGCGCTGATCACCAATACCGCGTTTCAGCAGACAGGCAGACCAGGGAGCGACCACTCGGGGCAGGAGCGACGAGGAGTCACGAGGTGTGGAAGAGCTTCCCCGATCTCCCGAGATCTACTAGGCACCAGTGATTTATGCTGGCTTTTTTATACATAGAGGTTCTCCCCAGGGCAGCAGAAAGCCTACTAGACACTGACTTTTTCAGAATGTGCTTACCTGTAAATCTTGGGTTCTAGTGCAGCCGGCACCAAAGAAAACCTAGCAAACCCATGCATTTGTGAAAACTACACACCCAGGGGAATCCAGGATGGGGTGACATGTCTGGCTCTCACCAGGTTCTGTTACCCAGAATCCCTTGCAAACCTCAAACTTTCTCAAAAAAACATTTTTTCCACGTTTCTGTGATGGAAAGTTCTGGAATCTGTGTGGGTCCACAAACTTTAACCCACTCCGCACTCTCCAAAGTCTCCTGATAAAAATGGTATCTCACTCATGTGGATGGGGCAAGTACCCATGACATGCAAGGGCCCAAAACTTATTGTAGAGACTACAAAATTACCTGTCAAAAAACTACCTGGTTTTGCAAGGAGGGGGGGGACCTGGGTTTTTTGCCCAGCGCCCATCTAGGGGAGCCTACTAAACACACACATTTCTGAAAACTATACGCCCTGGGGAGTCCAGCGAGAAGCATACCTCCCTGAACTCCCCCCTGGTGTCTAGTTTTTAGAAATGTCTGGGTTTGGTACGTTTCCCCAGATGGCCGCTGAGCGTGGGACCACAAAACGCAGTCATCTAGGGAAACCTACCCAAACCACACATTTCTGAAAACTAGACACCAGGGGGAGTCTAGGGAGGTATGGCTTGCATGTACCCCCCACATTTTTCCTGCCCACAATCCCCTGCAAACCTCAAATCTAATTTTTCTCAAATTTCTGTGTGGATCACCGGGCTGACACACATTTCCTTGCACCCAGCGTTCCTGCAGGTCTCTTAATGAAACTGGTACCTCACTTGTGGGGATGGGACAAGTACCCGCTACAGGCAAGGGCCCAAAACGTATTGTGGAGACATCAAAATTTCATATCACAAAACGATCTGGTTTTGCAAGGGGGTCCACCTGAGATTTTGTTCCTGGGCTTGGTGGCCATCTAGGGAAACCTACCAAACCCACACATTCGTGAAAACTAGAGACCCAGGGGAGTCTAGTGAGGTATGCCTTGCTTGGATCTCCCATAATTTCCCTACCCATAATCCCCTGGACATCTCAAATTTAGCTGAAAAAACCTTTTCCTACACATTTTTGTGTGGGATCACCATGCCAGCACAGATGTCCTACTACCCAGCTTTACCCTTTTTCTCCGTGTAAATTGATACCTAACTTGTGTGGGTGGGCAAAAGGCCTGTGACTGGGAAGGCCCAAAAACACAAGGATTAAAGGTATAGCACTGTGAATTCCAAGCGCTATATTTTTTCTAGGTAATCTAGATAAACATAAAAAATCAACTAAGTTGAGGGTATTATCTTGGAACGTTGCTGGCCTTAAAAGAAAATTAGACTGCCCTGATTTGGGGTAATTTTTGGGACTGACATGATGTATGTATGCTCCAAGAAACATGGGCAAAGGAGGATGTACTGCGGATGGGGTTTGCATCATTTACAATAGCTGTCACTACTAGGAGAAAGGGTAGGCTGTCTTGTGGTCTATGTATTTGAGCAGGCACGTATCTGGGTTGCAAGGCCAAGTAGTTGGAGTCCTCCTCCAATGACATCCGGTGCCTCCTCCTCACTTTTGCACCAAAGAATAAAATAGCACTGGTTAATGTCAACTCCAGACCCGTAAGCATCAGTTAAGAATCTCAGTCCATTAATAACATGGCCCTTTGTATCCCTACTATTACTAAAAATGACTCAATGGTTGTTGGTGGTGATTATAAATGCCAATTTAAGACCCTGGTTGATCCCAATGGTGCTACCTCTCGTGAAGAAGATTTGTCTGGACAATCCCCGAGCCAAATATACTGCTAATTATGGCCTGGACCCTACTGGCCCTCCAGATTAAATCCCTTACTCCAAACCACTCTCTAAGAGCCTGTAATGGTCATACAAAATCCGACTCTCCAGGGAAGCAAACATTTAATAGAGTTGGTCAATCCTTCATTATAGATTACATTCTGGTAGAAGCCAAGATGTGGTACAGGGTTGTTGACTTTGCTGTCCTGCCTCGACATGACAGTGATCACAATGCTTACATTGTGGAGATGAAGCTGCCAGTTCCCTGGAAAAACCCTGCCCCAAAAACACTATTAGACAATAGATTAGTACTTATTAACAATGGGAGAAGAATACAGTGGCTGGTAATTCATCATTTTCCTGATAAGTTGGCTTCCTCATATGAAACCATCATCCCGATTCTATTGGAAGTGAAAAAGTTTATAACTACAGAAGGTACTTTTACCTCTCTAACCAGAGTTGCAAAGACTCGTGAAGCACTGACATCTAACCTGGTTGATATATTTTTTCCAATGGGGTTTTTTAGGAGGAAAAAAGGCCAAGCTTTCTTCGTTTGATGATAGCTGTCGGGAAAGCCAAGCTGACAATGATAGATGCCATTAAATCTAAGGATAGGACACAAATAAAAATAAAGAGAGCATCATATAGAGATAGCATTACTCTAGCAACAAAACCTGGGAGGGGACAAATGGGAGACTCTGAAAAGGAACCTGTCAACCAATGATGTTTAGGCCTTCTGTAACATAGTAATACAGGCTGTAGTGATGAGAAGCGGGTTATAGATCCTAATATAGCGGCAGATATCTGGAAGGGATATTTTTACCTCTACATACTATGCTTGAGGCTGTGTGTAAAACCATAGCCCAAGCAATAACTCCACTGCAGAACGCCCATGGCGAGGCTCCTGAGATAGCCCTGACCGGAACAGTTACTGCTAAAAACAAAATAGCCCTGTCCAAAGCACTGGGACCAGACAGGATACCAGGGTACCTCTTTTGTGCAGAACAAATAATCTGGGGGCCTTATTTGTAGACTTTATTTAATGTCACATTGCAGGGAATGGCAATCCCTGCAACATGGGCTGGAGCTGAAATCGGCTTAATTGATGTAACTCAGAAAATCTTTGCCCGTGTACTGTTGATCCGTCTCCAAGTCTGGATGGATGAACATAAAATCCTGAGTCCATTTCAAGGTGGTTTTAGGAAAAACACCTCCACGATTGATCAAATATTTAGGCTCCAACTTAATTTTAGGAAAATGGTGTCTATGGAGGGTGGCAGTCTGTACTTAATATTTGTGGAATTAAAAAACGCATTTGACCTGATACCCAGGGACAAACTATGGTCTGTACAAAGAGACCACAGCATCCCCAATGATCTTTGGCACATGCTTAGGAGATTGCATGAAGGCAACTATGCCCAAATCAGGTATGGGAAATTTGGGTAACTTACCACACCTCTTGCAGTTAACAAAAGAGATAAACAATGATGCATGCTTGCACCTACCCTGTTTTGTCTCTCTATCTATGTATATATGTGCTGGTTGACATATTGAATGAGGAGATGGATATTGATGCCATGAAGTTGGTGCATAGTAAAGTGTTGGCAATGATGTTTTCTGACGATACTCTCCTGCTTTCTAAGACACCAATGGTCATCCAGAGGATCCTCGCTAGATATGACGATTTTTGTCAATGCAGGGGGCTGCAAAACAATGTGCAGAAGACCAAAAATATGGTCTTCAACACCGGTAGCACCACATGTCCTAATCCCTATCTGAATGGTATCCTGCTAGTGAGGGTATCAGTATTTTAATACCCAGGTGTTACACTAACAGAAAAAAATAGATCGGGCCACAAATAGGCAAAACAATCCTTAAGCTAGCACAGACAACTAGCGGGTGGCCAAGTTATTTGGGAACTCTTTATACAAACCCTTTGATCCAACTGCGGAGATCTATAAAGGGCAAACAAGGGGTGCTGCAATGTACAGGGTTGTACTTTGGGGGCACTGTTCTATAAGAAATATTACTAAGTCTGAGAATAATTTTGTTAGGCAGCTATTTGGTCTCCCCCTTAGCATCCCACTTACACATCTGCGTTTGGACTTAGGGGTGAGACCCATCGCAAAGGAAATTGGACTTCGACCTGTAACCTTTTGGTGTCACCTATGGCTATGGCTAAAGGAGGTATTGGGTTTACCGGGTGCAAGCAAATTAGCATGGTTTGCACATATTATGGACACACTCTGTAGTATAGGTAGAATGAGTTTATGGAGCAAGCCAGAAATACCTCGTGTAATAACAAGGAATAAATTGGTCAGGAGCTGTAGGAGGGCAAACTTGCAGATTTACAGGAGAGTTCACCATTAAGTTCTTCAACAGTTATCTTTATGAGAGTCACTGATTATTATATTTTTGAGTCTTTCCTGGATGATATACAACCAGTATTAGCTAGGAAACTATATGTACAATTCAGACATGGGGCCCTCCCTCTGCGTGCATTTTCAAATAAATGGGCAGGCATCTCCTCATTAGGGTGCCTGGCCTGTAGCAATGAGGTGGAGACAGAACTTCATGTATCTTTTTTGTGCCCTGGCTATACAAAAGCCAGATATAGATGGTTGATCCAACTGTGCAAGCATTGTGCAGATGTATTTTAAGCTCCTGAAATATAATACCCTAAAGCCAGTTGTATTTGGTGTGTTACACCTTTTATTTTCTATGTGGTATGCGCCCAAGTCGCTTTTGAGAATCACTTCACAGACATAAGCTGCCACAATTTTTATATGACTTATAACAAGAAACACGGTTCCTGTGGAATGGTTAATGTCATTAATAATAAACAGACCCACAATCGCGATAAGCTTGAGGTTTAGAGTGATATCAAAGAGGGAGGGACCAACCACATCACAAATTTTGTAAGATAAGTCTGTATTGAACATAAATCATAGAGAAATAATACATCAAAACATTTGTGCAAGGTGTCCTAAGTGTTATAATGAACAGTTGTGTGACAAAATGAAAAAATATATACACATGGTTTCACGTTTCATATCAATTGAAAACGAGCACAACTGATATATTCACATAGTCTAAAGCAACTATATACCATGATAAGTGCTTCGTGAATGTTTCGTTTTCATCAATGGTGTCAACGGCGTTTCAACCCTCTCTAGAATGCCGGGCCTCACCAGGACCTATGATATCAGGGACATCTGAGAAGGATAATAAAATGGTGTAAGGTACTGGACCATGTAGTAGCTAGCATGAAAAAAATGTGAGGAAAGGACAAGGAATACCTGAGTTGTCAAACACGCAGCTGTAGGCAAGGGTGCCAAACGAGGGTGAAGTAAGAAAGAGGGAACTCACAAGGAACTCGGCCGGGTTCTGATGGAGTGCAAGATAAAGAAAAACAGAATGTAATTAGGGACTAGAAGGGCTCCAATGGCAACAATAAGTATGGTGATGAGGGGGAGCACTTACCCCTGTTGAGGGTGAGAGCTGGCGTTCACGGTGGGATGGATGTAGGTCAGGAAGACGTGGGATCTAGTGGTGGGGGAGCATAAAAATATTAGTGACAGGCTGACCGAGTCACTGTTGGATAAGAAGAGTGATGAAACCAGAAGCTTACCAGGGCGTGGCCATCCGATAATGGCAGATGCGTAAAGCGGTCAGGGGGCTGCCATGTCAATGCTTTAGAGAAACGATTCCTGAAAGTATTAGGAATCGTGGGGTTAATGGAGCTGGGTATTCTAAGTTGAGAGGTGAAAGCTCACAGGGCTGTGTCCCTTACCTAGATAGGAAAATGATTCTCTGTTCACGTGCAGTGCGTGCTGGCAACAGACTGCCTTCGTCGACGTGGGGCTGACGTGCACATGGATTAAATAGTGTGGAATGGGTTGGGAACCGGAGCCGTGCGTAGGCATCCGATGGATTGCCGCGTCTCGGATGAATCCGGTTATCGGGATGAATGTTGTGACAAGTTAAGGAAAAAGGCATGTTGATGGTAGAAAGGAAATGAAAGTTGGCATCCTAACACTACACGTAATATATTGTGTAGGGATCAGCAAGGTAAAATGAAGACCGGAATAAAAGTGTTGAATGTAGCGGTTAAAACCATTGATGGGTGTATTTACATATTGTGAGTCATACCGCAAAGAACATAGAGATGTGCATTAATAATCTATATCAATTTTCCAAAATTAGTGGATATTGGGCGCAAATAACCACGTCATCTACAATACAGGCTGGGTACATGTTATATGTCATGTGGACTGCACTTATACAACGGCAGTATATCATATCACATAATGCAGGGCGAGGAAGCACAATTCACAAATGAAGATAATGCGTGCAAGAAACATACAATACAAAATTAAACGTCGTGCAAGCAAGGAACATACAGTAATGAAACATGATATATAATGCAGTGAGCAAGTGAACAAATCAATGAAAATCCTTGAAACAGGGGACTTGTCCACAATCAAAGGTACCTGTTAGAAAGAGCTAGTAAAGGATTATGTGGAGTAGTGGGTCTACTGATCCATGCAATGAGGTACGGACGTCTTAAGAGTAAAACAGGGACACACAATCCTAAAGGCTGAGTGTAGCGACAAATCTGCGCCACTCATCTGCAGAATTAAGGCCTTTACTAATGGAGTCAGTACTGCCTATCCAATGTAAGATTTGTGTGATATCTCCCCCTCTCTCCGGGACTTTGGCAATGTCAATGACCTGCCACCTGATTTGGTCTGCTGTATGGTGTTCCTCATTAAAGTGTGAGACCAACAGGGCATTCACAACAGATCGTCGAATGCGGCTGCGATTCTGCCCAATGCGGGCTTTGACTGGTTGTTGGGCTTGTCCAATATAAGGCAATCCACATGGGCACCAGATACAATAAATGACATTGCTTGTATTGCAGTTTGAAAAAAATTTAAGGGTCTTGGTACAAATGCCTTGTTTAAAGGTGTTGGTATTTTCAGCGTAAGGGCAATTAATTCATGTTAAATATTTGATATGTATTTTGGGTAATTGTTTAAGTTTTTTGTCCGTTGTTTTTACTTTTAAAAGGGTAAAGGGTGGGTATTAAATACATTTTAATTTCTTTGTTATCAGTTGTTAATAGTAATAGTTTTTAATTTATAAATGTTTTAATTGTGTTTTATTATTTTAGAGTTTAATTTTGGTGTGTGCTGTGGATATCATAGTGTTAAAATGTGTGTAGTCAATTACTGTTTATTAGTTTTTTCATTAATATATTTTTAATTGATTATTAATTATCTTAATTTTGGAAGAAATGTAATTAGAAATGTTGAAGTGTTTTGGTATTGGTGTGGTGTTAAAGGGTAGGAAATACATTAAATACATTTACCTATAAATTCATGTATTTGTAAATATTTTCTAGTTTAAAAGAATTTTATTTAAACACATTTTTTTATATTAAATATTATTTGTAGGTTTTTAATATGTGATTAACAATATAATATTTATAATTTGAATATATTTAATATATTTACTTTTTCATTTTTAAATAGTGTTTATTTTTGTAATTAATATTTACCATTTTTAATGTTTTTTTGTTTTTGTTTGAACTTTTTTGAGTTCGAATCGTAATTTTTGTCTCTTTCCTATCCAACACTTTGCCTACTTTTGCATTCACTGGAATGGGAATAGTATTTTTTTCCTCTTTGCTATTCAACACTTTCCCTACTGTTGCTCTCACCGGAGGGGGAATTTTAATTGTTACCCCTCCGCTATTCAACACTTTCCCTACTGTTGCACTGTTTGGAATGGGAATAGTAATTTTTACCTCTCCCCTAGCTAACACTCTCCCTACCATTGCATTCTTTAGAGTGGGAATAGTAATGTTTACTCCTCCGCTATCCAATACTTACCCTACTGCTGCATTCTTTGGAGTGGGAATAGTATTTGTTTCCCCTTCACTATCCAACACTTTTCCTACTGTTGCTCTCAATGGAGTGGAAATATTCATTTTTTACCCCTCTGCTATCCAACACTTTTCCTACTGTTGCACTCACTGGAGTTGGAATAGTAAATTTAATTATTTTGCAATCCAACATTTTCCCTACTGTTGCACTGATTGTATTGGGAAATTTAAGTTTAAATATTTTTTATTAGTTTAAGGTCTTAAATTATTGTAGAATGTTTGTTTATATTTTAAATTATTGATAAATATATATATTTTATTGTATATAATTTTTAAACTTTTAAAATAAATTAAAGATAATAGTTGATTAATTATTTAAAACTAAATATAAATATATATATATGTATAAATTATGTTCCTGTGTTTATTTTTTTATTACGTTTATTTGTTATATTTTGTGAAAATGTATATTAAATGTAATTTATGTTGTTAAAATTAATATTTATATTTAATATATATTTCTTTTTATTTTTATATATATATATATATATATATATGCCTTCACATTTCGTCCAAAAAACGAGAGCGCACTCCACAGATTTTCCTCCTGAAATCAATAAAGCTGTGCCTTAATCCTCTGTGGAGTGCGCTCTCGTTTTTTGGACGACATGTGAAGGCATATATATATATATATATATATATATATATAACAGTCCCTGCTTACTCTCGCCTGGAGCCCAATCCTGGATACCGCAGCGCAGAAGAAGAGAGGAGACCCAAGTGCAGGTGAGCAGTGTATTTTATTTCGTCGGGGAGACGGCACACCTCAGCATGACGTTTCGGCCTTCACAGAGGCCTTGATCACAAATCAATATTTTTTACATCTATATTTTTTACATCGATATTAGGTATGGGAGTCAATATTTTTGTATTCTATATATGTTTTAAATATTTTTAAAATCTATGTTTTTGTCATTGATATTATATCAGTGAACTGGTGATGGGATTGGTATATGTAACTAAGGATTACAATGGGTTACCAGACTGAATATAGTGCCAAACCTTATTTTTATCATTGTATATTTTTTATATGTTTTAATAGGGCACTATATATCTTGCATTACCCTTTTCGGATACTTAACAGGGCGAAGGTTCACTAACTGTAGTTGCTACCTGAGACTTCGCTGGTTATTTGATAGTGTATTTTTATGATTATTGTTTTAATGTATTGCATGATTTTATTGCACTTGCACTTTTATGGTCAATCAAACAAAATAAAGTTTTCAAATACAATTAAATGAAAAAATGTACAGGTTTTGCGATCTTGGGTTTTCTTCACTCGGATGGTTTCTTATGAAAACCCAAATAACGGTTTTTACAACAGGAGCACAGTTTAGTGGCATTCAGGTCATATCGAAAACTCATTCACATGTACTACTAAAAGCAAAACAAACAAAACACGTAAAAACACCCTTCCACCCCTTCTCCCTCCAAAAAAAAGGTTTTCATTGAGGAAAGTCTTGATTATCTACTAATATCGACAATTATCCAATGGCATAAGATTTAAAAAACACTTTAAAATTCCCTGAAGAAACCTTCGCTGAGTGGGGTTGTGGTTCTCTCCCAAAATATAAAAACATAGACATTCCCCAGTTGTAATTAGCTAAGTAATCATAACATCGTGAAAATACACTAACGCGAAACAACAAACTGGCCCCATCAATCTATATATCACTGTTGACATTAGATGTCCACAGAGAGTTCTACCAAGGAAAGTCAGAAGTGCCCAAGTAAGATGGCCTTGTGCAGGTTAAAGATGGAGGACAAGTAGTGACTTGGGCTAGAGGTCCTGCTGAGTTCATACAGTAAAGAAAGGCTGCCCCATTTCACTCACAGTGAACAGAGATGTTAGTATAATAAATCAAATGTAAGGCTGCACTAAAATGGTCAGCAACCAGCATTTCCCTCAGAGACCAGGGATAGATGCAGAAAAGGATAAATGCACAGAAGGGCGCTGTTTTTTATTCAAGCACAAGTATGTTCTCAAACTTAAATCACGACGTAAGGCTGCAATCCCACAGACAGCAAGGTGGGAGTCCTCGTTGATGTTACATTGTTAATATAGGTTGCTACAGTTATGGCAAAAAGATATATCGATTCTTAAACACAATGATTGTATTTGATAGGCATCTATAATATCTTTGCCAACATCTAGACAGTGTAATATGTAGGAACTGATCACATTAAAGACCTATCTATAATCTGCTGTAAATGTTTGTTTTTTAATCAACATGTTGGGTTTTGTATTACCATACCTTAATGCCCAGAAGTAGCATGAACTAATTCTGGTGCACAGTAGGCACAGCCTGCAGTCACATGCAGCAGGTACTGCACATATATTGGGTCACACATTACCATAGTCTGTTCCCGTTGGGCCTTGGCAGTTGGCTGTGACCAGTAAAATGGGCTTAAATGCATGATGCAGTCCTAGGCCATGCCTTGAGTCATCTTTCCCTTCTTACTAGTTCCTCAGTCTCAAACCTTCAGTTATGTCCTGTGTTTACTTCAGAGCACTCCTAGCCTTCACAGGACACTGTTCGTTTGGTAATCTGCCTTTGTCAAGCACCCTGCCCACCACCAAGCACTGCATTTAATCTTTGACTGCACTGTGTGCCAGTGTCCCTCCTCCACAATAACCACTTGGCATGGACTTCAAGCAGCAGTTTTTGGTTCCCAAGGGAATTTAAATCCAAAATGCATTTTTTTGGGTCCCTCTCCACTACAAACTTTCCCACCTTGAAGTAGCCGCCTTTGCCTTTCAAGCATTAACCATGAATGAGTATGTTGTATTTTTGTATTTTTTTTGCATAGCTTTGTCATATGTGTCTATTTTATATGCAGACTAAGTAAGAGTGGGCATGTCCTTTGGAGAAGCTGTGCAAATAGTACACAAAAGTATTGCTTCAATTATGGGTATAGGGGTAAATCAACGTTAATATCATCTCAACTTAATCCTTCCAGAGAAGGAAACTAATGCGTATAATGTTTCCAGCTCCTTGAACTAAGCTTGTGTATCCAGTTGCCAAAATAATCCCTGCTCCCCTCACCTGCCCTTGGAAGCATTGACTCTTCCACACCACTCCTCAACATTTTTGTAGAACTGCAAGGCAGGTTAGGTGTGCCCAGTGCAGCCCAACCCCTCAACAAAAATGTATTTTCACAATGCGGTTATGAAAGAGCCAACTGCAGTCGTAATCCTCAAAATGGCAGCTGAAGTATGGAATTAAAGCTCCGCCTATATTTTTCATTTGCTTGTGTCATTGTCCTTTTTGAATGATGGCTTCTTATTTGTTAATGACTTGTTTGTCCCCTCCTTAGTCTTCATTTGTAACCTCCCATGAGGACTGGCCTTTTTACTCCTGTTCTTTCAAGGTATGTCTTATTTAGTCTGTAAGCACTATTTTCTTTCTTCTACTGCAGGCACAACATGCTTTCCTGGAACATTCAGCGCGCCACGCTCGCTTTCACTTTCCAAGCGTCCCAGGACAACGGCGCCTCCTTCTTTGAAGTGAAATGGGTCTTGCTTGTACAAGAGTTGGAGCTGTAAATGACAATGCCTTTTATGTATGTGTTAACCCGTTTAATGCGCCCGCGATTTTGCGGAAGTGCGGCACTTCCGCAAAACGGGCGGGGCCACGTCGGCCATTGGCCGACGGCAGCACTGGGCAGGTAGTGCTGCCGTCGGCCAATGGCCGACGGCAGCATGGAAGGGGTTAATTATCAAAATAGATAAATAACAGGCATTGTCATTTACAACGCCAATAGCTTAAACTCTCAAAAATGCGAGACCTATTGCATTGCAAATGTTTGTTTTTTTACACCACTGTTTCCTTGTAATACAGCGCACTGAACAATCAATGGTGTTCAGCATAGTCCCTTTCATTTACTTTCACTACCTGACAGCATTGATTATATGAATGCTAGGGTGGAGCACCCAGTAACCAACTGCTCCTTTTTCCGATACCAAGAATGAATACATTATTGTTGCACTACTAGGAGAGTATCCACAGACAAGATGAAAACACACTTTACCTTTGTTGATCTGCAAGACAAGGGTTTCCATGTCCTTGCTGTAAATCAGCAGTTCTTACCACACAGGCTTCCCTTTCTACAGTTTCTACAGAGGGCGTTGGGTTTGACAAAGCGCTGGCAAAAAGGTGGTGCTTTGTTTTCTTTAAAGGACTCTGAAATATGATGCAAAGTGAGCAAATGCAGGAAAAAGATCTGACATGGACTGTGGTTGCCTTGCTTAATAATTTGCAAAGTTTCTAGGTGGTTAGAGAGGATTTGAAGACCCCACTGAAATTGAAAGTAATCAGCTTTTGGAAAGCCTGCCAAGAGGTCAAGGGCATGCTCATGACTACTAGGGTCCTCATTACAAGTTTGTCTGAATATGGTGGGATATTTACCACAAGTGTTAAATACCAATATGCCAGTGTGAAGAATTTATGACATGTGATAAATACCTCCTGTTCTGAGTTTTTAGAAGGAAAAATTAGGCACAACAGCTGTTTTTTTAGCAAACCAAATTCCTAATGTTTTGCTTTTTTCTGGGTTTTTGTTTGCACAGGGATATCAATTTAGCCTTTAACTCATAATGTGGACCTCACTAGGTGTAGCAATGCCTTCAATACATTCTTTCATTTTCTGTCATGTGGCAGGGTAAGGGAAGTCTAACAGTGAATGCAGATGTTTGGGAGTGACATGGCTGAACCAGGGTGCCTCCGTGGCTGGGTGATGGCTCTCACCTTACCTGTCTCATGACGTCCCAACTATTAAAAGAAAGTATCCAGTATAGTGCAACATCATTAACTATGTATAATTATCATTACAAAAAAGAACACAGAGAAGCACTATTTCCCACACACTATGTGGTAAGCCAGAGAAAGCATGAAACAAACTATCTGGACAGTAAGGACCTTAAGGGTTAGAAGTGCCAGGAAGAGAGTGGGAGTCCTTCTGTGATTCAGACTGATTTTCCAAAAAGTTGAAAGCTCTGCAGGTTCATAAAAAATCTGTTGGCGACCTCTGAAAGTTATTCTGAATCGCGAGGGACCTGCAAAGAAAAATGGAATATTCATATCTATAAATCTTCTGTGTAGATTCAAGAACCCTGTACGACGGATGACAGTTTCTCCAGCAAAGTCATGTGATATTGATATTCTGTGCCCTTCCCAATGTAAGGTTTTAAGCTTCCTCATTTGAGCTAGGATTTAATCAGTATGTTGATGACGCAAAGGTTTAAAAATCACTGGTCTTGGATAAGATAACTTTTGAGGCTTAAAGGTGGGAACACTATGAGCACGTTCTATTTCAAAGTCCTTTTGAAATTAAATTTTCAGGACAAAAGGAATCCAGGTGATCAAAAAATCTATCACTGAAGGAGCAGTTTTCTCGCAGTCTTCTGGTAGACCAAAAACTCGAAGGTTACTTCTACGATTTCGGTCTTCCTGTTCAGTCAGGTCTCTTCTCAAAGAAGCCAAAGAGCGCTCCATACTTAGAACATGTTTAGTTTGCTTGTTCGTGAAGTCTTCAACAGTGCTTATTCATGTTTCTGCATTGGAGACATGTAAAGAGAGATTCTTGAGGTCTTTCTGAATGGTCGCCACCTCAATTTGAAGTAAGTCTGTGTTCGTTTTGGAACTCTGTGCAATATCATGAACTGAGTTAAGTTTGAGTAGTATAGTGTCTAGGGTCGATGCAGAGTCCAAATTACCCTTAGCAGAGACCTCCAAGGTGGGTGAGTTTTGTTTGCCTCTCTACAGATTCCCTTTCGAATCCCTGTCTTTGGGAATAACACCCATGCCGTCTGCCATTGAACACAAATACAGTAGACACACCAATTGAGTGAGAAAGCGTAGCAAAAGCGGTATGCACACAGAGAACTATAAAAAGTTACTTAGTGGAGCACAGAGTATTAGACGCGTAAAACTAGCAGAATGAATTAAGCACTGCACCGTCAGCAAAAACAGGGACAATCATCAAAGTTTAGAGTTAAGCCAAAGACATGCAGTACATGTGATAGTATGTACCCCTGAAGTACTGACAAATGAGCAGAAGCTACTACATAGGTATTACAATACCTCAAGTGTCCTGTCAACAACTGGCAGAATGTAAAAAATAAAACAAAGACCCAGGTCCTGATACATATAGGTATAAAACTAGACATGCCAGTACCTCATGTAATCCCAGGATGATTAAAGAAGAGTTGAAGCAGGAAAATAGCTGAAGTTATCTCCTCAAACCTTGAAGCGCTAAGGCGCTCGTGCCGGCCGCCATGTTGAAGCGTTACCGTGAGGAGAATATCGCCGGGGATTGTTATGCTCAGGGAAGCCGACTCCGACCACAGCAAGCTGCTCAAAATGCACCTGCGCTGTTCCGCCACTCAAATCGGCAAATTGGTGATCTGAAAATTACCGGCCCATAGATAAGAAAGAGCGGCGGCACCAGAGGTCCATCAGAGCTCAGAGCAAACGCGGCCATCTTTGCTTGCGCACTCAGCCACGCCCCCTCTTATCTCCTTCACTTATTCAATCTAAATCTTTTACATTGAATCTCCTGCAGTGGACCCCTGTATGCTTACCTAAGTTGAAGGTTAGAGATACCGATCTTTGTTGGAATTGTAATTTGGTTTCGGGTACTCACCAACATATGTTTTTTGAGTGTTCGTTACTACTGCAATCCTTTGGGATTTAGTACGGTAGCATTTATCACTGATCTTTAATATTTTGCTAGAACTCTCTTTACCTATGATCTTATTGGGACCATGGGCTGCAACAACTCCTTTACCCCTTGATACTACTGATATGCAGTTATTGAATCTACTTGTATGCATTTTTAGCGGAGCTTTATAGAAATGCAAAAGCTCAGGTGCGGTTTGGGACAAATGGAGAGTGTACAGCGTTGTTCAGCGTGGAAAAGGGTGTTAGGCAGAGTTGTGTTCTGGCACCTTTCTTATTCACATTATACATCAACCTACCTCAGCTGTCAAGTCATCCAATACCTGCCCTCCTCTACGCAGACAAGGCTGTAATTATGAATCGAACACGAATGGGATTACAACGGGCTCTTGATAAGTATAACAAGTTTATGAAAAATTTAGACTTAAGAATAAATATCACTAAAACTTTTATTATGAACTGTGGGACATGAAGTAGGAAGCAAATAAATATTTATACTGAAGGTAAAAAGGTGGAAACTACCATAACGTACCCGTATTTCAGGAATTCTGATTGATCAAAAAGGTTCTTGGCGCCAGGCTATCAACACTAGAAAACTTCTCTTTGTGAGAACAATGACAGACTGTCATGCCCCGAGAAGTACATGTACTGTACCTTTAAGACCAAGCCACTATAAATCAGAAATGAGCCCTGGGAGCGACGCTTTACATTCTTGCGTCTAGCTCTGTGTTCCAGTTCCGTCCTGTTCCTTGTGCCTGACTTCCGGTTTTTATCCTCTTCCGCTTGGTGTACTCAGAAGGAAGTGTTCTGTCCTTCGTATTCTGGACATGTTTACTAGGCTCCCACTTGCCACTCTGTTGGAGCTCGCTAACTCGTCTCCCCTTTCTATGCTCCGCCCGACGGCCGGGCTTAGTCTCTGTCGTCCGGCCGGGCACTGTTGCTCTGCTCCCACTCTCGTTAGTTGCACCGCCCGACAGCCGGGCTTGGTCTCCGCCGTCCGGCCGGGCTACGCATCCCTGCCCTCATTTACCTATTTGTTCGCTGCTTCGCCTGACGGCCGGGCTTGGTCTCCGTCGTCCGGCCGGGCTACGCATCCCTGCCCTCATTTACCTATTTGTTTGCTGCTTCACCTGACGGCCGGGCTTAGTCTCCGCCGTCGGGCCGGGTGGCCTGGGGATTTCCCACTATTTAGGTATTTAGGTTATTTTTGCACAGCGTACGCCTGAAGGCTGGAATTGTCCTCTGCCATTAGGCAAGTCCATTTTTTTTGTCCCTTCCATTCCGTACTTGACTGCAGTACAGCTGGCCCTTCATCATCTATCATCTGGGCCAGCTATCTTCTGTACTTGGGGATACTTGCGTGGATTCAAATTGAGGTGCAAGATATCACATACTCGTCAAAGAATCACGGTAACAGCACTGTGCGCTGCCTATTTGTTTATTCAAGACATTTGATGATTATTGGTTCTCATACATGTGTTTTGTTCTGTAGAGTTCCATTGCCCTGTGCTGGTGTTGGCATTGAATGCTTGTCAAGTGTACGGTTGAGTACCACATATGTTGGACAGTCTTGTGCATCAAAACAAGTGAGAGTGTTTTGCTTAGGAACTTACAGTATATGTTCATTGTTGGAAGAGAGTTATCACTCAATCTTGTTCCATCATTCTAGTTTTAGCTCAAGACGAATTTCTACACATCCTGTACACCTGTCCTGAACATCAGACAAAACATTGGTGGTATGTCATATTGATATAGAGAAACATAAAGGCTTATGTATAGTAGAAGCTGTTGTTAGATAACATATATTTCTTTCAGCCCGACGTCCTCCTGAATTCCTCACAGCGGGTTGTCCAATCACGCAGAAGATTACAGTCAAGTCTTCTTTTGTTTCTTCCCAACCTTTCCTTGTTTTGTCTCCCTGTTTTCCCCTGGCGAGCCTCTCGATACTCTAGTGTTTGATAGAGTCGGAAGGCCGTAGGGGAAGGCTGTGGAATTGTCTTCGGATTCCTGACGCTCCTGCGGAACCTGCCTGGATACCATTACACAGCCCTGGTGAATTTTTCAATAAGGCTAGGAAAGAGACCCCCAGTAGAGCTGCTCCATATCTACCAAGCCAAATATGTGAGCACGGCTATCTGTGGTGCTGGGATTCAGGAATACTGCGATGTTAAGGAAATCCAGAAGGTTGAGAACGCATTTGTAAGATATCTGTAAGTGGTCCCACGCAGTACATCAACCTTTGTTTGTCATACTGAGTTGGGGTTACCATACATCACAGATCTAATAAAGATGCAACCAGCTCTCTTATGGCATCAAATTTGGTCCTCGACTAAACCGATATTTAACCGCACTGTAATAAGTGATAGCCTTAAATTAGATCATTCTATAAAGATCAAGTGGTTAAAATACATAAATGTTTCATGTACGAACTGGGACGGCCAGAATTTTATCATAATCCTCTTTCGATAGGTTTTATCTCTAGAATAAAAAAAAACTATGCAAGACCAACCTGGAAGCAAATAGATTTGCCGCAGAGGCATCATGTTCAATGGTTCAAACAAACCAAATGATGCGAATTACCATCAGCATTCAACCATACCTAATCAATACATTAAGTGGGTACGAAAGATTTTTCCTAACACGCTTTAGACTCTATGTATTTCATCCCTTGGTTAATTTTCCGACTACAAACAACTGCTCTAAAACTTTATCAAAATGCCCCTGTGATCGAGTTTCCCCGCAATTATCAATACATGTAGTCCTGTTTTGTAAATTCTATTTGGACCTGCGGATGAAGTGGATCAAACCTATATTGAAATTGTGGGGCTTGAGGCAATGTCACCCAGCCTATCTTGCATTGCAGTTTTTAGATAATGAATGTTTTGTGAGATACATAGTTCTTTTTTAAAGTGCACAATTAAATGTAGGAAACAACTATGAACTTTGTTCCATGCTAGCATACTGCTAGGCCTTAGTTTATATTTTTTAATTGTTTTTAGACTTTGAAATGTAGTGTTTGTATATAGATTAAATTTATAATATAAAAATTAATTGTATATTAATGTGATATATAATTGTAGTATTGCGCTTTTATGCTTTATCTTGCTGATTTGAAAACCAAATAAATCAAAATTTTGATTTGGATCTACTTTTCTCTATTGCTGTTAAAGTTATATTAGCAGAGTGGAAATCCTTTTATCTTATGTCCTATCATACTTGGGGGGCATGGGTATCATATCTTCGCGGGGTTCATACCTTTGTTGAATAGAAACGTTACACTTGTTCAATTTCTAGTAATGTATGGAGATAAAAAGGATAATTATGTGTCTTTATCTTCTCAGGGGTAAGTAGCTCAGTATCCCTTTGACTTTACTTTTTAAGTTGTTTTTCCTCACTGAAGCAGTTGTCTCCACCGCTCCTCTCCTCTCTTCCTTTCTTTCTTCTTCTTTTTCTCTCTTTTCTTTTATCTATCTTTTCTTCTTCTTCCTTGCTTTCTTTTCTTATGTCTTTTTACTTATTAGCAACATGGCTAGTTTTGTTCTCAACAAATTATAACACGAGGATCTTTTGTATTCCTTTTACCTGAATTGTGTGATATTATTTGACTCAATTTATACCATATACATATATTTCCTTATATATTTTGTCCTCTTGTTAGCCTATTATCTTTCACATGAACTTTACTCTGCAGGTGTTGTCATTCTTCATGTTTAACTGATCATATTTTCCATATTGCCATGTTGTATTGCAATTTATTATGAATGTATTATCTCTTTTTAAATAATAATAAACATATGTGAACATGTGATATCCCACATATTATGAAAGTAGTGAGTCTATCTATAGGCAAAAGGTGGTATGAAGAGTGAGCACATAACCAGGGCTCAGAGTCCAGTCTACAAGTGACGGGTTCATAGCATGTTTCTGGCAACAGCTGCAACCATTGACAACATACTCAGCAAACCTGTATGCTTAAAAAGTCATGTAAAAGAAGCGTTGTCTCCTGATTAATAGCTCTGCTGTCTAAAGCCGATGGCTGTCTAAACTGTGCAATCCGAAAGCCAATTCTACTTGTCGGAGACCTGAGCCTGTTAGGTGTATAAAACCAGAGCTACAGCACTAAGGATTATAAGGTAGGGTCTGAAAGAGCTGTGTAACCTGAGAGATAGCTCTGCTGAGTAATACCAATACCAATAAAATATGAGAAACATGATGTATGGCTTGAGCGGTATGAGACCAGTGCTTGTGAACATTGTGCTCATGAACCATATGTTGCTTGAGCCCAGGGTCGGTTGGTAAGGCAGGCAGTCCAGCAATGGGTAATATGTTGGTTTCTGTGTTGCAGCTTTGGACCACTTGTGAGTGATGTGGTGGCTGATTTGGGATCTGTCTGTGCTGTTTAGCTGCCACCAGCAGCTCAGTGGGGCCTGAGAAGCCTTTTTGGAGGCCTGGAGCTCGGGGCTAATGGGCATCTGTTACCCACTATTCCCCAACTGGGGCCAGCAGTGTCATTCCTAGTCCACTGCTGAGCCGGCCCATTGCTATAAAAAGCTCACTTGGGCAGGCTACGACAAATACAATTCAAAATGAATGTGGAGTAATAAGGTGACCGCCTCGAAATCCAAAACACACAATTATCTGAAGGGACCTGACTGCCTGAGAAAAAGACATCTAGGGCTATGGGTACATTAAGGTATGCAAATTGAGAAGGGGCTGGGGACCTGAGAGGCAGTTGTCTCACTGGAGTCTAGGTAAGAATGCAGCACATATAGAAAGAGGAAAAAAGCGATGAGAAATAGAGATATTTCTCCTTTTTACGGGTCCCATGGGGTTGCACAACATGTTGATGCATTCCTAGTTCTTACAGTACTGGTAAGTCTGGGAATGTGCCAAAATCCATGGGTGCATGCATCGGAAACACCCATACTTCAACCTTGGAATGTCTCCTTGGGGCGGAGTAACGAAACGCAGCCATTTGTGCTGCCTACCGATGCTCTAGATTTATCAAGCTACTCAGGGCCACGCAAGGTGGCCCTGTGTGGCTTGAGGAAGCTAACTTAAGAGTTGTGTCACTCTTGTGCCACACAATGCAACTCTTTATAAATATGCCCTTAAGTTCCTATGTCAAAGTCTTGCTGCTTGAAGCCACAGCTACCCAGACTTGAGTTTAAGGTTTACAAACGAGCCTGACTGGACCCAATAATGGTTTTGCAAGTATATTCCACGATAAGGCTACTTAACCATATCATATTCTACACCCAGATCCTCACAATTGCGCACAGTCACTCAACCCCTTATGGCTTACATGAGAAAAGACCAGGGGCCAGATGTACGACCTGCCAATTAGCAAGTCGCAATTGGAATGCACAACAGTGTCTGAGACACTGTTTGCAATTCCTAATGGGGTCGCAAATTGCATGCCTCATTAATATTAATGAGGCAGGCACAATTTGCGATCCCTTTAGGAGTAGCTAGCATTCACAGGGATGTTGGTCTGTTGGGGTCAGCAGACCACTATGTCCGTGACTGCTTTTTTAATAAAGCAGTTTTTAGGTCTCGGCCTAGTGTACACTGCGCAGTCCTTTTGGCAGGGTTTTCAAAACAGACCTGGAAATTCTACACACTTGTGCGTGTGAATTTCCATTTGCGGCCTGCTATTGGCCTTTCAATGCTTGCTGTTTTGTAAAGTAGAGACCAATAGGCCAGAGGCGGGCGCGTAGCTCTGCCCCTGGCCTATTGGTGTCTATTACGCACAGTTCTGGCATATGCTTTCAATTATCGTGCCCACACACAGGCGCGATAAATGAAAGCATATGTTTTGCCATGGCGCTCGCACGTGCAGCATTGGCGGCTGTCTCAGCTTCTAACACCTATTGCTTTCGGTTTCATCATTGCTCTGGGGGACCTGCTGGACTGCAGCCGCCTGGGTGTTACTGAGCTGCCCGCCCCGCTGCCTTCCTGGACTGTTAGCATGTAGGTACCGAGGGAGCTCTGTCTGCGTGTCCGTGGCACTGCCGCGAGACAACCCTTACCAAACAACCAGCCTCCTCAATAACTCCACATGACTTCTGAACACTGCCTCGCTGCATCTCCTGCCGTGCGGCATGTAATCGTTACCTCCCGCCGTGCAGCACCCCTGGTATTCCGCAGCTTCCCAGCACCACATAGCATGTGAGACCCCGCGTACCCGTCATCCTGCAGCACGCCCTGAGCTTCACTGTTGTGAACGATACTGGGCACTGCTCCTCGCGGCGCCCCCTGATAAGCTACACATGTGTATGCTGTGCTGCATACTCTGCTCCTGACATGGTGTGTTCTATCCCATGCTTTGCTACTCTTCACAATATTAACATGTTGCATCCCATCCTGACCTCTCGGTCTGCCCCCATGCCCACCTGTCGCGCTGCACCCTCTCCAGTACCATTGCATGCTGGGCTCTGTTCTAGCCACGCTGTCCCACACGCCTAGGTGCACGAATAGCCTTGTATTTGGAGAGATTTGGTAGCCCTGCTGCCAGAGTCTTAGAATTCCCAGGGCATTGCAAGAAACGGGGTCCACTGTTTTGCCCTAAAACTCTCTCTACTCTTTACAGCTGTAGCTGTTGGTGTGTCTGATTATTGGTAAATTCAGGTGCTTTTTAACGTCCAGTATTACGTGGTTACTTTCCAGAAGTCGAGCCTGACTTGTTAATTAGTAAACGCAACTCTTTATATATATACACACATCTCACGCGTGTGCGATAAATATAGTAACTTTTAAATGTAAAACGTATTTCTATTGTATAAGAGGGAACAACACCGGTTTTCACTGCATGCCTGGCCTATTGTGTTTTGATTAGCACTTGCTGATTACTTTAAATACTTTTTTTTACTATTAGTAGATTTTGTAGTGCTTGTCACATTGTGCTTTTAGAAGATATTAGAAAATGACAAGTAATGAAATGGAGCAACAGAATATGGAAGCAGTTGAAAGCTTGGTCCGAATAACAATTTCATGCTGTTTCAATAACTTAAGGTAGCCGAGTTACAATTTTGCAAAATACATCTTTACTTGTAAACAAGAAGCCTTTGTGCCGTTTACTGAAATAATAGCCGGGCTCAATAGTACTGTTGTGTTGGTTTGTTTACATTTCTTCCCACTCCACCGAGATACTTGCGTGTTTTTAAGTGCCTCGGAGCAGTCAGAGTGGTGTTGATGTTTGGGATTACTCGGCTCCGGTGGTTTGCTTGCTGTATTTTTAAATAAACGTGGTCTTTATCTTTTTGTTTGGAATGGCAGACGTGCAGTTTTGTATTTGGTGTGAAGCTCTGCTTGCAGCTGGCAGTGTGTCACTGCATATTTGGTGTGAAGCACGGCCTTCTTGAAGCTGGCCGTGCCACAGTCAGTGTGTATTTGTTGTGAAGTAGCTCACTCACTGTCCTCTTTTGCAGCTGGCAGTGGCACTGTGATTAAGTTAGGTGAAGCTTGGTACTCCTTGGAAGGGGCAGTTTCACTGTGAGTAGTTAGTGGAAGCATGGCCCCTGGCCCAGCTGTTTGTTGGCAGTATTACGCAGTTTAATGGAGTAGGAGCCTGGCTCACCCATAGCCATAGCCCTCTCTTTGCAGCTGGCAGTGTCACGGTGTGTGTTTGATGTGAAGCACGGCCTCTCTCTGCGGCTGGCAGTGTCACGGTGTGTGTTTGGTGTGAAGCACGGCCTCTCTCTGAGGCTGGCAGTGTCACGTGTGTGTTTGGTGAGAAGCACAGCCTCTCTCTGCGTCTGGTAGTGCCATGGTGTGTTTTTGGTGTGAAGCACTGCCTTTCTCAACGGCTGCCATTGCGATGGTGTGTTTTTGCTGTGAAGCACGGCCCCTCTCTACGGCTGGCTGTGCTGTGTTTTGATGTGAAGCACGGCCTCTCTGTGCGACTGGCAGTTCCATGGTGTGTTTTGGGTCTGAAGCACGGCATCTCTCTGGGGCTGGCAGTGTCACGGTGTCACATGCACGCCTGTGTTGTCAGTGCCTCCCGGGGTACATGCGCTCTCACACTATGGAGTCTCAAGGCGAGAGCGGCATGTCCTGTGTCCTGCCCCAGCACAGTCTGTGTGTGTGTTTGTGTGTATGTGATGTGAGAGTGTGTTCGTATTGGTGTGTGTATGAGTGTGTGAGAGAGCGCGAGAGAGTATGTGTCTGTGTGCATACCCAGAGACGCACACTGCACCAGTGCAAGCACCTCTCCTTTTATTTAAATGGATTCCCAGCTTGAGGCGAACAACCACACATACAACTACACATACAACCACACACAGCCACACACACAGAGCCACCAGGCACACACACCACCAGCCATCAGTGCACATTTTCTACAGGCACACACACCACCAGCGCACATATCAATTGTTAACACATCCACAATTAACTATTGTAGCAATCGCAGTATGGCGCACTTTACTTTTAAACATATTCATCTAAAGAGCAGCATGCCACCATTGCCACAAAAATAAATACACATTTTTTTGGCCTACAATTTATAGACTTTTGTTGCAGTTGGTGTTGCAATATTTAGCAATACCAGTAGCTCAAACTTAATTAACCCGAGACCTATTGCATTGTAAATGCTTTTTTTAAAATGCAGCCCGTTTTCCTTAAAGGGAAATGGGATGAATTAAAAAAAAATTAACTTTTCAGTTTCATTTTCTTAAGGGCAGGCAGTGGTCTCTGGGACCACTGCATGCTCTTAAAAAATATTTCCCCACATACTCACAAAGGGGAAAGGGTCCCCGGGAACCCCTTCCCTTTTGCGAGGGTTTGCCACCTACTTGAAGTAGGTGGTAAACTGTGACTGTTTGCGGCCGCAAAACATTAGTATATAGCATATGGACTCGCTATTAGGAAGGGACGCCGCTTCCTAATAGCAAGTGTTGCAAATGCTATTTTGGGAGTCAGTGACTTGCAAAATATCATTTGTACATGCCATTACCATTTTTTTGCGGCCGCATACAGGAGTATATCCTGTTTGCGGCTGCAAAAAAGGGTTGTACATCTGGCCCCATATCTGCACACACTGAGTCTTCTATGGGCTTCATTTAAAGAATTTTGAATACGGATTAAATGTGCAGTAAATGATACACTGCACATTTAAAACTTTCTTCTAATGGAAAGTGCCTGATATGGTGACGCAAATACCACTTTTCAGCATTACTATTAATTTGCAGAGCATCTCTAAATAAAGTCTTTACTCTTGGCCCCTTTAAGTTCCAGAATTCCTGGCTCCAATTAGCAGGTTCTCGCAAGAGGTGGAACATAGACAAATCCACTGTCGACATTTTTTTCTACTTGCATAATGCTAATTGGAGCAAACAGATTTTGCTCAGCACAGTATCACGTAAAGATGTAGGGCCCGATTCACAGAACTAACTTAAGGCAAAATCCTAAACTTACTACTTTTGGTATTCACAGAAGTTAGGATTTTGTCTTAAGTTTGTCTTAAGACAAACTTAAGACAGACTTAAGACAAACTTAAGTTAGGATTTTGTCTTAAGTTTGTCTTAAGTCTGTCTTAAGACAAACTTAAGACAAAATCCTAACTTTCTTGAATACCAAAAGTAGTAAGTTTAGGATTTTGTCTTAAGTTAGTTCTGTGAATCGTCCCCGTAGTTTACAGTATGGGAGGAGGTGTGTTCCAGTGACTAGCGCTTCACTCACTTGACCTAAGTTTGAATCGTGTTGTCGGCACATCGTGGGGTTCTGGGTAAATCGGTTAATGTCCGTGTGCCTACGAAGAAATGTCTGTGTGTAATCCCCACTTGGTTTACAGGATTTTGGAACTTGTTTCCCTGCTCGCCTTAATAATGCACATTGTTTCATAGCTGATTTTTGTGCTTTTAAATACCGAAGCTAGATGCAGATTTTTTAAGGAATGACAATATTGCTCACGAGATACAGGTAAAAAGCCAAACAAATTAAAATTTGTTGCCGTCAGCTTCCATCTCAATGCAATTTCCATTTGATCTTTACGGACCCAATTATGAGTCTGGCGGTCTGAGGACTGCCAGACTAGTGGTGGCGTGGCGGTGGTAACTTGGGCAGTCGGACGGCCTTGGGACCACTGCCGCTGCCAGGGAACCACATTCCCAGGAGGTGGAGCGGTGGACCTGAGGCTGCAATATGCTTGGCATGACCACCGTGGTCCTGCCAAGCATATTCTGAGATTCTTCGCTGTCGCGGTTTTCATGGCAGTTCCACCACTATTGAACCCAGGGTGGGAAGAAAACAAAGGGGGACCTACAGCGCCCCCTGGTGCCTTATGCCATGTGTATGCTCACAGGGGGTACAACATGTGCCATCCTGTGTGCATGCGCACCAGTTCCTGCACAGCATGGACAGTACAGTCCATGCCATGCAGGATTCTTGTGTGGCATTTCCATTGCAGTGCTTTTTACAAAGGCACTGCCACCTTTGAAAGAGGCACTGCAACGGGAACCGCCACACCACCCACCAGAACACGTTTAATTTGTAATATGAAGGGCGGACGGCAGCGACTCTTGGTGGTGCTGAGGCATACCAGTCACATGCTGCCCAACCCTGCGTCGCCAAAAGTCATAATCGAACCAAAGCATTGCAGATGCATCAAATATTGTGCAACTGAATTTATATTGGATGTATGACGTTACAACGCAGGCTATTACAACACCTGCCTTTACAACGCGGTTTTTACATCGCAATCCATTACAACGCATAGTGCTTTTGGGTGTTGGATAGTGAATAGTTTAATTTACTATTCCAACTCCAGTAGTCCCCGTGGACACTAGGGAAGGTTATTGGATAGTAAATTAACCTATTCCCTATCCTAGAGCGCCCCCCAGCGCAATGCGTTGTAATGGTTTGAGTTGTAATGACCGCGTTGTAATGGTAGTGCATTGTAAAAGTATCGTTGTAAAGGTTGTTTACCATTTATATTGATCTTTTTTTGCATCAATATACATTTCTGTGCTAATCCTTTCGCACTTTTCTTTATGCTTTAATGTTTTACTTAACCTGTACATAAAGAGCCATTTGTCAAATATACTCATCCAACCTATCCCTTCTTTTTAAGGTTTTAGACTGCAAAAATGTGCACTTGTGAAAAAATAGAGCACGTTTTTTTTCTCTGCTACCTTAACATTTTGTTCCAGTATATATAAATATGCATAATTGCTCTTTGGCTGAACCAGAATTTTCACTTTCTGTATTGTTTTCACGTGCAAAATACGGGAACAAATATTTTCTCATCCATATTAAAATGTAATAGGTTAGCAATAAAAGTACAAATTTTTTTTTTCCTTTTTTTAATATATACTGCCAAAGAGGATTAAGTGTTTTTTCATTGCACAAAAGTAAAATGAATATTAGCAACTCTTTTGCAATCCACATAAGATTTTTTTTTACCATTGTACGAAAAAATGTATGTTGTATTGATGGAATCAAAATTAATTTGCTCAATTTCATATATTAGGAGAAGGAAATGGCACCTTACAATATTTTTTCATATTTCAATTTTCTTCTGATGTGTCTGTGACGTAACAAAGGCCATCTTCCATTCTTCAAAAAGATGTTCCTTCTCCCATCTAATATGTGTGGTATCTTGGATTCACTGCCATACATCTTTCCTACCTCCCTGCCTTGCTGCTCAGCCAGAGTGGATGTTTTGTGGAATGCTGGTGCATGTGAGGTAATGGAATGTTGGGGATGCCTGGTGGTTGAGTGTCAGTTTGGAGTATGGGCTGAGCAGCAACGGAGCTGCTCCTGGTGGGGCTCACACTATTATCTACAGAGTCATCTCATGATCTACAATGAACCATCCTCTTTCATCTACACCTCGGCTACATGGACTTATTTACCATTATCACATTTGGCGACGATCTGGAAAATCTACTTGTACCTGATGGATTACAAATGTTAAAATCTGAACAAACCTCAAGACAACTACAATAATCCTTTGAAACAACAACCTTTGAACTTTAAGACAAGATAAACTTGTTTTAATTACCTGATACATATTTACAGCATACTGGCACCCCGAGAGCCCCACCAGTGACTACTTCACCCATCGCCCACTTCCCAAGTGTGCCAGTCCCTACTGTAATTCATTTCTGCTGCCTCCTTTTCTGCTGCTGCCTCCCTGTTTTAACGATCTACCTGAAATTAAACTTGCCTTTCCTGCTGTTTTAAAATATGTCACTGCTTTCCTGCTCCTGTAATTGAAGTTCTCTACTTTTACCAGTTAGCTTGAGATTACAGTGTTTCTCTCAGCTGCGATTTAATATGTTAAGTACCACAGCGCAAATAGAGTGTGGCACAGCGCAAAGAGTTTTTTTTAAACGCCATCGCCCCTGTGGTGGACTGAAGAGGAGCGACATTAAGAGGAGCGAGTGCGAGGCATAGTAGTCTAGGAGAAGGAGTATTTATATGGCATGGATCTGCTGTGATCTCCATGTATGGTGAGCATTTGGAGCAGCATAAGCTTATCCATTTGTTTTTCGATTTTGGAGACCTTTTTGTTATTTTTAATGTTTTTACGTTTGTTAGTCCATTCATCGCTATGCCATTCATTTAAAATTAAACTGTCACTTACCTACATCATTCGTTGGAGCCAGTGCAAGCCTTTTTACTCCTTGCGCTATCCTTTTCAGCTCGTGAGGTCTCCTGTGACGCACCCAGCTTGCTTACGAATATGGCACGATCTTCACCATTGGTGTACCGAGACTCCTGGCACTGCGTGAGATAAGTGCCGCCATTTTGAGGTTGCTCTACATATCATCTGCAAGTAGAGTCGGAGCTACTGATCAAGTTTCCACATTTTTGTGGAGCAGGCTGGCAGTTTCTGGTGACATTTAACAGTGCCACTGAATGGACACCTAATTTAAAAGGCGGTAATGTGATCATCCTTTTATTTGTTTTAAAACTATGAAACTTTTGTTCGTCGAGGAGTTTTTCAAAGGCAGCAATGTGTTCTGGGACTTTGCAAAGTCAGTTCTCCTTGAGACTTTGTTGGCGTGTCACACAACTTCTTCAGTGCTACAAGTGCTTCATTGAAACTTGCATGTCCTGATTATAGTACTTTGTGTTTTCATCACTACTTCTTCCTGCAACTGTCCTGGATTTCAGGTGGGAAGTCGCTCACCGGAGTGAATTATCATTTTTTTTAATCTGTTTTGCCAATGTTTAATGCTTTTCTCTACTGTACAATGTCTTACTGTACTGTTGCTTATCACTTTTATAGGTCATTCTACTTTATTACTTTCATAATGCTTAGGCATTATGTGACTTTCCACTTTCTGTGCAGATATTTATTGTAGATTTGTCACCTGCTGCATGATAATTTAAGTTTCAGTAGCTTATTTAGAGGTTCTGTTTGGGAATCTTTCCCTTTAAGGTTTTGATAATAGTCTATTGGCTATGTGACTTTACATATCAATTACTTTTACATGCATGTTATTTACATTAATTGTACTTTGTACAAGTTTAATTTAGGGAATTCTTTCCTGTTTGAGGTGCATTAGTCACTTATTTTAAGTTTCCATTGTTGGGAATTTACCTCCGGTTGAGGTATGTGATGTGATGGCTTTTCAGCTATATGACTTTTGCTGCATTTTGCTTTGTGCGTTTCTATGTCACCTATGTTTTGTGCATCATATTCTTCTTTATAGTATTTGGTTGCATAGTCTCAGTTTTTGGGATCTTTGAAATTATTTGTTTCTTCTAATTTTTGTCAGGTTCTGTTCTACCTTTGTGCTATAATATTGTGCATGGACAGCCTGGCATTTGAGGTCCTCTCCTCAAATTTCTTTATGGAAGGTACTTCTAGTGGGTCTATTTTCACCTTTCTTCATGTGTGTTTATTTTTCACTCTCTTTCCTGTGTCGTCCTGGGAGTACCTTTTTGCCTTCCTGGTTGTTGTACTTTACGTTTATTTTTTGGTGTTCGCTGATTATCCTCTACTTGCGGGTCTGGCCCACTGGTGTGTACTGGTGTACTCTGACGTTTTGTCCTGTGTTTGCAATTTTTGGTGTTTACATTTCTGGGTGTTTGGTGTGAATGATCCATTATTCTCATTTTTTTAGTGCTTTATTTCATCCTTTAATATGTAAAATTGTATTCTTTTATTGAAACCAGGGTATGTATCTTGTATTTTTATTTTTATGTTTTACTATCAAAAAATGGAAGATGTGTGTCATGATTTTATCTTATGTATTTATTGATTGACTTCCTGTGATTTCTTCTGATGTATGTATTGATTTTATTCCCAATATTTGCTCTTTGCTGTCCTGTTTATATAATGTTATAGGCAGCATATTACTCCTTGTTGTTGACTTGTAAAGGGGAAAGATGTGTGGTATCTTGGATGCAGTGCCATGCATCTTTCCTACTTCCATGCCTTGCTGCTCAGCCAGAGTGGATATGTTGTGGAATGCTGGTGCATGTGCGGTAATGGAATGTTGGGGATGCCTAATGGTTTAGTGTCAGTTGGGAGTTCGGGCTGAGCAGCAAGGGAGCTGCTCCTGGTGGGCTTTCACTATTATCTACAGAGTCATCTTATGATCTACAACAAACCATCCTCTTTTATCTACACCTCGGCTACATGGACTTATTTATATTACCACAATATGTTTCGGTATCCCAGTCCATGCCAGTGATACGTGGCTAATGTTCCTTGGGCACGCAGTTGCAGTATGCATCTGAAGAAAATGTTTTGTACAATCCCTGCATGTAAGGGATTGCATAGGGGTGAACGCGGATGCTCTCCACTCAGCGTTACTGAGGGACATGTAAAATACAACTAAACCAGAGATCAAGTTCTCTGCAATGCAACTCAAAATCGAGACATTAAAAACATAGGGTATTATTATGAAAGAGTTGTGTCACCCTTGTGCCATGCAACTGGGTGCATGAGTGACATCCCTCTCAAGTTTGGTTTAACAAATTATGCAAGGCCACATTGCGCAGCCTTGCGTGGATTGGTAATTTCAAGTAACGCAATATAGCACAAATTGCTGCATTTTGTCACTTTGCCCCAAAGAAGTATTCCATGGGTGAAGCGTAGGTGTTCCCACACATCCACCTATGTTTTTTGGAGCATTGACAGATTTACCATCAGTGATAGATCTGGGAATGCATCAGAATGCTACACCATCGCAGGCAAAGTGTAACGAGGAGACGTATCTTTATTTCTTCTCATTACTTCCTCAGTACTTGCAGCACACATAGAAAGAGGAAAGTGTTTCAAGGGATTGTTTCTGTGCAGGGAAGTGTTCATTCCTGCGCAAAAACAATCCTGCTTACAATGCAGGCACCCTTGCACCATGGTGCAAGGCTGCCTGCATAGGTGCTAGGCAGCAAATTGTGTGCCAGCACTGGGAAATGACAGGAACGCACTGTATATGAAATACAGCGAATTCCTGCCCTTTCCCCATCATGCAGTGCATCAAGGTGACTTGCTGCGCTGCATGATTATTTATAAATATGCTTCATAAAGTTTATGAACAGCTTCCCATCTATACTATAGCCTTATAGCCCGCTGTAGAGGGCTATACAGGCTATTAAAGGCCCTCTCCAGCGTTAAAGGCCCTGAGCCGAAGGCAAGGGACTTTAACAAGGGAGAGGGACTTTAATAGCCGGTATAGCCCAACTACGAAGGGCTATAAGGCTATTAGAACATTCTGCCACTAGAGGGCAGAATGTTCTAACAAAAAAAGAACAAAGCCTTATGGGAGCGTGAGGGGATTGGAATCCCCTCAGGGTCCCTGAAGCCTTTGTTCACAGCCAGAGCTGTGAACAAAGAAACATTGGAATGTTGGAGCTCCAGGCTTATACCAGCCATTATAAGCCCGGAGCACTCCATTGTTTTCAATGGAGCTCCCAACATTCCAATGTTCTAATTTATGTTACATTTCATTTCCATATCTGTAAAGTATCTTCTACTAGATTTAAGAATCGATGAATTATATGAATGCTTTTATATAATATTTCAGAACATAGAAATAAAATAATACAATGCACGCAGGCAAAGAAAACTATTTTCATATAGAACCACGTTCATGGTTTAGGGATATGTTACTTTTTTATTCCTTTGTTACTTTAAATTAAGTCGGGCCTTTATTTCAACTTTCGTTTTGTTCCTAATCTACTATAGTAAGCATGGCAGCTGAAAACTGTTCCCCCACAACACTGAAAAGCAGGCCTTTTTGTCTCTCTGTGACGTAATTGCAGTGAATAACTGACTTTGAAAACGCTATTCCCAGTGGTGGACAGCTGAGCAGCCCATATATAACAAACTGTTTCATAACTCATTTATCTCGTGCAAGGCCACCTTGTGGTAATGGGATGCGACACATGAATGTGATGGCAGCCAGATAACCCCAGGGAAGGGGCAAGGGGAAATGAAATAGCCTTTTTGATCAGCAATCCAGTGACGAGTATCCTGTAAGGTATCGTTATCTTTGTATTTATAGCATCTAGACCCCACGGAGAAGACAATCCCTAGTTTTAATCAGCCGCGGCACTATCATGGGAATCCGTGTACTCCTTAAAAGGTCAGTCAGGAAATAACCGTCACTCACAGGAAATATAAACGTGAGCGCTAAGATGAAAAGGCAATTGGCTGTGAAATTCAACAAGTGAGGCAAATTAGAGAACCAAGGTTATTTACAAGGGACTGCTGGAGATGATGTGGTGTGTGATGTCAATTGACAAAGATTAGGATAGGGTGAATGTAAATGGACAGGGGAGACAGGCGGTAGCAGTGTTAGAAAAAAAAATAAGGCCCAGATTTGCAAACGATGAGGCGACGCAGGGCAGCAAGCAAAGCTGCTGTATTTCGCCGCGTGAAACAGCACTGTAGAGTGCAGAACGGCGCCATATCTACAGAGAAAGGGCGCAGTTCTGCTCTCTGCCTGTGCTTGCGCACTTCCAGAAGCCCCCCCTTGCGCCATAGTGCAAAGATGTCTTAGTTGTGTTCAGCATAATTTTAATGCAGGAAGATAGGTCTTCCTGCACAAAAACTATGCCTTCATGCAAGTTCATCTTTGTATGTGTACTGCACAATGCAGCGCACAAGCAAAGCAGAATAAACAAAGAGAAGAAGAAACGTTTCGCCTCTCTACACCAGCCTCATGGAGGTACAGCATTTTGGGGCAAATCTAAGGTGCACATGATTCAAAATAGTCAATAGCGATTCTTTAATTGCGATTTTTAAGGAATCACAATTAAAGAATTGCTATTGCCTGTCCATGTAGGAATCATACAGAAAATTGCAATTCCTACACATTCCTTAATTGCAACTCGCAAATTGCGAGTTGCAATTAGGGAATTGCTTCCCATTCATTCCTATGGGCCTAGAGGCCCATAGGAATGAAAGGGAATTGCATGCGCAATTTGCGAGTACCCAATAGGTACTTGCAAATTGTGCATGTAATTTCAAGGGTGCAAGGGTGCCAAAAGGACAACCTGTTGCACCCCTGAAATTTCAATGTATCCACATGTTGCGCACACACATGCCCCAATGGCATGTGTGTAACATGGGACTTTGAAAAATGCACTTTCAAAGAAATTGCGAATTACCATCAACTTTAGATTGAGGGTAATGCATGTGGCCCTATGTCTTCAATTCTTTGTTGATATGGATTTGCGTCAAAATCCATTGGTGGATACGTGGGAACACCCAAACATCACCCATGTAATGTTCCTTTAAAGCAAAGTAAACAAGGCAACTCAATGACTTGCATTACTTGTGGCTACAAACCAGCTATTTGTGTTGGTCTATGAATGCCAACCTGCATTTTGCATCATGCCTGGGTTGAAAAAGGAACACCAACCAAACACAAAATCGTGTAAATCTGGGCCTAAGTTTGAGATATATTTAGTCTGGGCCTCGGCATTCTGAACTCCGCCAGATTACAGTTTATTGTGCTAAATTACAATTTTGCTACCAGCACTAACAAGAGCCATTTATTGTCAACTCCTTTTGTGTAGGAATAGGCAGGCACAGATAGATATTGTCAGAAGAGAAGAGTGAATTATTATGTACCAGTAATATTCAGTACTCGTTCTCTGTCCCAGCACTTACATCCAGCCTACCCTCCCGGAGGTGATTCGTACCTATTTCTTGTGAGTTTGAATTGATATGTGGAAAAGTTTTGATAGGTGTAGAGGCTCGGGTTCTCATCTTTCACCTGGGCTTGTGGCGTTTCCCCTCTACTCTCCTCACTACACCAGACTTGTGGCTTCTTCTTGTCTGCTGGTCCTGATACTTCTGAGCATCTCAGACCACCACTCGGGGTCTTGTCTTCCTCCTGGGATTTCAGGGTTTCTCCTTTCCTGCCCGCTTTCCACAGGATTAAAACATTTCCAACATTTGTGACAAGAATTCAAGAACCTGGAACAACATGACAGCAACTCTCATCGAACAGCACCATCTACCTCAACGTGAGCAGGAATCAGAACTCGGCCCAAATGGATCCAACAATCTTCTCATGAAACCTCAGGAGTGTCTCCACCGGAAACAGACCTCCGACCCACTGTATCCTCAGCACTGCCTCCCTACACTGTCAATCCGGTAATCACTTGTCACCAGTTTCTAGCAGGGAAGTAAGAGAGTATGCTGTAAATACTGGCTTCATCAAAGACATACCATGACCAGTACAGTGTCATTAGGGAGGGAATTAAAAAGAAAAACAGAAAGCATCCAATAACAGAGAGCAATATGCAATCAATCATATACAGCTAAATACAAAATATTGGCTGGGTTAATCAGTGCCTCTGTGTCCTTAAAAGAATTGAACATTCTTGTTACCAATGTTGGAAAAGTTTGAATTCTATGTAAGGACCAGAAGCTCCGATTATTCTTGTTTAATGCTGACCCACCACTACAGAAGCAACATCCACAATAGGTTTACAGTAAAATGACTTAAACATACATTTCGCTGACCACTGAGCTACTTTCAGAATGTCAGTTAAAACAGAGCCCAAAGCAAATGACTTGAAAGCCATTGCTCCAAGAGCTGAGTGAGCGACACTCAAGAGCCAGTGTATCCATCTTGCCAGAGTGGCTGATGCCACAGGGTGAAATGGATTCTGAAAGGCAATCAACACGTGTCCCCTCATATTAGTTCGAAATTCAGCAGTACTCACCTCATAAGCCTTCAAACATTTCACCATGCAAAGTTTAGGATTATCTGATAAAGAAGGATAGGAAATGGCTGAGAAATTGCATTTGGTGCAATGAGAAATTGAGAAAGTAACTCCCTCAGGAGAAAAAATCCTCCCTGTGAGATCCAAAGCTCAGTGTTCTGTCTGGGAATGGTTGCTGTTGGCTCGGGTAGGAGAGGGGTAGAAGGTGGAATTGTTGGAATCCTGGTAACCACCTCTGTCTTGTTGATAAAAACCTCTCTGCGGCCCTTGTTGGAAGCCACAGCTAAACGCTTGCCCTCTGAAGCCCTGCCAAAAAGTGGGTGGATAACCGTACTAAGGGACCCCTGCACCTTATCCAAGTTACTAAAGGTCGCCACTAATTTGGACAGTTCTCTCAAGAAAGGTTGGGCAAACAATGAACCTCGGGCTACGGGACCTGATTTGGAAGTTTCGAGCTCAGTGAGCTTTGGGTCAAGTTTAAGTAGGATGGAGTGATGTCGTTCACTGGAAATGGTGTAGTTCGGATGTATGATGTTACAACGCATTCTTTTACAACGCCTACCTTTACAACGCATATTTTACACCGCAACATCCATTACAACGCACACCATTACAACGCATACCATTACAACGAATTCTTTGAAACTACCTTTACAACGCATTCCACTACAACGCATACTACATTTACAACACATACCATTACAACGCATTACATTACATTGCATGTAAGGTAAGTGTTGGATAGTGTAGGGGTAAAAATTACTATTCTAACTCCAGGGGGTGCAACAGTAGGGTAAGTGTTGGATAGTGTAGGGGTAAAAATTACTATTCTAACTCCAGGGGGTGCAACAGTAGGGTAAGTGTTGGATGGTAAGTTATGCGTTGTAATGGTATGCGTTGTAATGACTGAGTTGTAATGGCATGCGTTGTAGTGGTGTGCGTTGTAGTGTCATGCGTTGTAATGACTGCGTTGTAAAAACATGCGTTGTAATGGATGTTGCGTTGTAAAAGTTTTGTTGTAATGGTAGTGCGTTGTAAAATTTGTGTTGTAAAGGTTGTTTCCCGTGTAGTTCACATTACCTAACAAGCAAATAGCCCGGTGCACCCAGTAGACCAATTAATCTGGATCACTGGCCATCGCGGATTCCTTCGCTTTGAAGCCCAATTCCAGGTTTTTTGTTTAGAGGCCCAGACATGTCCAGCAGTTTTCCTGGCAGGAGTGCCAGAATCTAGCGATCCCTTTCTATGAATCCTTAGAACATTTTTTGAGGTAAGTGATGAGGATAGGATCTACCTCATGTGTATCAGTGACTATGCCCAGAAGGTCATGCCTTGGGCATTCGGAACATAACCAAACCTGCACATCCTTATCAAAGGCAGGCCGGATACGTGACTGAACAGAATCCGCCATTTCCTGGGGAGGAAGCATAATAGTAGACTTCGGATGAACTATATCGGAGGGTTCACAGGTAAGTACCTTAGCCTGGGAAATGGGGTTAACGTGACAGGCCTTGCATTTTTGTGTACTAGTACCAGGTACATTCTTATGATCCGAGCTCTTGAAAGCAGAAGAGCAGGAGTGATCAAGAGGACCGGGGCTGAGATCGGGGGCTGAGACAGTAAACGAGGCCATGTAGTCATGATCCATAGTCAGAGAACTGGCCAACCCCTCATAATCAGTGGCATGGGGACCTGTAGGGGCTTTCTTGCTGCTCTTAGTCTGGTAGGACAACTGACCTCCATACACTCATAGAGGAGGCGTAGGTAGCCAACCCTGCTGCTCAGCATAGCCACATAGGTGTCATTTTAGGGGTTCCAGTGCTCTCATCAGGGCCTTGTTTACTGAATGCTGCACCCCAACGTCCAGTGTGTCCACCAGGTCTTTTTCCAGAGATCCAGCTGAGTCCTCATAATAATATCCCTCTTTGAAGTACTCAGCCATGTTATACATTTCTGTGTAGCAGAGCAAAAAGGTGTCTCAGGAGGGAAAAAGACCAAAGACCAAAGGGTCAGAGGAGGAAAATCAATCCTGAATAAGGAGAATTCAGGGGGAGTAGTGAATAAAACCTCAAAGGCAGGCCAAAATAACCACAAGAGTTACAATACAAATAAAGAGAGGAGGGAGGACCTGCGCAAAAAGCTTTAGGCAGAGCCTATGAAGATTTTCCAACTCTGTGCATAAACCAAATGCTACTGGGTGTAGATTGGAAGCCAAAACACGAAGGGCAGTGACCTGAGAGCTTCTAGGTGTCTCATGCGTTCAATTCAATTATGCGATCATGGGAGGCAATAAAAATGGACACTGTGCATGTGTGCTGGCTGCCCAATGTTGAAAATCAAAAGAGGAACGCATGAAAGGCAGTCGCACATCCTCGCTACCTTTTCTCCCGTTCCACATGAAAGACGAGGGCAGAGATCACCCTGTTGGGAGAAAGAACGCTCCCTTTGATACTCAATGAACCCATGAGCAGACCGGCAGGCACTATAATAAAAGGCAAAAGCACACAGTAACTAAAGGAAAAACAGACCAGGTCATAAAATAAATCTTGCATGTATCGATGAAGATACGCCACAGTGTTAAAGTGCATAATCAATTACTAGTTCAAGTTCAAGTTTATTTATTTATGTTTTGGAACTCATAACAGAGGTCCACATAAAATCACCAAAAAATGAAATTTATACAATTTTCAGCAATTTATGCCAAAAAGAAAAAAAGAAGTAATACAGAAAACGAATCTAATATATATCCAAGAAACTTTTAAAAAAGTAAAAAATTGTACAACAAAACCTCTCATTTGGCGGGTTACAAATAGCATCTAAGAAAGCAGGGGCAGACAAGATATTCAGTCGTAAACAAGTAGGTCTCAACCATTTAAGGCGGTGTTGTTTTAAAGCCGGACATACAAATAGTACATGTTTAGCATCCTGTTTAAAGCTGTTACAAAAATTGCACATTACTGATGAGCCATACCATTTTGACAATAAATTATTTAAAGGAAGTAAATCCTGCCTCAAAAGGAACAGAAAACGACGTACCCCATGGGGGAGATTCCAGGAAACATAAGGTTGAATAGACCTAATTTGATAGCAATTAATAACTGGTAGGGGACTTCTTTTTACAGTGAGAGCCTCCTTATCCATTACAAAGCTTAGTTTCCATGAGGCCAATTTTAGAGTCGATTTTAACTGGTATGCAGATAGAGAAAAAAGAGTCGATTCATCTAATTTCAAGAGATCCACTGCTAGTCTAAAATTCTTTATAATTCAGGAGTACTCTTTTAGGGTTCCAAGAAGTTCTTTTTGAATCAAATATCTTAAGGTGCCTGGTTCACCCTTTGCCAAACTGGAAACCCACCGTACTACCCCAGCAATGCCCTGGACCCAAGCACTTCGTATACCAAATTCCAGCCTAAGAGCCGCTATATTACAAGCGGTATTAACCATGCACAAATTCCGTAAAATGTTTCCTTCTGTGGTGTTCAGGAAACCCCATTTCCTCACTTCGAGTAATTCTATACCATATAGTAGGGAGGCTGGGACTTTAGCTCTGAAGACCTCCAACAAATAAGAAAAATGTCTCTGGCCAGTAGATCTATAAAGGGAGTTTAGACCCTTCCCATGAGCCATTGCCTTCCGAATATTATTAGCTATATGGGCCTTATCACTTAATGTACTAGAAATTATTTTCCCCAGAAAAATATAGGATTGAACCACTTCTAATCCAAGACCCCCTATATTCCAGAAAAAACTCCCATATTTTGGCTTTTTCCTTCCTACAATACACATAACTTTACTCTTGGATACATTTATCCTTAGATGGTGTGTCTTTGCAAATCCGTGGAGTGCTTGCAACCGATTATTCAATCCAATGGGGGTCAAGTCCAAAATTAGTATATCATCTGCATATAACAGACATACTATCGGTTTGCCCCCCAGAACAGGGGCAATACCATCACTTGACGATAAAGTTTGAGGAAGATCTGATAGGTACAAAGAAAACAATAAATTACTAGGCAAATACATCATATAATATATAGGAGGAATGTATGTAACTGGCTGAGAAGCAGCAGAGAAAGAGGGAGCTGAAGTGATGTGAAAGGGGTATATAGGGCTGGGTCCCTATGGTTAATCAGGTGACTAGAGTGGAGTTGTGGGAAATGTCGTGTTTTTATAAACTTTAGTATGATTGGCTGCTGTTTTGAAGAAGTAAAGAAAGAGAAGCATAATCAGAGCCTCCGGTCCCGACATAGAATTGCTCTTTTTCCTCTTCTGGCTCTGCCCTCGTCACGACCTCCTTCCTTCCCCTTCTTGTATGTCCTCTCTGCTTGTCACTCTTTCCTCCTACAAAGTCCCTCCTTTGTCTCTGTCTTTTCTGCTTTCCTTTGCTCTTGTCCTTCTTCTCTTTTGACGTCCTTCCTTTCTTTTTTTTCAGGATTTGGGAGCGATGCGGACCAGGGGAGGAGCTCAGGTAAGTCCTCTACTTCATTTTCTACCTCTATGGGCTCCTTTTGGTGACAGCCACCCAGTGCAATGTTTACAAAATGGCCTTCTTGAAAAGCTATTGTTTTTAGTGTATCATTATTTTTACTGCTTCAAGACTGCCAACACATTGCTTCAAATCATGACAGCTAGGTTGGAACTTTAAAAGAATAATACACTATGTACAATACCATTGCAAGACAGCTTCCCACTGCTATATTTAATCAAATTTTTGTATTGTAAACCTGTGCCCACCAAGTTTAGGTGGCACCATAATTTATTTTTCTTGCCCTTATTTGTTTAATTTATCATACATATGCTTGCTGAGTTTGTGTGTCTGTTATTTTGTGAATGGGTGATTAGGTAAATGCAAATATAAATTGGTGGATGATTATATGAGTGCAAGGATGAGTGATGCAGTGCATATAGGACGACATATTGAGTGCCTAAGCTCATCAGTGACTGAAGAGGCATTATCAGGTATAAGCCTGACCTATTGGTGTTGCCAATACTTATTTTATTTTTGGATCAGAAAATATAGGCACTATCTCTGCCAGACCAGGAATATAAATTTTGAACAATAGAGAGCCCTGTGGGGTCCCTCCTGGGATGTGAAGTGATCATAAGACACATGTTTTTGAATAAGATGTGTGAATCTGAGGAATTAAGGCCTGATCAGTTTGCTTCAGTTTGAATGGTGTCAAAGAGGTTGGGCTTCTATTGAATTGCCGATTCCCGAAGTGTTTATGAAGTCGAAATCTCAATTGCTTTTTAAAGTCTTAATGAGGGACATCAATTTGGATAATTTTATGAAGAAATTGAGAACTTAGAATTGGAAGTAGACTGATTTTTAAATTTCAGTAGAGGTATGCAAAACTGGCACTGGAAAATGTTTAAGACCGTGAACGATTATTTTGGGAAGTTAATCCATGTTTAGTTAAATGTTCTGGATAGGTATTCTTTACACTAAAGTGCATCGCATACATCAATGTTCATCATTGTATTTTTAAACTTCTGCAGAACCAACATTGTTTTTCTTCTCTTCTCTTTTTCACCTCCATTTACCACTTTCTTTGTTTCCAGGCCTTTATACAGCTACAAATTCCTGTAAAATCTTTTTTTTTTTTTTAGTCCTCATCAAGCAAAAAAATGTCTTTGAGTATGGAGGAGTCAGAGGCCCTGTTTTCTAGTTTGAAACCATTCCGCTGCGACCGCTTTATTTTTTTCTTTCGGGGGTGTGGTTAGCCTTGTCCTCAGGGGCCCCTTTTTGTCCATATCCAGGAACACGATTGTCGGAAGAGGGGGAGCTAGTCATTATGACTACTCAGTTCAAGACTCAACTTGAAACCGATGTTACCTTTGCTTTAATCATTAGACCCCCTAATAGATGCCAAATTATATTTCTCCCAAATGTTCCAGGACCTATTTTTCTTACTTTGCCTCCCCTGTTTATCTAGTTTGTATACCCTTAAAATTGAGTTTAGCCATTCGGTGTAGCTTGGTGGTGTATGTTTTATCCAATTTATACATATTTCCCTCCTGACTAAGAGAATTAACAAGAAGAGAATACTTTCTTGGCCTTTGGACAGTGTGATGTCTTGTGTGTTATTTATAGCCCCAAAGATAATGAATTCAATGCTTTCCTCGATGCGTTGCTCTAATACCTCGGAAAGAGTCTTACCGATCTGGTCCCAGTATTCTTCTAGCATCGCACACTCTTGAAACATGTGTAGGTCGTCTGCTCTTTCTGTCCCACATTTGGGGCACTTCTTTACAGTACTGTTTTAAAATTTTGACAGCTTTTTTGGGGTCCAATAGGCTCTGTGTATTGTAAATAGGTGGAGCAGATTTTACCACCCGGCCGGCAATGTTATTTGAGGTTACCCAGAGATTAGCGATGTTGGGGTCTGGCATTGACTTTCCCCAGATGTCTTGAGGGGCTTTATACTCTTCCTCACCTGATCTTATCAATGCCCAATACCAGTATGATATCTCTTTTTTGAATGGCTCTGTGTTCAGGAGCTTTTGTTCGATAATTTCATCCCCTTGTAGATCTTCTTTTACTCCTTTAATCCAGCTGTTTAGTTGATAATATTTAAATCTGGATAGTGTCCCCTGAGTTTCTCTGTCTAGGATCTCCCATTCTGTGATCTTGTTATCTTTTATCAACTGACCCCAGTAGATTATATTTGCTTTCCATAGGGGGTTTATTAAGTTATCTTTTAGACAGTCCGGTGTGCCGGGGGATTCCCAGATTGGTGAAAATTTACTGTAATAGGGTATAACCAAGGTCGTTCTTATATCATACCAGTTTTTTGCTGCTGATCTTGTCGTCTTTAATTAAATTTTTGTGAAAAATTTGGGATGTCCAAATTTGTATAGATAGTGATCTTCTCCCTGTCCGATTAGTACTTTCCAGTGCATGGGCCATTTTTCGGTTAGGCCTAGCAAGATCCTTATATTTTTGAACTGGAAAGCCTTATAATACTCCAATATATCTGGGCTGGCTATGCCGCCTTGTTTCTTACTTCTTCTCAATTTTTTCAAGCTGATCCTTACTCCTTTTGAAGCCCAAATAAAGCCAGATATCTCCCCTTGTTGTTTTTTAATCTCCAACTTGTTAAACTCTAGTGGGAGCGAGTTAAACAGATACGTGCATTTCGGTAGTACTGACATTTTTATTAGGTTGGACTTCCCTAAAAAGGAAAGATGTAGACCCGACCAAGCCTAAAGGAGTATGCTTATATCCTTGTGTATTCTCTTGAAATTTAGGCTCGCTATCCCTTCAATACTTTTGATATATTCAATTCCCAGGTATTTTATTTTATTCTTCACTAGAGAGTTCCCAGACAAGTCGTTCCACTCCATTATTTCTGATTTTTGTTGGTTTACCTGGTAACCTGAAACTGCCCCAAATTTACTTATGATATTTTCTATTTTTGGAAGTGAGCTGAATAAGTTGCCTGTGAATAACATTAAGTCGTTCGCAAATAGTGCGACTTTCTTCTCCCATCCTTGATAAGAGAAAGGTATAATCCCGTCTTCTCCTCTTAACATGCAAGCTAAGGGCTCTATATAGAAGTTAAATAGTAAGGGGGACAGGGGACAACCCTGTCTAGTTCCTCTTTTTATCTGCACACTCTCTGTAAGTGCCTCATTTACCAATATTCTAGCTGTTGGTTTTTTGTATATGTTCTTTACCGCGTTCTCAAATTTATTCCCAAGATCAAACTTAGCCAAAGTGGCGCTCAAGAAATGCCAACTGACCCTGTCAAAAGCTTTGGCAGCATCAAATGTTATGACTGTCAAAGGTGAGTGATATTGGGTCGCAATATCTATAGTGGCGATAAATTCATGAGATAATTCAGAAATCTGTCTGCCCTTAATAAAACCCTTTTAGTTAGGGTGGATTAGGGACCCTGCCACTGCCCCTAATCTTTTTGCCTGGATCTGTGCGTAGATCTTATAGTCACAGTTTAAAAGAGAAATGGGCCTATATGACTCACATTTAGTTGGGTCCGTTCCTGGTTTTAGTAGGATACTTACTATGGCATTGTTCCATGAATTGGGGAGATCACCATTGTTCAGGAATATTTCATTAAAAAGCTCAGTAAGTGGGGCCAAAACAGCTTCTTGGAGAGCCAGGTATAATTCATTTGGTAGGGAGTCTGGGCCTGCCGCCTTCCCCCTTTTCAGGAACCTTACTGCATCCAAGACCTCCTTCTCTGTTATTTCCTGGTTCAGGTCTGTCTTGTGTTCCGGGGAGGCTTTAGGAATTTCTATTTTGGCTAGCAGGCTCTGTATTTGGTCGCTGGAGCAAGTGGATTCTTCCACATACAACTTCGAAAAGAATTCTGCAAATTCTTTCCTTATTTCATGGTTTTCTGAAAATTTACCCTGTTGGCCCTCTTTTTGTATTTTATTGACCCGGTTTCTGGTTCGCTCCGTTCTTGCTTTGCAAGCTAGGATCTTTCTGCATCCTTCACCATACTCATAATGCGAGAGTTTGCTGGCCTCCCATCTTTCTCTGACTATTGTTTCCAGATGGTCATTCATTTTCATTTTCTTCTTTTTTATTTTTTATCCTAAATCCTCGCTTTCTTGATTGGGACTGGTCCTTTTTATTTCTATATTGAGTTCCATTAGATCTTTTTCAATCTTTTTTATAAAGGTTCTTTTCTCTTCATTTTTGTGGGCCATTATGATCATGATTTTCCCCCTTGTACAAGCTCTATAGGCGTCCCATGTTATTTGTTTTGTTGTTTCTTCTTTGTTTAACTGGAAGAACTGTTGTGTCTCTTCTGCTAGATTAGCCACACATGATTGATCCAGGAACATCTTCTTATCCACTGTCCACCTTTGGGGGGTGGGAGAGTTTGATATCACCAAATTTAGTTGTACCGCGGAGTGGTCGTAGATGTGCTCTGGAATGTGTTCCATCTTTCTTGTGTGTTCAGCTAGGCTACTGCTGATTAGGAAAAAATCAGTTCTAGAGTCATGACCTAGCCTTTTGTTTTTGAAAGTAAATTTGTGTTGTTTATTCCCTTTTCCTTCCAGATGTCCACTATCCATAGGTCTTTTATACAGATTCCGACCCACTCTCTCATTTTTGGGGCTGATGGTAATTTCCCTATCGGGTATCTATCTTCTTTTGGGTTTAATAAGATGTTAAAATCCCCTCCCATTATTATGGGTGAATCCGCTGAAAGTAGATGGGAGTACAGGTTTTGAAGTAGTTCGGAATCATCGATATTTGGCCCCTAATAGCCCACCACAGTGTATAGGTTATTATAGATTCTTGCTTTCACACTTACCCATCTTCCCATCTTGTCTACTTCTGATCTCACAATTACTGCTTTAAGAGATTTCTTAAATAAGACCGCCACTCAATTTACATTGCAGTTTTGACTTGTGCATATGCAGTGTTCTATCCAGCTTTGGCTTTTACATATAGGTTCCCATTCTTCCTTAGTTAAGTGAGATTCTTGGATTATAACTATCTCGCAATCACAATTTTTTAAATATTCCAGAATTTTTGATCTACGTTTTGTTATTCACAGCCCGTTTACATTCCAGGTTAAGACGTTGAGCTTTTTTTCTTTCCCTCCTGTATTTGTATTAATCATTCTTGGTGTCAGAATTCAAAACATGAGTGAACTAACCTCTCAAGGCAGGATACAGCAGGAGCGATGGTGATGCTTGATTCCACTACCCCTATCTGCAATACCCCGCTGGAGCGATATTAAACAACTCCACCACAGGCATCACACACGGGGAAGGGGAAAAGTGGATAAATAAAACATAAAGATGCAGCGGTGTAAATCAGCAGGTCTTGATAGATCAGAATGTCAGAATCACTTCTTCCTAATCAAGGACCAGTATTCACTGCTGCAGATGGCAATACTCAAAACAGCACAAAAGAGAAAAATAAAGTAAAGATAAAGAAAAAACGATAATGGCAGCAGAAAGCCGCTCTCGTATAGACAGAGAAAATATTCCTGCTGCACGTTCAAACCCTTCATTTACTACTTATCTGACCAGTGAGAGTGCTTTGTAGTTCTTGGTCCGCATAAAGCAGTATTCATTGCAACTGCTACACACTCGTTAATCTCACGAGTCGGAACCTCTCTAATCCAGCGCGGCATGCGCTAAATAACTAACTGCAATGTCTTGAAATCCTGCACGACTTGTAAAAGTCCCCGCAACAGTCTTTCAACAAAATCAAGCGTTTCTTCACGCTTCCAGAATTGCACAGCGCCTCTAACGAGTCCGCGCCTCAGCAATACGAATGAAATCTTCACAGTTTCAAATCCAGCGCGTTTATGCGCTACCGCACAAACAGGGGAAAACAGCGTTTTCTCTTCTCGGCTCCAAACACGAGTGTTCCTTCCAGGACCAAGACTCTCACTAAAAAACAGGTGACAAGCACCGGAGCACAGGAAAAGGAAAGCCTAAATGCATGAAGGGAGAAATAGAAAGAGGACACACATAGCGCCAGGCATTCTGGGAGTGGTAGTTCCATCAAACCCAACCCTCACAAACACACACTCGCACAGAGTCATGACACTTGGTCCGTTTCTTGCATCTTGCTTGGCGGCCACCGAACTCCTCTTGGCTTGCTTTTAGGACTTTGTTATTTATTTTATTTTTTTCCCCCAATTTTCTCCCCACCTTGTGACATCTTTTTTCTTTTTTATCAAATTTTCTTGGTGAGCAGATCTGTGGTGAGTTCCCCCCCCCCTTGGAGAAGCCTCCCTCTTCTTTCTTCCTCTGGGCATGATTACCCATTGTTTGAGCTCCCTGCCTTTTAGATTGAGTTTAGTCTTCCTTGTATGCCCACCATTATGATTCTGCCAAGGTCTGTCGGCAATTGTTTATGAATTTTGGTTGTTATGAGTGAGAGTGAGTATGAGCGTGGTCTTCCTGCTGGGTCTTGATTTGCTTCATGAGTTTTTCCACTTCTTTTGGATCTCTTATAGTGAACATTTTATTGTTCCACATGATCCTTAGAGAGGCCGAAAAACGCATTTGGACATTCGCACCTAATGTCCTCAGTTGTGTCATATGTTGGCCCAACTCCCACTGTCTGTCCTGAGTGGTTTTTGAGATATCCGATCTAATCCTACAACTCCACCCATCTTTAGAGAAAGACACCGCTTTTAATCCCTCGCTCAGAATCCTTTCCTTTAATGAGTACGTCATGAAGTTGATCAGTATTTTTCTGGGATTTTTCCTTTGTTTACTTTTCCTGTAGGGATCACGGTGTATCCTTTGGATGTCTTCGGCGTGATTGACTGATTTAGTCTATGGAATTAGTTCTTCCAATAGCTGGATTGTAAATCCATTTATGTCCTCCCCTTCTAAACCTTCCGGGATTTTTAAGATTTTAAGATTATTTCTTCTAGCATGGTTTTCTAGGGACTCTATTCTCTCGCTGATCTCCGATTCTCTACATTTAAGTTTGTCTATCTCTTTGTAGTTTGCTTCTGTTTTTCTGTTCAGGACTTCTATTTCTCCTTCCACTTGGGTGACCCTGTCTATGAGGGTATTTATTTTTTGATCGATCGTCTCACGTGCCTCTTGGATCTTGATCTGGTTTCTTTCAGAGATTGTGAACTTGTCTCTTAGTTCTTTCATCATCTCTCCCATCTCTCCAGGATCTTTTCTGCCTGCTATCCACTCGAGTTTTCCGCGCTTGGGCTAGTAGTGTTGCTGTTTGGGTGGGCTGGTTCCTTGCGAGGGTTCATTCTGGAGGAAGATGCTTGATCCTGTGTGATTCTAGGACAATTAGCCCCTTCTGAGGCCTTGCCGCCGCTTTCAAGCACTTGAGTCTCTTGAGTTTCTAAAGCCTGGTATTTGTTGCTTGTTGGTACTCCAAAGCTTCCTGCCTTTGGTTTCTCTGCCATCGTTGTGTCTTTTGGTGTAGAGAGTACAGTTTGCGGCTCTCTAGTTTTTTCTTCACTTGAGCCCCTCTTTTCCTGTACTTTGAAAAAGGATCGGAGTGATGGTGTAAATTTCTGGGCACTGCTGAGTCCAGGTTTTGATAGACTGAGCAGGGTCGCACGAGATAGAGGTGCAGCGCACTTCTTGTTTCTTCTTTTGGGCTCTCTGGGGGAGAGGTGCGTTTTGCCTTTTTCTCTATCTTTGTCTTTGTCCTTATCACTATCCTTAACCCGGCTAATGCCCTCAAAGTCTTTTGTGTTTTTTCGCTCCTTGCTATCCTTGGTATCCAGGTGTCTACTTTTTGAGCTTCTCAGGCTGTACCCCCCTCCGGTGAGTTTCCCTTCTACCAGGCTTTTTTTCCTGAGGGGGGGACCCTGGATCTTCCCAGTTTTCCTGGTTTAAATGCTCTCCCCTCAGTTTCTCCCCCCGCACTGTTCAATACTGCAGCCTTCAAAGCAAACCTAAAGCTCCCAGCCTCCCAAACATTAGAGATTGAGCAAACAAAGGTGTCGCTTACCGTGACCTGCTGTATATCTCTTGATTTCTCTCTCCTTTTCTGCCCTTTAATGCTGTTCTTTATCTCAGATGGAAGCTGGTATTTTGCAGTACAAAACGTTCTTACTGCCGCCTCCTTGTGCTCTGCTACTGTGCTCCCTTTGAAGGAGACGCGGTGCACTATGCTTGTAAACTCAGGCTGCTTCTACCCACACCACCGGCGAGCTCCGTTTAGCTCTGCAAAGCTCTGCCGGTCTCTGCCTCCCTAGCTCATCCAGTGCAATACGCTCTCCTCCCACCGGGCGTCAGTCTCGCTGCAGCGCTGTCACGACTCCCCCTCTCTATGCTCCGCTGTCCAAACTCGATCTCCCGGCTATCAGAGATCAGCAAAGGGGTACTCCACTCCGAGCCCCTGCATTCTTCGGTCTCCGCTGCCTCCACCTCCGCCACACGCCGCGATGAAGAGGGACGCCGATGGAAAGTTCCGGTCCACCGGGTTGCCGACAGCAAGCCCCCCACACCCACCGCCAGCCGGCCGGGCACAGCGACCCGCGACACACAGCTGGTAGGGCTCAAAAAAACGTACTAAATTTTCCTCCTTACTCCTTACTCCCTCTCATGCCATTCTTCAGATTGTGGTGGGCATGATGTTGATTATGTGCTTCTCCGGCAAGGAGCTCGCGACTGAGCTGTTAGTCAGCCGCCATCTTCTCCCCCCTGTAAAATCTTATATTCATGTAATACTGCAACTTATACAAACATTAAAAATTCATTTTGAGATATTGTGTATGTCTGTATGTGGTATTTGTATAGTGCAAACTTAGCCAATAGACAGTAGAATGCTGTGAAAGGTCAAGGATAAAGTCAATGAGTGATAGGAGAGGTAGCTGTTCTGGGGACTGTTTATGCATTGAGATGCAGTGTTTTTAAAGAGGCACATGTTCAATTTTTTTCCTACTCTGGAGCAGCGTTGGAATGGTCATTATGATTACAGGAATGTTGCTCCAATTCCTAAGTGCATAGATGAAAAAGGCCTGCTGCCTTTCTTTTTTTTCTTTTTTACACTTTTTACTTTGCAGTCTGATGGTGTCCTGGATCTGAGTGTGCTGAGAGCTATCAGAGGAGGACAGCTTGCCTGCAAGGTAAGCAGGAGCTATTGGTTGTGATGTCCTTGTAAATGATGCAGCTGCCATTGAAGATAGTATGACCTAGCAAGGAGAGCCAAATGGAGTGCCATCAGGATGGGGCTGATGAGGTCATTTTTCTAGTGGACATATTTCTTCATGCTTTGTCTGTGTCTACTACTAGCCTACTGCAGAAGGTACGAATGTAGGCGGTGCCAGTGTGGAGTCTAAGACGTCAGGGAGCAGTGCATTACCACCATCAAGAGGCAAGAGTATGGTAACTTGAATAGCTGTTTTGAAGTTGCTTACTGGAAGAAACAGTTTAACTTCCTTCAGAAGAGAAGTAGTGTTGGTACCAGGTCACCTATGTGCTTTTTGGCAATGTGTTTCTTGGGGGTAAGGTTGCAGTGCCGAGTTCTACCATGTTCACTTGGGGGGAGGGTATCTTCCTAGGGAAGAAGACCTTGCTGTCAGTTGCATCTCCCGCCCCTTTGGTATACCTGGAGGAGGCAGATGAGCCCAATGGAGACCCCCTACTCTGACCATGGTTAGAAAGAGTGCATGCTTTATGCCCCCAACAGGAAGGAGGTCAGTGAGTGCCCTGCTTGGGAAACTGGCATGCCGTTCTGAAGCTATAGGACAAAAAATCAATTTTCTGCAGCTCCTGGTCCCATATTTAAGAAGGCATAGACTCAGAGGAGAGAAGCACACCAGAAGCCTGTGGGGAATTGAAAATATACTTACAGCTTCGGCTGATGGTGCCCCTGATGGCAATTTTTATATTTGTATTAATCACCCTAAGTCTCCCAGGACATCAAATTAATGACCCACACAATCTTGGAGTTTTGGCTTTTACTGGAGTGTGGGGCCCATCTTGGCCTCAGGCTGTGCTCCAGTGTGTTGAAAGTAGATGAAAGACTTATGTACATACTTTATTGAAATTCAAATTTTTTGTTGATAATTGCAAAATTAATAATACATCGATTCAATTTGATTTCTTTATTCAAAAAAAAACCATATCCATAAAAGCGCGAATCACATGAAATCAAATTAAAATACACAAATTCATAATAAACATGATAATATTATAAAACAAGGTCAATAAAAATACTATTTGAAGTACGAAATATTTTAAAAACACATAAAGTAGTTAAAAAAGGAGCAAGCTCAATTTGTTATTGTCATACTGACAATATAAAAAGCCAGTGCTATAAAACATTCTTCATAGTGCACATTGTGCTGCTGGCATGTACAGCAACTTTCAGAAAAGTACCCACGCGAAAAAATAATTTGTCATCTTCCAGATTGAGTATATTCCTATATGCAGCTTCTAGATGAACAAGTGAATAACACAAAATTGTACTAAAAGCCATTTTGCATATTTTATATAGAACTTACAGAAAAAAAAGTGTATTGTTGTTTGTCAACTATGGCCGTTACACGGGCATGGCAAGGAGTCTAGGTTGTCATTGTACCCAAGGGGGAAACAGAGCAAGAATTTTACTTTGCCAGCCCTTAAACTGAAGAGGAGTCCCCTCTCCCAGTGGCATATGGGTTTTTTGTGAGATAACTAGGCGGCAAGTATGAGGTGTTCTCAATGGTCATAACATTTGCAACAGTAGGTTTTCTAGACTCTCTATCAAGTCTTGCCTCACTGTAGTCTGTGTATAGTGCTCTCCGGAGGTCTTTTTTGTTTACAGTATCTATTTTGTTTGGGCTTGAAAAGAGCTGGTCATAGGTAACACTACCTAGACACTGGCTCACCGCGGCAAGCCACAGAATGTCCATTCATTTCTCGCATTTAAGACAGTCGCTGTTTTTTTCTCTTGTAAGAGACGCTGCTAGATTTTTCCATATTGCTAACCAGAACACGGTGGGCGGGCGTTTATGAAGTCTTCAATGTAGTTGTACTCAAAAGAAAAAGATAGCGGGGCTATTTCCACTCACAAGGAGTGGGAGGTCCAGCACAAACAGGTGCCCATGTTCATAGGTCAAGCAAGGTGTGATGTGATGTTCCTCAGTTGGGATAAGTCAAACGGGTCAAGCAAAGGCTAGAAACAACTGAGTCTCACAGAGACCTACAGTTGGGCATCCATTAGCTGAATTTTAATGCCTTCACACACCCTTTCAGGTGTCATGCTTCATCATATGGGCTGCTCCTCGTTGGGTCGGCGGTGCAATACCCAACGGGCTCACCTCAAAGAGGGGCACTTTCTCGGAGTTCTTTTATCCAACGGCCATATGGTGAAGTAGGGGTGTGGGGCCAGAGGGGTGTAGATGTGAAAGTGTGTTGAAAATAGGGCTGGGAGTACCTGTACTAGATAAACTTTATTCTGGGGTCTCCTGCCCAAGTTAAAAACAGTGAAAACCGGCTCTCATTGGAGTGTAAAGTTTCCTATTTGTGTGTCAGTTAGTGAAAATGTCGGTCAACATGTTTCTCGCGTTAGTGTCAATTAACTCGCGATTCTTCAGGACCATGAAATCAGCAACTATCTACACTATAAAAGGTTTATTAAAAGCACAGTAGAAAAAGTATCTAGTGTGTTTATATACATGTGAAGATCTGGATCTACCTAAATGTGTCAAGTATCCAGGCTTCAACAGTACCCGGTGGTCAACACATCAGGCATATACTTCCATGTATGTTGGAGTTTTGCCGCATCGTGTGGTTTGTCCTGACCTACCCACGCCACCGGGTTCGGGAGGTCAGACATATTGAGACGTGGAGATTGGTACACCCAATAGTTTCCTGCAAAATCTGTTTTCCTCCCGCTAAATACTGTGGCTCTTCGAGAAGCCCCAAACCTCTGCACCCTAGGTTGCTGTAGGTGTGCACTGAGGTTTAATTTTTTTTAAATTGCTAATATAGCCCCTGTCCTCTTCGGCTGGGGGAGACTAAGAATAGAACTGGTAGCCTTAAAGAACTTGTTCCTGCAATAAGCCACATGATCAGACCAAGAGCCTTTTGCAGCAAAGACACGCCCTAGATAAGGAAATGTGGTAGTGCATTGTCATTTTTGATGGCCCACTGAAATAGAGTTTAGAGAGTGCTTTCTCGGCTCACAAGACATTATGAAGGGATTTTATTAAATTAGAGCACAGAGCTAAATTGGCCATAAAATCAATGAAACCCCACACTAAAATGAGTAGGGCATTGGGTGTGCGGCCCATTAAGACCGCATGATCAGCGTATAATAGCACTGGGAATATATTGCCATTAACTCTGGGAACATCATTAATGAGCGCTATCAACGATTTATGTATATTATTAATATATATGATAAAAAAGGGGTGTGGAACCAACCCTGCCTGACACTTCTGCAAACTTTAATATCATTAGAAACCTTGCCACCATTATTGATCCTAACCTGGGCTGGCAGGTCCTTATGTAAGTAGGCTAAAAAATATACTAGGCCCTCATCTAAACCGTATTCAAAGAGAATGGACTATAATCCTGACCTGTTAACAAAATCAAAAGCTGAGGTCAGGTCCATGAAAGCTAAGTATATTGGGGATCGCTGGGCTATGGTATATTTCCCTTAATGAAATTAAGATTTATGCATTGTTCATTTGTGCCTACTTTACTCCTAAACCCCAGTTGAAATGATTGTAAAATATGATTTTTTTCAGTCCATGTTTTATTCTTAATATATAAAACTCTACCCAACATGTTCAGGGTGTTACCGATCAGGGAGATCGGTCTGTAACAACTAGGTTGGGAGCGAACACCCTTTTTATTAAATCGGGACAGTAATAGAAGAAGAAGAAGAATTTCTACTTGTAAAGCGCACTTATACCCCAACTGGAGTGTCCTGGCGCTGTACGCATATCGCTGTGGAACCCTTCCTGGCTTTTCCCTGTGAAATGTCCACTCCTGGGCACCCCAAAGGTGAAGCCATGCATCCCAGTGCTGTTGGGGCCGTTGTGGAGATTAAGCAAGCTATTGCCCAGAGTTGCAGAGTGGGACCCATGATTAGAATAGGCACTAAGGCGAGAATTTTCAGGTCCGAGGAAATTGAGCCCAAGACCCTCCGAGGCGGGAATTGAACCCTGGTCCCGGGCCAGACCTCTGCATCAGGGTCTGCCACTCTAATCATTGAGCCACACTTCTCCATGTAATACTTCTTAACCACGTATTTGGGAGCGGGCATTGGTTAAATTATTAAAAATGTTTAGTAAAATCATCCCCAAAAAGTCAGGTTTATACTTGATAAGATCAATGGGTAACCCATCAGGACCTGGGGCTTTGTTACCCAAGCTCTGGTGGATGGCTTCCTCAACTTCAGATAGTAATATTAATATCCCAGTGGGAGCCTTATGCTCAGAGGGATTTTCATCTTGGACTGGGGCTGTATAATTCTTGAAAAATGAGCTTCCCATGCCTCACTGGTCATATTACAACTTATCGAGGTCAGTGACTGACACATTGATCTCAAATCCTTGACAGCAGCCCAGAACATAGTCCCATTCTTTAAACTGGCGGCATTGTAGGAGCACCCCAGCGTTCTTTTAGTAAATCGTCCTTACTAAAAAAAAATGGCTAACTTATACTTCTGCCTAAGCAATTTAATTAGTGGGTGACACCTCAGATTAGTTGTCCGAGCCTTGCTTAGCTGTCTATTGACCACTGAACACTCAATGGTAAACCACCTGAGTCCACGTTGTGCAACATTAGTGGGCTTAAATAGTATAGATTTCATGGCCTCACAAAGTTTAATAAAGGCACTGATTACCTCGGGGTTCAGGTCCTGTGCTGACAAACAGGAGTCAATGAGACTCGGGTTGTCCTTTACCATCGTATGAAGGAATAAGTCGGAATTATTAACACCTCTACAAGCCAATCTTAGATTGTCTGTGGAGGATGTTAGATTCCTGGCACCACATTCAATGTTATATGTTGGCCTGGGGGACAGCCTCAGCTCTACTTTAGTCGGATTATGGTCACCATGGGTGGTAGGAATAACTTTGGCTTTCAGTAAACAGTCCTCAAGGGCAAGGGAAAGAAAAACATAGTCAACGGCAGTGTCACTACCCCTTCCTCTACATGTCGGCTCAATAGATTTTCTTATTATTTTTGGTGGCAACAATATCCATAACGTTAATTAGATTATGATTACTCAGGTGTTCCGTTAATTCCTTGCCCCTATGGCAAACTCGCCCTCTCCTGCTAGTCCTTATAACCGCAGTATTTTTGCTGGGTAACTTAGCATTGAAATCACCACCCATGCATCAGAACATGTTTTAACCAAGGTCACAGAACTGTTCTGAAGTGCATTCGTGACAATTGCAAAGTTAACAACAAAGTAAGCACTGAGTCATTACGGCCCTTTAGAAGTGTCAATATAATATAGTCACATCTTTTGGAATATTAATGTTGTTGCATTGAGTTATTGTGATATATTAATATTTTTTAATGTGGTGACACACTGACAAAGCCACAAGATTTGCTTTTCAATAATTAAATATGATTGTATTGTGTCTAGTATATGTGGAGTATAGTGGTTATAAGGTTTAGGGCTCTCTAGGGGTATGAACTTTTAGAAGGGTGTCACCATATGTATTTCCACCTGCAATTATGTACATATTTAAAAATGAATGCATAGTATTGAGTTATGTGTACACAGTAAAGCATTTTGTAGATTGATTAGTAAAAACAATAACTGCACATATATTTATAGATTTTGTTTGTTGCATGCCTGCAAACTGTGGTACTAACCCATACCACCTTCCCTGAGTAGGCCTTGGAGTGCTCAGCTTCACAGCCCACAGAGAAGCAAGTGTACAACAGGCTACTTGGTTCCTAGTTGGTGAATGTTGTAGACATTAGTATTGAGAAGGACCCACGTCTTTTGCATCCAATAACACATTTTGTTACAAGGACTAAACATTCCTCTACACCTTTCAGAGGGCAATGCTTGTAGGTCCTGAGTATAACTAGTCAAGAGTCAGTAAGTGAATTTTTAAATCCTAATTTGAAAACCTCTCCAACAGCTACAGCTTTGGATACCATAAACCTGTTATTAGAGGTGCATCATGAAGCTATGATACAGGGAGAAACAAAAGAAGAAAGAACCTGTTTTTTCATTTTAAGAGAGCAGATATATTTGTTTAGAGACAAAACATACAAAAGCTTTCAAGGCCAGATTTGCTAATCAGCAAAATATTTGTTAAAGGTATTACCTTATCAAGTAGGGACGCTTAGGTGGCTTAAGGCAAAAGCTGCTGCATTTTACTTACAATATCATACTTTTTTATTTGAGTATAGTAAGTTTGGGATGTGCACTTTAGGGTACAAAATGAGAGAAATACATCTATTAATAGCCCCTAGGAATATTAGAAAAGACTGTGCATATTTAATAAGGGAGAAAGTTCAAATTATGAAGAAGTGTGAAGTTTTCTATCATTCTCTATATAGAATTCAAGACAAATTCTTGGAAGGGGACACTGAGGCATATGTTGATGGAGTCCCTCTAGATACTTTGATACCTAAGTATTCCTTATGTCTTGATGCCCCAGTAAACTTAGGAGAGGTAGTGTTAGCCTTTAACAGCCAACCTAGTGGGAAAGCAATGAGGAACTGAGGAAGATATTACTCTCACAGAATTTTAAAAAACTTACTGGGAAACTCTGGGCACCATTGTACTTGGAGGATACAAATGCCATTTTAAGGGCTAACAAATGTGGTGTAATCATTATTGACATGTTCTAAGGAACGGCAAGCTGGTTGACAAGCATGGATCATATCAACCAATTTCTTTTTTCTTTTTTCTTTTGATAACTTTATTTCGGTCTCAAAGGACCATAAAAGTACAAGATAATAAATACATAAAAAAATACATTCCAATAATAAACACCGTCGAGTGTGTCACTGTACAATCAATCATATATATACATTTCTATTTACAAATATAAAAACAAGGCATTTAAATTTCAGATTAAATCATTCAGAATAGCTATCAAAAGAATACATTTCAATTCATAAAATATGTGGGTCACAGTTTATGTGTTGAAAAAGGTTCTGCGTTTTAGCCACATTCCATTTAGAAAACGGGAGACGGCAAAGACAATAGGAGGATGGGTATCATATTTTATTCATTTATTTATTTATTTATAAAGCTTGTAAAGTGCACTGTCGCCTTGCAGGCGCTGGAGCTCCATGAACATGACCGAAGGACAGCTGTAGAACAACAGAACAATTTTAATACTCTAAAAGCATTTTCACATTCTCTGAAACCCAAATTCCTGCCAATTTGTTTCACCCAGCGATTACCCAGCAGCTTGTATTCAGGACAAAAAAAGAAAACATGAATTTCGCTTTCAGAGTAGTATCTGCATGCTTGGCACTCCGGGTTGGTGTTCAAATCACATCTACTTATAAATGCCCTAAGCGGCAGGCAACCCATTCTGAATTGGACATACAACTTCCTTGCCACTGCTGGATCTATTAGGTCAAGAAAGTCCTCCTTTTTATACTCCTCTTTTATTAAGAGGAACTGCGTGGTCAGACTACCCAACGGTGGACAAGCATGTAGTGCTGCTAGATTGTAGTGCCTAAACTGATGTACCAAGTCCGCCCTAGAAAGGGCCGGACATGCTACATCAGGTGAGTCCCAAAGCTCTGATAGGCCAATCCTACCACGAAGAACCTTAATATGGGATAGCCAGGGAATTTTCTTGTGTCTGGTTAAAGTCAACACATCCCTGAGCTCATTTTGGTAGGAGACCAGTTCCGGAACTGACCAGAGTCTTCTCTAGTAGGTAAGTGGCCTTAGTGCCACCTTCTCCTCCTGAGGGAGTAGCCCCAGACCCAGCCTAGGAGGGACTAGAGGGCTGCTAACTGGCAATCCTAGGAAGTGAGTGTTCTACCCTAGCTAAGCTTGTAGACCTGTAGTGCCCCCATAGTTCCGCCCCGTACAAAGAGGCCGCTCTCGCTTGTACTTTGTAAACTTCTATTACTGGGGCAGCTGGCTTATAAACAGAACCTCTGTATAGTCTTGTTAGCCCACCTGCCACTTGGATCAACTTTAGAGCAGCCTTAGCCACTTGGGTGTCCCATCCCAGGTGTTCCCCGAGAGTAATACCGAGATAATCAAAGGTCTTTACTCTCTCTAGGGATGTTCCATTCAATACTGGGTTTGGCGCATCTTCCTTGGAGAGTTAAGGATCATAAATTTCGTTTTGGCTCAATTAATCTCAAGGCCTCTCAACTCACAGAATTCCGCAAAATCATCCAGGCAACATTGGATACCCGTTGATGTCCTGGACAATAATAATGTATCGTCCGCGAACATCAATGCGGGTACCCTGCCTGACGCTAGTCTAGGGGCATCAATATCCTTTACACCTAGTAAGTGGCCTATGAGCCCATTTATGTATAAACTAAAGAGGGTGGGAGCCAACAAGCACCCCTGGCGCACCCCCCTTTGTACTGGAAAACGGGCCGACAATTCCCCGTGTTTCCCACATCTCACCTGGGCAAAAGTTTCTGTGTGGAGCCGTCTCAGCACATCAAGGAGATAATGGGGGATACCGAGATCCAAAAGAACCCTCCACAGTTTTCCCCTAGGGACCAAATCAAACGCGGACCGCAGGTCCACGAAGATGAGGTAGAGCCTGCCACCCTCTACACTCACTGATTTCCAATATAGGACCTGGAGACTAAATATCTGCTCGATAGTTGACGTACTCGTTCTGAATCCAGCCTGTAGGGTGCTCAAGATCTCGTTTTCCCCTTCCCAGGTCTGTATTCTTTCCAAGATTATTCGTCCCATCAACTTCTGGGCGATGTCTATCAGGCTGATAGGCCTGTAGTTCGATGGCAACAAGGAGCAGCCTTTTTTATGGATGGGTACTATCTCTGCTCCCCGCAAAGTGTCTGGCGGATCCATCCCCATTAAGATGGAATTAAACAGGACACAGAGATAGGGAGCCCATATCTTTGGTTCGGCATGAAATAGGTCCCCAGGCAATTTATCGAGCCCGGGCGCCTTATTAGGTAGCAATTTGGTGATGGCAGATTCAACCTCAATAATGGATATCTCCTGCACCCCCCCAGTAGATACTCGTGGAGGGAGCGCATGGTTATCATAGCCGAATCGTCATCGACCGTGCATGCGCACAGAGTTCCGAAATGGGCTTCCCATACTGCTGGAGCTATGTTAGGGGTGACTGCTGTTCTGTCTTCCCTCCCCCCGTTGCTAACTAATGCCCAGAATGATTTCAGGTCCTTGTGCTGTAGAGCTAATCCCAGGTACTCCCACTTATCCATCTCCCAAGATTTTCTTTCCCTTTCTATCACCTGCTTGTACTGCATTCAGAGTTCCTTAATCTTCTGCTTTTCCTTGTCCTTAATGGCTTGAAATAGGTCTCTTTTCTTTTTGCAACAGTTGGCATTATAGCAGGGGTGGGTCAGCACCGGTTTTTCTTTTACGCTCCCTTCCAGGTAGAACGCCTCGAACAGTTTGGAGGACAGTTTACTATGAATTTCAACAGGCCTCATGAGTTGGCATTTTAGCAACCATACTCGGTTTTAGCGGGATGTTGTTGTTCTCACGTTTCTAGCATACAACGTCAAAGGTAATGAGTATGGTATGATTCAAGGAGGAGAGCGGCTGCGAGCAGGAGCTGAACTGCAGTACTGGGTCTGAGCCTGCGAGAGCCACAAGAGTGGAGCGGAATGGTGAACGGGGCAGAGGGGCAGCGGAGTGAAGGAGACCTGCTGTGAGCTGGGACTGAGCCGTGGTACTGGGACAAACACCGGTGGAGTTGAAATCTGCAGTAGCCGTGTTTGCCCACTATTGCTAGTACCGGTATTGGACTGTTACCAGTTCGCAGACCCCCTTGGAGGAAGCAGGCTCCGTAGCAGGCTTTCGGTTGATTCCCAGACGGCTGTACCGTGGGCGCGTGGTGCTGCTACGGCGGGGACCCCGGGGGCACGAAGGGGAGTTTCAGAGAGTTTCGGAGAGAAACGGACGGAGTCCCCCCATTGCAGCAAGAACGCTTTCAGCTTGCCAGAATCAGAGAGTAACAGCGGGAACAAGGACAGCTGCCGTTCGACGGAGGAGACCGCTCGGCTGAGCAGGTACAGGACGGGGCAGCTTGTTTTAGTTTTGACGCTGGGCAATTTCACTCCGTGCAATATTGTGTATGCTGCTGGGGTTGTGAGGTTTGCAACTCTCCTCGCCAACCTAGGACACGACTGAGGCTTAGTTTTGTTTCACCCAGCAACGTCATTGGGATAGTTTAAAAGGAGAATCTATTTCGTAAATAAATAACCCTCAGCAGTCGTTCGGGGAGCAGTCGAGTAGTCGAGCCGTTGCGCGGTCTTGGCGGCCCATACCAGCGGAGCCAACGGAGCCGTGACCCGAGACCCGAGACCCGAGAGCGGGAGCGGGAGCTGAGGAGAGCTGTGTCGTGCCGAACTGACAGATCTGTGAGGGAGGTCCAGGTGACTCCAAGCCCACGTGTCCACGCCTGAAGTAGAGGTAGATCTGGAGTGATCGGCGTGGGGTGCAGGGCTGGGGCTGAGTCAGGGTGTGCATCCACTAGCAGCACGCGGAGAGAGAACTGTTTTATTAAAATATATTAAAAGTCGAACCCATACGGCGGCGGCAGTGAGACCTATCGGTATATACACCGAGGTTTACACATCTATCACACACCTAGCAGGCGCCCCCTGCTGGGAACAAGACGCCAGTGGCCGTGTGAGGGGCGAGAGGAGAGGTGTGGGCAGCGAGGAGCCTGCAGCGGTGTTCTGCGTTTACCGCTCATCTAGTTCTGCCAACTGCCAAACACCATAATCACCTAAATCATCACGGCTCGGTGGAGTTTCCGTGCTTTTCCGCACACTGGTACCAACAGAGCCCACCAAGCTGTAGCCGTAGCCTACGAGATGGTCGCCGCCGCTGCTGCCGTCTTTTCTGCCCTTCCTTGGCTGCCGGCGGCAAAGTGAGGTGAGGTGAGGTGAGGGGAGCACACCCACAATCCGTGGGGGCGTCAAACCCTCAAGGCCGCACGCTACACCGAAAGTGAAACCAGTGAAGTCAAGGAGCTTACAGGCACGCCCGCAGGGGTGAAGGGTGTAGGGAAGAGCAAAGAAGGTAAAATCTACAGCATAGCATCTGGTAAAACTTAGTATATCACTTTTACTCAGTTTTCAACATAGCCAGCAGACACTTGACCTTCTTTCCCACCCTCTAGCCCTACCCAGTACACCTGAGATGAGATCAGGCAGGGTGAGGATATCAGGTCCACAAAAGAAAAAGAAAAGTAGAGGGAAAACTGCGAAGACAACTTCGGACTCCGACCAGACACTAAACCTGTTGCTGAGCGACCCCGAAAACACAACAGACAGCAGGACTCAAAACACCTTGAAGGGCCCTGACAGGATGGCTTGTAAATCTCTTAGTAACCAACCAAAGAGAACATCAAAATTTGCCTTCCTGAAAGATGCTGGGTCAGTGGTCTTCTCAAGTAACATGAACATTACGGGCCACCCAATCCCCCTGAGCCCCCTGGTGACCATCATCAAGGGCTTTTCTGGTGCAAATGGGGCGACTTGTACCCCCCAAAGCAGCCACACGTCAGCTACCACTTCTGCCGTGCCTGTAGTGGCTGATTCAACTGAAGCCATGGGAAGTCCGTTAATCAATTCCACCTTAATCCAGCGAGTGCATAGGCACAACTCTGCACCAACCTCTGTCGCCAGTCCTAATGCTGAATACAATAAATTGGATCTCCAAATTGAACCAAATGGAGCTGAAATCAGTAATTTAGATGACTTCAATCAAACTCTACATGAAGTCAGCTGCAGCATCCCGTGCAGTCAAAATGGTGAATTTCCGAACTGCACCAAAAAGTTTAACCTCCACAAGAGAAGGCATGGGCTACCGCCCTTGACATTCTTCAAAGGTCAGCTGACGCAATGTCCTATCAAGCAAATAAAATGGATATTCAAATTAGCCTTCTGAACACACTTGCAGTGTACGTAGTCAAAATTGACGATAAGATCTCAAATTTAAACAGCTTGATTAGATAGGCCCAAGAAGCGGCAGACCGCCGCAACAAGGATGTGACTGTACACCAATAGTGGAGAAACTCAGTACACTCCCAGGGATAATGGGAAAGCTTGTTTTAGACCTAAAAGAAATTGCAAATGTAAAGCCCTTCCTAGGAAATGGTAGGGATGCCAATTTAGGAGACTCAAATGGAGATCCTCAAGTAAAAACAGCCACTAACTTAAGACCAAGAGGGGCAGAAGGGACCAACACCTCTCAACCCAACGATCCATCTGGGTACACTTGCCAAATGAGCGAACAGCAAACATCTCCGACTACCAGTAGAGCAAACACTACCCTCCCCTCCTCAATCGAACAAGAGCTGGGAGATCCTGTGGGAAAGGGGAAAAGACAAAAGGAAGCGGAAAGGACGTAACAAAATGAGAAGGAGCAAACGAGATCTAAGCCTCTATCCGATGTTTAACACCGCCAGAGGCCCTGCAGTCACAGAGGGTGACGAGTCAACAAACCCTTCTGAGCCAATAACCATAACGGAAGAACAACCAATCATGCCGGAAAGCAATAAAAGGAAGAGTGACACTCCCACAACTGAAAAGATTTCAGCAATGGCACCTCCTGGAAAAAAGGTGCACAGTGAGACAAAAGTGCAAATTAGAACCACCCACATGGCTCCTTCAAAAACACCTATCATGCAGAAAGAAAATGTACAGTGTCAAACCTTCAGCCACCCGATAAACCAACTTGGTGGCATCATGACCGCACATCAGGCAACCACCGCAAGCCCTGGTAATAATCAACAGGGCGTAATCCCAGCGAGTAATAAAGGCACCGAGGGACAAGGAAAAAATTAAAGGCTCGACAGTGAGCAGAATGAGGTTCACTCCACGGGTCTTTTGACAAAATTAGTTCACATACCTTGTGAGCAAACACCAGAGGCAATTTTAAGGCCGCTCAGAACATCGCCGAGTGGTGACTCCCTTTTCACTTTCTTTTACCCGGAATATAAGTCCAAAGGCAGACATGATGTTCTTAATCGTGGGAACATCATAAAGTTGATTCATGCAACAGGACTGTCAAATGTAATAACTTCTCAAGATATCACTTCGATAGAATTTGTTGCTCCATGTCAAGGACACACAAACAAAACTACAAAGATCACCTGGAGTTCAGCAGAGGCAATGAACATCATTTTAGGGCAAGCTGACACCTTTAAGAAAATGGGCATACAAATACAACCCGTCAGGGAAGTGGGTTACCCACATGTCTTGCAGGCAAGTAATGGAGAGGAGTACGGATGTGCGAAGAGGGGAGCAGTGTATTCAGTACCCAGGGGCGCATGCAACAAAACTCCCACCATCAATCACAAACAAAGGATAACAAGAGACGATGGGGTCTCACCAACCAGGGATCGGGAAGAGGTCGGCACATGGTCATGGTTGGCAGGCACTCTGAACACAACTCGACTTCTACGATGACAGTCCAACATGGAATACGGCCAAGAAACGCCTCCTCTAAAGATCTGTTCATGGAACATTAACGGTCTAACAAATAAACTGGAGGACAAATCCACAATTTCCTACTTTAGGGAATTCGAGGTACTATTATTACAGGAGACATGGCTCTTTGAACCGCGGCAAATAGAAGGCTTTAAAACTCATCACGTTCCAGCACAAAAACTGAACCGCTCAGGAAGAGGGTGCGGCGGCCTAGCTATTTATATATCAACAAAAAATGCAGTCACCTCCTGGGACCTTTTAGGTTCATCACATTGCCTCCAGTGTGTGGGAATCTCTTATACTTCTAGTAAAGGTCAGCGTTGGACCCGGATTCTAATGAATGCCTACGTCCGCCCAAACTCAGCATCAAGGGAATCCTTCGCAGAAGAAGTGACTGCGACAGTACTAAGAGTGAAAACAGGCCCTCTTAATCCAGAAATACTTCTATCTGGTGACTTCAACATGTGGCTAATGACAGAACTACAAAAAAACGAGGTCACCGAATCACACGATAGCATCTGGGAGATACCACCGCAGGACCCGCCAGGATGGCACAAGGACGACTCGAAGGGACGTTCCCTGCAAGGTAACCTTGAAAACCTGGGCCTTAGAGCCCTTAATGGGCGCTTTCCCTTAGACAAGCCTCCTCGCTTCTCTTATCTATCGAAAAACAGCGCCTCATTAATCGACTACACCTTCGCCAGCCGCCCACTCCTTCATCAAATAACATGTTATCGTCTTGGGAGTAGAACAGAAAGTGACCATAGCCCCCAAGAAATATCACTGATGACCAGTCTCATCCAACACGAAGAAGTAAGGGTATTGCCATCCGAGAGCTATACAATCAACCTAAAATGAATTAAATGCTCTTTCAGTAATTTTCAACAAGTAGCAACAGAGGCCAAACAAATTATCGAGCGCCACAGCAAGTGCACGGACAACAAAATTGCCAACTGGTCAACATTTGTAATCGAACTTTTCGACTGATATGCGAAACCGACAAAGTATGCAATTTTGACTGGGCAAAAGCAGATGCCCTGCTCAAATTCTGCGATACAATCTGCAACAAGAACAGCAAATCAGACATGGCGGGCGCTAAAAACAGATCCAATGGATCCTACAAAAATAACAAAATTGAGAGAGGCCCGCAGCTACCTTAGGAAAGCCAAAAGAGAGCAACGCAGAACACAATGGAATTAGTTCTGGGCCAGACTACAGCAAGATATTAAAAAAAACAATTCCACCAGGTTTTGGCGAACCATCAATATTATATCAGGGCGCGCACCTAAAGTTGCCTCTTCTTGCATATTGAAGTCAGAGTGGGTTGATTTCCTCAATCTTCACTTCAACGATCGCAACGCAAAAATTCTATATCAGAATTTCCCCCTTGAAGACAATGCTGTACAAAAAGTGGTTGGTTGGGCACTTGATTGGAACATCACAAATCGACAACGAAGCAAAGTATTTTTCAGGAGTATTGCTCAACTCACTTAGGGCATGGGCTGAAGACAACTCTATCATTCCTCCGAATCAAACTGGTTTTACAAGCAACACCGGCACCTCGGTCAACCTCATGACCCTCTCCTGCCTGATTGACCAGGCGGAGTTCAGCTCCTGCCCACTCTACATGGGATTCATTGACTTCCAAGCGGCCTTCGACAACGTGAATAGAGCCAAGCTCTGGCAGAAGCTGTCTAGACTCAACATTGCCACCGATCTCCTAAGAGCCTTACAACTTCTACATCAGGATACATGGGTCAGGATTAAGATTGGGGACGGCTCAAGATTATCACGCCCAATTCCGACGACAAAAGGTCTTAAACAGGGCTGTGTCCTGGCCCCGACACTTTTTAACTTATTCCTATCCGACCTTCCTGAAGCTCTAAAACAGGATTAATTCACATGCTCCCAAAGTAACCGGTCTCTTGCTGTCAAACTTACTATACGCTGACGACGTGGTTCTTCTTAGTAAAACAAAGATCGGCATGCAAAGGCTCCTGGACCCTACCTTCGATTACTCTAATAAGAACGATCTACAGATCAACAACAAGAAGACCAAAATCTTGGCGGTTCGTCCAGGGAAAGCTAAGAAACTGTCTTGGACCCTGAACAAGGAAAGCATTGTTGAATCTAAGTGCCACAAGTACCTTGGAGGCATTTTTAACAACAATGACAAATACAAATCTCATTTAGAAGAACAAGAAAGGAAGGGTGCAGCATTTGCCTTTGCAATTGGATCAATCCACAAGAAACTACAAGGCCCAACTTTTGCACCTACATTACAGGTCGCTCAGGCAAAAATTATTCCCACACTAACCTACGGTAGCGAAGTCCTAAAAGGATTGGACAGTGGTCAATTGGACAAAATTATCACAAAGATCTACAGAATAGTGTTCAAGCTTCCAATCCAAACATCAACGGCACAAATTAGGTTGGAACTGGGAATCTGCCATCAACCATTCTCTAGAGCCATGACTTTTCTTGTTTGCTGTCACAAACTGAGGTCATCTAAGGAAGGCAGCCTAGCACACCACCTTTCGGCCAGTGTCGATACGAACTCATGGCGAGCAGGGAACGATTATTGGAAAAAAGGCCTAACAACCCTATGCCTAAATGAACTTTGGAGCATGTACGTAAGCCAAAAGGAATTCAAACGGCTAGCGAAACTAAGCACAAAAAAGCTATCAATAGTGGATGACAAGGCTCGCCTTGTAAAAAGAAGTCACGGGTGGTTGACCTTGCACACCTATGCCCTGTTGATCCCACAGCAGTACCTAACCGTATCCTTTACTGCACGAACAAAACTAAAGTTTCTAAAATTGAGACTGGGAGTCATTAATTTGTTGGTTCATCTCCCAAAATGGAAAAGAGATCATGGACGAGAACTTTGTCGACTCTGTGGGAATCACAAAGAAGACATTACGTACATCATATGTCTTTGTCCAAAATTGCTGAATGAAAGACGATCCCTCCTGAAGCATCTTTGGAACACAAATAGGATCAGATCGTGTAGAGCAGCAGTTCTGGCCTGCTTTGATCCCAGGAATACCAAATTAAACTGTGCCTTAGTAAGGTACATGGATCATGCAGCAAAAAAACTCTGTGAGGGGCCTAAAGTCTGTGATCCTTTGTTGGCATAATGTTCTGGCAAATCCCATTGGTCGTCCCTTCCCACATTGGACTCAATTCAGACTTTCTTTTTTTAAATGTACCTTTTATAAATTAAAAAAATATATATATATTTTTTTAAACAGGCCTCATGGCCCGCCCTGGTTGGGAGCCTCGTGTCCCAACACTAGCCATTTCATTGAGATACGGGACCACCTGCTGGTATATATGTGCCAACTTATTCGGGGAACCCAATATATAGGGACACTTTACTCTTCTTCTGTTATTGTGTAGCAGGAGAGGTTGTTGGACGGGGTTGGACTCCACTTGATATTTTTGCATGCCTCAACTCCCTGGCTTTAATGTCATTACTAGGGCATTGTGGTCACAGTCGTGCCGCCTTTTAATCTGAAAGTCCAGAAGCCTATCCCAGGATCTGGATTCAATCATAATATAATCTATGATTGATGTTTGCCCTTCTCTATTAAATGTCGATTGACCGGGTCTATCTGATTTTAATCTCCCATTACAGGGCCTCAGGGATAGAGAGAGAATGAGTGAGATGATTTGTAGGACCAACTGCGTTTATGCTTTAACTGGAGGGATCATGGGGTCCGGGATGTTCCAATGCCGATTTTCGGCATCCAGATCATCTAAGCCAATGTTGCTAAGGGGTTCGAACTGACAATTAAAGTCGCCCCCTAGTAGCACAATATACTCAGGGTTGAGAGACAAAATGTATTCTCTCAAATGCTTAATAACAATAGACTCTTGCCCACTCTCGGTTGGCCTGGAATATATGTTAATTAGGGCTATGTGTTTCTTAGTAGGAAATGTTAATAGAACACATTGTATATCGAGTGAATTTGTTGGCAGCTGATCCGCTATGACTCCCAAATGCGTGCCCACTCATATACTTAAACTACCCGATGGTCTCCCCTACCCTTTGTCGTGGCCAGTATGTTAAAAGTAGCAAAGCCACTCCGCTGGTTATGTTCCATATCCCACGTCTCCTGCATAAGACAGATATCATGTTTGTCTATAAACAGCCCCCAGTCCGGGCTATTTAACTTATTTTTCATATCAGCCACGTTCCAAGAGAGAATGCTAATATTGCCATTGACCTCCCCTGCCATAGTCCTCTTGTTAATGCCACACCTATTTAGCCCTAGTGGTGGATTGACCTTTTGTGTGTGAGTCTCACCACCCGTCTCACAGCTGGCCCCACTATACCCAGGTATACAGTCACCAGCCCCCCACAGTCCCGTATTCCCTGCCAACCCCATTGATGACGTTCTCCTGAACTCACCCTACCCGCTTTGAGCACTCACTCTGTAAGTACCACTTTTTATCACAGATATATCCTCTCCCTCCAGAAACCCATGTAGTAAGAGACAATTCAACTTTGCAAAGCCAACCTTCGCCTCTAAAAAACTCTTGTCGTCAGCATTATGGGGTATAGTCAAACTATGCCCCGACCGTCAATCTACTTAATCCAGGGTGCTATATCTATTGTTGTGGTGGAACATTTCAAGTGCCAGCGGGCGGTCTTTGGACCCCTCCCAGTTGGCATCGCCCAGTAAAAAGGTGCCACCCAAATGTTCCTCATCCCCCCGAACCACCCTTCTCCTACTAGGTTCAGGATAGACGTTGCAAAAGTCAACCGGGTAAAAGAAGGTTAGGGGAAGAGATTTTATATGTGTACCTGGGCTACCTTCTTCCCAGTTACAAATATGCTCAACAGCCAAGTATGCAACTTCTGTATACACCACAGAAACAGACAAACACAAACACATCTTAAACACATACTCAATAAAAGGCCAAACACACAGCATCAGTAAAACTAACAACACAAACTACAGACAAGCACACACTATAGGCCAAACAAAAGCCACCAAATCACGCACCCAAAGCCACAAAATCCCACACACCATCACACTCAAAAAATATGTCCACATTGCAGCAAAAAGCACAACAGTCAGTCAGTCAAGTCTAGACAAGAATAACTTTATTTCAGCTCAAAAAAACATAAAAAGATTTGCAGGGTAAAAAGTTAAAATGGAATGCGTACAAAATTCCCAATAAAATGTAAATTGTTACAGAATGAAAATTCAGATAACTTCCTGTGACCCTAGAAGCCTCTAAAGATATTTTACTCGTAGCACTTTCGGATCACAAAGGATCCTCTTATATAAATTAGCTACTACAATATAGATTTTAGCCATAGCCAGTGACAGTAAAAAGTTCAAACTATCAATACATGAACAAGGGCAAATATTCGTAAGAATTGGGAGCAGAAATCCTGTTCTTTCCAATTTATACAATGTGCAAAATAATACAAAGTACATAGTGCTTTGAACGGAGGCATTGTCACATGGGCAAAGCATAGGCTTGTTTGACCACCCTTCTTGGCGAGGAAATGCCAGCAAAAAGTGCACGGTGCATAAACGTTACCTGGTTAGATAAAATTTGAACTGGGACTTAATAGAGCAAGATAGATAATATAGTGCAGAGGCAGGAAGTAAATGGGGGTCTCCCATATCATCATGTTGTTGACTAATAAGCCTATTGCCCCCTGGAGCAGTACGCCTCCTTGATAATACTTTTGGCATTCAGGGGAATTCCTTCTGGGTTTCCAAAAAAAAGTATTCCAGACTAATCTCATGGCATTTCCTCGTATATTATTTAAACCACGTAATCTTTAAAATATTGTCAGATTTCACGCAGTCTTTAATAACATCACACAAAAACGTTAAATCTTCTGAGGTTTATATATTAGACTATAGGAGCAAAGGGACACTGCCTATATGGTCTTCAATAAATCAGCTCTATACATGGCAATAGAGAGATATTTGGCTCTATAAAGGTTAATTAATTCCTTTACAGGCATATGCCCCAGTTTACAAGCAAAACGGAATAGTGCCTCCATCACCCTACTTGTCTGTGAGCTCTTAAAGTTAAAAGAGGTTCCCATGTCAAGTGATTGTTAAAAAGATTGCCCAGGTATGAGAAATATCTGACCTTTTCTATTCTCTTACTCTGCACAATATAGGTTTTAGTTATAGTGGTTCTAGGTCCACATACCATTGTATATGGTTTGCTAAAATGTACTTTTCAATCAAGAGAGAGGTCATAAAATTGGTAAAAGCATCAAGAGATTTCTGCAAACTCATAGCTGTCCTAGCTAGTAAAACTGTGTCATCTGTAAAAGATAAAAGTAAGATAGGTTTATTGCCAATTTTGGGAAACTCAAGTTCCTTAATTAATAAGAAGGCCTCCAGCCCATTGGTAAAAATTAAAAACAAGAAGGAGGCTGGATGCTTCATTGCCTGAATTGCTCCGTAGAAATAAATGGATTTGTTTTTTCCCTTTTACTGCCATATCTTATTGTGACTGTGGTACTGCTTTTCCACACCTACGTCTTCCAACATAGCCCATAATGTATCTCAGTTGACAGTGTCAAAAGCACTAGATAGATCCATGAATGCCAGATAAATAAGAGCTCTTCATGGACCTGACATGCTTGTTGATGATTAGAGATGAATTAAGCCATTGTTCACTTGTGTCCGCTCTCTCCTAAAGCTATATTGAGTATTGGACATAATCCCATTTTCTAATGCCCATTCTTTCAAGCGTGCAAGGAGGACCCTGCCCAGAACCATAGCCATATGCAAAAACAACAGTTGATGGACAGAATGCAGAACAATGTCATACATTCACCCCAGTACAGAGATCTGGGAATAAATCCATAGTTTTTTTGCTCATCATGCCATTTTAGTTTAAAACCAGACATATGCAAATCAGTCTTGACCCTGTGCCCCATGGGAACAGTCCAGCCCGAACTGCCAAGCCAGGTCCACCCTGGACTGGAAACAAGCATTCTAGGACCGTTCCGGGCTTTCAGCCCTCATCAGCCAGGATAGCTTGATTCCAGTGGCATGTAGAGCAGCAGAGCACAGGACTGAGCTTGATTCCAGTGGCATGAAGAGCACAGGTCACGTCTGAGCATACCCGTCCCAATCGGGGTGACAAATGCAAAAACAACAGTTGATTGACAGAATGCAGAACAATGTCATACATTCAACCCAGTACAGAGATCTGGGCCTAAATCCATAGTTGTTTTGCTCACCATGCCATTTCAGTTTGAACCCAGCCATATGCAAATCAGGCTTGACCCTGTGCCCCATGGGAACAGTCCAGCCCAAACTGCCAAGGCAGGTCCACCCTGGACTGGTTTCGGGCTTTCAGCCCTCATCAGCCAGGATCATCAGCCATGATAGCTTGATTCCAGTGGCATGGAGAGCACAGGGCTCATGTCTGAGCATACCCGTCCCACTCGGGGTGACAAATGCAAAAACAACAGTTGATGGACACAATGCAGTTCGGTCTGGACTTTTCCCTTGAGGCACAGGGTCAAGACTGATTTGCGTATGGCTGGGTCCAAACTTGGGGTGGCGTAGTGGGCAAAAGAACGATGGATTTACCCAGATCTTTTGACTGGGGGAGAATGTTTGCATTGTCAGAATTCCGTCCATCATATGTTTGCTGTAGCATCTTTTGCCCTATGTGGGATGGGTATGCCCAGACGTGGGTCCCTTGCTCACTGTGCCACTGGCTTCAAGCTAGCCTGGCTAAAGAAGGGTGATATACCCTAAAACCGGTCCCAGGATGCTTGTTTCCGGTCCAGGGAGGACCTGGCCTGGCAGTTCAGACTGGACTGTTCCCATGAGGCACAGGTTCAAGACTGATTTGCATATGGCTGGGTCCATACTGGGGTGGTGTAGTGGGCAAAAGAAGGATGGATTTAACCCAGATCTTTTGACTGGGAGAGAATGTTTGCATTGTCAGCATTCCGTCCATCATATGTTTGCTGTAACACTTTTTGCTCTAAGTGGGATGGGTATGCCCAGACCTGGGTCCCTTGCTCACTGTGTCACTGGATTCAAGCTAGCCTGGCTGAAGAGAGGTGATATACCCACAAACCGGTCCCAGGATTCTTGTTTCAGGTCCAGGGAGGACCTGGCCTGGCAGTTTGGTCTGGACGGAACCATAAGGCACAGGGACAATACTGATTTGCATATGGCTGGGTCCAAACTGGGGTGGCGTAGTGGGCAAAAGAACAATGGATTTAACCCACATCTTTTGACTGGGTGAGAATGTTTGAACTGTTAGCATTCTGTCCATCATATGTTTGCTGTAACAGAACCTTAACCATGGCATCTATCAGTGAGATAGGCCTATAGCATGCTGGGTCACTTCTTGTGCCTTTTATGAAGACTGGGACCACAATTGCTTCCTTCCATGATAAGGGCAATGGCCCAGTAATGGCGGCCTTGACGACATTAGTAAGCAAAGGAGCCCACACTTAAAATTATTCTTAAGGAGGTCAAGGGGCATGCTATTGGGGCCAGGGGCTTTCAAACAAATGCCCTGTGATAGAGCAACCTCCACCTCATCCACTGTAAGGGATATACTTCGTTTGGAGGCTAAAGTTAGGTCAATGGCTATTTACCCTATTTCATCCTCTGGTCCCTTATGTAAGGGATAAAAAAAATACCTGAGAAATGGGCTTCCAGTGTTTCCCCTAGGTTAGGATCAGTGAGTCCACCTGCCTCACCTCAGTTAGTCAGTCATTCATCTTTATTTGATTGAGAAAAATAAACATAAAAGAACAATCATTGTAAAAACACAGAATAAAACATCATGTAAATTGTATATATGTAATACTGTTTACATATTCACAAAATTACATCAAGGAAATGCATTTTTTAAAAAGGCCCCGACAGAAGATGATCAAGTAACAAACAAAAGAAATACAATGCAGGCCTCCATTGCCGAAAGCCCACAGGTTTCAAAACAGGTAATAATAATCTACTCATAAATGGTTAATAATACATTAAAGAAAAGGGGAAAGTGCATTACTGACTGAAGGGACATGCCATCACAGGGGCATACAAGGATACATGTTGTGTCATCCTGTCCCAAAGGAAAGAGATTGCATCTGTTAGACCCCAGCAGGAACCTGGTAAAAAGTGATCTTTCTAAAACATTGGTGACCCGAGAGAGATAAGCTTCAGTATCCTGATATGTCAGAAACATGATACAGAGTCTCAAAGGGGGTTTCCCAAGTTCATTAGCCTCTCTAGCAGCATATGCAAGCTTCACACACTCCTTATTAGCCCTGCTGTCCTCCCTTTCATTTAGAAAGTGGGGTGACGAGAACATATCCTGCCTTCCCAGACTTATAGCAGTGATCCTAATATAACATGACCATGAGATCTTATGCTCCAAAATCAAATATCAAAAAGTTAGAGATGACATCCCTATTTCAGTGTTTAAATTCCCCAACATTGCAATCCAATGGAGAAGTGGTGCAAGCTTAATATGGTCTTCCACAAAATTCAGAACCAATGCCTAATATAAGACAAAATGGGGCCTACCTGGGTCTACCCCAAGAAGTCGCCTACAGAATTGATTCTCTTCTTGCTGTAGGCTTGGGCAGTTTCTATATCCCCATAATATTGCCCCAAATGTTATAATCCATAGGCACTTGAGTTTATATACCTCCAATAAGAGAAAGATCAGTTTTTTACTGACCCTCTTCGCCAGCCCAAACCCCACCCAAATGGAGGTAATAAAACTTGAGCAGCACTTCGATAAACATGTCAACCAACCACCCCTGGAGTCAATTGTTACCCCCTGGTAGGAAAACTCTTTATCCTGCCTGATGGGTAGCCCCTTTATCATCATGGGCCACACACCGTGGAGCGTGTTTTGGATCTGTTGACTTCCAGGTCTAAGACAGCCATGTATTTATCAAAGGCAACAATAAGACCTCATAAGCAATTGGGTGTTCATGAGAACAAGACTACGTCATCCATATATCACAGACCAAGCACATACTTGGCATTCACTTTTGAGAGATCCTTCCCTTAAGAGACCAAAAAAGGATACTGTCTGTTAATATAAAAAAGAAAGAAAATTGGAGATTAAACACATCCCTTGCAAACACCCCTAAAAGATTAAAGGAATGGTACACTCCCCCTCCACACTTAACCCCCTCATATAGTGCCTGTAAAAAAGTAAACTATCTGATGGGCAAACCTATGTCAGATAAAATATATCATAATTTAAAATGATTTACTCAATCAATGCACTTCTAACATCCATTACAACAAGATACAATGAACCCTTTTTAGCAATTGTAATTGTCCCTATCAAAAGGTGGAGATTTAAACGTTGCTCTTGTGTTGCAATCCCTTCACGGAACCTATACTGCACAGTTTGAGAATGTTGTTTTCTGAGCCCAACCCTGAACTCTGTCTAAAATAACATGCCCTACTATCTTGGCCATGGAGTCCAACAAAGAAAGTGGCCCACAACACCGGGGATCCTTTCTATTACCCTTCTTAAAAATAAACACTACACAGTCTGTTTGCCATGATGCAGATATTTTCTGAGAAGTAGCAGCATAAAGAACATTAGTGATATCAATTGCCCAACGGGTGATATTCTCTATATAATGGTCCATCAGCACCCCATAGAAGACTATCGCCTTATTAGACAAACTATCCTTGATAGCCGCTACCAATTCATCAAGTTGAAATCTAATCCCAATAGGAGTAAATCCACCTAGAGTGATCTAACCAACATTCTTGGGAGATATTAGATCCTAGCTCCTTTGTGGCTAGACTACTACAATATCCTTTACAAACAATGTCGAAAAATGTCCTGCTGTCCTTTACTTTGTACACCTGAACAAGATTGGCCCCCATTTCCACTCTGACCCCTGATTTCTGGTTTCTGATCATATGCTTATATTCCAGACTAAAAGCTCCTACCATTAACTTTTTCCTGGGGTTACATCTAAGTGAAAGGCATATCCATTTGTTTGCAGCCCTGAATGAGCTGTCGAAGCAACCTAGGTAGGGGTTCCTTGCAGGTCTATAGCTACCATTAATGAAATCCCTGAGGTATTCAGTTTCTCATGAAAGCAATCACAATTTCATAGCGGGGATTATCTGCCAAAAGACAGTCCACGATCTTCCCATGATTAGATTTCACCAGAACAATCAACACAGACAGGGGATGGGCTCTCCTGCAAAGAACTCGTAGCCCTTTATTTATAACATCCAGGTTTAAAAAAAACAATGGTACTAAGTTAGTGTCTTTAGACATCCACCTTCGTTGGTTGTTGATTTCATTATTTAAAATTTATGTTTCTTGAGATTGGCTTACAGGACTTCCATCGAAACCCCAGGAACATGACCTCAAAAGCCAAAGAAGGTATTAAAATGTCCTTCTTTATCAGGGAGAATAGTCTTCACCGGCAGTCGCAGGGATATTTTGGAATGTTGTGTTCTACTGGGGCTACTCCTTTGACCAACAATTTACAATTTAGTTTTTTAGTATTAATGTGCAATATAGATTTTACTTTACAAGGTTTCGGTTAGGCACAGAGCACTTTTTGGCAGCATTTCCAAGACGAGGAGGTTGGTCACACCTTCTAAAGCCATGTCCTTGTGACAATTTGTCCTAACAAGGCTCTTTGCACTATGTATTATTTTGTGCACTCTACAAAATAATAAGAGCAAGATTTTTGTTCCCACTATTGAGAAGAAAAGGGGGTGGTGATGAACAGAGTGTCTGAATTAAGCAGACCACTCTTACCCAGTCCAAAGATCAGGGCTTGATCCATCACCGTTATTTAGTTCACTGCCCCATCCCAGCTCAGAACCTGGCTATATGCAAATTAGTCTGTCCCTGGCCCAGTGCATCATGGGAACAGAGCAGACCAAACTACCAAGCCAATTCTTCACCAGAAAGGAGACAAGCTTCCGGGGAACGGTTTCTGCCATTTCAGGCGTCGTCGGCCCGGCTTGCTTGAATCCTGATGGAGCAGTGAGCAAGGGACTCATGTCTGAGTATACCCTTCCACGCTTATGGTGGACAAAATGATTCAGAAAAGGGGGTGGTGATGAACAGAGTGTCTGAATTAAGCAGACCACTCTTACCCAGTCCAAAGATCAGGGCTTGATCCATCACCGTTATTTAGCTCACTGCCCCATCCCAGCTCAGAACCTGGCTATATGCAAATTAGTCTGTCCCTGGCCCAGTGCATCATAGGAACAGGGCAGACCAAACTACCAAGCCAATTCTTCACCAGAAAGGAGTCAAGCTTCCGGGGACCGGTTTCTGCCATTTCAGGCGTCGTCGGCCCGGCTTGCTTGAATCCTGATGGAGCAGTGAGCAAGGGACTCATGTCTGAGTATACCCTTCCACGCTTATGGTGGACAAAATGATTCAGAAAAGGGGGTGGTGATGAACAGAGTGTCTGAATTAAGCAGACCACTCTTACCCAGTCCAAAGATCAGGGCTTGATCCATCACCGTTATTTAGCTCACTGCCCCATCCCAGCTCAGAACCTGGCTATATGCAAATTAGTCTGTCCCTGGCCCAGTGCATCATGGGAACAGGGCAGACCAAACTACCAAGCCAATTCTTCACCAGAAAGGAGACAAGCTTCCGGGGACCGGTTTCTGCCATTTCAGGCGTCGTCGGCCCGGCTTGCTTGAATCCTGATGGAGCAGTGAGCAAGGGACTCATGTCTGAGTATACCCTTCCACGCTTTTGGTGGACAAAATGATTCAGAAAAGGGGGTGGTGATGAACAGAGTGTCTGAATTAAGCAGCCCACTCTTACCCAGTCCAAAGATCAGGGCTTGGTAGTTTGGTCTGCCCTGTTCCCATGATGCACTGGGCCAGGGACAGACTAATTTGCATGTAGCCAGGTTCTGAACTGGGATGGTGCAGTGAGCTAAAAAACAGTGATGGATCAAGCCCTGATCTTTTGACTGGGTATGAGTGTTCTGCTTAATTTTGATGCTCTGTCCATCACCACCCCCTTTTCTGAATCGTTTTGGCCACCACAAGCGTGGAAGGGTATGCTCAGATGTGAGTCCCTTGCTCACTGCACCATCAGGATTCAAGCAAGCCGGGCAGAAGACGGCTGTAATGCCAGAAACCGGTCCCCGGAAGCTTGTTTCCTTTCCAGTAAAGAATTGGCTTGGTAGTTTGGTCTGCCCTGTTCCCATGATGCACTGGGCCAGGGACAGACTAATTTGCATGTAGCCAGGTTCTGAACTGGGATGGTGCAGTGAGCTAAAAAACGGTGATGGATCAAGCCCTGATCTTTTGACTGGGTATGAGTGTTCTGCTTAATTCAGATGCTCTGTCCATCACCACCCCCCTTTTCTGAATCGTTTTGGCCACCACAAGCGTGGAAGGGGATGCTCAGATGTGAGTCCCTTGCTCACTGCACCATCAGGATTCAAGCAAGCCGGGCCGAAGACGGCTGTAATGCCAGAAACCGGTCCCCGGAAGCTTGTTTCCTTTCCAGTAAAAAATTGGCTTGGTAGTTTGGTCTGCCCTGTTCCCATGATGCACTGGGCCAGGGACAGACTAATTTGCATGTAGCCAGGTTCTGAACTGGGATGGTGCAGTGAGCTAAAAAACGGTGATGGATCAAGCCCTGATCTTTTGACTGGGTATGAGTGTTCTGCTTAATTCAGATGCTCTGTCCATCACCACCCCCTTTTCTGAATCGTTTTGGCCACCACAAGCGTGGAAGGGTATGCTCAGATGTGTCCCTTGCTCACTGCACCATCAGGATTCAAGCAAGCCGGGCCGAAGACGGCTGTAATGCCAGAAACCGGTCCCCGGAAGCTTGTTTCCTTTCCAGTAAAGAATTGGCTTGGTAGTTTGGTCTGCCCTGTTCCCATGATGCACTGGGCCAGGGATAGACTAATTTGCATGTAGCCAGGTTCTGAACTGGGATGGTGCAGTGAGCTAAAAAACGGTGATGGATCAAGCCCTGATCTTTTGACTGGGTATGAGTGTTCTGCTTAATTCAGATGCTCTGTCCATCACCACCCCCTTTTCTGAATCGTTTTGGCCACCACAAGCGTGGAAGGGTATGCTCAGATGTGAGTCCCTTGCTCACTGCACCATCAGGATTCAAGCAAGCCGGGCCGAAGACGGCTGTAATGCCAGAAACCGGTCCCCGGAAGCTTGTTTCCTTTCCAGTAAAGAATTGGCTTGGTAGTTTGGTCTGCCCTGTTCCCATGATGCACTGGGCCAGGGACAGACTAATTTGCATGTAGCCAGGTTCTGAACTGGGATGGTGCAGTGAGCTAAAAAACGGTGATGGATCAAGCCCTGATCTTTTGACTGGGTATGAGTGTTCTGCTTAATTCAGATGCTCTGTCCATCACCACCCCCTTTTCTGAATCGTTTTGGCCACCACAAGCGTGGAAGGGTATGCTCAGATGTGAGTCCCTTGCTCACTGCACCATCAGGATTCAAGCAAGCCGGGCCGAAGATGGCTGTAATGCCAGAAACCGGTCCCCGGAAGCTTGTTTCCTTTCCAGTAAAGAATTGGCTTGGTAGTTTGGTCTGCCCTGTTCCCATGATGCACTGGGCCAGGGACAGACTAATTTGCATGTAGCCAGGTTCTGAACTGGGATGGTGCAGTGAGCTAAAAAACGGTGAAGGATCAAGCCCTGATCTTTTGACTGGGTATGAGTGTTCTGCTTAATTCAGATGCTCTGTCCATCACCACCCCCTTTTCTGAATCGTTTTGCCCACTATTGAGAAAGCAATGTCCCTGTACCTATAGAGAAGGCTTCGGATATCTGTATTCATTGGCCTCTACTGACATTTATACTGCGTTTGTGAACTTTATCAGGGTGGCTCTTGTTATTAAAAAGCGCTACTGGCACGATTGTTAGGGAAGGGTTGATCTAATTCATTGTTTTATAATGTTTTGAATAAGGTTTACAATTAGGTCTGTTTTACATAATTCTCTAAGGGTTGTTTAAAGATTGGATCACATCTTTGTTGTGATGAGTTGAAATGTTTAAAGATTTTACCAAAGTATTGGTACAATGATTGGAATTGATGGGTGACATATTGTAATTTCAAAACTTTTTTTAGCCATCCCAGGGAGTTGTTGAGCTGCCCTTACCTGAAAACAATACAGATAATTCCGGGTGACATAGCTGACCTATTAGGAGCACCTTTTCAAGGGTTCTCTTGTTGAGATTTTTGTCTCCGGTTTTGATCTTAGTTTTGGGGTAGCATATTGTTTATTGATGCCTTATGACTGGAGCTTTCTTTTAATATTTTAAACTGCAATTAGGATGAGATTTACATCTATACATTTTTTATGCATTTAAAATGTTTTTGCCCTGGTCACTTTTATGGTTCATTGAACCAAAATGAAGTTAATATGACTGGCTACTTGGCTGAGAGGCCAATCCATCCAATTCTTCCTACAAATAGGATATCCTTGTATTCCAGGGGATGAAAGTCAAAATTTTGAATTAACCAGAAACACATTTTGTTCTTAAGATGGGTAGTGAACTCCTCAGTTGATAGTGATAGGGGAGGCACATTTGTTAATACAACGACTTATGGACAGCAATCAAGGGAAAGATTTAAACATGACTGATTGCCCTTATATGACCATATACCGACCCTTCATATAGCTTTGGCACTCCAGATCAGACCCAGAAAAACATCCAAAGTCCAAGTGCTCTTCAAGTGACTGACTAGTTTGAGTGGATAAAACAGGGGATGCCTGGTGTTCACAGAGGTCAAGGGATAACCGCCGCTCTGCGAAAGCTATCTCATTGGTAACCACCCCTACTGCTTTGGCCAAAAAGGAGTCCAAAGTGATACTGTGGGTCTCACGGTGAGAACTAATAAGTTCCTTGAACCCCAATGCTTTTCTTGGGAAAAACCACAATCTACTTGGATTAGCATGACAAATCCTATATTAGAGAAGGGGTTTCTCTCAAAAAATCAACCAGATCGAAATCATTCTTGGAAGAAAAAGGAAAGGGGATTTACCACTCAGCAATCATCAAAGTAGATCTCGCAGCCCGTGGGAGTCCCATCACTTTAGAGCGCTTTCAATGTTACAGAGGCTCCCTCAAGGACTGATGGTTTCTGGGGCATGCATCCCAATCAACAGCAACAGAGCAAGGTGCGTAGTATGCCAGAGGCAGTGGAAAGAGTGCAGGTAGCTGTAGCTCAATAGAGGAGAGGGTGAGTCTAGGGAGCCCTGCTCATCTTGCTCTTCTGCATAGTCCAGCATGGGTGGGGAGGCCACCATGGTGCCAAGCACACTCACCTCAGCATTCTGTGTATGCCTCGAGAATCAGAAGTCTGTTGTTCCCAGTCCTCTGTTAGTTCAGGGAGTTCTCAGTAGAATTTAGTGGGCTCCTTTCAGCGCAATATGACTGATCAAGTTCTCACTGAGCCAGATCTCAGGCCTCCTGGACTCGGGCCACAGGGCCTTCTCTGCCTTTCCAGGGTCCCCGGATGACGCTACAATGTCTGCCGTGGTGCCCTGCTTACACAGCGGCTACAGCGATGTGCCAGCTAACCGAAGACCGCCAAAGCGATAATGATTCTGTGAAGAGCTCTGTGCTCTCAACATAGGCAGCTGAGTTTAGAGGCTCCCTGAGCAATGGGGTCCAGCTTTCACTGCCATACACCCGGGTCTTCTTGAAACAGAGCTCTAAATGCTAGCAGTACTAGCAAGTCCTTAACAAGCCCCTGCTGTCTTCTTCCTTTGTCGTTATGTACCCACAGGTCCCAAGCGACCAGTGGGAGTCACACACACCGGTCCACAGTGCCCGAAGAGGTCTCTATACCGCCGCTGCTTGCACTGGCTCCCAAGCTCGTCTCTCCTTTCCGTCTAACGGAGTGAAAGCCTCCCACAAAACACACCCAAATGCACAACCACACAAAGTCGTGGCACCTAAGACACACAATCATCCGCACAACAACACCCACACACCAGCAATGCTTCTAGACCCTCTACTTCCCACACACATCCACCACCCACCCCATCCAACTTTCCCGCTCCTTCCCCAACCAACCCTACTCCTCCTAAACCCCTGAAAAAAAGTCTCACTCCTCCTCTTCCTGATTGTAAACAGAGGTGCCATGGAGTGATATATGCCCCTTTTGCACAAGGTCACTTGTATGCTTTTGAATTGGAGGTACGTTTCCTATATTGGAACATGGGGCACAACTGTTGTTTTGAAGATTTCCTTTTCATTTGTGATTTTATGTTTGTATTTGTTTACCATTATTTATGTTGGCATTAAGAGAGAACGATCCTTTTGTATTACATGTATTTTTCTGCATTACTTATGTTTTCCTCTGGTGTACAACATTCAGATTGTGCAACAAACATTTGTTTGATTTCGTTTTATAAATAAGATTGACTGATCATGTTATTTTATGTCTAGGTTACAGTATAACATTTCGCTCTGACATTTTGACTCCTATGTGTTACTGACCACATGATTTGATGGCACCGCTATTCTTACATACTGACACCCTGTAATTATCTTAACCTGTACGGGCAGACCTAATGTTCAATATTTTAATTCATCCTGTAGTTCAGAATGCAAGTGCAGCTGTGACATGAAAGATCTGATGCGTATGCCCCGCCTCCATTTATTGTCACCTATCATGAACATGTAAGTGCCAATTTGAGCTTCATGATAGGTGTAAGTCTAAATGAATAAAAATATTAATTAAAAAAAAAATTGCATTGGTAAAGGGGTATTATCAATTACATATGGCAGGCGTGTTGAGATGACAGGAGAGGTAATGGAGAGCATTTATTGTGATCACCTTTCAGAGGGGCAAGGAACTTTTGACATGGACAATACTTTCTATCTTAGAATATGGTTGTAGATTTGTTTTGTTTCACAGATTTTGGAGATTATTAATGTATTTATTGTTGAAGTGGTGAGTTAATATTGCCAGCTATATTTGATTTTTATCCTGTGGTACCTTCATGTTGACGGAAATTGACACCACAGACATGATTTGGCTTTCTTTTGATCTGTCCCTAGTGTACATACATGCACTATATTTAATTTAGGGTTCATTTGTACATATAAGATATCATACTTTTGTAGACATCACCAGTGTGATGTATTTTTTTACATGTTCTGGTGGAGATTTGGCAAGAAATCAACAGAATACGTTTCTTATATTTATGAGCATGATAATGGCGAGCCGAGCATGACATAGATTTGAATGCTTATACCTCTTATAATGGCAGTGACATGGTGGGTTATCATCCTTATTGAAGGGCAGATATGGAGCACATCCCAAAAGCAGTTTTATTGTGACTCGAACAGTACAAGGGGTTTGTGGTGGTAGCTTACCACATTTTATCAGCTGGAAAACGCCAGCTGAGTTTATCTGCCATGAAAACAGAGACGGAAAGCAGCATCATGATTGGGAGGTCGGAATAGTGGCTGTTATCCTGCAGTCAGCTGCGTTCAGCTCTTAACTCCAACAACGGAGAAATCTGCATGCGATAGAGGAACCCTGATGGACATTTGTTTGTCATACCACCAACATATGTCAGGTGGGAGTACAGTTTCGAGCTTGTATGGACGGACCGTCCATTTTTGATGGTCCGTATGCATCCACTAAGGTATAAACTGGCCCTAAATCTAATTGACAATGGCCCTTGTTGCATGTGTCATGTGAATTCCAATGAGGCTGGTAATAGAAAATACTTGGCCCATCTGAATATAAGTTCTCTTAAGTAATTCCAAGGTGGGAAAGTAACATAGATTCAACAAGTCACTCATAATGAGGGCCAAAGAGTGAAATATCTGTGCAAGAATAAAACTCAAATATCGAAATTGGCTGAGCCAAAGATAATAACATCAAAGCCATACAACGGGCTGTTGCAGGAGATGTCTCTCACAATTACCACGAAGGACAGTATATGGATTCTCCTGTTTCCTTATATATGCAGAAGACCAACGGATACCCAAAAGTTGCAGCTTTGCGAGTAGAGCTAAACGCCAAATTTTACACTGCTCTACTTGAACGCTGCCAATTGTGGATATCTGTTTGGTGGTCATATATTAAGAAATTGGACTTATTGTGAAATAAGCTCAGGATATATCTCTTCTTTCCACTGTAAAATACAGACTACCATTTTCAAAACCATAGACACACCAATACCAGTTACTCCATACCCACTCACTGATTCCTAGTTCTACACATACGTCTACTCATCCACCCATACAGTTACTCATACATGCAGTCACTTATCAATACAACACTATAATTTTCACTCCCATTTACTCACCTATACAGTTATACACACACACCACCTCACTTATTCATACAGATACTAACACATACTTACTCTCTTTTACAATCACTGATACAAGCACACACTCAGTGAGTAAAGAAACCAATAGCAAGCTTCAGTATAACCTCATGCAAATATTCTAGGTTCAATAAGGAAGTAACCACAATTCGTATCATAAAGAGCATGAGCACTCAATATTGAAAAAATATATAATTTTGTTTATTTTTAATTTCAAATCTCTTTTTAAGTTCATTTGATTAGATTTTTTACAAAAAGACAACATTATCAATGGTTAAATACATTGTTTAAAGTGATAGTGTGACAAGAGTATTTCATCAAATTAAAGCAATCAAACTCAATTCCGAATGTTAATTATGCTGTGAGGTCATCAACTTTTAACAAGCTAAGGAGTTAGGTCCGGGGCAAGGAGTGGGGAGGCTGGACCCTATTTAAATCAAAGAAACATTCTCCATTGAGTCAAGCACGACGCAGATGACATTTTTGGATGTCACAATGACAGCCACCGATGAAGGACTGAAAGCGTCTCTATATAAAAAGGCCACGGACAAAAATACAATTTTACACCACAAAAGTGCCCACCCTAGGAACTTAAAAGCCAACTTGCCATTCGGGCAACTACGCGGAATACGACGGAATTGTTCTGAACTTAGTGAGTATGATGCCCTTTCGAACGCATTCTGCGATGAAATGGTACAGAGGGGATATCCGAAAAAACTCCTGAAACATTCGCGAAAAAGAGCAAGGTTTTTTCCTCGAGAACAACTGTTAGAAAAGAAAAAAAAAACTTGACAGGCTAGTTTGTGTCACGATCTTTGGCCCGGTGTGGAAAAGTAAATTTTGCCATGTTCTGTGTCCCTACGTGTCCTCCATCTTATGTTATGTGTGCATGATTAAATATGCATATGTATCCCCCATGTTCGATTAAAGACGCAATTACAGTTGTGTCCATCTCTAGTATGCCAGTTTCCAGTTCTCGTGAAAGCTACGAGTATTAGGCCTATGTAAAGTTACGTTGCCACGTTTCTCAGTGTGCACGTTATTTCATTGTAAAGTCCCCGTTTTCTAGGCCTCAAATGGGCCCGGACACCAGATTCAGCTTCTGTCTCCTGAGCCCTCGCTGAGGAGCGATACAGCCCCCACCTGTATCCTCGACCCTTCACTTACTTCCTGCCTCGCAGTGCCCGGCTCGGCCTGGCTCTGCCTACGAGTCTGCCAAGAGTATGTTATGATTCTAGTTATCAGTCCAGCCCTCCTTCCCTGCATTCCTAAGCTACTGAATCGCATCAATAGTTTCCGTCATTGTCTAGCCTTTACGTCTCCATGTAAGAGAAATACTGCATTTAATGGTCATTTAATATTCTTCAACGCACTACATATAGAATAATGCATGCTCCAGTCTTAGAGTCTGTTAGCCTTTACCCCGATAACTTTTGGATTCTATCAACATGTTCTCTAAACATCAGATACTAGATATTGTTTAGGCACATGTCGCCCTGACTCTCCAGACTTCAGTCTCTGCTCCTAGCACAGAGTTCATAGCCCCCAGCTTCTCCTAGTAACACGTCATTGTTAGTTTGCGCGCACCATTAGGTTAGAGGTCCCGGCTCCTTAGGTAGCCCCCTCCATGTTTCCGCCCCATTTATGACATATACTATTACGTTTACATCACATGTCTATGTATACGCCCCTGTTACACCCATTTTTCACCCTTATCTTTCGCGACTGCTATTGACCACACCCACTGCTCCGCCTATTGTATTCACTGTAATGTAACTGTTTTAGTATATATATGTTATGCATTTGTTATTAAAGTTATCCTTCCTGTCCTATCCTGGAGCGCGCTCATCCCAGATCTTGTCCGTGCAGGTTGTCCTGTTCCTGTCCTTTATGCTGTATTAAACCTGCAAACTCCTACTACCTCGAATCTTGACTCTTATTTATTGAGCTATCTGTTATTGCTATGTCCAGACAAACCTAGATCCGGTATTATTTATTTATATACCACATAATGGCGCCCGAATAGGGACTTGCCCTTTCCCCACGCGCCGGTGAAGCCACGCCGGCCCCCTGACCCTCTGCAGCCGTGACGGAACCATACCGTGCACGTGCAGATATTTCTGCTTCAAGTATCCCTCAGGCCCACGGAGGAGACGGAGGTGGCGGTCCAGCATCCAGACGAGGCGGTGGAGGAACGCGGCGAGTCCCGACCAGAGCCCAAGCCGAGAGTCCAAGGTCCGAGGTATCCGGAGGCCCACCCGTAACAGAAGTCCGAAGTTCGTCCGTCCGGCGTCGAAGCAGTCCAGTCCAGTCCGAGGCCTTCCGTTCTTGCTGCCCGGTGAGTACCATTGCTGGGGTAGTATCTAGACAGGGTCAATCTAATTGACTCTGGTCCGTGGGTTGGTGGTACACAGACCCCAAAACGAAGTGTCCACTTCGGTGGATGCGGGTCCTGACGTGTCTCTTTATGAGACCGGTAAGTTTCGTACTGTTTCAGCAGTGCATCTAGTTTCTGTTCTAGTCAGTCCTGTTCTCGAGAAAATTCATGTATTCTGTTTTCAGTATTCCAGGTAGTATTCTGTTCGAACTGTTATTTTAAATGTTCTTCATGTATTTTAATGTCGTGGTATGAATGTGGAGTAATTATCGTGTTCATTGTGTATTGTATTGTGTCTAGATTACAGTTCAGTTATGCCCTTATTTTCTAAACTACGTCAGTTAAAAACCAGAAAAGGTCTGCTAGAAGCAGCAGTTCCTGTCCCGCCTAGGGACAGTCCAGGTCATTTTATGTATCAAAAGCATGGCATAAGTACGAGGTCGTATTCGGCCGCCCCCCTAATATGTGGGGTACACCTAGACCCCGAAGTATTACCGATGTTTCAAGTAATATGCTGACAGATTACCTAGCTTCCTTGATGTCTGCCCTACACTCTTGTCGTTCACAGGTTGCCGCCGCATTTCCAGACAATACCGAGGTGGCACCGCATGAGATCGTTCCCGGATGCATGGTTCTTGTCAGGAACTTTGATCGTTCAAGTCCGCTGGAGCCTCGCTGGAAAGAACCCCGACTGGTCCTCCTAACCACCCGTACAGCCGTGAAGTTGGAGGGGAGAAAAGGCTGGGTGCATCTGTCGCATTTAAAGAAGTTTTATGGACTGAAACCCGTTTCAAAGAACATTCCCGAGGATTCTAAAAACTGCCAAAGTACTATTCTTAAGGACTGTCCCGCAAAAGACAATGATACTGAACCCTCCCTGTTAGAGAAAACTCCGCAGCAGGAGTATAAGCTTAAATTAAGGTCTAGTAAAATAAGTCAGCCAGTTTGATTGTCTAAGTCCTCCCCTAGGTGAAACGGTTAGACCGGTTTCTGACATGTATATAATAGACCCCCATAGTGAGAGAGTTAGTCAAAACTCAATCCGATGTATCGTTTTTCTAAGTTTCATATTGTTTTTCAGCCTTATGATTTCCTGCACAGGTTATGCTTTTTATTTGTGTTTTCCAGTTTCTCATGTAAATAAGTCTGCTAATGCTACAGTAGAGCATACGTTTAGTGATCTACCTCCTCATGAACTTTCTTATCGTCTTGCTATGCGTAATAACTCCTTTATCCGCATGTTATTATTCACACCAGACCAGCAATGCCACAAATTGTTGGGTGTGTGGTCGACTCCCCCCTGTCCTATCCTGGAGCGCGCTCATCCCAGGTCTTGTCCGTGCAGGTTGTCCTGTTCCTGTCCTTTATGCTGTATTAAACCTGCAAACTCCTACTACCTCGAATCTTGACTCTTATTTATTGAGCTATCTGTTATTGCTATGTCCAGACAAACCTAGATCCGGTATTATTTATTTATATACCACACCGGATAGACACAAATTTAGGCAAACGATTCTAAAGAACTGGCATCTCCTAGAGGGACTTGAATGCCCATTTCCACGCCCAATGTTTGCCTATAAGAAAAATCAAAGCATAGGCCAGCAACTTGTTAGAACCGACATTGGGGCAACCAAGGTTAAGAATGACTTACGGAGTCAACTAAAAATGAAGCCACTAGAAGGACATCACAGGTGTGGCAACTGTGTAGCCTGCGCTAGTACACTAGAAGGGAATGAGTTCCAGCATTCGGGTAACAAGTGGAAGCACCAAGGTTTTACAACTTGTAAAACAAAAAAATTTGTATACGTGGTAGTATGCCCATGTAGTAAGATCTACATTGGCAAAACGAGCCAACAGGTGAATCTCAGAATCTGCCAGCACAGGTCCAGGATAAAGAAAAAAGTAATAACAGCCCCTATGGTCGAACATTTCATCGAGAAAGGCCATAGCGAGAATGACTTTAAATGGTCCGTTCTCTTCTCCACGAGTCAGATGAAGCATGTAATTGATACAGAGAGAGTCCTGCTTCAAAAAGAAGCGTACCTCATCTTAAAATTCAATAGCACAGTTACCGGACTTAACAATCTGTCCGAAGTATCTCGATTATAAACACAACGTGAATCAATCGATGTGTTTAAAGACTGAATCCTGTCTTATATGCAAGCTGAATTGCCTCCGCTATGTGTCTCACGAAAGCGAAAAAATCACTGCACTACATGTCCCACAATTCCTAGGGACGACTAAGACATAAGTGAAGGCTAAATCCAAAATGGCCCCTCCACATCAGCATTGAGTGCTTCGGTGAAGTACAGGCTGTATTTTCACAGGTATGTTCTAAAACGTTCGGAGTCTCATTTGGGCGCCGCTCCTTAGCGCGAATATGTTTTAAAACAATTGCGCTTGTTGTTTTTGTAGATATCGCCACCGAAATCCGTGGATGCGCAAGCAAACGTACTAAATAGGAGCGCGGCGCATGCCGCGTAGTGAATCATTTCACTAAACAACAAACAAAGCAATAAGAACTTACCTACCGTGGGAAGGTACGTGGGCCTCTTGGCATTCTGCTTTCTGCATTTTATTGTCAGATGAGGTGTACTACTTGTGTACAAATGGAATAATAGGAGTCTTTAAATATTGACAGATTCTTTACCAAAGGCGGACAGAAAAGTCAAGGGACAGCCGCCACTGAATTCATTTTACATACGAGACAGGTAGGATACGAGCGTGAGCTCCAGCCTTAACAAAAATTCATGTCACACTTGAGATAGGACTAATTAAACCTTAAAAACTCGCTTCCCCCATGTAGGTAGAGACCCCTCTAACAAATAAAAGGAGTGCGGTAGAATAGAAGTTGCAAGCCCGGATTACGGTTTTTTTAATAAAAACCAACAGGTATTTTCCAGTGTGTAAAAGTGGTGGTGCGACATATTTTCGCTCACTAGAATTGAAGTGCAGGAAATAATAAAACCTTATTGTTATTCTGCATGTTAATACAGATAAGTGACAGAGCCCTGATGACAGTCTAAAGATTGACCTCTTTGGACCAGAAACGCGTTGGCATATTGGAAGGAGCTATTCGTAAACACTAATCGTTTTTAAGATCAAATCATTCCTCCTTCCCTCATTTTGACTTTGTCTCTTTTCTTTTGTATAAATACTGATTTCATCATTTATGCACAAGATTTTTTCAACTGAATGTTGTGTTTGTTTTGTATTATATGTAGATTGTTTGTAATTGTATAATAGGATTATACATATTTGGTGTTTTGTAGACAGTGATGTATATATTTATTGTGATGTAGCTGAATGCTCTTTTCTTCTTTGTAAAAAGTATAAAAACAAATAAATACTAAAGTTGACAGGTAGAAATAAATATACCAGGTCGAACAAAAAAGAAGCAGTGTTTGTCCTATTGCCCTTAAATAATTGGCATTTTTTCAAAAATTAAAAGTGGGTGTTGGCATTTTTGTGTTTCTGTGAGGTCATAAACAGCAGGTACATGTTGACTCATCAATTTGTTTTTTCTCTTGTTTTTTTGTTGAGCACCACCCTTTGGAACAAGCATGAAAGACGTTGGACAGAAAGGTGGAGAAGCAGATGTCAGCTAAAAGTCTGAAGGTGAAACACCTGATGCAAAAACACCCAGCAGCAAAGAAGGTGATGGTGCTGGAGAGGAGGACTTTTCCTCCTCAGACTCAGAGGTCTCCACGGCAAACCAGCCACAAGTGTCGGTGGACCTAACTACATCTCCTAGACTTAAAACACCGTCCAACGCCACCATGAGCATCAACACCGTCACTACTGTTCCCCCCTATGTTGGCCAACACCCAACTCCTAGAAGAGCTGGGATCTCCTTTACCTCAGGCACCTTGCTCTTACACCAGCCCATCCAGCAGTGATGTGTGAGGAGGTTCTTGACATGCTACGCAATATTTCAATTTGGCAGACTACATTATTGGTTGCCATCAAGGGGATCAGTTACCAGTTGACACAATTACTAGCCTTCCAGGGTGGCATCCACAGTGCATTGTGGATAGTAAAGGGGCATGGCATGTTTGAGAGCCCCCTGAGTCATCAGTGCCTCCTGCCCACCAATCCCTTCCCCTTTCTTTCAAGATCCTTCCTGGCCCGTTACCCCTCCTCCCCCTCCATAACACCACCAACCATCTCTGCTTGTCCTTCATACACTACATCCAAACTCACATCCACATACTCGGGCAAACACAAACACCCACTCAGACATTCATCCTAAACATGCAAAACATACTCACAAACAAAATATACAGACACCAACACTATCATCACAGTCTCAACCACCAACTCATCGAAACACTCTACTTCTTCAAAATGCACATCACCTAAAACATCAGCATCAAAGAAACACAAATTTGCGTACAAACATGGAACATCTGCAACACATCCATCTCAGACACACAAATCAACAACCAAGTATGCAACTTCTGTATACACCACAGAAACAGACAAACACGAACACATCTTAAACACATACTCAATAAAAGGCCAAACACACAGCATCAATAAAACTAATATCACCGAAACACAAACTGCAGACAAGCACACACTATAGGCCAAACAAAAGCCACCAAATCACACACCCAAAGCCACAAAATCCACCATACCATCACACTCAAAAACTATGTCCACATTGCAGCAAAAAGCACAACAGTCAGTCAGTCAAGTCAAGACAAGAATACCTTTATTTCAGCTCAAAAAAACATAAAAAGATTTGCAGGGTAAAAAGTTCAAATGGAATGCGTACAAAATTCCCAATAAAATGTAAATTTTTACAGAATGACAATTCAGATAACTGCCTGTGACCCTAGAAGCCTCTAGAGATATTTTACTCATAGCGCTTTCGGATCACAAAAGATCATCTTATATAATTAGCTACTGCAATATAGATTTCAGCCATAGCCAATGACAGTAAAAAGTTCAAACTATTAATACATGAACAAGGGCAAATATTCGTAAGAAATGGGAGCAGAAATCCTGTTCTTTCCAATTTATACAATGTGCAAAATGATACAAAGTACATAGTGCTTTGAACTGAGGCATTGTCACATGGGCAAGGCATAAGCTTGTTTGACCACCCTTTTTGGCGAGGAAATGCCAGCAAAAAGTGCACCGTGCATAAACGGAACCTGGTTAGATAAAATTTGAACTGGGACTTAATAGAGCAAGATAGATAATATTGTGCAGGGGCAGGAAGCAAATGGGGGTCTCCCATATCATCATGTTGTTGACTAATAAGCCTATTTCCTCCTGGGTCAGTACGTCTCCTTGATAATACTTTTGGCATTCAGGGGAATTCCTTCTGCGTTTCCCAAAAAAGGTATTCCAGACTAATCTCATGGCATTTCCTCATATATTATTTAAACCATGGAATCTTTAAAACATTGTCAGATTTTACGCAGTCTTTCATAACATCACGCAAAAACGTTAAATCTTCTGAGGTTTATATCTTAGACTATAGGAGCAAAGGGACACTGCCTATATTGTCTTCAATAAATAAGCTCTATACATGGCAATAGAGAGACATTTGGCTCTACAAAGGGTAATTAATTCCTTCACAGGCATATGCCCCAGTTTACAAGCAAAACGGAATAGTGCATCCATCGCACTACTTGTCTGTGAGCTCTTAAAGTTAAAAGAGGTTCCCATGTCAAGTCATTGTTAAAAAGATAGCCGAGGTATGAGAAATATCTGCCCTTTCCTATTCTCTTACCCTGCACAATAAAGGTTTTAGTTATAGTGGTTCTAGGTCCACCTACCATTGTATATGGTTTGATAAAATGTACTTTTAAATCAAGAGAGAGGTCATAAAATCGGTAAAAGCATCAAGAGATTTCTACAAACTCATAGCTGTCCTAGCTAGTAAAATGGTGTCATCTGTAAAAGATAAAAGTAAGTTAGGTGTATTGCCAATTTTGGGAAACTCAAGTTCCTTACTTAATAAACAGGCCTCCAGCCCATTGGTAAAAATTAAAAACAGGAAGAAGGCTAGGATGCTTCATTATCTGAATCCCTCCGTAGAAATAAATGGATTCTTTTTTTCCCCTTTCCTGCCGTATCTTATTGTGACTGTGGTACTGGAGTGAGGCCTGCGGGGTAGGGTTACTACTGCTTTTCCACACCTACATCTTCCAACATAGCCCATAATTTATCTCAGTTGACAGTGTCAAAAGCACTAGATAGATCCATGAATGCCAGATAAATAGAGCTCTTCATGGACCTGACATGCTTGTTGATGATTAGAGATGAATTAAGCCATTGTTCACTTGTGTCCGCTCTCTCCTAAAGCTATATTGAGTATTGGACATAATTCCATTTTCTAATGCCCATTGTTTCAAGCGTGCAAGGAGGACCCTGCCCAGAACCTTAGCCATATGCAAAAACAACAGTTGATGGACAGAATGCAGAACAATGTCATACATTCACCCCAGTACAGAGATCTGGGCCTAAATCCATTGTTTTTTTGCTCACCATGCCATTTTAGTTTGAACCCATACATATGCAAATCAGTCTTGACCCTGTGCCCTGTGGGAACAGTCCAGCCCGAACTGCCAAGCCAGGTCCACCCTGGACTGGAAACAAGCATCCTAGGACCGGTTTCGGGCCTTCGGCCTTCATCAGCCAGGATAGCTTGATTCCAGTGGCATGAAGAACACGGGACCCACACCTGAGCATACCCATCCCACTCGGGGTGACAAATGCAAAAACAACAGTTGATGGACAAAATGCAGAACAATGTCATACATTACACCCAGTACAGAGATATGGGCCTAAATCCATCGTTTTTTTTCTCACCATGCCATTTCACTTTGAACCCAGCCATATGCAAATCAGTCTTGACCCTGTGCCCCATGGAAACAGCCCATCCTGAACTGCCAAGCCAGGTCTACTCTGGACTGGAAACAAGCATTCTATGACCGTTCAGGGCTTTCAACCCTCATCAGCCAGGATAGCTTGATTCCAGTGTCATGGAGCGCAGCAGAGCACAGGACTTACATCTGAGCGTACCCGTCCCAATCGGGTGACAAATGCAAAAACAACAGTTGATTGACAGAATGCAGAACAATGTCATACATTCAACCCAGTACAGAGATCTGGGCCTAAATCTATCGTTTTTTTGCTCACCATGCCATTTCAGTTTGAACCCAGCCATATGCAAATCAGGCTTGACCCTTTGCCTCATGGGAACAGTCCAGCCCGACCTGCCAAGGCAGGTCCACCCTGGACTGGAAACTAGCTTCCTAGGACTGGTTTCAGGCTTTCAGCCCTCATCAGCCAGGATAGCTTGATTCCGGAGGCATGAAGAGCACAGGACTTATGTCTGAGCATACCCGTCCCACTCGAGGCGACAAATGCAAAAACAACAGTTAATGGACACAATGCAGTTCGGTCTGGACTTTTCCCATGAGGCACAGGGTCAAGACTGATTTGCATATGGCTGGGTCCAAACTGGGGTGGCGTAGTGGGCAAAAGAACGATGGATTTAACCCAGATCTTTTGACTGGGGGAGAATGTTTGCATTGTCAGTATTCCGTACATCATATGTTTGCTGTAGCACCTTTTGCCCTATGTGGGATGGGTATGCCCAGATGTGGGTCCCTTGCTCACTGTGCCATTGGATTCAAGCTAGCCTGGCTAAAGAAGGGTGATATACCCTGAAACCGGTCCCAGGATGCCTGTTTCCGGTCCAGGGAGGACCTGGCCTGGCAGTTCAGACTGGACTGTTCCCATGAGGCACAGTTTCAAGACTGATTTACATATGGCTGGGTCCAAACTGGGGTGGCGCAGTGGGCAAAAGAACAATGGATTTAACCCAGATCTTTTGACTGGGAGGGGAGAGAATGTTTGAATTGTCAGCGTTCTGTCCATCATATGTTTGCTGTAACAGTACCTTAACCATGGCATCTATCAGTGAGATAGGCCTATAGCATGCTGGGTCACTTCTTGTGCCTTTTATGAAGACTGGGACTACAATTGCTTCCTTCCATGATAAGGGCAATGGCCCAGTAACGGGTGCTTTGAAGACATTAGTAAGCAAAGGAGCCCACACTTAAAATTATTCTTAAGGAGGTAAAGGGGCATGCCATTGGGGCCAGGGGCTTTCAAATAAAAAATGCCCTGTGATAGAACAACCTCCACCTCATCCACTGTAATGGATAGACTTTATTTGGAGGCTAAAGTTAGGTCAATGGCTATTTACCCTAGTTCATCCTCTGGTCCCTTATGTAAGGGATAAATAAAATACCTGAGAAATGGGCTTCCAGTGTTTCCCCTAGGCTAGGATCAGTGAGTCCATCTGCCTCACCTCAGTTAGTCAGTCATTTATCTTTATTTGATTGAGAAAAATAAACATAAAAGAACAATCATTGTAAAAACACAGAAAAAAACATCATGTAAATTGTATATATGTAATACTGTTCACATATTCATAAAATTACATCAAGGAAATGCATTTTTTAAAAAGGCCCCCGCCGTAGATAATCAGGTAGCAAACAAAAGAAATAAAATGCAGGCCTCCATTGCCGAAAGCCCACAGGTTTCAAAACAGGTAATAATAATCTACTCATTTATGGTTAATAATACATTAAAGAAAAGGGGAAAGTGCATTACTGACTGAAGGGACATGCCATCACAGGGGCATACAAGGATACATGTTGTGTCATCCTGTCCCAAAGGAAAGAGATTGCATCTGTTAGACCCCAGCAGGAACCTGAACCTGAACGTGAACCTGACTGAACCTGAACGGTGTATTTCCGGCTTAGCGACCGGCCCCTTTTTGAACCAAAGACCTTAAGGGAATTACCGCCATCATATTTAAAGAGGCCACATCAGCTATACTGCCTGCCCCTCTGATGACCTTCGCTGGCCTCATCTTGGCGTGCCGCCTGACGTATTGAGACACCCGCTCTTACTCACACTGAGAGATACTGTGAAGCTTTTTCAAGAATTACCTGTGCCCCCCGGACTGTGAATCTGAGACGCGAATCCCGTGTGACTATTCTTTCCCCTGATTTGACGGAGCCTTGACTCCAGCCCTGCCCTGGATATTTGTGGTGACTACTTTCTGGGATTCCAGTAGCCCAGAAGTACACTTGTAAAGGACAGTAGATCCCTGGACCTGATATATTTAATATATTTGTGTCCCCGACTCCTTGATATAATTTCGCCCTGATGAAGGTGTGGCCCTGCTGGGCCTGCACCGAAACGCGCGTTGGCGTTGTTTTTGATATCTGAATTGTACCTTTTTGTCAACTCATTGTTTGGCGTTTATATCTTTGTATAGTGTTGATTGGGAGATTGAATGCATGTGTAGGATTTGAATGTGTGAGTTAGATAGAGTGAAAGATGAAGGATGTCATGTGGGACGTACTGTGTTAAAAAGCAAAAAAGTCTGTACATTAGTTTTTCTTTAATCAGTTTTCATATGCATATATTAATTAACCGATTCTTACTTTTACGATATGCACCAAAATGAGAAATAAAAAATAAAATGACAGAATACTACCTTTGAATTGATTCTGTCTCACTATCTGATGGTTGCTCCGAAGTCATGGTTAATGTTTTAGATCCTTTATAGGACCATCTTCTAGATATTTTGAGTAGCAGGTTGTCCTTGTTCTTTCTTAGCCCAGCAGGAACCTCGTCAAAAGTGATCTTTCTAAAACATTGGTGACCTGAGAGAGATAAGCTTCAGTATCCTGATATGTCAGAAACATGATACAGAGTCTCAAAGGGGGTTTCCCAAGTTCATTAGCCTCTCTAGCAGCATATGCAAGCTTCATATACTCCTTATTAGCCCTGCTGTCCTCCCTTTCGTTCAGAAAGTGGGGTGATGAGAACATATCCTGGCTTTCCAGACTTATAGCAGTGATCCTAATATAACTTGACCATGAGATCTTATGCTCCAAAATCACATATCAAAAAGTTAGAGATGACATCCCTATTGCAGTGTTTAAATTCCCCAACATTGCAATGCAAGGAAGAAGTGGTGCAAGCTTAATATGGTCTTCCACAAAATTCAGAACCAATGCCTAATATAAGACAAAATGGGGCCTACCTGGGTCTACCCCTAGAAGTCGCCTACAGAATTGATTCTCTGCTGTAGACTTGGGCAGTTCCTACATCCCCATAATATTGCCCCAAATGTTATAATCCATAGACCCCTTGAGTTTATATACCACCAATAAGAGAAAGATCAGTTTATTACTGACCCTCCTCGTCAGCCCAAACCCCACCCCTATGGAGGTAATAAAACTTGAGCAGCACTTCGATAAACATGTCAACCAACTACCCCTGGAGTCAACTGTTACCCCCTGGTAGGAAAACTCTTTATCCTGTCTGATGGGTGGCCCCTTTATCATCATGGACCCCACACCATGGAGTGTGTTTTGGATCTGTTGACTTCCAGGTCTAAGACAGCCATGTATTTAACAAAGGCAACAATAAGACCTCATAAGCAATTGGGTGTTCATGAGAACAAGACTACGTCATCCATATATCACAGACTAAGCACATACTTGGCATTCACTTTTGAGAGATCATTCCCTTGAGAGACCAAAAAAGGATACTGTCTGTTAATATAAAAAAGAAAGAAAATTGGAGATAAAACACATCCCTGGCAAACACCCCTAAAAGATTAAAGGATTGGTACACTCCCCCTCCATACTTAACCCCCTCATGTGGTGCCTGTAAAAAAGTAAACTATCTGATGGGGCAAACCTATGTCAGATAAAATATATCAGAATTTAAAATGATTTACTCAATCAATGCACTTCTAACATCCATTAAAACAAGATACAATGAACCCTTTTTAGCAATTGTAAATTTCCCTATGCAAAGGTGTAGATTTAAAGGTTGCTCTTGTGTTCCAATCCCTTCACAGAACCTATATTGAACAAAACTGAGAATGTTGTTTTCTTGAGCCCAACCCTGAACTCTGTCTAAAATAACATGCCCTAGTATCTTGGCCGTGGAGTCCAACAAAGAAAGTGGCCCACAACACCGGGGATCCTTTCTATTACCCTTCTTAAAAATTGACACTACACAGTCTGTTTGCCATGATGCAGATATTTTCTGAGAAGTAGCAGCATAAAGAACATTAGTGATAACAATTGCCCAACGGGGGATATTCTCTTTATAATGGTCCATCAGCACCCCATAGAAGACTATCGCCTTATTAGACAAACTATCCTTGATAGCCGCTACCAATTCATCAAGTTGAAATCTAATCCCAATATGATTAAATCCACCTAGAGTGATCTAACCAACATTCTTGGGAGATATTAGATCCCAGCTCCTTTGTGGCTACACTACTACAATATCCTTTACAAACAATGTCGAAAAATTTCCTGCTGTCCTTTACTTTGTACACCTGAACAAGATTCGCCCCCATTTCCACTCTGACCCCTGATTTCTGGTTTCTGATCATATGCCTATATTCCAGACTAAAAGCTCCTACCATTACCCTATTCCTGGCGTTACAGCTAAGTGCAAGGCATATCCATTTGTTTGCAGCCCTGAATGAGCTGTCGAAGCAACCTAGGTAGGGGTTCCTTGCAGGTCTATAGCTACCATTAATCAAATCCCTGAGTTATTCAGTTTCTCAAAAAAGCAATCACAATTTCATAGGGGGGATTATCTGCCAAAAGACAGTCAACGATCTTCCCATGATTAGATTTCACCAGAACAATTAACACAGACAGGGGATGGGCTCTCCTGCAAAGAACTCTTAGCCCTTTATTTATAACATCCAGGTTTAAAAAAAACATGGTACTAAGTTATTGTCTTTAGACATCCACCTTTGTTGATTGTTGATTTCATTATTTAAAATGTATGTTTCTTGAGATTGGCGTACAAGACTTCCATCGAAACCCCAGGAACATGACCTCAAAAGCCAAAGAAGGTATTAAAATGTCCTTCTTTATCAGGGTGAATAGTCATCACCGGCAGTCGCAGGGATATTTTGGAATGTTGTGTTCTGCTGGGGCTAACCCTTTGACCAATAATTTACAATTTAGTTTTTAGTATTAATGTGCAATATAGATTTTACTTTACAAGGTTTTGGTTAGGCACAGAGCACTTTTTGGCAGCATTTCCAAGACGAGGAGGTTGGTCACACCTTCTAAAGCCATGTCCTTGTGACAATTTGTCTTAACAAAGCTCTTTGCACTATGTATTATTTTGTGCACTCTACAAAACAATAAGAGCAAGATTTTTGTTCCCACTATTGAGAAAGCAATGTCCCTGTACCTATAGAGAAGGCTTCGGATATCTGTATTCATTGGCCTCTACTGACATTTATCCTGCGTTTGTGAACTTTATCAGGGAGGCTCATGTTATTAAAAAGTGCTATGGGCAAGATTGGTAGGGAAGGGTTGATCTAATTCATTGTTTTATAATGTTTTGAATAAGGTTTACAATTAGGTCTGTTTTACATAATTCTCTAAGGGTTGTTTGAAGATTGGATCACATCTTTGTTATGATGAGTTGAAATGTTTAAAGATTTTACCAAAGTATTGGTACGATGATTGGAATTGATGGGTGGCATGCAACCCATTTAGGTTTTATAGTGACTTTTGTTTTATATTATATAATAATGTAATTTCAAAACTTTTTCTTAGCCATCCCAGGGAGTTGTTGAGCTGCCCTTACCTGAAAACAATACAGATAATTCCGGGTGACATAGCTGACCTATTAGGAGCACCTTTTCAAGGGTTCTCTTGTTGAGATTTTTGTCTCCGGTTTTGATCTTAGTTTTGGGGTAGCATATTGCTTATTGATGCATTATGACTGGAGCGTTCTTTTAATACTTTAAACTGCCATTAGGATGAGATTTACATCTATGAATTTTTTATGTATTTAAAATGTTTTTGCCCTGGTCACTTTTATCGTTCATTGAACAAAAATAAAGTTAATATGACTGGCTGCTTGGCTAAGGGGCCAATCCATCCAATTCTTCCTACAAATAGGATATCCTTGTATTCCAGAGGATGAAAGTCAAAATTTTGAATTAACCAGAAACATATTTTGTTCTTAAGTTGGGTAGTGAATTCCTCAGTTGATCGTGATAGGGGAGGCACATTTGTTAATACAACGACTTATGGACAACAATCTAGGGAAAGATTTAAACATGACTGATTCCCCTTATATGACCATATACCGACCCTTCATATAGCTTTGGCACTCCAGATCAGACCCAGAAAAACATCAAAAGTCCAAGTGTTTTTCAAGTGACTGACTAGTTTGAGTGGATAAAACAGGGGATGCCTGGTGTTCACAGAGGTCAAGGAATAACTGCCGCTCTGAGAAAGCTATCTCATTGGTAACCACCCCTACAGCTTTGGCCAAAAAGGAGTCCAAAGTGATACTGTGGGTCTCACGGTGAGAACTAATAGGTTCCTTCAACTCCAATGCCTTTCTTGGGAAAAACCACAATCTACTTGGATTAGCATAACAAATACTATATTAGAGAAGGGGGTTCTCTCACAAAATCAACCAGATGGAAATCCTTCTTGGTAGAAAAAGGAAAAGGGGTTTACCACTCAGCAATCATCAAAGTAGATCTCACAGCCCGTGGGAGTCCCATCCTTTTAGAACGCTTTCAATGTTACAGCTGCTCCCTCAAGGACTGATGGTTTCTGGGGCATGCAGTCCCAAACAGAGCAAGGTGCGTAGTATGCCAGAGGCAGTGGAAAGAGGGCAGGCAGCTGTAGCTCAATAGAGAAGAGGGTGAGTCTAGGGAGCCCTGCTCATCTAGCTCTTCTGCATAGTCCAGCGTGAGTGGGGAAGCACACTCACCTCAGCATTCTGTGTATGCCTCGAGAATCAGAAGTCTGTTGTTCCCAGTCCTCTGTTAGTTCAGGGAGTTCTCAGTAGAATTTAGTGGACTCCTTTCAGCACAATATGACTGATCAAGTTCTCACTGAGCCAGATCTCAGGCCTCCTGGACTCGAGCCACAGGGCCTCCTCTGCCTTTCCAGGGTCCCTGGATGATGCTACAATGTCTGCTGTGGTGCCCTGCTTACACAGCGGCTACAGCAAGGTGCCCGCTAACCGAAGACCGCCGAAGCGGTAATGATTCTGTGAAGAGCTCTGTGCTCTCAACATAGGCAGCTGAGTTTAGAGGCTCCCTGAGCAATGGGGTCCAGCTTTCACTGCCATACACCCAGGTCTTCTTGAAACAGAGCTCTAAATGCTAGCAGTACTAGCAAGTCCTTAACAATCCCATGCTGTCTTCTTCCTTTGTCGTTATGTACTCACAGGTCCCAAGCGGCCAGTGGGAGCCGCACACACCGGTCCACAGTGCCCGAAGAGCTCTCTATACCGCCACTGCTTGCACTGGCTCCCAAGCTCGTCTCTCCGTTCCCTCTAACGGAGTGAAAGCCACCCACAAAACACACCCAAATGCACAACCACACAAAGTCATGGCACCTAAGACACACAATCATCCGCACAACAACGCCCACACACCAGCACTGCTTCTAGACCCTCTATTTCCCACACACATCCAGCACCCACCCCATCCAACCTTCCTGCTCCTTCCCCAACCAACCTTACTCCTCCTAAACCCCAGAAAAAAAGCCTCACTCCTCCTCTTCCTGATTGTAAACAGAGGTGCCTGGATTCTATCATGTTCATGGAGTGACATGTGCCCCTTTTGCACAAGGTCACCTGTATGCTTTTAAATTTAAGGTAAGTTTCCTATATTGGAACATGGGGCACAACTGTTGTTTTGAAGATTTCCTTTTCATTTGTGATTTTATGTTTGTATTTGGTTACCATTATTTATGTTGGCATTAAGAGAGAAATATCCTTTTGTATTACATGTATTTTTCTGCATTACTTATGTTTTCCTCTGGTGTACAACATTCAGATTGTGCAACAAACATTTCAGTCAGTCAGTCAGTGAGTTCAACTTTAATAGGATACAATAGTAGCCATAAAAGCACAGAATATAAATACATCACAATGATTAAAAAAAAAAAAATCCATGTACATATATCCAAAATAGTTGGTGCAAATATATAAATATGTCATAATGATTTAAAAAGTAAAATTCCATATACGTATATCCTAAGTGGCTAGTGCAAGAACGATCATTATATTGATATATACAACTAATTAATTAAAACAGTTTACAGATTGCATAAATATTAAGAGACCATCATAGACCTACGCGCCCTTCTTGCAGTTTTAAGAAAAGTGCCAGTGCGGAATATCAATTCAACATTGTCTAAGTCTAACATGCAGCGATATGCTGCCTCCAAAGTAATTGGTCTTCGCTTATTAAAATATGGGTAAAGCAACTGTTTAGAATAATTAAAATAGTATTTACAGAAAAATATAAAATGCATAATGGTTTGCTCACTCCTATCATCTCAAGGGCACAAGGTTTTATTAAAATTTTTGCTATAGCCCAGTGGGAAACAGAGTACAAATCGGATTGTGCCTGTCTTAATCGTAACAAGATGCTCCTCTCCCAGCGGCTCATTGGAAAGGTCAAGTACATGCGAAGCGGGTAACAATACTGTTCTATGACCATATAGTTTCGCACGAGAGTTTTCCTGGACTCCACCACTACCCGCTCGTTGTTGTATAACATTTGTTTGATTTCCTTTTATAAATAAGATTGACTGATCATGTTACTTTATGTCTAGGTTACAGTATAACATTTCGCTCTGACATTTTGACTCCTATGTGTTACTGACCACATGATTTGATGGCACCGCTATTCTTACATACTGATACCCTGTAATTATTTTAACCTGTACGGGCAGACCTAATGTTCAATATTTTAATTCATCCTGTAGTTTAGAATGCAAGTGCAGCTGTGACATGTAAGATCTGATGCGTATGCCCTGCCTCCATTTATTGTCACCTATCATGAACATGTAAGTGCCAATTTGAGCTTCATGATTAGTGTAAGTCTAAATGAATAAAAATATTAATAAAAAAAATAATTGCATAGGTAAATGGGTATTATCAATTACTTATGGCAGGTGTGTTGAGATGACAGGAGAGGTAATGGAGAGCATTTATTGTGATCACCATGAAGAGGGGCAAGGAACGTTTGACATGGACAATACTTTCTATCTTAGAATATGGGTGTAGATTTGTTTTGTCCCACAGATTTTGGAGATTATTAATGTATTTATTGTTGAAGTAGTGAGTCAATGTTGCCAGCTATAATTGATTTTTATCCAGTGGTACCTTCATGTTGACGGACATTGACACCACAGACATGATTTGGCTTTCTTTTGATCTGTCCTTAGTGTACATACATGCACTATATTTAATTTAGGGTTCATTTGTACATATAAGATATCATACTTTTGTAGGCATCACCAGTGTGATGTATTTTTTTACATGTTCTGGTGGAGATTTGGCAAGAAATCAACAGAATACGTTTCTTATATTTATGAGCATGATAATGGCGAGCCAAGCATGACATAGATTTCAATGCTTATACCTCTTATAATGGCAGTGACATGGTGGGTTATCATCCTTATTGAAGGGCAGATATGCAGCACATCCCAAAAGCTGTTCAATTGTGACTCGAACAGTACAAGGGGTTTGTGGTGGTAGCTTACCACATTTTTTCAGCTGGAAACCGCCAGCTCAGATTTGGAAGTGTATCTGCCATGGGAACAGAGACGGTAAGCAGCATCATGATTGGGAAGTTGGAATAGTGGCTGTTATCCTGCAGTCAGCTGCGTTCAGCTCTTAACTCCAACAACGGAAAAATCTGCATGCGATAGTGGACCCCTGAGGGACATTTGTTTGTCATACCACCATATTATGTCAGGTGGGAGTACAGTTTCGAGTTTGTAAGGACGGACCGTCCATATTTGATGGTCCGTATGCATCCACCAAGGTATAAAACCGGCCCTAAATCTAATTGACAAAGGCCCTTGTTGCATGTGCCATGTGAATTCCAATAGGGCTGGAAATAGAAAATACTGGGCCCATCTAAATATAAGTTCTCTTAAGTACTTCCAAGGTGGGAAAGTAACATAGATTCAACAAGTCACTCATAATGAGGGCCAAAGAGTGAAATATCTGTGCAAGAATAAAACTCAAATATTGAAATTGGCTGAGCCAAAGATAATAACATCAAAGCCATACAACGGGCAGTTGCAGGAGATGTCTCTCACAATTACCTCCAGAGAAGTTTATCAGGTCTGCATCGTGGCTCCACTTCTACTCAATCTTTCTATGAATCACATGACAAACTCCTGTGAGCATTCGAACATGTCCCATTAGCAAATTACTCGAAGATAACACTGTCTTTTTTAAAGAAGATGTCATCTTTTTAACAAGAAGACAAACTGCTTCAACTGTACACAGAGACAATGCTGTGTCAAAAACTTTCTTAAAAATAATCCATTAAAATTCAAAGTGTTGATATGGGGCCCAAAATGAAATAAGTCCTTGCACTAATCTGTATTACTGTGCAACCAAAACTATCAAACAAATAAGCATGTTTTGCCATCTCAGAGTGATAGTGACCAACCAGTTATCTTGAATCAGTCTTGCTAAATAAATAAAATGGCCAAAGGCATAGTAAAATTTGCAAGGAGACAAGGCAATATGGATCTGGAGAAATGTAAACTCAACTCCACCTCGAGAGATGTGTTAGAAGCACATTACAGCCAAATTTAGTCTGCGCTCACATATATTCGTTTGACTTATGTCATTAATAGAAGTGGGGGTATTGCCTCCACAAAGATATCCCTACAAACTAATGTAATATATATATATATATATATATATATTACACACACTTCAGGCCTGAAATCCTTTGCAGGAAAAACCAGAGTCGAAGCCCAATTATCACGGTGCAGCATCAGTGTTTAATCAGCCGAAAAAACAAATACGCCCGACGCGTTTCGAGATCAGCCGATCTCTTGGTCACGGGTGGAGCTTGCCAGCACCATCAATCATTTAAAGGTACATTGCATACTAGTCACGTGATCATAGACATAGAGAAAGTAAAATACACTCTGTGTTTCCAATTCATAAACAAATATATACAAGAGCGGAATTCAAAAATACCCGCCAAAAATTGTATCAAAATTGGGCTTCGACTCTGGTTTTTCCTGCAAAGGATTTCAGGCCTGAAGTGTGTGTAATTGGAGGGGGTCGGCGAACCCCGTCGTGAGCCCGCCGCTCAAGCGGCTTAAGCACGCCAAACTTGTGTGTGGATTCTAAAATTAATCGCTTTTGCCCGCCTGCTCGTGGTTTCACTGTGTTGGGATACGCAACAAAGAAAGCGGCAGCGGTTTTTGAAAGTGACGAAAAACTGCTTTTGCAAACGGAAGAGTATCCGATGATCTGGGATGTGATCGGATCAAGATAACATCATAACGCTTTCCCGCCCTGTGTAGGGCAAATAGTGATAACTACAGTGCAGAGCAAAGCGGAGTAACGGTGCACACAAACTTATACCGGCTGGTAGTTTGTGTCAGTGAGTATGGCCGAAACAAGAAACAATAGGAGGCTGGAAGCAGCATCAAAGCTTTTTACACCAATCGAGTCCAGTGGTGGGGATATTTCCAAACCATCTGGCAAACAAACTGATGAACTTAGATCTACATTGGACACATTATGGAAAAACTTAAAACGTGAACAATCGCGTTGGTGGGAGGCGGCTGCCCTCGCCAAATACCTGGAATGCAACAGGATACCACGTGGATTAAGAATTTTTGTTATTCCGACGTTTCCAAACCCTGACCCCGAATTAATCAGCGAATGGATGGATAACAACCATGCCTGTTCTCTCAACATGCTGAAAATGCTGATTAGAAATGCTGAAAAGGAGTGTGCCAGACTAAATACCGAAAATGAGGCATTAATCACCAAACTGAAGGTCAAATACACAGAGAGCGAATTCACGAAAGAAATGGAGAAATTGAATAAACGCCTTGACAAATTAGAGGAAGAAATAAAAGAGAAAAAACAGCGTAAATTTCACCGTGATGAAATCGACTATAGCAAGGGACAGATCTTAACCTTTGCTAAGCGGTATGATGTGATCAGGGATGCCGCTAACAAAACTAAAACACATATGACACCCGGTACAAAGAAAAGTAGTTCAAAACAAACAGATCCTGGAGATTCGGTGACTTTGGAGGAGGAAACTGAGTCTGTGGAAAGTGATGTCTCAGAGCCACTGGATAATATGCCAGTAAAAGATTTAATTTTAAAGGAGGTAGCCCTAATCACACAGGGACGCCAGACAGGCACCCCATCAAGAGGGCGTGGAAAAGGCGGCAGAGGCGGATGCGGAAAAGGCAACAGCTCCTTCGACGCACTGAAAAGTCCAGTGGGAGTCGTAACAAGAGGCAAGGCAGCGAGGAAATAAACTCCAAGACAGTGGTAAACCTTTCTGATCGTATTTTAACACCTGCACAACTCGAAGTATTATCTAGAGGGCTTTCATTCTGTCCTACCTCTAATTTTAATTTTGCCAATGCACGTATTGATTTATTTTGTTTCACGCGAAAACTTAAGTTAAAGAAGTGGTTTGCCACTAAACCTAGACTTAGAAAGGATATAACAGTTGACAAACCAAGTGCACTCAGTATAAACGATGCTGAACTCTTGCAATCTGTACACTTGTTAGCAGGCTGTGATAATGTTAGTGATGATGCTATTGTTAACTTAATTGGAACTGAAAACACAGTCGATATGTGCAGCAAGAGTGGGTTCAAACCTAAATCGGTTTTTGTACCGCAGATTATCAACAGTAATATTGACAGCTTTGAACAAAGTGTAATACATGACATGAGGCTAATGGACAGAACGAAACATAGAATGAATTGGAATTTGACTAAGAATCAGTTTGTTGCCTTAAAGGAGATGGAGAATTGGACTGATGTGGTAATCAAGAATAGCGATAAGGGTGGAAATGTTGTTGTCTGGCCCCTCGAATTGTATCTTAAAGAGGGTTTAACACAATTATCTGACACTAACAGTTATGCGCATGCTAACAAAGATGATTATAATGCTTTGAAAACTGCATATGGGGACAGATTATGTGACTGGAAAGCAAGGGGGTTGTTAGAAGATGATGAGTACAACTACCTCCATGTCAAATACCCTAAAATACCGGCACTTTATTTACTGCCCAAGTTACACAAGAATTTGCAGATACCCCCGGGCAGACCTATCGTGTCTTCGGTGGGCAGTCTTTATGAAAATACCAGTAGGTATATCGACTATTTCTTGCAACCTTATGTAACTAGCTTGCCCTCATACGTAAGAGACTCTTCTGATTTTTTACGCATTCTTGATGAGATTACATGGAGTCCTGAGTACTGGCTGGTGAGCTTCGATGTAACCAGCCTGTACACAAGCATTCCCCAGGAACTTGGTGTGGAGGCATGTAAATTTTACTTGCAGGAGAGGTCAATCTCTTTATTATCACATACTCACATGCTGCTGGATATGATGCTTGAATGCTTAACAAACAATTACTTCATTTTCAACAAATCTCTGTTTAAACAAATCCGGGGGGTGGCGATGGGGACCTGCTTTGCCCCCAGCCTAGCGTGTCTTTACCTGGGCTGGTGGGAGGAGCAAGTGGTGCGTAAGATCTCCCACTTTGGTACCCACGTCATCCTCTGGAAAAGATACATTGATGATATTTTCTGTATCTGGAGGGGCACTCTCAATCAGATACACGAATTTGAGGATACTCTAAATGATAATGTCCTTAATTTGAGGTTTACCAGTGTGATCAGTAAACAACAACTGGAATTTCTGGATATAAAGTTGGAAGTCAACAATGGAACTCTGAGTAGTGTCCTGTTCCGGAAACCCACGGCAGGCAATAGTCTGCTCCATGCAGGAAGTAGCCATCCTACTAGTCTCATACACAGTATACCTGTGGGAGAATTGATCAGGGCTAAGAGAAACTGTAGTTCTGCTGAAGGGTTTTTCGCAGAGAGCCAGATAATGGCCAAACGATTCTCCGAGAGAGGATACAGTCAGCGAATAATTAAACAGGCACTTGCAAGGGTTAATGTCATGGACAGAAATGATTTGTTAATTCCTAGACAAAGCAGCAGTGAGGACAAGGTACGGTTTATAACCACCTTTAACAGTCAATCATGGAGACTGCGCAAATGCTTAAGTAAACATTGGGATATCCTCAAGCTTGACAATGATATAAAAGAAGCTATCCATGACATTCCCTCTGTAACATACAGAAAAGCGAAATCCCTTAAGGACACACTAAGCAGTACACTGATTAAAGAAAAACCTAAAACTGACACCATTCAGGGATTTTACCCGTGCCGCAGGTGTAAGGCCTGCAAGTACAGTAATAATTGTAAATCTATACAATTGTCTACAGACGGTTGTGCACACAAAATCACTAAGCATCTCAGTTGTACAACCGAGTATGTTGTCTATGCACTAGAATGTCCCTGCAAGAAGTTTTATATAGGGTGTCCTACCAAACAAGCGAAACTCAGAATTCTAGAACACCAGAGAGCGATTAGGAATGTCAACCAACAATACCCCGTAGCAAGACATTTTGCAGAAAGACACAACAAAAATCCTAATCTGATGAAATTTTATGTGTTGGACAGTGTTGAGAGAAATGAGAGGGGCGGCAACAGATGGTTGGAACTGAGAAAGTTGGAGTCAAGATATATCATAATGTACAATACCATGCAGCCTGTTGGACACAATTTGGGAGAAGAACTAGCCATTCACCTACAGACTTAGGTTTCAGTTTAATTATTAATTTTGGATGTATATATGTGATGTTGCTTCCTGGGCATTTGAAATTCAGGTTTTAATTGGTTTTAACTGTACACGTATCAGTTCAAAAAGATTTGTTACATACAGTTGTGTTTTCCCCCTTTTTTTCAGGATTCACGGAACTCAGAAGGACTATGCCCACTAGGGCTATATATGAAGTCATTCTATGGGACAAAGGACTTTTACGACATGCCCACTGGGGCAGCACTGTTGGTTATGAATATTTCCTCCATTGTATGTAACTAATATAATGGTGGCACTAGCACATGAATTGGGGTAGGCAACTTGCCTGACATCGTTTACACGCATTAATTTGGTTGTGGACTCCGTTTAATTTTGTATCGTATTTTGTCAGACCATGAATGACAACTTGCTTATTTTTGAATTCCGCTCTTGTATATATTTGTTTATGAATTGGAAACACAGAGTGTATTTTACTTTCTCTATGTCTATGATCACGTGACTAGTATGCAATGTACCTTTAAATGATTGATGGTGCTGGCAAGCTCCACCCGTGACCAAGAGATCGGCTGATCTCGAAACGCGTCGGGCGTATTTGTTTTTTCGGCTGATTAAACACTGATGCTGCACCGTGATAATTGGGCTTCGACTCTGGTTTTTCCTGCAAAGGATTTCAGGCCTGAAGTGTGTGTAATTGGAGGGGGTCGGCGAACCCCGTCGTGAGCCCGCCGCTCAAGCGGCTTAAGCACGCCAAACTTGTGTGTGGATATATATATATATATATATATATATCAACTCACTCTTCCCCAAACGAGGAAAAAACGGGCCGCACTCCAGGGTGATTTATTTGAAGATGTATTTATTTAGTTACATCATTTGTTGAAAAGGGGGTTGACCACGTTTCTGGATCAACGCGTTTCGGTGTTGCAGCACACCTTGTTCACGATCAACAGTCTCTGTGTAACGTTACAATTTAAAATGTTCATCATGACTCATTTCCTGTTATGTGACTAGCCATTCGGAATTCTGGTCTTTGTAGTTTCCTGTTTTATCTTAATGTTTACTCTTTGTGGTTTGCTTGTTTGTCTTCTGTGGAAGTTTTTATGTTTTGTTGATTTTAATGTTCATTTTCCAATTCATCTTATTTAACTCTTGTGTTTTGTTGTTTTTTGGCCAATTTGTTTATCAATCATTCCCGCTAGTCCAATGTTAGTTATGTGTTCGCATGTTTAGTATAACAATTTGTGGCATTAATAACCAAACACTCAATTGCTTTTCATCCCTCTGGTGGGATTTGTAACTGTAATGCCTTCTATTTCCTTTAACTTTAAATCGGGTCCTTATGATTGCAATTTATTCTGGCCGTTTGTGCACATTTCTCTGATCATACCACCTTATTATTGTAGATGAATGTATAATTCTTCCGACTGGTTCAGGCCGTGTGGGTGTAGGGTCCTCATGTTTAGGATATAGCGCGATTCTCTTTTGCGCAATTTTATTTTTCGATTACCACCGCGGCTTTTTCTTGGCAATATCTCGATTCCGTAGAATCCCAATCTCCCTGGTGTTCTTGTTCCCTGTGCTTAGCCACTGCATTAGATCGATCTTTGTGTATAGTGGCTCTTGTGTGTTCCATTATTCTTTTCTTTAACTCGCACGTTGTGCTACCCACATATCTTTTGGGACATGGGCACTCCACTACATAAATCGTGTAGGGTGTCTTGCATGTGATACATTGGCGTATTTCCCATGTCTTGTTGTTCGCCAAGGTTATTTCTTTTGGGGGTTTGACTATTTGGCACATCTTGCACGAGTAACACTTTACAAATCCTTTGGTTTTTAGCCAATCATCTCCTTGTTTTCTTTTTTGGAAATGGCTGTGGATCATGTGATCTTTTAGGTTCCTCGACCTTCTGTAAGTTACAGTCGGGTGATTTCCCATCAGATTCTTAACAGTTGTATCGAGCTGTAGGATTTTCCAGTTTTATCTCAGAATGTTTTCAATTTGATTTTTTTCTTGTGAATAATCCATTATCATCCTGATTGGTCCCATTGATTTATTTTCCTCACAAGTTTTTTTCACCAAGCATTCTGTCCGTGTTTTGTTGTTGGCTCTTTCCCAACATTTTGATACAATTTTTGGCGGGTATTTTCTCCTCAAGAATCTTTCACCAGCTTTGTTGCTTTGTGTGTGCCATTCTTCTTTTTCGCTGCAAATTCTGCGAATTCGCAGAAATTCCCCATAGGGGATACTGGCCAGGAGTGATTTCTGGTGAAAGCTGGTTGCTTCCAGCGTCGCATTCGTAGCTGTGACCTTTCTGTGCAATGTGGTTTGGATTTGATTATTCCTGATGTAAATCTCAGTATCGAGGAATACGACCCTGTCTTTACTTATAGTATAGGTAAATTTCAGGTCATTAGTACTGTTATTCATCACTTTAAAATATTCTTCGAATTCTTCTTTGCTACCGTCCCATATTATTAGAAGGTCATCAATGAACCTTTTCCAGCTTACGATTTTGTTTACTGATTCCTCATTAGTGATGTTCCACGCTTTCTCCTGCTCCCACCACCCCATGGGGAGACACGCGTAGCTGGGGCTAAAGGAAAATCCCATCGCCGTCCCGCTGTTTTGTCGGTATAGATCTTCTCCGAACATGAATATATTGTCTGTGAGGACTGTCATTTTCATTGTCATTAACATCTTGTTGTGTTCACTGTATTGCATTTGTCTGTCCTGTAAAAAGTAATTGCAAGCATGTATTCCTGTTTCGTTATTTATGTTAGTGTACAGCCCAATAACATCCATTGTGATTAGATGATAGGACGATTGCCAAGGTGTATCCTCAAGTGCTCTTAATACATCACTCGTATCTTGAATATAGGAACTTAATTGAGCCACATATGGTCTTAAAAAGAAGTCAATGTACTCAGCTATGGGTTCCAGTAATGAGCCTTTTGCAGATAGTATCGGTCTGCCTGGTGGTTTCTTCGCATCTTTGTGTACTTTCGGCAGAAAGTACATGGTCGCCATTATTGAGTGTTGTACTGTCAAGAATTTTCTTTCAGCTTCATCGATAAGTCCCATTGATGACCATTTGGCCAGATTTGTATCAATTTTATCTTTAATTGATTTTGTTGGATCTTGTTTTAGTTTTTCATAAAATTTCAAATCTCTTAGTTGTCTGTGTGCTTCCATTGTGTATGCCGTGCGATCCCATATCACAATGTTGCCGCCTTTGTCAGCCATTTTGATCTCTATTTGGTCACCCTTTGAGAGTTTATCCAGTGCTAATCGTTCTTCCTTCGATAAATTGTCACGATATTTACAACATTTTAGTTTGTATAAGTCCTGAATTACTGCTTCTTGGAATAAGTCTATCTTATTCCCTGGTCCCAATTGGGGATAGAATTTTGATTTCGGTCGCATTCCACTCAGACCTGCTCCCGCTTGTGTGTGTGCCTCCTCCAAAGGTAATTCACTTGTGGGTGTTGCATCCAAATTCATTAGAGTTAGAAATCCTTCCGTGTCTCTAGCTTGTAATCCTTCCTCATGACATTCTAGTCGTTCAATTGATGTTTCTTTAAAAGCTTTTGCCAATTTTATCTTTCTGACATATAGATAAAGATCAATTCGTACTTGGGCTAGATTCATTCTGCTTTTGGGACAAAAGTTTATGCCTCTTTTTAATAAACTGATTTCTGAGGGCTTCATGACTCTTTTCGATAAATTAATTACTTGTAGTTCCTCACTGCTCACTTCTTCCTCTGGCGCATGGACCTCGTTTCCGTCCCAACTTTTTCGGTGCCACTGATTTCTCCTCTTTCCTCTTCTCTTCTCTTTATTTCCAGCCATTGTCTTCCCCGGCCTCTTCCTCTTCGTGGTTGGAAGTGAGGGACTGGGCGGTTTTGCTCCCAATGTCTTTGCTATAATAAGAGGCGCATGTCCCCTAAAAAAGAAAATTTGAATGAGTCACTGGATGTTGTTGCCCCACCATCATTTCCTTCTGTTAAAGATGAAGCTGTACTGGACAGACTTGACATACTAGTCCATGTCATTTGTTCTTTCACTCCGTCGAATTTCCGCACAAATGTAAATATGCACCCCTCTGCATAATCCTTGCTGTCTCTGATAAATTTGGTATGTTTTCTCTCACATACAATTTCTTCGTGTTTCTCTATTTGACTCTCCAGCTCATCTTTAAATTTGTTTAATTCTGATGACATTTTTATTTGAGATAATTCTTTCTCTAACTCTTTCAATTGTATTTTTATTTTTTCCAAGGCAATGTCAATGTGTTTCACCAAAATTTCTAATAGGCCTAAGGATTATTGTAGGATAAACTCGCCCCATTCCTGCAATAATTCATTTGTGGCGTCTTGGTTATTTGGCATCAACATTCTTCTCAGCCCCCTGGGGACCCGTTGGACATCCAGATATTTTTTTAATGTTAGAAGTTCCCATGATTTATTGATTTCTTTCCTGCTCAGTTTTTCCCATGTTCTTAATTTGCTTTTCGTATCAGTTTTTTCATTAGATGCTGGTGCCTGTGCATTGGCCCCCTTCTCCACACTGTCCTTAGTAAACATTTCCGTTAAACGGACGTTCCTTTTGGCTTCTCTCTGTTCCATGTTGACGTGGTCTTATTTTACCCTTTCTGTTATATATTCGATCTTTTGTTTGTGATTGTCCTCTTATGTTACGCCCTTACCGGTATTTATATATATTTTGTGAAAATTTTTTGTGGAGAATAAGACCATTTGTACTAAATTACATCGGAAAAATACAGCAGTTAATTCAATTCAATTCTACATGCGAGCAGTGCCCACTAAACACCTTATTAGGAGTATTCCTTATGGGGAGTTTCTCCGTATTCAGAGAATCTGCAGTAGGAAAGAGGATCTAGAGGTTTGTCTAGAAGAATCTAAGGAGAGATTCAGGGCGCGAGGATATAATCAAAAGGATTTACAAGCTGCCATGGATAAACTAAAGAAGGTTAATCTTTTAAATGATAGTGGGACACCAGATGTAGCTTTGGAAAATATAACTGTAAAACCTACAGTGAGACTGATTACTACTTTTAGTAATCGGGATCAGGCAATTAGGAAAATTGTCAGTAAGCATTGGCCCATCCTGCATACTGATATCACACTATCCCCCGAGCTGCAAAACCAACCGACTATTATATTTAGAAGAGCGCCCTCAATGAGGGATGTTTTGGTAAAAACTAGTCCAGAAGTGACCGATAAGAAAAATTGGTTGACAGATAAGAAAGGTTTTGTAAAGTGTACTTCATGTAGGGCATGCAAGTTTGGACCCACAAGACAATATTTTGTTGACCCCTTTTCTAACGTGCCCAATAAAATAAATGGTTATTACACATGCAAAACAGACTATGCGGTCTATATATTAGAGTGCACCTGTCAACTTGCCTACGTTGGCAGTACAAAACTCCCTGTTTTTAATAGGATCCTCCAGCACTTGCGGGCAATCGTGAATTCGGATCCAACTTATCCGGTTGCCCGTCATTTTAAACTAGTGCATCAGAACAAATTGGAGGATCTGAAATATTATGTTATTGACTCTGTTCCAAAATCTATTTGTGGTGGTGATAGAGAGAAAAAAGTACGCCAACTGGAGAGTCAATACATAATTCGTCTCAATACTAAAATACCGAATGGGCTCAATACAGGGGAAGATTTGGTTCATTTCTTGTAAATAGTTGTTTTTTTTCTGAACAATAATCTGTACCTTGATATATATGCGGATGACAACAATATTTTTACTAACCTTTGTCTACTTTGTTCTCTTATGCTGCTACGATTACTCATTATGATTGGTGAATTAATTAATGAATCCCACTGTGGATATGTGTATACATATGAAATTGGATTTTAGTTTTTTTTGTATCTATATATTGTAGTTAATGGATTTTAGAGAAACCTTGTATATTGTGGAATTATTTATTGGTCTTACTAGTTTTTCTGGTTTTACTATTGAATTTTTCATCAGGAGGTGTAATCCGTTTGATAAACTTCATGAATTAATAGATATTTAATAACATACTAAACGGGGATTAATCTATTTCTTGATACATATATGTTGTTCATCTTACAAATTTATTGTGTTTGATTCTTTAGCTTATATCTTGACTAATGATATTTCTGTGGGCAGGCTATGTCATGTTTCTATATCTCTGTTCCAATTACTATAGTATAGTCGCATCCGTTCTTTTAAATTGTTTTAATAGAAGTTAGGCTAATTATTTAGCAATGCTTCATTATCACTACACTGGGTGTACTCATTATGAGGACTGCTCTTTCCCATTTTATTTTGTTGCAGTATGAAAATGCTTAAATGTCTCCTTTTCAAACAGAAATTGGGCACTTGCCCTGGATTTCTTCTAAATTGAATATAGGAGTTTACAATTATAAAACTGTCCAAATTGTTAATTACAATAATGATGATAATTTGTTCTATTCGAAAATGTGAGCACTTGCACTTTCAGATTGTGTCTTTTTTCACTGTTTATTACTAATGGGAGGACTGTGAGCAGATGAAATGAGATTTAAGGGCGTGTTTTTTTCTGACATGTCATGTAATCAAGGCTGGGGTAACCTGGCCAAAACGCGTCATGTTGTGACTTATGGAATAAATTGCACTTTATAAACTACCTTTGCTGTGGTCCGTTCCTGAAGGTGTGGCAGCGTGGAGAATTGCGTGTGCTTCGCAGAAAGGATTTGGTTTTCATATATATATATATATATATATTACCTACTGGCGGTCGCCAGTAGGTAGTTATAGTTAGGATTGATTTCCATAGGGAAATCGTAACATTCTATTTGGAATAACTTTGGCGCCGGTGAAGGAATCTGCCTGAAATTTTCAGCAACTTTGTTTCGCGGCGCTCCGGTCCTTCCCTGAAAGTTTGGGGGGGATTCGTTAAGCCGGGGCCGAGATAAAAGGGGGCCACAAAACGTGTTTTCCCCATGTTAATTTCCATAGGGAGCTCGAACGGCTGAATGGATTTTCACCAAACTTGGCAAAATTGTAGGGACTGGTAGCCCGATGTGCCTTTGCTATGTCTCAAGATATGTGCTCCAGAGGAGTTTGAGTAATTTAGGTTCAAAAAAGTTTATATATCTATAGCCGCGCCCCGGTACGTGCACCGGGGAGCGCTCCGGGCGCACCACGCGACTTGCGCACGGAAAGCTGATTGGCTCTCGGGTGTCTGTAAACATTCAAAACAGTCCGGATCGGCCGCCATCTTGTGTCTCGGTAAGAGCGATACACAAGAGGTGGTAAAAACAAAGGGGGAAATAATCAAAAGGGGGCAGGGTAGACCCCCCCCTGACCCCCTAGGTTTGATGTGAGGGCCATAAAAGGGTCCCTCGGGTAAAAAAAAAAAAACGGTTTTCGCGGGGGAGGAGCGCCCGGTACGCGCACCGGGGAGCGTACCGGGGAGCGTACTTTGGTGAAAAATAGTGAAAATAATAGTGTAAAATAATCATTTTGAGTGATTACAGGTAGGGTAGCTCTGAAAAGAGCTTTTGGTTCTGTGGCTGTTTTAGGTACCTACAAGTACGTCCCACACACACCCACACGCACACAACCCCACACTCCCACACCCACACACTCCCCACACACACCTCACACACGCACACCTCCACCCACACCCAAACACCCCACACCCCCACACCGACACCTTACACATCCACACCCACACATCCCACACACACACACTCACACACACACCTCACCCCCCAACACACACACACGCACACACATATACCTCACAGACACACCTCACACATCCCACACACACACCTCCCCCCCCCCACACACACACACGCACACCTCACAGACACACCCACACATCCCACACATACACACACATCCTACACACATACCCCCCACACCCACACACACACCCCACACACACACACACACCCCACACACCCCACACACACCTCACACACCCACACCCCCACCTACACCCAAACACCCCACACACCCACACCCACACACATACCTTACACACCCACATCCCCACCCACACCCACATACCCCACACACCTATGCACACCTATACACCTCATCCCCCCTCAGACACACACCCACACCTCACAGACACACCCCACACATCCCTCACACACACCTCCCCGCCCCACACATGGGGAAAACTCAGTGAAACACTAAAATAATAATTTAAAGTGCTTAGAGGTAGGGTAGCTCTGAATAGAGTTGTTGTGTTGTTTGGGTGTTTTAAGTACCAACATGTAGGTACCAATGCTGAGTCTTAAATTTAATGTACACCATTTCCTCTGTAGATAATTTGCATGTTGTTATAGAAGTTATTGTGGTATATGGAATCCATATCATAGTCTGTCAGGAAAGCAGAAACAACATGGAGGCAGGAGATGAAAAAGAGATGTCAAATACACATTGGAGATAATATATTGGGAGAAACAAAGTATCTATGAGTAAAATTACTATGTAACATAAAAAAGTTGCACAGTATACTATAAATCTGACTTTACATTATAATCAATTTGGTACTAGTTTATGGATTACATATAAAAATGAATAATGTCTCAAACAATTTTAGAATTATTAAATATAAATGTATTTTTCAGATTCTTTTTCAAAATGTGATAGAACTTCTAATAACAGATTGTCGGAAATGTCCTCATTTTGAATTAGCGAATCTACCGCTTCCACACATTGAACTAATTCATAGTCCCGTGATTTATCCATGAATTCTAAGTCATCATTGGGTTCAATAACTTGTTCATTGTTGCTCTCCAGAATAATTTCGAAGGAAATATTTTGCTCTCCTTCCATTTTCTTGCTGTAATTTGCATAAAAAATACATATATCAGTAGAGATAGGGCACTGTTGGGTTTAAGTTCTGTCAGGTAGTTTTTAATTTTTTAACAGTGAAGTAATCTTTGGGCAGTGTATGGTATCAGGCTGGAAGTAGAAATATAAACAAGTGTATATCATGAAGCCTAAGTAAAATTATAATTATACAAGACAAGCCTAACTCCATCCATAGCTATAACAAAGAAGTGTATCTCAATCTATAACTATTACAGAGGGATAATATATAACTATCAGAAAATGTTTTCCAAATTAACTTAAAGTGCACAACATACTTCAGTTTTCAAAATAACATCTTACCTTTCAAAAAGAAGTTTAAGTTCTCAGTGGAAATGCTTTTGAAATGTACTTCAGGAAGTAGTAGTCAAAATGGCTGTGTTTCCCTCTCTTTCTTTATATATATCCATGTACATAACCAATCAAATGTAATGAAATAATAGTAGAAAATGAAAGTAACTTTTTAATTGGTTGTAAATTCCAACATTTCAGATGTGTTTTTGTCAAGTAATTCACCTCAGGATATTTAGAGAGGGCTACAGGCTAAATGGTTCAATGGAATTCCACCAAATTTGGGAAAATGGTAGGGACTGGTATGTAGTATGGCCTATTCTATATTTGGTGAAAGTGTCTCCAGTGGTTTTTATGTAAATTAACTTTTAAAATTTTTTGGGAGCGCTCACCGGTGCGCGCCCCGGTACGCGTACCGGCAGCGCTACGGGAGCCCTCCATTTTGTGTTTCGGTAGATTTGAGACAGAAAATGGTGGACAAACAACTTTGGGAATGGGTATAAGGGGCATCGTAGGCACTCCCTGACCCTCTAGGTTTTCTGAGGGGGTCTTAGGAGGCCCATATAGGCGGAAAAATATATATATATATTTTTCGCGGGGGAAGCGCCCGGGAGGCGCACCGGGAAGCGTACCGGGGAGCGTACTTTGGTGAAAAATAGTGAAAAAAGTTAGATAAAGATAATCATTTGGAGTGATCAGAGGTAGGGTAGCTCTGAAAAGAGCTTTTGGGTTCTGTGGCTGATTTAGGTACCTACAAGTAGGTACCAATGCACAGTCTTAAATTCAGGAGGAATATTCTATTCCCCTCATCTGAGAAGTGCACACCATCTCCTCTGTAGATATCTTGCATGTTGTAATGCAAGTTGTTGTTGTATATTGAACCCATTCCATAGTCTCTCATGTAAGCAGAAACAGATTTATTCACATGTTTCCGTGCTTTCTCAAATTGTGGACAAAATTGGTTGGACCAGTTCCATTTCTGTCTTTGGCATATATTAGAAAATACTAAGGCAGTTTGAGGAAAAAGTGCCATCAATTTTTCAAAGGTGTCCTTTAAAAGCATTTCCAGACCTACCCCAGTCAAAGGGCCTAAGTCATTTCCACCACAGTGCAGAATTATGAGGTTAGGGTGTGGCAAATGCAAAAAGGTTTTCACCAATGGTATCAATTGGTGACATCTCAATCCTCTCTGGCCAATCCATTTAATGTTCACATTTGGTAAATCAAGGTTGTGAAAATTTCTGGTAGCTGCATACCTTTGAGCCCAGTGGATATAGCTATGTCCAATAATCCAGACAGAATACATGGTAGAGGAGGTTCTGGTGCAGTCAGATGAAGTGTAGGAATAAAATGGCAGTTGGAACAGTAGGAGTTTGCAAAAAAAACCTGTGGAGTTTCAGTGCTCTTGAATCACAAGCAATGATTGGTAGATTGAGATAGTTGAAAACTGAAAGTTAGGGTGCATGGTTGTGTTCTGTGTAAGAAGTAATTTGAATGGTTACAAAAAAGTCATTTAAAGAAACATTGCACCAGATAAGCTGGTGTATTCGCAGGTCAAACATCCTTGCTGAGGTGATTTGCAACATTGTAGAATAAACTTTTAAACCTGAGAGCTCAGTGAGGAGGGAGTTGCTATGGTAACAGGTAGAAAGGGCTGAGGGGGGGAAGGGTGTTGGTTTGAAAACACAGAGGGAAGAGTTTTGATTGGTTACCATGAGCAATATGTGTGTAGAAACAGAGGTTTTCTGTGCCATTAATGGTTGCAGTGCCTGGAGAACATACCTTTTGCTCTGCTAAAGAAATATTGGTGTGTGTATCTGACACTGTTCTGAATCTCCTAGAGCATTTGTAAAGCTGAGTTATGATTCATTTAATATACATAGAGACTTGTATACTCTATGGAGAAGAGTTGGAAGCAAATTGTGGTTTTTTTAATGTTGCTTTGTGTCATGCTTTTTGATAATGCTTGGTAAAAAGTTTTTACTGCATAGAGGAATTGTATTTTGTAAAATTGTGAAGTTTTAGTAGTGACATGGAATGCTTGTACATATGACCTGTGCTGTGTTTCTTAAATGTGATGTCAAAAACGATTTTGGGAAAAATGAATGGCTTTTACATTTTTTAGAAGTAATAAATAATGTGTGCATGTTTAAAGAAATAAATGTGACTCTTTACAATGATGTTACTTGTGTTAACTCAGTGTAGGAAGCACATTGACTTTCTTTGCATAGAGGAATTGTATTTTGTAAAATTGTGAAGTTTCAGTAGTGACATGGAATGCTTGTACATAGGACCTGTGCTGTGTTTCTTAAATGTGATGTCAAAAACGATGTTGGGGAAAATTAATGGGTTTTACATTTTTGAGAAGGAATAAAGAGTGTTTGCATGCTTAAAGACATAAATTTGCCCCTTTCACAATGATGTCACCTGTGTTATCTCAGATTAGGAAGTAGATTTTGCAGATGAGGTGAGGCATGTCCAGAGGTACAGAGGAGGTGAGGCTTTTGTTCAAGACTGTAATGGGAGAGAGGGCTTTCCTGGGGAGCGTAGGTGGTGAGGCTTGTGTCTAAGAGTGCAGTGGACTAGGCTTCATGAAGCCTATCCCCGACTGCACTCTTAGACACAGGCGTCAACTTGACTCTTTACAATGATGTTAGCTGTGTTAACTCAGTGTAGGAAGCATATTGAGTTTGTTTGCCTAGAGGAATTGTATTTTGTAATATAGTGAGGTTTCAGTAATGACATGGAATGCTTGTACATAGGACCTGTGCTGTGTTTCCTAAATGTGATGTCAAAAACGATTTTGGGGAAAATGAATGGCTTTTACATTTTTGAGTATAATGTGGCGCAGGGGTTTAAAAAGTGACGCATCTACCTACATGTGTCACTTTTTAAATATGGCGCAAAAAGGTACATGTTTTATGCCGCCGATGCGTCACAAAAAGTGACGCATCAGCAGTGCAAAACTGACGCAGGGCCTCATAAATGAGGTTCTTTTTTTTTGCACACTACTCCAGTTTAGTCCTGTCCACTGCACTCTTGGACACAAGCCTCACCTTTTGTGCTCCCCTGGACAGTCTTCATCTCATCTGCACTCCTGCTTAGGTGTCAGAATCCTATCACATGGGGATAGCCCCATGTGAAAGCGTTTGCCTCAGTCTTATCCCTGCTGTGAGGCAGGTGCAAGATTTTGACGTAACAGTGTCCTAAAAGTGACGCAGTGAAATCTCATAGATTTCACTGTGTCATTATTACGAGGCTTTTTGCGGAGAAATGACCCCTCTCTGTACATTACACTTGACAGAGGTATAATGTGGCGCAAAAGGTTTAAAAAATGACGCATCTAACTACATGCGTCACTTTTTAAATATGGCGCAACAAGGCACATGTTTTATGCCGCCAATGCGTCACAAAAAGTGACGCATCAGTAGCGCAAAACTGACGCAGGGCTTTATAAATTAGGCCTATTTTTTTCTTGCACACTACTCCAGTTTAGTCCTGTCCACTGCACTCTTGGACACAAGCCTCACGTTTTGTGCTTCCCTGGACAGGCTTCATCACATGAGTATTCCTGCTTAGGCCTTATAATTTTTTTTTAGAATAACATTTGAAAAACAATGAAAAGGTCATATGTATTAGCTTTTCATTACACTACTAAAATATTTTTGCTGCAAATTAATGAGTTTTACATTTTTGAGAAAGTTTAAATAGTAGGACCTGCACTGTGTTTCTAAAATGGTTTTGAAAAATCGATTTTGGGACTAATGAATGAATTCTACATTTTTGATAAAGAATAAATAGTGTGTGCATGATTACATAAAAAAAATTGACCTTTTCACAATTATGTCACCTGTGTTACCTGAGATTAGGAAGTAGATTGTGCAGATGAGGTGAGACATGTCCAGAGGGACAGAGGAGGTGAGGTTTATGATCAAGACTTTAGTGGGAGAGAGGCCTTTCCCGGGAAGCATGGGTGGTGAAGCCTGTGTATAAGAGTGCAGTGGATTAGACTTCATGAAGTCTATCCCCTACTGGACTCTTAGACACAGGTCTCATCTTCTTTGTACCTGTGGACAGAGCTGTCTTCCACTATACTCTTCAATACAGGCCTCAGCTTTTGTGCACCCCTGGAGAATCCTCACCTGATCTGTAACCCTGAATAGATCGTTTGCTTTTTGTCATTGCTTTGTTGTTTGATAATAGTGGTCTATAATGTGCTATTTTTTTCTTTAACACAGATTGAAATCAAGATTTCAAGAGTAAGCAAACATGCCCTCAAGGGAAAGGAGAAGAAAAAAACATAACCGCCAAAAAACAAAAACAGCAACCGAATTACAGCACTCTTCCACAACAAATACTTCAAAAAACAGGAACCAAGCTCCTGGTAAGACAACTAAGTCTTTTATACGGAACATATGTACTTCAAAAAAAATTGTTGGACAGCATGTAGGAAAAGAGAATGAGAGAGTAAATTTGAAAAGGAAGGAGAGAACCTCAAAGAATCCTACAACTGGAGCAGGAGAGAATAATATGTATAGGAATAGAAGGCAGAATCAGTTTAGAGACATTTGTAAACTAATGTTTCGCAATAGGGTGGTTTTAAATTTGTTAAAAAACATTAGGAAAGGTAAACAGAGAGCTGCTTTTTATAAGAAAAAGAAAAGTGTAGAGAAAATTGTTGATCAGGCTTTTGAAGTTAAGAAAAAATTATTTATTTTAATAATCAATAGAATTAGGACACTTAACAAGACAATTGATGTTTTCAAATCAAACAGTAGATGGAAAAGAGTAATTAATCGGACTAATTTTTGTAAAGTTTTTTCAGGAGAATGGATGCACAGTTCAAGTTGTGAGCCATTTTTTAATGAGGAGAGTTACTTCCAGGAGAATGATTTAGTGCATGCAGTTGACACCAGTGGTCGAGCGTATGAAGTGAAAGACGGTTGTCCGATTGAAAAAGAGAAACTTGTGCCTAGAGAACCAGAAGAGGTGTTAACTGATGAAGTTTTAGGGAAACGTACTAAGGGTCCAGTGTACACTTGGAAGTGTAGTCGTATTTGTAGTGTGCGACAGGAATCAATTGATTTGTTTTGTAATTTCTTACGTACATATAGTAACAAAAGTCTAAAGCAGAAAGTGAAGTTGTTGCAAGACTTAGATCCTTGCAGAGTGAGAGAAAACACAGGTTTGCAAGGGCATTCACTGGCTTGTCTTTCTAGAAAAGTCTGTCAGAGTGTTTTTCATCATTTTAGGATGTTAGCAGTGCATCATACCAAAATGAGGAAATTAGTGAGAATGTTGTATTATGCAAAAAGTCCAGCACTTAAGCTTAAAGATTAAAACATTGCTCTTTTGCATGGAACTGAATTAGATGTGAAGAAGATTTGTGAAGAAATTGAGATTTGTTATCTTGGTGAAAAAGAGGATAGTGTAGAAATTGACACAGCAATTCAAGGTAATGTGGAAGACAATGTACAGATTTCAAGTACAGAAAAGTTTGAGCAGGAAATTACCAGGTTTAAGGTGAAATCAAGTGAAAGGCCGAATTTTACTTGTGTGTGTTGTCGACGAAGTCATTATAAGCATCAAACTAGATTAGTTGATTTATACGTAAAATGTGAAAAGATGAATAATTATGAGTGGAAGGATTTTGCAACTTATTTGTGGGTGGAGAATTGTTTTGATTTGAGTTCTGATCAGCGTATTTGTAAATATTGTTATGATAAATTAAATCAAAACAGAATGCCTGCTAGAGCTGTTCATAATAATCTGGAGTTGGTAGACATTCCCCGTGAATTGATGGATTTAAATACATATGAGTCTATTTTGATTCAATGTGTCCACCCTTTTCAGGCAATTGTTCGCATGGACCTTACAGGAATGGATAAGTTTGATAAAGCTGAATACACGGGTGTGCATCCCGATTTCCCGCATTGTTTGTCACATATTGCCCTACCAAGGGATAGCACCCGCTAAGATACAAGAAAAAATGAAAATATAAAGCATTGAAGACATCGCTCTACACTGACGGAGAAAAAGATTTTGGTTCGGGAAGCAAGTGACGTGTTTTTAAGAAGGGACAACGGCATTATCAACATGATGTTTGAAATGAATTGATACTGAATATAGTTACATTGTTTGAAAAAGAATGAACATTTAACAAGCTGCGCCATATATTAGATGCGCCATATATTAGATGTACACCCAAAATGATGCATTGTGGTTTGGTTAGTCTTTTTAGAGTGAGGAAGTTTAGACAGCGTGCAGCGCGGCGCGAAAACTGCGTTGTGAGCACCAATGAGGGTAAAGCAGGTCACATGAACACTATTTAAACGTGTAGAAAAAACATGTGGCAAAGATATCGGTTTGGAGGTGGGAGAATGGAGCGCTGAAAATTTCCAGAGCAGGTATGACAGCTAACCGTAAATCTATTCTTGTCTTTCACCAGAACGAGGCATTTAAAAGAGGTTTTGAGAACGCGTTTTATAACACGGAAGGGAAAGGTTATGGAGGGTCAAGTGCGAGTCGCACAGCGTAAAGAGAGCAGAGCTTTATGAAATGTTTGGGTGAATATTGGGAGATAAAAGGCGATTAGGGGTTAGTAGGTCAGAGGCTTTATTAATCCATAGATATGCAGAGAGATGAAGAGTTGTAAAAACTGTGGGTTTTACATAGGCGGTTTGGTTGAACGTTCGTTATATTTATAACATGTGATATTGTAATCACCAGTAGAGACATCGGGTACAATGCAAGGAAAGGGTTCCAAGTACGTATGGTTTGCTAAGCAGAAAGGGAATATACATGTATTGCATATATCACGTTCTCCCTGAAATAATCAAAAGCTTATATTACAGATAATTATTTGTACATGGATAAAAATGTTTTGCTAAAATGCACATTGTACTTTTTGTATGTAAATACACTAGACAGCTATGCAAGAAAGTAATGGTTCTATTGTTACTTTACAGTGTCCCCTGACGAAGGGCGTATTCCGCCCGAAATGCATTGGGTAATTAATAAACACCGCTTGGAACGAACCATGGCATCAGTCGTGTTTTTACCAGAGGCTTGGATGGGCACAGTTTAAACATGAGAAACTTGAAAAAAGCTGTATGAATCCCGCATGTAGAGCTCTAAACTCGTCAAAAAAAAGGATTATATAAAGAAATGTTGTGGAGTAAATTGATAAAAATGACTAATTGATGGTTAAACAGATGAATGAATTCGCCAAGGAGGCAGTTCAAAGCTGTGCAATTGGTTTGGGGCGTATCTCGCCTCATCTCGTAAAATTGTTCGCATGGAGCCTAAGATAGGGAAATTGCCTCCTACAAATTTGCAGAGAGGATTAAAGGGAAGAGTTGTTTATTTGCTTCTTGAAAAATATTGATACAATTGGTATAGAAAAAGTAGAAGAGGAACCTTTAGTTATTCTAGTTAATGGGGTTCCGACAAAGAGTAAGAAAATCTGGCAAGATTTAGTGGATGATAGGAAAGTCAAAAAGGCAACGTTGTATTTAGTCAAAAACAATGAGTATTACAAAGATGTATGTGTTGCAGCAGAGGAAACAGCTGCAGATGAAGACAATGATTGTTCAGGCGGACAAATTGAAAAAGTTGATGTGTCTAGAAGTTAAGAAATATATGAACATCATACTGTTCATCCTTTGCATTCCAAAGAAGTAATGGGGAATGCAATTGAATTGTTTCAAATGAAAGCAGCAAAAGGAAGTCCCATTAGTGTATGGGAAGACAGTTTGGAAGCTCGTTGTTTTCCACAGCTATTTCCAACAGGTCAAGGTGGACGATATGACGATCGTCCACTTCAAATTCCTGCATCTGAATATCGAACTGTAAGATTATATGCTGAAGATCCAAGGTTTCGTCAATGCATTCCCTATTTGTTTCATCTACTGTATGAAAGTGACTTGTCTGGGCTTTCTTATGCAGTAAACCATATACTGAAAAGTGGAGCACATCTGCAAAATGTTTCGGCGAGGGACTTTATGGAGAAAGTGAATCTGCAGGATAATATTTTGGAATCTCATCTAATCAATCTCATGGCATGTCAGCGTGGTACAAATGAGTATTGGTACCGTCGCCATGGGGAATTGAAATGTATGCTAAGAAACTTAGGAACTCTTACATGGTTCCTCACTCTTAGCTGTGCCGAGTATGCATGGGACGACTTACTTCAATTTCTACGAGAGGCAAATGCAAATATACAAAATATAGAATTCAAAACACCTGGAGAACTGTGTTCTTTGGATCCAGTGAATGTATGCAGATATTTCAATCATAGATTTGAAGCTATGATGTCTTTTATTACCAACAAAAAAAATCCTCCCCTTGGAGAGGTTTTGGATTTCTTTTGGAGAAAGGAGTATCAAGCGAGAGGTGCTCCTCACATACATATGTTGTTGTGGATTAAAGATGCACCCAAATTTGGAACAGATTTGGATGAAACAGTGATGAGTTTCATTGAAGAGTATTCAACATGTGCTGTTCCGAAAACTACAGAGGAAAACAGTTTAAGGCAACAAGTTTTACGCTTTCAATCCCATCGTTGTGGAAAGTACTGTTGTCGAAAATTCAGAAGCAAGGACAAGTTCTACACAAAATGTCGTTTCAGCTTTCCACGACCAGTGATTTCTAAAGGAAGAGTAAATAATTTGCTGTCTTCTCTGCCACATACTGTGACGAGGAAATCACCAAAAATTACATACAATTTAAAAAGAAACGAAGAGTCCAAGTACATCAACGACTACAACCCAGTGATTTTGTCCATGTGGAATGCTAACATGGATATTCAGTTCATTGCTGACAACTCTATTGCTGTGGCTCGATATGTGACGTCTTACATCACAAAAAAAGAAAAGACAGAACTGAAGGAAATGTGGGAGGACATTTCACATGAAAAGAGTCTAAGCAAGAAATTATACAGTTACAGTCTGAAGATGTTGTCGCATCGAGAAATTGGAGCATATGAATGTTCTGATCGATTGTCGTCAGCAAGTCTCTATGCCAAATCTAGAACCATCATTTGGGTGAGTCTAGGTCTTGCTGCAACACGAAACCGAGTTTTGAAATCTGTACAAGAAATAGAGTATTTGGCGGAGAAAGAACCAGAAAGTACAGATATATTGAAGACAAACATGTTGGATACATACTATCCAAATAGAAGTAGTCATCTTGAGAACAGTTGTTTGTATAAAGTTCTGCAAAACTATATTTATAAGTGAACCATCAGAGAAGATATTAACAATGGAATATATGCTATCATTGGGTGTGAAGGATGTCTAGTGAGACAGAAAAAAGGCCATTTGATTAATCATCGAAAATTGAGTTGCGAAAATCCAGAGAAAAGGGAATTTTACTATTTAGCTCTTTTGCAACTCTTTAAGCCATGGCGTACAGAAGAGGAACTACTTGGAGATTTTCTGTGTTACGAAGATTCTTTTAATGCAATCAAGGATACCATTGAATGCCCTGTTTTTCCAAATTATCTGCAAATGTTGAACGAAGTAATAGAGCAAGAAGCCACAATTGCTGCAGAGATTGCTAGAGACAGTTCTCAAGACAGTCAGAGTTCTGCTTCATTGAGTCAGGATCCACTTGGAGGACCAATTATACAAAATGAAGCTGCCACTGCCATGGATGAGGTGGAAAGAGCTATGGAACAAGCTCAAGATGATGTAGTTAACTTAGAAGATTTGGTGAAACAACTAAACCTTGAGCAGAAACAGATATATGATGAAGTCACAGAACAGATTGAACATGGATTCAGTCATGAGAAAAAAGAGTGCTCATTTACATCATTTACGGTACAAAAGGGGGTGGTGATGGACTGAGCATCCGAACCAATCAAACACTCACACCCAGTCAAAAGATCTGGGTTTGATCCATCACTGTTCTTTAGCCTACTCTGCCACCCCAGTTCAGACATGGCTATATGCAACATTCATTTAAGCCTGTCCAACTGTACGTGAGTGGAGAAGCGGGAACTGGAAAAAGTTTTCTGATTAAAGCAATTGCAACTTATCTGCAGAAAAGGACTGAATCACCGCTGTCTTGTGTTGTTACTGCTCCAACTGGGCTGGCTGCACATAACATTAAAGGGATTACTTTACATCGTTTACTGATGCTGCCAGTGGAGCATGCTAACAAATTGCAATATCACAAGCTATCTGGAGATGCGTGTTCCGAAGTTTCGAGAGTCCTGAAGAAAATTAAACTTCTTATCATTGATGAAGTAAGCATGGTGTCAAATATAATGCTTGCTTTTGTGCATTTGAGAATGCAAGAAATTCTTAGAACAGACTATGATGTCTTATTTGGAGGAAAACACATTATTGTTTTTGGAGATCTACTGCAGTTGACTCCAGTGAAAGGACAACCTGTGTTCAAAATGCTCACGCATGAAGATACCAGGAAGTGCCTAGGAAGCATTGGAAACGTTAATATATGGTTAAACTTCAAATACGCAGAACTGCTTCAAAATATGCGGCAGGCAAAGGATGAAGATTATAAAAATATTTTACAAGATGTAAGAATCGGAAAAGTAAGTCAGCAAGGGAAAGAAGCTTTACATGGACGATTAATTTCAAATTTGTACCCAAATGAAAACATTCTTCTAGAGAATATTTTTAAGAAAATTAACGAGAAGAAATCTGGCATATGTTTGATGCCAACTCTGAAAGAATGTTCCATGTTCAACAACAAAATGTTAAAGTTAGAAAATGAAGAGATAGTGAAACTGGAAGCTACAGATAAAATAGAGCATATGGAAGCAACAATTATTTTGTCTGAAAATTTGAAATCAAAATTGGATTCATTAGAGAAGACTATATCTAAAACTGCTGGTTTTGAAAAGACTCTGAATGTGTGTTTAAATTGTCGTATCATTTTGAGAAGGAATTTAAATGTTGAAAGAGGTTTGGTAAATGGAGCAATGGGTCATGTTGTTGGTTTTGTGAAGTACAAAAATAGAGATGGAATTGAAATTTTAAAAATTAAATTTGATGGCATTGATGAAATAGAACAAATTTGTCGTTGTTCAGCTAGATTTTTGCTCGTGAAAGACTTATATGTTCGCCGAAAACAGTTTCCTATTTGTTTGGCATATGCGGTGACAATTCATAAGTCTCAAGGTTTAAGTGTAGATAGCGCTTTGGTGAACATTGGAAGTTCTGTGTTTAAAGAGGGTATGGCATATGTGGCATTATCACGAGTCAGAACTTTATCAGGATTGTACTTGATTGAGTGTGATGAAACAAAGATTTGTGCAGATCTACATTGTGTTAAAGAATACAATAGGTTAAGAAGAGAGTATGCTCCACATTTGCCTCAATATCCTCTGATTGAAAAACGTGTGGTAGGCCGAAAAAGAAGAAATGAGAGTAATTGCAGTGAGGTTGTAGCAAAAAGACAAAAAGTAGACAAAACTGTAATTGTAAGCAAAAGGAAAAAGGATTCTGTTGAAGATGTTGTTGGATTTCAGTTTGAAAACAGGTCTGGTGTCAACTGCTATGCTAATGTAGTGGTTAATGTTGTTTTTTTTCTTCAAAATATTCAAGAACAGATTGTTGAAAATCGGGATCAAAGATTCTGTTGTTTGTTGAATTCCGTGTTTGAGAAATGTACCAGTGATAGAGCAAAAATAGAAAGTGTTTCAGAAATTCGAAATCTTCTAGATATATGTACTGGTCAAAATCAATTTTCACAGAATATTCAGCAGGATTGTCAGGAATTTTTAATGTATATGTTTGATGTATTGGAAGATGAAGGTGTAGATATAAAAAATCTTTTTAGCCTTTCTTATCAATGGCAGCATGACTGCGACAACTGTACTTTATCAAGTACTACTAGAATAGACACTGAAAGATTTATATATTTGACTTTACCAGACAGCAAATCAGTGCCTTTTAATAATCTAGTTAAAGCAGCGGATCACAATATGGTGTGTCCCCAATGTAAGTCTACAATGCTCTCCACATTATTTCTACAAAATTATGGTCAGCATGTCATTTTAATGTTCCAACGATGTAGACCTGATGGAACTAAATTGACAACTTCTATTAAAAATTTCGTGGCTTCACAGTTATCGATATCAGGAAGAACCTTTGCAACTGCAGCTATTATTTTTCATGAAGGTCCTTCTACAACATCAGGGCATTACACATGCTATTTAAAAAGTTGTAAAGGTTTGACCCAATGTAACGACACTCATTTGACTTTCAAACAACGTTTGCCTTTTGGCTTAAAAAATTAATACCTAGTGTTTTTACAACCAAAATTTAGGTAAAGGTAATTGGCCTATGAAGACGGGAGCAGTTAATAAAGGTTATTTTGCTGTTTAAAAATATATTCTGAGTAAAAGTGATCCAGGTAATATAAAAAATTGACTTGTCATATAGGTACTGTAAGTGGATCTCATAGTAAGTGATATTAGTATTATAGAAAATGATGAACATGAGTGAGTCAGAGATGGTTTTACAAATAGTTAAATATTGTAAAAATGTTGTAGAGCCTTTCTTTCAGAACGTCGGAAAAAAGGTAATTTCAGAGTTTCTTGGAATTAATTTGAAAATATACTCATACATCGACACTATTTGGCCAAAAGGAAAGGTACAGGAATGAGTAAAGAGTCTTGACTGAAAAAAAGGAATATATGAAAATAATGAAAATATTTAAGATGTTCTTGGAGCTTTTCTTCTAGAAAGTAGATGAAATGGATTTTTTTACTGAACAGCAAAGTACTCTGCAATGAGAAAAGGACCTCTATGATATACTATTTGGCCTCAAGGAAAAGTAAGTCAATCAAAGATTAGTGTACATTTGTTATTTGTCAGTATCTAAGGTTTTTTTCAAAACACAATCTTTTAGATTGTGGTTTTTTTTCCCGCTGTCTTATGATGAGTAATTTGAACTCATTGTTTTCAGTGAAATTCAATATATTCTGAGAACAGCAAAAATAAACTATGTAACATGTTGTACAAGTTATTCTATACTTTGGATTGTGTAAATTAAATTGTATTCCCATTCTCTGACACTCACTTTCCTTTTTCCATCCTCTTTCAGCTCTTTCAGCTCTTCTTACTCACTTATAATGTCTTTCTCTCACTCTCTGTAACCCCCGTTCCTTTACTCCACTTCTTTGACAAGCCCTCAATCTCATTTCAACTGTCTGCATCCCCTCTCTCCCTTGCATAGGTTTTCAGCTTTCAGTCTCTCTGCTTTACTTACCTTTTCCGTATTTTCCTCCTTTGCTCCTTTAGTAATTCCTGTTTACTCACTCAGCAGTATTATCGCACTCTATCACTATAAATCACCCACTCTCCCTCGCTTATCTTCGTTTGCTCCTTACTTTTGACCTTTTCTCTCTATTTTTCGTTCACTACTTCTATGTCCTCAGTGCTTCACTCTCCTTGTGTTATGTTCACTTGTGTTTGTTTTCCGTCTCAGTCATTATCTTTTTACTTACTACTGTTTCCTGATTTAGTTTTGCTAAGTCACATTGTTTTAGTATCTTTCTTACCTTCAGTTCATTTCTCTGTTCTTCTCTTCCTCTCTGTCAGTGAATCTATATGCCTTACTTTTAGTAATTTGCTCTCATTCTATTTCTTTTTTTCTCTTTTTATTCTTCTACCTTACTTTATTTCCCTTTCTGTGTCCTTCACTCTTACTTTATTTCTAGATACACTGTTATGATTTTTAACCTCTTCATTTGTATATTTTAATTTAAAATACACATTTGACTAATTATAACTTATTTGTTCTTCTCTCTTTCACAGATACAAAGTGCAGTAAAAAAATAATTAAAGTTACATTTAATATATGGTAAGTATGACAACAAAAATTTACTTTGTCATCACCCTTTGCTTTAAGCTTACTAATATTTTTTCAACCAACCTCACTCCTGTGTCTTTATTCTGCTTACCACACTTATTCTTATTCTCCATGTTTACTCCAATTTCCCTATTTCCCCTCTCATATTCAACTTCTTTCAATCCCTATTCTTTACTTCACTTACCCTCTGTTCCCTTCCTTTGCTTCTTCACTCATTTTGTTTTTCTTAATTATTTATCTTACTCCTACACACACACCTCATCCCCCTCTCAACACATACACACACCTCTAACATACACCCCACCCCACACACACACACCACACATACACCTCATACACACAAAAAATCCCCCCCACACACTCTTCACATACACACACACATTCCATACACACACATACATCGCACACATATACACCCCACACCCATACACTCCTCGCACATACTTCACACACCCTCACCTCCACCCACACCAAAACACCCCACACACCCACACCCACAGACACACCTTACACACCCACACCCCGACCTACAGCCACTCACTCCCTATAAGTCACACACCCTGCATTACTTATCTTTCTTTGCTGTTTCACTCAAATCCATTCAGGTACTGTTTTCTTTACTCTCTTTGTCCTTTCTCTTTGTCACTCCCCATGTCTTATCCTAATTCAATTTTTCACCCTCTTTCACCCCTCTTTACTTACACTAACTGGTCTTTTCTTACCCTCACTCACCGTTCTTCATTTATCCCGGTTACGCCACTACCCTTCATTCTCGAATTTTTACTGTCCTTTCTATTTCTTTCAACACCCACTCACATTCTCCCACTATCTCTACTTTAGTCTTCTTCCTCTCTCTTTTCCCTTCTTTCGCTCCTTTAGTCATTTTACTTTTCTCACTTTCACCCTATTACACCTTCTCTGTTTTTTACTATGTAATAAACAATCCCTCTGTGTTCATCCTGTAGCTCTCTTTCTCTTAACATTACTCTCTTTGTGTTCTTCCCTCATGGTAATATTTTTTTCTATTTTTTTGGGGGGCGCTCCCCGGTACGCGTACCCTAAGAACATTTTTTTGACAGTGATTCATTAAAAATATAGGTTTATTTTTATAAATGAAAGGTAGTTCTAAAAAGAACTGTTTTTTCTTCTTTTTGTTGTTTTATATTTTTTTTATGTTTTTTTGAACATTTTGTACTTTTTTTGTCTTTTCAAAACAGTTTTATATTTTTTTTGTATTTTTTATGGGGAGAAACACAAAACAGGGAATTGTAAATGGCTCAACAGGAGCAAAAAACAAAAAACGGAAAAAATTACTGTTTTTTGGGGCATTTGTGATTGTCACCAGCAAGGACGACGAGCTTCATGCTCTGTTCACCATAGGCGATGAGCTTGCCACATGCAATACATGTGATTCTAAAATCTGCAAATCGTGGCTGAATACAAGGCATCGTCTCCGTTGTATCTGGTCCCGATGGAGTGGGTTGCTTTCTTTTGGAACTGGTCCTTGAACACTGGGGGAGGTGACTGACCAGTTCTCTGATCTCTGCACGAGAATAGTTGTTAGGATGCCTCCGGGTCATATGTCGAATCATGGTATTATTACCAAATGAATATTTTTTGTCTGGATTGCCCCTTGAGATTTGTTCGCCACAGATTAGGCAAGTTACCTTGGCCGCACTCACTTTTTTCTTGCCCTCTGGGAGTTAAAAAAACTCCCATACAATGTGTTCTTTTGGCTTGTATGGGGTATTTTGTTCAGGCAGCCATCTTCTCTTCTCCTCCTCCACCAATGTATTGTTGTGGTGGTCCTCTTGGTGATGGTGGTGGTGGTGGTGCAGATGCTCCAGCTGTTGCTGCTACAGTAGCCATTTCAAAGTACAAAATAATTGTCTCTATAGATGAAACAGTTCTTCCTCAGTCAAAGGACAAAGTCAGAATAAGGAAGAAGGGTGGGGTTTTTCATCATTTGGGAAAAAAACTGTCCTGAACCAATCAGAAGTGTTATTTTCAGGTCACAAGACCTAGGCTTTACTCATTTGGACAAATAAACTGTCCTGAACCAATCAGAAGTGTTATTTTCAGATCACAAGACCAAGGCTTTACTCATTTGGAAACCAAAACTGTTCTGCACCAATAGAAAGTGTTATTTTCTGGTCACATGACCCGACGCGCTTACGCTACGTGCCCCGGGGCGCGCCCGTAGTCGCGCTCCAGGGCGCGCCCCGGGGCGCACGTCGAGACGTTCCGCGATCGTATGCGCACGCGTGCTTCCGGGTGCGCTTAGGCTGTGCGTCATATGACGCATCACGCGTCTACGCGATACGTCACGATGTTGTTTTCGTTCGTGAGAATAGCGCTAATGGGACGCTCCCCTGTACACGCCCCAGGGCGCGCCGCGATCGTATGCGCACGCGTGCTTCCGGGTGCGCTTACACTGTGCGTCATATGACGCATCACGCGTCTACGCGATACGTCACGATGTTGTTTTCGTTCGCGAGAATAGCGCTTACGGGACGCTCCCCGGTACGCGCCCCAGGGCGCGCCCCAAGTTAAAAATAAAAAATGTATTATTTTTTATACCTATAAAGATTTGCTATTAAAAAAAACATTGAAATTCACTGAAAAAACCATAGGTTTCACACCAGTTATAGTTAGGAATAAGCATTTAAAAAACCTATTAAATTCACTGAAAAAACCATAGGTTTTACACCAGTTATAGTTAGCTGGAAGTTTTACTCGCATAAAACCATTGAAATTCCCACGTTATAGTTAGTTGGACTCACTATAACGTGCGCGTGCAATGCACTGCTGATGACGTCACATATTACATCACTCATGACATGGTCAGTGACATCACTCATGACATCACTGATGACACCATCCTTGTGACAAAGTGACAGACCTCCTTTCACTGTAATGTAAACTTTGAAACACATATTCAAAAATAGAAACTAAAATTTTTACAAAAAAATGGAGATACCCATACCAGTTACAACAACCAATTCAGTAATTCCACCATCTATATACACATCCACTCATTCACCAACAGTTCTATGTAGTCACTCATACATATACTCACTGATTATATATGGTGATACACCTATATATCCTGTTACACAACGACAGTCATCCAAAAGATACTCTCACACATACTCACACATGCAAATAAACTATTAAACATCCATTTGTTTCCATATACAGCTATACACACACTACCACTTTACTTCTAAGGAAACTTACACATACTTACTCTCTTAAACAATCACTTATAGAAACACATACTTATTTAAACAGGAACTCTTACAATCCCTCACTCTCACTCTCACATATACTCACTTATATACATCAATATTCACATATACTAGATTAAAACATATGTAGCTACTGATAAAGACACTAGTGAGACAGTGATTCACTCACTAACATACACATATACACACTCATCCACCCATACAGTCCTGCACATATGCTGTATTCAAAACACATACAAACAGAGAGTCAGTCATTCATGCATCTATGTGCTAAGTAACACCCCCACCAAACATATAGACACTCATATTGATATTAAAAAAACATCTAATAACCCATATACCTACACATGTAGCTACTCACCAACCCATGCAGCCACTTATACACAAAGTGAAACATTAATACATATATTTAAATATTTAAACATTACTCACTAATATTTATTTTTCAGAAAGACACACATTAACTGGATGGTGTCATCAGTGATGTCATGAGTGATGTCACTGACCAAGTCATGAGTGATGTAATATGTGACGTCATCAGCAGTGCATTACACGCACAAGTTATAGTGAGTCCAACTAACTATAACGTGGGAATTTCAATGGTTTTATGCGAGTAAAACTTCCAGCTAACTATAACTGGTGTAAAACCTATGGTTTTTTCAGTGAATTTAATAGGTTTTTTAAATGCTAATTCCTAACTATAACTGGTGTGAAACCTATGGTTTTTTCAGTGAATATATATATATATATATATATATTTCCCACAAAGATGAATAACACGGCACTCCTCTTGGCTTCAAAGATGTTTATTTAGATTGTGTGTTCCTACGCGTTTCGAACTCTAGGTTCGTGATCACAGCAGTATTCACATTAGTCCTTTTCCCTTTCTTGTTTATATACATTTGCACCTAAGTATATAACATGGTGCTTTCTGGGTGGGGTAGTTTTTCAGTAACGTGTTTGTTTTTGTTATTTTCAACAAACTTTATTATTTGGCTATGTTATCCCTACTTCCGTCCACACCGCCGCCTCGGTCAGTGATTTTCGTTATGTTCTGAGTATGCGCTAAATCTATTAAAGCAGACGCACACATATACAGCCTGTTGCTGAAAGATTGTGTCCGAAACGTTTGCGTGCTCTATTTGGTGATTTGAAACGAATTGGCTTGATGTATTTGCTGCAAAACTTATTTTAAGACTCCAGACATTCCACACCGTGTTTTCACGCCGCCCGGCTGAGCAAGGAGGACGCAGAGCGAAGACGCCGAGGCTGCTGCTGCTCTCTTCTCCCGGTTCTTGGCCCCTGGCAGCTGTTACAGGCCCACAGCTTCCCTGCCCTTTCTTTCCCTTGGCCTCTGAGGGGCGCGGAGTGGCCGAGGGAGCGCGTGGGGTCAGAGCCACGCACCCAGGGCCAGCGGCCGCAGTGAGCAGAGGGGAGCAGAGAGGAGCTGGGAAACAGCAGCACGACCAGGAGAGATCTGGGGCCTCAGTGTTTACCTCAGACCGGCCACAGCAGCAAGAGTGCATGGAGTGCACATAGAGTGTGCGGTGAGTCCTGTGCACAAAGGTGTGTGCACCAAGGAGCGAGCGCGGCCGCAATTAACTTTGGCCGCGGAGTGTGAGCCCAGTGAACTCACAAATGCGTGCAGCCCGCACTCACCAGTGTGCCCTGCTCACCCCACCCCCCCCCCACCCTCCGCTCACCCTGCTTACTCTGACTGAAAGTGGCACTGCTCCAGCTCCGGATACTGCTCTTGACTAGCTGGTCCAGTCTGTGCTTTGCGCTAACCCCAACCGCTAGTTGTGAGTAGTGAGCAGGGCACAGGAGGCGGGGAACACAGGATTCCTGTCCTGCACAGCCTAGAAAAATAAAACTTTCAGCCAACAAACTGACCCATCTATCCCAAATGACATCAAACAAAACTCCAGACAATTGGAAAATTAGAAAAGGAGGAGTGATCAAGCAAAGTGCTACCACTCACAAGACGTGCAAAACCTTGGTATTTAAAGAACATAGATACGGGGTATATAGCTGGAATTCGACATACAAATTACCATACAAATTGGTGACAGGATTGCACGAGAAAACCAAAGACAAGCTCACGCACAACAGGGGAGGGAAATGACGAAGAGCAGACCAGGCATCAAAATACGTAAAACCAGGGTCGGTTCTGGCACCAGCATCAAGAAAAAGTCGAATAAGGAGGCGCGAGCGCAATTAGAGTCTACCCCTATCGTGCATTTCATATTAAATTCAAATCCCAACTTAAATAGCAAGGGAATCTGCCAATACTTTATGCCAAAACTGACTGGACAAAGAACCTTGGGGAATGGAGAGCCCGACGCCAATACACCAAAACAGGAGAAACAACAAGCTATGCAACAGGAATCAAAAATACAGAGCATTGACATACTGGACGATGGGAACTATTCTTCCTCCTGGAATAATGGAGCAGACCCATGTACATCCCCGGAAAGGAGACAAGACGTATTAGGGCATGATAACCCAGAAATCCTTGAAATATCTTCAGTATCTGAGCCATTTGATAGGAGGCAAGATGTACCGGGGCCGGGAAACCCAGAAGTACTGGAAATATCATCAGCTTTGGGGTCCCCAAATAAGGTTAAACTGCAGATGTACAGGGAGAGCCCGGTGACCCCACAGGTATCTGGCAGAGGATCTCATTACAAACTGTCCCAGTCACCGTATCTATCAGCAATCAAACTCCTCAGCTTCAACCAAAGCTTAATTTCTCAGGGAGCGGAGCTTAAAGAGAATAGCTACCTGGGGGTACAAAATCCCCATCAATCAACTGTAGAAACAAAGAGCACAACCCAAAAGTGGCTGTTACCAACAAAACAATTTGTTATCCTCAATAAACTCCACATTGTCGAAGGCCATCAAGGCTCTCGCTTGGCAAACACCAAAACTTGAAGTTCAAATGGACACAATGCAGGCAATTGCAACAGCTATGATCAACATAGAAGGGAAAATTGATATATTAGCAGGAAATTTTGAGTTGTTAAAGCTGCAGACAACTGCTGGGTGTTCTTGCTTGCCAATAGTCGAGAAGTTTAGCTCTCTTCCAGAGGTTTTAACATCAATATTATCAGAGCTAAAGGAAAGACAATTGAAGTTTACAGATCAACCAAAACAAAACATAGCTGAAAGAGCACTAAATCACGCAAAACATAATGGTATCAACGCCACAACAGGGGCTGATAGCCCCCTCATTTTGTTACATCAAACAACGAAGAGCGTGAACCACATCCCAAGACTAGAAGTCAAGTCTTTCATGGACAATAATATTCAAGATAGCAAACTCCCTTTAGGGCCGGACGCACCTCCGACATCGACGCAGTTGGCGTTAGTAATGCGCCAAAATACACCCAACCACGAGGAACCGGTGACGGGCAAGACTGTCCATAGCAACTTTAACCATTCAGTTAACTCGCAAGAAGCCACAGAACCTGCCAGAGTATTATCAAGGAGAGTAAAAAAACACTTGAAGAAGCAAACAAAAAATAATAAACAACGTGGCCGTGCATTACAGCTGGGCCTGGCTACATCACACGGCAGCTAGAGTAAAAAAACGAACCCAAAGAAGGCCCGTGCACAAAGCCTTCCAGATACTCCAAAATATTATCCTATATTTCAAAAGTTTAGACCAGGAAAAGATCAGCCAAACAAAATACAGCCATTGAAACTAATTACAAATACAAATTGTGACAATAATCAGCTAAATAAATCATTAGCTATCAAATTAACCACAAGCACAAATCTCGATGCCGGTCATATTTTCAAGCACAAAGAGCAGCCTATTGGAGTCCCAAATGAGCCCAAACCTTCACTAAACGTAGATAGCAGGGAGCGCCACCTTGCAAGAACTGGTTGCATCACCACAGGCCAGGCGCAGAGAAAGGATATACTTCCCTTTAGCTGAAAACCTCGGGACATGGGGGAATAAGGCCAGACTAGAAGAACAACAGAGGAACCACAACAACGGTTCATAGTTTGGAAACACAACCTCCCGCTAGCGGCCAAAGGGTACAAGTGCAAATGGAGACGGAGAACAGCATCATCATTTTCACACCTGAATATATATCTTTGGAAGCTCCGACACATTAAACAGATCTAATATTTTACAAATCCTCCAATACATCCCAGAGCTCTCTTTTATTGTGACTGAAGACCTCATTCAAGTCCAATTCAAGGTTCTAGGGAGTAACACAACAAGAGAGTCAACAATATCAAAATGGAAAAATAATTCAATAGCCTACAAAATCATGCAAGAAAGAGATCAATTTGTGAAATGGTGGATCAGTATATACATACCAAAAGAAGAAAAGTACCCGCATATGTTAGGAGGCGGTTCAAAGGACAAAAAGACAACAACCCCAAGAAAGACCATCTTAAGAGGGACAAAACCAGTTCCCCACACGTCATCATTTCTTAATAGGAATACATATTTCACCAAACCTTAACCAAACAGAAAGAGGACAAATTGACCAATCTAGAAAGTCCCAAAATGGAACTATAATGACCCGTACATGCATACAACCAAAGTGCTCCTAGCACAATAAGGAACGATCGTTTGGGGAGTCAAATGACCACCACTATAAAAGTCATCTCATGGAACGTGTACGGATTAAAAACTACGTTGCAAAATAGAGCTGCATTTGAATTCTTACAGTCTGGGGATCTGTTGTGTCTCCAAGAAACCTGGTTACTCACTCCAGTGGTCATCCCAGGCTTTGTAGAATTCCAACAACCAGCAAAAAAGTACAATATATTTGGCAGGCCATCTGGGGGCTTATCCATATACATACAAATTGGCTGTAACATAAAAGCTAAAACCGTGTTAAACACGGATTACGTTCAAGCTATCTACTTGCAGGAATTACAATTGGAAGCCGTCTATTCACAATTCTCCTATTGAATATTTACTATAATTGTAAAGATAAACCAAGATACTCCGAGATGAGGGCCATGGTAGACACACTTGAAGACTTGCTTAGTAACCACTCAAACAGCTGGATCATATTGGCTGGGGACTTCAACACCCAGAATCTGGGGAAAGTAAAAGATGCATCACTGCACATGAATCGCACTGGGACCTTATTAAACATCTTTTTAAACACATACAGATTAAGGTCAACGCACGACCCACAACTTACCAACTATGCTACGAATAATGCTTCACAGGGGAAGACCAAACCCTCAATTGAATATATCTTTATGTGCAATTGCCTGCATGAACAAGCTGCAGAACTCCGCAATCCAGTGCTACAGACCAGTGATCATTTTCCATTAGCCATAGCCATCTCGCTGCAAACAGCCAGTCTTTTGAATATTCCCCTCTTAGGCCACCCTAAAGGAGAGGAAATACATGTACTCCCGAGAAGGCTAAAATGGAATAAAATAGATACAACTGGCCTGTCAAAGTGGAAAAGCAATTGGCCTGCACTTGCTAAAGACTTTACAGCTGGCAATATATGTGAGAATTGGACCAACTTGGCGCCAGAACTGTAGCGCCTTTTGTCAGGCAAAAGACCACACCAGCAAGACTCTGTAGAAAAGGTGTGCTGCAAAACTCAGCCAAGATGTGCAAAAATCGCATAAAGCAAGCGGGACTTAAGACAAGCCAACCGTGAACATACGAGAGAGGGTAACGATAAAACACTTCAAAACCGGTTGTTAGCAAGAAAAGCTCACAGGAAAAACATATGGGCTCAGAAAAGGCATATGCAAGACTCACAATGGCTGCATATCTTTAGCCTGTTGATGCCAAACAGACAGGCTGAATTCTGGTCATATATCAATAGGCTGTCCAGCCACGGCCACGACCGGCGCAATGGGGTCGCCAGCCACACATGGGTTTCCTATGTGACTACACTGTACTGTAATGTTCCGGACCACAGACCAGTAAACCATCAAAGAGCTTCTACCAACACCAGTTCAAATAACCCCCGTATAATGACCACGGAGGAAGCTCCTGAAACTCTTGACGCAGGCCCTCGGGTGACATTAATATTAAAACATATTAGAAAGGATGGGACCCCAGGACCCAATGGTCTGCCTGGATGCCTCTTTAAAGAAGACAGCGATTTCTGGGGAACTTTACTTACTCCACTTTATCAGTTCTCCCTGAATAACTCAATGGTGCCTGAAGCCTGGAAAGGCTCCCTGCTTCAACGGATACACAAAAGGGGGAGCACTGGGGATCCAACTAATTATAGGTTGATAGCCCTCTTGGATATTGAGGCAAAAGGATATGCAAGCCTCCCCCTACAAGACCTGTAAAATTGGGCTAACGAGAATGAAATTCTTCCAGTATATCAGTCCGGTTTCAGGCCAGGAGTTTCAACACTAGACAACATCATAGCCCTCGCCTATCTGGTAGAACAGTCCACCCAGGAAAACAAGCTTCCACTCTTTGCATGCTTCGTGGATTATTCCGCAGCATTCGATGGAGTCAACAGGAATTTGCTGTGGAGGAAATTACAAGATTGGGGGATTTCGACTACCCTGCTGAAAGCAATTATTGCTCTCAATACCGGAACTTGGGTATGCGTGAAGGTATCGACGAATGCAGTAACTAAAAAAATCTACATATACCGAGGTTTAAAACAAGGGTGTATACTGGCACCCTTCCTTTAATCTCTACACTGCTGACCTTGGCAAAACAATATCTAAAGTCAATCTGGTACCCCCGAAAATTGGATCTACTAGACTGTTTCTACTGCATTATGCAGCTGACATGGTGCTCATGGACCATACCAAAACGGGCAAGCAACGAACACTGAATGCATTAAGCATCTATAACGACGAAAACGATTTAAGAGCAAACGCAGGGAAAACAAAGGTAGTCATTTTTGGGAAGTATGCAAATAAACTAAAAAAACAATGGAGAATGGGTACCTGAAAATAGCAACAACAACCAAATAAAACAACCTAGGCGTTTGGATTATGAGCAGTGGGAAATCATCAGCATACACTGCATCCATGGAATCAAAAGCTAAGGTAGTGACATACGCCCTTTGCAAATAGAATTCCAAACTAAGTAGCCCGACAACTGGACCCATTAGAAAGGTCATAAAAGCTAAGTTACTCCCCTCAATTATATATGGTCAACTAGCATTCCCCGCGGCATCAATCAACATCATGGAGCGTGCCAATTGCCGGGCATTTAAACAGATCTTCCATATACCCGCTCATGCTCGAAACATCTTGGTACGACTTGAATTTGGGCTAAACAAACAGTGCTAGGAACACTGGGCATTGATTGTTCGGTACTATCGAGGGGTCTGAGCTGCCCCCTCAAACACAATGAAGGCAATCTTGAAGGAAATTTTGATGAAAAGTAACAACTCGTGGGCCAACGGCCATCTAACTGCTTGCACTGAACTGCACCTTGACTTGTCCAATTGGCAGGATTTTATTTACCAACCTGGAATTTTAAAAACCATTTTAAAGAAACAAGTTAGATTACTATCCAATGAAGTGGACATGAAGGAACTAGAGTCCTCAAGTAGCAACATCAGTCTACTAGCCAGTTCCTTTCACGATAAGCTGAGTCAGCCATACCTTGACTCCACCTTGAACAAGTCTATTTTAAAGCAAATTCTGTCTGTGAGATTGATGGTATTACCGATAAAAGACATCAACGGGCGTTGGAAAACACTAGAGTCAGTTACTACTTGTAGATTGTGCCATCAGTACGAAGAATCCATGTCCCATATGATCTGCTTATGCCATCGCTTGTATTATGCACGTCACACTTTACTGAAACCCCTCTTTTTAAAATATGGGATACGCACCTGCACAGACGCTATGAAACTCCTCTTCAAGATGGAGATCCCAATAGAATTAGCAAGATTAGTGAAATTTGCACATAAGGTGAAAGAACTACTACAGAATGACTCAGTCAAAGACTAGAAACAGTAGTTTTAACCCACGTTTCATTGCTGTAATTATGAGAATGGCTCAGAAATGATTATGTTTTAGATATGTTTAACAGTCTTGTTAAATTAAATGACCATGCTTATTTATGATCGAACCCAACCAGTTTCCTTTTGTAACAATTTTAATTAATTGAAACAATAAACCAAATACAAATATTCATGTTGAAAAATCATGAATTAATTTACCAAAGCCATATTTCAAGGCATTCGGTTATCGCACAACCAAGATAGCAGACAGAGTTATTGCAAACCCTCACTTGATCGGACATCTCCATGTCTCTGTATCGCTGGGAAGATAGAATGGAAAGTACAATATGACCTAAAAAGCTGTGAATGTGTGCAGATAGATCATCGAAATTTATTATGAAAATGACTGTTGTCCTGATAACGATGCACTGCCGCATAGTTCAATGGGCACTTACAGGTACATGCATCACTGTTGCCGTTTGCGATTCCTTAATTGCGAAAATTAAGATATCGCAATTAAGGAATCGCAAATGGCAATGCATCAAAAAATCGTAATTTTTTTAGCGATTCCTTATTATTCCTTAATTGCGATTCACAATTTGCGAATTGCAATTAAGGAATCCCTTCCCATAGATTCCTATGGGCCAAAAGGCCCATAGGAATGAATGGGAAGGCAATCTCAATTTGCGATTCGCAATTAGCTAATCGCAAATTGAGATTGCGATTTCAAGGGTGCAGGGGTGTCCAAAGGACACCCTGTTGCACCCCTGAAATCAATCTATGCACATATGTTGTGCACACACATGCCCTAAGGGCATGTGTGTGCAAGACTTGACAGTTTGAAAAAAGCACACAAATGCATTTTTTAGATTTTTCGCAAATTACCATGAGGTCCTACCTCATGGTAATTTTTTTCCTCCTCTTTGCGAATTCGCAATTTTTAAAGATGTCATGCATTGCATTTAAGGATTCGCAAATTGCGATTCCTTAAATGCAATCGCATTTTTTGAAATCGCAAAAAATAGCGATTTCTTGTATTTTTGTTTGATGCATCCCAAATAGTGATTTAGGAATCGCAAACAGTCGATTTTTGCGATTCGCACCGTTTGCGATTTCTAAATTGCTTGATGCATGTGGCTGTTAGCCCTTACAATTTAAGACGCTCAGGGCCAGATGTAAGTGGCCCAATACCGGTCGGTAAAGGCCGAAATTACCGAATTTCGGCTGTTACCGACCGGTATTGGGCATTTGGGATGTAGGTGGCCTAAATTGCAAATTCGGTAACTTACCGATTCGGTATTTTAAGGAATCGGTAAATTACCGATTCCTTAAAATACTGAATCGGTAAATTACCGAATTTGCAATGTAGGGAGCACTCAAATGAGTTCTTTTCCCATTTTAGGATTCGGTATTTACCACCAACTATAAGTTGGTGGTAAATAACGAATACCTTTGAAAATGCAAATCAGTGCATTTTCAACTGTGCCATGTGGCAGACATACATGCCCTTAGGGCATGTATGTGTGCCACATCTGCACACAAGCACGATTCGGGGGTGCAACAGGGTGTCAAAGTGACACCCTGCCACCCTTGACTGTGTTCCCCCTTTTACCGAATCGGTATTTACCAATTTGGTAATTCCCATTCATTCCTATGGGCCTGGAGGCCCATAGGAAGTGGAGGAAATTTACACCCACATGCATCAAGCAGAATTGTATTCGCAAACGGTGCGAATCGCATTTTTGGGCCGTTTGCGAATGCAATTCTTAAATTTGGGATGCATCATGCAAAATTCACTTTTTCGCTATTTAAGAATTCGCAATTCGGTTTGCGATTTCTTAAATATTCTCAATAGTAAGGAATCGCAAAAAATTCTCAAAAAAGTGTATGCATCAAATATCGCTGTTTGCGAATCGCATAAAAATCGCTGTTAGGAATTCTTATTTTTAGAAGTACTGAGAGCAGGAGGTAATTTTTTTTTTTTTTAAGACACATGTGAAACTAATTATCAGTGTATTTAAGGAGTCCCACAGTAGTCCCAGATCTCTTTGAGGATGGCAGCAATCATTGTTCTGGCATGTAGGTGGAGGTTGAGAGCAGCAGGAAGGAGGAGAAGGATGCTGAATGAAAGAATTTTCAGATTGTGCATACCTTTATTTGGACAGACACGGGCTGAAATATATGACAAGTACAGACTAAATGCAGACTCCATTTTAGACCTAATAGCAGAACTAGACCCAATTTTGCGTAGGCAAACACGTAGGACCCTGGCCATACCTACCCATGTGCAGGTGCTATGTTGTCTTCACCTTCTAGCCTCTGGGTCCTTTCAGGGAGTCATTGCTGTTGCTGGGGGTGTTTCACAGAGTGCACTATCTAGATTTTTTTATGATTTCCTCAATGCAATGCTGCTGAGGATAAGGCATCATATTTTTTTTCCAAACACACAGCATGATCTGTTAGAAACTAAGTTAGACTTCTACAACCTTGCTAATTTTCCTCATGTAATAGGTTGTGTAGATGGCACACATGTACCTATTTGTCCCCCATCTGTGAATGAGTATATATTTAGAAATAGAAAACACTACCATTCATTAAACATACAAGTAATTTGTAATGCTAAAACAATCATAACAGATGTAGTTGCAAGTTACCCTGGGAGTGCCCATGACTCCTACATTTTTAAACATAGTGCCATCCATGCTCGTCTGCTTTCTGTTGAATTTGGAGATGGTTATTTGGTTGGTAAATATGGTTAAATATACCTTTGATCACAATTTGTTCCTTGTACTTGCTTGATATTTTAATTACATGTCTACTATGTCCCCTCCCCATAGGTGATAGTGCTTATGCTGTGAGGTCATATATACTCACACCATATCTTACACCCTCAACCCGCAAAGAACAGCATTACAACCAGGCCCACATATCAACCCGCAATGTGATTGAAAGGACTTTTGGAGTCATGAAGTCTAGGTTTCTAATCCTGCATAAGACTGGTGGTGCACTGCATTATAGGCCAGAGGTGTGCTGCAAAATAGTTGCTGCATGTGCCATGCTGCATAACATTGCAACTAGGAGAGGCCTACAACTTGACTCAGATGACATTCTACCTAACATGGACAATCAGCCACAACAACCCCATGCACGACTTCATGGTCCAGATGCCGCAGAAGGAAGAAGAAGAAGAGAGGAAATTACAGAACATTACTTTTGAAGTAGGTAAGAGCCATGACACTTTTGTGCAAAATCAACTTGTTTTTATTTGCAAACTTGAAAGCAGATCTGCTGCAACTCAGGAAACATTAATGCATGTTTACTTGAAGTAAATTAGGAATTTTGTTAATGGTTTTTCTAATAAAAAACAGTCCACATGTGGTTCATCATCCTGATCATAGGCATTTGCTTTTTATAAGAGTTACTTTCTTCCACGCACACCTAAAGCTTTATTTTTTAAATTACCAACACCCTTTGATGTGCTAGGTTTTTGGTCTAGATGTCTTGAGCTACCTCGTTCACCAACTTTTTTGGTTAGTTCATAAGCAATACTATTTGCAGGAGTATCAATTGTGTCATCTTTCAATGACTGCAGCATACTAAGATCATGTTCCTTGAGATCATCAGCTTGTCTTTTTTCCATCAAACCCATTGTGAGTTGTTTGCAACACTGACTTAACTCCCTCTGCATGCACATAGTTTGTTTCAAAATATGTCCATTGGTATTGGTTAAGCGATTTAAAGCACTGGTGTAAGTGTGCATACTAGACATTAGTCTCAAGTGTCTATTGCAATGGGCAATGTTTTGAGCCTGTATTGCCTCAGACATGGTTTCAATAGCTGATGCCATGCGCTCAAGTTTAATATTTGTGGACAAGTGTGCATTTTCAAAAACTGTTGAAAATTCAATTACACTGCTACTCATGGCTCTCATGTCTTTACTAATTCCAAACAGAATGCCCTTCATTATCCGCATGTCTTTTCCTTGGAGCCTTTGAATTTTGACCAGCTTTTTTTCCACCACACTGGCTTTGTTTTCATCTTGGGAATTTGTCCTTTGGTTTGCAGGATGGGACCTTCGCCTGTAAAACTGTTGGATTCTGGAGCGCCGACTAAGTTTAGCTGCTTGAGGGGCACTATTTTGAGGAGTCATCTGTTCATTAATTTGTGCAATTTGTTCCTCTTCAATGTCGGAGTCTTGAATTTGCTGCACTCTTTTTTTTGTTTTTTACCAATTACAATTGGAGAGGATAACAAATTACTTTGTTCTGCTGGGATTTCCATCTCTATGTTTAATGTGTTTTCAACTTCAAATGCTTGACTTTCCTTTTTATGTTCTAAAAATGAATAATTTTTTTTTTAATTGGTTTGCATCACTTTCAATGTGTGAGTGCACTGTCAGACCCTACACTGCATTTTAAATAAACATGCTTTCAGCTTGCAAAGTCACATGGCCTTTTTTATTTACTTTAAAAAAAAATTGTGATCAATATGTTCTCAATACTATTTCTGAAACAGTTGAGAAAACTACATTTCCCACAATGCATTGCTACAATGCATTAACATGACCCTATTTCTACTGTTTTCTAATGTACATTTGTAAATAATAATGGGATTTAACGATTGTTGAGAAAGATTTAAAAAAGGGGCATGTGCAGTATTACCAACTTAAAAATAAGTGAAAGATTATTTAAAAACCATACCTTGTGATGTGGCAGCATGCTCTGAGGTGTCTATTTCTATCACTCCAATGACAGCTTCAGTAACAAGGGTCCCTCTACCATGTCCTCCAGAGGGGTATTAGGCCTATCTATGGGGGAGCCTCCACCAGTTTTTTTAGCACTTTTCATCCTTGTCGCAATTTTCTCTTTAGCACGACTGCGTAAATCATACCAGCGTTTCTGAAGATTGGTAATGTCACGGTGGGCAACTCCCACAGCATTAACTTTGGCTTGAATTGCCAGCCAAAGCCTTCTCTTCACTGCCTCAGGAACTTTAAGGGAATCCTTTCCAAAAAGCTGCTCATGCCTCAAAGTTACCTCTTCTATTAAAATCTCAAGCTCCTGGTCACTAAACTTGATTTTTCTTTTCCTAGGTTGTTGGTCTTCTTTAGAACTTTCTGTAGCCATTTTTCTTGAAGCAGCAAACAAAAAACACTCCTTCAGCAGCTGCAGTGTGGGCTCCAACTGCCAAAAACCACTCCTGCAGTTTGAACTGCCCTGCAGGTGTCTGTAATTAGTCTCCTGGCTTCCTGGGTGTGTCTTTCAAGCAATGCATGATTATGCGTATTTGCTAATTGCGAATTTGCAAAATGCGAATTCGCAATTACAGAATTCGCATATTTATGCGATTCGGATAAAATTGCGAATTTTTCCGAATCGCTAAAAAAATGTGAATTTTATGATGCATTCCATTTTGCGATTCTTTATTTGCGAATCACATTTTTTCGCAAATAAAGAATCGCAAAAATGAACAATGATGCATGTGGGTGATAGGGCCTGGAGAAAATACCGAATCGGTAAATACCGAGTCGGTATTTACCGAATCTTACCGTTTCAGTAAAAAATACCGAATGATTACCTACATCCAATTTACCGATTCTAAAATACCGAATCGGTAAAATTCGGTATTTTATAATCTGTAAATCTGGATTACCTATATCTGGCCTTAAGTCTGCTCTCTTGGCTCGGCAATAACCAAATGCCTGGGACGAGACTTGCCAAACAAGGAGCCACTTTCGGGAAGGGGGTCCACGAGCCGGAGGAAGTCAATCCAGCACAATATTCCTCAACTCGCACTCTGCTTTCGCTTGCATCCAGGAAAAACAGGCATGGACCCAGGTATCTGTGCAATACTATTTTATTTTGCCAATTCTGCCATTATGCATTTCGGGCGATCCCGCCCTTGATCACATGGCAACTCATTAGCATTAAATTTCACCTTTTAAAGTGCAAGTGCAATTGACAATTTCATTGACATGGAAGAAACACTCTTAGTTCCACATATCAGTTGGCCACAAAATAAAAGCATAAATGTCAAATGGTGGCCAATTAAATACCATACCTAATCGGATTTGAAAGGTATAACAGTATATATAAATATATATATATAGATACCCATATTAATAACAGCTTAAAATGCATGAACCACATCCTAAAAGTGTAACCATGTCCAATTAAAGAAACCATATACAGTGCCTAACAAATCAGTGCAATAATCAAAATTCTGTGTAAAACCAAATAATACTAAAAACACTAAACAGTTTCCTTTGATCCTAATCTGCTTCAAACATGATATGTTTGTGTATTTTTTATACACCAGTAGGAGACGGATAAGGTTGTGCAAAAAACATAAATTTGGAAAGTGCATTTGTGCTAAGGACAGTTATATACTTTTCATGAATTACAGCTAATAGATCCCTCAGAAAATCACAATAAATAAATGGAAGTATAAAATACTCTTTCATTATACGATTTCTAAAATCCAACCGTAAATATCATAAATATATATTACCCTAAAATGCAAAATAAAAAACAATGTTATAAGAGCAAATTTAAATCGTCGTTTGAGAGGTATAAATTTAATTTCCTCTGTCTCATGTCTGTATTCCATCACATTCTGTCCTTCATCTATCGGCCAACCTACATTCTCATAAAAATGTATACAAATCTTCACTGGCGTTCAGGCCCCTTGGATGCTTGGAATCGAATTGTAAGATATATGTAGTTTCCAATCGCCTTAATTTTGATTCCCTGTCACCACCTCTTTTCTGGGGGGCTATGACCTCTACAACATAATATTTCAGGTGTTTCAGGTCATATTATGGCTGATCTTAAAATGTCTCGCCACCGGATAGCTCTCATCATTATTAATTATAGCACGTATGTGTTGAAGGATCCTTTTATGCGCTGCTAATTTGGTGCTGCCTATGTACTTAAGATTGCAACTACACGTTAAAACATATACTGCAAATTCAGACTTGCAGGTAAGATGTTGATCTATACTACAAGTTCCGGCGCTAAATGCAGTTGTATATCTTGTGGTGTTGATGCCATATTGGCAAGCCTTACAAACAGAGCACTTATAGAACCCTTTTCGTGCCGAAAGCAAAGTACCCTTACCTTTCACTTCCAGGTTGCTTCTAGAAAGTGACATACCCATGCTGTTAGCCTTTCTGAAAGTTACAGCTGGGTTGAAAGGTAATAACCTTCCAATCACTGGGACGTCTCTCACGATTGCTAGTTCTGTCTCACAATTGCCCCAATCTGGTTTTTTTTGTCGTGAAAAACCTAAAATCAACCTTGTGGGTTCTTCATTTGCATCCTTACCTGTGTTTTTCTCCCTGTATCTCAGCAAGTCAACTCATGCCAATGATTTAGATTTGGCATATATATATATATATGTTTAGAGAAGTAACTGATTGAATTGAATTGTGACTCTTCATGAAAATATTTGTGAAAGTGTTCACAGATATGTGAAACAGTGATGTGTGTAATAAATAAAAACTCTAACTCTAACTGAATAATCATGTAACTATTGTATCAATTCTAAAACTACACGCTGAGCAATATTAATTTATTTGTGTGCAGTAGAGTGCACATAAATGCAACCCATGCACTTGTTAACTCAGCCTAACTTGTGGGACTGAGATACATTTCGATTCAAGCTCACATTTCAGTTTAACATTCGAATTCATATCTTATTGTTGCAGTAGAAATGTTTCCTGTATTTTGCATACCCACTGCAGGGGGACAAGACTTTGGTAGTAGAGAGAAAAGGGTCTTTGTTCTTAGTAGATAGTGAGGCATGTGAAGCGGCAACTGGTACGAAGAACGCGATAACAAGATGGGAGGCGAGTCCTCATGGGAAAAGGAGAAAAGACCAAGGACAGCCGAAGTAATAATTTATGGGAATAGCAAAGTGGTGTAAAGAAGCCAATGTGTACTGGTAGTGTGGAAATGTACTGAATATAGTTTGTGGAACATCATTTGGATGCAATTGTTGTCATGATGTAACGTAGTAAGGGATAGTTAGCATTCTGACTTAGGACATGTTGAGGTACAGACTTCTGCTTTGGTTAGTGTGGCTTAATGCTACTTGACCCATCTTGGAGCTTCTGTTACAGAGGACTCTTAAGGCTGACACCTTTTTCTATTTCCTTCTTACCTCAATCTTGTTTTATTTCAGGCCACTTTAGAGTAGTGTAGAGTAGGAACAGATAGGGGGTTCATGCTTATTTTTAATAACAAATTGATGCAATCTGATGCAAAGTTCTGCTTCCTTTTTACTCATATAGCATAATCAAATGAGTTGTTTTCTTTTTGTTATATAGAGTGAATCACTTTCAAAGATTTGGCTTCAAACTATTTGCATTATATTTCTATACGATAATGCTCAGACTAGTTTATATTAATCTGTTTTATAATTTGAATCTAGAATAAAACTTACTAACTCAAGACTTGGTGTCGAACTGAATTATTGTGAAACCCCATTGGCTACACTGTATCTGAATATTGAAAGGAAAGGGTTTCTCTTACCTCTCAATTCGCACAAAAGGTAGTTAACTAAGTGTTATTGTGTAAGTGGACCCAGCAGCCACGGCCCGTGGAGGGAGTTTTGGTGGGGCGGGGGAGTGGCAGGACGGGGGGTGCTAAAAACCGGAGTATGGATAATTGAAGGTAAGTAAACAATTTAATTAATAAAACTAATTTCGTAGCGCGCCCTGCATCGCAAAATGTGATGCAGGATGCGCTACGAAATTTGTGTTATTAATTAAATTGTTTACTTACCTTCAATTATCCATACCCCAGTTTTTAGCATCCCCCACCCCGCCTCTCCGCCCAACCGAAACTCCCTCCACGGGCCGTGGCTGGGACCCAGGCTCTATCGGATCCAAAAACCCTGGAAACAGTGCTCCACGCCAAAGTCAGCTGCTTTTTGAGCCAGATCAGGCAGAAATCTAAGGCGGTGTAATTGAGCCATGGAAAAAATGCCTGATGACCAGCAATCGTTAAAAACTGTTCCACTAAAAATAGAGATAGGCAATTCCTCCTTTCTTTGCCATATAAAGAGAATTCATCACATAAATCCATCTGGCAGACAAGGAATGCGAAGCAGCAGTAAAGTCCAATCATGCTCAAAATGCATAAAGCACTATCAAGTCCAAATATAGAACGTCTATGGGACAATCTGGATGCAACCAATTTTAACATAAAAATATAAAGTTAAATAGCTGCTGAAGTAGCTGTGCAGTGAACACAAAAAAATTGTTGACCATCGGGGAATAATCTAAAGCTCATCAAGAGGTGTGACTAGCTTTGTACAAGTGCTGCAGATCATGAAAATGATCTTTAGTATCTGCAGCAGATACGCAGAAAATGTACCAAGCTTTATTTTGTACAAGATGAGTCTAACATTAGGAGTTGTTGCTGAATGAGCACAAAAAAACAGTAAAAAACGTTGTTAGATATTCTGAGCAACCTTGTTCATGATGTTCAGACAGAATCCCAAGAGGAGTCCCTGAATAACAAGCAACAGAACAATGTTGCGAAAACAAATATACTATATGTGGTCAAGCAGAGCAGAGGCAGAAAACCCTAAACTAAGGGAGAACCAAAGTGGACCCAAAAGGGAACTCGTTACAGTGTGTCTGTCTGTCTATCTGTCTGTCTCTCTCTCTCTCTCTCTCTCTCTCTCTCTCTGTCTATCTATCTATCTATCTATCTATCTATCTATCTATCTATCTATCTATCTATCTATCTATCTATCTATCTATCTATCTATCTATCTATCTATCTTTCTATCTATCAACATATATATTCTGTCTGTCTATTTGTTGAATTATTCACTGAAAATCAAAGGTTAAAGGGGTGTTAGAGTTAGGTGAAATTGTCAGTTTAAACATACCATTTTAAATTAACAAAAGCACTGAAATTTACCAGTTATATTGATCTCAAGTAACTGTAACTTGTGACCTAAAGTAACTATAACATGCTCCCCCATGCAGTTTCGTCATCAAGGATAGCTTTTCAGATGTTGCAGTGATGTTATCAATGATGTCATAGAACATGTCATGAGTGAAGTAATATGTGATGTCGTAAGTAGTCCATGGCAAGGGCACAAGTTATAGTTACTTTAGGTTATGAGTTATAGTTACTCCAGATAACTATAAATGGGGAATTTCAATAGTTTTATTCATTTAAAACAGTATGTTTTAATTGTTAATTTCATCATATAAAAATCATACCTATTGTGTTTGTCAAGAATCACCAGTAATTATAATCAAATGTGTATTTTATTAATTCATACAATGCAATGTGTAATAAAGTTGATTGCCATAAAAATCTTTTAAAATTGTTTTATTAAAAAAAGAAATCAACATGTCTTTGAGGTTTTTTTAACAGTTTTCAAGCTACATAGAACAACTATAGAACCAACCACAAAGGGGCTCTTTACTCCCGCTTAAGAGCATAGAGCTCCAGCAAAGATTGCTTTAAAAAATATGGTAGACGCTACTGAAGTCATGGATTACATAACCCAGGAAAGTTAGTGTTTTTCTTTTAATGTTGCTGTAGAAGAGCCACACTCTCTGCATCTCCTCCCCACTACATTAAAAAAAAGGCTTGGTGTTTCTCCTCCCCCTATATATTATTTTTACTTTACTCTAGTACACAGTCCCCAATTCCTAAGATGTCTGCTGCCACAGTTTTCTTGACGTGATGGCAGCCAATCTGATCTCATCTTGAGATCTGTTGGTTCCATGGATCCTCCAGAGCGTGAAATATACAAAGTTTCTGAACCATAATTTATGTTAAGCTACCAATCAGACTCACACCAAATCACAAAAAGCACACGTTCTGGAACAAGAACTTGCTTTCTGGCAAACTGGAGTAATTCTATTCAGCGTTTTTGGTTGTAGCTGTGTGTAATTTTCCTGTGAGAAAATAGATGGGAAAAACAGACCCACCCTTTTGTCAGCCCCTGCTTGATGGGTCACCCCAAACTTTCCAGTTAGGAGCAGAGATGAAAGAACATGTTTTGGGAAAGTTTTGTGAAGCTTCATCAAGTGGTGCCAACGTTGTAAGCAAACCAAGAAATGCTTTTCCTATGGAAATGTGGTCCTAACTATAACTTCCTAGTGGAGACCGCAACTGGGTAATATATATTATGTTATTATAAAATGTTTTAATAAAAAAAAAATCAAAAACATTTGTAACATTTTTAGACAAATGAATTAAGTAAATCCAAATTAATTCTATATGAAAGTGCTTGTAATTTTTATATTATAAATAAATGTAAGCATTTTTATTTGGGTGTTTCTTTACTAAATACATAAAAAACTAAATGTAATTTAATTTATCGTAGTACTGTAGCATTTTTCTAAAATGTGTTCTACATTTAAAAATATTAAATAACCTTACATTAATATTTAACATGAAATATTTGAACAATTTTTCTTAGTTTAATAAAATGTTCAATTACTTTAACATAGGGAGATCTTAGCCCTGGTGGCGTAGACCTCCAGGAACATGTTAAAAGTTAGTAGTAGTTACTTTAAACTCATACATTTGGCCCACCCTTGACTTTCACTTGGAAATAGTGACTACTCAAAAGTAACAAATTAACAACAAAGTGAGATTTACTCATATGTAAACTTGCCATTGTGAATAGGCCCCTTAGAATTTTTATTGTACGTGTTTGAATGTTTTCATCCTGATACAATTATTTTGAGAGTGCGATTGCCTATCTTTGACCATAAGTGCCATAGTGTATCAAGATTTCCGACTGTGATCCCAAGACTTATTTTGAGTGCCATGAAACTTGTGGCATGATTTCTCAGAGAACTGGCGGCATGTTTATGGCAGGGTTGAGCTGCTGTTGCATTACTAATTTTGACGTGACAGAGGCATAGGCATTACTCCATATCTACAAGCTAATGCATGTGGTCGAATGTATCAGTTTTTAAAGGCCTGCTTCTAATCAATACCTGCACCTAAACCGGCTGTGCAACGTCTGGAGCAAAATATGCATGGTAGGTGTTCCTCCGTAAATTCTATTGTAAAATAAATGCAGTGATATTTTGACAATATGTGATGCAGCTTCGGCAAGCAGGGCGCAAAGCCTGTAATGTGTCAAACTTTCAGCGCATCAGCAACCCAGGCACAGGAAATGATGCAGTGGCTGTAGTACTGAAAGACAAGCCACACGAAAAATTTGCCAAGCACAACTATTCCATGAAGGTGGTCATTCTGCAGCTGGGAGTTGTGAGGAGACCACCACCACATAGGCAGCGCAGGAGAAGGAAGCATGTTTTTCACCTGGAACTCTCCATCATTGACCTCAGGGAGAATTATGTCATCAGATATGGAAGATTCAGGATGGACACGATTATAGAATTGCTGAACAAGATAGCACCAATGCTCCAGCCAACAACTGCCTGGCCCACTAACATCCCTCCACAGGTCAAGCTGATGGCAGTTCTCCTCGTGCTGGCATCTGGCTTCTTCCAGAGCACAACAGCCAGAGTGGCAGGAATATCGCAGCCATCATTTTCTGCCTCCATACTGTCTGTCCTGGATGCCATCATCCGCCTCACATCCCAATACCTCCTCTTCCCCAGAGTTCAACAACAGCTGGTGGAGACCAAGCAAGGTTACTGTGCCCTTGCGGGATTTCCACATGTGCTAGGTGCCATGGATTGAACACATGTGCAACTGTTTTCCCCTGCAGAATAATCACACCTGTACAGGAACCAGAAGCACACCTACTCCATCAATGTCCAGGCCATCATGGACCATCTAGGAATGTTCACCAATGTGGTAGCAAAATACCGGGAAGCACGCATGATGCCTACATCTTCAGGCACAGCATCATTGAGCGCTTCCAGAATGGGCGATATGGAAATGGCCTACTTGTTGGTAATCAAATCTGAAGTACGTAACAGATCTACTAACATTAAGAAACATATGACATAATAGTCATATCTTTGTCTGTCTATGGAGCTAAGGCCATACGTATGAGATGTATGCCTCAAACATTGCACCATGCATCATGGTACATGTGTAAGGCAAACCCCTAAGTCAGACATGCAAAGAAACGCAAAGCTACTTTGTGTGCCTTTGAATGGTTTAAAAATTTGAAGGAATGCAATGCTGCATAAAATGCAGTATTGCATCACTGTGTGCAAGGGAGGGGTTCCATGGGTGTTTTTGTGTGTCTCCAGGCAACTTCCATGGTACATGGTGCATATCATGTATACCCCACAAGGTAAACCCGGAAATATGTCAAATAAATAGGTTTCCCCAGGTGATGTGTAACAAGGATAAATCACTTAAATTATCCAAGTCACTCCTGCTTCCTATGTGTGCTGCATACCGTGGCACACATGCAAAAATGATTATGCCTTCAAGGGTTCACTGTGTGCAGGAAGGTGTGCCTTCCTACAGAAATACAAGTCCACATGCAAACCAGGCACCCTTGCACCATGGTGCAGGGGTGCCAGTGTTTGTACTAGACAGCCCATTGTGTGTCAGTGCAGGGTGAAAGGACTGGAATGCGCTATATGGCCAAAATACTGTGCACTACTGCCCTTTCTCAGTGACGCAGCACAGATAGGTGACTTGCTGCACTGCACAGTACAACCTTCCCAGAAAATGCAGGCCCTTGTGTCATATGCAACATATAGATAATGATTTCTCACATTGACATTCCCTCACTAATCTGTCAGTGGCAGCAGCAACAAAACATCAATGAGTACTGATGTCTCATTTCACTCTGTGTGAATGGACTGAATCATATCGTCGTTACTGGGCAACGAATCACGATACAAACCATGTGGTATGCCAGACAAGTCAATATGAGTACAAAGGCTACACAATTGATAAGTGTGAAATTAATGTCTTCTCAATTGCGTACCTACTCTTGGTATCAGTCAATGGTCAACAAATTCAATGGTGTTATAACAAGTATTGTGGAAATGAGCAAGCGTGTCACATATGGTAGTATACCTGTATGTTGACCAAAGTTTGAGCAGAAATACAGGTAAAAGTATTTGGAAATGTCATGTGTGGCATGCATTGTCATTGTACGCCTGGGTAAATGAAAATACTGGATAACATTGTGACAACAACAATATGAACACACATATATTTCAGCTATACTGACAGTCTAGGTACACACATACACATGGTTTTCAAGCCACATTGACATATGTAGCCAATGCGATAGATCACCTGATTTATGATGTAAGTTCCACAAATGAAAAACATGATTCCAGCAATGGGAAACTCGCAAAGTCTAACACAATGCCATCAAACATGTCATACATCAGACATGAACATAGAATAAAATGTAATCTGGCCAGCACAGTGTACTCAGGATACCAATCTCAACATTAATTCGGCACAGCAATGATGAAAGAATCAAGGCATATAAGTAAGCAATCTCCTAAAGGTTAGAGTTATACAAATACATATAAAACACCAAAGTATTGTGTCCAGATCTGTGGCAGAGTGCTACTTGTAACATCAGTGTGTCCTACCTTAAGATGGAACACATCACAATACCCAGGTGCCAACCAAGTCCACAGTGACAAAGTGGCTGATGAAAAGCAATAGCTGCAATCTAACAAAAAATTGTGCAGCTATCCATGTCACATGTCAGAAATGCACCACATGTATGCACCAAATGTACATGCTAAAGTAAGTGAACAATTGAAAGGCAGTGTCAGTGTCATGTGGGGCAGCAACAACATCAGTGGTCTCACAGGGATATAGGTATGTTTGAGTGTCAAATATGTCAGCACTGCAGCAGCCTATCTAGGGATGACCAAAAGGTCAAAAATCATCTCAATATCCTGTCACTTTGCACATGAAGTAAGTGGACATAACATAGAGTGGTCATGCGCCTCTAATGATACCTAGCAGTAAGCTACTGGCCAAACATGAATGTCTGCATGTAGAAGTGTCCAGAGTATCAGGGCATGCTTATCGTTTGCTATTACACAGAGATCTGGGAGAAACGTGTAAAACAATGTCCAAATGTATATGTAATACATATTGTCAAATTCTGTCAGAAATGTATATGAGCCATTCAGTGCAAATAACACATATGGATAGGAATGTTGCTGTAAATATCAATGAGTCATTCAGTACAAATAACACATATGGACAGGCATGTTGCTGTAACGATCAGCATAATCATTGACCTTGGTATTTCTTTTTACTTTCAGCTGGCCAAGGATATGGTCAGCAGCCATAGGTCATGACCCCAATTGCATTTCCCCAGATTAAGCTGAAATGGCAGTACAGCCAGGAACTGGTCAAGACCAGGAACATCATGGAACGTACATTTGATGTGCTAAAGTCCAGGTTCTGATGCCCAGACATGTCAGGGGAAAACTGTGATTCTCGCCCCCTATGGTGTGCAAAATTATCCTTGTGTGTGCCATCCTACACAGCAAATGTGAATTGGCAAATGTCCCATGGGACATTGACCATGGGTAGCAGGTACCAACAGAGGAAGAGGAGGAGGAGGACAGAGGAGAGATCTAAATCAAAATGGCTGGTTGGTGGCGGTGCGACCACATTGTGCAGAATTTCATTGATTAATTTACGTTTACTGGAGGGCCAAAATATTAGATATTAACTCAAATGTGCAACATTAAAATAAATGTTTGCACTTATTCTTTGTGTTTGATTTTTTTGTCACAGTTATTGTAAACATCAAGTCACTCACATCACCTCAACTGGATTTAGGCCTTAACATGTAACAATCATGTTGTCAGACCCGTTGAGCAACATCAGGCCATGGCACTCCTTAATCAATAGGAAAAATTGCATCCCCTTGAATCGGAAAATATCACCACAAAATTAAAATCACCTTATACCCTGCCTTATCACTTGCATCTACAATCAGTCAGTTAGTCATACACATGTACCACCAAGAAAGAAATATCACACAGTAGGCTTTAATTAAAAGTTGTAAGGATCTTAATACATCTAGTACATTTTATTTGTACACGAAGAAAAATTGAATTATATAAAAAACACCTATATACAGACTTATTATATAACCCCCAAAAGTGAATTACAGTACATATGGGATAAAAAATCATGCAATTCAATAAAATAAAATAAACCACATCTACATAAGTTCAAACATATAGTCCTAAGTGCAAACGTGTCTTTACCCCCACATCACATGGCGGACCTTGACTAGCGTTGTGTGCAAATAAATGGCTGCCAGACAGTCACCTGTGCCATATTGGAAATACAGCATATGTTTTTGAACTATCCAGTAAATTTGCAAGCTCGGTGGCACAGACACTGTAGTATTGGTGATCCAGCCTGCCTCTGGGCTTCCCTGCGTGTGTGTTGCATCTGTATCACATCTCACAGTGATATTCCTGACAGTTTCAATGGAAATGATACTGGGCAGAGTAGGGAATACAATAGAGTGGCACTTAGGCCCAAGTACCACGCTTCACATGAACATATGACCATGGGGGACATTATGGTGTGCATCTTGATTATGGCTCTGACAACTTAAGTGTGATCAGAATGCTCTTTATTCCTGCCTTGCTTTGCTGCCATGTTCCCTGCTGTTCTCCAGGCTGGGTGAAGAACAATGCACATGCACTCCTTGAACCCAGACTCACTCCACGGGCGATGTGCCAGCGCAACAGTCAGGAAGTGACAGGGACATGAACCAATTACACCCACTCAGTTTCACCACCTGGACACTGCCCTCTGTCAAACAGACCTGTCAAGTGGGACCAACCCAGGCCACAGCTGTGCCAAGTACCATGCAACACAGGATGTAGTAATACATATATTACATAATTGCAACATCAATGCAGCTACCTAAATCCACCCAAGCCTAATGAATTCAAACTACAAAAGGAAGATAAACTTGAAAATGTCTCAATACATTCAATATTTATGTGGTTCCCCTCACAATAAATTTTCACTCAAGCTGTCACATTTAAGAAGTTTTTATGTCACGCATAAACACACTACGAAGAATGAAATGTCAGACATAACCAAACGTGTTTCCAAGCTGTGATGTCCTGATTTTCCCAGTCCTCAGAATCAGATTACACACATTAGGCCAGTGGCATGTGTCAGAAACCACGCAACACCCCTGTTGCATTGCGCATTGTACCTGTTGCACCAGTCGTGAGCCACGTATTGATGGCAATATAAAACTACATAAGTGCTAATACGTGGTATGTTCATCACACAATGACAATTTCAGTACCAATGTGTCAGAAAAAAGTACTCATTTATCAAAAGGGGAGATACACACCCAGAAAATGATGCAATGCGTGTGGTGGACTGCATACTAGGAACTGTGAAGTTACTATCACTTTCTATTACTCTCGGTTAGGTTGTGCTTGGCGTTGGAGGTATTTTGGGAGGGTCTATGAGGTTGGTGGTTGTTTGGTTTTGTCAGTGTGTGCTCTGTCTGTGTACTGTATCTTTGTTATACCGTTTTGTCATTTTACATTGTTTTTTCAAGTATTTGTTACTGTAGTGTTGGGAGTTTGTATTTTTGGGGTTTAATCTTGTAGGGGTAGTTATAGTTGGTAGGTGGGTTATTGTGTGTATAGTGACTGTAGGAGGGAAAGGGACATGTTAGGGAGGGGCAAGAACTTCACTAAGCTGGAGTTGGAAGGAATGATCTGGCTGATCATCCACTACGTGCCCAGGATGGTTACAGCTGGGGGTAGGGTGAGCCAGGGCTGTCCATCCAAAGACAAAAAATATCGGTGGAAGTGTGTACGCTGGCCTCACCAGAAGTAGGGATGGGCAGAATTTGCGTAATTGTGTTATGCAAATCTCTGCAAAACGGTAAAAAATCTCCGCGAACACACGGAATTCTTGTTCGCGATGCTTTTTTTCTGTTCGCAATTGCTGTTTGCGTCCTCGGGGGGAAATATCTCGCAAACAAGCAAAAATTTCGTGAAGTCGCGGAACGCAGAATTTTGGACAATTTTGCGTTTTCCGCGGAACACGAAATTACCCAAAGTCCGCAAATTCCGGGAACGGTATGGAATTTACCGCCCAGGCCTAACCAGAAGACCAGATCAAGCATAGATGGACTGACATAGTGGCATAGGAGGCTGAACTAATCGACCTCCTTATATTGGAGATTGATGGACCTGTAGGTATGTCTGTATGTTCCTTATGATTTTTGTGATCTAGCTATAGCAGTAATGGCAAACATAAACATAGACTGTACACCATATTCCTAGTTGTTTTTACTTATTGCAACATGCAAGATGTATATCAAAGTGTAATGATATCAGGAACTGAATTAAAGTAAGAGAACTTTGTGTGCCTCAGAGTGCCTACATTAAGCAAGTACAGTGTGAATTGCGCCATTGCCATACACTGTCATAAAGGCCTGTTAAATGGGTACTGGGTGTTAGTTCTAAATGAAAATGCATGGAATCATTAGCTTTTCCTTACGTGACATACATGAAAGATCAGGGGATGCTTTCAAATTGCCAGTGCACCCACTGTTGAAGGCGAAACAGCCTATCTATGTCCAAGTCCATATGTGTTAAATCTTCCATGTGAGCTGTATTGTGCTGCACATGTATTCAGATTAATATGCCTCTTAAAAATCCTCATGTGCTGAACTGTCTCTTTTTCAGGGCAGCACCAAAACATTGTACCTGCTGACAAGGCATGCACCTTTAGATAAAGCTGGAAGGTACAAATATTTCACACTAGTCAGCACTCTGTGCACCAGTGCCAGTAAAACTTTATATGGCTTTTAAAATGTTACATAGAGTGTATGCCGGTCCTAATCTAGCATTACACCACTTAGTCATTCCAAGAGTCAATTTTATCACTCATATGACATAGCACAATGGAGTCTGACATGATGCCTGCCAGCATAACTAAATACATCACATGCCTGAGGCAAGCTTCGGGAATGTGATAATGGATATATTAGAACGTCATCATCCAGCCAGCTCAGGCCTGAAAGCAGACTAGCTGCATCCAATAATCTGGCAATATTCAGCTTTGTGTGTCTAAGCTGTTGTGTACATCTGAAATACTAGGATAACATAGGGGCATATTATCAAGGGGGTTTATCTTCGCTTTTTTGGCTTTAAAAGCCAAGAAAGCGGAGATAAAATTATCTCCCTATTACCTAGCTGTCGCTAACACCAGTTAGAGACAGCTAGTAGGAGATAGCGACCATCTTGGGCCCCACTTTGCATGTCAGTGATATTTATCACTAATGACATGCAAAGTGGGCGTGCCAAGATGTTAGCGACTGTAACCAGACGCTAACATCGCTATCTCCTATTACCAACTTTTGGAGATATTCGCGCTAAGCGCAAATATCTCCAAAAGCTAACACCTGCCCTGAGCAGTTCTTAGCCATGTTATCCAATGGGAGGTGGATAACATGGCTAAGAGCATTAGCTCGGTAATGCATGAATATCGCGGACTTTTCAGCGATATTCATGCATTGCGGCAGTTTTTTATCGCATTTACGATAAACCTTGCTAATACCAAGGTTTATCTGCGATAAAAATCGCCGCAGCTCAGCGGTAAAATTTTGTCTCTAACCACGCAATAGCGATAATTATCGCTATTGCTTGGTAATATGCCCCTAGTTTGTAAGATTTAAATAGAGGCAAATTTTAAAGCGCTATTTGCACTTCAATGACCTAAATCATGTATTGTAGGTGACGTTTACCATTCACCTGTGGAGAGGTGGACTCCTTCAAGGACCCAAATGCTACTGGTGAGTTTTACAAGTACATGAATGTAGGCATTTTTAAGTCTGTGTGATCTAAGTGAAATGTAACATTGGGAAGTGTTGTGTGGAGGTAATAATCACCTACCAATAATTTTCTGTCAGTGTGTGAAAAACAACAGAACCTGGCCACAGATACATTTGGAATGAACAAGACAGAATTCCGTTGTGAATGTAAGGAGTATGTAAGCAGGCCCACAGGATGTAAGCATCTTAACATTTGTGTTAATGTTTGCACATCTATAGTCATGTGGCTTTGGGTACAGTAACCATCCTCTGGTGCTGAATCTGAATGTGTTCAAAAGAAACACGGAAGCTCGTACAACAAATGGCACTTAGCTATACAATCATGTTTCAACGTATGTAGTAGCACAGTGAAATGTGCGTTGCTAAGCATGTCTGGGCAGGGGTCTGTTGCATATGTCCAAAATTGTGTATGACATAGGTGCCAATTATGTGCAATATTTTAATGCAGACACTGTTAGCAAGCATGTACAGGTAGGAAGAGAGAGTTACACAGTGTGTGATTATGCCACATAGATTCCATCAACATGCAGCATACTTAGCTCAGACATGCTGCATACTTTTGAGCTCTTCAGCTAACACATTTCTGTTTGACTGACTATAAGGTTGGCCAAACATACCTGCTGTGTTACACCTAATTTGTTTATAAACAGCATACCTGTCCCTGTAGCAGTATGACTGACAAAATGCAGATTTGTGAACCGATGTATGTCAGTGCCAGCAGGGTAGACATCATAATTTAATTTATTTTTAATGTGATATTTGCGGCATATGATTTGGAGATGGACAAAATTAATCATAACAAATGTAATTGACTCATGACAGACGACAAATGATGTGGCTACATGCGTGTATTTTCATGTGTTTGTTCATCATCATGTGGATACCTAGATCTTCAATTTCTTGGCACACCACCAGGTTCGGCTGTTGTAATCCAGCTTCAGGGGTCCTTGAGCCTCCCTCAGAGTCATGGTGCAATGGGGCCTGCCTTATATGCAACAATGTTCTTGGTGGGATAAGTGCTCCGGCATGCATACATACACTACTGAGAAGCATTGTCTAATTCATAATGTGTGCAGCCGAATGCAGGCTTGGGATGATGTGTGTACTGAAACATGTTTAAGTATAACTCACCATGTTTTTGGCTACAAGTGTGAACCAGAAGCCCAGAGCGTGGCGGCGTTGCCCCCTTATATTTTGTACCCTCTGCCCCCCCACCAATTATAGGTCAATAAATCTTAAACATGTTGTCTTATGCTTTGTATTGTGACACAGGTATGTTGCAATATTGAGGCATGAGGCGGGTCCCTTAAAAAGTCAGTGCGGGTAATGCCAGAGGGGGTGGGGCTTAGCAAGAATGTATCACAGACACCATCAGAGCCAGAGGGGGCACGTGCGCATGTCGGGTTGGACGGCTGACTCTCTCTGGCCAGCCTGACATGTGCACTAGAGGCCACTCAGCATCTTCTCCATGCGCATACTGGAGCACGAGTGACTCATAGCTGCAACCCCCGGGCTAAGTGTGAGCATTGAGTGGATCTGCCCCAACCAATCCAGGTGTTGTTGTACAGCAGAAGCAGTGTCCTGATTGGCGGAGAGCGATGCTGTAGTAGTTGCTTGGGGTCTCTGGTGCAGTTATTGGAAGGCAGAGTGAGATGGAAGGAGGCAGTCTCTCTAGCGCTTCCCTTTTCTCCAAGAGAGACAGGCCACAGCGTCTGTTGCAGGCCAGCCCTCTGGATGTCTGGAGACCACTATACTGCAGAGTCACAAGGCTTCGGAAGTATTCTTGCAAGTCTGGAGGAGAGCGTTCATCTGTCAAGGAAAGGAGTCCTGCCAATGCCTTGCTTCCAGCAAAAGGGGCCCTTCCCTCGCACGGGGCCATGGGTGATGTCACATGGATGCCATGACAGGCATGTGCTGTACGCCAGGCTGTTTGTTAACCAGGAATCATGCGGAGAAGAGGAGGTTTAGCAGCACAGACGATTATTGTGAAATGGAACAAGATGTGCGAGTAGCAATATTACTAGTAGGTGTGTTGGAGGAGTTCAGGCATTTCTTTCATTTCCAAAACATGTGGTGCATATATTTCCATGGTTATGACTGACAAACCATACTACGATACACAAATTGTCAGGCGTGGATGATCCAGTCACACATGACCTATGGTGTTCCCACAGTCAGAGCCTGCTTCTAAGTTTCTTGTGGCCACTTGCCCGTGTGGTCTGAGAGTCTGCTCGTAGCACGTGTCACAAGGCATCTTGCTCTCCTTGCTCTCTGTAGCGACCACGCTGATTTCAAGAGTGATTACATTACTTGAGAGCAACGCCTGCAGCTCCCTGATTAATGTGCTGCCAGTGACTGCAATAAGGTGAAGCTCTGCATGTGACGTGCCAGAGTCCCAACTTATACCTTGCACCACCTCACGTGCACTGTAGAAGTAATGCTGCAGTAGGAGCTGGGTAAATCTCTCTGGAGCGTTGTACCACAGACATCTCCCATAGACAGACACATTGTAAAGAACAGATAAGTTATGAAGCCGAGGTTGTATGTTGAAAGATGGTATTTATTTAAAGTTAAGTAGTTAAATAGAGAACCCCACCAGGAGCAGTATGATCTCTGCTCAGCCCGTACTACAACTCCTACTGTAACTGACTTTCATCTAACATTCTAACATTCTACATTCTATACTCACATGCACAGGCTGAGCAGTACTCTACAACTTCTCCCTTCTTAACAATGAAAAGAAGACTTCACAAAATCATAACGATAAGTTACAATACAAAGTACTATCTTAAATATATAAATATAATTAAGAACATTTATATAATAAATGTATTGTAAAAACTTGTGAAGAGGTGGAGTGAAATTGATAAAATTATTATCTGAAAACACAAAGAAGGGTGTAGAAGAGTGAGAGCAAAGCATGAGCTAAGAAAGAGAAACACTGGAGTAACACTACGAAAGGAATAGGTAACACAAACCCCTCTTCCCCTTTTTACGGAGACAATAGCTGAGCTAAGTGAGCAAGATGCAGAAGATAAGTAAAGGAATAGAGGAGACAAAGAGCAGAAACAGCAAAAACCACCAGGGTACACTGATTGGCCAGACCAGAGTGAAGGTAGGTTGAATATTGAAATAGAATAATAAGTGCAGAATATAGATCACAAATACCACATAAAAGAAGTAAAACATGCACGCAAAAAGTGGATATACCACATTAAAGAAGCAAGAGATGCGTGCAAGATGTGGAGGTACCACATGAAACTTTGTCATTCTCCCGCAAAGCAAGATGGAGAGAAAGGCGTGGGAGGTACCCACACGGCACATATAAAATATATATAGCTTAATAACTAGGTGAGACTATATAATCATTTGATGATTATTAAAAATTTTAGAGACAACCAATTTTAAGTTAAACCTTCCTCCTTCAAATGTCTCTTTTAAAATTTAAAACAAACTCCCAAATTTTAAAACACACTGCACCTATGAAATTCTAAACATTCTCCCTCAAATAACGTTGGAGAGAAAGGTGTGGGAGGTACCCACACGGCACATATGAAATTTAAAACAATTGATATGCCTTTATACATATCATGAAACACTTATATAAAAATGACTGTCAATACATCACATTCTTAACTTTAGATATGCCTGTATGTATACCATGAAGCGCTTATTCTAAAATGACTATAGTTGCATATTTAACTTTTGAAACTCTTACTCTAAAATCATTGTAAAAGTAAAATCATTAAGTACTTATTATTAATGTAATATAATAATCAAAATATGCAGCTTAAGTAAAGGTGATAGCATCTGTATAATAGAAAACATATGCTGATGGAGTAAAAATAAACATTTGTTAAAACCATGGGTAAGAAAACTTGCATTTTAAAACACTATCATTCTTTATGAAATGTAAACGATTAAAATGACCATTAGATGGTGCAGATAGCACAGTTGTCAAAAATGTCAAAAGTTCCAAGGAGACAGATTAGGATGAGCCTTAAGTGAGGAATCATCCAAATTCAAAATGCAAAGGAAATGAGTAAATCAGTACCTGCGAAAGATCCAATAAATCAATGCGAGGTTCTTGAGCAAAATGAAAATATAGGCACAGCGAAGGACAGCAAGGACCTTGGGTCAAAATCAAAATGCAGATACAGCGGAGAACAGTTGAAAATGTGCCCATCATTGTAGAAAAATAACACTGAATTGTGATAGGTAAATATAAGGTAAAGCGTGCCCATCGCTGTTGGAGAACTGTAATGAAATAAACAGTTGAAATATAAAGCGTGCCTATCGCTTTGATGAAATTGTTGAAGTCCATTTTCAAACCAAAATAAAGCGTACTAATTGCTCTGATGAAAATGCTGAAATGCATTTTAAAAGATAAAACAAAGTGTGCCTATCACTGTTGAGAATACTGGCATGCAATAGGCAAATTAACAACAAAGCGTGCCTATGGCTGTGAAAATTATGTTGGAAATGGCAGCTGAAATGTAGGAGACCGCCCATGAGACGATAAGTTGATGAAACTGATGAAGAGTGTCAATCAAAATGGCAGCACGTCGACGTGTGAAGTGCCGGGTGGCTCTCAGTGCCAGCGTGCCTCAAGGAACTCTGGCGGTGGCAGAAGGCTGACTCACGTCACAGAAGAAAATGACGGTGACACAGGAAGCAGGTAAGGAGGCATGCGCTGAGTGCATGCGTTTGCTGTAAAGCTCGAGCGAAATTTAAATGTGGTAAATCAGTTAAACAGTCAAGTGGTAGGCCATTAGGAAAGCTTATAAAATGATTAAAATAAAAAGAAATGTCACCGCAATGTCGTGGCTACGTTGGTGCGAAAACACACCAAATAGTCTGAAAACAGCCAGAGTTAAATGGGCTCACCTGCGGTGCAGTTTAAATTAAAAACTGTGCTCTACCTCCAAGTCCGATGTAAGCGCGGTGGACTCCAGGCTGTCTCTAAAGAACAAAATGTTCGCAGGCTGCCAGTACTTCAAAAATGAAAGGTTGTTTATTTTGATGAGCAGGAAAAGCGGCTGTTATACGATGCAGCTGACAGATCTGCAGTGCAGAGTGACGAACAATGACAGGTCACATAGTTCACATGTAAAACTGCTCACAGTTATTTTCGATTAAAATTTCCTTTCCATTCCCGAACTGGTTTCAGTGTGAGCGACCGATGTGCAATGTGCAGCAGGAACGTGTTACACTCACCGGTCAGCAGGAGTCAAAGGTAGAAAGAAATTAAACAGCTCCTGGCACATGAAAGTAGAAGGCGATCGATGGTCGTCACTGGTGAGGTTCTTGTGCCAGTAAGTTTGAATGCATAGGAAGAAGTCTTCTTGTCTAAATAAATCCTTATCTTTTAAGTTTCTTTCTTTTCGTCCCGTTTCGTTTTTCCTTTAGAAATTTGCACGGAGGTCCGTTTCTTAAATCGTCGCCAGATGTAAAGAACAGATAAGTTATGAAGCCGAGGTTGTATGTTGAAAGATGGTATTTATTTAAAGTTAAGTAGTTAAATAGAGAACCCCACCAGGAGCAGTATGATCTCTGCTCAGCCCGTACTACAACTCCTACTGTAACTGACTTTCATCTAACATTCTAACATTCTAACATTCTATACTCACATGCACAGGCTGAGCAGTACTCTACACACATCGTATATTTGGGGAACAGCCTTTACAATGCGGGCATTACCACAAGCTGCCATTACTACGCTGCTTTTACAACGCAAGTCGTTTCAACGACTTGCACTGGAGGGCGCTGTTAGACAAGGAATAGTTTATTTTTCTATTCCAACACCTTCCCTACTGTAATGTGGGCTGGAGTTGGAATAGAAAATTAAACTATTCCACTATCCAGCGCTTACAGCTCAAGTCATTGTAACGACTTGCGTTGTAAAAACAGCGTTGTAATGGCGCGCGTGGTAATAGCCCGCGTTGTACTGTCATACAACCGTATATTTTGCATCAGTGCTTGTGTGGGAGGGCAGACAACTGAAATGTGGACCTTTTCGGAAAAAGTGTCCTCATGTAACGTAACTGGTGTTATGTAAAGCGCTCTGATACCCGATTCAGTTCGGGTCTAGTTCGCGCTATATAAAATTCTGTAAAAAAAAAAAAAAAAAGTATGCACAATAGGGCCATCATAAATGACACAGCCGGAAACAGGCAGCAAGAGACAGGAGCCATCTGGAATGGGCATGGTCGGCCTGTGCACTAAGAGACATGTTCACATGCTACAGTCTTGCAAGTTTGTGGGTCCGAATTTACCTGAACTGTGTGAGTACATTTACATGGACTGCCGGTGGTGCATTAACTCTGAGGCATATATTACTGGATTTAAATCTGAAATAGGTTACCCAAAGCTTTCTACAGTGAGTAGTGCACTTACTCACTGACTTTGAAATTAACCTTTGGTCTGCTCTGAAAACAAGTGCCTTACATCCAGTTTGGCTCGGTGAACATTAAAGTGCTTTGCCGCAGCAGGAAATGTGTTCTGGTTACAAATATGGTTTCGCTGGCCATGCATGTTAGAAGCTGCATTGCAAACTATTTTAAAGGAACTGAGGTGAGACACAGCACCATTTTGGAAGTCTGAGAGCGTGTGCATGAATTTGATTTCTGGGGGAGACTGGGCCTACTGGGTGTTCTTTCTGCATAGTCGGACTGGATTCTCAATAGCCAGTAGCTCTAAAAATCTATCGCAGAGTGCAACATGAGAATATAACTGTTTTAACATCCAACCAGTTTAAAGACTATGATAGATAGATACATGCTACACCTTTTCACAATCTATGTCCACTATTGTTGGCATTGTGCTAAAGAAGAGCTTTATTCACCCATCCTGCCATACGCACGTCCATCCATTCAACCTTCCATCAATAATCTATCCACCCTTCCTTTAGGGATCCATCCATGAATCCACCTCTTCCATCATCCAGTCCATCCCTATTGAAACCAAAACTATTTTTTTGACCATCCATTCACTCATCCATCCATATATCATATTTTCATTCACCAATTTATCCATCCTTCCGCAACACCATCTGTTCTTCTATCCAATTCATCCATCCACCCATCCACACTTTCCTTCCTGCATCCATCATTTCGCCCTAAAAGCTCATCCATCCACCCTTCCATCAATAACCCCCATATCCATTCATTCTCCCATCAGCACATTTGCCCATTCAGATACCCATTCTCCTCAAACACATTCATCCACTCACCCATCCATCCACATCACCAGTCATCCATCCATACATTCATACCTGCATACATGCATCCACCTATCCACCCATCTAGAACTGGCAAATAACACTGATGGATTTATGAACAATGAGCGTATAAGTTTTCCATGTCAGTGACTTAGGGCCATATTTAGGTAATCACTATTTACCCATTTTTAAATACTGAATTTTACCGATTTGGTATTTGAAAATCGGTAAATAATATGTAGGTAATAATTCGGTAAATTTTACCGAATCGGTAATATTCGGTATTACCGATTCGGTATTTACCGATTCGGTAATTCCCATTCATTCCTATGGGCCTCCAGGCCCATAGGAATCAATGGGAAGCCATTCACTATTACTTATTCGGTAAATACCGAATCTGTAATAGGGGGAACATATCCAAGGGTGGCAGGGTGTCACATTGACACCCTGTTGCACCCCTGAATCGTGCATGTATGTCTGCCACATGGCACTGACAAAAAAGCAAAAAAATGCTTTTTTAAATGTATTCAGTATTTTGACCAACTTATAGTTTATGGTAAATAACAAATCAAATGCACTCACTTGAGTGCCTCCTACATAGGTTTCAGGATTCGGTAATTTACCGAATCGGAATTTTAAGAATTCAGTAATTTACCCATTCCTTAAATTACCGATTCGGTAAATTACCAAATCCTTTAAACCTGCCTCCTACATCTCAAATCCCTAAATACCGGTCGGTAACGGTGAAATTTACCGAATTTTATCTTTACCGACCGGTATTGCCGCACCTACATATGGCCCTTAGTCCCTGTTCATATTTTACATGTTTTACTTAACCTCTTAATCCTTAAGAGTGCTCTCTATTTCTAGGATGTTGTATTTCTACATTATATTTGTTCTGCATATTCCTCTTGCACAGTGCATACTTTTTAACTGAGTCGCCTTCAGGCGTTTTTAACAGTCGCTATTGAGAGCTCTGGAGCAAAGGCTAAAGGCAGTACGAATTTCTCACCATGCCTGTCAGTGGGTGTGAGAAGTTGGCCTGATGTGCAGTGCTCACTATTCTAGTGATCACTATATATCAGTCCAAACAACCCTTATTGATGATTGGTTGTAAGTCAACCTTATAGACCAGCTATCCTAGTAGCATGGATACGAGCAGTCTAAGGCTAAGACTCTAGAGGGCGTGTTAAGCCAGCTGTTTTACCATCACATTACCCCTTGAACACCCAGTGAAAGGACACCACACAAGTGTTATGAAAATAAACAGTGTATTTATTAGAATCACAACAACCCTGTACTCTTTATGAGGACAGGGTGCTAGGCACACAACAAAACTCTTACGAAAATACTTTTAAGTTAGCACGTTACACAAATGCCCGAGGGGCACGAAAAACCATATACGCTAAAAGTGGAATGCGAATTACTAGCAGGTAAGTAACAGTTCTAATAGGCTTTGGAATCGCTAGGACTGGACTAGGGAATCGTTAGATTACTACTAGGAGGCCCAGGGGACTCGGGTGCAGAGTGTGCACTCTCACGCGGGATGCGGGACAAAGTCTATGGAAGCTAGAATTCACAAAGTTAGTGTTCACGGGCGAACCCGACCTGGTAGGGAGAAAACGACAGTGGATCCTGACCCTTGGATAGTGAGGCTATGCTGGGACACCGGAGTGCCGAAGTTACCTAGCCCAGGGGCTGCAGCTGCATAGGTCTGAAAAGACGTCGGGGATCTCGTTGCCGGACCAGGAGCCTGGAAGGAAGAAGTTGCTGGCAGGCGACCAGTGAAGAAAAGTTCGATGGATCCAAGCCTGGATCAAGGAAGAAGAAAACCTGAAAGCAGAGGGGACCAAGTTCTTGAATCACTAGCCAGTGATTAAGTGGGCACCAGGATGGCACCGGGCGAAGTCACCGCAGTCAGGTGAGTGGGCACTGCTGGGCTCTGCAGTCTCTCGGACCAGGAGGCGTTGTCGGCGACCAGGATGGAGGTGCGAGCTGTCCCACGAAGGATGAAGTCGTTGGCGTCGAAGTTACCCAGGATTGGGCAACAAGCCTTGGCTAATTCAAGCCCACGCGGTGGACTCAAAATGGCGTCTTGAGTGGACCAGGAGGGTCCAGGGTGCTCCTCTTCTGGAAGGGAGCAAGGGCCAGTCTGGAGCAACCAGACCAGCAGCAGAAATGTCGTCGGGCGTCGTCAGGAAGGCCACAAGCCAACGGGCTAGTAGCCAAACAACGCGGTGAGCAGCGGAAAGCAGAAGGGCCCCACGCAGATCGTGGAGATGCTGGGGGGCTGCACTTCGGAGCTGGAGCTGCTCAGAGTCGGGGCTTCTCGGACCCCAAAGCACTCACCAGTAGATTACTCGGCGGGCTTGCTGGAAAGAAGTCGTGCAGTCTTGCAGATGGCCGGTCCCTTGAGGTCTCGTCGCACCCACGGTTCTCAGCTGGGCTGTAGAGGTGGGTAGAGGTCAGAGGTGCCAGGGAAGCCGGTTCTCGTCGAGCTGGGCAGTCGGATTCCGGAGGAAGGACTTACAGCAGACCGCAGTGTTCTTGGATGGTGCCTGCGGATGCAGGGTGACTACTCCTTAGTCACAAGGGAGAAATCTTAGGAAGAAGTCTTGAGTTCCTTTCGCAGAAAGTAGTTTCAGGATTCAAAGATGATCTGATTTGGAAGGGGGCCAGTCTCTACCTTTATCCTGTAAAAAGGGGCTGGCACGCGACTAAGTCCTGCCCTATGGGTGGGACTAGGAGGGGGGTGGTTACACCCACTTCCTTGGCGGGCTTTTCCCCAGCACAGGGTCTGGAGTGACCCTGGAACTGGTTCCAGCCAGCCTATGCACAGTGAGCACCGGGGTGCCACTTGCAGTCACCTTCCTCTAAAGCCCTGCCTACCTACAATACACAAAACCCTGTCTGGGACGGTGCTGGCACCGCCCCTGGCAGGAAACCCTTTGTCCTTATCTCCTGCTCTGGGAGGACTCCCAGCAGCAGGAGGGCAGACTTGTGTCTCGGTGGCAGCATCCATTTTGTGGAGCTGAGGCTCTGTTTGACTTTAACCGGGGTTAGGGGTTACATACATGTCGTGTCCCTCTAGAAGGGTGGAATGCTAACCCCGTCGCCAGAATTGGCGAGGGGTTAGTATTCCAATTCGTATGACACCTTACTCGACATGTTTTGATAAAGCGATACCAGAGTTGGCATTTAACCGCGAGGATTATAATGCACTTAAGAGTATATGGTATGCGATATCATGGAAACGGCTAAGGGATAGATCCCGAAAGCCGCAGACAGGCTCAGCTCATGCCAGAGCACCATCTCACACGATTCCAAGCACTCTGCCTTCAGGATTGTTAAGGCCTGCCATAGGAGTGACTGATAGGAGATCTGTGTGTCCATTTTAGGGTTAGATATAGGTATACTATATCTAAAGCAAAGGGTGATTACACCACCTTGCCCCAGCTGTCAAGCAGCCAGTTGTGTCAGATTTGGATGGCCAGCCAGGGGTGGCATAATACATGCTGCAGCCCCTGGTAGGCCCTGGGTACACCTATGCCCTGGGTACCTAAGGTACACTGTACAGGGACTGATAAGGTGGCTCAGTATCCAATTTAGATATGTACCTAAGGTACATGGAATCCATTTTACAGAGAGAGCAGTAGGCCTGGGGCCCTGAATAGCAGGGTCCCAGGTCAACTAAGTCAGAAAACCAGCAAAACACCAGGCAAAAAGTTGGGGGCAACCATAGTCAGGGATCAACCTTCCTACAGTGGGTCAAAAAGGTGTTCAAAATACTTGGTCATCAAATCCTTTGCCTCTCTGCTGAACTAACAGAGCAATGGTCACTTGTTCCAGTTGAAATTGTGATTCCATGCAACTGTGTGTGAAGGAAGCACACTGTTGCCAAAATATTGAGAAGGCAAAAGTAAATTAAAATACACTGCTTACAGATGAGTCAATGTGTTTAGGGGTTGTGAAGTGAAGTTCTCTGGTTATACTGAATAAGCATCATATGAAACCTCTTTATAGATGTCATAACTACACTTTCACAATGGCTTTATTAACTTTCTTGCTTTCTCACATTTACTTGAAAATGCACCATTTGCCCACTTTTTTTCAAAAATCTTCCCCTGAACCCCCTTATGACGGCAGGGCTCCCTCGCTAGGCTTGCTTGCCACAGGGCACTTATCACGCACTTGTACACCCCACCACTTTCAAATTTTACCAGCTGCCACTGCAGAAGCCACATGTCACATTTCTGAATATTTGCCTGAGGGTCCATAATTGAAATGTACCTCAGTGATGTTTTGCAGAAGATAAATGACAACCCATATCCATGTATTACCTACCTGGCACTGAGTAAGTGAAGTCAATAATGTGTGCTGCCTTGTGTGACTCCAGATGGGGTATGCAACATACAGGCACACTACTTGGACTATACCACCTTAACCACTTTCACGTATGTTAATAAGCAACTCTCAGCCCACTCCCATGACGCAATCCCAGAACCCAATTTACAACATCTGGACCATGTGTCCAATGTAAAAGCTATACATCATTATGAGTGTGAATCTTTGTTCTATATGATATAATTGTAATCTCATTTTGACCATACTTACATAATGCACACCTACACAGATGGCACCAGACTCTGCTTTCCTTGCTGAAGTAGGGGATGTCCATGCAGTGACAGTATTTTGTCCATTTCTTTTTCTGGAGTTGGTCTGATCAGGCACATATGGTTGTGTTATAATGTCAGCCTATTTTCACATATATCATGCACATGTACCTCATTTGCTACAAGTCTTTTTCCTTTACCACCCTAGCTAACATGACAGTAGACGGCACCATGACCTTCAAAATGCGGCAGGGCCGATACTGGAACATAAAACATGATGCTAAGGCCCACTGCACAATGGATAAACGATACAGGTGTGCTAAGGAAGTGGGGTCATGGAATGAATGTCCCTCTGACCATGAGACCATCAGCAGCAACAACCTCCAAAACCCCAACCAGTCCAAGACCAAGCCAGCGACAGGCACCTCTATCCCAGTTCCAGTAATATATCTTGTGGGATAGCATACAGAGGGAGCAGGCAAGCCTGTGCATATGTGTGAAGACAATGGAGGAGGCCCTGGGTCAGGTGGACACCTCCTATGAACTCGGTTGTGAACAATGTTGTTCTTTTTTTTTTTAAACCTTTTTTTTATTGATAACACAAGCAGCTGATAGTTAATAAAAAAGAAAAACAAAAAGAAAAGTATAAACAAGAATGCATTTGATCAGTACATACTGTATCTTGGACTTCTTCGTAATAAATACAGAGAGTAATACAAAAAAGAAAAAAAAAGACATCAAGTAATCAGAGCAAATTCATATATCAGCAACGAGACAAATAATAAGATATCAAGGTAGGCAAAACCTTTAATTAAATCAATTCATATTTGAACAAGTAAAAAGACATCCCCATATTCTGTCTATTTTCTTAAGTGCTTTATCACCTCTTTTCCTAGCTAAAGATAATTCCATATCATATATCTCCTTCACCAAAAACCACCATTCGTTCACATGAGGTGGTTGGTCCGAGATCCATGCCCTTGCAATAACCAATCTTGCGCATTATAACAAAATAAAAACAACATCTCGAAATGGGGAAATAATAGGTTGAATACCAAGAAGAATCATTTCAGGGCGTAATGATGTGTCAATTAATAGTTTCTGTTTCAGAATGTTTTCTAAACTATCCCAAAATGAAAATAAAACCGGACATGAAACAATCATATGCTCTAAATCAGCAGCCTGTAGTTGGCATTTTGGCCATTTCATACGATCATTGTGAACATTATTAGAGGACCATTTACAAAATTGTTGCGGGGTGTAATAAAGCTGGCAGATAGTCTTATAGGCTTGGAGTTTTAAACTGGATGAATGAACTAAAGTATCAATATTATTTAAAAATGTGAAAATAATGTTTGATGAAATACCGGTCGTAAATTTTAAGGTCCATTTCTGAGCCAATTTGGGGCAGTCATCTATCTTATATCGACTGAAACATTTATACCCAAGGCTGCTCGTAGCTTTGTTCTTCCCGCCTCCTGCATACATACAAACCCAAAAATCTGAATCTGAGATCTTTTTAAGCTTTAGTTTTCCAATAAGGAAATCTCGGATTTGTATGTATTTAAAGTACGCGTACCCCGGTAGTTTATATAGTATCCTAAGTGTTTCAAACTCTAACAAGCCTGAGGAGCCGTATAAATAACCCAGTTTGGTTATGCCTAAGTTGGACCAAATCCTGCACCCTGAGTCACTAAAAATACTTGGTAAACCCGGATTGTTCCAGAGAGTTAAATCAGGGTGAAAGATTGACGTTTTGTTGAGTACCAGTATTATATTCCATATATTTCTTATGTCTTTAGCGGTCTTAAACCTGACTCTTTTAAAATAGTTTGGGTCATTGGTTCTAGCAAGGAATTGAATGGAGTCGGTACCAAGCATAAATTGGTGAAAGTAATGAGGATTATTGGAATTAAAAAGACTCTGTAGACGTCCCAAAAAGGATGCAAAAAAATAAGTTCGAAAGTCTGGAAAGTTAAGGCCACCCTTACTGAATGGTTACTTTAAGGTAGATAATGATCTGCGTTTTTTTTTTTAAACCCCCATATAAGGCTGCCTAGAATGCCATCAAGTTTTCTGAAGAATAATTTGGTAATTATTAAAGGAATGCACCTAAATAAATACAGAAACTTTGGCAGAATGTTCATTTTGATGAGATTTATTCGACCAATAAGGTTTAGGGGAACCTTATACCATTTTTTAAGAAGAGTGCTAGTGTCTTTTAATAAAACATCATAATTCAGTGCAGTAATACACTTGATGTTGGATGTAATTTTAATACCTACGTAGGTAGCTGTGTGGCATATGCCAGCGACTGGGATCCGTGGTTTATAATTAACTATGATTTGTGTTTTATTTAGATTTAATTTGTAGCCCGATACTGCACCAAAGGCGTCAGCTTCTTTAATAATTCCGTCCATGGCTTCTGCGATATCTGTTGTATAAATCGCCAAGTCATCAGCGTATGCTGTAATTTTAAGTGAATTAGTGCCAAAGTTAAAGGATTTTATACGTTCCTGGGATTGTATAGCATTATTAAAGGGCTCCATAGCAAGAGCAAATAAAAGAGGTGATAGCGGGCACCCCTGACGTGTCCCTCTTAAAATTGGGAATCTAGAGGACAGCAGATTATCGTACCCTATTATAGCATTTGGACAATCATAAAGTGCTTATATTTTCATTAGGAAGTGTTTTTCAAAACCAATTTCTTTAAGAGTAGCCCAAAAATATTCCCACCCCACTCGGTCAAATGCTTTTTCAGCATCGAGTAATACCATGCCGAGTGGGGAGGAATTTGTTGCAGCAACATCAAACGCAGTGATAGCCATGTTAACGTGCAATGTTGTGTCTCTCCCTACCACAAAACCGTGTTGATGTTGGCTAACTAATTTGGGCATAAGAGGAGATAATCTTGTAGCAATTAATTTAGCGTATGCATTGGCATCTGAATTAATCAGGGAGATGGGCCTGAAGGACCCACACTATGAACGGGTTTTATTCTTTTTTAGAAAGAAAATGATTTTAGCGGTATTCCAAGAGCTCGGAGCCTTGCTAGTTATCCTTTATTTGATTTATAATTGAGCAAAGAAAAGGAAGAAGCTCCTCACTACAACTTTTGTATATTTCAATCGGAAGTGTATCATCCCCGGCGGCTTTCCCGGAGGGAAGGGAAAAGATGGATAATTTCAATTCAGCAAGGCTAAAATCTTCTTCCAATTTTTCCATCGCTTCTGCATCTGTTTCTACTAACCAATTATTTCTAATGTACCTTTGAATAGATTCCATCGGAGGTAAATTCTCAGGGGTATAGAGTTTAGTATAATATTTAACAAATTGTTGCAGAATCTGCTCGGGTAGAGTATAATTAATTCCATCGGCTCCTCTTATGCTCTTAATTAAAGAGGTAGCTCTATCATCTGCAACCTTATAGGCGAGAATTTTGCCGATTCTGTCACCGCTCTCATATTGTGAAAGTTTATACTTGTGCAGCTTAGTACTCACTCTATCCCTAAGAAATGTTTTGGTCTCGCAGCGTAAGGTAATTAGTTTAAGTTCCAGCCTTGCTTTATTCAAATTAGTAGTTAACCCTGCATCCTCCTGCTTAGTAATTTCAGCCAAGTGTTCTTCCACGGCCCTGATCTTAGATGTAATGCCCCGTATCTCCTCTTTTTGATAAGCATTCTGCTGAATAATAAATTGCTGAGCAAAACCTCTAATACTTGCTTTGCAGGCATCCCATACAGTAATAGATAGGGCTGAGTCAAAATTAAACTCCCAAAATTCTTTTATATGTTCCTTCAGCAGATTGATGAATAGGGAATTAGATAACAAATGTCTTGGAAATGAGAATAGCCTGGGTTCCTGTTTTTTAGGTAAGATATTAAAGCCGAACAGAATGGGATTGTGGTCTGAAGTTACTTTAGGACAGATCTCCATTCTACTACCTTTAAATATATTATCCGTAGTCCAAGCCATATCAATGCAGGAGCACATTTTATGCGGTATTGAATAGTAAGTATATCCAGCCAATGTCGGATGGAGATTTCTCCAAACATCTTTTAAGTTATGTATGCGTGCAAGTTCTAAAATGGCAGCCCTTGTTTTACGCATACGTTGTGAGGGGGTGCGCTTCGTAGTATCTTTTGCATAGTTAATTACACAGTTGAAATCTCCCATTAATATTAGCTCCCCCTCCCAATCTAGTAATTCAATATTAAGTCGGTCAAAGACTGCCGCATCGTCATAATTTGATCCGTACACTGCACATAAGATATATTTACGGTTTGTTAAGATTAATTGTGCAATTGCCCACCTACCGGTTTTATCAGCAGCAGCTCTAAGAACTTCTACCTTAAGTGATTTTTTCTTGAGTATAGCCACTCCCCGGATTGATGCATTTAATGGAGTACATATTATTAGCTCAAACCCCCCTTGTTCTAACATTTTTCTATCTTGAAAACGAATATGGGTTTCACTTAAAAGTACAAAATGGGGATTATACATTTTAAGTTCTTCAAATACAAGTTGTCTTTTACTTTTATTGTTGAGACCTGAAACATTCCAGGCTAAACAGCTAGCTTGATACATATCTTAATTCAAATATGTTCTGAATAACTGTTTTAGTCATAAAAAAAATAGACAGTTTCTTACTCAATCTGTTCCTTAAGTCTTTTCGGCTTGTGTCATCTTTTTCCCCCCCTAAAAGCCCCCCTCCCCTCCAAACTTCATCCCCTAGCCCTATCCTCAAACCCCTAGAGCTCTCGCCCCCCAAAGTACCTACCAGGAAGCCTCTCTCTATTATCGGCTGCCGATGTATGGGCAGCCTACCAGCAAGGTCTCCTCAAGGACCCCCCTCCCTCTATATATATCACTCAAAGACGGAGCAAAGAAAATGAGAAAAGATATGTAAAAGAGAGCAGAAGAGAAGAAAAAAAGAGATCTTTTATAGTAAGATCATGACCATTAAACATCTAGCATCTAATTATCCGATGCCATCTTAGAGAGCAGTTGCTCAGCCTCTTCAACTTCAGTAAACAAATGAGTATGCCCAGCTTACACAACTTTGAGTCGTGCAGGCTCTTGACAATATACCACTGCTCCCACAGATTTAAAAGGATCAATCAATTTACGTAACCCCCAGCGTTTTTCCATCGTAACCTTACTAAGGTCTGATTTTACAAACAAAGTTACATCGTCCACCGTCACTGGTTTATTTGGCCTTGCCATGATAGAGACCGCTTGTCGTAAGAGAAAGTTACCTAAATACATCAATAATGGTCGAGGAAATTTGCTCTCTTTGTTTCTGGTAAACATAGGTAATCTATGGGCTCGCTGTATTTGTGTGTCCCAATCCCAATCAGATAAATCGGGGAATGCTTTTGGAAGAAGCTTGACCAGATATGCTCGGACATCCGCACCCTCCGATCCCTCGGGTACTCCAAAGAGTCTCAGGTTCTGGCGCCTTTGCCAATTTTCTAAATCTTCAACTTTATTCTTTAGGATCACAATATCTCTATCATGTTGGTCAGTAGAAGTCACAGTAGTAGCTAAAGATTCCTCAACAGTGACAACCCTCTGCTGGATTTCTTCAATCTCTACTGTAACATTATTCAATTTGCTTGTAACTTCTAGCAAGCAGGTTTGTATTTTGTTGTTATCTTCTCTTAACTGAATAAAATGTTGCTGGACCTCTTGCCGATGTTCCAGCAGTGTCGTCAGAATCAGATCCAATGAGGTTCATGTCGGGGGTTCCGAGGGGGCAGGAGCGCATTGATGAATTTTGGTTGGTGCCGTCTCTCCTCTAATGGTAGTGGTGGTGGATGAAAGAGGAGAATCAATCTTCTCATATCCCATAATAGTAGAACCAGTAGTCGCCAGATCATCACCTCCTGCTCCTGCTTCTTTTGAAGAAGTCTTAAGAGGTTCCGGAGAGATAGGGATAGTGCTGTTGAGGGAAGTGTCTTTAGTGGTCTTTATACCTTCTCCCTCTACAGGGTTATTACCTGATAAACACAAGGCCATACTTTTAACACCCCCTTTTGCCTGTATCCATTTCCTTAATGGACTTAGATCTTTAATAAACTTCTCCCGGGCACAAGTGGAGGTCAATGTTGTTGATAACATGTTAAGGTTCGTATTTCTGCCTTTCTTAGCCTTGATCTTAGCTTTCCCCTTCCATTTTTTAAGACCAGAAATTTTGCCGGCTCCCTTTGCCATAGAGTCCTCCCCCATTTCCTCTGATTCCAACTCTCCTCCTCCAGCAAGTGAATCCACCACCTCCTCGTACTCATCCTCGTTAGATTCCGCAACTGATAAATCTGTCTTATCCAACTCATCACCACCTTGAGTTATAATACTTGTATTTTCAGGCTCCAAGATTGTAACTATCTGGGGTTGTGTAACTTGTGCAGCTTGTATACTTGGTAAGTCAGATTTATCACCAGTGATGACCTCCGCCTCCACAGCACCGCAGCTGTCCAGGTCCAGGTCAGCTCCCGGATCCGGGCCCTCCCGACCCCCCTCATCATCCACCAGATCGTTCCTCTCTTGGGTTTGAGACGAGCTCCGCAATGTACAAGGCTCTATTGTACAAATATCTGCTGGGGCATCTTTTACAACTTTTTCAGCCTCCTCCTCTGCCTTAGTTATATTGTCAATGGGCTCTTTGTTGATCAGGGGATCAGTTTTAGCGTAAGTTTTTTTACCCCCATTAGCCCTGACATTCAGATTAGCAAGTACTTTGTTGCCCGTAGTATAATCTTTAGTAGGATTATTATTGAATGTATTCTTATCCCCAGAGACCAGCAAAAGAGGAGGGCGGATAATGGGCTGCTTGTCTGCTTACCACCAGTTGCTGCTGTCTTACTCACTGCAGATGCTGCTGATGGTTTTACAGTAATTGCAGTCTGTTTCTTCATGTCCAGAAGTGTTTTTGGAAGCTTTATTCTGTTGCGGCGCATTTTTATTCCCATTATTGTCATTTTTAGGCGCCCTCAGTCCGTTGCTATCGTGTCTCTTCTTACTCCTCGTTCTCACCACCGTGAATTCGAACCTGGTTCAGCTCCTGCTGTTCAGACCTAACAAATCGAAAAACGTTGTTGATAGAGCGGACAGACCACCACCAACACTCTGCTTCTCTCCGTTCCACCAGCTACCAAGCGTGTGTTTTTTCTGCTAAGTAGCTGCCCCCTACCTCTCCGCTCCACTCTGCTCCGCTCCACTAGCTACCAAGTGTGCGTTTCTGCTAAGTAGCCGCCCACTACCTCTCCGCTCCACTCTGCTCCATCTCCGCTTCTCTCCGCTCCACCAGCTGCCAAGACAGAGCCAAGAGCCAAGACAGAGCAAAGACAGAGCCACAGCCTCCAACCGCAGCACCGCCGATTACCGGAGTCACTGGATGTACAGAAATGCTTGCTACCTCCCCGCTCCGTCCCGTCTCCGCTCCTCTCCACCAGCTGCTAAGACAGGGCAGCTGAGTCACAACCTCCAAGCTGCAGCTGCAGCGTTGCCGACTCCAGGAGTCACAGAGATCGCAAAGCGGCAAGCGGCAAAAGTAAGTAAGTGCAAAATTAAAGTCTTGTTTTTTTTTTAAATGTATTGCTCTCCTCCCGGCATCTCCCGACGTCAGAAGTTGCAGTCACGCAATCTCTTGTTAGGTAGCCGCTAGCTGCCTCACGGTCTGAAATGGTTTTCTCTTGGTCTCTCAACCAATTCCTTTCACAAGGCGCAGGTAAAAGGTAATTAAAATACTGTGCGTTTGCCGAAAAGTAGACTTTTTTCTTTTGCTTCGCCTTGGCTGGAAAGCATCAAAGTCTCAAGCGGTGGAGAGTTTTTCAATCAGGTTCTCATAGAGCTCGAACAATGTTGTTCTTTAGGTTGGTTTTTTTTGTTGGTATTTTAATACCTAGCTAGGCATTGAGTTAGTCAGTCAGTCAGTCAAAGATTCTTTATTTGGCTAATAAAAGCCATAAAACAACAAAGATACAATAAATGTACCCGGGGCAGTTATTAAAAGACAATAAACACATAACCAGTACAATTTGAACATATACATTTTCCTAAAACTATATTTACAAAAAGGTAAATTAAAGATATTACAATTCAGCTTATGAAACTCGTCAGGTAAAATGCTTATACATTTCATCAAATATGGGGCAAATTCAGCTAGACAAAAAGCGTCTTCCTCCTAATTCTTATAGCACCTGAGAGGAAGCTAGCTACTCCAAGGCAAACCATGGGTGAGGAAAGTATTTGCAACTATAAGAACGCTGGCCTTGCTTGGATAAAAAGGAATGAACTCAATAACCGGAAGGATGTATTATTTCCACAGGCAGACATACAGTTCACAGAAAAAAATAAAGTGCATAGAGTTAGTTAGTGGATAGGATATATTTAGTGTAGAAATTTAGTTTTTAAATGTTTTGATAGATAAGTGTTATGTATTGTTCTCGTTTTGTTAAGGTTTTTTGTCGGTGGGGGTTGATGTTTAGTATATGTAATTTATGTATAGGTGTAGTTGATGTTAGTAATGTGCCAATGAATGTCTGCCAAGAGGTGTGGGGGGTTGTTGCTTAACATGTCATTTGTGGTAAATGTTTAGGAAAGGTTAAAATAGGTTAAGTTAGTATATGGTAGTGTTATGGTTAGTTAGTGCAAGGTAGGTAGGTTGAGGTGGTTTGGGTTTAATTTATATTGTGAAAATCAGTGTAAGATAGGTAGGTTAGGGTAGTTTAGTCTTAGTTAAGATGGTGTAAGTTAGTATAGGATAGTAGTTTTAGATTCCTAGGATGACATTTTTTGATATTTCAAAATATTTTCTACTTTTACAACATCATAATCATGTCATACGTAAGAGTTGCCATCATTGATTAGGTTGAGTTGAGTACATGATGTAGCTGTTCCCTACAGTCTTCATAGGTATGTGTACTTTGGGAGAGACATATGGGCAAGAGTTCATCTACTTCACAATTGAGTTACTTAGGGACTTTTCACTATTCTTTAGGTACTGGGAGTGTTCTTCTTTGTGTGAATTGACGCACAGCCCAACACAAATAGTCACCTACTGTACCACTGTGTGTGTAAGAGATGTTGCAAATATAGTAGGGACTCCAGCTTACCCATTCCTGGCTGTGCTGGGACACACACTGGTGCCTGCTACTAATGCACTCGCCCTTGCACCATTATGGTAGTAGATCATTGGTGTTATCTGGTTACAAATCATGAATGTGGCCCCCACCTTCCAGGATGACCTCAATCATCCTTTGCATTGAGTACTTGCTAAGTGTGGCACCTCATGCATGTGACTTTGTGCAACTACTTGCAATCAATCAATCAGTAATTTTATAGAGCGCAACTGAGGGTCTCAAGGCACTGAAGGGGGAGGAGGTCTGCAGTTCAGATGAAGAGCCTGGTCTTGAGGTCCTTCCTGACTTGCGGCAGCGATTGTGATTGCCAGAGGAGCAGTGCAGGCAGAGTTTGAAAACCATAAATCCCACATTTCCTTTTACCCTGGAGAGGTGTAGCTTTGTTCCTGGGTCTGTGCTCTAGCTCCTAATTAGTGATGTGTGTATATTGTCCAATGGATGGCATGTGTGGTTACACTCACACTCAATGCATATGAGGGCTCTCAGGTGCAGAGGAACACATTTATCCTTCGGATCCCAGTGTGCCTTTCAACACCATTTATCAGTTGTCACCGGACCCCAAAATGTATTAGTTGCATTTCATGCATATTGACATCCAAGGTGTTGGACTTACCTTCTACATCCTTGAGTGGCATAGGCATGATGCAAATTCAGAAGGAGTCTGGGCATGAGTATCTGCATATAATCAGTGCATGCATAATGTAACTACTTTAGCATCTCTTAAGTGAAAGCATTAAGGCTATTATCGGCGCTTGATCATGTAGTCATCAGTGAGATATATGTGTATGTGAAAAACATTGTTAGTGGCTCACATGCCTTACGGGCCCCATTTTGATCAGGTAGGCATTTGTGTGATTAGTAAGGCCTTCTCACTGGTGCAAGTCAAGTTACTGAAGCTTATTGTCATACCATGACATTCAATTGGTAAACAAGATAGACCAAATAATGCCATGGCAGTGGATACACATGATGTTTGGGCATATATATAACAAGAGAAAGTGATAGTCACTTTAGCATAATCTCCTTGAAATGCTACGAAGTGGGTTTTGAATATACACATCCACTAAGGTCTGCAACAGACATACAACACACTGGTTCATACGAGTGTTTTTATTTACAAGTGCGTGCGTCCAGATGAGCATATTAGTAGTTTTTGGGGCAACAACATAAACATTAATATAGACCCAAGTAAGTCCAGACAGAGTCCATATGGGATACATGTCTTGTGTCAGGTAGAGGTGGGGAGAATTCCAGTGAGGATGAGGTCCAAATTGCCTTTAGGAAAGGTATGCCGCATCAACAGACCACTAATTGATTAGATAAACAGGTGAGCATTTAAAAAGGGACAGTACCAGGTGACAAATGAGGTGGGATGATGATAAACACTGGACCACTAAGAAACTGGCCATGAGGCACAGACAAATGTTACTTGACAGGTTGCCACCTGAAAGTAAAGAAGTCCATATCTTCCTCCTCTGATTGGTGTTGTGCATCCCCTGAAGGTGGTGGTGTTTGTGTGGGAGACATCTGAGGCATACAAACATCAGGGGCAGAAGATGTGGATCCTCTGTCCCCAGAAGCATTTGTCTGTGCCAGCAATGAAGGCGTCACCACGTTGACAAGAGCCCGATGGCTTGTCAACCAGGCAAAAAACTAGTTGTGGAAGGAAACCATAGTTGCTATGTAGGAGTCCTGCTTGTGCTCCATATTTTGCAAGATGGTGTGCGGATGGCCACCAGGTGGGTGCCAACCTCACTGGTGTCATATATGCAGGGCTGTTGTTCTTGCCTCTACCTCATGAAACCAGCAATGTCAGCCAGGGTCTCATCCATTCTATGGAGCAAATGGTAGGTGCCTTTGCTTTCCTCAAGGATTAGGACTGAGGCATCTACAGATTACTTCTAGGGTGCCTTTGATGGGCTCCATCCCTGCCCACACCTCATCAACCAGGTACTGCTGGACTCTTACCACTCACCATTGGAAGGCAACTTGAGGGACCTCGGAGTTCACAGCTGAGCTTGAGCTGGCATATGGGACATGCCCTGTGGTAGGTGATTCCTCTGGAGGCCCAGTGACGCTGTCATCCCTTGCATGAGTTCCAACGGAGTCCAGGAGTTGCTGAAGGTGTCATCGTCCATGGGTGACAGGATGTCATCGCCAACAGGTTAGTCATCCAGGACAGGGCTGATGTTCAGGAGGTGTTGTTTGTACCTCTGCAGTGAAATTCGATTATGTTATTGATGATTTATGATAGATGTTGACATGAATAATTTGGCTGACATACAGACTTTATTTTCATTCACTTCATGTTAAACATTGATGTTTAGGACATATGTATCTTTACACTGTTTACATGACCACTGTTTGCAAAGGGTGCCTTTTCATGTTATACCACACATTGTAAGACAGTTACATAGCTTGCTGGCCTGCCCTTGACCTGTGAGGGTAAGTGCAGGTATGGGCCACATCTACCCTGTTGAATATTTTTCTGTTTCACTGTGGCTATACTGTTTAGAGATTCACTATTGACACCACTGTTGTGCATATTGCACCAAGTCACCATGGTGCCTGTATTCCCTCTCGCCACTACGTGGTTCACAGCTCCTGGTAAAGTGATGTTGGTCTGGTCATGAATTTAATTTGGCCCTGCACTCTGGCTCTCACACAGTACACTATGGTACTCTGCATTGTTGTGCTGTCTTGCATGCACTTTGTGCATTAAAGTGGCCAAGGGCTCATATTTGATATACATCTACACAATGCAACACAGCAAGCAACCTTACAACGCTGCAGGAATGTGTAAGGGCCTATACTTACCATGGTTACCTTATCTGTGTATAATCATGTATTTTCATTACATCCACACAGTCATCTCCATAATTCAGAACAGTAGGCACAGTGTAGCATCTCAGAGGGAGCTAGGCCCAGTCAAACCTGGAACATTGCAACCACTGATTCTCATCCATTCATCCCATTTCATCATTTCCAGAGTTGGTTTTCTGCAGAGTATTGTGTTTCTTTTAACACAGGTCCACTCACTTGAACCTGTACATCACTCCCCTGACAATCGTCATTTAGACCCAGGGACTCAACTTACTGTCACACACTGATGGCACCCGGATCGTACTTTGACTCTCATGTGACAGCAACACCACCAATATATGAACCGTATGCAAGTGACTGACATGCCTACCTGTATGTAAGAGCTATGGCTCAAGTTGTACCCCACATGCTAGTAATAATTATATTCTGTGACATGTATCTACCCTGGATGGCCACACAAATAGGCCCATATACCTCACCCTTCAACCATCACCAAAACCTGCCCATCATCCTGGTCGCCTAGCTCATCCTGTCACTTTACTATTCCCTGTTTCACATCCTCCTGCTTTGCCATATGTGGCATAGTCAGACATTTGGTTTTATGGCTTCCTCTTTACACCTGCTACACCATCACCCAGGCACACACATCACATGTAGGGGTAGGATGTAGTACACCAATGCCCTCTTCTATACCATCCCTTCACAGCTGTGACACTGTAGTGTAGTTCCTATTATCCCAATAGGCGCTGCGCATTGGAATAATACCTTCAATAGTATAGGCCTAGACCAGACGTTAACTAGGTCTTCTATTGTCGATATTAGACTTAAAGTTTTGGGTTTGCCAGCTAGCTCAGAGTTCACTAGAAACTTTCTCGAATAGGCAAGGAGGAGTTGAACTTCCCTGGATAGACAAGAAGGGATTTAGTTTCTGACAACCATAGAACATGACAACTTTGCTCTCCCCTAATCAAGAGTGTATCTCTAGAGTCGTGTGAAAACAAAAGACAACTTATTTTACTCAGTCAGTACGTGCATTCTTAGTCTCACCAGATTGTAGAGAAAAGGAAGAGACGGGCGTGTTCGATAAAAGATGTTATTTATTGATCAGTCTCTTTTCTCGTACAAGAGAAATGGATCGATATTATCGCAATACTTATGGTTAAGTAAAGTGCATACAGTAAAAGCAGAAGTATAAAATAATACTGTAAAAACATTTATATGGTTTCTAAGCCATAAGGTGGTTTAAAATTGATAAAATAGATATATACATACATACATTTGACTAATCGTACTCAACTGGTGTTTCTAACTACGCCTACCCCGGTGTACCTGACCTAAGCCTAATACGTGGGCGGGAATAGAAAGTAGCAGTTTAAGTTAAGTTTGTTTTGCCAAGTGACTGACTCAAGAATTCTCTGTGAGGGGTTATTCAGTTCTGTACCTGGAATTTAGGATGAATGAGGGATGATATCTCTCGTCTCTGGTCTCGATATTCCAGGCTGCCTGCGAGGGCTACCCGGAAGCGCCGGAGCTGGATTTCTCGGCAGGAGAAAGCAGCGTCTCGTTCTCAGCGCGTCAGGAAGGCGGGGCTGCGCCAGCGGGGTCTGCTCTGCTCTGGGCTTCGGCAAGTCTGGCTGCTCCGATCTCGTCACCACCGCGTGTGTTTGCTTAAGGCAATACCGGTAATATTTATACCTGTAAGGTGCCGAGATTGACGTAAGGATGGACATAGATACGTCAATAAGGATGTCATACGACTTGGTCGTTAGCACATTCTTTTGCTGAAGTTCTCGATGAAATCAAAACAATGGCCGCAGGGTTTTTCCCGGGGTGTCATAGGTTTGATTTGTTTTGAGAACTCCGTATGCCTTATCAGGGGCTGGAGGAATATCGCTTGTCTAATTAGATGGCAAGCGTTATGACATAATCAGATAACACGTTCCTGTGCCGTGGTGTGGCTTAATCAGATAACGGTTTCTGCATCATGGGATGGCTGCTAGTTAACTTGTTAACCAGAACAGGGTCAGGAATAGGGGGATCGATACAGAACCTATAGGAATACATCACACCCACTCCACGCTAACTATGGCCATGTTTACGAATCTAGGCATAGTAAAACATACTGTAGAGTATCGTGTATACCTTACCACCCCAAAATACATATTATGCATTTCGAATTGATCTAATATACGAAAAAAATAGTCACATGTATTATATGCACTCAAGCTGTAGAATAATGCCAAAGTAATCAAGCATATGTATACATTATTACTAATCGAATATGAGATTTACACATGAAATGGCTCTTAATACAGAAGAAAAAGTTCGAGACCATTCCATCACAGAATAAAATAATTATGAACATACCAGCGGGCAGCTAATGTCTATAAAGTATCTAAAAATAGAAATGTTAGTTCTCTAAGAATAGTTCTTACTTTAAGCAGAAGATAAGTGTCCCGAAAAATCGTAAAAATATTTTGGGGCTGCTGAAAAAATCGCTGTCCGTGAACTGAAGGGAAAATTGTTCATGGTATTCTGTTATTAAAGTTGAAGGCCAAATTCAGGGAACGCCGTGTGCTAGCTTGCTCAAAAGTCTCTATTTCTGCTCTGGAGAGAACATCATATCATTTAGACTGTCGAAAAAGCTGTCAACAGCTTCCGGTGAGAGTTCCACTAACTCGGAAAAGGATGTAACCATGCATTCATGCGCATGATTGTCTCCATTGACGTTTTGATTAATATTGCTGACAGAAGGTCGTACCTGATCGATGCTGCTTTCATCTTGAACTTCACTAACCCTTAATCGTAGCGGTGAAGTCTCCACGAATGCCGTCATCAGGATTGGCAGCCGTTGAGGGCAGCACAAAGCATGAGCCTTTATTGGGGTCAACAATGTTTCTGCATCCATTGGCGCATCCGATTGTAGCGTCAGACAGGTGTCTAACACGCATTCTTCTCCGCACAGCATGCACCTTAATACAGGTAAAACACATCAATGCCACATTGGTTGAAATGAAAGAAACCAAGTCATGTTCAGGTCTCTAAGCCGGGTTAGTCCCAGGATTTTTGATATCCGGTCCCGGTATCCAATGGCTCGGATTGTTTCTTCCCTTGTCGCAGGTGTTTTGTCTGTGACACGGTTTGCCATAGCGAAATATAAGGACTAAGAATAGAATTCCTGCAATTAGTCCCAAAATGAGGGGGAGTCCGCCAAAAATCGAATGGACGAAGTCTGGAAAAATACCCAGTATGGCTTTGAATGGTGTTAATGCCATCGAAAATACTGTCTTAAATACTTTTGAGACTCCACTGGTATCAGAAATATTTAAGATTTCATTCAGGATTTCTGCGAAATGTATGGGGGAATTAGTTGATAACAATGAGTGAATCTCTGCAGTCGTCCTTGCGACTAGAAGATCATACGTTTCTTTTGATGACGTGAGCCTGGTTGGCGTCTGAAGAAGCACTGTTTTCATTCTGCTTAAAGTGTCTATTCGAATAGAAGTAATTTTCAAGTTGGGCCATGCCCTTGCCTCCCTGTCTGGAAAGGAGCTGGGGAACAATAAGCGTCCACAGCACTTGACCTTCGCAGTCGTAGTTACGAGATAAGGAGTCCCGGGCATAAGACTACAGCATCTGCGGTCCACAATTAGAATGTAACTCCCATTATAGAGTCTTTGAATAAACGGTTCTATCTCTGTTGCAGGTGTGCCTAGCTGGTGACATGAAAGGTTATTTGAGTTCCCTTCACAGGCTCCATGCAAACTAATTCCATTACACAGAAGTGTACCGCTTAGTGACATCGCACAATTATTGCCACTAAGAAACACTTTCTGTCCTTTATTACTGACACATGCATGTGAATAGGGCAAGTTCCATGTTGTCTTAATGTACCCTTTTCCCAATTTTTCGTACATGCCAGCCTGTATATATTTTTGGCAGTATTGAAACCTGAAGGTTGATATTGGAATATTAATTATCCCATGTATTATCCATTCACTGACAGGTCGTTCTGACATTGTCACTGGTAATCTCTCGAGTTTCTCAATGCTCAGGCTTGTATAATCAGCACCCTTTTGTGCCTTACTGATTTGTTTATCAGTAAGGTTAAAGATATTGAATAGTGACGTTGTGTTGATTAAACGCCAAGGCACATAGCCTGAACGCAGATTTTGTAACGTCCAGCCAAGCTGTACAATAGAACGCAATTGAGACTGACCGTGTTGCGATAAAATGTCGATTGCTGAAGACACAATGCTGTCCAAAGAAAAAATTCTGGAGGACAGAGTCATTAACCCATTGTCCACTACAGAAAGTGATTTTTCCAAATTAATACGGTCAATTTCCCGTATACTTTCTGCTGTCTCAATTTGAGTCACCTTCCAGGCCTCGTTGTAAGCTGCATATACAGAGGCTGCTATGAAACGTTCTGACGCTGTTTGCGCGGTCCCATAATGAAATCACGCAAGTCAGCACCATCAGTAAGTAAAGTTAGGTGTTGCTTAATTTCTGTCAGTGTGGAAGTTTGTAGCCATTGAAGGCATAATTTGCCCACACTGTAGGTGGTTATTATCCCTGGGTGTTGTCTTTGGGAATATCTAGGGTCTGGCCTGGTCAATGTGAACCCCTGTGTTTTGTTCAGGAATCTATCTTGACAGTTATTAGTATCTGTGGGCCAGATCAACCATTGTTTCCAATCAGGATGTGTTCTGTTTTGGTTTAATACATAGTTTACATCTATCTCTTCATCTGTAGAGCTATTGCTGTCCATTGTTGGCTTTGGAATAGACGGTTTATTTAAGTCTTTGATTTTGGCTAAGCCAAGACAGGTGGTTTGTTGAACAGTGTCATTCAAAAATATAATTTGTTCTGGGATCATGCAGGCTCTAAACAATGATTCTATACCTTGTACTTGCCATTCTTTTGTACCCCAAACACTTTTTACTTCAACATTTTTGCCCCGATAATCGAAACCAAAAGTATTCATTTGTTCAAAAAATGAGTCTGAATATATCAATTTCGTGTTTGTTAGCATGATCTTTGTCCCTGTCTTATTTGACAATTTGAAATAAAATGTTTCAGCATTACTTGTGTTGAACCCTGAAAAGTATGAATATTTGTCGTAAAAGGATCTTGAGCTTCCTTTTGGAGGGGTCGCACAATGTTCCCATTGATTATAATTTAAAACATTTCTAGGTTGTGCAGATTTATGTAGAAAATGGTTACCATAGTGGTTGTAACAGTACATACTATCATAATTAGTCGAACCCTGCAAATAATCATGTTTGGTAAATTTAGCAGACATCACTAAGTCAGACATCATATCATTTATGTTTTCAAAGTCCCAATCATCAGCAAATGAGCTTGGTTTTACAAAGTCACTTAACGAGATCTTAATTTGGTGTGGATATTTCAGGATTTCAACCGGACCATAAATTTCGTAGTCAGTATTGTCCCATGCTACCCCACCTGGTATAGGATTGGCTGTGAAGTTGACTGAAGAAAGTTCTCTTTTCTCGACGTGTGAAGATGTGTGTGGCTTGAGGATCAAGTTGATTTTCTGACTTGCTGTGTCCATTTTAGCATATTTTCCCTCAATGAAGCGTCCCAAAGTTAGTACCATGATGAGCCAAAGTATGAGGATAAATGCTCCAAAGCCCACCCAGAATTCAATCCATGGAGAAATTAGATATGTTTCTTTCAGTTGTTTCAAAAGTTCTGTAGCTTTATCTTTAAAGGTTTTTGATGATGGCTGTGTTTTTGATTCACTTAGGTCTTCAGAGGAATCATCGAAGTTTATGAAGTAGCCGGATGCAGTTCTGTCAATTGTTCCAATTGCTTCAGGATTACTGTTTCTTGCATATTCGTTTGTTACTTCATTGTAGGTTGGTGTGTCTCTACTAAATGTTTTTATTTGGGTTGTTAGAGGTCTGAGTTCCAATGCATTGTTGCATAGTCCTTGTTGTTGTTCTGTAGGCGTTTCGAATGTGATTAGCCTCTTAGTTTGGACCTCTGTATTTGTAGCAAACCTTGGTGTTCTGCTACTCATCGGGAGTCCACTTGGCCTACTGTTTGTTATCGGCCACATGATTGTGGTTTTACCAGGTCGATGGATACAACTCGGTTCACCTTTTTACCAGCAAGCGGCGGTAGTACAACTGATCTTGTCCCGTTGATAGACAAGACAGGAACTGCTTTTCTGTAAGAAGGCCCAAATTCCTTCTTTACCGCGATCTTTTCTCTGACTAGATCCCCGACTTTTGGAATCCAGACAGGTCTTGCTGGGACAGGTGGTGGTTCTTCAGTGTTTGTTGGCTACTGTTTCAACTTTATGTTGCTCAGGTCTTTTCTTGTTTTGTTTAAGTCCTGTAAAATAGCCAAACGATCTTTGATATCAAAGCTTTTTTCTTCACCACTGAAGTCTGACTGTCAAGATCTAAGACTAACATCCTCGTTCCAAACAATAATTCGTACGGACTGAATCCCTTCAGAGAATTTCTTGGCAGGTTGTTTAGACTACGTTGGACACTTATTAGATGTTTGACCCACCCAGCTCCCGAACCTAATATCCTTTATGTTATAGATAGCTTTATGCCTTGGTTTTTTCTTTACGCCATCCCGTATCCCTCAGGAAGGAAGTGAGAAGAATCCCGCTTTGCTATGCTCATTTGGCCGAGCTTTCCCACAAGCTTGAGGGCTAAAGTGAAAACATTGGTCAAACGTAGCATGCTCCTAGCGTATATGCCATTTAGACTCGCAAATCTTTGTATAACAGTCCAGACGACAGCCGAGTGCTGGGGATCTACATTATAAGTGGAAACTAGCCTGTATATGTTAATCGGACGCTTTGCTTTTTACTGTTGATTCTTTCTGGAGTGAAACGCCACGGTAGTATACCGTTTCTCTCGCCACTGCGATCTCTGTTGCAGTCCGGGCATTTTTTTACAAAAATGTCATGCTGCAGGCTCATGCCTGGCCACCAGTACACTGATTGTAGTTCTTCCAGAGAATCTTTTAGTTTGAGGTGTCTGACACCCTCGCCCATATGTGCGTCTGCAATTAACAAAGTTCTCCTGTCCATGTTTGGAATTACTCTATCCCCCACTCCAGGGATTTGAGCAAAAGAGACGGAGTTTGCATCGATTATGTATGTATAATTGAGTGGATAATTGATCGGTAGCGCTGAGCAGTCGCCTTTTGATGACGTTTTCACCGCCAGCACTGTTTCACCGTCAATGTTTTTCATTGTACGCTTTTTTCTAGCTACGGAAGCCGATTTAGTTGCTACCGCTGTGGCTGTCTCAGCCAATGAATTCCCTGCAACGTGAACGCCATCACGTTGATGACTCAGTGTATGTATCACGTGAGTCTTTGGTAGTTCTTTTTGTAACAGAACTATGTGTTCCCAAAGCAGTTTTTGCTTTATTGTTGCACCTGTGTCATCTTTGTAACCGTTTTGAATCCATTTCTGCAAATCGTTGTTATATGATTTGACGCAGTAATATGAATCGGACACTATAAGTGTCGGGAATTCGCGATCCGCATTATCTAGCGCCATTTTCAATGCTATTATTTCAGTCTGTTGTTCTGAATTAGTTTCTACTGAGTGTGTTTTTGTTAATAGAGGTCTTAGTTTACCTCCGCGCCACACTTCTTTTGTAATCTCACATGTGGGGTTGTATGCTTTCTTATTTGGATGAGCAGGTTCCTTGTCTTTGGACTTGGCGTGCCCTTCCCTGGGTTCCGATCGTCCTCTTCTTTCCGATTTCTACGAGGAAGTCTGAAAAGATTGAGAGGGACGTGTATCAAAATCTTGATATCTCTCCGGTTTCTTTATATTATCCCTATTTCTAAGGTTGTATTTTTTCCCAGAGGGCTCACTTTGGGGAGACCTGTGTCCTTGGTTTGGAGATTTTTCTCTCCGCCGAGGAGACCTTCCTCTGGACTGGAATCTCTTTTCTTTCGGATTGGATTGTTTGTTTCCATCCCAGTTCTTCTTTTGTGATGTTAAATTATTTTTAATAAATATTTTTTCAGGACTTTCAATCAGTTGGGGTTTTACTGGTATTTCACCTAAACTATCTCTACCTAGTTCCTCATAGGATTTCTCTATGATTCTGGCAATTTCAGCTGGTTGGTCTGCTATATCTGTTTCTTTTAACCTCTGGCGGATCGCCACGTTTGCTGCTTCTCCCTTTATATTGGCTAGTAATATAGCCGAGACCTGCTTGAAGTCTTTCAGTAATTTCATACCAAGAGTTAAAGCGGGTTCTGGACCATATTCGTCTTGAATTTGTTTTAGCACATCTGGTATTACCGAGATGGATGGAACACCATGCGTTTTTGTGTAGATGGAAGCAAAGACTGTACCCCAAGTGTCACAGTCCTCCACGTGTGGTGCGATTCCCATTGGAAGACAGATAGTCAGAATCCTGTGTTTATCCACAGGAGTGGTGTCTGGAAACACCGCCTCTATTTGGGTGATTTTTTGTGCTAACCAGAATGGTATTTGTTCCCTTTTAGCTGGTACCTTACCTAGGCAGGACTGTATGTTCTGTGGTGTAATTGTATTTGTGTTCCCCTGATGAGGGGTCAGCTGTGGAATTTTAATTGCTGGTTGGATTGTTGAAGTCCGCATTACATATTGGACTAATTGTCTATGTATTTTTATTAATTGTTTTAATTGTATTAAAAGATTTGCTGCAGACATCCCATCGATGTCTGGATGTGGTGTGTATCCGGCTAAGACCGGCCACGTTGCTCCTGGTCTACCTAATGGACCGAGCCTGGTGATGTGATTGTTGTGTTTTAGGGCGCCATTGAACAAGAGCAGGTGCTCTTGAAATTTAAGTGGTACTTCCACCTCCTCGAAAGGAGTGTACTCATTAGGAGGTTCCTCTGTTTTGTAATAGTGGAAGTGCTTTGTTACAGCGTTTGCTGCAGGAAAGTGTATCCATGAATAGAACACCTCTGTTTGCCGATATTCGTGTGCCTCTATTACGAATATGACTGTGCCACCTCTAGGTGTCAGTCCATTTTCTATAAGTTTTAAAGTTATAGATTTCCTTGTGTTGACCGGGATGAGTATTAAATCCGGGTCTACTTCTTGCATAGTATTATCAGCTTCTACGAGTTCAGCTGCTACTCTAGCTATCTCTCTTTCTTCTTCAGTCTCTGACATTCTACTGTCAGGAAGGTTATTTTGTTTGTTTGCAGATCAGGTTTTTTATGGAAGCAAAGATTAGATGCACAATATTTTGGAACAGTGTATCCTTCAACGTTGACTAAACCAAGAACCATACATAGGAGTTTCCTCCTGCGAGGTTTGGCGGATATGACCTTTCACCCACTCCAGACGTCTTTGGAGTATTATGGGTAAAAAGGGGTCTGAGTGAAAAAGCACGACTGAGTTACTCTAATGTCTTGCGTTAGTTTTATCGCCTTTCCAAACGTTGGGCGCCATGTAGTGTAGTTCCTATTATCCCAATAGGCTCTGCGCATTGGAATAATACCTTCAATAGTATAGGCCTAGACCAGACGTTAACTAGGTCTTCTATTGTCGATATTAGACTTAAAGTTTTGGGTTTGCCAGCTAGCTCAGAGTTCACTAGAAACTTTCTCGAATAGGCAAGGAGGAGTTGAACCTCCCTGGATAGACAAGAAGGGATTTAGTTTCTGACAACCATAGAACATGACAACTTTGCTCTCCCCTAATCAAGAGTGTATCTCTAGAGTCGTGTGAAAACAAAAGACAACTTATTTTACTCAGTTAGTACGTGCATTCTTAGTCTCACCAGATTGTAGAGAAAAGGAAGAGACGGGCGTGTTCAATAAAAGATGTTATTTATTGATCAGTCTATTTTCTCGAACAAGAGAAATGGATCGATATTATCGCAATACTTATGGTTAAGTAAAGTGCATACAATAAAAGCAGAAGTATAAAATAATACTGTAAAAACATTTATATGGTTTCTAAGCCATAAGGTGGTTTAAAATTGATAAAATAGATATATACATACATACATTTGACTAATTGTACTCAACTGGTGTTTCTAACTACGCCTACCCCGGTGTACCTGACCTAAGCCTAATACGTGGGCAGGAATAGAAAGTAGCAGTTTAAGTTAAGTTTGTTTTGCCAAGTGACTGACTCAAGAATTCTCTGTGAGGGGTTATTCAGTTCTGTACCTGGAATTTAGGATGAATGAGGGATGGTAGCTCTCGTCTCTGGTCTCGATATTCCAGGCTGCCTGCGAGGGCTACCCGGAAGCGCCGGAGCTGGATTTCTCGGCAGGAGAAAGCAGCGTCTCGTTCTCAGCGCGTCAGGAAGGCGGGGCTGCGCCAGCGGGGTCTGCTCTGCTCTGGGCTTCGGCAAGTCTGGCTGCTCCGATCTCGTCACCACCGCGTGTGTTTGCTTAAGGCAATACCGGTAATATTTATACCTGTAAGGTGCCGAGATTGACGTAAGGATGGACATAGATACGTCAATAAGGATGTCATACGACTTGGTCGTTAGCACATTCTTTTGCTGAAGTTCTCGATGAAATCAAAACAATGGCCGCAGGGTTTTTCCCGGGGTGTCATAGGTTTGATTTGTTTTGAGAACTCCGTATGCCTTATCAGGGGCTGGAGGAATATCGCTTGTCTAATTAGATGGCAAGCGTTATGACATAATCAGATAACACGTTCCTGTGCCGTGGTGTGGCTTAATCAGATAACGGTTTCTGCATCATGGGATGGCTGCTAGTTAACTTGTTAACCAGAACAGGGTCAGGAATAGGGGGATCGATACAGAACCTATAGGAATACATCACAACACTGTCAGACTCAGCAATGCGTGACAGTCGCTCAGGCTACATTGCAGTATACACATCACAACTCACGGCCTTTCTCTCCAATGGATCCCCATTCAGACACACTACCAGTTCAGTGTGCTCAGCCACACCTACATTGCAGTACACTACCAGGGGCCCACCAGGCTCACACACCAACTTCTTTGCCAACAAACTCCCAAGGTCCTCTGATGTGCATCACTTATATTCACTGTCACCCCCAGTATACATTTGTATATGACATGATGTAGGGAGGTCTCTAACATGGCGGCCAACACCTGTGTGCTCTCACCCAGTACATCAGGACAGCTGCATGCAATATAGTTTCATGCTACTGACTATACCGTGGCTCTTCACATGATCCTACTTGGTGATACTTCACATACTCCACACCTGATCCCCCTCTCAGGTGAGGAGTGAATCCTCTGGCAACCCCATTCCATTCAATTACTTTACACTCAAATGTTGGGATGTGTCCGATAGAGACAAACTAGCCTCACAGTGCAAGGGGCATGCATTTTCACAGGCAGGTTAATCATGGCTCAAATGCCCAAGCATGATGTGCTGTCAAGTCCAGGTTTTTAGCTTTGTATTGTGGGATTTGTAGTCCTGGTCACTCATCTTATACGTTCCACTCCAAGTCCCAATATACAAAGGTGAACCTGGACTGGGGCAGCACATCATGCTTGGACCAGACAAACTTGACAGAGCTTTATTTGGCTGTACAAAATGTAACTAGGAAGCATGACTTAAATTTATGTGACGTATGAATTAAAATGTGAGAGATTCCTGCCCTTTCCCTTGCACACAGGGCAGTGCAGCGCAGGAATGTAACTTGCTGGACTGCACTGCCTCACATTTTTAACCATATTGTCCTTTGTTTCCACTTACCCTGTACATCTTTCTGCTCCTTGAACCCATCACTGTCCTGTCGGGCAACTCCTGCAGCCAACTCTGCTGGTATGACTGATGCCACCTGCTCCTCCAAGGGGTCCAGCACCTCCTGGTGCTCATGTCCTCCTCCTCTGGGCCGCATGGCTGCCTTCTGGTTCCTGGCCACTTTCTCCTTGGTCTTCGCCTTATAACCATGCCAGCGTTTCCAGCACTCTGGCGCAGTCCTTTTAGTGTGCCCTACACTGTTTATCTTCTCCACCGCAAACTGCTGGATGGCTTTTTTATTCCCTAATGGCAATTTGAGGTAATAAAGAGATTATGCTCATTCTTTGTCACCTCTGGTATTAAAGTTTGGTTATCCTCACTGGAAATACTTTTCCTCTTCCCCTGGGGTTCTGTCTGGACATCTTGGCTGGAGTTGGGATAGTTGCCCTGACTGCTGCTTCCTCCATTTCTTCATTTTGATGTGCTGGAATATATTTTTTCCCAATGCATCGTTGTTTGAGGGATTCTTGATGCATGACTTACTCCATTGTGACACAAAGCTGATTTGAGGCATGTAGAGCTAGTTTCACAACCCGCAAAGCACCTTAACATCCCATTTGCTGCAAATGCGTCACTTTTCTCTGTGCCATCTGTCCCACGGATGCATCAGTATTTTTGACATTTTAAACTTTCGTACCTCTGCACAATTTTTTCTTACTCATCTCTGCATTTAGACAGCGATGTGTCAGTTCTCATAAGTGAGCCCCTGGGTCCATAATTGAATTCTTAATAGCAGTAGATGTTTTAATATGTTCTCTGCCCGAGAATAATAGCCCTAGATAAGAGCCTTTGGCTGAGCATTTTGAAGAGATCAAAGTTTGATATAAATATACTGCTATTTTCTCAGACTATTCTTGTGAAAGTAACTGATGCACAGACCGTAGATTAAGGTATCCCATGAGATAGAGACTTTGGTCTGGTATAATTATGAATTAAGGAATAATTTAATGTCTGAGCAGCTGAATTTACAGAACTGAGGGTAGGAGAAGGTGGTGAAATGTGCATCTTCCAGGAGTGAGGGAGGAAGTGTGCGATTGAATTGAGAGAGAAACTATAGTATGGTCGGTAGAAATAATATGGAAACATCACAGAAATAATAACATTTGCCAGGTTCTCGAGAGACTTTAAAAAAGTCAGTAGCTTATTTTTGGAAGTCCTGTGTCACTTTTGCACCACGTAAAGTGGTACATGCATGATGCAGGGCTCTTGATTTGATTCACGAAGCCACAAAATGCCACCCTGCATTGTGGGTTTTAAAATGCAACACCCAGGAAATTTGACTCAGTCCCAGATTTACAAAGTCGTGTAAACCTGTGGAACCGTTAATCCGTACCTCTTTTGAGGTCAGGCGTTATGAGGAGAAATATGTTTATTTCTCATCTTTTCTTTCTCTTTCTATTTGTTATGCAATCTACAGCGCACATAGAAAGAGGAAAATGCCTCAAGGGATTGATTTTTTGCAGGAAAGTACCCCTTCCTGTACAAAAACAATCTTGCATGCAACCAAGGCACCCTTACACCATGGTGCAAGGGTGCCTGCGTTGGCGCTTGGCTACCGAAGCAGCGCCAATGCAGGAGAAAGGACTGAATGCACAGTGTTGCTTACATACGGTGCGTTCCTGCCCTTTCAGTTTGGCATAGGGCAGTGCAGCAAGGTGCCTTGCTGTGCTGCCCTATGCCAACATCCCTCAAATTAGGCCTGAGTTTGTGAACAAACTTTATGAGTGAAGGAAAATTATGTAAATTAAGAAGATACAGCTTTGTGGAATACTGAGACATCAATCAGATTTAGAGTTTGCATTATCTGGACAATTTGATCTTGGTTTTTACGTAAATAAAGAGTAAAGATGGTGGTCCAAATGAAAACGCATGTGGATCAAGAGTAACATCAAATGCTGTTCCCAGATTGCAAAGCAGTTGCAAAGAGAAAGCTTTGTGATCTGATGCGGCCAAACCCTTCATTTTCAACGCTTGGAGCGTAGATAGAACAAAAAAAAAAATTCTGAGTTTTTATTACATTATTAAAGAATGACAAAGTGCCCAAGGTTATCAACTGGTATTTTAGACACATAAATATTGAGATTGTGGAGGAATATTCGTCTTCTCAAGTGTTAAATCCCTGGGCCGTGGCCCAATATTTTCTAGCAATCACCTGTTTGAAGAGGGACCTGTCACCATAATGCCAATGGGGTTGCTTGCAGACATAAAATATCTGGTTTAAAATTCTGAACTTATATCCCAGGATAACTTAGCCTATTTGCATTCCAGGTAACCATCCAAAGTGAGATTTTGATTCACGCCTTGAAGTCGGGTCTGGTCGCGCAGAGACTAATGCATCGACTGTAAGGGCCTGTGTTTTACCTCATGGTCACAGGTTCTAATCCCGGCAGGTTTACTCAGCCTTTCATCCATCTGAGGTCGATAAAATGAGTACCATTGAGTTGGGTAACAATATAAATATACATCTGTTATTCAGCGCCTTGAGACCCTTGGGTGATACCTGTGCGTTACAAATACACAACGTATGTTATGTTATTAAATGTAACACTTAAAGGGCATCTCACTTATGCTCTCATCAAACCCTCTTTCTGAATGATCTGACCTGGTTATCCTTACCAAAGTGCTCATCCTAGCCCACCCAGCCCCCCCCCCTCTTGCCAATCCCTCTCAGTACCACGCTGAAGCCCAGGTGAAGGCAATCTTCATGCTGTGACGTAGGAGCTCTCACTCTAAACTCAGCAGTCTGACGCTTTGCCCATCCCTGTAAAAGGAGAGGTGTGTCAATCCTTTGTGTTGAATCGGCACGATGTATAGAAGCAGCAGTGGAGACAGAGATAAGCAAGAAAAAACATTAAACACAGCATACAAACAAATGTATACACCAATATTTCTAGAGAACAAAACAGATCTCCATAAAGAGATCTTTTTCATCATTCTTAAAGTTCTTCCCAGGGTTTCTAATTAACTTCTCAATGTGCAAAGTTTCAGGGATGTTTCCAACATTCCTTTGTAGAGGCTCTCTCCAAAATGTGCGTGTGAGCTGGCCTTTGCCAGGATAGCGCCCAGGTCTGAAAGAAATCTGGCGCCCTTGCTGAGGGGTGAATGAAATGAGGCAGCAGGAGGCACTTTTTGAGTTCACAGGTCAGTCCCTGGCCGAGCAGTGAATGGTCCCTCAACACAAACATCTCCTGACCTCCCCAGCGCACCTAAAGCACCCGCAGCTTAGCCAGTCAGTCAAATTAGCTTTATTCGAGCAAAGACTCATGAAAGCAAAATAAAAAATGAACATTCCATTATTAATATGAGTACCTTAACATTAACAATGACTAAAACACTTTCTGTTAAAATTAAAAAATGATTTGTCATCATATAAAAGTTTTTAAAAAAAAGTAGAAAGAGAGTTTAAAAAATCATTTTGAAAGCACTATACCGAAAATTTAGTAAAATAGGCGACGATCGGTAATGGTGCACAATTAAAAAGACAGACATCAGATTCATATTATCACAGTTAATGCTGGCAAAGTCCCATCAGTGGGATCTCTTAGCTGCCTCCGGGGTGCGAGAGTGAAGGGAGGTCACGGAAGGGGGCTAATGGGGTGTACAAAAAATTCTGGAGGGTATGATATTGAAGCAATAAAAAATGTTTCAACTGGCAGATCAGGCAGAAATGAGCATGCAGGGATATGGACAAGGGCTGGAGCAAGATGAGAGGGGCACTGTTGTTTGCATAACCCTAATGCGCACAGCTCTGTGAGCCCCTCTGAAGATTGGCGCCCTGGGCCCAGGCCCAGCTCGCACATGCCAAAGGCCAGCCCTGTATACCAATATGTGCTGCACGAATATGCACTATGCACTTTCAGACATGTACCTGGTGCTTCCAAGTATGTATTAGGCACACTGTCAAGGGATAATAAGTGGAGCATTCCGAGGTGAACAGAGGTCAAACTGTGTCTCCATGTGCATTTCCTTTCTGATGGCGATCCCGCTACCCATGCATCAGCAAGAGCGGAGTGGCATAAAATATGCTATTTAGACAGAATAGCAGAAGCAAAAACACAGTGGGACAATATATCCTGTATAGAATATCGAGGACATAAATATTGTGAAGGTAAATTTCTAAAGGTAATCAAAGTTTTACTATATATATCTCCACATATATGTACCTTGACGATATATATGTATCTTCAAGGTACATAGATGTGGAGTGAATAGTAAATCTATACTAACCTATTAGCATCGGTCTCGACGAGGAAGGTGTTTGACTTCTTTTGAAATGTTTCTTCATTTCTCAAAATTGAGGGATTTCTTATTTATGAACAAGAGACATATTGTTGTCCAATTTTGAGGGACGTGCTTTGGAAAATATTTCTGTACTAATTCTTTGGCATTTTATTGGCGCTAATACTCAAATACAGAATATTATAGAATAATGTCATACTTCTACACGGAGATCACTTAATAGTGGTTGATCTCTAAAATGTACTGTGTAAATATTATCATGGTACTATCTAACCTGGGCTTCTATTGGAATTCTATAACACATATTAGCAAGCCCATTATCTCAGTGTTAGCAGCAGTTTCCTACTGCTAAAACTGCGATAATTTTAACGAGGTTCTTGCTAATATGCCCCTAAGTTTGCTCTTCTCTCTTTGATGGAGAGAAGCCTCCTTCTTCGCCACTTGGCTGGGAAGTGGACGCCAATTGGGGACAGCTAGAGGTAACAGCAGCTCTCCTGGTTTGCACTATGATTCCCCTTCCACTGCTACAGCTGCCCCCGGCTGCGGGTACCGTGGGGGTAATAGGAGGAACAGAAAGTAGAAAAGAAATTAAGAGCTTTGCTTACTTTGCTCCTTGCACAAATCCAGGCCATCAGCGTCTAATTGGAGAATATAGAGGAAATATTGTCAAACATATGATGCGATCAGGGTGTCAAAGGGTGTTTGAGCAGTTTCCACTACTCCAGGGACTGCAGCTAATTGACATACACAGATGCTGGCCAACTCGTTTGGCTTGAATTAAGGACACCCAAATGTTTGTGCTATTCTTTTTCGATAAGATACTTTGGGCCAGAACAGGGCCTCGGAAAGAGCTAGATGCTTACAGATCAAGGCTGGATGTCCCTGTATACCAGAGTAGCAGGCACATGAGCCACATGTGTGAAAAAAGAAATATTTAAATACTAATGGCTTAATTTTGAGTTTGATGGATATTGACATTCGCCAAAAATAGGCAAATATACTTTGTTCCCTATTTATATTTTATTGTTTATGCCTTCTCAATAGGGCACATGGGGCAACTACAACTTTTTGATAGGTGTTAAGTGTCCTGCATCCACCAAACTCTAAATTCGACCTTAAGGGCACGAAGAACTAATGGCTTTTGTGGTCAAAAAGCTTGTGACTTACAAAATTCTCTGTGACTGGAAAATCAAAAGTCACAATATAGCGAAGGCGAAATGCGAGTTGCAAAAGTCCAAGGGACCACTCGTGCTTCTTCAAATGTCCACATTTGCCACATGTTTTTTCTGATTACAATCTCTGGTCCTACAAGGGACATCAGCTTTAATCATCCCTCTAATCAATAAGAGCCGCAAACAGATAACAATTACCATTTTGTAATTTGGGTTGAAGGGATTGAGGTCTGCTACCGCTGTTTATGCCTGCTATCACTCACATGCTGCTTTCAAAAACCTTTCAACTGGATTTACAAACAGAATTTGACCTCATTGATGTTAATGTGGCAGAATTCTGTAAATCCTACATAAAGTCTATTTTGTGCTGTAATGAATCATTCATCCCTTGTAGCACAAAATAAGCTCAGGGTTGAGAGTAGGTCTCTGTGCACAATCGCTGTGCGACTGTTTTCCAACTAGGGGCTTTGAATCTCAGGCTTAAGGCCTTAGGGACATACTTTCAAAGAGTTCATGCAATGTAGTACAGCAAGTGAAGTTTCTGTGTAGCGTTGTCTGAACAGGAGAGAGCAGGACTGTGCCATATCTTCAAAGTAATGGTGCAATACTGCTCTCTCCATGCACTGGCAGGGGCAGCTCCTTCGCCAAGGCGGAAGAGAGTCGCTACACTGCCTTTCAGCATGCCAAAAAAGGAAAAAGAAAATGATATTAACACAATGTTATGAACATTTTATTTTTCTGTGCTCTGGCAGTTTTGTGGAGCAGAGCTTGGTTGCGCTGGGGGGAGGAGTGGTGACACCTTCCTAAGTGCACATGAATATTTGGCCGGCCCTCTGGGGCCAGCCAAACATTCATGCGCACTTAGCATGTTCTCCACCCAAGCTGCATTACAGCCTGGGTGGAGAACATGCCCAGGCTTTCATTCCCCATCTGAGCGCTGAACCACAGTGCTCAGACTAATCACAATGCTGCATTGCAGCATTGTGATTGGTTTAGGGGAGCCTGGGTGCTTACCAATCACAATACTGCAGTGCCGCGTTGTGATTGGCTCAGTGAAGCCTATTCTGCTTCCTGGTTCAGAGGAAGCCAGGAAGAGGATGGAAGAGAGGCAAGGTAAGTGATTTAAAAAAATGTATACACAACTTACCCCCTCACCCTCCCTGCCTCACCTCCCCGTGCCCCACTACGGATTAGCGGTACCAACCACAACTGTGCACTGTGGCATTTGTGGATGCCTAGCGACAATGCAAGCAGCTTTTCGCCATAGTGCAAGAGTATCTGCATTAAGGGTAGGATAGTCTTTGTGCAGGAAGGAGTCCCTTCCTCCACAAAAACTATACTTTGAGGTTTGTATGTGTGCTACAGTAGGCAGCAGAATCAGGGGCAACTATGAGAAGAAATTAAGATATTTCTTCTTATTACACCATACTCAGACATGTAGACCATTTTGTGCAAACCCATTTCCACAGATGTTTCTTGATATGGGTTTGCGTAAAAATCCGTGGGTGGATTCCTAAGGAACACCCATGCACCACCCATGGAATGCCCAGCTGATCCAAAGTAACGCAGGGCAGCAACATTCTCTGCGTTGCGTTCTTCTTCTTATTTTTATCAAAGCAATCCAAATAACCATTTGTGAGTGCTGGTCTAGATTTACGTTTATTTCAGCATTTTCAAAAACCTTCGAATGGGATTTCGCACATTCACCATACTTTAAAATTGTGTTGTAACACCAATTAAATTCAGTAATATATTATTATATGCATTTGAAGTGCTAAATAACCTAGTTTAATTACATAAAGCATATATTTAGAATTTGAGATTACGTAAAAGATCCAAAAATGACTATATTATGTACAGATACAAAAATTAATTAAGTTAAAGATGCTGAACAACATGTGATATTATAATGTTTTGAGAGGCCACGGCTTGATTACTGGACAAAAGTGCTTGGCATCTTTACAGAAACCACACCAACTAAACAGAGAAAGTTTGAAATCTCACTGACTACAAATGTAAGTTTTTGACTTTGTGTGCCTTAATATTTCACTATGTACATGTTTTTATACAATTTGACCTTTGCTGCTCTTGATGGACTCCGTAGAACTGTAACGTAAGCATTAGAGCGTAATGAATTGAATGCAGGTTTAGAATGATGAGTTTGCAGTTACAAGCAAAAGAATGAAGACGTGTTATACTAAGCGCTCTGTGTGGCACAGTCATTGATGAGTACCCGGGCTGGTAAGGACGCTAAAAGTGGCAACAAGATAGGGGATAAGTAACCAAAATATCGACAGTGCTCTCCCAAAGAGTTTGACGGAGACACGTGTGCCTCGGTCGATCTGCAGAATCTACGTTTGGCATATGTGCAGCCCCAGTTCCTTGAAGAGCATTTGATGATAATGAAAGCATTACTGAAAAGATTACACATCAGGTACAGAGAATCTGCTGAGAAGCCTATACAAAGAGGTACTGCACTACTACCCAATTCAAAACCACACATTCATACTGAGTGACAACACTATAGACAAATGCAGCCAGTGCCAGACAACACAAAGAGATGCTTAGAGGCAAAATGATAAAAGAAACAATCATCCGATTACCAGTCCTGAGTGAAGAGAGCCCTTGTGCCACTGAGCTGGAGGAAGCAACCCCAGAGAAAGCACCCCGGGTTGTGCTTGCGGAGCTGTCCATACCCAAAGCGGCACGCCATCAAAGCTGCTGGGTGGCGCTGAGAACTACTCTATTGGTCTCCTGAAAGCAAAGGGCTTCCATGGAGACCAAGAGGATGGTCGATGTTCCATCGGGCCTTAGAGATGGTCTGTATGAAGCAGGTCCTAGCGTATAGCAGACAGTCTCAAAAGGAACCCTAACCTCAATGTCAGCCAATTTCATAAATGGTTACAATGCTGCACCCTTCTTGAAACCACCACCGCTATTCGATAACACAAACAGTTTGAATATTGGCAGCAGATGGATTGCCTGGAAAGAGACATTAAATGATTTCAATGATGCGATTGAAGAAGCAGATGACAAGAACATTTTCAAGTACCTTAATAATATTGCTGGTGAAGGCATAACAAAATCCATAAAGAAAATGTTGCGAGCCGAAGCTGACTGAATTACATACAGTCAAATTAAAGCAGCCTTGAATCTCAAGTTCAATTCAATACCAAATGTAAATTATGAAAGATACATCTTCAGTCAAAAAGACAAAAGCTGGTGAGACCATCGATTAATTTGTTGAGAGAATGGATATGCTCATCAAACACTGTAAGTTCAATGAATTTAATGATGAGAAAACTATACGCCTCTGCTTGATTGAGTTCTCATGGCTGCCATTGCCTAACCGCATGCTGAGCGACAAGTTACTGACATTGAGGTCGGAGTTGTACAAAATGAGTCAGTCATAAATGTGAGAAATAAGCCAAAGCACAATGCAGAGGGACAAAGAGTGAATTCTCCACAGAAAAATAATTTGTGTTTCAGGTATGGGTTTTTGTTTCCACACAAAGGTAAATGTCCTGCCACTGGGCAGGTCGGCAAAGGCTTGGAAATGAAAAAGAAAAGAAGGTGCATCATGCCACAAATACAAAATGACTGCTAGAACATTCCAGAAGCAATCTCAATGCACACCTATGAGGCTCAACAATCAGCTGGATCAAATCAACACCAAACGAAGTTGATCGATATTGAAATCTTCATCAAATAGTTCTTCCATGTTAATATTAAGTTAAAATGAAGAAGATGGGTGTGCCATGTCGATGTTCACCACAAAGAAGCATGCACATATTGGATTGGCTGCCTGTGAGGAAAAACATTGATCCAAGAGAAGCCAACATGACAAAGCACCAAAGTATTTCAAACATTGTCTGAAGATCATACTAAAGGGCAGTGGTTGTTCTATACCATTCATTATCGATAATGGTGCATCAATAAATATAATGCATGGGCAGAAATATAATGAACTGTTTCCAGGGCCCCATCTCACGCCATTTAAAACTAAACTGTATACGTGGGCTGCTTTGACATCACTAAAAAGTCAAGGGTATTTTGTGGCTATGATGAATGTTGTAAAATGCCCTTTTTGGATGGTCATCCACTAATGTTTGCTATTAGATGCTGTGGTAATTGATCTGAAAGTGTGCTGGGTCTTGCTAACCATGTTCATTGATCTGAAAGTGTGCTGGGTCTTGCTAACCATGTCCAACACCAGTGATCTTTGCCTCAAATTGTAAATTTGAATTGGTACACTCAATTTGGAATTACTTTTACACCGCTGTAAGGTAAGGCTCTAGTATATTGCACCAGTGGTATCTAGGACAGGGATGTAAAAAGGGCCATGGCTGCAGCGCTTAATGGGCAACCCTGAGTGACCCAAATAAAATCTAAATCTGCAGTTCTGCCATGTCAGCCCTGAATGAACAGCTTGTCAATTCGAGTTTGACCCTGCACACACCATGTGTGACACTGTCACCTTATTGTAGTTTATATATTAGTCACCCCTAAGGTAGACCTCCTATAGCCAATTAGGAAGGGTGCATTATCTCATATGTGTGGATGTATATGTGCAAGCATATACTGAACAGTGGTAGCATTTGAAACGTAATTCTACTGCATGTGTCCAGCATTCCATCGGATAATATGGGCTGGCATATGAGCATTACCTATATGTCCAGCTCCATGATGGCTTGACCAATTTCTTTTGAGTTTGTTGTCAAACTCCGTGCTTTTTAACTCCTGACATGATGGTGGTGTCGAGATTCAACCTGCATGTAACTAGGTGGCACTTTCGACAGTGTCCAGCAAGTTAACTCAGTGTACTTGTGCCTTGGTGTCTGACCTCATGCTAGGGATGGTGTGCCACAACCAGAGGTCAAAGACAAAGACACCGGTGTGAGCAGGAAGTGACAACTCCACCCACACAAGATGGCTAGTGAAATACACCAGTGTGGTGGTGAGCCTCAAAGGCTTCACTGGCACCTCTGGACAAAGGAGCTGTCTCCCACATGAGGACCAAGCCTCCCTCTACCCGGGCACTATTTTCTGCAGGCAGGTGGGAAATATTTAATGCAAGAGGCGTCCATCTCCTCAAGGCTGACAACACATCTAGGGGGGTGCAGTTGAGGTGCACCAATAGGATGGTTTTGGCCATCTTGAATGTAGTCGTAAAATCAAGATCTGACTAGTTTTAATGGCATACACCCAAAGGATCACTACTAGGCTGGATTAACTGCAGGATTAAGTGGCCATTGTCTACTAGTCCTCTCACACACTAACACCCCCAAATCCAGGATTTAAGTGGCATGTCAGACACCAGAACCTCAGATTTAGAGTGATACCAAGAAGAGACCAGCTTCCTTGACAAGGCAGGGCTTTACAAAGAGAGGCACTAAGTTCTACACCTGTGGCTGCCACCCTGCATCCTCTGTATTTTGACTCAACCAAGGCAAGAGACCGGTTCCAAAATAAAGATGAACCCCTCTGCAAACTACATACTTCACTAGAACTCCCTTGTGCTAGAGGAACTAGGCCCCAGCAGTTGGCAGGCACAAACCGCAAAGTCTATGGCCTCGAAGTCCTGTTTCCCCAAGCCATTCAACGTGGCCACTCAGAGAACTCGAGCAGGTGGATACTGGGATCCATAGTCTTGACCCAACGCAAGTTTCAGCTTTCTACATCGTTCCCCTGGTCCTCTGGCTAAATATTCCCTCATCCGGAGTGCTTGCATGAACCAATAATTGTTGGTGGTCTGTCGGAATACAGCCTGCTTTACTCAACACTTTAAGAGAAGATAATTACCTGCACAAACGACCAACCACCCCGTGACTCCAGCTTGAAGATTTTGCACCTGTTTTCACCCTCTCTTGGCATGCCTGGCAGCTCTTCGGCCCACAGATCCAGTTCAGCACTACAGATAGCCAAGAGTACCTCAGCACCCTAGTCCCACAAGCCAGGTAGATCGATATATGCCTGTAGAATCCATGTCCGGGGCAGCTCCCTGCTTTTTTTCCAAAGTGTTTTGTTCAACTCGCCCCGCAAGTACATTTTTGCAAAGGTAAGCATTCCAATACTGCAAGCCTGATTTACAGCTCCGTTTGACAGCTACAATGCACTTACGCAATAATTAACTGGGAAACAGACACCACATATGGGATTCCCGCCCGCAGACTTCAACAGTCCTGATTTTTAAGAACAAGATAAGCAGTTCCTTTTAAATAACAAGCCAGATTGGGGGCGGAAACATTACAAGCGCTGTGGATTTTTACTTGTCAACACACAAGGGAATGACCGGCAGTATGGTCGCACCATGTAAGAAAAAAGTCTCTCTGAGCTTGTTGATGATATGTAAAGGTCAGGGACCATAATTCTTTTATGTAGCTGCTCCTAAGGGGTTCATATCTACCTACTGGAAATGTTTCATGCAGGCAGTGAACTGAAACATGAGATGGGCAACAAGATAACCCTGTGTATTAACCATACAGCAGAATGAGTTCCCACTACAGTAAAGAGAAGTTGTTCAAGTTGCTCTTTAAGTAGCATGGTGTAACTGGTATCTTTCCAAGCCATTAACTGTTGTTTATGTGTCAAATTAAATGGTACGAATAATGTGCAACAATTTAGGTAATACCAAGGAACACGATCATTCTTAAGTATTTGCAGTGGCCAGCCGAATTGCATAACTAATATAGGTTGATTTTGACCATGATAAAAGTTAGACACGTCATTCTCTACAATATCAATTACAGATGATACAATGTTATCTAAATTATAAATACGAGATGACAATATATTAATACTGTTATCGACAACAGCAAGTACTTTAATTAAATTACCTTGATCAATTTGACATAAACATACCGCAGCTTCCAGTTTTGACATTATCCAAAGTTCATTCTATGCAGCATAAGTAAATAAATAAGGGATTTTGAATCCAGAAGGATATCAGATACGTTTATATCTTCAGATACAACAGAAAGTGGTTGTTTCATGGCAGACAATGTGGAATGTTCTAGCCATTATTGACATAATTTATCTATGGAATAAGTAGTAACGTTGTTAGAATGTGGGGTTTGTGGATAACGTGGATCAGGTCTATTTAATTTGAAGCGAACACAAAGAGAAACCGGTCCTAGGATGCTTGTTTTCTGGTCTAGGGAGGGCCTGGCCTGGCAGTTTGAGCGGAATATTCCCATGGGGAGCAAGGTCCAGGACGATTTGCATATGGCTTGGTCCAAACTGGGGTGTGATGGTGAGCAAAAAAACGATGGACTGAACCCATATCTATGACTGGAGTGAATGTTTGACAATGTGCAGTAATCCATTTTGTGTTTCTATAGTTGCCCTAAGTTGGCAGGGTATGCCCAGACGTGGGTCCCTTACTCACCTTGCCCCTGGATTCAAGCTGGCCTGGATTCAAGCTGTCCTGGCTTATAAGGGGTGTTACCCTAAAACCATTGCCCACAAGTTTGTTTCCAGTCCAGGGAAGACCTGGCTTGGCAGCTCAGGTTGGAATACTCCCATGAGGAACAAGGTCAAGAATGGTTTGCATATTGCTGGGTCTGAACTGGGATGGTAAACTGATCTAAAGAACGTTGATGGATTCAACCCAGGTCTGTGACTCAGGGGGAGTGTGTGAAAAGTTTCAGCTCTCTGTCCATCAGCACCTTGTGTTTGCTTTGTTCACCCTAAGTTGGCAGGGTATACCCAGACATGGGTCCCTTGCTTACTTTGCCACTGGATTCAAGCTGGCCAGGCTGATAAGGGGTGCTACCCGGAAACTGGTCCCAGGATGTTTGTTTCTAGTCCAGGGACACCTGGCTTGGCAGTTTCAGCTGGACTCTTCCAATGAGGAACAGGGTCAAGACTGATTTGCATATGGATGGGTCTGTTTTGGTATGGTGAAGTGGCCTAAATAACGATGATGGATTCAACCTATATCTGTGACTGGGGGTGAGTGTTTGAAAGTTGTCAGTGCTCCCTCCATCATAATCTTGTGTTTTCTTTGATCACCCTAAATTTACAGGGTATGCCCAGACTTGAGTCCTTTGCTCACTTTACCACTGGAATCAACCTAGACTGGCTGATGAGGGGTGTTAACCCAAAACTGGTCATGTTATTCTCTTTTCCGGTCCAGGGAAGACATGGGTTGGCAGTCCAGGCTGGACTGTTCCCATGAGGAACAGGGTCAAGACTGATTTTCATATGTCTGGGTCTGAACTGGGGTGGCGAAGTGAGCTAAAGAATGATGATGAATTCAACCCAGATCTGTGATTGGAGGTGAGTGTTTGAAAGGTGTCAGCCCTCCGTTCATCATCACCTTGTGTTTGCTATTCAATTTGAATCCAGAAGTACTATTCACAATATGAGAATGGCAAACATATGTGTTCAAAGGTCCTAATGACCACCTAGTCAGAGCTATTCTAAAATAATTAAATGCACAGTTTTGTATCATACTATTTCGTTGGTCTTCTGTGTAATTTGCATATGATTACCAATTATCAAATAGGGCCAAAAATGGGATAGTCGGAGTATTCAGATATTTAATCTTACCCATACCCGGACAAGTAGTCTGTTGGACTGTGTCACTAAGAAAGATAATTTGTGTAGGTATCAGACATGCATGAAATGAAGATTCTGAGCCTCTGACATTCCAGAATTTAGAGCCCCATTCTGATTTCAAGTCAATATTGTACTTCCAGTAATCGTATCTTTTCAGGGTAAATCATCAATAAACAGGGATGCATATATTAACTTGGTCTGAGTAAGCATATATATTTTAGAAAGAGTGGGAAGCAATTAAAAATAGCATGATGCTGGGTCAAAAAGGTTATAACTGGTAAAATAAGTATACTTCATCGTTGGTGTATTGGAACTACCTTGAGATGGAGTTGAGCAATGTATAAATTGGGGACGCTGTCCATTAGCTCTATGCAAAAAATGGTGCCCATAATGTTGATAACAGAATAAATCGGCACAGTTAGCAGAATTTAAATATAAATCCTTTGTGCCAAAGACAGATTACTATTGTAATTCAGAAAACAGAATTCACAACATCGACATCCCAATCATCCGATTGCAACCTAGGCACTATCACTTCACCCATGGAAACACGTAATATAAATGGTATCTGTAGGGTCTCCGTAGGACCGAATACATCAAATGGTACTTTATCTCATACAATTCCATCAGGGACTGGGACTGCAGAAATGTTAATAAGGGACTGGTCTCTTTTAATTTTGTTTGAGGAAGAATGTGGACCCAACATCCTGTAAACAAGTTTTGCAATACAACGTTCTGGGAGGTAGTGGCCATTAATCAAAAGGAAAAAAACAGTCACAAATACAATCCACATGAACAAAAATACCATGGTAAACAAAATCCAGATATAAATCCGAGGTGGAACCAGGTAAGTGCTTTTCAACCAGGAGATAAAACACAAATCCGTGCAGGTGGTGGGGTGAAAACAAAGCACAATGAAGAACTATCTGAAGAAAAATTATTTTTATTGATACAGTAACCAAAAGAACTCAACTGGAATAATAGATGCTCAGATTCCAGATGTAGACCTGAGGCTTGCACTCCCGAAGGGGCCTCAAGGGGTGGATCAGAATTGACGATTTCCATAGTGTAGTGTGAAGAAGGTAAAACAGGTACCAGGTCAATTGAAGACTCAACATCTTCCTCCGGCAGCCGGAGAAAATCAGTAAGAACAGAGCCCACAGGCTGTAAAGGAATATCCTGTTGTGCGACGCCCCAAGGCATACTATTTAGTATTGGCCAAATGGTGTAACTGGACATGTTCAATGGAAGCAAAGCAATTTTCTTTGTATGCAGGAAGTGGAGGTAAAATCACAGTTCAGGTACCCTGAAGACCAAGCACTGAAACAGGAGCATGATAGGAGGGATCAAATATTTTCTTGATCGCTACCTTTTCATGAAGCAAATCTCCAACTTTAGGAAGCCAGCCATAAACAGGAATCAGGGCCGCTGTATCGGAATGCTAAGTCAAAGGCAAATGGGTTTTGCCAGAGCATCACAACACTTTTGTAGATCCAGTAAGACAGCACAGTCAGATGCCACAACGTCTAGACCATCATTGTCTGGAAAAAACATCTTGATGACAAAGAGCATTTAGTACGGGGTCCGCCCACCCAAAGATCTTCCAGGGAGATTATTAAGAGCATGTTGAACCCCATAAAGATAAGTTAACCAGCCACGGCTTGAACCTAATACCCTTGTTGTCAAAGATTACTTTAAATCACAGTTTATCCACTCAACAACAGAATTTCCCTCCGGCCTATATGGAGACGAGAAATGCACCGGCACCCCCATTGACGTCATCGAACCATGATGCACCTTAGAGGTGAAAGCCGGACCCTGGTCTGAATGGAAAGTGCCACAGGAATATGACTCGACAAAGACATTGACCAGTCCAACAAGATGGCCGCTGAGTAAGGAGCTCGAGGAAAGAGCTCCTGGTTCAGGATAACCAAACGGTTTAAATCCCCGGGTAACCCTACCCTCCTCCAACCATACTACCAGCGGAGAATTCAAGGAATTCAAGGAAATCAATTGACCGAAATCCACTTACCCCCCCGGGCAGATACAGCCTGATTCGTGCCGAGGACAAGGAGCAGCACCACAACTAATCTCCGGCGGAATCCCGCAGCACCCACAGATGATCGGCACCTCCACCCGTCATCCACGACACCAGGACATCCATACCGGATTCGCAGGAATACAAGTGCTACGGAACTGAACCCAAGGCAGCTACATCGATGCAACGTAACAAACTGCGATAACCGAGGACACCGAGGAAACGCGGATCGAGACAGACTTCCTCCAGCCTGTCCCCAAAATGGTGCTCACAACAGGACATCACTCCAAAATTGCCCAGTAACTCCATCAGCCACAAAGCAACACAAGGATAAAGAGCCTTCGTCTGTCGTCCCCCGACATTAGATCATCGACTCCATGTTCCGCCGAAACTTTTTAACTTTTTAACTGCTGAAACACGGACCGTGACTGACTTCACCCTGCCTGGCCTCAAGAGAATGGGACACCTCGCTGGAAATCGCCTGACAACATTGTTATCTAGACTGAGAAAGAAGCCTCCAACCGTCTTTCCCCGCCATCTGATCTAGAACAACGCCATAAACGCTGAAATTGCCGAGATCGCGGAGACACGGACCGCGATCGTCCTCCCCTCCCTCTGCCTGGCCTCAAGATGGTGCCCAAAACGGGACATCACCCGTGAAACGCTCGGTACCTTTAACGGGCACAACACAAGGGAACAGCGCCTCCGCCCGCTTGTCCCTCCTTGCCAGCAGAACATACACTCCCGGATTCTCAGAGAAATGCCACAATTGCTCAGATAAACTCGAGACTGCGGTGCCTCGAAACGCAACTGACTCCCTCCTGCCTGGCCCCAAGATGGCACCCACAGCGGGACACCGCTCACAAAGGTCCCAGTAACACCGCAATCCGAAAGCACCCACAACCGAACTCTAGGGATTATCCCCATCCCCGGACACACAGGATCACAAGAATCACCACAACAGGAGGAAGAACCATCGGCACTACAATTGGAAGGACCGATCCCGATCACACGCAGCCTGTCTCTAACATGGCCCCCATGTCAGCTCATCGCACCTAAAAAAACCCCAACAACAACCTGCGATGAACACATCACCAAGCAAGCACGGAGGTCCCTCGCCACAGCAACAACTCCCTGGAGTCACGAACGTCTCCCTCCTCTTGAATTCAGCCCTCTCCTCTTGACTTAACAAATGCCAGGATAACGAGAACTGCGCCCTGGATCCTCAGGTCCCAGTTGCGGACGAACCCCGTTAAAGCCTCAGGTAAGCCACCCACTGGCACAATACCGACCTCCAAACCTCTAATCTCTTTACTAGATTTACACCAACATAACGGAACTCTTTACTCCCCAAGTCTACCCCTCTCTTCCCCGGAAAAACTGCAGCTCCTAGCCCATAATGCCCCCATCAACTCCCTCTACCCCTCCCCTACCATGATACCTAGCAACCCCCCCTTACCGACCACGTCCCCCACCTCTAACACACAAGACATAGTCGCCCCGGCCACGCTCACCGAGCTCTTAGATTCACCCACCCACATTATCAAGCTGACTCAATCCTCCCCATTCCCTTTACCCACCTCTCCCACCGCTAACACACAGCCCATAGTCAGTCCTGCCACACCTACGGGCGACTAGAGTTTTTCACAGCTCCACAAGGATCACTCACCCGGACTCCCTAGCCTCACTGCTTTCCACTATGAGAATCGACTCCAACCCCCTGTCCTCTCCCCTCATAAAACGACACGGTCCAAACTCCTTCTCTATCACCCCTCCACCCAGCCTCACACCTAATGCAAAAAAATCCCTTAAACACAAACTAATCAGGGAATTCCCCGAATCCCTCTTAGCGGATGTCTACCACTGTCCCTCGAAAGGTCAAATAAAAATGGACCTCAACTTCCACACAACCAGACCAGGCTACTGGATCTCTAACCTGAGAGAAAAACGCCTAATCACCAAAACAACTAAGACGATTCATAGCTGCAAGCTCTCATTTTACGCCCCGAATCAACTGCCCCACTACGGGATTACCTCAGTGACCGTATACTCCAATGGCACAGTCCTGATTCAAGCCAATAACACCAATCTGGAGGCTTTTGACCTCCTATACCCCTCTCTACTCGCAAACCCTGCCATGCCTGGCGCCTACCAAGGCCACCAGCCCCCTACGCTGAACAATCTCCCAACACCACCTCCCAGGAACACAGTCACCCCTGTACAATCCCCAACCCTCTCCAAGACCCCCGAAAACATAGACATGGCCTCGTCCTCCATCACAGCCCATATGCCAGAAACACTCCCGAGGCTAAACACCCCCCTAGCAGCACCAGCGGACCGCAAGACCAGCCTCAAGTCTCTCCATCCCCAATCCCTACTTTCCCTCAAGAATAACCGCCTAGCACACCCCAATCACCACTCCCCTCCATGCCAGACCACTACCCAAGCAAACTTCACAGCCCCATCAGATACCTTAACCGACCCCAAAACCCAACACAACCACTGCATCTCCTCGCCCCGCCAAAGAGACAATACCCAGAAGCAACACCCCCCCTCAGGAAGGGTCACTCTGCCGCCTCACCCGTATCGAAAACCAAATCGACATTATAATACAAGGCCTGAATCTTATCCTCACCAACCTCTCGACACTCCTCAACCCGCCCCCAAAGACCCACTCCACCCTCTCCTATACTCACACCCCCCCCAGGCCATCCAAATCAGCACTCCACATGAACACACACTCCCCCTCCTCGTCCCAGGACCGGAGACCTAAGAGAGCGGCGAAAGCCATGACCTGGGAAGAGGCGCTCGAGCTGGCTGCCTCTTACACAACCCCCACCACCCACCCCCCTCAGTCCTCTATACAGGTAATCACCGGTCTCAGAAATGATCATCCCCTACTCAAACCCCCCAGACCCCCGATCTCCCTCATCACCATCCCTACCAAACCGATAAAAAAATACTCTCCTCGGACCAATTGCATGCTCATAAACTGCAGATCCGCCACCAAACACTCTACAGAGCTAGCAGAATCCACCCTCAACCATAACATAGACATAGTTTTCATCACTGAGACCTGGCTAAATGACTCCTCCCCACCTATCCTAGATATGCTTGTCCCCCCGGGCTTCTCCATCATCAATAAAGACAGGAAGGACCAAAAAGGCGGAGGCGTGGCAATTATCCACAACAACAACCTTTCAGTGGTCGAAAGCGACACCTTCAACTACAACTCCTTTGAATGCCTTACGACCAACATCAAAACCACCGACAACTATCTACTGCAATGCCACCTACTATATCATCCCCCAGGTAACAACGCCATGTTCACGGAACAACTATCAGACCTGATCGCCGACTGCTCTCTCAAAGAGTCCAACACCCTCATTCTAGGTGATCTTAACCTCCACTGGAACAATGAGAACAGTGCCACAATAAAATCCCTAAACGAACTTCTACAATCCAACAACCTTACCCAACACTGCGCAAAAGAGACCCACAACAAAGGTGCAACCCTGGATGCCATCATCGCCCATCATGATGCAATTTCTATTGAACACATCCTCCCGGTAGATTGGTCAGACCACCACCTAATCATATTCCACCTCACGCAACAGATCCTGTCCCTTCCCCCCATCGCAGCCCCCCCTACATGGTCCAGGAACCTATCACAAATCAACACAATCGAACTAGAAGAAATAATTGCCTCCTCCCTGCTAATCTCCACGGAAGGCCTCTCAGCTACTGAACTCATCTCACACTACAACTCTACCACGTCCGCCATCCTAGACCAATTGGCACCCCTAAAACAGAAAAAACCTAGGAACATCCCATCGAGAACCTGGTTTAACAAGGACATCAACGAAGAAAGGAGACATCTCAGAGCCACAGAACGCCATTGGAGGAAGAACCCCTCCTCTATCCATCGCAAGGAACTCAGAGCAGTGAGAAGAAGGTACAAGAAACACATTAACAGCGAGAAAACAAACTTCTTCTGCATTACGCTAGACAAGGCAAAAAACAGACCAAGAGAACTCTTTGACATCATCAAAAAACAAACATCCAAGCCATCTACTATCCATGCCCAACCCTCCAAAACCCTATGTGATAACTTCGTCACCTTCTTCAATGAAAAAATAGCCAAGATCGAACTATCTCTAGACATCAACCCTTTTCGGATCGGCAATAACGACCTAACAGCAACAGAAACCACCTCTAGAGATCCCTCCTCTATCGTCTGGTCCTCCTTCGACCACATCCATTAAGCCGAGATCCTCATCCCACAGCCTTGATCCCATCCCCTTCCAAATGGCCAAAGACCTGAAACTCACCCTTGCTCCACTCTGGTGTGAAATCATCAACAGCTCCTTAAAAACTGGCATCATTCCTGACTGCCTCAAAGTCGGCCAGGTCACTCCTCTCCTGAAGAAACCAGGCCTAGACTCTAATGACCTAAACAACTTCAGACCAGTCTCCAGTCTGCCCTTCCTAGCCAAAATCTTAGAAAAATGTGTATTACGTCAACTTAACAATCAGATCGACAACATCAATCTTCTAGACCACAACCAATCAGGCTTCAGAAAAGGCTATAGCACCGAAACCGCAATCCTGAACATAGTGGATGACATCCGCAACTCCCTTGATTCAGATCAGTGCTGCTTACTCATCCTCCTAGACCTGTCAGCGGCCTTTGACACGGTAGACCACAAGCTGCTCATCAAGGCCCTAAAAGAACAAGTAGGTGCGGATGATGTGGTCCTGCTATGGTTCGCCTCCTTCTTTCAGAACCGCTTCTAAAGAGTCAAAATAAAATCCTTCACATCCGACCCTCTCCCCGTGACCAGAGGGGTCCCCCAAGGATCTGTTCTTTCCCCTCAACTGTTCAACATATATATGGTACCCCTCACCACCATACTGAAGAAAGCCAACATCCCTTTCCATCTCTATGCAGACGACATACAGATCTACATAGAAACCGCCTCCTTTAACGACATTCTAAGGCTCAACAACACTCTCAAAGAAATCCAAGACTGGCTAGGGATGAACCACCTTAAACTCAATCAAGGTAAAACCGAGATCTTCTTCATCTCTAACAAGGAGGATAACCCTCAAATCACTGAATGGGTGAAAGCTATTGATGCTCTCAAAGGAAATCTCACCCTGACTAACTCGGTAAAATCACTTGGAATCACCCTTGATCACAAACTATCAATGACGAACCACATAAAGAACTCTGCGAAGAGCGCCTTCCTCAATCTGAAGCTCCTCAACAAAATCAAACCACACATTCCGCAGAGTGATCTCAAACAAGCCACCCAAGCACTGGTGCTGTCCAGACTAGACTATGGAATCGCAACCCTATCCGGCACAGCCCTATCCCACCTAGCGCCACTTAAAACTACTCTCAATGCAGCAACCAGAATGGTCTCCGGTGCAAGGAAATTCGACCACATATCTCCCGCACTCAGAGATTTAAAATGGCTCCCAGTGGAAATACACACCAGCTTCAGAACGGCCTGCCTTACACACAAAGCCTTGCACACAGGGAAACCGGAATACTTAGCCTCTAAACTCAAGAAAGCGGGTCAATCCAGAAATCTCAGAAGTTCAAACTCTCTCCTACTCATCCCCTTGAAAACCTGGAAACAAAAAACCGTAACCCGCTCTTTTGCTGGCAACGCTCCAAAAATTTGGAACTGCATCCCTGTGGACATCAGAACCACCCTTTCCTTTCCACAATTTAAAAGCCGTCTAAAAATCCTCTACCTCAACTCTGCATTCCCGAACTCTACCGCAACAGCTCACCCTGTAACCTTGATGACCTCAAAGACGCTACCTCAGAGTCTCCCCTCTGGCGCCAGACAATTCTGTTAATCTTTGAACATATATGAATCTGTTTGTATTGTCCTACACTTGTCTTCTCCACATCGACTGTAAAGCGCTCCGATACCCTCTGGTCTGGCCAGCCCTATAGAAAACTTCTAAAATAAAAAATAAATAAAATAAAAATAAAATAAATAAACATGCACATCTTTATAACAGTGCGAGTGTCAGCAGAGTGCTGTGGCCAGACCCAGAGGAACCTAATGCAAGAGTCCACTGCAACCAAAATATATTTGAAAGCATTATCAGATATAAGGGGACCACAATGAGCAAGATAAATACAGCCAAAAGGGTGATTGGAAATAAAAAGATTTGTCATGACAAACTAGAACTCCTATTTTGTTGGCAAACATCACAACAATGTGCATATCAGCAAATCTACTGATATAGACCATGCGGATGTATGACATTACAATGCATGCTTTTACCACGCATGCCTTTACAACGCGGTTTTTACAACGCAAACCTTTACAACGCATAGCGCTTTGGGGTGCTGGATAGTGAATAGTTTAATTTACTATTCCAACTCCAGTCCCCGTGGACACTAGGGATCGTGTTGGATAGTAAATTAAACGTATTCCCTATCCTAGAGCCCCCCCCCCAGCGCAATGCGTTGTAATGGTTTGCGTTGTAAAAGTTGCGTCGTAAAGGCACTGTGTGGTAAAAGTTGCGTTGTAAACGATGTTTCCCAGACCATGCCACCAATAATGTTGCTGCAGAAGAGAAAGAGTGGCAGCCATTCCTGCACGTGCAGCAGCGATACCTACATGAGCGGCCACTATTAAAGATTGTCAGCTGTAAAGGTTGAGACTCAGATAGTCACCAACATTAGGAATTGACAGAAAAGTCTATTGAGAAGGAAACCACTGAGAAAAGGGATTACTATCCCAAGTTGACACCCAAGATGTCATCATCAATTTTAGTCATAGAACATATCACTGCTGCTACTTTAACTGTGCCTACTGCATATTTGGCAGCTTCAACAGCCATTAAATTTCCAATAGCATACACTCCCACACGTTGATGGCCCAATGTATGTACAGAATGTGTAAGTGGCATGCATTATGTAAGAGCGGCCACGCGAACGCAAAGCATTTTATGCTTTATCGTACTACCTTTAGAATCCGAAAAAGAAAATTGTTTTTGAAAGACAGATCACAATAAAAATAAGCACACGCAACAAGGGTGGGTAATTCCGGACCAGCATATTCTAGAGGTAAAAGGAGAGCCTTCAATTCAGCCAGCTGGACAGTACAGTCCCCAAGGGACTGGGTATGAACTAATGTAGAGTGAATAACTCCATCATCGATTGAACCTACAACAATAGCACAAGCTGCAAAGTAAGCCTGTTTAGAACCAATGGCCGGTTGTACCGAACCATCAGTATAAATGATACAATTGCACTGATCAAGGGGAAGAACAGATGGTGAACATCATCATAATGAAGAAACTCTTGCGTTTGCAAGCAAGGGTAAAAAATGAAGCTTATGTCTATGGATTTTAAGGACGTAGCCAATTGAATCCAACGAGATTGCAAGCTCTAGAATTAGGTACACTAGCTTTCGTGACTGCCTCTTAGGCCGGCACAGGCAAAAAAACAAAAATTGTGCTTACTTTGAGCAAGATATTTAACAACAAGGGGTGGTGATGGACAGAGTTTCTGAATTAAGCAGAATACTCTCACCCAGTCAAGAGATCAGGGCTAGATCCAACACCGTTCTTTAGCTCACTGCACCATCCCAGTTCAGAACCTGGCTATATGCAAATTAGTCTGTTCCTGTCCCAGTGCATGTTGGGAACAGGGCAAACCAAACTACCAAGCCAATTCTTACACTGGGAAGGAAACAAGCTTCCGGGGACCGGTTTCCGGCATTTCAGCCGTCGTCGGCCCGGCTTGCTTGAATCCTGATGGTGCAATGAGCAAGGGACTCACATCTGAGTATACCCTTCCACGCTTAGGGTGGACAAAATATTTAACAACAAGGGGTGGTGATGGACAGAGTTTCTGAATTAAGCAGAATACTCTCACCCAGTCAAGAGATCAGGGCTAGATCCAACACCGTTCTTTAGCTCACTGCACCATCCCAGTTCAGAACCTGGCTATATGCAAATTAGTCTGTTCCTGTCCCAGTGCATGATGGGAACAGGGCAAACCAAACTACCAAGCCAATTCTTACACTGGTAAGGAAACAAGCTTCCGGGGACCGGTTTCCGGCATTTCAGCCATCGTCGGCCCGGCTTGCTTGAATCCTGATGGTGCAATGAGCAAGGGACTCACATCTGAGTATACCCTTCCACGCTTAGGGTGGACAAAATATTTAACAACAAGGGGTGGTGATGGACAGAGTTTCTGAATTAAGCAGAATACTCTCACCCAGTCAAGAGGTCAGGGCTAGATCCAACACCGTTCTTTAGCTCACTGCACCATCCCAGTTCAGAACCTGGCTATATGCAAATTAGTCTGTTCCTGTCCCAGTGCATGATGGGAACAGGGCAAACCAAACTACGCAAGCCAATTCTTACACTGGGAAGGAAACAAGCTTCCGGGGACAGGTTTCCGGCATTTCAGCCGTCGTCGGCCCGGCTTGCTTGAATCCTGATGGTGCAATGAGCAAGGGACTCACATCTGAGTATACCCTTCCACGCTTAGGGTGGACAAAATATCTAAATTGTTTTTGGCCACTATAGGTGTGGCAGGGTATACTCAGACATGAGTCCCTTGCTCACTGCTCCATCAGGATTCAAGCAAGCCGGGCCGACGAGGCTGAAATGCCAGAAACCGGTCCCCGGAAGCTTGTATCCTTTCTGGTGAAGAATTGGCTTGGTAGTTTGGTCTGCCCTGTTCCCATGATGCACTGGGCCAGGGACAGACTAATTTACATATAGCCAGGTTCTGAGCTGGGATGGGGCAGTGAGCTAAATAACGGTGATGGATCAAGCCCTGATCTTTGGACTGGGTAAGAGTGGTCTGCTTAATTCAGACACTCTGTTCATCACCACCCCCTTTTCTGAATCGTTTTTGGCCACTATAGGTGTGGCAGGGTATACTCAGACATGAGTCCCTTGCTCACTGCTCCATCAGGATTCAAGCAAGCCGGGCCGACGAGGCTGAAATGCCAGAAACCGGTCCCCGGAAGCTTGTATCCTTTCTGGTGAAGAATTGGCTTGGTAGTTTGGTCTGCCCTGTTCCCATGATGCACTGGGCCAGGGACAGACTAATTTGCATATAGCCAGGTTCTGAGCTGGGATGGGGCAGTGAGCTAAATAATGGTGATGGATCAAGCCCTGATCTTTGGACTGGGTAAGAGTGGTCTGCTTAATTCAGACACTCTGTTCATCACCACCCCCTTTTCTGAATCCTTTTTGGCCACTATAGGTGTGGCAGGGTATACTCAGACATGAGTCCCTTGCTCACTGCTCCATCAGGATTCAAGCAAGCCGGGCCGACGAGGCTGAAATGCCAGAAACAGGTCCCCGGAAGCTTGTATCCTTTCTGGTGAAGAATTGGCTTGGTAGTTTGGTCTGCCCTGTTCCCATGATGCACTGGGCCAGGGACAGACTAATTTGCATAAAGCCAGGTTCTGAGCTGGGATGGGGCAGTGAGCTAAATAACGGTGATGAATCAAGCCCTGATCTTTGGACTGGGTAAGAGTGGTCTGCTTAATTCAGACACTCTGTTCATCACCATCCCCTTTTCTGAATCGTTTTTGGCCACTATAGGTGTGGCAGGGTATACTCAGACATGAGTCCCTTGCTCACTGCTCCATCAGGATTCAAGCAAGCCGGGCCGACGAGGCTGAAATGCCAGAAACCGGTCCCCGGAAGCTTGTATCCTTTCTGGTGAAGAATTGGCTTTGTAGTTTGGTCTGCCCTGTTCCCATGATGCACTGGGCCAGGGACAGACTAATTTGCATATAGCCAGGTTCTGAGCTGGGATGGGGCAGTGAGCTAAATAACGGTGATGGATCAAGCCCTGATCTTTGGACTGGGTAAGAGTGGTCTGCTTAATTCAGACACTCTGTTCATCACCACCCCCTTTTCTGAATCGTTTTTGGCCACTATAGGTGTGGCAGGGTATACTCAGACATGAGTCCCTTGCTCACTGCTCCATCAGGATTCAAGCAAGCCGGGCCGACGAGGCTGAAATGCCAGAAACCGGTCCCCGGAAGCTTGTATCCTTTCTGGTGAAGAATTGGCTTGGTAGTTTGGTCTGCCCTGTTCCCATGATGCACTGGGCCAGGGACAGACTAATTTGCATATAGGCAGGTTCTGAGCTGGGATGGGGCAGTGAGCTAAATAACGGTGATGGATCAAGCCCTGATCTTTGGACTGGGTAAGAGTGCTCTGCTTAATTCAGACACTCTGTTCATCACCACCCCCTTTTCTGAATCGTTTTTGGCCACTATAGGTGTGGCAGGGTATACTCAGACATGAGTCCCTTGCTCACTGCTCCATCAGGATTCAAGCAAGCCGGGCCGACGAGGCTGAAATGCCAGAAACCGGTCCCCGGAAGCTTGTATCCTTTCTGGTGAAGAATTGGCTTGGTAGTTTGGTCTGCCCTGTTCCCATGATGCACTGGGCCAGGGACAGACTAATTTGCATATAGCCAGGTTCTGAGCTGGGATGGGGCAGTGAGCTAAATAACGGTGATGGATCAAGCCCTGATCTTTGGACTGGGTAAGAGTGGTCTGCTTAATTCAGACACTCTGTTCATCACCTACCCCCTTTTCTGAGTCGTTACTTTGAGCAAGAGGCATACCAGTCAGAATTTTTTCAGTGGAAGAGAAACACAGTTCTGCAGGGGTATACAAATGCAATTTATAAGCAATTGTGACAGTGTCACCCTCATTAGATGTCACATAAGTGAATCTGATCGCACCAGGCAAATCCGGATGACCAAGTTGGTAGGATTCAACCTAGTGTGTAAGTATTGCGTAGCAAGCAAATCCGATTGTATAGCGTGCAGCACCGCAGTGTGTTCTGGAAGCCAGGAGGAAGCAGGAAAGGATGGGTGTATCAAAGCAAAAGAGGATTGATACGCTGAGCATAATCAAGAATGTTAGTCCTGCCAAAGTTCAGAAAACCAAGCAGAGATTGTCATTTCTGTAAGGGTAGATTGAGGTTTCAATTGTGCACATTTCTCCAAGAAATGGGGAGCTAACCCACAACCTTTATTAATTAATTCATAACCAAGAAAAAGTATGCCAGAAACGCAATATGCGACTTTGTAACTTGTAGCTAAGAGCAGTGAACAGCTTGATGATGTGACCCATTCTCACGAGATGGAGATTTAAATCATCATCTGTTAGGTATATGTCATCAACATAAGAGAACACATCAGGATCAATATTATCATGCAAAAGGGACACAATACATGCTACAAAGACCCAAGGCTATTCTTATACCCCATGGGCAATCTCACGTATCACCTCTGAGAACTGAGGGTACAGAACACAGACAGATCCTGGCTCTCAGAAGCCAGGTTGTGACTGAAAAATCCATTACAAATATTAAGAGTAGTTTTAAACTTTACGCACAATATTATTGACTAAAGCCGTACTATGCGTGTTTATGCACTGCAAAAGTTCGAATATGACTGTTCAAATATCTATAATCCAAAACTATGCAATAGGAACCATCAGGTTTCAAAACAGGAAAAAGAGGATTATTAATTGCAGAGACACAGGGTTCAATTACACCCTGATATTCCAATTGAGTAAGAATCTCTTTTCTGGACGCTTTAGCATCACATTTGATTGGATACTGAGGCTGCGGCTGAGGAGTAGAATGTATTAGAGCTGTATGTATTGAGGTGAATGTATGACATTGTTATCCATTCTGTCCATCAACAAGGGGTGAATGTATGACATTGTTCTGCATTCTGTCTATCAACATGGGGTGGATGTATGACATTGTTCTACATTCTGTCCATCAACAATTGTTTTTGCATTTGGTTGCGGTATAAGGCAGGGGCCAAATCAAGAGCCCACTCAGAAGCATAAGAATGCCTAGTCTCATCAGAGATGAATTGCAAAAAGGAAGTTAGGATCATATCCTCGCCTTGAGGACTTGCTAGAAGAAATGGGGAGGCCAGCTGACCTCTGCCAACAAAATATCATGAGAAGAAGTCAATTTGTCCCAAAAAATAGCATTAATGCTGCGTTTAATGTCACTTCAATTTGAATGACTACATGATGGAGTCTATCAGGTGGAGTCACTTGGTTGTCCACGGTTTCAACAGTTACAAAGGTGTCAGTTGCTTTCTCCCCCAGAAATGGGTGGAATGTCTAGCCCACTACGGTAGCTTCCACTGGGCTGTCGAGGAGAGCCACCGCCCAGCTCCTGTCCAAGAGGAGGGTTCCCACCATCTGGGGCATGTTTGCAGTTAAAGCGGCAACTTTCTTCTTCTGGAAAGGGGATCTATATGGAGGTGGTTCCTCTCTATTAAGTTTCACCTCAAAACAGCGCTGCGGGTCCTGCTTGGTTGTGCGGACTCGCCCTGTCTGCAATCTTGCGATCCTCCTCGGTCGTACTGTTGATCAGATGATTCCTAAAAGAACAAGGATCAGGAACCTGATCTCTCTGGAGTGTTATTGACAGGCGCTGACGCATCATCTAGGACGCTGCCTCACCTTTAACATTAGCAAGAATCATTTCGGAGACCATGAGAAAAAATGCTAATTAGCTTCATCCCTAAATCTAGGGCATGACTTACCCAATTGTTCTGTACTTGTTTGAGAACGCTCAGAAGGACGCTCATCGAGGGAGTGCCTATCAAAGCACGTACAATTAGGCGAACATCAATGCCAGGTGTTCCAGTCAGCCAAGGGTGAAATCATACCACTAGGCACGCACATAGTAGGGATCTTATGTTTCGCCACAGCACCTTTAAGAGGAAAAACAGCATCAAGCTGATAAAATTTCTGAGCAATCCAAAAGGGAAAATCTTCATGATTTTGAGGACGTCTGTGCATGACCAAGTTAATATTAACGGAGCTAACAACAAGACTTCCACCATGCACAGCTTACACAGGTGGCGCAGCCCCAGGTGGAGATGCAAAAAAGTCTTTAACGGAGTCCATATATTCTTGGATATCAAATCTACTGGTAGTTTTTCTCCATATATGTCTAAATGGTCTTTACAATATACCACATCTATTAACCATTGGTCACATTTTTGTGCTAGTCTTCCTCCCCAATTTTGAGCTACTTTCCTCTTTGCTAATAGTAGCGCGATCGCCACCAATTTACGGCTAGAGGGTTGTAGGTCTGTGATGAGTCCTAAGATACAGATGTAAGGGGTGCAAGCTACAGGTTCTATTACCATGTATGATAATGCCAGGCTAGATGCATAAAATTAGAATTAGGCAGCCTGCATCGCACACAGCTAGCAGCTCCCGCAGTCTGTAGCCGTAGACACGGAGCAGAATGTAGTATAATTGCTGTAAGTATTCGAAATGTATAATTCATAGATTGCAATTAGCAGTTAAGTGGCCAATATGTGCTCAACAAAATTACCAGTCCTTCAGTGAGAGCGGAGGGTTCAATTATTATTTCCATTTGCCTATGTGTCTCACCTGATTGGGTGGGGGCATCTTTCTGGTTAGAATGGTAAGGATGGCCTGTAGTGGACACAATGCAGGTGGCTTGCCTGGATACTGGGGGTAAAATGTTTTTAGTGCCTCACGGAGTCGGTTATTAGTAAACACTAGAAGGGGGTAGATTTGCAGAATTAGTTTCTAGGGATATAAATCTACCCTCCGGGTAAACATCCCCCATAAACTTCCGCTAGAAAATCCAGCGCTCTGGGTTCCTGTGTGACAGAAATGGCTGGGGGTGCAACAGGGGCATGGCTGGGGTATACAGTGTCACCCTCCCCTCGAATAACACCAGTCTTTGCCAGACCTTTACAGTATTATTGACTGTATTCATTTCCACCCTAGTAATCCCTGGCCAGGTTTGTGATAGAATAGCTGCAAGTGGTGTGGAATGCATGTCATCTGCTTCAAGTGCTAAGTGTGTTAACTAGGTGGTAGAGAAATACCAATAGTGAGCCTGCATGCATAAGTAATATAGGTAAATATTTAGGGCACCAAAACCTCCATCTGCGCATAGTATGGTGAGTGTCTCACAGCTGCATTGGGCTGTTTCCCTGCTCAAGCTAGTGGGATCAAGTGGGAACATGAAGTATTAAAAAAGGCTTTGGTTAGGTTAAAGGGTACTTTGACAAATAGATAGAGGAAGTGAGGTAGGACAACCATTTTCATAACCGCAACTCTGTCAGCTGGTGACAGGGGCAGTTTTGTCCATAGTGCCAGCTGTTTCTCTAGTTTGGACATTGCCTGGCTATGATTTCCCCTAAGAAATATCTTGGGATCTCTGTACATCCATACTCCCAAATACTTGACCGGTTCCGCACTCCACAGGAGGGGACATTCTAGGGCATGTGGCAGAGTACTTGGCATCAGGAGGAATATTGTTGACTTATCCCAGTTAATACTGAGGCCAAAGTGTCTCTCATACTGTACATATTCGTGTATCCGAGGGGCTTGTTGTGTGTCTGGGTTGCGGACGTATAGTAACATATTGTCTGCATATGATGAGATGGCGAGTGGGCGTCACCAAAACCCCAGCACTGCTGCAGCATGTTTTTGTTGTATTCTACATGCAAGGTTCTCCAATACTATTGCAAATAATAACGGTGATAATGGACAGCACTGCTGCGTGCCCCTGCATATCCATATCAGAGTGGATGTATTATTATTGGTGCACACTCAGCCATTGGGTCTGTATAGAGCAAACATGTCCACCATGTGAACATGTGGGGCGTCCCCATACGGCGAGGCACAACAAACACATAGCCCCATTGTATGGAATCAAAGGCTGGTGATGCATCAAGCACCACCGCCGCCACTTTAAGGGCGAGGTCCAGTTGATGTAGGACCCCAAATAATGTTTGTAAGTTGTGTGAGGTAGACAGGTCTGGAACAAATACCGATTGATAGGGCAGTACCAATGTGGGTAAAAATGACTGCAGCCAAGTGGCTATAATTTTTACCAGTATTTTGGTATCTATATTCAAAAGTGATAGCAGCCTATATGAGTTACATCATTCAGGACTCTTGCCCAACTTTAAAAGTGTAATCATAAGTGCTTCACACAAGCTTTTGGGCAAGATTGTTTTCTCATATGCCTCTATGTACATCACCTGGAAATGTGGTGCCAAAAGATCTGCATATTCTTTATGGAATTTACTGGGTATCCCATCACTACACGATGCTTTACCATGTGCAATGAGTTAATAGCTTCCCGTACTTCCCCTAGGGTAATTGGTTGCACTAGGAAAACCCTCTGCCCTGGAAAAAACCATGCTAGTGTCAGCTCAATTAGGTAGGTGGTTGTTTCAGCTGCAATTACAGCTGCACGTGGTCCATAAAGATCTAAGTAATAATATATGAAATGGGTCAAAATATCTGGTGTATTAAGACACATCCTCCCATCTCATGTTTCAAACTGTCGTGTATTTCTATAGGTTCTGATTCGATCCCCCTATTCCTGACCCTATTCTGGTTAAACTTACTAGCTAGTTAACTAACAGTCAGCCCATGAGGCAAGAAATCCCCCATGATGCAGATACCGTTATCTGACGCAGTCACACTACGGCACAGGAACGTGTTATCTGATTAGGTCATAACGCTTGAGATCTAATTAGACAAGCGACATTCCTCCAGCCCCTGATAAGGCATAAGACGTTCTCATAACAAATCAAACCTATGACAACCTGGATAATCCGTGCGGCCATTGTTTTGATTTCACAGAGAACTTTAGTAAAGAATGTGCTAACGAGCAAGTCGTATGACATCTTTATTGACGTACCTATGTCCATCCTTACGTCAATCCCGGCACCTTTAAGGTATAAATATTGCCGACCTTGCCCTATGCAAACACACGCGTGGTGACAAGACGGAGCAGCCATACTTGCCGAAGCCGAGAGCAGAAGCAGACCCCGCTGGCAGCAGCCCCGCCTTCCTGACGCGCTGAGAGACGCGCTGCTATCTCAAGCCGAGAGACCCAGCACCGGCGCTTCCGGGTAGCCCTCGCAGGCAGCCTGGAATATCGAGAGCAGAGAAAGAGATACCATTCCTCATCCATCCTAAATTCCAGGTACAGAACTGAATAACCCCTCCTAGAGAATTCTTTAGTTATTCACTTGGCAAAAACAAACTTAACTTAAACTGTAACTTTCTATTCCCGCCCACGCATTAGACTTAGGTCAGGTACACGGGGTAGGCGTATTTAGAAACACCAGTTGAGTACGTTTAGTCAAATGTATATGTGTATGTAAATATATTTTAATCATTTTAAACATCATATGGCTCAGAAACCATATCAATGTTTTTACAGTATTATTTTATACTATTGCTTCTAATGTATGCACTTTACTTAACTATAAGTATTGCAATAATATCGATCCATTTCTCTTGTACGAGAAAAGAGACTGATCAATAAATAACATCTTTTATTGAACACGCCCGTCTCTTCCTTTTCTCTACATACTGATGAGACTAAGAATGCACGTACTGACTGAGTAAAATAATTGCCTTGTGCTCACACGACTCTCGAGATTGACTCTTGATTAGGGGAGAGCAAAGTTGTCATGTTCTATGGTTGTCAGAAACTAAATCCCTTCTTGTCTAATCAGGGGAGTTCATCCTTCCTTGAACATTCGAGAAAGTTTCTAGCGAACTCTGAGCTTAGCTGGCAAACCCAAAAATTAAGTCTAGTATTGACAGTAGTAGACCTAGTTAACGTCTGGCCTAGGCCTTTACTGCTGTAGGTACTATTCCAATGCGCAGAGCCTATTGGGAAAATAGGAGCTACACTACATGGCGCCCAACGCGTTTGGAAAGGGCGATAAAACTAACGTAAGACATTTAGAGTAACTCAGTCGTGCTTTCTCACTCAGACCCCTTTTTCCAAATACTCCAAAGACGTCTGGAGTGGGTGAAAGGTTATAATATCCTCCAAAACCTCGCAGGAGGGAACTCCTATGTATGGTTCTTGGTCTAGTCAACGTTGAAGGATAAAACAGTTCCAAAATATTGTGCACCTAATCTTTGTTCCATAAAGAAACCTGATCTGCAAACAAAAGACAAAAGCTTCCTGTCGGTAAAATGACAGAGAGTGATGAAGAAAGAGAGGCAATTAGATTAGCTACTGAAATAGCAGCAGCTGATACTACAGCACTCGATGCAGACCCGGATATAATACTCATCCAGGTCGCCAAAAGGAGAGCTATAACTCTAAAACTTATAGAAAATGGACTGACACCTAGAGGTGGCACAGTCATATTCGTAATCGAGGCACACGAATATCGGCAGACAGAGGTATACTATACATGGATAAATTTTCCAGCAGCAAATGCTGTAACAAAGTACTTCCACTATTACAAAGTAGAGGAACCTCCTAATGAGTACACTCCTTTCGAGGAGGTGGAAGTACCACTCAAATTCCAAGAGCATTTGCTCTTATTTGATGGCGCCCTAATACATAACAATCACATTACAAGGCTCGGTCCTTTAGGAAGACCAGGAGCAACGTGGCCGGTCCTAGCCGGATACACACCACATCCAGACATCGAAAGAATGCCTGCAGCAGAGCTGTTAATACAGCTAAAACAACTACTAAAAATTCACAGACAATTAGTTCAGTATGTAATGCGGACTTCAACAATTCAGCCAGCGATTAAACTTCCACAGCTGACCCCTCACCAGGGGAACACAAATAAAATTACACCACAGAACATCCAATCCTGCCTAGGTAAAGTTCCAGCTAAACGGGAACAAATACCATTCTGGTTGGCACAGAAAATTACCCAAATAGAGGCGGTGTTTCCTGACACCACCCCGCTGGAAAAACACAGGATTCTGACTATATGTCTCCCAATGGGAATCGCACCACACATTGAGGACTGTGACACTTGGGGTACAGTCTTTGCTTCCATCTATACAAAAACACACGGTGTTCCATCCATTTCGGTGATACCAGATGTGCTAAAACAAATTCAAGATGAATACGGTCCAGAACCTGCTTTAACTCTTGGTATGAAATTACTGAAAGACTTCAAGCAAGTCTCGGCTATATTACTAGCCAACATAAAAGGTGAAGCAGCAAACGTGGCGATCCGCCAGAGGTTAAAAGAGACAGATATAGCAGACCAACCAGCTGAAATTGCCAGAATCATAGAAAAATCCTATGAAGAACTAGGCAGAGATAGTCTAGGTGGAATACCAGTAAAACCGCAACTGACTACAAGTCCAGAAAAAATATTTTTTAATAATAATTCACCAAAAAAGAACTGGGATGGAAATAAACAATCCAATCCTAAAGAAAAGAAATTCCAGTCCAGAGGAAGGTCTCCTAGGCGAAGAGAGAAATCTCCAAACCCGAGACAAAGGTCACCTCAGAGTGAACCCTCTGGGAATAGATATAACCTTAGAAATAGGGATAATATTAAAAAACCTGATAGATATCAAGACATTGATACACGTCCCTCTCAATCTTTTCAGAATTCCTCGCAGAAATCGGAAAGAAGAGGACGATCAGAAGAGCACACCAAGTCCAAAGACAAGGAACCTGCTCAACTGAAAAAGAAATCACAATTTCCAAAAAAGAAGGTAGCCAGTATCAAGGTAGTTAACAATGCCGAGAATACTGAGGACACAACTGAAAAACGGAGAATGGGCTCAAACAATGCTAGACAGCGCAGCAGAGGTGAGCATAGCTCGCAAAGTCCTTATGAATCATCTGGAGACAGTGGACACGAATGAATACCTTCAAGTGGAAACTGCAGATACCAGAGTTAGCAAGCCCCACAAAACATACGAGATAACATTACGTATAGAGGGAGATAAGACTAGGAAAATAAGGGGACTATTTTGGGATAACCTATCCAAAGGCTATGACATCCTTCTAGCTGAAAAAGACTGGCCACCAGAGTTTGTCAGGGAGTGCCCTCATGGCGAAGAAGTAATTATGCCTGCCTTCTCGAATCAAATACCGATTCATAAAAAATATACACTTGCTAGAAAGTGGGCAGTGGCCTTAGCACCTGCTTTATATAAAAATCACGTAGGATGGGATGAGGATTCTCCTCCTCACAAAGTCCAGCTAAAATCACAACCAACTGCACAAAGGCAGTACCCAATTAAGCAAGAAGCTAAAAAACAAGTAAATGAAATACTAGATCAGCTAGAATACCAAGGGGTGATTGAAACTTGCACCTCACAAATGAACAATCCTTTATTTCCGGTCTCCAAACCAGACAATTCGTACCGTCTAGTTTTGGATTACCGACACCTTAACACATGTTGCAAAACTTTTGCAGTGCAAAACTCACACAGTGCTGCACTAATGAATAACATAGTGCGCAAAAAATACAAAACAACCTTGGACATCTCCAACGGATTCTTTTGTCAAAACATAGCACCAGAGAGCAGATATTTAACTGCATTTTCAGTAAATGGCACTCAAAAACAATTCTGTCGGTTAGCCCAGGGGTACAAGAACAGCCCGGGGGTATTCTCAGCGAGAATAACAGAATTACTACAACAATATGATGATGAAGCATTATCTTATGTCGACGACATTTACTTAACAGATGATGACTTGGAAACTCACTTGAAAAGAGTGAACACCATAATACTTGGTTTCGCTGCAGAGGGTTACAAATTCAACTTCAAAAAGTCCAGAATTGCCCATCTGAAAATCCAGTACGGAGGATATGAATTATCAAGTATTGCCTGGTTAACAGTCTTTTAAGAACTAGAAGAATTAAAAAATCTAAAATATGAAAAAACGTATCCTCTGCCAATCGACATTCTGCCTCTACGACATTACGCCTGTGTAATCTATACAGACGGACATGCTCAACCCTCCGTTTGGGGAGAACATGCATACAATCCCACATGTGAGATTACAAAAGAAGTATGGCACGGAGGTAAACTAAGACCTCTATTAACAAAATCACACTCAGTAGAAACTAATTCAGAACTACAAACTGAAATATTAGCTTTGAAAATGGCGCTAGATAATGCGGATCGCGAATTCCCGACACTTATAGTGTCAGATTCGTATTTCTGCGTCAAAACATATAACAAGGATTTGCAGACCTGGATTCAGAACGATTACAAAGATGACACGGATGCACCAATAAAGCAGAGACTGCTCTGGGAACAGGTAGCTCTTTTGAAAAAAGAACTACCAAAGACTCACGTGACACACTCACTGAGTCACCAGCGTGATGGCGTTCACGTTGTAGGGAATTCATTGGCTGAAACAGCCGCAGCGGCAGCCAGTAAACCGGCTCCCGTAGATCGAAAAAAGCGTACATTAAAATACATTGACGGCGAAACATTGCTGGCAGTAAAAACGTCATCAAAAGGCGACTGCTCGGCGTTACCGATCAACTATCCACTCAATTACACATACATCATAGATGCAAACTCCATTCCTTTTGCTCGAATCCCTGGAGTGGGGGATAGAGTGATTCCAAACATGGATAGGAGAAACTTGTTAATCGCAGACGCACACATGGGCGAGGGTCTCAGACACCTTAAATTAAAAGATTCTCTGGAAGAATTACAATCACGGTACTGGTGGCCAGGCATGAGCCTGCACTACACCATGTTTGTAAAAAACTGCCCAAACTGCAACAGAGATCGCAGTGGGGAGAGAAGCAGTTTAATACCTCGTCGTATCAAGGCAGATAACATCACCACTAAAAAGAATGGCTTGCGATTAACATATACAGGCTAGTTCCCACTTATAATGTAGATCCACAGCACTCGGCTGACGTCCGGACTGTTATACAAGATTTGCGAGTCGAAATGGCATATACGCTAAGAGCATGCTACGTTCGACCATTTTTTTTTTTCTTTTTCTCAGGCAATCCAGCCTGGGGGGGGAAAGAATGGCCAAATGAGCACAGCCCAGCGGGAATCTTCTCACTTCCTTCCTGAGGGTATGGGATGGTGTAAAGAAAAAACCAAGACAGAAAGCAATCACTAATAGAAAGGATATTAGGTTCGGGAGCTGGGTGGGTCAAACATCTAATAAGTGTCCAACGTAGTCTAAATAACTTGCCAAGAAATTCTCTGAAGGGATTCAGTCCGTACGAATTATTATTCGGAACTAGGATGTTGATCTCTGACCTTGATAGTCAGACTTCAGTGGTAACAGAAAAAAGCTTTGATGTCAAAGACCGTTTGGCTATTTTGCAGGACTTAAACAAAACAAGAAAAGACCTGAGCAACATACAGTTGAAAGAACAGCCAACGACCACTGAAGAATCACCACCTGTCCCAGCAAGACCTGTCTGGATTCCAAAAGTCGGGGATCTAGTCAGGGAGAAGATCGCGGTAAAGAAGGAATTTGGGCCTTCTTACAGAAAAGCAGTTCCTGTCTTGTCTGTCAACGGGACAAGATCAGTTGTACTACCGCCACTTGCTGGAAAAAAGGAGAACCGAGTTGTATCAATCGACCTGGTAAAACCACAACATGTGGCCGATAACCAACAGTAGGCCAAGTGGACTCCCAATAAGTAGCAGAACACCAAGGTTTGCTACCAGTACAGAGGTCCTATCAAAGAGGCTCATCACATTCGAAACGCCTACAGAAGAACAACAAGGACTATGCAACAATGCAATAGAACTTAGACCTCTGAAAACCCAAATAAAGACATTTAGCAGAGACACACCAATCTATACAGAAGTACCAAGTGAAAATGCAAGAAACAAAAATCCTGAACCAATTGGAACAATTGACAGAACTGCATCCGGTTACTTCATCAACTTCGATGATTCCTCTGAAGGCTTCAGCGAACAAAAGACACAGCCATCATCAAAATCCTTTAAAGACAAAGCGAAGGAACTTCTGAAACAACTGAAAGAAACATATCTAGTTTCTCCATGGATTGAATTCTGGGTGGGTTTTGGTGCATTTATCCTCATACTTTGGCTCATCATGGTATTTACTTTGGGACGCTTCATTGAGGGAAAATATGCTAAAATGGACACAGCAAGTCAGAACATCAACTTGGTCCTCAAACCACACACATCTTCACACGTCGAGAAACGAGAACTTTCTTCAGAACTTTCTTCAGCCAATTTCACAGCAATTCCAATACCTGGTGGGGTAGCCTGGGACAACACTGACTATGAAATTTATGGTCCGGTCGAGATCCTGAAATATCCACACCAAATCAAGATCTCCTTGAGTGACTTTGCAAAACCGAACTCATTTGCTGATGATTGGGACTTTGAAAGTATAAACAATATGATGTCTGACTTAGTAATGTCTGCTAAATTTACAAAACATGATTATTTGCAAGGTTCTACAAATTATGACAGCATGTACTGCCATAACCATTATGGTAACCATTTCTTGCATAAATCTGCACAACCTAGAAATGTTTTAAATTTTAATCAATGGGAACATTGTGCTACACCTCCAAAAGGGAGCTCTAGAACCGTGTATGGCAAATATTCATATTTTTCAGGTTTTAACATAACTAATGCTGAAACATTTTATTACAAATTGTCAAACAAGACAGGGATGAAAACCATGATAACCAACACAAAATTGATATATTCAGATTCTTTCTTTGAAAAAATGAATACTTTTGGATTTGATTATTGGGACAAACATGTTGATTTGAAAAGTGTTTGGGGCACAAAAGAATGGCAAGTACAGGGTTTAGAAGCTTTGTTTAGAGCCTGCATGATCCCAGAACAAATGATATTTTTAAATGACACCGTTCAACAAACCACCTGTCTTGGCTTAGCCAAAATCAAAGATTTAAATAACCTGTCTATTCCAAAGCCAACAATGTTTAGCAATAACTCTGAAACAGATGAAGAAATAGACATAAACCATATACTTAACCAAAACAGAACACATCCTGATTGGAAACAATGGTTGATCTGGCCCACAGATACAAATAACTGTCAAGATAGATTCCTGAATAAAACACAGGGTTTCAAAATGAACAGGCCAGACCCTAGATATCCCCAAAGACATCACCCAGGGATAATAACAACCTACAGTGTGGGCAAATTATGCCTTCAATGGCTACAAACTTCCACACTGCCTGAAATTAAGCAACACCTAACTTTACTTACTGATGGTGCTGACTTGCGTGATTTCATACTGGGACCACGCAAACAGCGTCATAAGCGTTTCATAGCAGCCTCTGTATATGCAGCATACAATGAGGCCTGGAAGGTTACTCAAATTGAGACAGCAGAAAGAATACGGGAAATTGACCGTATTAATTTGGAAAAATCACTTTCTGTAGTGGACAATGGGTTAATGACTCTGTCCTCCAGAATTTTTTCATTGGACAGCATTGTGTCTTCAGCAATCGATATATTATCGCAAGACTTACTGTTATTACAACATGGTCAGTCACAATTGCGTTCCATTGTACAGCTTGGCTGGACGTTACAAAATCTGCGTTCAGGCTACGTGCCTTGGCGTTTAATCAACACAACGTCACTATTCCAAATCTTTAACCTTACTGATAGACAGATCGGTATGGCGCAGAAGGGTGCTGATTATACAATCTTGAGCATTGAAAAACTAGAAAGATTACCGTTGACAATGTCAGAACGACCTGTCAGTGAATGGATAATCCACGGAATCATAAATATTCCAATCTCAACCTTCAGGTTTCAATACTGCCAAAAATATATACAGGCTGGCATGTACGAGAAATTGGGAAAGGGGTACCTTAAAACAACATGGAACCTGCCCTATTCACATGCATGTGTCAGTAACAAAGGACAGAAAGTGTTTCTTAGTGGCAACAATTGTGCTATGTCACTAAGCGGCACGCTTCTGTGTAACGGTATTAGTTGCCTGTGAAGGGAATTCATACAACCTTTCATGTCACCAGCAAGGCGCACCTGCAACTGAAATAGAACCATTCTTTCAAAGACTCTATAATGGGAGTTACATTCTTATTGTAGACCGCAGATGCTGTAGTCTTATGCCCGGGACTCCTTATCTCGTCACTACGACGGCGAAGGTCAAGTGTTGTGGACGTTCTTTGTTCCCCAGCTCCTTTCCAGACAGGGAGGCAAGGGCATGGCCCGGTCTGAAAATTACTTCTATTCGAATAGACGCTTTAAGCAGAATGAAAACAGTGCTTCTTCAGACGCCTACAAGGCTCACGTCATCAAAAGAAACGTATGATCTACAAGTCGCAAGGACGACTGCAGAGATACATACATTATTATCAACCAATTCCCCCGTACATTTCGCGGAAATCCTGAGCGAAATCTTAAATATTTCTGATACCACAGGGGTCTCAAAGGTATTTAAGACAGTATTTTCGATGGCATTAACACCATTCAAAGCCATACTGGGTATTTTTCCAGACTTCGTCCATTCGATTTTTGGCGGACTTCCCCTGATCCTAGGACTAATTGCAAGAATCCTATTCCTAGTCCTTATTTTTCGTTATGGCAACCCATGTCACAGACCAAACTCTCGCGACAATGGAAGATACGATCCTAGCCATTGGATACCGGGACCGGATATCAAAAATCCTGGGACTATCCCGGCTTAGAGACCTAAACATGACTTGGTTTCTATCATTTCGACCAATGTGGCAAAGGTGTGTTTTACCTGTACTAAGGTGTCTGCTATGCGGAGAAGAATGCGTGTTAGACACCTGTCTGACGCTACAATCGGATGCGCCGATGGATGCAGATACACTGTTGGTTCCTACCAAGGTTCACGCACTGTGCTGCCCTCAAAGGCTGCCAATTCTGATGACGGCATTCCTGGAATCTTCACCACTGCGATTGAAGAGTAGTGAAGTTCAAGATGAAAGCAGCATCGAACAGGTACGACCTTCTGTCAGCAATGCAAATCAGAATGTCAATGGAGACAATCATGCGCATGAATGCATGGTTACCCCTATTTCCGACTTAGAGGAACTTTCCCATGAAGCTGTTGACAGTTTTTTCGAAAGCCTGAATGATATGATGTTCTCTCCGGAACAGAAATAGAGACTTTTGAGTAAACTCGCACACGGCGTTCCCTGAATTCGGCCTTCAACTTTAAAAATAAAGTCACATGAACAACTACAATCCAGTTCACGGACAGCAACTTTTTTCAGCAAGCCCCTAAAATATTTTTCTATATATTTTTTCCCGGGACACTGATTTTCTGCTTAAAGTAAGAGACTATTCCTAGAGAACTAAGATTTCTATTTTAGATACTTTATAGACTTTATAGACTTTAGCTGCCCGCTGGTATGTTCGCAATAGATTTTATGTGATGAAATGGTTTCGACTTTTTTTCTGTATAGCCATATTAAGAGCCATTTCATGTGTATTTCTCATATACCAACAATCAATAATGCATAACAATGCGTGTTCACTTTTGCATCTAATTCGTAGCTTAAGTGCATACAATATATATGACTGCAATTTTTCAGTATATTTGAAAATTTCGAAATGCATTTATGTATTTTGGGGTGGTAAGGTATACACTATACTCTATAGTATGTTGTACTATGTTATACTATGCATAGATTAGTAGATATGACCATAGTTAGCATGGAGTGGGTGTCGTGTATTTCTATAGGTTCTGATTCGATCCCCCTATTCCTGACCCTATTCTGGTTAAACTTACTAGCTAGTTAACTAACAGTCAGCCCATGAGGCAAGAAATCCCCCATGATGCAGATACCGTTATCTGACGCAGTCACACTACGGCACAGGAACGTGTTATCTGATTAGGTCATAACGCTTGAGATCTAATTAGACAAGCGACATTCCTCCAGCCCCTGATAAGGCATACGACGTTCTCATAACAAATCAAACCTATGACAACCTGGATAATCCGTGCGGCCATTGTTTTGATTTCACAGAGAACTTTAGTAAAGAATGTGCTAACGAGCAAGTCGTATGACATCTTTATTGACGTACCTATGTCCATCCTTACGTCAATCCCGGCACCTTTAAGGTATAAATATTGCCGACCTTGCCCTATGCAAACACACGCGTGGTGACAAGACGGAGCAGCCACACTTGCCGAAGCCGAGAGCAGAAGCAGAGCCCGCTGGCAGCAGCCCCGCCTTCCTGACGCGCTGAGAGACGCGCTGCTATCTCAAGCCGAGAGACCCAGCACCGGCGCTTCCGGGTAGCCCTCGCAGGCAGCCTGGAATATCGAGAGCAGAGAAAGAGATACCATTCCTCATCCATCCTAAATTCCAGGTACAGAACTGAATAACCCCTCCTAGAGAATTCTTTAGTTATTCACTTGGCAAAAACAAACTTAACTTAAACTGTAACTTTCTATTCCCGCCCACGCATTAGACTTAGGTCAGGTACACGGGGTAGGCGTATTTAGAAACACCAGTTGAGTACGTTTAGTCAAATGTATATGTGTATGTAAATATATTTTAATCATTTTAAACATCATATGGCTCAGAAACCATATCAATGTTTTTACAGTATTATTTTATACTATTGCTTCTAATGTATGCACTTTACTTAACTATAAGTATTGCAATAATATCGATCCATTTCTCTTGTACGAGAAAAGAGACTGATCAATAAATAACATCTTTTATTGAACACGCCCGTCTCTTCCTTTTCTCTACATACTGATGAGACTAAGAATGCACGTACTGACTGAGTAAAATAATTGCCTTGTGCTCACACGACTCTCGAGATTGACTCTTGATTAGGGGAGAGCAAAGTTGTCATGTTCTATGGTTGTCAGAAACTAAATCCCTTCTTGTCTAATCAGGGGAGTTCATCCTTCCTTGAACATTCGAGAAAGTTTCTAGCGAACTCTGAGCTTAGCTGGCAAACCCAAAAATTAAGTCTAGTATCGACAGTAGTAGACCTAGTTAACGTCTGGCCTAGGCCTTTACTGCTGTAGGTACTATTCCAATGCGCAGAGCCTATTGGGAAAATAGGAGCTACACTACAAAACCCCACAATATGTGCCTGTGTTCGCTGTTCTTTTATCTTAGCTGCCAGACTATGTCCTGGTCTCCCACCCTCACCACATGATCTCACTACCCAACGCCTAGACATGTGTTCCACCTCCTGAGCTGCGGTACCATAAGCATTCAGTGACAAGCCCTCTGATTCCTGCTAAGGTAGTGAGTTTGGGATGCGCATTGTATTGCCTCTCCAGTCCTTGAAACATATTTTCAATAGTTTGCAGTCTGGGTTGAAGGGCTCGGAGCACTCCTACCTGTAGTCCAATACATGCCCCTCTTATAGTAATTTCAAATGCTTCCCAAAATGTGTCTGTTTCTTCAACAGAGCCCTTATTGTCATGGAAATAATTAATGCTACCTTCACGCACTCCCTCTCTAAAGACAGGGTCTAGCAAGGAAGAGGCCTGTAGTCTCCATTGAAATTGCATCAGGCAATGTGTGGGAATTGTCATCTCTAGTAACACAGGTGAATTATCCAACAGTGTCCTGGGTAGGTGTAGTATAGTCTCAACCCATGTGTTAGCTTATCTTGATACTAGCCAATAGTCAGCCTGGACCATGTTTTGTGCACTGGGGAAATATAGGTACCCTCTTTAGCATTCGAATGCCGCACTCTCTATACGTCAACCAGGTAATATGCCTCCATTATATCCTGGATAATCCGGGCTTATTGTTTGCCCTGCCAGTTCATTGAAGCATTTCGGTCAATTTTAGGGTCTAAATATGTGTTGAGATCCTCGCCCTAAATAAGTGTCGCCTGTTGCAGGGTATCGAGTGACTCGCCAATTGACCATAAAAGGTGGGATCATTCACATTCGACCCATATTTGTTAATGGTAGCGACAGTCCTGCCGCAGTAATTACCCAGTATTATTGTATAGTGTCCTTTGTCACATGATTCCGTGTAATTGAGCGTGAATGGAAGTCCTTTCTTTATTAATATGAGGACACCCAAGGAGTAAGATGGATATGATGAGGCCGCTCTCACTGAAGCCCATCTAGGGCCTATGTGTAGGTAATTTGTACATGTAAGATGTGTTTCTTGCATTAATATTAAGTACACCTGATGTCTTTTCAGATAAGCAAGGTCGTGTCAAATTATTTGGGTGTTATTTAATCCACTAATATTCCAAGTTAGAACCCTAACAGACCCCGTGTATGTGTCACTTAATAAAGTAAAATCCTGCAACGTGTTCATAGTTTCTGGGCTTATGTGGTAAAGAAATTAACGTTTTCATGATGTACTGCAATAAAGGCATGCACAAAACAGTCCCCAACCCCCCACCTACTTCAGCATCTCAATCATGCCAAAGACATACAGTGCAAAAAGAAACAACAGAAACAGAGACATTAAATATACATTGCAATCTTTCCCAGTTATCTCAGTCATCCAAAAAATAACTATTCTGGTGTACCCTCTCAGCGGCAGCTAGAGGCCAGAAGTCTCTCCCACTAGTGGGGGTGACTGGAGACAAGGAGGTCTTCTGTGGATAACTGCGAGAGCTTTGAGAAGTAACTGTGTAATAACAGCAATGTGAGTTATCTCGTCACAGTAGTCAGCTGCTGTATCAATTAACTTGCTAGGCAAATGTGTTCAGTTCAAAGCATGTGTAAAACAACAAATTGATTCAATGACGTCTAGATGACTGTGTTCTATCAACTTGATAAATTAGTTCATGTATTCGAGGGACCAGTCTGCTGCAGTGTTGGACTACGTATATATGAGGCACTGCTATGTCTTATTTACAGTTCTCTGTAATGCCAGTCACACATGTCACTCTCCATGAAATGAGGACGGAGAGCGTGGCAGAGTGGGCAGGGCCCACAGAATGTTTTTCAGAAATTCCGAGGCCACCCTCAGGGTAGTAATGAATTTTTGTTTCCCATCATATTCAATCCAGAGGTGGGCTGGATAAAGCATTGCTTAGAAAATATTGGCCATCAGAAGTTTTTTCTTGGAATGAGTGAATTATCTGTGTGCTGCTTGGACCGCCATCGTGAAGATGGGGAAGAAGGTCACCTCATAACCCTGGTATTTTGTGCTTTGTTTTTCTCGGGACAGACACAGCACAGTTTCTCGATCCCGGTAATTCAAATGGCTGGCAATAATGGGCCTTGGAGAAGTGCCGGGCGGTGGTCTCACAGTCAACAACCTGTGCTCTCGTTCAACAATCAGTACTTTGTACAATTGTTCTGGGCTGAAAATATTTTTCAGCATAGTTTCTATTTAGTGCTCTAGGCAGCCGGTTGGTGGACTCAGGGACTCCCACTATGCAGAGATTATTGCGCCGCAAGCACTCTTCCAGGTCTTTGTTTTTCACCTGTATTACTTCTATTATTTTTCCCATAATAAGATATTTAGTATCTTCTACAGATGATATATGTTGTTCCGCTGCTGTTATGTGTGTGGCCTGTTTTTCCAGCTTTGCTGCCATGTTGCCCAGCCATAGGCTCAGAATATCTATCTTACCATCAAGAGCCTGCATTGTTAAAAATGTGGTTTCAAGGAGAGGTGTCTCTGGAGGCTGGGCCTCTTGCTCTGTGTCCGATTGCTGATGTTGGAGTCTGGAAATGTGATGAGACCCAAAACTGAGGTGAGACTGTTGCTTGTCTGCCTTCCCCATTCTGCCAGCAGCAATACTACTATTCCAGAACCGGTGTCGAGTCACGTGGGCAGCCTAGAGTCCACACAGCGTTATAGATGTGTGGCCTTAGTGGCCCTGTGCAGGGACCAAATCACCACCTGGTCGTGCCACCAGTCCCAGGAAAGACCTTGACCATCACAAGCTAAGCAAGTCTCCACCAGGGTTCTTCATTGTAAGAGAGAGCATGGATATGAGGAGTTTCAATGTTCGTCTAGTCCAGGGCTCACAGCTTCGTGCCAGGACAGTATTCAATACACCCTTCGTCCAGGACTTCGCAGCAAAGCAGTCTCTCTTACAATGGTTATCACTAACTATTCTGAAACTCCTTTATCGATAGTGGGCCCCTCCCGTACCCTGCTATCTGCAGCCTCCAGGCATCAAAGAAGCCTGTGAGCTCCCCAGCAGACCGATCTTTCAACCATGGTGCAGGTCAGGGTAAAATGAATGCACACAGTCTCATTGTCTCTGCAGATACTCAGGCAGACCCAGGCTTGCAAGGGAGATTAGCAGCCGCCAGCGGGCTCAGCTGTGCCCCCCTGACAGCCCGCCAGACAGTCATCATCACGCAGGCGAGGGTGGGCCAGTTGCCACTCTTCACACTGCTGAGCTACTTCCATCAAGCTGCCTTATTGACCAACCCTGCATTCACAGCCTGGTCTCTGGTCCCGGTTTGTGCGGCTCATGTCACGGCTGCTCATAGCAGTCAAAGTCAGGGTGCCCACTTCTATGCCCAGGCAAAGCTCCACCCTAGCCTGTGCGGCAGCAGCGTGCCACCTGGGCATTTCTCTTAACTCAGTGCAGCTCCCACACCTACCGGCCACTCCGGTGTCAGGGCTCACAGTCACAGGTGCCAAGCGTTTGCCAGCACTCTCCATCCAGCCGGGTTTGGGGCCTCTCCTGCCTCTCTCTAGATCATGTTACGCCACCATCGTACAGCCTCATGTGTCTCTTGAGGCATAGTTTCTCCGGGTTAGCAGGCACTCAATGTCACAATTTCAGCCCTACTGGAGTCCTCCCTCGCGGGACAATGTTTGCCTTAATATTTCGGTCACGGATGATGATCCGGTCTGCAGATAATGTTGAGTAGTAGCATCTGGCAGGCAGAGCTGCACTAAGGTGCAGCCATCTTGCGGTGGGCTCTCTAGCGCACCTGACAGGAATGTACTTGATTGAGACGTTGTCAAGATTATTCTCCCACACACATCGTTGTGTATCAAGTCTTCTTCAATTAATATGAGGTTTACAAGGATAAGTGGCTAACACTTCAGCATTGGATGACAGGCAATCTCCAACTGCCTTACATATGACTATCTCTATGACATGCAGCATTCTAACTGGTGACAACTATTTACATTCAGTCGCCAAAAGGCAAGTAATTAAGTAAACACAACACATATCCTTCTTTAACCGCTTCGCTGCGGCCAGAATTCCCCCGCGGTGCTGAGGAATTTGACATGTGCGCGGAACGGACGGCCCCCGGCCATCCTACGCACATGCCCACCGTGACGTCAGACAGCCGGGGGGCGTCCGATGCACTGAAGAGGTTAAATTATGTGGCATAAAGCCAAATTAAATAATGCCATACAAATTAACATTTGCTAAGTTATTCATTTGCGCACTATGACTCTAAATATCAATGCTTAAAAGTAATATCACAACAATAAATATCTATTCAAGCAATGTAGTCCTGTTAATATACAGGATGTTTGATTTCTCTTCCAGATCTTTTATTGAATTGTGCTCTGAAGTTTGTTTGATCTTGAAGTCCATCTGAATTAAGAACACACTCATTACTCAAGTCACCACCCTCAAAACTTTATGCTTCAGTTATACCTCCATCTCTTACATTGTTGTTTATCAACATCCTCATTAACTCCATTTTCCAATTGGTGTGTATCTAACCAATTGAAATCTTTCTTATTAACCCCCTCCAACATCCTCCTCTTTTTTTCCTTACACCTCATAAAACGACTCATATGCCACACATGTCCATCACTCAATCTTGCAAAATTACTAAATATTTCCAAAGCTTCCAATGGATCAGAACATTTACTTTCTTCTTTGTTCACTTTAACTGGTAGTTTAACATGCACCACATCTCCCTTTCTGAACAGAAAATCCTTTGCACCAGTCTTCCTATCTTTATATTCATTATACACCTCTTTTGTCTTCCAAATGCTATTTTTCACCACATTAGGTGACCACTGCTGTAATCTAGAATTTACCATTTAACCCTGATTATAGATCATAAAAGACTCCCTCCATCTGATTATGGTAAAAGGACCATACCCCGTTACTGTAGGGGTGTACCATACATCCATACCATTTTCTTTATGCTCATCATCAAATTTAGATTCTTGCACTTTGCCACTGGTAAAGGTTCCTTCACCACTGAGTTGAATCTTTCTACTTCTCCATTCCCACTAGGATGATAAACTGAAGTCAGTTTATGTTCAATGCCATTATGTTTAAGAACGTTCTCCACTTCCACACTCTTTAATTGCAACCCATGTCTGTAATGATTCTTTTAGGTAACCCTTCTCTCTGAAAGATTTCATCCATAAACAATACTACACTGTCCATATTAGTATTATTTACAAATTTTACCACTTGCCATTTAGAAAGGTAATCCATTGTCACCAGCACATACCACATCACAATTGTTTTTACTTATGAATCCCCTAATGTCTATCCCTATGTTTTCCCATGCCATCTCTGGAGAAGGTACTGGCCACAGGCGTGGTTTAAAAAAACTTGAGTTTTGTCTCCATCCTTGCACAGTTTATAGTGTCTAATAACTATCTGCACCTCTACCCCTTTACCGGGTCACCAATAATTCTGTTTGACCTTTCCTTCACTCTTGACAATTCCAGGATATCCTTCATGACACAATTTTACAATGGTATTCCTCACACCTTTAGGTGATATGATTCTGGATCCTCTAAAACCATTGATATTAATCACAGATAATTCATTGCATACCTCAAAGAAACATTTTACCTCCTATGACAGAGTACTTTTTTCCAGCCGACATTCCACAATAAAATTCTTCATTTTCTCTACCCTATACATTCATATCCTTCTATTCTTTGTCAGGAAAATAAATCTTATTTTTTCCACCAGCCCATGCCATACTCAGTTCTTCCCAATTGTTCTCCACATTTTCTTCTAATGGCAATGGAATTCTACTTAAACAATCTACTACTTCTTTCTAACACCTGGAAGATAGATCAAACTGTACCTGTAGTCTAATAATCTTAAAGACATTCTTGGAAACCTAGGGGGTTGTCTTAAGTAGACGCTTCAGTATATAATACCTTTAATTATTACCACACCATACCTGTACCTGAAAACCACACAAGAACTTCTGAAGTGTTCCAACCCCCACACTACTGCAAAAGTCTCTTTCTCTATTACAGAATAATTATGTTGCTGGCGACAATGGCTGTGGTGCAAATGCTATTGAGAACTCTTCACCTTTGACATTCCTTTGACTGAACACAGCCCTAATTCCTTGGTTACTTGCACCTGATGCAGCGCGGCTCCAAAAATTCTCTGTAAACCATCACCTTATCCCAGAGAGCTACTCATACATTACTCATCAGTGGGGCCCATAACACTGCGAGTCACTCATACACACATTTATCCTGCTCTGAGGATTTGGTGAAGACCAAATGAGAGCTGCTGGATTATAGCAGAGTGTCTAAATCATCACTAAATTTGTATACATTATATACATCTGCAGTTTTACTTTTATAACCATGGTTTAATTTAAGAACTATTTAAACACACCACCATCAATTGTCAATGTATCTGCTAGTAAAAGGTAACTAAAGGACAACAAGACTAGCTTAATTCTCCATTTATTTATTTTTTATTTAGAAACTTAATCTCCTAGCATGACCACTATGTTATTAACCCTTATTAAGTCAATTAAACAACAATAACCTCGGAAAGAAAAGTTTTTATAATTCAAAATATTTATATTTATTAGCATAATAGTTCGGAAAATAAACAAAAACTTATATTACCAAGATTTCGGAACACAGACATCAGCATAAGAACAGAATAGTTCCCAAAGAACACCTCTCTAGCTCTCTCAATGTTCACCTCCCATAGGACTCCGCACCCATTAAAAGTTAAAGTTCAGAAAAATTTCAAAGTCCTTGCGCCATAGAAAAAGGTTTTGCACTCCGGCAGCATGTCGGGGTGCAAAGATAAAATCAAAAAGCAAGCTTTTTTCATACTTCCAAACGTCTTCTTTTATACCCTTTTTCACCTAACTTATCTATCTAAAAGTTGTAACTTTGGGGTAATAGACTGTCCGGATTGGTCGATTTGAGGGGTGGATGAGCATAACCTCATCACCTTATTGTTCAATTTCCGCAAAGTCATCGTTATAATTTAGAAAATAAAGTTTATATTGTTCATAGCATTCCCCTTCCGCTTGTGTCCTTTAATTTGATATTCAACGCCCGATTCCCACGTTCACGATGCTGACTTTCAAAAAAGTTGGCATTCATTCTAGTAGTCAGGCCACACTGTCCTTGACACATTCTGCACAGGCACAGGCTGCTCGCGTTCTCCTCGAGTTCTGTCACACATGCACACATCATCGCAAACTCGGAGTCGAGGTCAGCTTCCATTTTGGTGTGCCACATAGGCCACAATTGGGAACTATTATAGAAACAAACACAAATAAATGTTAATTTTAGAAATAAAGACCTTCTGTTTACCTCTCCCCATTCTAAGATATCCCAATTAGTCATTACCTAGCATTTTAAGCAACACATAAGCATATTTTACTCCCCATTCTCCATTATTTAAGCCACAATAAGACAAGCAAAAAGCACATTCATGTAAATTTCTATTAGATTATAACAAAGGAGCACAGATTAAACATGTCAACATTACACAATTAGTAAATTATGGTTCGCAAAACATGCAAATTAGTATCCCACATGTGTTTTTGTATGTGCATTCTATTCAATGTTGGTTATTTTTTAAAATCACATGATTAATTCATGTTACTGTTATGGAGAAGCGACTTCGCGAGGGATATACAAAATGTTTTGTTTCTAACCTCGCACCATCAACTCCCTCCTTTGGTGATTTATCACCAAATAACTCCCAAAATGTTGTAAATTTTCATCTCAACATGTTCCAATTTTTTAATTACTATGAGTTACACACTAGTTTCTTCTACCTTCTTTCTATCTTGATAAAGTTTTTCCTTGAACACTTCCATCTCAATATCATCCTTTTCTCGTTCTCTGTCTTGTTTCTCTTCAATTACTTTCTTTATAGATCTTTTGACTTCTTTTTCTAATTTGACAACTTATTCTTAAAATTAAAATGACTATTATTATCATTGTTACTGGAATTAGCACTTTCCCTATAACAGATCTACCTATTTCATAAAACCAATTTTTAACTGCTGAAAAACCTACCAAATTTCTCAAGAACACCATCAACCTCCAGTAGTACAGCTTCCTTATGCAACTCTGTAAGATTTGTAATATATCTCTCAATGTTTTGACTTTTGTCTGGAATGTAGGTACAACAATGTTGCACCTTTAATATTCCACAAACTCTTCCTTCTTTTGCCAAAATTTTGTCTAGTGCAAGTCGATTTTGCATCACCATACTTCTCATAGCAACCATTTCAGTGTTTACCATTAAATATCTCCAGCTGTGTCAGTTGATAAGCGATCTACTATTGTTGACAATTTTGAAATTATGTTTGCATTAAGGATATACCCACTACTGGTATCAGTGCTCCAAAAACATCACCTATTATTTCTATCACACTTTCTCTTCTTCTACGTCTTTAAGGTTTACCTATTTCATGAATTCCATAGGTACATCTATGTACATGAAACATTTTAGGAAAGACCAAGCCTATGTAACAGGACACGTAACAGTTGTCTGGTAATTTATAATAAGCTTTGTACCCACACAGAAAACAGATACCAGGAAAAATTGGGTCATTACCATCTTTAAATTCCCAACCCCCTTTTATGATATAGGTATCTTCACATTGACTCGCTCCCACAAAATATTTGTCATATCGCCGAATACATAATTTCCCTAATAATGGTGTATATATATTTATGTCCCTCAATATTATCATCCTCAAACGTCCACTGTGTAGATTTAGTTTGTTTCACTTTTTTTTCCTCTTGTATTGTAATCTTCTTTCCTCAACCATATTCAAAGCCTTTTTCTTCATTTCTCATTTTACAAGTCAAATAATGTTTAAATGCATAATCATGTGTCAATTTTTGTGTTTCTAGAAAATATTCTCAAAAAGATTTGGCAGGCTTAATTTGAATCAAGTCGGCTACAATTTTCAGTTTTACAAATACATCATCAGAATCTGAATAATAATACTCTATTTTCCCTGTTCTATACAATAAGCTTGTTAATACACTACATGTAACTCCATAAGTTAATTGAAGGTGGTGATAAGTCACACCCTCTGACACAGATGCTGACAATTTCACACAGACATAACAGTCGCTGGCATCCATGGTCCTCCCATACTCAGACAATATTCTTGAAAACGTATTTCGTGAGAAGTCACTAATTGACCACAGGCTAACTTGCATGGTGGCCACGGTCTGTCATATCTGTGGTATCTCGCATGATGTGTGAACAGCTGTGTAGATGTGTAGTCAGAGTCAGAATACCCTTTATTCGATTTAAGAAATATTAAACCATAAAAACCCAACACATAAAAACAAGAATACATCAAAATAGTTTGTATAAAAAGAAAAATCAAAAGCAGTTGTCTCCCTGTATCTGACCACCCCTTTCAAATATTTAGCTTTATGATCAGTATAAATGTCATCTAAACATTGTAACTTTATAAAAGCAGGTTGACATTGTCTTAGGCCATGCACTTTTAAAATAGGCAAAGTCCATCTTTTCCTAACTAAAATATGGAACTTTCAGAAAAACATAACATGAATGGTGGACTGTACAGAAATGTTGTCGCAAGGACATGGGCAATAGGAACGAGACCAATCTTTTATTTTTGGAAATGTGACCTAATATGAAAATTGCCAAGCTGTAGACGGGTTAATAACAGCCTATCGTAAGTTCCTAATGTGTTTGTCAGGTAGAGTTGCATCCCAGGTTGGGTTAGAAGCAATTGATTTCCTTACAGGTGGCTCCATAATATTGATAGACAGTCTAATGGTCTCCAGGTGGTCAGTACATAAGAACTTTCATTCCTTCCTAGTGACATGATTCAGACTATCAGGCCTAGCAAAGTATTCGGGATGTCTCAGATCATTTGCAAATGTTTTAACATACACAATCCAGGGAATGCGATCTACCCCATGCAAAGTCAGACAGTCATTAATCACGTCCCAATTTGACCGGAAGTAATACCTGTCCAAACCTTGTGCCATAATAGGATTGGCTGCATTTCAATCAGGTCAGACAGATATAGCAGTCCCAATTCAGTGTGGCAGTTAAACGTAGCTGTGCTATTTGGTACAGCTAGGAGGTATCTTAAAAACCTATTCTCTGCTTGCTGTAATGGCTCAACATTAGCTTAACCCAAAATGCCAGCTCCATACATGGCAAAAGGAATACATTTTGTTTAATAGATAGTCAATAAATCAGCAATTGGACGCTTTCCTAAATTTCTGGCAAAGTTTGTCAAGGCTCCTATGGCTCTGCCAAATAACAGTTTTCTGGAGTCAATAGCTTTGGCCCATAGACCCCTTCTACCAAATACAATACCCAAATAAGTAAAACGGTTGGTAAAATTGAATTTACTATTATTTATAAAAATGTCTCAGCACTTGACATTGGGCTTACTGCATTTCATAGTAAATGTTTTATTAATATTTACATTAAGCTCTAAGTATGACATATAGGCAGCAAAGCTAGACACTATTTTCTACAAGCCAAGGGGGTGCAGGCCAAAAGAACGGCATCATAAGCATATAACATTACTCCAATTGGTTGTTTGCCGATGCGTGATATGTCCTGGCATTCCCTTGGTATTGTTGCTCCCAGACTATTAATGCAAAGAGTGAACAGAAGGGGGGCTAACACGCACCGCTGCCGCACCCTCTTCTCAACCGGGAAATTGTAACTAAGTTCCCCAGTTCTCCCATAGCAAACCCGGGCATCTAACTATGACTGTTTCAAGAAATTTATAAGTGGCGGATCCACCCCCATGGTCTCTAATATACTCCATAGCTTCTGGTGGTTGAGACAGCCAAAGGCTGAACTCAAATCAATGAAACACAAATATAAACTTCCCCTTTTGGCCTGTAAATATTTTCCCAACATGAGGTTTATATTTAAACTCTGTCCCACTGTGCCCAGGCCTTCGCGAAATCCATACTGTAACTCTGAAATGATGCCCTTGTCCCCAGCCCACAGCTGCAATCAGTTTAAAACAACATACCCAGCCACTTTAACAAGGGAATCCAAAAGTGATATAGGTCTGTAACAGGCCGGGTCGTTGCGATCATCTTTCTTGAAAATGGGGACAAGTCCGGACTCTGTCCAGGTCAGTGTAAATCCATGTGTAAATCAAGCCCTCAGAACCATGGTTAAGGGTGGGCCCCACAATGTGTAGTCATCTTGTGTAGGCCTGGCTTAAAAGTCACATGGGTATATTAGAATGTGTGCACTTGAGTAGTCATACAGTGTGATTGGTCTGTCATTGTCAGAAATGTTGATGTGTATGGGCCCCTGAACATGACACCTACATACATTTATGATCCTGGTAATGAGTGCCTGTTTGTTTACATTCTCAGCCATGTGCTTCAGATTGTGCACACATGTAGGAGTTGTTTGTTGTGCACTAAGCTGTGTGTCAGTGTGACATTGCAATCCTGGGGTACACCAACGTGTTGTCGTTGCCAGTTGTGAGTATGCAGAGTGTGTCACTGCAATGTCTGTATTGTGTTTGGTTGATCTGCCATGGCTCTGGGTTACGTTTGTGCTCACTGCGACCCTTGACCCTGTCACCAGGCAGGTCGCCCCCCTAGCCACAGCATGGTCCTCCCCGTGCTGTGTGCTGTGCTGTTGTTTCCTGCTGTATTTTCGCATTCAATTGTGCCTGTGATTTCGCCGTTCCCCGTTCGCCTTCTGTGCCCTCCCCGCTTCCCGCCTCTGACCGCTGTTTCCCTTTCTGTATTTTCCTGTTTTAAATTGTGCCTGTGATTTCGCCGTTCCCCGTTCGCCTTCTGTGCCCTCCCCGCTTCCCGCCTCTGACCGCTGTTTCCCTTTCTGTATTTCCCAGGCAGGTCGCCCCCCTAGCCACCGCGTGGTCCTCCCCGTGCTGTGTGCTGTGCTGTTGTTTACTGCTGTATTTTTGCATTTACATGTGCCTGTGATTTCGCCGTTCCCTGTTCGCCTTCTGTGCCCTCCCCGCTTCCCGCCACTGACCGCTGTTTCCCTTTCTGTATTTTCCTGTTTTAACTTGTGCCTGTGATTTCGCCGTTCCCCGTTCGCCTTTTGTGCCCTCCCCGCTTCCCGCCTCTGACCGCTGTTTCCCTTTCTGTATTTCCTGTTTTGACTTGTGCCTGTGAGCTCGTAGCTCCCCATTTGTGCCTTCTGTTATCTGTTTTAATTTCCATCGTTCCCCCTTGCCTTCGGTGCCCTCCCGCTTCCCGCCTCGCCCTCGGCTTCCCGCCACTGCTCCCCGCAGCCCCGCCCCCCCGCCGTTCCCATTCGCCACCCCGCTCCCGCCTCCCAGCTGCTCCTCTCTCCCTCAGCCCCTCATATGGAGGCCGCACGGTGGTAAAGGGAGCGACCATTGACCCTGTCACCAGGTAGGTCGCCCACCTAGCCATCGCGTGGCCCTCCCTGTGCTGTGTGCTGTGCTGTTGTTTCCTGCTGTATTTTCGCATTTACTTGTGCCTGTGATTTCGCTGTTCCCCGTTTGCCTTCTGTGCCCTCCCCGCTTCCCGCCTCTGACCGCTGTTTCCCTTTCTGAATTTTCCTGTTTTAACTTGTGCCTGTGATTTCGCCGTTCCCTGGTCGCCTTCTGTGCCCTCCCCGCTTACCGCCTCTGACCGCTGTTTCCCTTTCTGTATTTCCCAGGTAGGTCGCCCTCCTAGCCACCGCGTGGTCCTCCCCGTGCTGTGGGCTTTGCTGTTGTTTCCTGCTGTATTTTCGCATTTACTTGTGCCTGTGATTTCGCCGTTCCCCGTTCGCCTTCTGTGGCCTCCCCTCTTCCCGCCTCTGACCGCTGTTTCCCTTTCTGTATTTTCCTGTTTTAACTTGTGCCTGTGATTTCACCGTTCCCCGTTCGCCTTCTGTGCCATCCCCGCTTCCCGCCTCTGACTGCTGTTTCCCTTTCTGTATTTCCCAGGTAGGTCGCCCCCCTAGCCACCGCGTGGTCCTCCTCGTGCTGTCTGCTGTGCTGTTGTTTCCTGCTGTATTTTCGCATTTACTTGTGCCTGTGATTTCGCCGTTCCCTGTTTGCCTTCTGTGCCCTCCCCGCTTCCCGCCTCTGACCGCTGTTTCCCTTTCTGTATTATCCTGTTTTAACTTGTGCCTGTGATTTCGCCGTTCCCCGTTCGCCTTCTGTGCCCTTCCCGCTTCCCGCCTCTAACCGCTGTTTCCCTTTCTGTATTTCCTGTTTTGACTTATGCCTGTGATCTTGTCGCTCCCCATTTGTGCCTTCTGTTATCTGTTTTTAGTTTCCATCATTCCCCCTAGCCTTCGGTGCCCTCCCGCTTCCCGCCTCGCCCTCGGCTTCCCGCCGCTGCTCCCTGCGGCCCCGCCCCCCCGCCGTTCCCCCCTCCCAGCTGCTCCTCCCTCCCTCAGCCCCTCATCTGGAAGCCGCACGGTGGTAAAGGGAGCAACCCTTGACCCTGTCACCAGGTTGGTCGCCCCCCTAGCCACCGCGTGGTCCTCCCCGTGCTGTGTGCTGTGCTGTTGTTTCCTGCTGTATTTTCACATTTACTGCTGCCTGTGATTTTGCCGTTCCCCGTTTGCCTTCTGTGCCCTCCCCGCTTCCCGCCTCTGACCGCTGTTTCCCTTTCCGTATTTTCCTGTTTTAACTTGTGTCTGTGATTTCGCGATTCCCCGTTCGCCTTCTGTGCCCTCCCCGCTTCCCGCCTCTGACCGCTATTTCCCTTTCTGTATTTCCCAGGTAGGTCGCCCCCCTAGCCACCGCGTGGTCCTCCCCGTGCTGTGTGCTGTGCTGTTATTCCCTGCTGCATTTTCGCATTTACTTGTGCCTGTGATTTCGCCGTTCCCCGTTCGCCTTCTGTGCCCTCCCCGCTTCCCGCCTCTGAGCGCTGTTTCCCTTTCTGTATTTTCCTGTTTTAACTTGTGCCTGTGATTTCGCCGTTCCCCGTTCGCCTTCTGTGCCCTCCCCGCTTCCCGCCTCTGACCGCTGTTTCCCTTTCTGTATTTCCTGTTTTGACTTGTTCCTGTGATCTTGTCGCTCCCCATTTGTGCCTTCTGCTATCTGTTTTTAGTTTCCATCGTTCCCCCTTGCCTTCGGTGCCCTCCCGCTTCCCGCCTCACCCTCGGCTTCCCGCCACTGCTCCCTGCGGCCCCACCCCCCCGCCGTTCCCATTCGCCACCCCGCTCCTGCCTCCCAGCTGCTCCTCCCTCCCTCAGCCCCTCATATGGAGGCCGCACGGCGAACGCGCAGCGGACGCGCGCAGCAGGTGCGCCGATTGTGCGCCGAAGGCGCACCAAAGGCAAACCCGTCTACGCCCATCCGTGACTGGACTGCGCCCAGCAACAGGACCCCTGGCCCCCGACGACGCCAGCCCACACAACGGACCTACGACGACGCCACCCTCAACTCACTCAACGCCGGCCAAACCCCCGCCTGCTACTGAGCCATCGCGAAACGCACCCACGGACCCTTCGCCTGCCAAGCCTGCAAATTCATCTGCCTCCGGACCTGCACCGCATCTGACAAGCCAAGCACCAGCAGCAACCACCTCACGTGCATCCTGCTCAACACCCGCTCCGTCCACAGACACGCCGTCGAACTATGGAACCTGCTTGACACAACATCACCAGATGTCGCCTTCCTCACAGAAACCTGGATGAACGCCTCCTCAGCGCCTGACATCGCCATAGCCATCCCGGACGGATACAAGATCACCCGGAAGGACCGCGTCAACCAGACGGGAGGAGGCATCGCCATTGTACACAAGAACACCATCCGCATCACGACCAACCACGACAACACCTTCACCGCCGCCGAACACCTCCACTTTCAGATACACACAGACCCCAAGACCACCCTCAGAGGCACCCTCATCTACTGACCCCCGGGACCACGCACCCAATTCAGCGAAGACATCGCCGACTTCATCAGCCCGCACGCCCTCCCCTCCGCTGACTACATCCTCCTAGGGGACCTCAACTTCCAACTGGAGAACAACAAGGACAGCAACACCACCACCCTGCTGGACAACCTCGCTAACCTCGGACTCTAGCAACTGGTAAACACCCCCACCCACTACGCCGGCCACACGCTTGACCCCGTCTTCTCCTCCAGCAAGCACATCTCCTTCAGCCACTCCACCGAACTCCATTGGACTGACCACAGCTGCATCCACTTCAGCTTCAGAAGAACCACAACCCACCACCACCCGCAACAGATTCCTCGCAGGAGCTGGAACAAGATCACCACCGAGCAGCTCACCACCTCCCTCCGCCAGAACCCTCCCGCCAGCACAACGGACCCCAATGAAGCAGCCAGCAACCTCACACAGTGGCTCACCAACTGCGCAGATGACCTCGCACCACTGAAGAACCCTCCAAGCAGACCCGGCAGCAAGAAAGCCCCCTGGTTCACCGATGAACTCAAGATCTCCAAGAAGCACTGCCGCACCCTCGAGAAAGCCTGGAGCCACGACCAGACCACAGACAACATGACAGCCCTCAAGCACGCCACCCGCAAACACCACAAGCGGATCCGCACCACCAAGTAGACAGCATTCAAAGAACGACTGGACAACAACGCCCACAACAGCAAGGAACTCTTCAGCATCGTCAAAGAGTTCTCCAACCCCAGCACTGGAAAAAACGATATCACTCCCTCGCAAGACCTCTGCGACTCACTCGCCTCGTTCTTCTACCGCAAGATCGCCGATATACACAACAGCTTCGGTGCACCAACCACGCACCCAACTACCGAATCAACGCCCCCCACCACCACCCTCTGCGCCAGGACCCCGGTCAGCACCGAAGACACCACCCGCACGATGAACACCATCCACTCTGGATCACCAACCGACCCCTGCCCCCACCACGTCTTCAACAAGGCCGACTCCATCATCGCACCCCAACTTCGGGACATCATCAACACCTCCTTCAACACCGCCACCTTCTCGGAAATCTGGAACCACGCCGAGCTCAGCGCTCCCCTGAAGAAGCCAACAGCGGACCCCACCGACCTCAAGAACTACCGCCCCATCTCGCTCCTCCCTTTTCCTGCCAAAGTCATCGAGAAGACCGTCAACAGACAGCTTGCCACCTTCCTCGAGACAAATGGATCCCTCGACCCCTCGCAGTCCGGTTTCCGAGCCAACCACAGCACCGAGACCGCCCTCATCGCAGCCACTGACGACATCAGATCTCTGCTCGACAACAGGGAAACAGCGGCCCTCATCCTCCTGGACCTCTCTGCAGCGTTCGACAATGTCTGCCACCGCACCCTAGTACAGAACCTCAACAACATCGGAATCCAAGAGAAGGCACTGGAGTGGATCATCTCGTTCCTCACCGGATGAACGCAGAGAATCCGCCTCCCCCCGTTCAGATCCGAGGCCACCGAAGTCATCTGCGGCGTTCCACAAGGATCCTCACTCAGCCCCACCCTCTTCAACATCTACATGCGCCCCCTCGCAGCCATCGCACACCAACACAACCTCAACACCATCTCCTACGCCGATGACACACAGCTGATCCTCTCCCTCACCAACGGCCCCGCCACCGCCAGAGCCAGCCTGCACGAAGGGATGAAAGATGTCGCCGAGTGGATGAAGAACAGCCGCCTGAAACTGAACTCAGACAAGATGGAAGTCCTCATCCTGGGATCATCGCCCTCCGCCTGGGACGACTCCAGGTGGCCCCCTGCCCTGGGCACCACCCCCAAACCAACGGACCACGCACAAAACCTGGGCTTCATCCTGGACTCCTCCCTCACGATGACCAGACAAGTCAACGCCGTGTCATCATTGTGCTTCAACACCCTGCGCATGCTCCGCAAGATCTTCCGATGGATCCCCACCGAAACCAGGAAGACAGTCACCCAGACACTCGTCACCAGCCGACTGGACTACGGGAACACCCTCTACACGGGAACCACTGCCAAACTACAGAAAAGACTCCAGGGCATACAGAACGCCTCCGCACGACTCATCCTGGACATCCCTCGCCACAGCCACATCTCGACCCACCTAAGAGACCTGCACTGGCTCCCCATCAACAAGAGGATCACGTTCAGACTCCTCACCCACGCACACAAGGCTCTCCACGACATGGGCCCGAAGTACCTCAACAGCCGCCTCACTCTCTACACACCCACCCGCCAGCTGCGATCGGCCAGCCTCGCCCTCGCCACCGTACCACGCATCCGCAGAGCCACCGTGGGAAGAAGATCCTTCTCCTACCTGGCGGCCAAGACATGGAACTCCCTCCCTATCCACCTACGGCTGACCCAGGATCACCTCTCCTTCAGGAAACAACTCAAGATCTGGCTTTTCGAGCAGTAACAGACCCACCCCCCCAGCGCCTTGAGACCCACTGGGAGAGTAGCGCGCTATACAAATACTGTTGATTGATTGATTGATTGACTGCGCTAATCTGCTCAGGTAAGCTAACTTTATATGTGACTTTTCTCATACTTTGCTATCACTTGACACATTTTACGGTACAAAAAGGGGTGGTGATGGACGGAGCATATGAAACAATCAAACACTCACACCCAGTCAAAAGATCTGGGTTTAATCCATCACCGTTCTTTAGCCCACTCTGCCACCCCAGTTCAGACATGGCTATATGCAAATCAGTCTGACCCTGTGCCTCATGGGAGCAGTCCAGCCCGAACTGCCAAGCCATGTCTTCCCTGGACCGGAAACAAGCTTCCGAGGACCGGTTTCAGGCATTCCAGCCATCTTCAGCCCGGCTTGCTTAAATCCAGTGGCAAAGTGAGCAAGGGACTCACGTCTGAGCATACCTTGCCACACTTATGGCGGCCAAAAGCGGTAAAAAAGGGGGTGGTGATGGACGGAGCATCTTGACACAATTTAGGCACAGGTATGTGGTATGAAGAGTCATACCATCCCCTATAGTGGCATTTGATGTTACATATTGTGAGTTACTCCTCTATGTGTTTTTGCACTGTACACTCCTTACCTGTCCACTAGAGATGTACACACGACTTCAGTCTAATATCTTCCACCCCATGCCTTGCCAGTTTGTGACCCACCCCACCACTTCATAGTGTGACAGTGTACTGTGGGAGAATGATCTGTGTCCAGGTCCAATGTGCCACTCAGGACTGTTTCACAATTTGTTCTGTGGTGTTTTCTTCTACAGTCATGGTTGCTCATGTACAGTGCATATGTTTTACCAGCACATTCCTCTAGTCATGTTGGGTGCATCTGTGTTTTCCTGAGTTGTGCAGCAGTAGGTGATAGCTAAAGTGTATGTCTGTTTGCTGAGGTACTGCTACCCTTCGGAGTGTGATGTGATCTGTGCCCTATGATGAGTTGTGGTGTGGAAGTTCATGGTGGAGCACTCAGACATGGGCAATACTGGTTTTGTTGGTGTTCACACACTGTTTACTGTGCATCCACTGCTGTCAGTGTATGTTGCCTTGTCCTTGCCAGGTGTGAGTCCCCCTGATGTCCAGCTGAGTTTGCTATGTGATGATTTTGTATGTGCATATGTTTTGTTTTTGTTGTTGATGGATGCAGTCTTTCATCTGTGTTGGCTCTTCCTACTGACAGGTCCATATATGTGTAATGGTATATTTGCATGACATTGTGTTTGAGGAGTTTGTGCATTGAAATACATTCTGAGGTGTGTTGGATGTGTAGTGTGCTGTTCTTGAGTGACTGTCACATGCAGCAATGTGGAGTCTTGTTAATGAGCTTGTTTTGAGTGCACAATAGTGCTATGTCCTCCTATGTCTGACCTGTCACTTGTCAGGAGTGCACATGTGCATGCTTGTGCTACACATGACCAGCATGTTCACTTGGTAACTGATGTAGTGTGTATGTCTGTGTTAGCAGATTTGTTGTATTGGTCACAGTTAATGTTCATGATTGGCATTTGATAATGCATTTTCTGATTGGGTTGGGGGATGGTGTCTGTGCAGTTGGCCAGAGTGTATATGTTGTGTATTCCTGTGCTGTCTATGGTCACATTGCCTATCCATTGTTTGCCTGCACATGGCTTAGCTTGTTGGACTTCTTTGGATGTTGTTTGTGAAACATGTATATGGCAATCGGATTTGGATCAGTATTGGTTCACACATCCCTGAGTGGGATTCTGACATTTTTAGATACGGACCAGGGAGTGTGATTGGTTATCAGGAAACTCACAGGACCTTATTTGCACCTTTATCTGTGTTTCCCACATGTGTTGAGTAGAGAAGGTGTTAGATGGGTAGATGAGGGGTATGTGTGAAGGTCATACTTGGGTTTGACAGTGAGGGAGTGTGACAATGAGCCATGAGTGTTGTGCCGGTGGCATGCACATATCAAGGGACTTGACACAGGTATGGGGCTGTTTACTGTATGGCTTATGACAGTTCCAATCATTCCTGAGCCAATGCATAGCTTGCAAAACTGTATGACAGGGATATTGTATAGATGTTACATTAGTTCAATTTTAATCACTGTGCCACCCATGTCTGATTTGTTGGCCTAGGTGTAGTGTGATAGTGAGATATGTTGCTCCTCTTGCATGTCATGTACAAATGCTATGTGGGTTTCTCCATGTTTTCCTGCACTGGGCACTCCACTTAAGGCTAGTCTATTTATTGGCATACATTGCTGCCGACTTATGGTATGTGTATGAGGCTACGGTTTAGTGTGTGAGCTGTCTGGGGGTCTTGACATGCAGTGTGCACAGTTCCATGGTTGTTAATCTGCACAGTGACTCTTCATTTATTCAACTACTCACTTTGATTCACATTGAGTGGAAGGCAGGTGTGAGGAGGCGGCTTGTCCTGAGTGTCAGGTCAGAGTTTCCTGCTGTCAAGATAGACTTTGCCTGACACTCTGGCATTCATCCACTACTTAGTAGTTGGTGGTCCCTTTTTTGAGATGGAGTGATGGTATGTGGGTGTTCTGTGAGTTGGGAGTGTATTCAGTGCTGTTGATGTACTGGATATACTCACATGGTATCATTAAGTTCTGCAGTGCACTTGAGAGTGAAATGCACAGTGGTGCTTACTTTTATCTGTATGAGTCAGAAATGTTCTGTGTTGCATGGTATGGGCCATCATTGTGTGATATGGTCTGCCATTGTATGTGATGGGCCTATCAATGTCTCCCTGGGGGCTGTGCTGATGTGTGATTGTGTGGCTGTGGTGTGTAATGTAATGTGTTCTCTACCTGGGCTCACCGACTCATTGTAATACCTTGTTTTCCTACTGTGTAGTACACATACACACCCTACTTGGTCTGCCCTCCTCTGTTCCACATTGTATTTGGACTGAACCTTATTTGTGTGCAATGATGACTATTGTCAGTTTGGAGGGACTATTGCCTTACCCCACACTCATGTTCCTATACAATTGCGGATGATCCTAATGAGATGTCACTGTAGACAGTGTCCCTGCACATGACTTCTTGCTGCAGATGTGTTGTACTGAGTGGTGCTTCTTTTATGTTACATGTCATGTGGATGTTATGATGTTGGACTTGCTTATCTGGGACAATGTCCTGGACTCCTACTACATTGTGGGCAGGTTTTCTCGCTGCTTCACTGCTGCAGTGATATGACCGGCACAACTGGGTTAGTTGCAGTGATTTCTATGGTGATGGGTGTCCCCTATACAGAGGTATCAATTTGGGACGTGAAGGACATGTGAACGTACACTGGGGGGTACGTTCCTATCTCCACCAGTGTGTCTGATATAGACAGAACATGTATTTCAGCACACCATTTGTGTTTGTATGCGGGGATGCGTTGTTGACTTACCTGCAGTGGTGACCGCGACGGCGTCTTATCTGCTTTTAATGGATGAGGTGCAGCCGCAGAAGGGCTTGTGGAGCTGGATCCATGGCGACCAGGAACGTGTGGAGGTGCATCAGATTCAAATTTGTATCTCCACAGTTGTGCATCTGCTGTCTCCGGGTGGCTGGTTTCTCCGCTGCCTTCTGATGGGCTGTTGGAGGCATCTTGATTTGTCTGGCGGTTGTCACGGCATTCCCCGCAGTGGTCTTTCTCTATTGGCTCCCTCCTAAACAGCTGTGGAACGAAAATTCTGGCAGATCCAGAAACACCGCGACAGACGGGAAATGAGCTATCTTTGCCCATTGTGATATGGTGGACACGGGGACCGCCGCATGAGTGAGGAAAAAGATCGTTTCCGCCACCGCCAGCACTGCGGATGTGCCAAAATACGCCATCCTAATGAGCCACTCAGAGATTGTTAACTGATCAGGGGCTTGTGATCACAACTGCTGTCACAAAAAATTAGTACATACCCCTGTGACTCGTAAATAGGCCTCGTCTTTAAACACCTTTTACAAAGTCACATTTCTTTAATATTTACCTGAATATCATGGTAGCATCCTTCTGTCTTCCCTTTAATATTCTCGATAGCTATGTTTCAGTGCATCCATAAACTCAATTATCCCTATAGTTTCTCTTTTATTTACAGATCTTGTAATAATCTATTGTTTTAATTAGTTTCATGCCCTCCTTATAGAAAATTGTCTCTTTCTCGTGCTTGGCTGTGTGATTTGTAATGCAATTTTACCTGCCATATTTGTGCACCCATTTCTATACAGCTGTTCAGTGTTTTGGAAAAATTACGAAATAAGTTCTAAATAATAACATAATAAATACTGGAGAAGGTTTTTTGCAATAGCACACAAACCATGTTCAATTCAGACAGATTGCTTTACATTTCATGTCAGATCTGACGGATGTTAGACTGACATCCGCATGTGTTATTTGATTTGAGTCAGCGATGCTGTCAGTCAAGATCAAATTGAGATCAACATCTTGAATTGCTTTACCGCAGGGGAGTTATAAGCATTCTAAAATGAAATGCTACTATTTCATACTGTGCTCTCTGCCAAAGCTGTCTCAGCTCCATCTAATGAAAATCGCAACCTTTGATGTAGAGTTATGCAGATCACAATTACTTTGTCTTCTCTTCTTGATGCCCTCGTTTCCTTTCAGACACTACAGTTCTACATTTGTTATGTATAGCTTTGAATGGGTTTCATTAGTATGCTGCACGATTTCAAATCTAAGTATTTACTGTTTATAGACACAGTGGGACAACGCAAAATGATGGGGTTCTGTGCAGCATGTAATGAGGGACCCTCGAGTCGCCACTATCTCACAGATAGGGTTGGGCTGAAGATGCCCCCATTGAAGGGATGGAGCTCCTACCTGGACGGTTGTGACCCCCTGCACCGCAGGGGCCCGCGTTATGCCCTTGAAGTAATAGTTTGATCAACTCTAGAATAAGTGGACTCTTCCCTAGTCTTTGTCCACCTGGCCTGCATTTCCAGAAACCTGGGAGAATCAATGCAAGGGCAGCGGTTGACCCTTCTCCTCCCATTGTTCTCCACTGACCTGGAGGTGGGGAAATAGATTATTCTTCAGAATCCCATATTACTTTCTCTTCTATTAGTGCAACCCATGAGTAACACAATGTTTCTCTGTCCTGAAAGTGGTTCTAAGAGGATATTGTATTTTTTTTAATGTGCAATTTTCAGTGACACATTAGTTTGAATACTAATGATTTGTATGATGAACTCTAGCCCTAACTGAAGAGTTAATATTGCACTCAAAACGAATCCCCAAATCATGTAGAAGTTTGATTATCAAGGTGTTTTAGTTGTGCCACATTTTCCTATGTGAACACCCTGTTAGTGGAATGGACATTAGTTCTGATAAACTAACTGTACAAAACTGCTCATTTCCCCTCCTAATTGTGCCAGCCCCCAAAGTGTCTGCTCCCCTCATGGTCTCTTTTTAAAAAAAAAAAAATTATTTGAACCAGTACAAACAAGAGTCAAAACATAAAATATACAATTACAGACGTTCAAAACATACTGACAAAATACTGTACATAGATGTTAATAAACGAGAGGAAGGACTAGACAAGATGATTATAGGGTGACACAGAAGGTTAACATTGCTTAAATAGTACATTAATTATTACTCAGGACAGTGTCGGTTTTTAGTCATTTAGTGACTCAGCTCGGATTGCTAATATTAGTAATTGGATTAATACCAGCTTTCCACTTAGTAACTGGAAGCCAGATCGCCTCACCCATTTTCCTTGCCTTAAGACCCCTTGTAGCGTATATGGCAGTTTCATAACTAAAGACAGCTAAAAATCGAGCCAACCACGTCTGGAAGCTAGGCGGATCAGCATCCTTCCATCGTGCGGACAAAATGATTGTTAATACAGCTGTACCAATAAATACCACTCTTTCTTCAGATCTCGAAAGATTCAGAGATATATCATACCCCAGTACGTACAATGTCTCAGACTCCGGAATTTTATGCCCGAATAGCTCTTCCCAAAAGTCAGATATCATGCTTTTGATTAAGGCAAGCTCACTACAGTTACTAAACATATGAATTAGAGTAGCTGGTCCCTGTAGACATCTGGGACATAGATCATTTTCCCTTTTACCCCATGCAAATAATTTGGCGGGAGTATAATAAAGACTAAATATAGTTTTAAAGAGCTGTGCCTGAAGATTACTTGATATGAGAAGGCTGTGGGTCAGTTCTAAGCCTCTATCAATATCTACATTGGGATTTCCTAATTTAGCAGCCCAGCTTGTTTCAGTTTTTTCTAAATCATCTTGAATTTTGGTCAGAAGGATATCATATAATATTCCAATTCTATTAGTTGATCTATTCATTGCATCGATAATTTCTATGCTTAGCAAACAAATAGTTGATTCTCTTGCTTTAAGCCTAGCAAACACCTGTACAAATTTAAGATAATCTCCATTAGACAGTTGATACTTCAGCTTTAAATCAGAAAAAGTAGTTACACATTCTTTACACAAAAAATCATTAACTGTCTTAATTCCCAGCATTTCCCATTTCCTAGATATGACATCAAAATCAAGGCCCACTGTAACCTTTGAGTGCCAAAGAGGTGTATATCTATTGATTTTCCCAATATGCATGTGTTTCGTGACCTTAGACCAAACCCTCCGGGCACTAGTTACAATTCCAAATTTGTGATTTTTTTTATAATATATCAGGTATGTCTGTTTGCTTCAGGAACAGACCCTTAGCTTACTGCCCAAGTACCAGCTCATATATTGACGGTATTATGCTACTATCTGTATTGTTTATATTATCTGACAAACTAACCAATGGGGCCATTTGTTGAAGGAATGTAGCCCAATAGTATAAAAAAGTATTAGGAATGGCTAGCCCGCCTCTATTCTGTGGTAGTGAGAGTAGTTTATGGGATCTCCTGATCTTGCCTTGCTGCCATACAAATTTGGACATAATAGAGTTAAATGTTTTTAGTGGGGGGAGGAGCCAAGCTCGCGAGCGTAATGGTCGCCTTTTAGCTCGGCTCTCGCAGCCCTCCGGCCTGATCGTGTATCCTGTCTAATATCCTGTCCGGAGACGACACATTATCGGGGAATTGGAAACGGAACACCTTGTTTGTACTTACCATTTGGCCCGGAGATTTCAACGTGTAGCGGCTCCGAAGTTGTGCCCTCCGCAAGATCGGGGCCTCCGTGGAACCTAGACCGGGACCTAGCCTGTGGGATCCGACGGCTCTCGGCCCCGGCCGAGAGCGTGAACCAATGATGAGAGCCGTTGTGCGAAACTCCCGGCGATCCTGATCCGGGCCTACCCTGGTGACCGCGCAGCTGATGTGGGTGAGATGCACCGGGGACTGATTCTGTGAAGGGGTCCTCCCCCCGCCGCTGCTTTGTCCGGCGGCCCTGGTCCTCTGCGCCCAGACTCTGCTTGTTGGGGGCGCCGGTGCTGGTGTAGGCGGGGACCCGTATTGGGCGGACATCCTTTCGGCACCAAGGCTGCCATTGCTGGGACCCCCGGAGCTCTGTAAAGTCCTACATTTTTTAATTGTTTTTTCGGGGGTCGTGGAGGGCGGCGACTGGGCTGACTTCACGAAATGGCGGCCGACCCTCTGAAACAAGAATCGCCCTGTGGCGGCGGGCTTGGGTTGCCTAATTGCGCGGGGGTCTGGTCTGGTGAGCGTGAGCTTACGGTCAGAGATATCCTGGAAGCTCTGAGATCCCTGCGCGCATCCCTGGCCCCCGATGTCCCTGTGGGTCCGCCACGATCTGCCGCCATTTTGAGCAGCCGTTTCTTCTTGCCGCCCTCTTGTTTCAGTGACTCCATTGCCTCGCCCCCCTCGATTGCTGCAAGTGTTGCTGCCGCTGATCGAAGACCGTTTTGTGTGCCGGTGACTTTGGAGCTCCCTGTTTTTTGAGGTTCTGACCCCGGGGAATTGGACATTGTGCCGCGGCCCTGTCCGGCACGGATGCCTGGAACTATTGGTGGACTGCCGCCTGCACCTGCTCCGATGGATTTGCCTTTGTCTATCACAGAGACCCCCTCGCCTTCCCCAGCGGCGAAACTGAACTCCTGTTTTTCATCATCCGTGCTGCGATTGCTGATGCATTTAAACTCTCTGTTTGGACTTCTGCTCCCTTGCGGACCGATTTACCCCCCATGTTGTTATGGTAGTCACCACTTTTTTCGATTGTATGCTGGTCTTGTATTTAGTATCTCATTTTACACTGTCATGTGGTGGGTGGGATTTGTGGTTCGGAAGGGATGGGGGTGATATGCACGACTCTTGGTTGATTCTTGGTATACGACTTAATGGCGCAGTTGTTTGTATGCATGGGGCGGTGGGAGGTCCCCTCCTCTGTACGTTTTATGGCGCTTGATGGGGTGTCGTCCTGGTCTGTTTTTGCTGCGATTGTCTGGTTGGGCGGAGGGCGGCGGCCGACCATATTGATTTCTGTTCTTATGCTCCTCCCTCCTGTTTTCTTATTTCCATTTCTGTTTCTTTTTGTCTCGTTCTTCTCTCTTTCCTTCTCGCTATATTTCGGGTTCTGGTTTAGGGCGACAGGCACGCTGTCTGAAGGGTAGGCCATAGCCTTCTACAGGGGTGCAGGGTGGGATGGGTGGGTTGGGTTCTATTTGTTGTTTGTTTTTATGGTTCTATGGCCCTTTTGTATCCCCTTTTCGTAATGCCGCGTCTGTCCCTGCCTCCCGTGGTGTGTTCGGGGTGGGGTGTGTGGCGTCGTTAACCCTCCTTTTATGGTTCGGTTGCTTTTCTTTTCGATCGCTGTACCCTCACTGGTGCTGATACTCCTGTTGTCTCCTGTATTCCCGCCACGGGACGCCTGTGTCGACGTGTCTTCTTTCTTTCGTTTTTATATTTCATTTCTTTTTTCCTTTTCTCATTGTTCCACCTTGTCCTCCTCCCCTCCCCCTCCTTCCCCCCCTCTTCCCCCTCTTTTCCTCGTCCCCGCCCCCCTCCCTCCTTTTTCCTAGAGGTCACTATGACGGGCTAGTTTTGATGTGATGTTTCTCCGATCCCTCTGTTCTGGCTTAGCTGTGGTTTGGGTGGTGGGCATGTGACGATGATAATGCTCAGGTGTCGATTATGTCTCAATTATCCTGATCTTCCTGTGTGCATTGTGTTGTCTCTCCTGTACTGCGGCCCCTTACCCCCTTATTGACGCTGAGGCTGGTTCTGGGACTTCGGACGTCTCTATATTGAAAGTGAGCCTGTCGTACGCCTTATCCCCATATTATAAAATAAACCTTTTTTGCTCCTGTGTCTTGGCCCTCTGGTTCCTAAGTCTCTTCTCCCCTTTTTACGATTGTACTGCCTATGCTTCTTGCTGATTGATTCTGTAATGTTTGCCTTGGAACCTCTGATTGCTTTACACATTGCGGCCGGCCGACTTGGTTGTAGGCCTAGACTTGTATATCCTTTTGATGCCAATAAAGGTTAAAAAAAAAAAAAAATAATGTTTTTAGTGTCTTATCATCAATGGCGAGAGGGATCGCTTGGAATAAATATAAAAACCTGGGTAAGACATTCATTTTCAAAAAATTGCCTCTAACTATAATCGATAGGTAAAGGCTATTTACACGATCCAAGTCATTTTTAATAGTAACAAGGAGTGGATCAAAATTAAGATTAGGTATAGATTTGGTATTAGGGCTCCCAAATACGTAGCCTTACTGGCTCTCCTTTGATCTGAAAAAATAATATTATCCGTACATAATATAATCGTCTTCCCCTTATTCTGGGAATATCCCGAGTGATTACCATACTCAAGTGTCAGATTCTCTACTTCATTCATAGCCTCCATCGGATCAGATGTAATAATCGCAATATCATCAGCATATGCCAATACTTTTGTCTCAAATTGCCCGCAGATAACCGGTTGATTGCCTGGTTATCCAAAAACTTTAGAATTAAAGGGTTTATGTAAAGTGCAAATAATAAAGGTGAGCAGGGGCACCCTTGCCTGGTGCCCCTGGAGATGTTAATGTAACCAGATTCTGAACCCATCATCTGTAATTTTGCCTTGGGGGATAAGTACATAGATTTGATGGACTTAATAAATTTGGGGCCAAAATTATTTTGTGGCAGAACCGCCCATAGGAAATTCCACGAGACGCGATCAAGGGCCTTTTTCGGCATCTAGTAGGATCATAGACATCCGACCCCCCGTAACAGACATGGCGTCAAATAAGGCAATAGCCCTACGTGTGTGGTCGGTGGTGCCATTGCCTGGGACAAACCTATTCTGCCACGGGGAGATCAGGTGCTCTATGACCCCACTAAGCCGAACTGCCATCACTTTAGCATATAATTTGGAGTCCGAATTAATTAATGAAATGGGACGATAAGAAGTTAGTTGCTCTGGGGATTTACCTTTTTTAGGGAAGACAATTATATTAGTCTTGTTCCATGATTCGGGGGGAACCCCGTTCCATTGTATCCCTAAAAATAAATCACGAAGTATGGGACCAAGTTGACAGCTCAGTATTTTGTATAGGTCTAGGGGTATCTTGTCAGGGCCAGCAGCTTTACCAGATGAGAGTGATGAAAGAACTGCCATAACCTCAGCCAATGTAATTTCTTTTTCGAGATCCTCCCGAGAAGCATCATCTAATATTCTCCCAGCTTCAGGATTGTTGAGAAGATTATTAAGATATAAACATGATTCTCTTTCACTCGTAGTTAAGTCCTCTGTATATAGTTTATGATAGTATTGTTGGAAGGAATGGATAATATCAGGGGTTTGTGTGTAAGTCTGACCTCTGTCCTGTATAGAGCTAATATTGTTAAAAACATTCTTCTGTCTAGTGTGTAGTGCGAGCTACTTACCAACCCTTTCGCCACTCTCATAAACATCCTTCCTGTGAGCTCAATATGTTTCGGCTGCTTTCTGACTAAGACTCGAGTTGAGTTCTGATTTCAACACTGCTACTTGATACATAGCATGTTTACCATCTCGGCCCTGCGAGATTTGTGTGGTATGCTCTTCTCCTGATTTAGCCAGGGCTTGTATCTTTAAGTTATATTCATTATTTGATTGTTTTCTAGCCCTACTTTGAAAACTAATTGTTTCTCCCCTAAGAGCAGATTTTAAACAATCTCAGACTATATTCCTTGAAGCACTAAATCGATTGTTATTAAAAAATTCTTCAGCCCAGTTTTTAATAAAAGTAATATAATCCTTATTAGCCAAGAGTTTGCGATCAAACGTCCAAGGCCTATGCTGTCTGATTGGGGCTTCGACATTAATTGTAAGAATAAGTGCGTTGTGATCTGAAATGATTTTTGGACATTTACTCATTAAAGATTGTGAGGCAAGATCACTGGAAACAAGCATATAATCTATCCGAACGTGCTTCTGATGAGGACATGAGAAGTAGGTACACCCCGGATCCTGCTGCTTCGTGTGATCCCATATATCGGTTAGGCCAAAGCTATCTGACAGTCTTTTAATAGCTTTGTAAACCTTCGGCTTACGACCTGTATATTTACTCGATTGTAGCTTGAGTGATGTATTAAAATCACCACATATAATAAGTGGGCCCTGCCATGTAGCGAGCTCGGATTCTAGATGTTCAAAAATTGTGGGATCATATTGGTTAGAACCATAAATAGTACAGATAGTAATACCGAGGGCAAGCTTCACAATCGCCCATCTACCATATGGATCTGAAAGTTGACGTAATACCTCACCCAGAGACGTTTTAGCTAAGATCGCTACACCCCTAATGTTCGATGTTTGTGTAGATGTTACTAATAGATTATATCCCTTTACTCTCAACATTGATCTCTTGGCCCATGGCACATGTGTCTCCTGGAGGCATAAAATATCAACAGGGTTTAAACTAATTAATTCTCCCAATCAATATCGTTTATCTGCAGTTAATAAACCACCAACATTCCAGGTTTGAATATTCAACCTACCCATTGCTTTATAAAACATTTTAACCCAACAGTCTTCCTAGCATCCTGTTTATTGAGATACCGCAGCTTCTTTCTCTTTAACTTTGTTTTATTTGTGAAAGCAACAAAAAAATAGCAAAAAGACGATATGACTCTTGATGATAGAACTGGTTCTTTTTTAAAATTTGAAATTTTACCTCCCCTACCCCTACCCCCCCCCCAACCCCCCAACACACCCCGCAACCCCCCCCCCCCCAAAGCACAGGCAAACAGACTCCATAAGAGTGTGGGTGATGAAAAGCAGTAAGACACCTGAGCTACCACCTTAAGATATGAAAAAAGACTAACAAAAGAAAAAAATGAGCCACCAGAGAGTTACTAATTATGAAACAGTAAACAATCTGAAGCTCTCATTATAATGCAACCATAACCTTCTGATTACTTTCAATACACCTCCAGTGATTCATTCAGTCCTCACTTTTCTTTCCTAACAAACCAGCACGATCAGTCCATATGTTAATTACTCCCCCTTGTTACATCTCATCCAGAAAAGCTTTTGCTTTTATCTCGGAAAGAAAGAATTTTGTCTGGCCACCACGGACAACTTTTAACCATGCTGGATTATTCAGGAAGGCCTGGGCTCCTTTATCCTGAAAAGGCTTAATTAATGACCGCAATTGCCAGCGCCTTTCGACCGTGGTATGGCAAAAGTCTGGATGCGTAGAGTATGAGAAGTCATTAAACGTAAGTTTATGATCTGGTCTAGCTTTCTCAGCAACTGTCTGTCTTAACAAAAAGTTTCCAAAATACACCAATATTGCTCGTGGGTAGATTCCAGGTTTAGGTGGTGGGTTGAATGGCATCCGATGAGCTCGTTGAATTTCAACATCCCAATTCCAGTTTGTCAGTTCGGGCAGTGACTCCTTAAACAACCTCACCACAAAAGCACGCACATTTTCCCCCTCCACTTTCTCGGGAACTCCTAGAATGCGCAGATTATTCTTGCCTTGATGATGTTTGAAATCTTCAAGCTTCCATTTGATATCGGTTAACTCTGCTTCTTGTAACTTAATCTTTTCTGAGTTCACTGTAGCCTCATTCTCATTGGAGAGTACCCTTGCTTCAATCTCCGTGACTCTTTCTCCAAATGAATTACAGGTCTTTGAAAGTTTTCTGACCACCCCTTGCATTTTGCGAAGAGCAGCTTGCGATCTTTTGCTGTCGAGGGCGGTCTCTTCCCTGTGAGCTGCAATAGCCTGTAGAATAGTCTCAACGGCTGTCAAAGGAAGCTCAGAACTATTGGCATTGTCTGATCCTTGAATGGTAGACGGAGGCTGGTTAGACAAAGAGTGGCCCTCAGCTGAGCCCCCTACACCACGATGTTTAATTCTGGATGACAAGATTGGTTTCGATCTAACAGTGTTCAGTTTCATGCTCTCTTCAACACTGCTATCCTATGAGGTGCCAGACATAGACTCCCCATCGAACTAGGTTTCATCCGACCATTCTACCCCTGCATCCGCCCCTGTCTCATCAGAGAAAGAGTAGAAATCACTTATTTCCTTATCCCCCTCAGGTATTAAATTGTCCATTGAGGTCACGAATCTTAAATCTTGAACAGATTCGCCGGATCCAATGGGACTATTAGCGCTTTCTAGCAACAACTGAGCCGGAGGGACATTTATTACATTTAATACAGATCCTGAGTCCACTACAGCTGATGTTACTCGAGGGGTATCAGATGTACTTTGATTTAAACCCTCGTTAGAGGGAAGAATAGCAGAGATGTTAACCTCATTCAATTGCTCCACCCCCATTATATTTTCGCCTGCTCCAGAGAAAGTCATACATTGCCCCCCTAAACATTGGTTGACATTCTCAATAGCCTCAGCCGTCTTTTCAGACTCACCAATCCCCCGAATAGTAGCAGTACTTACAGTTCCGGGCGAAATCGGGGTCTGGATATCAGATAATTCATTTATTTCATTTATTGATCCTGCTGCGAGAATCTGGGAATTAATCACTTGCTGGTCTACGTAATCAGTCCCACTGCCTGAGTTAACCACTCCAGTTTCCAGATTTTGTGTCTGTGGGCTTAGAGCTGATGTTTGTGTTTTATTTTGAAAACCTTGTTTTTTCCTAAACAAACTCATCACTGTGCTGCCGGGGGTGGACGAAGATTGAACGCTGTCTTTGTTTAATTTTCTCCTAGAAGCCAATACCTCCTGTCTCTGAGAACAATCTGTTGCCGACGCTTGATGCTTCTTTCCCTTCGACTTCGCCTTTCCCGTGGAAGAAGATGCGTTCACTGGCCCGCCTCCATTCTGCAGCTGCTCACTCCTCTGCTGACGTTCAGTTTCTTCACGGAGGGTTCCAGCGGCTTTAGCAACTCTGGCTCTCGCTGCGGCGGCCGAGGCTGCCGATGCTGTCTTAGGCGGCATGATGAAGAGCTCGGAGAAGTGAGAGGTCCTGGCAACAGAGCACTTTTGGTGTGCTATTTCGAGAGCCTCCCCTGAACAGTCACTCGGAATCAGCGGGTGAAGCGTATCGCGGGAACAACTGGAGCAGCGCGGCGGGGCGGTAAGAATCTTAAACGCCGCCCAGCCGATCAGAGTGTACAGCGATGAAAGGAAACAAGCTTCTGGATGAGGCGATTCAGTAGAGTTCATTTCTCTTTTTAAAGTACTTTATGTTGTTTAAAACTGCTCTAACACTTCACCCGTTATTTACGTGCAGGTAGATTTCTTTTCAGCAAGGTGTAGAAGAAAGTTGCTGTAATGGGTAGTTACATTCCTCTGGTGATAGCGGAGCTCAGGTGTGCTGCTGCAACGTGGTCTAGAGCCATACCGCCATCTTGCCCCTCAGAACAAAAAAGTCCCCTCATGGTCTCTGCAGAATTTGGAAAGCACACAAGACACCATGACATAATTGGTTATTTTTTCCTTGAGCTCATGTATTGTGAATGAAGCAGTTCTATGTATGCTGAAAGTATCTAACTCTGAAAGCCTTCCGGCTGTAGCTTCCTGACACTACCTAGTTGAAAATGATTATTCTTTAGTAAATGAAACAAAATGTGTAATCCATATCCGGACAGCAATAGGAGCTGATGAGGTTTTACATGATGAGAGGGGGGGGGAGTATTGCATTAGAATTTGTGATGTTTTATTTGCAGTTGGTTCATGCTGTGATATTAGTGATGACCATATAACATTTTTTGTTTCACCTCAGTCATTTTGTGAAAATGTGTGTAAAAAAACCCTTGTTTTGGGTGTGAGCCACAAGGGCTTCCTTGTGATTCTGACAGAGATTTCCTTAGCCTTTAGGACTCTAAAGGATTAGTTGTCTATTCTTTAATGATTTTGCTGAATTAATAGACTTAGAATTATTCTGAGTTCTGATTATGTAATGTGCATTTATGTATTTAGAGTATTTAATTACTATTCTGTACTGCTTGATCAATGAGGTTTTGTAATAAAATCCTTTACCTTTCCTCTAATTTGCAACTCAATTATTGAGCAGTCTGGTTACTATTTATTTTTACTGATGTCATTCTTTTAATCTAATGGTGAAGAAGATGGTGTCTCTATTGTTAGATCAAGAGTGCCAGAGATTCTTGCGGTAAATGTGGGTATTTCAACGTTTGAATGCAACAGATTATTTGTGTCTTACTTCACAACAGCTTTTGTAAGTGAGAGCAGAGAACAAGGGCTTGGGTTTCATGGGAAATTAAAATATGTTCTCCTTAATAAGAGTGGGTCTGGAGTCCTGTTTGTGTATTCTTTTAGGGGTCTAGGAGGGGGTCTCAGGACATCATATATTGTATCTATTTGGAAAGGGATGGCTGGATGCCAGGGACATTATTTTGTGCTTGTGGTCAAGACACATTTGGATGTCCCACATTCATTGTCATGGTACAAATCAGAATGCCAAGTATTTGCTTTTTGAAGTATTTTGAAGGAATGCAGGCAATAATGCTTGGATGCTGAGACCTATTTCATATTTTGGATCATGTCTGTTTTTGGGAAGTGATCAGCAGCAGCTCCTCTGTTATAGCGGAGGAGCATCGCCCCACTGAAATACCCCAAAAACGAAAATAAAAGTGTAATTAAGTAAATTCATCTCCATTTTATTTTTCGTCAACCCATCCCAAACTGAGTGTCAGGATGGGGTGAAGTTTGCTCAATGGCAGCAGCAGGGAGGAGGGTGGGATGCCATTGCACTTGTTTAACCGCTACCGCGCTACCACGTTTTCCCGCTGTACGCGGGAATTTCAAAAATGGCTTGATCGTGACAAAGCCAGCTCGTCATCCGCGCACCGCAGGTAACGTTGATGACGAGCTGGCTTTGTCATCAGCATCGAAGGGGTTAAATTGTGCATGTCTCTTGGGCCAGCAGTCTTGCAACGGGCAAACGCCCATGCACACTTTATGCCTCTCTAACCAAGCTGTCTAGAGACAGTTAGTTTAGAGAAAGCAAAAGCCTCCAGTGCTCTTGTGAGCGCTGATAGAGTCAACTCCCTCCAATCCTTTTGCTGCTCTCATGCTGGTTAACAGCATGAGAGCACCCAGGATTGGACAGGGGAGTTGGCTGGGGCCCTTGACATTACGATGGAAGAAGAGGACCGGAGCAAGGAGGATGCATCAAGCATGATGAGTAATGTTTTATTTGCTTTTTTTTAAAAAAGTATTTAATTTATGTAGCCACCCACCACCCATTTGACCGCATCTCTTCTTTGCATAGTTGCCAGCCGCCACTGGAAGTGATAGAGGGCTACCTCATGATTTTTCTTTCTTTGTAAGAGCACATACGCCATACAATTGTAGATAAGTAACTACCAATAACTGAGAATTTCCCACCTTGTGGTTCTAAATTACAATGTAGACTACTCATACTTTGTTTATATTAACTATATCTTTGTAAGACAGAAGGAAAAAGAAACACCAAAAGTAAATTTTGCTGATTATTTAAATTACATTTGTGGATAAAATTCAAAGCACTTAACCATACATTGTTTTCAAGACTATGAAACCTCAGACTTCTCCCATCCTGCTCTCCTTCTAGAAAAATGTAAAAGCTATCCAATTGCTATCCTAAAGAAAATGGTCAGAAATTAATATTGTCCGGTAGCCTACAGCCCCTTCAAGACAGCAAAGTCCCAGACCTCTGGCCCTTTTGAGGAGCACAGCCTGTCATCATTAAACATCTCTGCCCACCTATCATGGATCTTTATACCTTCAGTTGATTCACCAGTTTGGAAGATGCACTGAAGCCACAGATGAATATCAAGTGGTGGCAGGTTGTTATCATCAGCTCAACATCCATGTTTTTTTTGTTGTGTTCAAATATTTTTATTTACAAGACCATACAAAAAAAGCATCAGAAAGAGGTAAAATTAACACATAGCTTGACAACAAATGAATTATGTAACAGTTATATAATAGTTTAATACTAGGTAAGAAACATTTAAGTACCAATAAATATAATTGTATAATGCAATAAAAGAAGAATAGGAAAGAACCACTTAAAAGAAAGAAATAGAACAAATTGATGGACCCTAATTAAACGTAATTATAGCTATGTATGTATACTTACCCTTGCTTTATGAACACTAAATAATCAACAAACTAAGATTAGTTACAACTTTAAAGCTATATAATCAATTGGTTTCCATCCTGAAATATTATTCAGTCAGATTTTTCTCCACATATCCTGGGAAAATTAAATAGCCAATTCCCTTTTGCAAAAATACGTTACAAAATCAATATTATCCCCTGCACATCCATTCAATTGTTTTAAGAAACAATGACACAGCATGAGAGGAGGAGGCCATAGTTTGGATATACACCGCAAAATCAGAGATCACATTCTGAGGAAAATTATTAGGAGAGGAGTCAAGTATTGACTTACACAAAAGTACATAATAATAGCTATCTGTAGATCTTAATTTGAACATTTGCTGCTAATCATCAAAGGTCAGAAAAGCATTGTTGTGATAGATATCTTTAAAGTAAAAAAATAATAGTTCTAATCCAGGAATTCCAAAATGTTTGGGTGGAATTTAATTTAAGCCTAGGATTATACCATAATGATGAAGGTAATGTATGTGAAATAGGAGACTGAAAAATGTAATCAAAATCTTGTAATATTAATTTTGTAGATTTAACAATTACTGATTTCTGAAGCAAACTCATTGGATTAGCCATAGTGACTAATGCAGGCAACAAAAACGGGGCAACCAAATTTTGTTCACTATGGAGCCAAGCAGGGGTACTGTTAGATGAAGAATGTTGAACCCAAAATGTACTTTGTTTCATAATGAACGCTTGATGATAGTTTGAAAAATCAGGTAAACCTATTCTACCATTGTTCTTAACCAACTTCAAATTTTTATAGCTTACACATGGAAATGTATTACTCCAAATATCGCAAGCCAAACTGCTGTGTCCCCTGGAGGGGAGGATTGCTGCTAGCTCTTTCTTTGCTGATTCCTGACACCGCAGAGGGGACTTCAAATCCCATCAGCCCCTGTAGCAAGTAAAGCGCTTCTAAGTGCGACCTCGGCCGCACCAGAGTGAAGCCCGAGCCGAGAGTGAGCCTGTCCATGCCGGCCATCACCCAAAAGAGGCTAGGTCACCTCTCTTTGATCTGGATCTGGAAACTTGAGGGACCGGATATGAGAAAACTGAACTGAAATAAAGCACACTGAGGCTGGAGGGGAGACTATGCCTATGCGGGATTCCTTCTTGATAAGAGCAGCAGACGTCCTATCAAAGGAGATCAAGAATACTGAGCGTCGCCTCTCAGTGGAAGAGGTAAGATTACAGCTCATTGTTCCTGAGGTGAGGGGGATAGACTCTTTGACGGCGAGTGAGGTCCTCACTAATGATTGAGCCCTGAGCTTGATGACTACGAGGAAGAGCCCTAGCAAATTCCACTGTAACAGAGTGTAGCCTACCTATTGAACCACCTGAAAAATGGAAGAGGCGGAGGACTTAAACAGGAACTGATAGCTTTCCTATTAGAAAAAAAACCCAGAAACCGCAAAAATATGACAGCAAACTCAGTGCAAAAGGAAACTACAAATATAAATACCTTACCATTCTTACCTCAGCCCCCCCATTAGGACGTCATAAGTCAAAAGAGAAAACATATTATTGGAACATTATTACAGCCACTTAGGGATAGGCTATCAAAGATAGAAGAAGAACTCAAGCTCATTCTCTCAGCTGGCCAAAGACAGGGCCAATTAGCACACGTAAGGGTATCCGAGGGAAACCAAACTCTCCTTCCCACCGAAGAACAGCAACAGGGGGGACAGTACACAGACAATACACAGAGCCTACACAGACATTTCCAGAGTGCTTCTTAGTTAGATCCCAAGCAGGTACCTCTACTACTAATGGCTATGTAGAGGGTGATATCTACCAGAGTATAGTGCGACAGCTTGAGACTGAATAGGTCAACAAAAGAGAGAAGAAAGGGCTGGGTCTAACTGTGATGTAAGAAATAGTAATAGAAATAGAAATAACAGACGTAATACCGGGACACTCCAATGGATGGCTTTATGGCTACAGAGAGACCTAGGAACACATTGCAAGATGGACGGGTGAACTTACCTCCTGCAGCGTGCCCCAATGTTATTAATTTAGCCAATGCACCTGAATTAAAACTGTATCAGCAGGAGACAACAACGCAACTGATGGACAAGGCCTTGCATTGGCTAACTTAATTTGACACATGACCTTATGCCTAACAACCACTTGATAATGGCCAGACGGGTAAATTGGGTGGGCCGCGGCACAAACTCAATTGAGAATGATTCTGTGATCATAAATTTCAACAATTGCAGATTGGTCGAACACCTATTGAATATATTGCCTAGTGTGCATCGGCCAGATTCTAAAATTATTGTTCTACCACATGGCTACTTTTACAAACCATCTCGGCACAGGTATAGTCTTCAAGATAGGGTCCCTTATAATGCATAATGCGAACCAAATTAAACAGGATTGGCCAGAGATTTCACTCAACAACAGATATGAAGCTCTAACTGGGCTTGATGCCTGTGACTGACTCTCTACTCTATCAGGCCTGCAGTCACCAAATATAGTACCTTCAACTCATAATATAAATACCACTCCTAGGACAGAGATTTGGGGGCAGATGTATCATCCGTTTTTTTTTGTCGCAAACGCTGCGATTCGCAAAATAGCAGCGTTTGCGACAAAAAAAAACGGGATTTGGAATGTATCATGCAAAAAGCCTCGCAACATTAAGGAATCGCAAATTTTGCGATTCCTTAATATTGCGAGGCTTTTAACCCCTTCCACGCTCATGACGAGCTGGGCTCGTCATGGTGTAGCCTCCTCGCACGCTCATGACGAGCCCAGCTCGTCATGAATAATGGAAAATGGGCAATCCCAGCACCGGGGGGGAAAACGCATAGCAGCCAAGTGGTTAAGAAATGGCAAATTGCGATTTCTTAATTGAAATGTATTAAGCATTTCAGGTTTGCGATTTTTGACTAAGAATTCGCAAATTACCACCAACTTGTAGTTGGTGGTAATTGGTAAATTCTTTTCAAAATGCACTTTTTTAAAATTCTAAAGGTGCCATATGACGCTCAAACATGCCCTTAGGGCATGTATGTGCACCATATGCGCACACATGTCAAATTCAGGGGTGCAGCAGGGTGTCCTTAAGACACCCTTGCACCCTTGAAATTATTCTCAATTTGCGATTAGCAAATTGAGAATAATTTCACATTCATTCCTATGGGCCTCCTGGCCCATAGAAATGAATGGGAAATTATTCCTTAATTGCGATTAGCAATTTGCTAATCGCAATTAAGGAATTTTAAGAAATCGCTAAAAAATTGCGAATTTCTACATACATACCATTTTGCACTTCTCAAATAGCGATTCCTTAAAAATCGCTGTTTGAGAATCGCAAAATGGTATCTTGATACATCTGCCCCTTGCAAATTAAAACTAGTCACATGGAATATAGCGGGATATAGGCATAAAAAGCAAGATGAGGAATGGCTACGCCTTATTTTAAATCACGATATCCTGTGCTGGCAAGAAACATGGGAAATCAACACAATCGGTTTAGATGTCTATAGTACCTTCCAGACAAATGCAGTCCTGTCTTGAGTAGGGTGCGCAAGTGGGGGGAAAGTCACCCTAATAGCGAACACAGTAGGGGTCAGGGTGAAAAAGTTTATTAGCATATTGCAATGCTATCATATCCTTTTATGTGCTGTTCACAAAGGAAGGGACTGGCTACTAAACAATATGTATAATAATAACTTTCCAGGTGACATGGCTGCGGTGGCGGAATCAGTTAAGAAAGACATAGATTCCCTTATGACAAATCACCACACCTCCTTAGATATCGTATGGATGGGTGATTTTAATACTTATAGCTGTGAAAGAATGGATTTGGCCACTTGTGGCATGTAGATGATTCAGGGGAGTCTCCAGACATATTGCCCACAATGCATATTCCTCTGCTCCAAATAGGCAACTAGTGATATTTAACGTGGGCATTATAAATCCAGTAGATCCTATGACAGGCCAATTAGATTATACTTTTTTGTTCGAGCTCATAAGTCAACAATTGACTTTATTTTGGTCTCTGAAACCCTAAGATCACAAATATGCTCTATCAAGACTGTAATCTATCCATTCAGTGATCATGCCGCTATCACCTGCCAAATGCCCTGGGGCCTGAAAAATGTCCTTTCGGGTAAATGAGTTCCCAAGCCAATATTTGCAAGGAAAAATGCGCTAGATACAATAACATTCAGTCACAGCATTGTCTCCAGTATGATCCAAGAAATATTAATTTGCCTTGACCCATTTGTACAGCCCGATGTACCTCCTTTAGCTTTTGAACGTATCTTAGATGGAACTAATCTCAATCTTTTATGACCCTGCAGGAAAAAGCCTAGGGATTCAGCATGCTGGTTTAACTAACGCTGTACTAGTGCACTTAAAAATCCTGCACCACCCTTAGAACAACACCTAGAGATATTGCCCTTGTAAAACAGTTACGTTCACCCCATAAAGCTGGGAGAGATAATAGATAATGGGCCTTATGCATGAGCACATTTTCCCATAGACACAGAATGGGCAAATCCCTTTGATGCATCTTCCCTTAAGGGCCCTAAAAGAAGAAGCATGGAGCAAATTAACAAAAGCTGCAACGCTAAAAAATAGTAGGGACTTTTGGGTCATTATTAATGCCCCTTTTCTCAAAGATGATGCAGATATCTCTCTAGACTAGTTTGTAGCAGAAGATGTTTGGGTGAGCCACTTCACTGGGGTATTTGGTATAGAAAGGGAGGCTTATGCAACTACAATATGCTGTCCGATTCACCAAGAGGCAGTCAAGCTATCCTTCACTCTGGCTGAAATGCAAATTAATGTGAATCGATGTTGCAGATTGAGAGCAGATTGAGAGCAGCTGGCCCGGATGGGCTGCCGATAGACTTCTTTCCATCGAACCAGAAGCTTTGGGCCCCGTTGCATACTTTTGTGTTTAATGCTATTTCACAAACGAATGCTCCCCTCTCCTGGAAAAAATCAGTGATTGTACCAATCTATAAAAAGGGGAATAAAGCACATCCAATTAATGATCAACAAATATCGCTGCTAGACAGTACAGTAAAACTAATTGGGCGTCTACTGTTACATAGAATAGAGGATTGGGCTTTATAAAATAAGATATTAATTCAAACACAGTATGGTTTTAGGAAGAATAAAGGGACTGTGGACCAATGCCTCAATTTCAATCTGCTGATCACCAAATACACCGCAGCAAAAGAAGGTCACCTCTATATGGCTTTAAGGACCTCTCGGCCTCTTTTGACCGAGCGGCCATAAGAAACTTTGTTCCATAATAGAAACTATGGGGATAAATAAAACAATAATTATTCTTATTCAGGAGTTGTACTCCTCAGCCACGGCTTGTGTTCGCTTTGGGAGAGAGGGGGAGTGCACTAGACACTTGTGGTTTTAGGCATGGATGTGTACAGGTGCCTTTTCTTTTCTCTCTCTACACAAATGCTGTGGAGGTAGCTTTAGTTGGGTCTACTGGTTATGTGCGAGTTGTCAACTCTGCCCATGTTCCACTTCTGCTATATACAGACAATGCGGTATTGCTGCTGGCTTGGACGGGCAAGGTGCTGCAGAAGCTTATAGACAACTGCATAAGGTTTATGAGCAATTTGGATCTTAAAGTAAATGAAACTAAATCTTGTGTGCTCGTGGCAGGAACACGATTAAGAATCCAACCTATTTGGAATGTCGAGGGGAAGAGTTTAGAGGTGGTAGAGTCATTCTCTTACCTGGGGATACTGTCTGACTTATAAAATGCATGGGAAATCATGTTGGCTAACAGAGGCCTTCTGATGGAGAGAAGTATGGGGTAATTTTTAGCTTCATCACGAAACTGGGGTCTAAACCCTGATAAACTATAAAAAAAAGATTTTTGAAGCAAACACAAAGTCCGTGGCAACCCATGGATCACCTGTGTGGGGTGTTATATCTGTTCCCAGTTTGCAACAAATTGAGAATAGATTTTGGAAATGCCTGATTAGCATTCCTCAATCGTGTTACTCTTATAAATGTCACATCAAATTGGACGTCCCATTTATAATGGGTCAGATCCAATTGCCCCCCCTTCTTATGGCATTCGGTGTGAAGGAGGGAAACCATGAAGCTAACGCAAGATATTTTGCATGATTGCCTAAAGCTTGACTGGGCTCGTAAAATAAAATGACTGCAAATGTCAAGAAGAGCTTGTACTCCATCGGCTTGTCAAACCTATTTGATGACCCATCCACCTGCACCTCAATTTCTAGGTCAGAATTGAAAAGCATTCAACAGAAAAACAGAGGAATATGATGTGAGAAGCCGACTGTTGCTAATCAAGGGTTAAAAAATATCACCTATAAGCTAAAGCAAACATATCTGAACCTAATTATTTATCTTTTGTGGCCAATTCGTATCACAGATTTTTATTAATAAGGTTCTGATTGAACTATATTCCCTTAATGCTTGGTTACTCTGCCAACACCCACTCTATGAATGCTTTGTCTGTTTTTCTTTGCAACTTTTTATCAGTCCAATATGACCTTCATTTGTTATTCTTCTTTAAATTTTAGAGCAAGGAGAGGAAGAGGATTTTTCGTCCAAAATGCAAGCTCACAGTGTGAGACAATGCTTTAAAAAATGTAAGCTGAATTTATAACACAAGAAACTCCAATTCTGTGCCATATTCTAATTGTATCATAGCTTTTTATTGTATCTTTTAACGACTGCTGTTTTTTTTTTTTTTTTTTTTTTAATACAGAAATTCAAAAAGAAACAAGATTAAGTATAGCAGTTGATCGCGTAGCTTAATTAACAAAACAATTTATACAGTATCAGGTGGCATAATTACACCAAACTAAAAAATAAATATAGTCAGATAAAACGATCCAGAATCTGAAAAGAAATGTACATTAATCATTGGCAGAATCTAATTGGCGCACCTCATTTGTGTACCATCTAGTAATGGGATCCCAAATCTGTGCTCCTATTACTTTCATTTTTCTACCCCTAGTAGCATATATTGCAATTTCTTGTTTATAGATTGCAAGAAATCGACTTAGCCACATATGAAAAGTAGGGGGGGCTGGGTCTTTCCAGCGAGCTGCCAAAATGATACGAAGTACGGCATACCCCAGGAAGACTACCGCTTGTTCCTCTTTATTATGACCCAGTGAGTCATCATGGCCTAGTATATACAGAGTTAATGAATCTCTTATCTGATGTCCAAAGACCTGGGCCCAAAACTCCAGTATCATGGTCTTTAACCTCATCAGTTCAGAGCATTCTGAGAACATATGTAGCAGATTGGCAAGTGGTTGTTTGCATCTTGGGCAGTTGTCGTCGGCCCGAAGACCCCAAGCAAATAATTTTGCAGGTGTATAGTATAGATTGTATACTATTCTATAATATTGTGCTCTTAAATTGGAGGCTATAAAGTATTTTGCAGATAGTGCTAGTGAAAGATCAATATCGACATTATGATTTGCCAATTTTACAGCCCAAGATTGTTCTGTTCGTTCGATATCATCAGGAAAATTACCTATTAAAATCTGATACAGAGCCCCTATTCTTGTCGTTTTCTTACCAATAGCTTCCAGAAGTGGGAGTTTGTCTCGTATTATTATTGGTAAAGCATTGCGGATACACGACAGAATTTGAAAATATTTAAGAAAATCCTGCGTAGGAACACAGTATTTTTCTTGAAAATATTCAAAAGATATAGGGATATTATGTCCTAGTATGTCACCAACTGTATTGATACCTAGATGTTCCCACCTCTGCGAGGTAGTATCATTAAGAGATGAGGGGATGATCTTACTATGCCACAGAGGAGTATATCTTGTAAAAGTGGGAATAGATAGGTATTTAGAGATTGCTTTCCACCCAACCCATGCGTCTAAAACTGTCTTCAATTTGATTTTTTTATAATACGAAGGCTCTACCTGTCTTAAGAAAAGCCCTTTACACTTATCACCAAGGCTAAGTTCGTAGATTGAAGGAATATATAGATCTGGGGGCGTAGGGGTATTAATTTTTTTATCAGTAAGCAGGGGATCCATAGATTGTATCAGTGTTGCCCAAAGATATAATTTTAGATTAGGGATAGCTAGTCCTCCTCTATCCTGTGGAAGCGACATTAAGCGGAAGGATCTTCTTATCTTTCCGTAGCTCCATATAAATTTAGATATAGCAGACTCAATGGTCTTAATGAAGTTATCTCCCGCTAACAACGGGATCGCTCTAAAAAGGTAGAGAACCCTTGGAAAAATATTCATTTTAATATAGTTAGCCCTTCCAATTATAGATAGATGTAAGTTGTCTATTCTTTTAAGGTCTTTTTTGATTTTATCAATGAGGGGAGTATAGTTCAAATGGATAATTTTCTCCACTTTAGTAGTGAGGCGTATACCTAAGTATGTAGCTTCTTTAACTTTAAGAGCACTTTCATATTGGATATTATCAGTAGCTAACACCATGGTTTTCTCCTTATTTAAAGAGTATCCTGAATATGTACCAAAGGCCTGGGTAATTGATTCAATTTCCAGGATTGCATCCGTAGGATTGTTAGTTACAACGGCAATGTCATCCGCATATGCCATGACTTTGGTGAAATATGGCCCTACTTTGATTGGCTGTATTAAAGGAGTCGAGAGGAGTTTCTGAATAAGGGAATCTATGTATAGTGCAAATAGAATCGGGGAGCATGGGCATCCCTGTCTTGTACCTCTGTGCACCTCAATAAGCTCTGACTCATTGCCACATATAGAGATTTTTGCACTAGGATTGATATATAGGGCTTTAATGGCTCTGATGAAGTTGTTTCCAAAATTCTTTCGTTCCAAAATGTTCCATAGAAACTGCCATGCTACTCGATCAAAAGCCTTTTCGGCATCAAGGAGAATCATCGCCATCTCGCCCCCCGTGGTGCCCATGATATCAAAAAGGGTAGTGGCTCTCCGGGTATGATCTGTAGTGCCCTTTCCGGGTATAAAGCCATGTTGCCAGGGGGATACGAGATGTTTGATAACCCCACTCAATCGGTTGGCTAGTATTTTGGAGTAGAGCTTTGAGTCAGAGTTTATCAGGGATATCGGTCTGTATGATGAGGGAAGATGAGGTGGTTTTCCTTTCTTGTGGAAAATTATAATATTCGTCTGTTTCCAGGAGTCCGGTGGAGCCGAGTGATACTGCACTCCGAGAAACAAATCTAACAATAGCGGAATTATTTGTTTACCTAGGATTTTATAAAGATCTAGGGGGATTTTGTCGGGGCCTGCCGCCTTACCGTTGGAGAGTTCAGATAAGGCAATCTCTACCTCAGTATAAGTGATTTCTCTATCCAGAATTATTTTAATCCTGTCATCTATCCTAGTATTTACGTCTTGATCTGGGAGCCAGTTATTCAGAAATGATGTGATGTCCACATCAGAATTTGTCAGATCACTGTGATACAGTTTCTTATAATATTTTTGAAATATGTTTAGGATATCCTGCTTGGATGTGTATTCCTTGGCTTCATATTCAATCATCTTTATACTACCTTGTGATTGTATTTGGCGTGTTCGTAATGCTAGGTGCTTACCAACATTCTCCCCTGATTCGTATAACTTAGTTTTGTTAGCTTGATAGGTCTCGGCTGCTTTTTGGATCAAGATGTTATTAATTTCATTTTTTAATATCAGTATTTTTTTAGGGGTTTCTGATGTTGCAACACCCTGGCCTATCTGAGTGGCATGGTGTGTCTCAAGATCAGAAAGTTCTTGCATGAGCTGTGTATTAATATTGTCCTCCCTCTTCTTTTTATTGGCTACAAATGAGATAGTTTCTCCCCTTATTGCGGCTTTAAAACAGTCCCAAACCATTACTCGTGACGCACTAAAACGATTACAATCAAAAAAGCCCTGTGCCCAATTTTTCATATGCATTATGTATTCCTGATTGACCAAGAGTCTTCTGTCAAAGGTCCAGTTAAACTTTGGTTTTACCAATTCGGGGATATCGAAGACAAAGGTAAGCGCATTGTGGTCCGAAATTGTTTTAGGGGACTTAATCATATCAATCATTACCAAGCCCTCTAAAGATGACATGACATAGTCGATTCGAGAATATTTATTGTGAGGGTGAGAAAAGAATGTGTAACCGTCTGTCTTTTTGCCTGACAAAACCCACATATCCAGTAAGTTATGACTTTCCATTAATTGCCTAAGTGCGCTAAATACTTTTGGTTTGCGTCCTTTATAGTTCAGAGAAAAACCGTTGTTGATAAGTACTCCTATATCAATGTTGAAATCTCCACAAAAAATTAGTGAGCCTGTCCAGGAGGCCAGTTCTATCTCTAACTCTTGGAAAATAGTAGGATCATCCATGTTTGAGCCATAGATTGCACATATTGTAAGACCGCATTTTAGTTGAACTATGGCCCATCTGCCATTTTTATCCGCTGATCTACGAGTCGGGGGACCTATAATAGGTTTAGCTAAAATAGCTATCCCTCTAGTTTTGGAAGATTGGGTTGTGGCTACCAACAGGTTATATCCCGGTAATTTAAGTAGTTCTCTATCAGCAGTTACAATGTGAGTTTCTTGCAGGCAAAGTATGTCTACTGGATTCTGACGTGTTAGTTGAAATAGTTGGGCCCTTTTACTTTTATCGTTTAAGCCTGCCACATTCCATGTACATAGACTCACTCTCCCCATTTCACAAAATATACGTTCAACCTGGTTTTAATATATCGATCAAATGAGTAGTAACTAGCATTATAATTTATAATACCTCTTGTTTCTCTGCCATATTTGTTGTAATCCACATATAATATTTGCATATACTTTACTTTACGAATGAATTTGTACATTTTTTTATATTTTTCCCAGCCCCCTTTCCCCCCCCCCCTCCCACCCCCTTCCTGCCCTCCCCCATCCCCCCCGCCACCCACCCAATGAGGCATTTAGACTCTAGCTAGAGTCCGTTGTGATGGAGAGACATCCCTACCCAGTGCCACACATATAACCTTATGTCTTATAATGTCCTTTTGATGGGCTTAAAATAGGAGAAAATACAGGGTGAGAATAGAAAAAACAACAGTGAGGAAAATAGAACTAAAAGTGTGACCCATTATAGGACTTTATATAGAAAACTAAGAGACCCTGTCTGGGAAGATCAGTATACATCAATTCTATATGTATATTGGTTATCTTTGGGTTAGGAGAGCTATATAGCCCTAAAGCTGGTTCACTAGAAATATCAAATTGTTGGAGTTTTTTAAGGATATTTAGTAGCTATCTCCCAAAATCGCTATCTAATTCAGAACCTTAACTAAGTATGCAGTTTCCATCTAGTTCCCCCGCATTTAAAGCAATAGGACCTAATGTCATAGTGAAAAAAATACATCTCTAGTTCATGCTGTCAAGGAAGTCTTTTGCTTTAATTTCTGAGGTGAAAAACTTAGCGTGGCCCTTATAGATGACTTTAAGGGTTGCCGGGTTATTCAAGTACACCTGGGCCTTTTTCTCAAGGAAAGGCTTAATCAGTTGTCGAAGCCGCCACCTCCGCTCCACCGTGGTGTGGCAAAAGTCGGGTCTTACAAAGTAGGAAATTTCACCTCTTGTCCGATGAGCATCTGGTCTTGCTTTCTCCGCAATAGCTTGACGGAGGAGGAAATTTCCAAAGTATACTAAAATAGCCCTTGGATATTTAGCCTGCGCCTTTGTGGCCCTTAAAGTAAATGGGGTTCTGTGGACGCGTTGAACCTCTAGCTCCCAGTTCCAGGTGGAAAGTTCGGGGAGCGTATCCTTGAGGAGCTGGATTACGAACGTACGCACATTTTCACCCTCAATTTTTTCCGGAATACCAAGTATTCTGAGGTTGTTGCGTCGCATGCGGTTTTCCATTTCCTCCAGTTTCCACCTGACGTCTTTTAGTTCTGCATCATGAACGTCTACTTGTTCTTTTACGGCAGTGGCTTCAGCTTCATTTACTACTATGCGGTCCTCCATATCGGTCATTCTTGCATTTGATGCAGCTACTGATTTAGAAAGTTTGCGTACTACGCCCTGGACTTTGTGAAGTGCTTGTTGCGCCCTGCACCCATCTTTTGAGGTCTGTTCCCTATGGGAGGCTATCGCCTGAAGCACTGTGTCCATGACAGATGTCAAGGTGGCATTTTGCTGTTCAAAAAAAGGGGAACTATCGATCTGGGCTCTGGAGGGAGGGTCCTGCGCGTTAGTAGGTGGAGATTGGACCCAAGAGTGACCACTAGCACCATGGTGGCCTTTTTTCTTTCTTAGTACTGTGTGCCTCCTGTGTCTGCCCATGACTGCGTCAGGATCACTTTCTTGTGAGCTCGCGTTAGAGTCTGTACGGATATCTGAGTCAGATTGGGAGTAAGAAAGAGAATAAGAGTCTGAATCAATGTCTTGGTCTTGAAGCAATATAGGATCCTCAGCACCTTCAGAGATGGTAAAAAACTCTGATGGTTCCTTGTCTGTGTCTGACGCTAAGCCCGTCCCCATTTTGAAATCTGTTGTAGGAGTTTCTGAACCCTGCTCATCGTTTAGATACTGCCGAGCGATGGCAATCTCCTTAACCAAGCTGGAAGTAACAGTCTCGGGGGGGATTGTATATGCCTGGGGATGCATTGGAGCTGATTCTAGAGTGTTGGGTTTGACAGAAGATACATCACTATGGAGGGTGTGCGTAGCCTGTACTGGTTGAAATACTGGTGTGGGTGCAGACGCAGGCCTTACCTCCTTTTGGATCGGTGCCAAACCTTGCTGTGGTAATCCCAGCCCCGCCGATGTAGGTGCTGATTGTATTGTAGGTTTTGCGGGTATTACCTCTATGCCAGGCGCCCCAGGTGCGCCCACTGGCCCCCCATCCATTTGGACCTGCGTAGCACACTGTAGCTGTGTGGTGGAATCAGCTGCTTCTCTAGCTTCAGTCGCTTCAATGGAGGTCGGATCAGCCGTTTTTCTAGCCTCTGTTGCTTCAGTCGCTTTAGCACATTGTAGAGCCTCAGGGACTTCTATGGGAACAACTGCTCCGGGCTCCAAGGCTGACTCTGCCGAAGGAGAGAGCAGCGAATCAGGACCGGCGAGGGCCGCGGGATGCAATCACCGCTCCGCTTGTTGCGTGGTGAACGGGGGAGGAAGAGACAGCCGCTCCGACGGGTATTTTCCGCAGTAGATCTACCACAGATGGCCCCGGACCAGGCCCCGGTGTGACAGGGGTTTTTGCCAACTTTGAATGTCCTCGCTCTCTATTGTGTGGTTGCTGGTCAGGGCCGGCTCCTTCCTCCGACACAGATCCGCCAACGCCAGCGCGCCTTGCCGCAAGCTTTTGTTCACGGATAGCCTGTTTGGCCGCTCAGGTTTTGGAAGCGGCAGTAACCGATGCAGCATTTTTTGGGGCCATCTTCGCAGGAAGACAGGCGACGACCGTCCCCAGCCCAGTGGGAAAGTTCTTCTGTACCCTGCTGCCTTCGCTCAGAGCGCTTGGAGCATTTGGAAGGCGGTGCCAGGAAAGAAGTCTCAGCACTGCATAGCCGAGAACCGAGGTCACCAGATGCAGAGGTGGACGGGGCCGTTCTGTTGTTGATGGAGGACCAGCTGCCGGGTAAGCACCACGCATATTACTTCATTTCCACCGACGTGTAGAGGTCCTAGATTATAGCTTCCTATCCCCAACACGGATAAATATCATTCTCCAAAAAGACAGAACATAGCCCTTTGATTTTTCGAGACACTGGACAGAGGGTGCCTCGGCAAGATGGCGGTGGCTCCCTAGACCGCTGTGAGACACCCTCTGTCCAGTGTCTCGAAAAATCAAAGGGCTATGTTCTGTCTTTTTTTAACGACTGCTGTTTTTATGTATATTATGGTACTGTGATCTTATTATACGTAGAATATTTTTTTTAAATTCTTTTCATTATAAAATCAAAACACTGTCACAGTTTATATTGAAACAGAAAGAGTAGGGCATGGTAGTTAGTGATACATTATACACAGTTCCACAGGAACCTGCAAAGTATATTTTACAGTGCACAATAGAACATTAAGTTGTAAGTTCCTCTAGGGGCGGCTGTGCCGGTAGGATGTATGACGTTACAACGCATACTTTTACAACGCATACCTTTACAATGCATTTTTTACAACGCAACATCCATTACAACGCATTCCATTACAACACATGCCATTACAACAAATTTTTAAAAACTACCTTTACAACGCATTCCATTACAACGCATACTACCTTTACAATGCCTACCATTACAACGCATAACATTACATTGCATGTATGGTAAGCATTGGATAGTGTAGGGGTAAACATTACTATTCTAACTCCAGGGGGTTGCAACAGTAGGGTAAGTGTTGGATAGTGTAGGGGTAAACATTACTATTCTAACTCCAGGGTGGTGCAACAGTAGGGTAAGTGTTGGATAGTGTAGGGGTAAAAATTACTATTCTAACTCCAGGAGGTGCAACAGTAGGGTAAGTGTTGGATAGTGTAAGGGTACTATGCGTTGTGATGTTATGCGTTGTAATGGTATGCGTTGTAATGACATGCGTTGTAGTGGTATGCGTTGTAGTGTCATGCGTTGTAATGGTTGCGTTGTAATGGCATGCGATGTAATGGATGTTGCGTTGTAAAGGTTTGTTGTAATGGTAGTGTGTTGTAAAAGTTACGTTTTAAAGGTTGTTTCCCGTGCCGGTAACACAGGTGGCTCACATATGGAACCTCTATAGTCATTCTATTTTCCCCATATTTGTATCCATTTTCTATGGCATCCTTTTGTGACATATACTGTTTTTCCTCGAAACATGGACCAAATGTCTCCTTCCCATTCCCTCAGCATCGGGGCTGTGTGGACTCCCCACTTCCTTGCAATGTTCCTTTTAGCGGCCATCAAGCCTAGTGCCACCCAGGTTTTTTATTTGTTGCTCGGGTCAGTCGGTTCCCATATATTTTAGAGACATTGCTTGGCCTCTACTGTTATCGTCTGCCCCAGAACTTCCCCCATACATGAGGCAACTGTACTCTAATATTGTGCTATGTGAGGGCATTCCCACAGTATGTGAAAAAAGTGACTTCTCTGCCCATCTCTGTCTACAATTAATGTCATTTCCATACCCCATCCTGACCAAGGCCGGTCAAGTAATATATATCCTGTGCAGTATTTTCAGTTGCACCAGTTTCAGCTTTGAGGATATCACCCCCTCCCTCGCGGATGCCAGTGCCTCCATCCACGCCTCGTCATCAAGTTCTGTTAGGTCATGTTGCACAGGGCCACGGGAGGGGATCAGGTGAATGATATATACGTTTTAGGTATGTCAGGGAAATTGCCTTTTTGGGCATACAGCTGTCCAGAAGCCTGTCCTCAAGGAGAGAGGCCTCAGGAGGAGTCTTCCCCTTCGGGATAACTGTGCATAGTGCTTGTCGCACCTGCAAGTATCTGAATCTCTCAGTGTCTGCGAGCTCGAACTTATGTTGGAGGGCCATGAAGGGTATTAATTCTCCTTTTTTCCAGAGATCACCCACTCGGGAGATCCCTATCATGTCCCACCTATCAAACCCCTTAGACTTCAAGAGATCTCCTAATCGTTCAGAGTCCCATAGCGGGGTAAACCACGTTATGGGGTTTTCCCATCCCTTAACTTTCTGGACCTGGTGCCAAACCTGTACAGAATGTTTTGTAGGGCCTGTATGGGGGAGTTTGGCCAGTTTAGAATATAATTCTTGTGTATAATTCCCCCCCGCAGCAAAGCCACCTATCCATGGCATAGCCAGGATCCATAGGGGCCGGGATATACAGTGGTTGATAGCTGCTAGTTGCGCTGCCCAGTAGTATTTCTTAATATTTGGCAAACCGATTCTACCATCATACCAGCTACGCACCAATTTTGGGAACGCGATTCTCGGCCGACCACTTCCCCAGAGCAGCACTCGTTGCGCTCTTTCCACCTGTTTGAAATATGATGCGGGTAGGTGCATTTTGTAGGACGTATAAGAATCAAGGCAGAGACATTATTTTAAACAACGAGGCTCTCCCCAAATTGACAATGGAAGAGATTGCCAATGTTCCACGTCAGACTTTAGTCGCTGCAGTGGGGGTAAGAGGTTAGCATTGTAAAATAGTTTGGGATCGATAGTAATAAAAATCCCCAAATACTTAAACCCCCGTCACTACCTTAAGTTGATATTTCTTTGGTAGGACTGGCGGCCTGCCCTGAAGCACACAACTTAACGACTTTGACCAGTATATACCCGGAGTATATACCAGAATTAGAAAAGATATTAAGGACTGTACGCAGGGATCAATTTGGGAAAGGTAGGTATAGCAAAATGTAATCTGCGTAGAGTGATAATCTGTCCTCCCAATCATCAGCCCAGTGCAACCCTCTTATTATGGGCTCTCATCGGATCCAGCAGGTCAGGGGTTCTAATGTAAGAGCAAACAGCAGGGGGAACAGGGGGCATCCCTGTCTGGTCCCTCAGCGGATGGTGGAATATAGTACATTTTTTTGTTATTGACCACTACCTGTACAAGTGGGTCAGTGTATAAAAGTCAGACCCAGCTGATAAATTTAGGACCAAATCCCAACCTCTCCAAGATGGCGAACAGGTATGGCCACTCGTGTCAAATGCCATGGTGGCATCTAGAGACACCACAACTGCATCTTCTCTTATGGTGTCAGCCCTTCCCATAACCCATGCACCCTCCTTAAATTCAGGGACCTGTTATGCGACGGCATAAAGCCGGATTGGTCCGGATGAACCATTTCCGGAAGAAGGCGAGTCAGTCAGGCGGCAAGCAATTTAGCCAATATCGGGTCCTGTGGAAGGGATCAAGACCTCCTTCGAACATTACTCTGTGGTATGGGGCTATCTTATCAGATCTATCTTAATTTGTACAGTTCTGTCGCGAGGCGGTTAAGGCCCATTGCTTTTCGGGTCTGCAGGGAACAAATAGCATGTGCTATTTTGTCTGGGGTGATGTCCCCCTCCAACGAAGACATGTCAGCATCCTCCAGCATCAGCAGACGAATCTCTGCCAGTAAATCTTTAGTTTCCACCTCCTGTCTGCTGGACCTAGAAGTGTACACCAAGCCATAATATCTACCAAACTAGTCCATGATGTAGTGTGGATCAGTGATCTTTTCCCCGTTTGCCGCCCAAAGTTCTGTGACCAATTGGCTCGCTGCTTCCCTCCTGTCTAACCAGGCTAACATATTCACGGTCTTGTCCGCCTGATTGTTTATGATCCCCTTCTTGTGGCTGGGATGATTTTGGCAGCCTCCCTTGCCTCTGATCTATACTCCTCTTGTGTCAAGCGGAGAATATGTGGGGCTCCTTCAATCTGAGGATTTCCTCCCCCAGTCGGAGAAGTCTAGCTTGTCTGTTTTTTTCACCCCAGAGATTTGAGATAGAGCATGTCCCCTTATCACTGTTTAAAGGCCTCCCAAAGGACCCGAGCTGAGGCAACTGTGCTGTGGTTTTCAGCGAAGTGGTGTTCAATTTTTTTTCTAACTTTGATTTAATTGCAGGGTTCCGAAGATGCCAGGGGCTAATACGTGCAACCTGAGTGCAGTCTCCCTTCCCATACTCCATGTGTAGCCATACTGGGGAGTGGTCGGATATTCAGTTAGCTAGGTGTCTAACTTCCTTGATATAGCCAACTTCTGCCGCCGGGGCGAGGATGTAATCTAGGCGAGAAAAGCTCTTGTGAATCCAGGAGTAAAATGTGTTTTGGGTCTCTGTAAGGCAGAGGTCTTCAAACTTTTGTAGGCTGAGCCCCCCCCCCAGCTGAATTTTTTTAGATGTTGGGCCCCCCCACCACTCTGACGGAAATTTCTGGAATTGACCCCCACGCGCATATTCCGGCTATATCCAGCAAATAATGTTCAATACAATAAGAGTGTTTAGTAAACTGCGGGTTTGTGAGTGGGTGTGGTGAAATGATGGAGGCTTATTACACAGCTCAAAACACCACTTACCAAGATAAAGTGTGCGCAAATTGTTTTTACTAGAATGCTTTGTTTTACACATAACATAGATTGATAACACCACCACGAATATAAATGTGACAGGTGTGCCTGTTTTTCAGAGACGGTCAATCTGTGGATGGATTTTTGCTACTGCCATCCTCAGGTCGTGCTCCACATCCAGTCTTGAAAGGTACTAAGCCTTTAATATTGCAAGTGCTGAGAACCCAATCTCACATAAATAGGACGATCTGAAAGGCAAGAGAATTTTGAGAGCAGTTTCTCCCAAAGCTGAATATTCTGTAAACATTTTCAGCCAAGACAGGGACTGTAAGGAAGACAGTGTTGTCAGATTTTTCTAGCACTCCCTAGCTTATAGCTGAAACACGAGAAACAAATCTTCTCTAGAAATCATTAACAAATGTCTTAGGCAGCATTATAATGGAATAATTGCCCACCAACCAGTTATGGGTCCACAGACAGTTGAAAGTCCGCAGAGAGGGCGCTGAACGAACACCTAATTGAGAATTCCTTAGCGGTACGATAAGTTGCTTGCCTGAAGCAATGGGGGTTTAGGACTCGTCGGGCTTATGTTTAAAAAATAAAACTAATAATAAATTAATGATGTTGTCTATTTTACTTCAGAGCAATGTTGTCTGGCAGACTTTGTGATGGCATGGACATGTTAGGGATTTTGTGTGCCCTGGGTCAAAACTATTTTGGGGGCCCCTTTTCAGTACAGATTTGAGTTTAAATGATAGACTTTCAATACAATAGGAGTTTCAAGGGGAACAACAGGACAACCAGCCCCCCCACTCAACGAATTCACTATCAATAAATGGCTGTCCCTAAATTGATACACCATGAATGGTTTTCAAATCACAGTCCGAGAGGGTCAATATCTTTGCGACCTCACTTTACAGTGACCAATTATTTGAATTGGTCATTTGGCTGTGGTGTATCTAATTTCTAAAAAATAAATAAACTACCATACACAGACCTTTCATCCACAGAAAAAATGTGAGAAGGAAAGAAGGCACCTCTTGGTAGCAACACCAAAGGGGAAAACTGACTGGTACTCGCTAGAAACCCACTCATCATCATTGGTTACCTTCTTTCCAGAAAGGAAATGTGCGTGTGTGTTAAAACAAAGCATAAACCCAATGAAAACAAGAGGAAGAAACCTAAATGTGAGTGTACTTCCTATATGTGTAAAAATCATCCACTTGTTCAAGGATCACGTGAGAACAAAAACATAATCCTCATCAATAAAAATTGGTAAAGCTTACTTGCTACTGATACTCTTTATTCCTTGTTGTAAGCTTTTCCACATTAAACACGACTCCTATCAAGTCATGATCAAATAACAACTAGCCAACATGTTTCATTGCTGTTATCAACTTTAAGCAACTACGTCAGGGCAGGGATCCAAATAGACGTTTTCATGTGGGATTTGCATCAAACCTGTGATGCTAGTGACAAAAAACAAAGAAGGTAAAAACGGTCTATAACTGCAACTCATTCATAGCATTTCCAATATGCCATAGTACTCCACATCAGTGTTTTGAAGTTTAACAAGGGTGTCATACCATCCGGTGAATGGTATGAGTGCGTGGTGATCCGTGTGAGTGCAGGGTGAGCGGGGTGAATGGTGTGAGTGCATTGTGATCAGTGTGAGCGCATTGTGATCGCTGTGAGTGCAGAGTGATCACTGTGAGTGGAGGATACGTGGGTGAATGGTCTGAGTGTATCAGGATCAGTGTGAGTGCAGAGTGAGGGTGAAAGTGAAGGGCGAGAATGAGGAGCGAGTTGTCTGAATGCAAGGTGCAATCTCAGACACTTGAAAAAACTCAGCATGTTATTGACAGCAGTGTATGGTTTCAAATGTGTTAAACTATTGCTATTATGGCACTAACCAGGGGTCAGGGTGGTGGAAGGAAATTATGTGATCATCCCTCAATAAACTTCCAGTCTTATGATTAGAGTTGCCAGCTCATTATTTTGATGTCACAGATGGTATAAAAATAAGCAGTCACCTAAAGCTGTATTTTCAGCACTTGTCTGTGCATACTTTTAACAGCAAATATAAATAGAAAGAACTTTTAATTGTTTTCTAGAGCTGCCTGAATGATAATAAATGGGAACAAATACAGAAAAGTCACATTACAAATGAATACATACAGAGCCTACTTTAGGGTAGTGCAACAGGTGCGGTTGCACTGGGCGCTGACCTATGGAGAAGGCGCCAACCTCATGGGGAGGCGCTGTGTTTAGCAATAACTTATGAATGGCACATATGCCTGGTGGTAGTGAGAGAAACCGAGGAGGCAGTCATGGGGTGTGGGGGCACCAAAAATGATTCTCGCACCAGGCGCCACCAGCGCTAAAGCCGGGCCTGAATACATACTATTTAGTGTCAAGACAAGCAATTTGCAGGCTGTTTAAACAGCACATGTCGGGTTGGCATTTTGCGTACCTGCCTGTGTAATTTTAAGAGAAACTTTCAGTGACATTTTAAGAATTTTGGGGGCCCTGGGCCAAATGTATTTTGGGGGTCCCAGTTCGGACCAGCTTTGATTTTATGATCCAGTCTCAGCTCTTTCATGCCTTCTTTGGTCAAATACGAAATGTGTGTACATCTGATATTCAGGGATAGTGATGAGTGTTTTCAGTATGTAACAACAGCAGTTCACTAACATTACTGCAAACAATCTCTGTCACACCCTCCCATTTCTCATATGTGAGGTCCTGTATTGATCTAAAATAAACTTTTTATGTGGATGTTGCATGACGCATGAACACATTTTGTCTGCAAAATGTCTGTGATAGACTCTTACACATTAAAAATTAATGATAGAAAAACGCTATTTACAACATTGTGTTTAACAAAATGTCAAGGTCATGAGGGCAAGACTGTAGAACAGAGCTGGCTCTTTCAGTCACCCCTAGCTCCCCTCCTCTTCCCCCCCTTTGAAAAGCTGGGGCCCTGGGCCAGAGCCCACCTTACCCATGATTTAAAATATCCCTGGAAACTTAGTCTCCTCTCTGGGAAGAGCTAACTCTCCCAGGAGGGGGTTAATTCATGGGGCTGAAATGCTTCAGCTGCAGTGAGAGGCAAGGGGTCTCCTCTGCTAGGATATCTAAGGAACAGTTTCGGTTTTAGCAGAGCAGATATCCTGCCTCCCAATGCAGCTGAAGCATTTCAGTGCTATGAATTAACCCCTCCTGGGAGAGTTAGCAAGACAAAAGCATGACAACGAAGGTCAGATTACAGTGGCGTGCCCCCCCCCCTGAGATGGTGTTGCGCCCCACCACAGATTGAACAACTCTGCTGTAAGGTGATATACCCTCCACATGTCCACCAGACCCATGGCTTCCAGGAAACACGGGAGGTGCAGACGCGAGGGCGGTATGTCTCTAGTGGGGTAGTGGTCCAGTATTCCAGAAACTATTGAGTTTAGGTCTTCTTCTATTATCAGTCTACCAGTGGGAAACGTAAGTAATTCCCCCCAATTCTTTAAGGGTAATGTCTTGCAATCCTGGCGGCAAGTACAGTGACAGCAGTGTCAGCGCTGCACCCTCCCACTGACCAGATATAGCTGCATATCGCCCCAAATTGTCTGTGTAAACCTGCTCTATTGCCATTGGGAAGGCACATTTTTTCAGTATGCCAACACCCCTGGAGCCTGTCATGAACCCAGGGTGAGCCACTAGTTGGTAGCCCCCTCTAGCTAGGGCCTTGCACATTTTTCCTATGAGGTGCATCTCCTGGAGTAACACCACCTCTGGGGCATGTCGCCTAAGAAACTGTGAGACAATTCCTCTATCAAATTTATCCTGCAAGCCGTTCAAATTCCAGGATAACAACTTAATCTGTTTTTCGGTCGTAGTGCCCATATCTCCGGCTATCCGGCGCTATCAGGTGGATGCCCTGCCATGTCCCCGGAACACCCACCCGCAGATAATAGAATCGTGTGCGAACTGCCATGATCTCAGTGCCAAGTTCTTGGCCATTGCGATAGCCATGCTTAGACTTGACAAATACAATTCTGTGACAAACGAAAAATACTCTTACAATAACAAACCTCCCAACACCCCCCACCCTGTTGCCCTCCCTGCTCTCCCGCACTCTGGGCTCGAAACTGCCCATGACCCCTATAGTGCAGAGTGGCTGTTGCCCTAACCAAAGAGAAAACCTTGACTAGAAAGAGAAGGGGGAAGAAGCAGTAGTCTCCTGCCCGATGGACCTTCTACCGCTATCATGTGCTCCCCATTTAACATATATGGACATGCATCATATACGAATACAATCAAATTATGCAACAAATGTTCACTTGGCCTGCTCAGCGCAGCATCTCGGTCAATCCTGTGTCATTAGGGGTGAGAGCGGCATAGAAGTCCTTGCGTTAACAGCTTTGGGCTTAGCAAAACAGTCTCTGGTTAATTTGAATGCCTAAGTCTTATCTGGCACTGGGCCTAGGTTTTTACCCTGGCACCCTGTGTGCCCTTTTAACTGTAAAGAAATTCGACAGCGTTTTGGGATGTAGGTGGTTCATAATTAAGTATTCCATGAACAGGTCCACGGCGGGCCCCTCTCTTTGCTCAGGGACCCCAATAATTCTGACATTGTTACGTCTTGCGCGACCTTCATAGTCATCCAATTGGGCATCTAACCTTTTTTGCGCCAATTGGAGATCCTTGATCTCTTTACCCATTCGGTGGGTGTCACTACTCAGGGCCAGATGTAGGTCACCTAATACCGGTCGGTAACGGCTGAAATTTCTGAATTTCGGCCATTATCGACCGGTATTAAGCTACTGAGATGTAGGTGGCCTCAATTACAAATTCTGTAATTTACCGATTCGGTATTTTAAGGAATCGGTAAACCAATTCCTAAAAATACCGAATTGGTAAATTACCGAATTTGCAATGTAGGGAGCACTCAAATGAGTGCATTGCATAGGTAAGGATTCAGTATTTACCACCAACTACAAGTTGGTGGTAAATATCGAAAACCTTTGCAAAAGCAATTATTTTGCTCTTACAACAGTGCGATGTGGCAGGCATACATGCCCTTAGGCCACATGTGCACCCATGCACTATTCAGGGGTGCAACAGGGTGTCAATGAGTTCCCCATTTTATACTTACTGAATATTTACCTACATAGCATTTACCAATTTTAAAATACCGAATCTGTAAAATTCGGTATTTTGGAATTGGTAAATCAAGATTACCTACAAGTGGCCCTCAGTTCCTTAGTCACCCCTTCCATGGTTTTCACTTTGTCACTAGTGTTTTTCAAATCAGTCCTGGGCAGTGCCATTTTGATGGATAAGGTGCCCATTCTGTGTTCTAGAGACGTACGCACCCCCGCTATGTCTGCCATGACGTTTGTTGGTTCCCCTTCGGATGGTGTCGCCGATTTCTCCATCTGTCCCTTGGTTGCCCTCTCCTGCTTGCACCCTTTGTGCATTGTGTATTTATCCAGCTTAGTATGGAGTGTAGACCTCTATCCTTTTGGTCCTGACACGATGAGTGTCAGAAACAAAATATCGCTCAACAGCACTATGCACTTGTGGATCAAGTTTCACACACAGCACATCGGGTCAAACACTCGAGAGGCTACCAAAGTGCTGTCGCACTAGGATTGTCAACAGTAGGGTGCACTTGCCTGAGTGTTTCATAGATTAATTAGTTTGTAAGCACACCTTCCTTCAATGCAGTATATGTCAGCCAGCGGCTACCAACCATGAGGCACCATCCCCAATGTGCGATGGCTACTTCCCCTGTGGTTTCGGACCAGGGTCATCAGTGCCCTGAGTGCTGTTCGACAAGAATAGAGCTGGAGTGTATTGCATCCAAAGCAAATTATGTTGCTGAGTCGCGGCTCACCTGTCTGTCAGTCCGGTCCACTGCCGTTGATCTGATCATTTAAGCAGGTCCCGGGCCTCGGATCTCGATATTACGATGCATTCGCGCTCTCCACCTTAAGCTGCGGCCTAAGCATTAGGCTGCAGCCCTCCCTGTCCGTTTTCGAAATTGCCATTTAACGGTGGGCGGGTCGGGTGATACAGGCCGTGTCACAGACTGCCAAAGAATCTCTGATCCCTGCAGCAGCCACCTTGGTAAGGATTTCTGTTAGCAGGAGGGGGGAGCCAACAAGAGAGACTCAACTGCAGCCCCCAACACCTGCAGGGGTCAGGATGCAGAACGTTGGGCCTGGGCCTCAGGGGCACCACCACGCTCCGATAACTGCAGCTGTCCCACATAGAGGTCCCGGCCAGCTGCGCAGTCACTCAAGCCCAGGGATTCTGGGACCGATCCTCGCTCCGTTCCACTTCTGACTGGAGTCTCAGTGCAAGCATTATCCAGCGCACGGCGTCACAGCGGACATACCCCACACACCCCGCCAACCATTTGTGGGGAAGAAAACTGAAATTTGGTGGATCTTAAGGCAGCTTCAGTCCATCGGCTTCAGGAGCTTCACCGCCTCGCAGCCATCGCGCTCGGCGGTCAAGTCACGCCATGTAGAATACTTGTATGCTGTTTTATCAAATTTGCGAACTAAAGTGAGTAATGAGTAGTGAATGAATACTCCAAATAAATTTGCTAATGATTTTATTCATATTTGTATAGAGTTTAGGACAGAGCTGAGTAGGCATCATAGAACAAAGAGAGAAAGGTTTTGGAGCAATAACCATTTTTACACCGTCTATCTTCCCCCTCAGACCCTTTTTTAAATGTGTCTTTAATATATTCTAAAATAGTCACAATTTAATGTTTTATGTTATGTAAAAGTAATATACCAAAATATTTAATTTTGTCTTTTGCCCAAATAATTTCTTTGTTTGGAACCATAGCAGGTACACATAGAACATTTAAAGAAAAAAAGTCATTTTTTTGTGTTTAATGAACATCCTGAAAAATTAGAATACATGCTAATTAACTTAATAATAGAGGAATGGACGAAACCTGATCAGCAATACGGAGGAGTGCATCAGAAGCATAGGCTGAGGTTTTAGTAGGAATATTATTAATAGTAAGACCTTCTATTTCCATTGAATTTCTAATGGCAAGTAACAAAGGTTCTATTGCAAGTGACCAAAAGTAAAGGCAATAACGGACACCCTTTTTCTTTTTTAGTCCCGCTGTAAAGTAAAAAAAATGTATTAGATATTTGACCATTAATAAAAAGTTGACCAGATGGACCCGAATATAAAGCTCTAATCATATGAATAAATAAGGAGCCCAGATTAAATGCAATCAAAGTACTTAAAAGATACTGCCAATATACTTTATCGTAAGCCTTTTCTGCATCTAAATCTAGGATACCAGCAGGTTAAGTTAATGATGCACTGCTGTCAAGTGCATGAAGTAATAATCGAACATTCTTCACTGAATGCCTGTTTTTCATGAAACCTGGTCGATCAATATGTACAATGGTATGATGTACACTGAAGCCAATCTAGTTGCCAGTATCTTTGCATTCATTTTACGGTCCTGGTTAATCAAAGAGATAGGGTGATAATTTGATGCAATTGAAGGGTCTTTATCCATATTTGGGAGGACTATAATCAAAGCTTCAGTAAAGGACTCTGACTGGCTCCTGAAGTACTAAAATGAGTAAGTAATCAGAGTATATGTGGTGACAAGAGAGGGGCAAATTCTTTCTTTATAAAATTCCGCTGGAATACTATCAGAACCTGGAGATATCCGCAACGTAAGTGATTTAATAGGGGAATGTACTTCCTCTATGGAAATGTCATATCAAATTTATCTGTAGCTGACTGTGTGATTTGAGGTAAGCCACACTTCTCTAAAAAATTATCAATAAGTGATAAATCATTAGATGGAGTCTTATTATTTAACTTTGAATAATAACTCATAAATTAATTAGATATATCTGCATGAGATTTAAACGTTTGCCCATCAAATTTGCAAATAGCATTTATTTGAGTTTTATCATTTTTATTACGAAGATACTTGACTAAAAATCTTCCAGATCATTTAGTATTCAAACTAAATTTAGCTTTAGAATTAGAAATGTGAATGCCCGCTTTAGTACTTAATATGGAGTTTAATTCATAACAAAGTTTTTGTAGTTGTATTTTGTATTTATTTGGAATAGATGTAATGAAGAGACATTTTTACCTGGCTATTTGGATTCTTGCATTACATGTTTTATCATTGTGAGCCATAACCAAAATTGTGACTCCTCATATATGATTTAAAAGCATCCCATCAATTAACAATTGATGTAGAACCCCCTGGATTAAACTAAAAGTACTCATGAATTGACTATAAAATGTTAAGTTTGTTGTCGTTGTTAAGAACAACATTTGTATTCATGCGCCATCTTCCTCGAAACTTTTGAGAAACTATAGGATGTAAAATGCATGCCACAAGCACATGATCCAAAATATCAATATTACAGATAGTAGGAATTAAATGATGGGATATTAATAAAAAATCTAGTCTGGAACATGAACTGTGAGGAGTAAAAAAAATGTAAATTGTTTATCCGTTGGATGATGCAAACACCAGATATCCACTAATATAGTTGATTTAAAAAAGGATTTAAGAGCAAAATATGCTTTTGGAGGACGATAATTGATTTGGGAGCATCTATCAATAAAGGATCACTTATAAAATTAAAGTCACCACCAATAATAAGTGGGACATTACCCAGTTTTAAAACTTCTGACGTATTTGTTAAAAATTTCGAAAAGAGAAGTAGAAAGAATTTAAAGAAGTGACAGAATATATGTAGCTCTGTTAGAAAAAAAGAAAGAAAATGACGATAAAGAAATAAACCAACATATAACAAAAACAACATACAGACATAAACAGAACTCTTGAATAGCACACATGCATAACAAGAGTAACCGATATAAACATGCCCATTAAAGAATTACATCAATGTATGCTAACAAGAAGAGAGTACCAGGCCTATTTCTCAAGTGACACTCTCCTTGGTTTCCATGGAGAGCTGCGAGTACTGATCTAAGTAAAAACGAAGATCATCCGGAAGTCGGAAAGACTTTGAGAACCCATCTTTCCATATAGGCATATTAGACGGGTCAAACGAACATATTTGAAGCCACAACTTCTGAACCTTGGACAAAGATCAGCAATTTCGTTGCAAATTTTACAGTCTCCTTGGCAAAGTCCTGATGAATAAAGATTTTATTTCCATTGACCATTAAAGATGGTATTTCTCTTGATGCTTTCCATATAAGTACAAGAAGATGATGACGCAACACCTTAAATATCATTTGTGGAGGTTCAGTTTGATGCAGGCTTCTACGGGATGGAATTCTGTGAGCTTTGTCCATCTCAAATTTTTAAGGAAATTTTACGCATAAAAGGCCAGGCAATAGGTTTTCTATATACCTCCTGCAGTCGTTACTTTCCATATCTTCCGGCAAATTAAAAATTCTTAAGTTGTACTGCTGATTATGATTTTCTAACTCCAACAATAATTTGCTCATTGGTTCTATTTTCACAGTGACAGGAATAAGCACATTTAATTTGGTTTTGTTGTCTTGGGTTTTAATTGCATTTGTCAGAAACTTTAATTAAAATACTAGCCTTATCTTTACCTAGGTTTTTCATTTCTGACACAATATTGTCAGTGTTATAACAAATAGCCTGCATTTCATCAAACAATTCAGCTAAGGAAGATTCACTAGAGTCTACCAATTTAGATCTGACTGGTGGAGGTGAAGTAGTATTTTTTTTCACTTGCTGCATGCCAAAGAATTATTTTTACCTTACATTATTGAGAATGTAAGGCTATAATCAATTCAAGTCATAATTTCTAACCATTAAGAGCAGGAGGAGTACAATTTAATACTGTGCAGCAGCTAAAACCAGCTGTGGTAGTGACCACGCCACAGCCATGCCCTTTCCCGCCTGTGGTCCACACTCCTGACTGAGAAAATCAGCAGTACCTGATTAGAAGCACAGCTGAATGGTGCTCTTGTAGAAACCCAGTCCCACCTCGCAGACAAAATTACCAAAAACACCACCACAAAAGGTGCCGCTCTCAGGGGTGTCAGGAAAGCAATTACAATTACAGGTGAAAGTCTAATTTGCTTATTTAATACAGTTGAAAACATCCCGATGTCATGGAGCTCACTCTGAGGCGGCCATCTTGATTCGTGAATGTTTTATTTTAGTAAAACAAACTTATATAGTAAGACTTTGCTTCAGTAATTCAAAATATCAATTACTCTGAAGTGCACAGAGTGTTCTCCCTCACAATGGGGAAATTGGCTGTTTTCCCTTACATGACAGCCAGGATATCATAGCAGTCATGAAACAACCAACATTTCTCAAGACGACCACCACAACGAACCAACACTCCAGTGATGAATGGATTGCTGAGTTAATGGTTTCTAACGACACAGCCAACAGATGCTTTACTGATGGAAACAACATCCTTCCCTCTGGAAATATCATGAGTTTGGCTGCGCAAAACTCTAAATGGTTCCCGAATGTTACCTTCCGCTATCATTTAGCTTGCTACAATTTCTTTATCATTGTGTTTTCTATGGCTAATTTTCTACATTCTCTTTGTCATTTGTTGTTCCATGTAAAGCATTCTGTTACCCGTGTATCTTGGTCTATGCTACACAAATATCTTCATAAAAAAATATATCCATTGAACACTGGTTATAAACAATCTAACTTAAAATAGATGCATTCACTGCCCTAAAGTCACATCATGGAATAACCAATCTTTTTTTCACTGCTGTTTCATTACAATAGACCTATAGAAAATATTTCTTACTGTATTATGCTTCCTGAACTCAGCCTTAGTGAAAAAATGGAGAAACTTGCTGCGAGTGACATTCAATCAAATGAGATCTGTCCTTGCAATGATTTCTCAAGGATTTGCAGGGCTCTGGCAAGATATATTTTGGGGCTCCCTATTTGGAACAATTTTGAATGTATTCCTCCTTTTTGGCTCATTTAAGCCATCATGTTGCTAAACAATATTTCTTTAAATGTTAAACCATCAGAAACAGGTGCACGCAAAAAAACACCAGAAAGATCCAGATACCTGTTGTCAAATGGTACCTAAAGAAAGTGTTAACGAGCAGTGATAAAGCCATTTCCTTTTGAGTTTGGATGACCATTTCTTTTACTTGTGACAACATAATTTTATGGGGAATTCAGAGTCTAAGCAGCTTGTTACTCTCATTGTAGGAAAGTTTGCTAATGGTGGCCTGGTAAACAGTTAATAAACTAGGGCATAATATTAAAACTACCTTATACAAATAGTGCTGGGAATTGTAAATGTAAATGTAAATGTAGTATACTTGTAAAGCGCACAGCTGCCCCAGCAACGGGGCGTCCCGGCGCTGTATAACTCTGGGGAACCCGTCCTGGCTTTCCCTGTGGGATGGTCCCTTGCTGGGAGTCCCCAAGGTGGAGCCAGGCATCCCCGGAATTGGTGGGGCCGTTGTGGAGATTAGGCAAGCTAATGCCCAGAGTTGCCGAGTGGAACCCCTGATTAGAGTAAGCACCGAAGCGAGAATTATCGAGTCCACTGACCAAGGTCCACGACCCTGCCGCGTCGGGAATTGAACCCTGGTCCCAGGCTGACTTCTGCTCTCAGGCCTGCCGCCTCTAACCAGTGAGCCACACTACTCCACTGTAGCATTAGTTACAGCTAGATAAAGGTCAAGTTTATTTTACATTTGACTCACTGAAACTACTTCTTATGAGTACCATATCTTAGCAGACCTACAATTACTTTTGATGGGATTTAAACAATATGCATGAAAAGTTATCCAAGAACAATTTCTAAATTGTTTTACCCTCCATTACGACAATGTAAAGACGTTCACCTCAAAAGGCATTTTGCATTATACCAACAATGTGTTTATTGCGACGTTTGCACATTTGTGTTTGGTGGGGTTTTAGTCCAAGTAGCGCAGTTCTGAGTTCACCAGAATTGGGAGTAACATCAGGTATACTAAATTCAGCCTATGATACCTGTGTACAACCTCAGCTCCTGCAAACATGTAGAGTACACTTTCAGTTAGCATTTTCAGGTAAGATATCCACAACTACCAAGCGGCCATTGCGAGGGTGATTTGTTAAAGTACCGGATTGGTCAATGTAGGATAACAGGTCAGTCTAGGACAAGTTCTTTCGATGTTATCTTTCTGGTTTGGTTTTGTGGCTTCTGTTTACTAGGACCGGGAGTTTTCTGACAGAGAAATCTTTTCAGTGATAGTTGATTCATCTTACTTCTGGACTCATTCGACACACCAATCTTAAACTATTTGTTGAAAAGAAGTTGTGATGTTATTCTTCAAATTATCTGCTGTAAGTTGAGCAGATCAGACAAAATTGAAAGCCCTCTGTCATTTTTACCTATTGAACCTGGACAATGATCTGAGATATATACAAACATGCATGCATACAAACATGCATACATACATACAACTCAAAAGTGTCCTCATAAATTTTGGGAAAAAGTGTGGCGCCATTTAAAGGAAAATAATAAACAATTACAGCAAAAATCCTGGAATTCATGGCAAGATAAACATATAGTAGCTAACTTTATGGCAATTCAGTATCTTTTTAGGTCGAGCCTGGCGTTGCAGTTTTGCGAGGCATGCAGTATTGAGTATGGCCTGGAAGCTCCGTGGAAGCTCCGCCCACTTGCCCCCTTCTTTTGTATTGGTTTAGGTTCTAAACGATGCCTTCCCATTGGTTTAAGGCTTGTAAGTCCCTCCTCCTGATGTCCATGTCGTCATTTGTATCCCTCCATGGCTACTGGCCCCTTTACTTTCAACACTATTTTGTTCCCATGCCTCCCCCCGTCTCCTCCCGCAGTCCATGACTTCTCGGCCAACTAACCCCCCTCACTCCCGTCCGTGGCTTTTTGAACACCCGCACTTCTGTTTCAAATGCAATAGGTCTCGTGTAATTTCGAGTCCTATTGCATTGCAAAGGCTTGATTTTAAAGTAGTTTGTGCCGAGGACGAGTAAAGAGCTGGCACGGGATGGTAGATTGTCTGTGCAGATGCCAAAGTCAGCCGCTCACCCAAACAATTCCCTATTGGATACATAACCATTTATAAGCAAAATGTAATTAGAGAATACTCGCCTATACCACCTCAACTTAATGAAATACCGCTCTATTGTAAGATGGCCGCTGCTTGTTTGCGCTGTCTGGTCAAAGAGAATCGCCATCTTTCAGTTTGGGTGGTGCAAGCTGGAGTGTCACGAAGAGCTGGTAGGAGGGCGGAGTTGGCAATCCAGTACCTGGTGCTGCCAGCTGTGAATTCGGTGCATCTCTTAGCTGTAATTCCGCGATTGGTCTCTGAGACTTAGTTGAGCATCTGCCATGCCAGCTCAGAAGATCAACGAGACACTAGAGCACATCTCCAAAGCAGAGAAATGGTAGCTTGATTATAAATGCAATTAATAAAAAGTCTTCTTCTTCTGATAAATCGTTAACTCCTGACTGCAGTTCTCATATTTTATATGGACCGTTGTAGAGCTTCCGTTCCCACCTGTGGCGGTTTGGATAATGTTTTGTAGATCCTGATCCCCGCCATGACCCCTTGTGGCTGTTTGCATAGGATTATACTGTTTATGCTTGAGGTCTTGAGCCCAAATATCCACGCACTCGATAATTCTCGTTTCGGTGCCTACTTGAATCATGGGTTCACACTCTGCAGCTCTGGGCATTAGCCTGCCTAATCTCCACTACGGCCCTCCCGCGGCGGGATGCCTGGCTTTCACCTTGGGGATGCCCAGTATGGGTATCTCACAGGGAAAAAAGCCAGGACGGGTTCCTAAGGCAAGCGCCGAGATGCCTACGGGTAATCGAGCGCTATATAAGAACGCATAATAATAATAATAATAATAATAATATGCGTACAGTACTGGTTGATTGATCAATGTATTTCCAAGATGCTTCCCTGTGCTTCCATTTTGTACAAAGATTTACAGTTTTTTGTAATTTTAATATGCAGTGATTCTATTCATGGGTACCATCTGCCTTATTTTCGAAGTTTGTTAATTTTGCATGTATTTTCCCATGCGCATAGTCCACTCTGTGTTTACTTCTAGTCACACCTTTCTTTTCAGGCAAAAATGATAATGCTGCTTTGAAGGGCAGTATATTCCGATGTGTGAGTTTGTATTTGCTAAACACTTTGTCATTTCATTGGCCTCAGGATTGACTGGTTGATGTATCATTCGGCCTCCTGTGCAGTGCTTGCATCGCAGTGTATTGGGGGAAAAATTTACATTTCAAAAGTCCACCAAATCACCGTACATTAATTTGCTTATCTCATACATGCACCTTACACAGAAACCAATATTTTTATTGTTCGCTTTTTCACTGCTGCAAGCTTGTTTTCTCATGTTTTAGTCAGAGCTTCTAGGAGTGCCTTTCCTGTCCTTCATTGTTTCCTGCTGTCATAGAGACAGTGTTCCACATGCACTCTTCTGTTGTCTCCATGCCCAGACCCTAGAGTCTCTAAATGTTACTGTTTTTTTTACACATGACACACGTGCACACAACTTTATCATATTTTCATGAAATAGCACGGATCCCATCATTGGGTGTGGCCTTTCACCAGTGCATCTGAAGTAGCAGTAGCTGTTTCAGCAGCAAGGATAATGAACTGCATGGCTAAATACAACTGAAGTCCAAATGGCGAGACCCCTTGGCTATGCCAATGCTTGTTTTTTAACATTTAGCAGTAATAAGGTAATAACATTATACAACACCCCTACCTGAAATACGTTCCTAGATACCTGTTTGTAAAAAATATATTTTTTACCTCAAGATTCATCACCAAATAACTTTCTTTTCTATCACAAAGATCTTACAAAGTGTGGAGTGAAACACAAATATAAAATAGTACAAGCAATACAACCATTTTACGAGATGCAATACACGGCAATAGTTAAAACAGCAAGACATTAAAGGTCATTGTACAGGAAGTGAGCCTGAATTGGGTATGTACAGTTTTTAAAACTTGAAAAAGATAGCTCATATAATACATTTAAAACTTTTGATCCATAGTGCGTGCTAGAATCTGCCCAGACCAAAGACTACCACCCTGCGGGTGTCAGTGGCTAGAATTCTAAGACCTTGTGGTAATGGCCAGGTCCAATTAGTTTACACAACGAAACAATCCACTTGCCCCTCAAGCTTCTCTAATGGGTGCAAAAAAAGAACAAGTGGACTATTTATTCGAAATTAGCCTTGCATGATGGACACTGATCTTCAGAGGGGATCTAACTACACCACGTTTTGCAGGACAGTCAATACTTTCCTCATAAAATGAAATGAATTTAAAACTCAGAAAATCCTGGGTCAGTGTACCCACCGGTTTTGGCATTTCCAGCACCATAATGGTATCCCAGTATATCTCCTTGACCCTGCATTTTGGAATATGGGACAGTCCTTCGGGAGTGGACCAAAACTCCTCCATCCTGAGTCTCTTGATTTGATTTTTCCAGGAGCTAAACCATGGAATACAGTTTACCTGGGGTTGCTTCAGGAGGTCAATGGTCACTGGTCTATAAGGAAAGAGCTCATCAACCGACCACAGGCAATGCCAAAACATTAGCTGCTTGCAGGCCAACTTGTGAGTTAGTAGTTTTCGGCCCAGATCCAAAAACATAGGAATCAAGGAGGTACTACTGGGAAGCTTTAAAAGTGATCGAAGAAAATGTTTTTTCTGCAGAAGTGAGAGAATTTGTGTTCCCAATGCCCCAAAATTCTGCCCCATAAAGAGCCCCCCCCCAATATTTTGGTATTGTAAATTTTCATTGCTGGGGACACTTTCCTAGACATGTAGTTTTATGCAGTTTACTTAAATGGGCAGTTTTCTGGATTAATGACAGTTGAACTTTTTCAATGTGTGAAGTACAATTTAGCTTTGAGGTTAACTGGATACCCTGATAATCAAAGGCAGACACTTGCTCCAGGGGGCTGCTTCCTACATACATTGGTCTTTTGGATGGATTAGTATTCCCCTTTGAGAACATCATGTATTTAGTTTTAGTCTTGTTTAGTAACAGGTCATACTCCATACAAAACCCAGTGAAATCATTGAAAAACGGTTGCAATCCAAGGGGCGTGTCGTCTGCAAAAAGTAGGGCTGGTACTCTTGGAGAATGACATCCACCCCTATTTAAATAATATACCACTCCATTTATAAAGAGATAGCATAATGTGGGTGGTAAAACGCATCCTTTTTTCTCACTCCACTTTTAACAGGGTATTGCTCGGTGAGTTGGTTGTTTTCCTCCACCTAATTTAGGCTGTGTTCGAGGAATGTATCCTAATTAAAATTTCTAATAAATTAGGAGATGGGCCCATCCCTGCCACCACTCTCCACAACTTGGCTCTTGGTACTAAATCAAATGCAGTGTGCATATCTACAAAGCTAACATATAGCTTACCCCCTCTAATACTGAACTCCCTCCTGTAAATACATAACAAGCAGAAGCCCTGGTCCAATGTGCTGAGGTTCAAATGGAAGCCTGCTTGGAAGTCACTCAGAATATGGTGCTCTGAGATCCAATCCTGGACCCGTAGCAACACCTGCTTGCAGAAAATGTTCTGCACTGAGTCAATCAAGCTTATAGGTCTATAATTGGCCGGGTCACCCTTCTTGTAGATGGGGATTATTTCTGCTATGTTCCACAAAGGGAGTAATATTCATGCCTGTTGTGATGGCATTTGTTATCATATTAACCCCTTGCCTGCAGGCTGATTCCCCTGCTGTGCTGGGGGAGGGGGGGCGCACAGCGCCCCTGTGCTCGTGACTAGCTCAGCTCGTCATGAGCCACGGTGGTCGTGTGCGCACCCGTTTCTGTAGAACGCTTGCACTGCAGGGGAATTAGCCCAGCGTGTGAGCGTTCTAATGGAGCACATGGCAACCGTGGCTCATGACGAGCTGACCTTGTCATGAGCATGGGAGGGGTTAAAATAAGGGGCCCAGACAGTTAAGTCCTCATTATACAGATCGCTTGGAATTCTGTTGGTCCGGGAGCTAGAACGAATTGCCAACCAGGTTTCTTCCATGGAGAACACCAGGTACTCCGTAGTATTGTGCAAATTTTCCCCCCACACTCCCAGTGTAGCCTTGGCCTCAGTACTACCTGGTGCAAAAAAAGACCACACAAAGTGAGCCACCCACTCCTCTGGCTGAACTGTAAACTCCAATTTGGGCTTTATACCATTTAGCAAGTGTGTCGCTTGTTTCCAAAAGGAGTTTAGAGTCCTTGGCTATTGATGCCTTTTGTAGGAAGGACCATAATGATCGTTCCCATTTCTTCTAGGCTAACACTAGTGCTTTCCTTTAGCTTTTTCAACAAGCCACCAGATCAGAGTGAACATTAGTTTTTGCTGCCCATACAAGAGCGGCATTGGCTTTCCTGCAGTCCTGTTTGTACCAAACTGCCTTGTGTTCTTGCTTAGGCTGGATCCTACTATACTCCGGTTTCCGCTCACTGCAAGGTTTTGCCAACAATTTTCTAATCTCCTTGAATAAGATTTCATGCTGGGTAGTCAGTTCCTCTGCTATTGTCTCTTTAGGAAATGTAAACATCTCTTCTACCTCCAGGCGTACTTTACCTTTAACTGTTTCTAGGGCCTCTGGATGTTCCTATCCTCATTGGGGGTCTTGTGAGTCACTAGTGGGAGGTGATAGATTTAATTGTGGCATAGTGCCAGGGGAGCTACTTCTAGTCCTCTTCCCTTTCAGAAGATTCTTAAACATCAAGGGAATTTGGCTAGCTAATTTTTTTGTGGGATGTGGCACGATAGGGGGTTCCTGCTGGGTTCTAGGGTTGGTCTCAGAGCTAATAGAATTTACTAGTTAGGAGGGGGGCAAAGGAACGACTGGACTGGCTATCTTGTGGCACTCAATGAGAAGGGACTCAATTGTATCCATCACCTTGTGCCAGACTGCACTTTTACCCATCTTTTTAGAGTGGGGCACGCCCTGAACTTCGTCCTGACCTTTTCTTTTTGCCCCTCTTGGACCCTCCAGGGACACCACTTGTTGCAGCAAAGGGAAGATCAGTGATAAGTAAGAGGAGAGAGTGAAAAACAAAGCACTGCCAATATATACCCTCGGAACACAATATCACAATATCTCAATGCATACCCTCGTTTTACTCGTGCCCTCCCTCCACTGGTTACCCTGATGTTCCACAAATGATGATGTCCAGTCAAAACAGCAACAGGAAGGAAAAATATTAGCAGAAGACTCTACGTGGTTGATAAAGTTCCTTCTTAGCAGTCAGCTCTTTAGGATAATAGGCAGAGGGTTGAAGGGTACTGAACTTCCAGAACATCTTCGGCCACAACCAAGGGATGAAGCCCTACCTCTTCCCGGCTCTGACCAGAGCTGATGGGCCCGCTTTGCCCAGGCATGTCCGCGTGCATCCCACGCTACGGGAGTCCTGAACTGCATTTATAGCACCTCCTGGCATGCTGTTGATTTGCGGCGTTGTTGGTGGCATGCAAGCCACCGGGAAGGCTGGGAGTTGTAGACACTGGCTACCATTGTGTGGCAAAGACTGGCTCCTGCGCTTCGGGTGCCCTGAGCAGCTTTTAAAGTGCCTCCTGGTGCACTGTTGACAGACAACAATGTTGGTGGCATGTGAGCCGCAGGGAAGGTTAGGATTTGTAGGCATTGGCTCCCCCTGTTTTGTAAAGACAGGCTCCCGCCCTGTGGGATCCCTGACCTGCTTTTAAAACGCCTCCTAGCAACCTGGTGACTTGCGTTGTTGGCAGCGTGTGAACCCCAGAGAAGGCTGGGAGTTGTAGACACTGCCCCCCCTTTGGGTGAAGACGGGCTCCCTCGAGGTTCAGCTTGACCTCATAGACAACTTTTCTTCTCTGTTTTATCACTAGGCACACTGAGTACACAAAGTTCTCCACTTGTTGACAGCAACCCATCTGCAATAATTTGTAAGAGACACCATTAGCATAAATGTCAGATCCAAAGCCCACCTATTCTTTTATCTTTTTATCAGGGGAAAAAGACTGATTCCCGAGTGTTCCCCTTCATTACCCATGTCCAGCAATTCGTTTGAAGCAGTACAGATCGATGTCAGTGTGCCAGCTCCTGTCTTTCCATACTTATTTCTGGTCTTCCAGACATGAGGAAGGCAAGGACATGTGGGTGTTTGTCTAGCACCACCAACCACTACATTGAAGGTCTGATAAAGGTCTCTGCATACTTGCGAGTGACTGAGAATTACTCTCTATGCTTACAGTGGCCCAGTCAGAGAAGCTGTATCATTGCCACAACTTTTGAGAGTATGAAGCTCTGAAGTTGGAAGGAGGAGTGCATCCCCGAGGTTTGCAAAGAGAAAGTGACAGCATTTCAGATATTCATGGATATGGCGAGAGGAGAGTATTTGCAATGGAGAGTGTGGAGAGGCTGACATACTTCTTTCATTGTTTTTTTTACGTGGACAGGGATAATTAGTGGCACTACATCATATTTATATAACAACAAGATAGTTATTGTTGGGATGAGGGACTTACTACTGTATCACCCAGATCCGTTTCCCCGTCAAGTAGGTGTGACAAGGTTGAAATGGGGACTGCCATTCTCTTCCACTGACCAGGAAACCTTCTTCCATACTCTAGATGAGAAACTTCAGGCCTGGGGACTGTTTCCTGACTGCTTCTGGGTTGAAAGTGCTTATAGGGTAGTAAGAACTGTGGCAGGACTGAGCATAGTTACTATTAGTAAAATATGTCAGTGAGTGCTAGACAAGACTGTGCTCAAACTTAGTCTAATTAATAAGGTGGGGCTGTCCTAACACCCGCTGACAATCACAATTAGAATGAGTGTGGGGTAAGGTCAACATGGAGATCACAACCACAGGACATACTTTCCGGCAGCTCTGTGATAAAGCCATCTCAATTAATGTGTCACAGCAGGCTCTAAGCCCTGCATCTCTCTCTTAGTGTGTCAGTGATGCTGCTCCTGTACATTGAAACAGCAATGTGGTATGTAGTGCTATATGCTGTCATCCTAATACTGACTTCCTCTTTTGGAAGCAGTAAATAGATGGTAAGAGTGCACAAAATACCACCTATCCTAATTTTGTAAAGTATATTGTAGTGTATTGTAACTTTGAGATGACGGAACCCTTTTGTTTCCTGATGGACTCCATAGAACAGCGACTTAAGTGCTTGTGTGTGTTACTAGAATTCCAGCAGTACAATTTTCAGTCAATGGTTACACACTGACGAATTAAGGCATTTAATGCCAAGCTATGTGTGTGGCTTGATCATTTACATGTATCTGGACTGGGGGGATGCTACAGCTGGTGACAAGATAGGGGATTAAATAAACCCAGCGAACTGAGAGGGCTCTCCTGGAGAGTTTGCCGTGGTCCAGCTAACTGCTCGTGCATGACACGTGTGCCTCAGTTGACGTGACAATCGCCAGTTGGCATATGTGGAGTGAAAGCACCACTCCAGGTAGTGCAAGTCCTTTGGAGAAAGTAAACGCCTAACACAAAGTTTGTTTGTCGTTAGCTAGAGACTTGCTGGTGAAGTCAAAACAACAGACACCGAGCCACAACATCATGCAGCTGTCATTCATGTAGTACAAGAGCACAAAAAACAGCAACAACCAGGTAGAGAAAAGTGGTAAAGTCAGTGATCATCAAGTGCAAGGAAGAGCTAAAAGTGAAAAACATGTCTAACATAAAGACACGCTAAAGGCAGTGGAAACATAGTATGGAAAGTGCAGGAGAGGGGACAGGCAAGTGCAAGAGAACACAATGAGGAGAAGCAGATGAATGCAGGGAAACATTAGAATTGGTGATAACCAGACACAAATAGAATACAACCACACTTACCAGAAACTGAGTAAAGAGAGCCATCCGACCTCAGCACCAGTCACCACAACTCAAGCAGAAGCACAGGGGTTGTGCATACGAGGCTGGTGAATCACGACTGACTGACTGAAAGCCCTTGAGCAGCAGTTGTAAAATGTCACATTTTCTTTTCCAATGGCAACATGGAAAGACGTAAGTTCAGATTGGCCGTGACTATCCTGAAGCAAGAACATTGCAAGGACTTGCAGACTGCTATGGTGCAAGTCCAGGTAAACAACATAAATTGTCCTCAGAAAGGGGCATAACTGGTTATGATGCTGCTGCCTTCTTAAAACCACAGCCTCCATTAGATACTTCAAAAAAGCAGAATATTGATGACAGATGGACTGAATCAAGATTTTCGATGATTTCGTTGTTGCGCTGGAAGAAGCAAATAACAAAAAGATTATCAAGTATTGGTAGAATTTGACAGGTGTAGGTGTCAATAAAATGAAAAAGAAAATACCACACAGAGGTGAAGTGATGTACCATGAAACCAAGGAACCATTAAGCACTAAGTTCAATTCAATGCCAAATGTCAACTATGAAAGGTACATTTTCAGTTAGGAAAAGCAGAGAACTGGTGTAAATATGGATGAGTTGGTAGAAAGACTTGATTCACTTATCAAGCATTGCAAGTACAATGAGTTTAATGATAAAGAGGTCAAGCATCTCAGAGTGATAGATGGTTGTCTCTCCGCGACGAATGCTGAAAGAGTTGCTCAGCCTGGAACGAGTATTCATGACTGCTAGATGGAAGAAAGATCTGTGCTGAGTGTGAAAAGCAAGCTGAGATACAATTTAGAAGGCCATAAAGCAAGGTCTCCAAAGAAAAATAAGTTGTGTTTTCAATGTGGATTTTCCTTCCATATGAAGGTAAATGTCCCACCATTGGACAGCTATGCAAAGGATGAGGAAAAGAGAATGATTTTGTAATGGTTTGCAAAACAAAAGAAAGATCAAGTGAATTACATTGTGAAAACAAAATGGAGGAAAGATCAAGTGTGTCATGCTGATAAATTGATGCCAGAAAGTTCAAGAGACGTTCCAACCATGCCCACAAGACCAAGTGGCAACATCGGTTGAGGAAAGTAGAAACTGATAAACATTGATTGTCATCAAATTCCTTGTCTAAAGGTTTGTCACTGTCTCTGTCAAGTGACAGCGAGGAAGACTGAAGTGCGATGTCAGTGCTGACCACTGAACAATGTGCACCAGTAAGATTAGCTTCTTGCTAGGAAGATCGCTGGTTGAATAGAGATCGACAAGTGAAAGTGCGAATTTCTATGTGGACACTGCCTCAAAATCACGCTGAAAGTGAACGGGTGCACCCTTCCTTTTATCATAGCAGGTCTGACTATAAATGCAGAAGAGTGTGAGTTTCATAAACAAAACTTCAGTTTTTTGGTCATATCTTTTCTAATGGGGGAATGACTCCAGATCCAAATAAAGTTAAAGTGTTGTCAGCTACTTCTCCCGCTCAGGATGCAACCATGCTCTGATACTTCCTTGGTATGGCCAGTTACTGTTCAATGTATATACGTGACTTTGCCATGATAAGTGACCCATTGAGAGACTTAACAAAATTAAATGTTCCATTTTATTGTCAAATGACTGTGAACAAAGCTTCAAGAAAATCAAACATGCAGTTGAGAGCACCACTGAAATAGCATTCTTTGATCTAAAAATGCAGACAGTTTTTGTTGATGCAAGCCCAGCTTGTTTGGGTCCCATCCTTGCCCGGCACACTGGACATCCTAACACAGCAAGAGGTGTTGTGGCTTATGCTAGCAGTTTGTCATCGCCAGAACATGCCTATTCACAATCTGAAAAACAAAGTCTTGACATGGTGTGTGCTTGTGAACATTATAATGTGTACCTGTATTGCAAGCATTTCATGGACGTCACCAACCACCAAGCATTGCTCACCATTTTTGGCAATCCTAAAGCCAAATGCCCCCTCGCATTGAGAGGTGAAGGTTGCGATCGCAGGAATATGATTATACAATTATGCAAAATCCAGGAAAAGATCTAAATCCTGCTTACTACTTCTCACATGAACCCATAACATGCCATGGCACCACTTCTAAAGAGGCTGATGCATATGTTAACTTCATCGCTAAATCTAGCACACCTGTGGCTGTATCAGTAGAACAAATCAGAGCTGCCACAAGCCCTTACAGATATTTGTAAATCCTCAAAGACATCATTACTCAATCGTGGAGAAAGAATATTCATCCTTTTCATGATGAATCTGGAGTACCAGAAATGCAAAAACGTGAAGGACCTGAGAATCTAAGACAGCAAGTCATTGAACTGGCACATGAGGGACATTGTGTAATTGTTAATGAACAAGCTCTACAGGACCGAGTGTGGTTCCTTTGTCTTGACTGAAGAGTTAAAAAAGGAATTAAGGGCCTGTCATTTGTGCAACTGCTTGTCATCCAAAACCACCCCTCATCCATGAAGCATGTTTGATCTCCCAAAGCATGCATGAGAGAAGGTTGCATTTGATTTCTTTGGACCCCTTGACAATTGACATCATCTACAAGTCATTGTTGATAAATAGTTCCATGTTCCCCTTGTAGAAGATCTGTTGTCAAGTACTCATGACATAGTCATTGAGAGATTAGAAAGTATATTTTGCAACATGGGGTGTTCCTTCGATTTAGTAGTCTGACAGTAGCCTGCCTTTTCAATAGTTGAGAATTTAAACATTTCCTCAATAATCTGAATGTCAAGCATCGGAAAAGCACACCTCTCTGGCCACAGGTCAATGGTGTTGTCGAGAGGTTCATGAGCACCCTCTAGAGACCGTTCACCGCATTGCACTAGAAAATCTTTACCTCAGTTCTTCAGTCTACATACAGGTCAACTCCCCATTCTAACACGGGTGAAAGCCTCACCACTTTAATGTTTTGGAGAGCCATAGGAACCAAGTTGCAAATTGGACCTTTAAAAGAGCTATTGACATTGGTAAACTCTGTGCTGCTGATTTATCTCATAATTACAGAATGAAGCCCTTTGCAGATAGGAGCCACTCTGCGAGGAACACAGTGTTCAAAAGAGGGTACCATGTCAATGTCAGGTAAGAATAGAAACACAAGTCTGATGCTCCTTTTGATGTTGACCTTTTGAGGGTTGTGACCAGTAAAGGACACATGTTGACTGTGCGCCGTCCTGCAAAGTCCATTACTCTAGATGCTATGCATTTCAAGCACCTGTCTCAACATTTGCCCACTCTAGATGTCGGAAGTGAGAGTTATCCCCCTAAGAATCCAGAGAGCCCAACTTATATAAACATACTAGCAGCCCGTCCCTACGTTGTCTGGGTATGAAATAGAATGTGTGTAATGTGTGTATTTGGCAAAGGCAATTTATTTTAAAATCTCGCGGTAAACAGAATTTTTTGTGTCATTAGAATAGGGACGGAGAAGGCCCAGCTGCAGTTCTGGTTGATGTTAGCAGGCGCGTGTAATTGGTGTAGTGATCCGCCGCCTGAGCCCGGCTACAGTCCTGGTTGATGTTAGCAGGCGCGTGTAATGTCGTTGAATGAGAGAGTTATCAGCCACGGGTAAATCCGTTCAATGAGAGAGTTGAGTGACAGCGAGTAGGAGAGGCTGCAGTAATTGTCCCCGCAGACATGCTCATTTACGTGTTCCCCCGCTTGAGGCACAGATGCAGGCCTGTTTGATGTTAGCAGGTGCGTGTTCCCCTGCTTGAGGCCCAGCTGCAGCCCTGGTTGATGTTATCAGGCACGTGTAATTAGTGTACTGATCTGCCGCCTGAGCCCGGCTAGAGCCCTGGTTGATGGTAGCAGGTGCGTGTAATTTCGTTGAATGAGAGAGTTCAGTAACAGCGCGCAGGAGAGGCTGCAGTAACGTTACTTACCAGGCCTCCAGGTGAAAGTGTTTGTCACGCCACCAGCGCACGGCCACAGCAGACGATCTTCTGATTAATGTACGACCCACATGGCATGAAGGGCGGTACGTAGCACACGCCCCCAGCGTTTCTCAGGCCCCAAGCGTGCCCCTTGATGTGGCGCCTATTGCGTTCACATGGCATGAAGGCCGGACACACGCCCCCAGCGTTTCTCATGCCCCCAGTGTGTCACGCCCCCAGCGTGCCCCTTGATGCTGCGCAGCAACGTAATTGGCGCTTGTATGTACGACTCACATGGCATGAAGGGCGGACACACGCCCCCAGCGTTTGTCACGCCCACAGCCCACGATGTGATGGCCGTACCACACGCCCCCAGCGTTAGTCACGCACCCAGCCCACGCCCATAGCACAACGCAGACACGCCCACAAGGTATCTACTTTGCTGGTACGGTTCTTTTACCTTTTAAATGTATAGAGGAGTTGGTCTAATGGCTAAGGCGCTCAACCTCGGACCTGGGGATCTGTGATTCTGGGCAAATCACTTAATCTCCCCGTGCCTAACAAAAATGAATGTGTGTCCTCATGTAACGTAACTGGTGCTATGTAAAGCGCTCTAAAACCTGATTCAGTTTGGGTCAAGTTCGCGCTATATAAAACTTCTGCTGCAACTGCCCTTTCCAACGCTGTATTGGTTGTTGTGATTGGTGCTGTAGTTACTGAGATTACCCGCCTCACAGGTTTGGGCTCTCTCTTTATAATATTAGTATGGATGGGCCAAGGCTCAACCAATATTTACTATTCTTATTACATGCTTAACGAAATACTGTGATGTGATTTGGTGAAGAACTAGAGGCGGCTCAGTTTGTCCTTGGTGCTTTGGCAGGAAATTAAGTCTGTTTGAGTTGTGGTCAGCAGATGTGAATTTATATGGAGCTGACAGGGGCTTATGTGTTTATCTGCATTTCAGAAAGAACTCCAAGTTCAGGTGTTTAATAATCAATTATATATACTTTTTTGTGGAGTGTCAGTAAGTGTACAAATGTTGGTAAACTTAGCCTACACTATTTTACAGAGTGAAAAGCTGTTTGGGGAGGTGTAGATGTGTTGATATAGCTTTTTGATTGATACACATTACAATGCAGAGAGATGTGAGTAAGGTTTGCAGATTGTGTTAAAAAATGAAGTTTTTCAACTGTATATACTTGTCAGTTAAGGAAGTACTGTTCCTTAAATGTTTTTAAAAAGCTAAGCATCTAATGATACGAGCTCCACTGTTCTTATGAACCTCATTGCATGTATAGTTTAGCACTATGAGTGTTTCTAGAGTGAACACTGTGTTGAGTGTTAGTAAAGGTGTGTCAAGATGATTGTATTGCTATCAAAACTGTTATGAGGCAGAGTTCATGGCATGTTATATCTTATTTGCAAAAATTATGAAAATAAACTGAGAGTGTGTTTTTTTCAGGAGCAAGAAATTTCAACGTATTAGTGTACTATATATAAATATGTGATTTTGGGTGAAACATATAGTAAGACAATATAGTGATGTATCACTTTTTTTAAATATATATGTTTATTTGAGCAGAATTTGTGCTGAAAAACACATGATTTCAACAAGGGAAAAATAAACTTTTCAATCAATATAGGTTGAAAAGAAAAAAACAATTATTCATACATAATATACACCAGAAGTTGCTATTATCACCAATCAAAATAAAAACGTTCCAGAAATAAAATTGAGAGCTTTCTAAAGTGCAGGACATCTAAAGAACAAAGATTCATTACTAAGGTTCCTTGAGAATATAATAAAGTACATAAGCAGACTAGAACAGAAATATATTCATTACTATGGTTCCTTGAAAATATAATAAAGTGCATAGACAAACAAGAGTAAAATACTAACTGGATACCAATATCCCTCATAATCATTGTACATGATGGAATACAGATCACCTCTGCAGTAAAGTGCAACACGACATCAATCCTTTCCATTCACAGTTCATTGGGTGAACAACTAAACCATGTGACATGGTAGAAAAATACTGTTGCTCAGACCTTCGAGACATGGAGCAAGTTTCACCTCAAGGGGAACCCAAATTATCCTGAGCCAAAGAGCCCTGACTTTCAATTGGATCGAGATGCTGTCAAGAGGCACTGAATCTCTTTAATCCCCCAACCCTCTTAGCGTAGGCTTCCTCAAATTGCTTTGGTCTAATCATTTTATTCAGCCATTCTGGATATACTGGGTTCCTACAGGTGCACCAACATTGGGCTATAGTAAAAACAAAGGGCCCAATTCACAGAACTAACTTAAGACAAAATCCTAAACTTACTACCATTTTGGTATTCACAGAAGGCACTTACTCATTTTGATATTCACAGAAGGCACTTACTCATTTCGGTATTCACAGAAGTTAGTAGTCCTAACTTTAGGACTCCTAAATGCCTTCTGTAAATACCGAAAGTCTTAAAATTAGAATTTTTCTCAGTTTAGTAGTAGTAAAGTTAGAATACCCCCAGATATGGAATGGGAGTCTGGGCTCTGGGCTGTAGATGCAGAAGGCCCGGTAGAGCATTGACAGGAGAATTGAAAAGCAGGACCTTGTTTTCTTTGGATTGATTTTACAACCCCAATATCTTTAAAGCAATTCAATTAATCTAAAACCTGTTGAATTTTGCCATTTTCCTGGCTTCAAATACAGAATAACATTCTCTCCAAACATTTTAAGCTTGATGATAACCGGGAGAGGGGCCCCAATAGTCTGATAAGCCCTAATCCTAATTTCAAAAGCCTCTTTCAAAAAAGTGAATAAAATGGGCAAAAGGAGGAACCCCTGATGGGTCCCCTATCCTGATGGGTCCCCTATTTACTGCCATGGTGCCTGCTAAATGGGAGTTGATAACACTTTGACAACTGGCCCCATGGTATACATTTGAGAGCATTCTATCAAAGTAGATAGGAAAACAAATATATCCAAACCAAAAAATAGTGCCTCCCAGTTAACGAGATCAAGTGCTTTTCAGCATCAAGCAGCTACCGCATTTGTCTGGTTAACTGAGAAGAAGTCAATTGCTTCAATTAGAAAGCCCATGTTCTCAGCCATCAGCAGCCCTGACACAAAACTTATCTGGTCACTGTGAATTAATACCTGGGCAGCCGGAGTGATACGAGTTGCCATAATTTTATAAAGAGCTTGTAATCAGTGTTAAGAAAATTGGCCTGCATGAATTAACATCTTCAAGGTTCTTGCCCTTTTTAAAAGACTAACAAATAGTTGATTCCTTGAAATAAGATGTGATGTGATGTGATTGGGTTCTTATATAGCGCACTACCACTCCAAGGAGTATCTTGGCGCTTCAACTCCTAGTTGTCAGATATGTGCTGAGAGATCATGATGGTGAAAGATCAAAAACACAGAGAGGGTCATAGCAACGCTTTATAACCTGATTCCGACAGAGGGTAAAACTTCACCCCTTCTCTAACAAAATTAAATAATTAATTCAAGCTAGGGAGTAATTCAGTGGTGAAGGATTTATAAAATTTGTGTGGGAAGCCATCATTAACGCATGCCTTACCATTAGGCATTGTGGCTAAAGAATCTTTGACCTCTGTAAGCAAGACAGTAGCCATAAAGTCCTCAGCCTGAGTATCTGACAAGCATGATATTCTAATAGTTTGAAAATATTGAGGTATACTTGACTGTGAAGTTATATAGTTTGTTTCATATACATCCTCATAGTGCCAAATGAAGGCTTGTGAAACTTGAACCTTATCCGATACTAGATCTCCCAAAGTGGGATTCTGCAATTACCTAACAAATGTAGCCTCCTGTCTCTCCCAGCTTGACCAAGCCAAATACCTCCCAAGCTCTTGACTTCCTTCGTATAGTTGCTGGTGAAAATCTGTAGAAGTAGCTGTTTCTTGTAAAACCAAAAAAATCCCTCAGATTCTGCTTGGCCTTTTGATAGGCCGATGAAGATCTACTTGGCAGTGATATGTGGTTTACTGCTGATTGCAGTTGAACACTTTTTTTACCAACACTCCCTGTGTTGATTTGCCTGGCAGGTGATAATTCGCCCCTTGGTTGTGCCTTAAAAGCTTCCCAGGTGGAAAACCAGGAAGCCATGCTGATTTACTTGAAAAAACTCTGAATAAATTGCCTCATGCCTATGAGCCACTCTTGATCTGATGATAATAAGCGGTCCAGCTGCCACCTGGGCCTATCACTCTGACTCGTCTCAACCTCTATAATAACCAAAAGAAGCAGTGTTATACTGGCATACAAAAACAGCTAAATTGTTTAATACCAGGGTGATCATTCCTCTAATGGTCTATTAGATGAACATAGTTTTTGAGGGTATCAAAAACCTTTTTAGTTCAAGGTTTGAATTGTTTATTTGTTGTGTTGGAAGTGTAACAGGCAAGCTCTTCAATGTAATTAAAATCCCCATCCAAGATAATGGGCCCAGGCGCTCCCATAGCAATCTTATAAATCTGCAACAGAAGTTCAGCCTCATCCAACAATGGGGCATAATAATGTACTAAATTTAGGGGAGCCTATTAGCCATGGCCTTCACCGAAGGTAATCAGTCCTGTGGGTCTCTGATTATGTCTCTGAGGACCCAACCCAACTCTCTGCCCAAATACATTGCAACGCTACTTACTGCAAGACCAGCTGAGGCAAACAAAGCTTGGGAATTCTGCCTCGAAATATGAACATTCAGGGAGTTGACCTTAAGATGAATCTCTTGTAAAAGCAAAACTTTGGGAAAAAATAACTTAGCCATCTCATCAAAGCACCATATTTGCATATATGAACCATCCCTTTTGCGTTGTATGTACAAAATCCACAATTTTGTACCCATATTCAGAAATAATTAGCTTAAAAAAATTATGTTTATGAACCCCTCAACCTTATCCGATGAAAACTTGTAACGCATCTGCTCATTTTTTGATGTTAGTGCCTACACCTTACACCTACATCCCACCCTAAGTGCCTCACAAAAAGACATATAGTAAAAGAAACACACAGAAAAAAACACACTAGTGAGAAGGGAAGTGCCCACAGTACCCCTCTCAGGGCATTCCCAACTAAACTGGATGCCATGACATTGCACCCTATTGCACCCACACTCCACCCCCCACACCATCACCTATCCTATAATTTACAGAAGCATTAAAGGCATCAATAGAAAGAAATAAGCTGCAGTCAGATAGATCCTAATATCCTAATATCACCATACAGTAATGGTCACTATATATCACAATTTATGGCAGTAACAATTAGGAATTATTAGAAATCTGCTGCAGAAGCTCCTGTGCCTCCGAGCCATTACAGAACAGGCAGCAGCCAATCTTGAACACATATTTGACAACCCAAAAGGACTAGAGGGGACTAATGGGAAGACAATACGGAATATCCTCTATAGGCATTATGGGGAGACTAGATACAACGCAGAACTAGCAAAATCTTCTGTGAAATGCTATATCCAAATAGAAGGAGACATCGTATCTACCTCGCTCACACCAGCCGGCTACCTCCTTAAAGAAATTACATGTGGGAGCGCAGCCTCTTGTTTCGCCTAAGAGCAGGATCCATAAAGTACCTATTGTGTTTCCCCTTGGGCTACCACTGTAACATTGAGAATCTGGTTTGCCCATGTCAGAATTCTGGAAAGCAAACACTAATGCACTTTTTATTCTTTTGCTCCTATTATCATAAATACAGTAAGCCCCTCCTGATATCATTTTTTAGAGCTAAAGGCATAAAAGATTTTAATGTGGCATTCAAATCTGTTTTACAGCTTAAAGATGATGGATTAATATACTGTGTGTGTACCTTTTTAAAATGGCTATACGATCCCTTATTTCTATGAATTAATTCTTATTTAAATGTACTATGTTATTTTAATAGATCGGGTGGAGGTCACTTTGTATTTTGCACATTAGCACCTTAAACTTATGCTGCTATTTGTAAATATGTGAATTATTTTTTCCTCATCCTCACTCTGGTAAATATGGAGACACAGAAAACAATTTACTCCTTGATCCTTGGCTGCTATTACACTATGCACTTTATTTAGTAAGTCTAATAATTAGGATTTATGCCCTATGCACTTTAGTGTCTAAAATAATGCTGCTAAACATATGTTCTATGTATATATTGCTGCTAGTTTAACGGTGATCTCTGTATATGTACATTTTATTAGATGGAGTTATAGAAATAGACAAGAATCAGTGGATATGGACATTAATGATATCTCACACTTTTTCTTGTCATTGTTTTTATTAAGGAAAATGTAGTACAGTTACCTTATTTTAACCTTGACCATGTACGTAATTATGTGTATGCTTTTATGGATAATGCAATATCCGAATAAAGGTTATCTTATCTTATCTACATTACAGAACAGATTAAATTGTTCCTTTACCAAAACCTTCAATTTAAATTGCTGTGAAATTGTTTCTTCTGCACCCTGTGCTTTGAATAAGTAAAGCATTTTAACAAAGTCTTTCCGCCATCTGGCTGCAGAGGCTGACGTATTGGAAAAGATGCAACAAAGGAGTTCTTCAGGTGTAGAAAACTGCCTCTGCTTAATTATTAAAATAGTACATGGGTATTTAGAGCTGGGGGAGCGCTGCGCCAGGACCCAATGGGCTCTTGTTTATGTCAAATCGCCAGAAAATTCTGGCAAAATATGAGTTTTAATAAATGTATCGACCCACTGATGCATTTGTTGTCCCTCACAACCCTTCGTAACCCCTACAATAGGCAGATTGGGACTGTGTGAATGATTTTCAAGTTCCTCTATCTTATTTTTCAACACGGCCTGTTGTTTATCGAACTGGCAAATCTCCTTCTGCATCGTAACAACCTGATCCTCCAGCTCGGAAATCTGGAATTCAGCCTCCTTTAGTCTCTCTGGGAGCTGGGCAATGGAATCCTCAGTCTTGGACATCCTGGCATGTAAATCAACAGTTTCTAATGCTTGAGAGGCCCTCAATTCCCTAATCTCATCCAAGATGATATTGAGCATGTTGTTGACATCCAGGTGATAGTGGGACACACCTCCTTGCTAGGAAGCCTTCTGCTGTAACTCAGCAGCCAATTCACCAAACTCAACCCCCAGGCTCAACTCCAAGCTAGGTGACTGAAAAGGGCCAGATACAGCCTCCTGAAGAATTAATGAAGTCAGTTGTGGGGAATCAAGATTACCTATTGAAGTCGAGGTAGGTACTAGAGAGGGAGGAGAAAAATCAATTGACTGTGAGTCATCAAATACAACAGCTCTGGTGCCTGATTTATTTTTTGAAACAGAGGACATTCCTTAACTGTGCCCAGCCCCAAGCTTGATTCAGGTTCCAAAGAGATCACAGCTGTATCTCCCCGGACTACCTGGTTGGGAATGAGAGTACAAGTGTCTATGAGAGTTTTGCCAGTCTGCAGAGAAATAGAGGCTGCTACTTTAAGATCGGAATGTTCAGTGAAATCTGGAGATGTCAGATTATCATCAATGTTTAATGAATCAATAGCCATCATTAACTCCTTTCGCAACAAGGTAGTGCAGTTAGCCAGCGCAGCTGCCTGTCTACCGCAATTTTTCACCCTTTGTGCCAGAGCTAAGGTGTGTGAATTGCTGTAAGCACCTGATACCTAAGAATATTTTTGCATAGTTAGCAGACTCCACTTTGAGATGTGTCACAAGAAGACCAATGGAGCCACAGAAGCTTTAGGAGAACTCAAACGGGCAGAACTTAACCAGCGATCCCCAACCGTTGGTAACTCTAGTGACTTTTCATGTATATGACTGAACTGAGAGCAGTTATCCTCCTGGCGGGAAACATGATGGTTCAGTGCTCTCTCCTGTCTCCACCAGTTCCGCTAGTCCAAGCCAGGCTCTCAATTTGCTCCTCGGCGCATCCAAGGAGGCCAGCAGAAATGAGTGAAGGAATGGCTCCTCCAAGATCAACAAGGCATCAGAGGTCAGTGTAGATTGATAAAGGCTACTCCTTTTACATATGAGCCATTTGCTCAAAGGTTTTTCTTCTTTTCGGGGCCTGAAAAACCCAATGGGCCGCTGTGGTCCAAAGTGCAAGTTGCCTGAAGCAGAAACCATCACTCCCAACATGTTACATCCAAACCACAGATTTATTAACCCCGAACCATAGGTTCGAAATACCACAGATGCTGTGTCCAATTACAGGCTGCAGGCGTGGTGGTGCAGGGAAATAAAGGCAGCAATCCACGCTGCTATGGCCGCTGTCTGAAGTTTCTCAGTATCTCAACCAGTAAGCAATAGGGCAGCTTTGTAGTGACCTGATGGTGAGGGGGGCGGAACCACAAGTGCTCAGCAATGGGTCATGTGGGATCCGCCCGATTCCACACAAAAAATTAAAAATAAAACATAGTCATATATCACTGTTATGATGTATTGATATGTTTTTGTTATGTTGTCTTTTCTAGGGGGAAAATGTAAATTTGTCTCTGAGGTAATAATTATCTGCTTACATAAGCAGAAAAAAACATGTTAACACTAGCAGGATTATTGTGCTATTTAGGAATACCTACCTCTTGAAGTGCAGTGTTTTCAAGTTGGAAGTATGTGGTAGTGAATGAACAGTTGTGCAGCTCAGCAGCATGAGCTAACTCTGCATAAGCTAGGCTTTGTGAACTATAATTTACAGATGTGGTGGGTTGCTGAAACCTTCTTACCACCTAGCCTGCTAACATATACTTGGATGCGAACACTATTTGGCAGGCTAAGGTAGCAAAATACCTGGATAAGAAGTGCTACTTGAATCAAACTCCAGTAGGCATATAAAGCAAACGGGGAGGGGGACATTGGCACCTGCTGATGAATATAATTGTTTTTGTATTAGTTAGATAGTTGTTTGCTTTGTTTGTTCAAAAGTTGTTCATATAGTTTGTGACTATAGTTGTTAAAGTTCTGTATTGTTGTTAAATTGTTTTGTTGAAATAAAAATGTTTAAAGTTACTTTAGATTATTTTGCTTACTTAATATATATTTCAGTTTTATTACAGTATTGTAATATTCAATAAAACTGTCAGTTCTATCGTCAGGTACTGTAAATATGCTGCTGCATGTATATGTATCTCTATGATAGTAGGTGCATATTGTATTCTAGAGGCTCTTGTAATTGAGAAGGAAATTCTTTTGTTATGCAGCTATGGTGACTTGTCATGCAACAGTGAGGTGGCAGAGATATCAGTACTTGTCCATGATGTAGTATAGGAACCTCTGATATAGGAGAGAGGTATTGGCTCAGAGAGCAGTGCATCTTCATACTATAATAACCACTCCTCTCACCTGCTGTGCACACACTAATATGTATGACTGTTGCCATTGGCAGATGTCTAAAAGAGAGGTGAGTATGTCCCTGCAGTCAAGCATGGATACCAGCTGTGCAAGACACAATTTTCAACGGAGAGGATGCTCCATTTTATGCTCTACTTTGGACTTTCATCACGATGAAGAGAGGAATGCACCGAGAGCAGTCTCTACCAATATCCTATTTTATACATATTATACTCTGGGTAGATGTGTCAGCTGACTGGGCAGTATATTTCGATACCATAGTCTATATCGTTGTTATGCAAGAGAGACTTCGCACTATCAAGGTAATTTCATCTCTGCAACTTACTTGTACATCTGTCATCCTAGGGAGAGATGTGACCAGAGAGGTAAGCCTTTTTTCACACCCATCATCCAAGAGACGGTCACAGGAGAGGGAACAGTCTCCCTACAATGTTGCACACAGATTCATAATGCAAGATAGATGTGTCTGCAAAAAGGGCAGTTCCTCCCCACAGTCTACTATGTATGCTTGTCAGCATGGGAAGAGGTATGAGTAGAGAGCTACATTTTTCTGGAAGCCTATTACAGACCCTTCCACCCTGCCAAGATGGATTAGCAGACAGGTCATTCCCTTCCCAGACACCACTGCATATCCCTGTTGCTCTAGGTAGAGGTGTCAGTAGAGAGGCCCCTGCTTTCCCACACTGTACTAGACATTCATGTTGTCCTGGAGATAGGTGTTAATTGGTTAAGATTTGTCTTACTCTGTGTGCTTGATTCAAAAAAGATTATTATGAACCTAGCAGGATTCTCAACTTGCATGAGTTCCTTTCTTTTAGGCTGTAACAAGGTTTGGTGTTGGATCATGCCAACTCTGAATTGGGCCTGTTTGATCCTCCCGGCTCAGTAAACTTTCTCTTTAAAATGAGTTTCCATTATATTTCTTTCTTTTTCAAATGCTGCAATTGTACTGAAGTTTTTCTTGGCCCTTAAGAGCTCACCTCACAGAATGCATTAAATTAAATTGTTGGGGGTTGCACTAGTAGCAAACAAGAGGTTGTAGCTTGCAGTGGCCTTGGGGAACAACCGAGTTTCAAGTTCATCCCATGTTGCCAGAATTTGCACATCCCAAAAATCCACAATGGCTTCTCTAATATGTCCTGTGAAATGAAGATTGTAATTACTGATATTCAAACTTTCAACAACATTTTCAGCAGATCTCACATCACCCTTCCAGATAACAGATGTCATCTATAAAACGGAGCCACAAAACAATGTGATCCTCAACATTCGTATGGATCTTGAACATCTGCTCCTCCTACCAGCCCACAAAAATATTTGTGTAGCTGGGGGTGCAGCAGGTGCTCATTGCCGTTCCTGAAGCTGTTTGTACATTTTGTCAACGATCATTTTGGTATGCAGTAGGAAAAACAAGGATCTGCTTCTGAGGAAATGTTGAAATGCCTGTTTCCCTAACTTATGTTTAATGCTTGTGTATAGGCTTGTGATATCCATAGTTAAAAGGGTGAAATGTTTCTCCCATTGGATGCCGTCAATGGTGTTTGAAAAATTGTGGTGTCCTTGAGGTAAGTGGGAAATTCAGTAACCAGTTGTCTTAAGTAAAGGTCAATATATCTTGAAGTATTTCCAGTAATGACTCTATGTCAGATACAATGGGTGTACTTTGTGGTTTAGTGGCATGTTTATGTATCTTGGGCAACAGGTAAAGTATACGGATTCTGGGTTTGTCACATTAGAGGAAGAGGAACACCTCCCACTTGAGGAGTCCATGATCCCTTCAACCCACAAGCATTTCCATGTAGCTGACATTGGCCACAGTTGCTTCAGATTTGTTAGATGTACTATAGCACTCTGTGTTTGCCAATTAACTCCAGCCTTTCTCTAGATCTATTTGCTTAATGAGTACAACCACATTTCCCCCTCTATCCGATTAGTGGATAACGACACTCTAATCAGATTTGAAATTATCAAGTGCCACATATTGCTGATTAGCCAGGTTTCTCCTATTGTGTAAAGGTTGTTTGTACCTTATATGTTTAAGGTCGTTAATGACACCCTTCTCGAAAACATTTATTGCTTCATATGAAATCATAGGTAGGAATGTAGATTTTGATTTCAAATCATTGGGCGTACTGTGGTCAATTTCTATCCCACATTCCCACAAATTGAGAAAAGGATACTCATGATGTGGCTCAGCGTTACCTAGGGCAATAATTGCATGTAGTGCATCAACATCTTCAATCCTAAGTATGCTGGTTTGTTGAGATTTGCTTTTGCCTCCGCCTTAGTAGGTTTGGACTCAAACCATTTTTTCAATTTTAGGTTTCTAGTAAAGAAAAATAAGTCCACTCTGCTTTGTGCATAATTGAATTGGAAGAGACTCAGCCTCAGTAAAATATGGTCAGATAGATTGATGACATTCATGGATCCTGTGCGCAGCCCCTTATTGTCATTGCCATGTAAGCTTTGTTTCCTGCTTTCTGTAATTTTCTTGACTTGCCACCACTTCTTTTTCCTCTGGATCTTCTTCCTATGCCTCTTCGAAAACCTGTGTCTGCTGTTCGTTCTGTCTTTAATTGATTAATCATCTGAAACTGGCTTAAAATTATGTTCTGGACAACAGTTATGGAGGATTCTGGAGCATCCAATGTATTGGTATCTGATACATCACTTTCTGAAGTTGTCTTGAGGCTCCCATTTATTATAGTTGTTTCAAAGGGTTGCTTCTCACTGTAAAGATAGTAGTATTTTCTGTGAAATGTGAGGATGCGTCCTGCCATGTAATCTCTGTAACATCTAATAAACTCACATTGTTTGTTCATGGTTATTTCCTCTCTTGTCCATTTTAATCTGCACTTTCTTAAGAAGTTCTTCTAGGTGTTCTTTGGATATGACTGTATGAAGCTCCTGTTTCATCCTCTAAATTTCGTCCCAAATTTGTACCCTGTATTTGATGGCATACTTGACTAGTATGTGCATAATGGACATGGAACAGTGTTTAGAGTTATCTGCCCAGCTTTCTAGCATTTCTGGATCTAGGTTCATCATAGATGGGCATGGTAAGGATTCTTAACCCCCTTGGTACACAGTCCATCTCAATGTACCTTTGCAGGTATTCTACCTCCTATCATTTTGTGATTTATTTTTTGTGCAATTTGTCCAATCTGTCCAGTTTCAACTGGATGTTGATTCCACCTTCCTGGTTGCCTATACTGGGATCATCACCCACCGCCTGGGACGACTCCTGGTGGCCCCATGCCCTGGGCACCACCCCAAGCCAATGGACCACACACGAAACCTGGGCTTCATCCTGGACTCCTCCCTCTCGATGACCAGACAAGTCATCGCCGTATCGTCATGGTGCTTCAACACCCTGCGCGTGCTCTGTAAGATCTTCCGATGGATCCCCACCGAAACCAGGAAGAAGGTCACCCAGGCACTCGTCACCAGCGGACTGGACTACGGGAACACCCGCTACGCAGGAACCACTGCAAAGCTACAGAAGAGACTCCAGCGCATTCAGAACGCCTCCGCACGACTCATCCTGGACATCCCTCGTCACAGCCACATCTCGACCCACCTGAGAGACCTGCACTGGCTCCCCGTCAATAAGAGGATCACGTTCAGACTCCTCACCCACACACACAAGGCTCTCCATGACATAGGCCCGAAGTACCTCAACAGCCGCCTCACTTTCTACACACCCACCCGCCAGCTACATTCGGCCAACCTCGCCCTCGCCACCGTACCACGCATTCGCAGAGCCACCGCTGGAGGAAGATCCTTCTCCTACCTGGCGGCCAAGATGTGGAACTCCCTTCCCATCCACCTACGGCTGACCCAGGACCACCTCTCCTTCAGGAGGCAGCTCAAGACCTGGCTTTTCGAGCAGTAACGGAACCCCCCCAGCGCCTTGAGACCCTTCGGGGTGAGTAGCGCGCAATACAAATTATTATTGATTGATTGATTGATACTGTTGGCAGTTGATGTGTTGAGGGGGGAGAACAGCTTTTTGGATGCCTCCTTCCTCTTTGCTTCCACATTGAGAGCCATGATGGTTCTTTCCAATCACGGAAAATACTTGGTGCATCGAAATGCACAAGATGGTGTGTGAATCACACCAGATAGCGAGAGTGCTTTAAGCAGCTCCGCTTCCTTTTATGTCCAAGTGGTATTGCAAGTACAGGTCATTGTGAATGGAGGAGAAAGAAAAAGGAGAAGCAAAGCAGTACTCCACACTTATTATATGATCTCAACGGGTGGGTCCTCCGACTTGTCCATGGCCACTTTTCGGTAGTGCGTCACCAGCTGCCTCCTCCGTCTTCAACTCGCTTAGTCTAGCATGCGCCACCCTGCGATATAGATGCAGGCAGCGTCTTTAATAAGGTCCTCCTTCTTATCAGTGTCCGCAAACCCACTGCAGCTGTTAAACTTGTTGGTGCCAAATGGATTACCATGATGCAGAGTAATGCTGTATGGCATGGCACTGTTGTTAGTAGTCAGGCATTTGTCAAGCTCAGCGAGAGGCTTTCACCTTGAATCCATTTTGCAGGGTGCAGGAAGAGAGTGACCAGACAGTAATCCATCTTCTTTTGGCCCACAAGAAGTAAGACGGCTGATACGGAGGTCGTTGGTTTGAGATCCCAGTGTAGGAAGCAAAGCAGTCTATGGTAGTGTTTTAGAACAAACACTCCCTTCCATGCTCCGGTACCCTGAGGCAGAATAGCGGCGGTCTGAGAAGGGCCCGGGTAGCCTTTAACATGCAGTCAATAAAGTGTCACCAGAAAAAGGACCTTCTCAGACACCCATGAATTTATAAAGTACCAGTTAATTTTCTAAAAAGGCTCTCCTGGCTAGTCCTGGATGGAGCTTGTGGACTTTTAATCTGTGGAACTGTGGGGAGTTACTGAACAACTGCACTGAATTCCACCGAGTTCCATGAGCAGTTGGAGTAGGCAGCCTTCATCATGCACCATGGCTGTTCTTATTTGTTTTTCAGCTCTCCTGCAGTCCCTCCACTGAGCCACAGGGACTTTTGGGGCTTTCTGGGGTCAGTCGGTAAAGCAAGAACCACACTCTATTCTCACAGTACCCTGAACAGCAGGGACCCCTTCCTTTCCAGAGAGATATGATAATAAAGTTACATCAAAGCTTGGCAAGAAGGGTTACTTCTTGAGCCGGACTGGGAACTGAAACCGGCCTGGGGGGGCGGAGGGGGGGTAGGCCGAGCTGTTTGCTAGGGCCGGTTTCAGACGATTTTGTTAGAGATATTGCCAGCCCTTGGTAAAAAAAACAGGCCCCTATGGGCCAAAAACCGGCCCGAACACCCGGTGCCCGCTACGGCCAGTCCGGCCCTGGTTACTTCTGTCTTTTTAAATACAAAATGGGATTAAGTGGTTCACACAATCACAAGATGTGGACCCTACGAGTGTCCCGAACCTGGTTTGTCAGCTCCAAGCTGAAAGTCTACAATTACGGAAGAATGTATAACTGTGCGAAGCAGAAACGTCTGTGGTGTCGAAACAGCGAAGTGAAAACATGTGAAAGTGAAATTAACTGCTTTACTTATGGTACATATTCCCGGGGAGAAGCAACTGTTTATTTTTTTCCTCAGTGCTAAACTAAAGGCTCCTTCTGTGTTAAGGAGCTTGGCGACTGTGTCTGCTTGGTTCCTAATGCACCCACACAGTGCTTCAGGCCCGTATAATATTTCACAGCCATCTGGTTCAATTGTGATTGTAATCACCCATGATGTTATACGCATATTTGCACAGTAATTTACTCTTACATAGAAGATATAATCTGTTTAGTAGCAGAGCAGACGACAGGTCCGTGTTGCTGAGACAGGTACAGTTTCTTAAAAGCCCGGATCTGCCAGCCAACTGCTGCTTTGCTTATCTGATATACAATGAAAAGATTATAGGGTTTAAGATAAAAAGCCAATAATGTTTTAATGCTCATGTTTTGAGTCAGCCGCATCGCAATGGTTCAAGGAAGCTCCTACCACACCGTGCACCTGGGTCAGCAGGTTTAATCAAAGCAGACACAGCACTGCATTATTATAGGTCTCTTATGCCCACATGCATCAAAGTCAATTGCATTCGCAAAAGGTGCGAATCGCAATTTTCGGCCGTTTGCGAATGCAATTGACTAATTTGGAATGCTTCATGTATTTCGCAATTTTAGGAATCGCAACCATGTTGCGATTTCTAAAATTGCGATTGCATTTAAGAAATCGCAATTTCAGATTTCTTAAATGCAATGCATGATCATTTTTTAATTGCGAATTCGCAATTTGGAAGTGGTAAATTAGCATGAAGTTGAACTTCATGCTAATTTACCGAAAACTTTCAAATATGCACAAATTGCATTTTTGAAAGTTTTAATTTACACACACACATGCCCTTGGGGCATGTGTGTGTGTAAATTGCATTAAAAGTTACATTTCAGGTGTGCAGGGAGGGGTTCTTTGGACCCCCCCCCCGGCACCCTTGAAATTGCATTCACATTTTGCGAATCGCAATTTAAAATTCGCAAAATGTGAATGCCTTCCCATTCATTCCTATGGGCCTTTTGGCCCATAGGAATCAATGGGAAGGGTTTTCCTTAATTGCGATTCGCAAATTGTGTATCGCAATTAAGGAAAAATACCGAATCGCAAAAATAAATGCGAATTGTTCATGCATTGCAGTTTGCGATTCCTTAATTTTCGCAATTTAGGAATCGCAAACGGGTGCAATGATGCATGTGGCCGTTAGTCTCTGGAAAACCAAACAGGGGCTACAAAGCACTATATGCAATGCAAGCCACTGTGGGCCCACCAGGAAATGCAGAAGTAATGTGACCACAAATGTTAATTTATAAAATGAATTTACTGTTCTTCTTCCCATCTTTTGAATGATGTTCCCATTTCGTACAGGGATATATTCACGTGCATTAGGGCAAAGCATTTATTTTCCACTTGCTGTAATAAATTTCAATGAAAGGATCATTCCTGATACCTTAGCCTACATATCAGAACTAGTCCACTTGAGCAGAGGTTTCCGTACATGGATGGGGCTCACCTTCGGAATGCTCCAAGGACATCAACTGAGTGATTGTCTTTTACTTTGAAAGTCCTGACTGGTGGGCAAAGTCAGTGTGTCGATCAATACTTGATAACATGATGGGCTTTGTGTCTTTTTACTTACCATACCCGCCACAAGGGTAACAAGCCCTCTGCATGCCTGCCACTCAGTTTTCTCTGGAAGAGATTGCTCTGCTCCAGGAGCACGTGGTCGAGCTGCAGGAGAGCTGGTGTTCTAGGCATTTCAAGTTGTTGTTTTATGCGCTGTCGCTGAGCACTGCAGTCTCTCTATACTGCAGTTGGGAACACCCGGTGGAGAGGGATGGGCATGTGGACAGCCTAATCCACAACTATCCAGCAGATAGGAAGCTTGGTGAGAGCAAGAGAGCATTGCAGCTGGGACTTACATTGACGTGTGAGTACTTGTGGGTGGTAAACTCTGCTATGCTGCGGTCATCTCTGCCACCTCCGCTAGTGGAGTGAAGTTCACTGTCCACCCCTACTCCCTATGTGTTACAGCCCAGCCAGGCCTCTGTCACAGTAACAAGAGTGAGCTTTCAAACATAGCAATAGAGTAAAACATAAGCATAAATGACGGTTCACCCATTTCAGGTCCACGTAATGTCGGGCCCAGGGGGAAGTTAGGGTTGCAGACTCGTCTTCCCCCAGGGTTCTTTGCTCAATAGGCAGAAGGACATGCTGGGGAGGGGGTCAAGGGATTGGGCAAGGGGAGGGGTTGGGGTGTAATATAAAGGTGAAGAGGGGAGATATCAGCCTCTTCCTGCACCTTGGCACCACCGGGGAGGGTTAGGAAATATTAGTGAGGATTTTTTGCAGTAGCGTAGTGGTAGGGTTAGACCATCTGCACTTGGTCGGATGTTGTGGGTATGAGATCGCCGGAGCTCAGTTCGGCGAAGAAGCTAGCAGTTACCTGGTGGCAAAGGGCATGTCAGAGCCCGACCATGAGGTTGTGCAGGCAACACTAAGAATCCTGGGGCAGGCGTGCCATGCAGATCTGCTGCGACCCAGGGTCCTGGGGCAGGAATGGGTCAGCATGGTCCGACCCCCACGGTCTGCCTCAGCGGGCGCTGAGGCAATGGCACGCCAAGAAGAGCCACCACCGTCTAAGAAGGCAACCGGAGCCAAGGGACGGGGCTAACCCAAACAGCAGCAGTACAAGCACGGGGGCCAAAGTCAGAGTCTGCCTGCACTGTTGCCAGTCGACGCAACACACACTGGGATGGTAAGTCAGGGGGCGGGGCTAAGATATGAGGAAGCGGCCCAGCAGTACACTGGAGCCGGTATGAGGCCAGCGAAGGGTGCCGCCCAAGCCAGGTTTTGGGCAATATTGGATAGGCCCAGCAGCACGCTGGAGACAGTAGGAGCACCACTGGACCTCACTTTCAGGCCTCTCCCTGGGAGTATGCTGGGAGGGGATGAGGTCAGGCTTCCCTCAAGCAAGCTATGGACACTGAGAGTGGTGGAGGCCCAAGCAGTTCCCACAGTTTTCAAGGGGGCACAAGGAGGTGGGCACCAGAAGGTGGGAAGCAGGGGGGTCAACCCCCCATTATTTTACCATGGTGGGAGGGCCTAGATTTAGAGGCAAAAATCAAGGAGCAGAGAATAATAATTCAGGAGAGAGAAGGTAGGTGGGTTGCATTGTGCACAGCCAGGGAGGGTAGAGGGCTGGGGGCCATAGGTGGGGGGGGTCGCCCACTTGTCTTGGGACGAGGAGGACCTTTCAGAGCAGGACCCAGGGACAGGAGGGTAAAGGAGTGGGTGGGTGTGGGTTGAGGACATTCCGCAGCAGGGGGCTGGATCGGGGACAGCCATGATGGCAGAGAGACCCGGTGGTGCAGGGGCCCCCTCAGGTTGGATCAGCAAACTGGCAGTTGAAACCGGTAGAAGCAGGGTAGCGCCGCAAAACGACCTGAGACACTGGCAGGGGGGTCTGTGGTGGCCTACCCTCCAACGGGGGATCCGGCGTCAGCAGGGGGGTCCCTGGTGGCCTACCCTCCAATGGGGGATCAGGCGTCAGCAGCAGCGATGGAGGAGTGCAGTGGGATGCTTAAAAAGAGTGGGAAAGGGAAGAAGAGAGCAGTGCATGAAGTGATATGGGCGCCTGTGGAAGAGGAGACTGCGATGCTGTTGGATTCTGGTGATGAGAGTGACAAATTGGAGGAAGGGGGAGTGCCATTACAAACTTGGTCTGATTCCTTTAACTCTTACATACAAACTGCACCAATTTTATTATGGCATTCAATTTGGGCAAAAGATGAGCCAGCCCCTAATCGGGCAGATATATTGGACTGTTTTAAACTTGATCACATGTTGAAGATACCAGGGTTTAAAAACAGATGGAGATAGTCGGGATGGTGGACTGTATTTATAATCCAGAGTGCATTGTAAAGAACCCAGTTGTCTAGTGAGCACCTAGAGATAAGAAAAAAGGGGTTCTCTGAACATTTGCTTTTGGTTTGCTCACCAAGTGCTCAGCCTTATCTCTTTCTATTTCTGTCATGTCAAAATGTTTTATCTTATCGGATTCCGGTTTGGCATTGCGCACCTTCTGGTCTTTTATCCTTGCAAAGCTTACTGCGGCACTAAACTGGATCTTTGCCCTTGTGACTCCAAATCTACAGAGAGTATGCTTCATTTCCTGTTTTTTGCCAACTTTATACAAAACTGAGGTGGGATTTTATTGTCCCCCTTTTAAAAATTCTAAATATCAAGAAGTGCTGGCCAGCCCTATCTCACCTCCAGCTTTTAACACCTTCGACGCTCATGACGAGCTGAGCTCGTCATGAGCCACGGCGCTTCGGTGCTCATGATGAGCTCAGCTCGTTATGGCCCGTGGAACGCTCAGGTGCGGGGAGAATTCCCCTGCTGTGCTGAGCATTCCATGGGAGTCAATACATCTGTGACGAGCTCAGCTCGTCATGAGCACCGGAGTGCCGTAGCTCATGATGAGCTGAGCTCGTCATGAGCATGGGGGCGCTGTGCACGCCCCCCTACCCCCCAGCACATCGGGGGAATAACCCCCGCAGCGAAGGGGTTAAATGATGAATATACATGTTCGATGGTCTATAGATATATCACAACAGCTGTCCGTTTACGAAATGTGGCTGGGAAATGACTTCTTGGTGTCTGGATTTTAAACAATTATATTTGGATTTCATGGTGTTAGGGACAGGGGGTTACCCTAAAGCCCTTTATATGTTGTCCGTATGTCATGCTGCTATTTGTTGAAACATTGACTTAATTATAATTTTTAAATGTTTTATTAAACATTTCTATTGTTATGAAGTTTATTATATATCATCTGTATCATATTTTCATTGGGGCCGATTAACAGAACTAATCTGAGATAAAATCCTAGACTTACTTTTTTGGTATTCACAGAAGGCATTTAGTAGTAGTAAAGTTAGGACTCTTAACTTTGCTACTACTAAAGGCTTTCTGTAAATTTCAAAATTAGTAACTTTAGGACTCTGTTTGTTCAAAGCCGTACCTTGTGGTGTGTGAAGTAAGGACTTCTGTTTGCCGCCCTTCAGCTTTTTTGCCCACGTCACCTCAGCTCCTCGCAGGACCCGCTTCGCGGGTCCCGCACCGTGGATAGAGCCCAGCGGGTGTGCACAGAGACTCAGGGGGTTGTGTGCCGAAGATCCATCAAGGGGAGAATTGAGACAGCAGCAGGGCTGTGAGCGGTGTCGCAGGGACTCCATTTCCCAGGAGTCCCTGCTTGACTAACCCTGAACACCTGGGACGCTCTCCCTGCTTGCCCCGCCCCCCTCCTCCTCCCTTATTTAGTTGGCACACCTCACCGCTCCGCGGGGCGCGTGGGACGGGCCCGTTTAATCCCGTTAAAGACCGGGTAAGACTGGACTGGGCCACCTCCTTAACGTTCACGTTCATATTTATATATTCTGTCTGCGCCTTCATTCTGCATATCTGTGCTCTTATTTTTGTATCAGTACAACATTGTTTTCCTGGAACAAAAGTTGTTTATGTGCTCTTATACTAACGGGACTACTGTGTATTGTTAATCATGTCAACTAGAGGTAGCAGGAGCAAAACTGCACAAAGTTTGGCCCAGATTTCTGGCCCGATTGACCAATTCATTACCAGGGCTAATGAAGCTATCGATCAGGGCATATCACTCCTGGACCAACGAGTTTCACATGACTTGGACCAAGCAAAATGGTCCTCGTTAGGCCCCTTGGCACAAGCGCAAACTCCTATCCGTCAGCAGGAGAAGGCTCCTGTAACAGAAATACGAGCTGATATCCATGGTATGCCCAACTTGGTTAACCTGTCGGCATCCCTATCGTTGCTGGACTCGCAATTGAGTCAGACTCTTGATGCAACGCCTGACATCTTTGCGAGCCCGGTTCAGGTGGACCCTGTACAGGTAAAACCAAGGGGGATAAGGGAGGGTGCAATCCCAAAGCGGAGGAAATCAAAGAAAAGAAAGCACAATAATGCAGCTAAGACATTGTCTAAAACCCAGGGGGTGGGAAGTATTATATCAGAGTCAATGGGACTTAATAACCACCGAATGAACGGAACACTGAAAATGACACAACTAACCCTTCCTCAAGTATTGAGGACCCCAATGATAATGTTAATAACAGTGATGTTGAAATCTTGGGTGGAGATTGCAAAATATGTAAAGGCAGCAATCAATTTCTGGCCAGGATTGAAGAATTTATTAAGATCCAATTACAGCCAATCCAAGTGAACCTTGCCACCATCGAGAAACAACTAGCAGCTGTGACTTTAACCCTGACAAATCCAAACAATTTGAAGGGCTTAGGGGTGGTCACTGAAGGGGGCACAAAAAATAAGATTGCCACTACCACGTCAGGGCATTGTACCAAAAATACCCCTGTCGGACTGACAGACCCAAAAACAAAGCCTCCTCAAGATACGACTAATAAGGTTCTTGATCTACAAAAAACCCCAGCCCCTATAATTGTTCCTACTAAAGATGTCCCTAAAAATATTGCCCCAAACAATCACCCCTCAAGAAATCATCATATAGGAGAACGGGCTAAGGGCGGGGGGAGTCAGTTTTCAATTCCTCCAATAAACCTCCCTCCCGAAGCAAGCCCATTTGTAGTCATTATGACGGGGGTCCCTGAGCTGAGTCACAATACTGAGGAACCCACCTGGTCTTTAAAAAATAAAGTCCAGCATTGGCTGAATATCAACAGACCATTGCCACAAAACTGTTTTAGCAGGGTCAACATGGTGCGCAGGGTTCCTTGGATTGGCTATAAACCAAAAAGAACCCTGGGAGACTGTATTATAGTCAATTTTGAGGATCCCCGTGCTGTAGATCACATCTGCTCATGGGGCTCCTTGGCCAAGGAGGATGGAATATGCACCAAACGCCTATCGTTCTTTTACCCACCAGTAGCCCGCAACATCGAAGGCCCAGATTGGTCTTGGAACCAAGCGGGCAATTGGGACAGGGGTTGCAACCAAATAGGCAATAGGCAGGGGAGAAGAGATTGGGCGGATTGGTCAGGCAACGATAGGAGAGACATAGTGTTTAGGGAAGGATGGGGTGGTATACCAACTTCTAACAGATACAATTGCTTAGAGATGGTCGATTGACCATCATCGTGTATTGAGCAGGTTGGCGCAGGTCCAATAAATTTAGATGATAAACTTGGGCAATCATTAAAAACCTTTATTAACGACCGATCTCCTGAAACAATTATTAGATCAACTGATACTTTATTCCCACCTAACAAATTGCCTACTAATAAATCCCTAGATACTCTAGGGACTCTAGTGAGCAAGGCGGATGGCCCCACCGGTGAGGGTGAAACCGAACCCATTCAACTAGTGGAGATTCAGAATGCCAGGGAAGTTTCTGGGGGTCTGATAGGCATATGCTTAGAAGGAGTTTACGAGTAGAAAAGAATATTCCACCTATAAAAAGATACAGTTTGTCCCTACTATCTTGGAACATTGCGGGTCTTCCAAAAAAATCTAAGGACCCCACCTTCCTAAGCTTTGCGGCTCAGTTTGATGTGATCTGTTTACAAGAGACCTGGGATAAGGGTGAGACTCACTTGGAGGGTTTTATCACATATGCCGCCCCGGCCCGTAACACAGGCAGAGGAAGATGTTCTGGTGGCCTCTCCACTTATTTTTCCAACTTGGCCAACCTGACAGTAACGAACTTGGATAGTACAAGCTGCCCTGTCAAATATAAGCATTTCTTTCAAATGTTCCACATTAAGGGGGGAGGGTCTCAGAGTTTGCTCTTAATTAATTTATATAATAACGTCCCAAAAGAGGAGCAAAAGCCGGTTTTAGAAGAACTTAACGGAGTTATCAATAAGGGACTGGGAACTGAGCAAATGGACACATGTTGTATAATGGAGTAAGTAGTGTATGCAACAGTTGCGAATACATCCCCTGTCGAGGCACACCGGGCGTGATCAATAACGTGATTCACAATCGATGAAGTTTCATGATTTATTTGTTATAGTTCATTGTATGTCACTTTAAACACCTGATATTATTGTCATATCAGTCGTGTGACAATTATTTCATTTTACTGGCACATGAACTTTTCAACAATGCATTTCGGACCAAAAGGCCCTTTATCACGGAGTGCTGCGGAGGAAAACAGAAAAAAACGGCGGTGAGGCGCTGATGACCAGGGGATGCTTTGAAGGAAAAAGGAAAAAGAAAAGGAAAGAGAAAAGAGCCCTCCAAACACACGGAGCACAGTCTCCAAGAACCTCAAACCAAAAAAGAACACTTAGTGATCAACATATCAGATATCGCCATTTCTAACTACCAAATGAACTTACTTGAGAAAGGTACCTCATTCATCCCCACAGCATCAACCAATCTTCTTGAACTAGAAGTGAGCACGTTCAAATTCACAAGGAAAATGAAACTTCGACACTTCTTTGACAACATCTTACCCGCTAAAACTGCTGACAAAGATGATGAACTCCGAGGTCTACGTCCTCCGAGCACTTACCAAGCACCTCAAAGTCATAAGAGCATTGATCTTTTTGAAACGTTAGTACATAATGATGTTCAGAAAATCAATTTCAGGAAAACTTCTTAACTACAAAATCTAACCAACAAGGATCGAGACACCCTGAAATCGTTAGCTAACAACACACGAATCCGATGTGTTAAAGCTGACAAAGGAGGAGCTTTAGTAATACTCAACTCCACCATGTATACCGACAAACTTAATGAGCACATACAAGATACTTCGACGTACATGATACTTGACTACAATCCAACCAATGAATTTCAGAGCACCCTTAAAGACATTGTCACCACTGCTCACCTAGCAGGTACCATAGAAGACCGCACAAAAAAGTATCTATTGCTAGAGTACCCGAAGAGTCCTACCATCCATATGTGTCCCAAGATACATAAGAACCTTCTGGACCCCCCGTTCAGACCCATCGTGTCCACGAAAGGATCCATACACGAACCGACTGGAAAGTTCATAGATAAGTATCTTCAACCCTTTGTCACCAACACAACTAGCTACATCAGAGATACCGCTGACTTTTTAGACAAATTAGCAGGAATCCAAATCAGCGACAAAGAATCTCTCATCTTATGTACAGCAGACGTTAGCTCCTTGTACACCTCGATACCCCATCTTGGGGGCATTGAAGCTTTTGAACACGCTCTCCTTAACAGCAACATCAACACACAAATGCAGTCTTTTCTAATGGAGCTCATGACCTTCACTCTTTACCATAGCTACTTTCAACAAAATGACCAGTGGTACCTACAACTATCCGGAATGGCGATGGGAAACTGCGCTGCTCCCACGTATGCTAATATATACATGGAGAACTTTGAAAACCAGTATATACACAGCAACGCAACATTCCAAAACAAATCCAAAATGTACGCACGTTACATAGATGATCTTTTCATAATGTGGTCAGATACTAAGGAGACATTGAATCAAGTACTCACAGAAGTAAACACCAAGGATCCACGTATTAATCTCACATGGCAAATCAGTGACACAGCTATATCCTTTTTGGATGTTAACATAAAAATCACCCCCCAAGGGTTCATCACTGACCTTCACCGAAAATCCACAGACCGGAACAACACCCTGCACTATTCCAGCTTCCATCAAGGCTCCTTGAAAAAGCATTTACCATTTTCCCAAATGGTACGCGTAAAGCGCATAGTGTCAGATGACCATTTACTAACAACACGCATCAAAGAAATGCATGAACGATTCACAGACCGTGGTTACCCAGAGGATGTTCTTCTCAACGCGCAGAATCGCGTAGCCAAGATGTCCAGACAAGACTGTCTAAAAAAAACCAAGAAAGATAAGGAATCTCGTATGGTGCTTGTATCCAAATTTTCTACAGCAAGTTCGACATACAGGAAAATCATACTTAAGCACTGGCCCATCTTACAGGCTGAACCCGACCTCCGGGGAATTTTTGAAAAACCTCCTTTGTTCGCTTACACAAGAAGCAAGAACCTTAAAGAAATTTTGTCTAAACCCACTCCAACAACCAAGCAACACCGAGGAACTCAACCTTGTCTTAACTGCAGTCACTGTAACTGTATAATCAAGGGTAGCACTATTCAACACCCCATGAAGGGTCACACCATCAGATTACAAGTCGATGCCACATGCGACTCAATGAACTTAATTTATGCCTTGAAATGTCCCTGTGGGAAGCTCTATGTTGGGAAAACAGAACGAAAAATAAAAACACGTTTAAATGAACATAAATCCAACATACGGGTGAAACAAGAAAAATCCAACATTGCTATGCATTTTGCTGAATCACGCCATACCATCGCACAACTGAAATTCATTGTTTTGGAAATTGTCAGCAAAAGGGAAGGAACTGACAACCATAAACAGTTGTTAAAACGTGAACTTGAGTGGATCTACCTGTTACAGACTCAGAAGCCGTACGGCCTTAATGACCGCATCGAATATAGTTGTTACCTGTAAAGCACATTTACTGTATCTTGTACATTGTACCTTGATGACTTTGCCCCTTGCCCCCACTGACTCACTCCCTCACGTTCAGTAACCGTTACAAGATGGCCACCTTACTTCTTTTTCCCTTAGTACCGTTTTCTATGTCTACCACCCACGTGCGTCATCCTCCCCGTTTAGCCACACGTCCTTATAGTCTCCTCCCACGAATATCATTGACACAGATCTTGCAGCCGTTTGCCAGCGGACTCCGCTACGCTTGAGCACGAAGTAAGTCACCCGACCTTGTTTAAATTCACGCTTTCAGTCATTCTCACTTCATCCCACGCGGTAAAATTCCACCTCACCTTCCGCTGTACACGCCCCCTAGTCACGCCGATTTATTAGTCATTTTACCCCCTCACACATAGACACGGTTAATTTCCTTCAAAGCATCCCCTGGTCATCAGCGCCTCACCGCCGCTTTTTTCTGTTTTCCTCCGCAGCACTCCGTGATAAAGGGCCTTTTGGTCCGAAATGCATTGGAGAAAAGTTCATGTGCCAGTAAAATGAAATAATTGTCACACGACTGATATGACAATAATATCAGGTGTTTAAAGTAACATACAATGAACTATAACAAATAAATCATGAAACTTCATCGATTGTGAATCACGTTATTGATCACGCCCGGTGTGCCTCGACAGGGGATGTATTTGCAACTGTTGCATACACTACTTACTCCATGATTCTTGGGTGTCTGACGGAAGACACCACCCTCGAGAGCACCCACAAGTTTGAAAAATATTTGCAAAAGCTACACTACCTAGCAGTGCACCACCGACTCTTCTTTCTTCTCACATGTTGTATAATAACAGGCGACTTCAATTGTCATTTGTGCGCCCAAAATGGGACAGAGTTGTGTGGTATAGTTGATCTAAAGGGTGAACCTTGTACGCATTTTGAACACTCTACTTTTGGTAATTTGCTAAACACCATGATGCATGACCTGAACCTCGGATTTGCAAACGAGTTGTGTGACCCACAGGTCAATTTTGAATCTACATTTACTGGCCGGGCCTTGTTTCTCTTATTGATTATATGCTGGTTTCCACTAATTACAACCATAGTATTCGGTCTTTTAACACCGAAAAAATTGCACTGAGTGACCATTATCCGATCAGTGCCACCTTTGATATGGGCCCCAGGGATAGTCAAGCTCCGGACCTGGTAGAGGTCCTATACCGCCACGGGGTTTCTCTGGCAAGGACTAACGGTTACGTAATTAAGTGGAACAAAGTTAACTCAGAGAAGTTTATGCATGAACTAGTGTCAGATGACCTTAATCCCTTTATGATATGCCTTGAAGATAATCCCAATCCTTCATTGGTTGTAACAGCCTTTGGGGAAATTACATCCAAAATAAGCAGCCATCTTGTAAGAAAGAGGAAGAAATGTGACAGGGATAGAGCAGAGGGCTGGTTCAGTTCTGATTGCACTAAAGCACATCTACACCTGAAGCAAGTACTGAATAAGGTACCAAGAGACAAGATTGAGATAAGGGGGGCAAGAGCAGCCTATAAACTTGCGCTTCATAACCGTAAAATGGAACTTAAGGAAGCAGCGTGGGAGGCCTTGCGAAAGGCTAGTGTCCTAACAGACAATACTTTGTTCTGGAGAGAGGTTAATGCCCCTTTTTTTAATACCAGGGAAACAGACTTGATTGAGATTGCTATTGAAGAATCTGTCTGGGTCAACTATTTCACAGATTTGTTTAGGAAAGATGACCTGGGCAGCTTAGAAATCTCTATTCGAGCGGACTCATCCGTACAGGGTCCTACCCCAGAAGGTGCCCTTGTAAATGCCTTTCCATTAGAGATAGTATTCACACTAGCAGAGGTTGAATTGGCAATACAGGAAATTTCCAAATCTAAAGCCCCAGGCCCAGACGGGGTTCCTATTGACATATACAAAGATAATATAGCTCTCTGGGCACCACTCCTGACCAACGTTTTTAACAGCTATAATATCACTGGTTTTCCAACCACATGGCAGGAGGCAATTGTAGTGCTCATTTTTAAAAAGGGAAATCGTCAGTGTGGGAAGTTGGCCTGATATATGATGCTCACTAGTTCTAGTGATCACCTTGTATCAGTCCAAACAACCCTTATGGTGATTGGTTGTAAGTCAACCTTATAGACCAGCTATCCTAATGGTAGCATGGACAAAGCAGTCTTAGGCTAAACTCTTTTGGCATGTGAAGCCAGCTGTTTTACCACAATATAACCCCTTGAATACCAGATGAAAGGACACCACACAGGTTGTTATGAAAATAAACAGTATATTTATTAATAACAACACCTCGGAACTCTTTATGAGGTCAGAGGGCTAAGCACATGACAATCTCTTACAAAAAATACTACAAGTTGCACAAAATTACAATGGTGCCCTAGGGGCACGACAAACCATATACTAAGTAAGTGGAGTGTGAGAGTCGATAAAAGGAATGGAGCTGTCCAGAGGCTGTAGGATCGATGGGACCACGCTACACTAACTTCAGGTAAGTAATAGGAGGCCCATGAACGCGTGTGCAGAGTGTGAACTCACACGCGAGATGCGTAACAACGTCTATGGACAGTACAGTTCAAGTAAAAGGTGAGTACGGACAATCCTGACTAGTTAGGACAATAACGACTGTGGAATTGGACACTAGGACAGTTAGACTAACCTTGAGCACCAAAATGCTCTCGTTACCTCACCCACGGGCTGCGGGTGCATAGGTGCCAAAGTGTGTCGGGTTCTCGCGTTGAAGTCAATGGAGCCTGAAAGAAAAGATGCTGCAGGCGGCCAGGAGGAAGATGTCCGGTGCGATCCCAGGGTGGATCAGTGAAGAAGAGGACCTGAAAGCAGAGGGGACAGTGTTCAAAGTCACTAGCCAGTGACCGGTGTGGAACCAGGAAGGAACCAGATGCTGTCCTCGCAATCAGGTGAAGAGTGGATGCTTGACTCTGCAGCCACGTGGACCAGGAGGTGTCTTCGACGACCAGGATGGAAGCACGAGCTGTCCCACGCAGGCTCTCGCTGTCGGCGGTGTCGGATCCAGGATTGGACTCAACAGGCCTTGGCAAAGGCAACCCACGCGGTGAAGGGAAAAGACGTCTGGTGCGGACTAGGAGAGTCCGGGGTGCCCCTCTTTTGGAAGGGAGCAAAGGCAAGTCTGGAGCAACCAGACCAGCAGAAAAGATTCAAAGGTTCGTCATCTAGGAGGCCACTAGCCAGCCGGCAAGTGACCAGACAATGTGTCGAGCAGCAAACAAGCAGAAGGGCCCCACGCAGATCTCGTGGATGCTGGAGGGCTGATCTTCGGTGCAGGGGCTGCTCGGGGCTGGGGCTTCTCAGTCCCCAAAGCACTTAGTCGAGTTTACCTCGGGAGTCGTGCTGGAAGCGAACTGCAGTTTCTTCCAAGATGGCCAGTCCCACGTGTCTCGTCGCACCCACGGATCTCAGCTGTGCTGCAGATGTAGGTTGAGGTCGGAGAGGTCTGGGAATCCGGGTCTCGTCGGGCTCTGAAGTCTGGATCCTCGAGGGAAGACGACAAAGGGAAGCCGCTGGACGCTTGATGGTGCCTACAGTTGCAGGGTGGACACTCCTTGCCCACAAGGGAGATTCTTCAGTCTTCTGTGGAGCAGAACGTCGAAGGCCAGAGTTTCTTCTTGTTGAATAGTTCAGGATAATGTAATTTGGAATGGGACCAGCTCCTACCTTTATTCTCCTAAAGGGGGCTGCACTACTGACTAGGTCCCTCCCCTGGGTGGGACCAGGAAGGGGGGTGGTTACACCCCCTATCCTTTGTCCGGTTTCCCGCCAGAGCTGGGGCTGGGATGCCCCAGCAACTGGTTTGAACCGGTGTATGCACTGGGCAACTTGTGTGCCCCAGGCATGTCTCATTCCTTTCAGGCCTATCCTCCCCAATACACAAAATCCTGTCTGGGGTGGTGCTAGCACCTCCCAAGGCAGGAAACCCTTTGTCCAAGCCATCCTCGCTGGAAGGACTCCCAGCAGCAGGAGGTCAGACTTGTGTCTGTGGTGGCAGCATCCATTTTGTGATGCTGAGGCTCGAGTTAACTTTAACCGGGGTTCACAGTTACATACATGTCGTGTCCCTCTAGAAGGGTGGAATGCTACCCCCGTCGCCAGAATTGGCGAGGGGATAGTATTCCAAATCGTATGACACCTTACTCGACATGTTTTGAAAATGTTATACCAGAGTTAGCATTTAACCGCGAGGTTGATAATGCACTTAAGAGCATATGGTATAGCGTTATCATGGAACAGCTATTAGGACTTGGTTCCGCAAGCTGCAAACAGGCTCAGCTCATGCCAGAGCACCATCTCACATAATTCCAAGCACTCTGCCTTCAGGATTGATAAGGCCTTCCATAGGAGTGACTGATAGGAATATATGTGTACATTTTAGGGTTAGATATTGGTATACTATATCTACAGCAAAGGGTGTTTACACCACCTTGCCCCAGCTGTCATGCAGCCAGTTGTGTCAGATTTAGATGGCCAGCCAGGGGTGGCATAATACATGCTTCAGCCCCTGGTTGGCCCTGGGTACACCTATGCCCTGGGTACAGGGACTGATAAGGTGGCCCAGTACCAATTGGAAAATGCACCTAAAGTACATGGTTGTCAATTTAGAGAGAGAATATCTAGGCTGTGGGTCTGATTAGCAGGCCCACAGCCAGGGAAAGTCGTAAACCAGTGAAGCAAAAAGCAAAAATCTGGGGTGACCATAGGATTGCAGACCCCACTCTCCTACATAACCCCCCCCCCCAAACTTAGGGACATTAAACTAACCTTGGCCAGGTGAGTCTTCCTGTTCTAAGTGGAAATACCTGGAGAGACCATCTGCATTGCCATGGTCAGTCCCTGGTCTGTGCTCCACTGTAAAGTCCTTCCCCTGTAGGGAAATGGACCACCTAAGAAGTTTGGGGTTTTCACCCTTCATCTGATTTAGCCATAAGAGGGGCTTATGGTCAGTCTGAATCTTGAAGTGAGTTCCAAACAAGTATGGCCTCAAATTCTTCAGGGCCCAAACCACAGCAAAGGCCTCCCTCTCATAAGCTGACCAACGTTTCTCTCTAGGGGTCAGCCTTCTGCTTATAAAAGCAATGGGCTGGTCACGACCATCAATATTCAGTTGAGAAAGAACAGCTCCCACACCCAACTCAGATGCATCTGTTTGGACAATGAAGGTTTTGGAGTAGTCAGGACCCTTGAGAATAGGTGCAGTACACATGGCCTGCTTTAGGTCATCAAATGCCTTCTGACAGCTAACTGTCCACTGAACTTTCTTTGGCATTTTCTTGCTTGTCAAGTCATTAAGTGGTGTCACAATGGACCCATAATTTTTTACAAACTTCCTATACTAACCAGACAGGCCCAAGAAAGCTCTGACCTGTGTCTGGGTGGTTGGAGGAGCCCAGTCCTTTATGGCCTGTATCTTGCTCTCCAATGGTTGAACCTGGCCTCCACCCACAAGGTGGCCCAGGTACACAACCTGACTCTGCCCTATCTGGCACTTAGTAGCCTTGATAGTGAGGCCTGCCTTTTGTAGGGCCTCCAAAACTTTCCTCAGGTGGATCAGGTGATCCACCCAGGTGGAGCTAAAGACAGCAATATCATCTAGATATGCTGCACAGAAGTCATCCAACCCAGTGAGAACTTGGTTCACCAACCTTTGAAAAGTGGCAGGTGCATTTTTCAAACCAAAGGGCATCACCACAAATTGGTAATGACCTCCTGGGGTAGAAAATGCTGTTTTGGCCTTGGCATCCTCAGCTAACCTGATCTGCCAATAACCAGCTGTTAGGTCAAATGTACTTAAGAAAGTTGCAGAAGCCAACTTGTCTATCAGTTCATCTGCCCTAGGTATTGGATGGGCATCTGTCTTAGTGACAGCATTGAGACCCCTGTAGTCTACACAAAACCTCATCTCTCTCTTACCATCCTGGGTGTGAGGTTTAGGCACTAGAACTACAGGACTAGCCCAAGGGCTCTCTGAGGGTTCAATGACTCCCAATTCCAACATCTTTTGAACTTCTTTCTTAATGCAGTCCCTGACGTGGTCAGGTTGCCTGTAGATTTTACTCTTGACAGGCAGACTGTCACCAGTGTCCACCTCATGGGTGCACCAGTTTGTCTGACTGGGGGTTTGTGAAAACATTTGCCTGAAGGATTGAAGAACCTGTTCACAATCCTCTTGTTGATGAGCAGAGAGGCTGTCAGAAAAGACTACACCATCTACTGACCCATCATCAGGGTTCTGGGTGAGCAGGTCTGGGAGAGGGTCACTCTCTTCCTCCTGCCCCTCATCTGTGGCCATGAGCAAGCCAATGTCCTCCCTGTTGACAAATGCTTTGAGCCTGTTTACATGAAGCACCCTGTGGGGGCTCCTGGGAGTTCCCATGTCCACCAAGTAGGTGACCTCTCCCTTTTGCTCAATGATGGTATGGGGTCCAGACCATTTGTCTTGGAGAGCTGCTGGGGCCACTAGCTCCAACACCCACACCTTCTGTCCTGCATGATACACAGTTAGGACAGCCTTTTGGTCATGCCAAGCTTTTTGAAGTTCCTGGCTGGCCTCAAGGTTTTTAGATGCCTTCTCCATGCACTCTGCCATTCTGGAGCGGAGACCAAGTACATAGTCCACTATGTCAAGCTTAGGCTTTTTGAGAGGTAACTCCCATCCTTCCTTCACAAGACATAGGGGTCCTCTTACAGGATGCCCAAACAGAAGCTCAAAAGGGCTGTAACCAACCCCCTTCTGTGGGACCTCTCTGTAAGCAAACAGGAGGCAGGGTAAAAGGATGTCCCATCTTTGCCTGAGCTTTTCAGGTAACCCTTTTATCATCCCTTTGAGGGTCTTGTTGAATCTCTCAACAAGCCCATTGCATTGTGGGTGATAGGGTATGGTGAATTTATAATTGACACCACATTCCTTCCACATAGCAGTCAAGTATCCTGACATGAAGTTTGCACCTCTGTCAGAGACAACCTCCTTAGGAAACCCCACTCTGGAGAAAACTCCAAGTAGGGCCCTGGCCACAACAGTAGCTGTAGTGGTCCTAAGGGGAATAGCTTCTGGATACCCGGTGGCATGATCCACTACCACCAGTATAAATCTGTGCCCAGATGCTGTTGGGGGGTCCATTGGTCCAACAATGTCTATCCCCACTCTTTCAAAGGGAACCCCCACCACAGGTAGTGGTATAAGGGGGGCCTTTCTTGTGCCACCTGATTTGCCACTGGCTTGGCAGGTGATACATGAGCGACAAAACTCTTTAGTGTCTTCAGACATATGAGGCCAGTGAAAGTGTGGGGCAAGCCTGTCCCAAGTCTTGTTCTGGCCTAAGTGACCTGCAAGGGGAATCTCATGGGCTAAGGTGAGAAGGAAACCTCTAAGAGACAAGGGGATGACCAGCCTCCTGGTAGCACCAGGCTTGGGGTCTCTTGCCTCAGAGTAAAGGAGTCCATCTTCCCAATATACCTTATGGGCACCTGTAGCATTCCCTGCAGCCTCAGCAGCAGCCTGCTGTCTGAGGGGTTCAAGAGAGGAACAGTCTAATTGGGCCTGCCTCAAGTCTGCCCTGGAAGGTCCCCCTGTCCCAAGAAACTCAACCTGATCAGGTTCAAGCTCTTCTAGGACAGTTCCTTCTGGGGTCTCTGGGTCAGCCTCCTGAGAGGGCTGATCCTCCACCTGAGGCAGGGGGGAAGGCTCTGCCTTAACCCTACCATTCCTTCTCTTGGGTAGTGTCTGGTCCATTCTTCCAGGATCCAGCACTTGTTCAGCTGGGCATTTCTTGGCCTGTGACCTAGTCACAGCAAGGACATGTGAGGAGAGACCTAGCATTTCTACATGAGTCCTGTGCTCCACATCTGACCACAGTGAGGATTCCAAATCATTGCCCAAAAGACAATCTACTGGGAGGTCTGAACTAACTACAACCCTTTTGAGGCCAATTACCCCTCCCCAGGAGAAATTAACAACTGCCATACTGTGATTGGTAGTGACATTGCTAGCATTGGTCACTAGGTAATCTGAACCTAGCATGATCTGGTCAGGGTCCACAAATGTTGGTGTCACCATGGTGACACTGGCACATGTGTCCCTGTAGGCCTGAGCCATCTTTCCATTGATTAAAGGTGTTTGTCTGTATTTGCCCAGAGTACTAGGACTTACAGTAGGGGTCATATCCATGTCCCCAGTACAAACAAGAACGGCCTGAGTAGGAATTCTGACTAAGTCAGAACCCACCTCAGTTCCCAGGGTTAACCCAACTATAGCCTTGGGAGGTACACTACCACTACTAACTGTACTAGGGGGTGCAGGTGTCTTAGGGACAGTAGTGGTAGGAGTTTGGCCTTTCTTGGTGCACTCACTAAACCAGTGAGTTTTACTTTTACAGTATTGGCACCATGGTTTCTTAGGACCATCATTCTTCTTCTTTTGGGAAGTTTGGGACCCACCCTCCTTAGGTTGTTGGGGCCCTGTTGAAGAATTCTGGTCATTTTGCTTATTCTCATTGCCCTTCTGGTCTGCTTTCTTCTGGCCACCACCCTGGTTCTGGTTCTGCTGCTTGACCCTTGTCCTGACCCATCTGTCTGCCTTCTTTCCCAATTCTTGGGGAGAGGTTAGATCTGAGTCAATCAAGTGCTGATGCAACAACTGGTTCTGACAATTATTTAAGATTTGCTCTCTCATAATTAGATTATACAATCCTGTGTAATCAGTAACTTTACTTCCCAGTAACCAGCCCTCCAGAGCCTTAGTGGCACAATCAACAAAGTCAGTCCAATCTTGAGCCTGAGTTTTCTGGGTATCCCTGAACATCAACCTGTACTGTTCAGTGGTTAAGCCAAACCCATCAATCAGAGCAGTTTTCAAGACTTGGTAATCATTAGCATCCTCATCTCTAACAGTGAGGAGCTTGTCTCTACCTTTACCTTCAAAGGAGAGCCACAATATAGCTGCCCACTGACTCTGGGGTACCTGCTGTACTTTGCAGGCTCTCTCCAAAGCAGTTATCCACTTGTGGATATCATATCCTGTCTTATAGGAGGGCACTATTTTACTCAGGTGTCTATTATCAAAACTCCTGTCTCTATCCCTAGGGATAGTGCTGCTGTAGTGCGTTTTATCTAGGTACCTGAATCAATATTCCTATTCTTTGCCCTTGTCCGATTATAAATCAATAATATCCCTACAACGGCATAGAAACCCTTTTCATAATTCAGTCATAGCGCATGCTGTCACATTAAGCAAGCCTATTCCTCCAGCCCCCTAGAAAGCACACCGAGTTCTCAAACAAATCCAAGCCTCCAGCAACCTGGGAAATCCCCGCTGCTTTGTTTTGATTTCGTCCGAAAACTCCTGTAAAGCACTGTAAGAACGACCAGTTCTTAGTGACATCTTTATTGACGTCTTATGTCCAGCCTTACGTCAAACCCGGCACCTTTCAGGTATAAATATACCAACGTTGCCTTAAGCAAAGACACGGTGGTAATGAATCTGGAGCAGCTACTACTTGCCCGAGAGCCCAGCTGATGCGTGAGCCCACGGACGCTGCACCTCCCTTTTGGCGCGCTGAGAAAGACGCTGTCTTTTCTCCTGCCGAGAAATCCAGCCTCCGGCGTTTCCAGCCTACCTTTGCGGGTGACTGGGATACCGAGTCCTGAGAGAGAGTTACCAGCCCTCCTGCCTTCTAATACCCAGGTACTGAACTGACTAAACCCTTACAGAGAATTCTTGAGTCAGATTCTTGGCAAAACAAACTTAACTTAAACTGCTACTTACTTACTCCCTCTCATGTATTAGGCTTAGGTCAGGTACACCGGGGTAGGCGTAGTTAGAAGCACCAGTTGAGTACGTTTAGTCAATGTATATATGTATGTATCTATTTTATCCATTTTAAAGTATCATATGGCTAAGAAACCATATCAATGCTTTTACAGTATTATTTCATAATCCTGCTTTTACTGTATGCACTTTACTTAACTACAAGTATTGCAATTATAGCAATTCATTTCTCTTGTATGAGGAAAGAGACTGCTCAATAAATAACACCTTTTATTGAAAACGCCCGTCTCTCTTTTTCTCTGCAATCTGGTGAAACTAAGTACGCACCTTTGACTGAGTGAAATAGCTGTCTTTTGTCTTCACACGACTCTAGAGATATACTCTTATTCAGGGAGAGCAAAGTTGTCATGTTTTATGGTTGTCAGAAACTAAATCCCTTCTTGTCTATCCAGGGAGGTTCAACTCCTCCTCGCCTATTCGAGAAAGTTTCTAGTGAACTCTGAGCTAGCTGACAAAAAACTTAAGTCTAATATAGTCAGCAGAGACCTAGTTAACCTCAGTCCTACGTCTAAACTACTGAATATATTATTCCAATGCGCAGAGCCTATTGGGACTATAGGAACTACACTACACTGCCACCAGTGGGGACTACCCCACTCAACTGTTGCTCCCTAGCAAAGGCAAGCTTCTCTTTGACCAGGGCAAGTTCTTCCCTCTGGATCCTCAGATTAGCTTCCCTCATCTTTGCCTCATGTTCTCTCCTCTGAGGGGAAGTCATCCTCCTCTGAGCAGATGCATGAGAGGCACGAGAGTGCACAGATCTAATGGAGTCCCTAGAATGAGACCTATCTCTTCTAACTCCATAGTTAGACCTGCTCAGGGTCAGTACTGGGGGTCCCCCAGATCCTTCCCTATGTAGGTCTAAGTTGGCCCTGGTTAGTCTGCTGACTACCCCAGGACCTTTGTCTGCCTCATCCCCAGAGGTGTCCCCTTCTTCCTCCTCCTACTCCTCTACATTCTCTGTTTCAGGGAGATCTGGATCACCAAGGGTACCTTCTAAGGCTGGCATGCTCCCATCTGTGTTAGAAGCCTTTCTAGCATCATATGTCTCTAAGAGACCTAACAGAAAGGGAGTGGTAGGGTTAGAACCCTGTTTCAATTTCCTGGAGGTACACAATTGTCTCATCTCCTGGAAACTGAGAGCTGCATATCTGGAAAGGACCTGTGAAGGGTCACTAACCACTAGGGGAGTCTCTGAAGTCTCTCCATGGGTAGACATGCTTTCTAGTGAGGTGCAAGTGATGCACTTACCTACACTATGGGTTTTCCTACTGATCCTTTGCTAAGAGTTGTAGTCAGGGTGTGCTAGGCCCTTTCTACTACAACAGCTGGTTCAGTAGAACTCAGAGTATTTCCTAGGTACCTTATGTGATCTTTCAAATGATATTTCAAGATTATATGTGGTAAAAACAACAGCAAGCTCAAATCCCAACCGCTGCACACCAATGTGAGAAGTTGGCCTGATATATGATGCTCACTAGTTCTAGTGATCACCTTGTATCAGTCCAAACAACCCTTATGGTGATTGGTTTTAAGTCAACCTTATAGACCAGCTACCCTAATGGTAGCATGGACAAAGCAGTCTTAGGCTAAACTCTTTTGGCATGTGAAGCCAGCTGTTTTACCACAATATAACCCCTTGAATACCAGATGAAAGGACACCACACAGGTTGTTATGAAAATAAACAGTATATTTATTAATAACAACACCTCTGAACTCTTTATGAGGTCAGAGGGCTAAGCACATGACAATCGCTTACGAAAAATACTACAAGTTGCACAAAATTACAATGGTGCCCCAGGGGCACGACAAACCATATACTAAGTAACTGGAATGTGAGAGTCGATAAAAGGAATGGAGCTGTCCAGAGGCTGTAGGATCGATGGGACCACGCTACACTAACTTCAGGTAAGTAATAGGAGGCCCACGGAACGCGTGTGCAGAGTGTGAACTCACACACGAGATGCGTAACAACGTCTATGGACAGTACAGTTCAAGTAAAAGGTGAGTACGGACAATCCTGACTGCTTAGGACAACAACGACTGTGGAATTGGACACTAGGACAGTTAGACTACCCTTGAGCACCGAAATGCTCTCGTTACCTCACCCACGGGCTGCGGTTGCATAGGTGCCAAAGTGTGTCTGGTTCTCGCGTTGAAGTCAATGGAGCCTGAAAGAAAAGATGCTGCAGGCGGCCAGGAGGAAGATGTCCGGTGCGATCCAAGGGTGGATCGGTGAAGAAGAGGACCTGAAAGCAGAGGGGACAGTGTTCAAAGTCACTAGCCAGTGACCGGTGTGGAACCAGGAAGGAACCAGATGCTGTTGTCGCAATCAGGTGAAGAGTGGACGCTTGACTCTGCAGCCACGTGGACCAGGAGGTGTCTTCGACGACCAGGATGGAAGCACGAGCTGTCCCACGCAGGCTCTCGCTGTCGGCGGTGTCGGATCCGGGATTGGACTCAACAGGCCTTGGCAAAGGCAACCCACGCGGTGAAGGGAAAAGACGTCTGGTGCGGACTAGGAGAGTCCGGGGTGCCCCTCTTTTGGAAGGGAGCAAAGGCAAGTCTGGAGCAACCAGACCAGCAGAAAAGATTCAAAGGTTCGTCATCTAGGAGGCCACTAGCCAGCCGGCAAGTGACCAGACAATGCGTCGAGCAGCAAACAAGCAGAAGGGCCCCACGCAGATCTCGTGGATGCTGGAGGGCTGATCTTCGGTGCAGGGGCTGCTCGGGGCTGGGGCATCTCAGTCCCCAAAGCACTTAGTCGAGTTTACCTCGGGAGTCGTGCTGGAAGCGAACTGCAGTTTCTTCCAAGATGGCCAGTCCCACGTGTCTCGTCGCACCCACGGATCTCAGCTGTGCTGCAGATGTAGGTTGAGGTCGGAGAGGTCTGGGAATCTGGGTATCGTCGGGCTCTGAAGTCTGGATCCTTGAGGGAAGACGACAAAGGGAAGCCACTGGACGCTTGATGGTGCCTGCAGTTGCAGGTTGGACACTCCTTGCCCACAAGGGAGATTCTTCAGTCTTCTGTGGAGCAGAACGTCGAAGGCCAGAGTTTCTTCTTGTTGAATAGTTCAGGATAATGTAATTTGGAATGGGACCAGCTCCTACCTTTATTCTCCTAAAGGGGGCTGCACTACTGACTAGGTCCCTCCCCTGGGTGGGACCAGGAAGGGGGGTGGTTACACCCCCTATCCTTTGTCCGGTTTCCCACCAGAGCTGGGGCTGGGATGCCCCAGCAACTGGTTTGAACCGGTGTATGCACAGGGCACCTTGTGTGCCCCAGGCATGTCTCATTCCTTTCAGGCCTATCCTCCCCAATACACAAAATCCTGTCTGGGGTGGTGCTAGCACCTCCCAAGGCAGGAAACCCTTTGTCCAAGCCATCCTCGCTGGAAGGACTCCCAGCAGCATGAGGTCAGACTTGTGTCTGTGGTGGCAGCATCCATTTTGTGATGCTGAGGCTCGAGTTAACTTTAACCGGGGTTCACAGTTACATACATGTCGTGTCCCTCTAGAAGGGTGGAATGCTACCCCCGTCGCCAGAATTGGCGAGGGGGTAGTATTCCAAATCGTATGACACCTTACTCGACATGTTTTGATAATGTTATACCAGAGTTAGCATTTAACCGCCAGGTTGATAATGCACTTAAGAGTATATGGTATAGCGTTATCATGGAACAGTTATTAGGACTTGGTTCCGCAAGCTACAAACGGGCTCAGCTCATGCCAGAGCACCATCTCACATAATTCCAAGCACTCTGCCTTCAGGATTGATAAGGCCTTCCATAGGAGTGACTGATAGGAATATATGTGTCCATTTTAGGGTTATATATAGGTATACTATATCTACAGCAAAAGGTGTTTACACCACCTTGCCCCAGCTGTCATGCAGCCAGTTGTGTCAGATTTAGATGGCCAGCCAGGGGTGGCATAATTCATGCTTCAGCCCCTGGTAGGCCCTGGGTACACCTATGCCCTGGGTACAGGGACTGATAAGGTGGCCCAGTACCAATTGGTAAATGCACCTAAAGTACATGGTTGTCAATTTAGAGAGAGAACAGCTAGGCTGTGGGTCTGATTACCAGGCCCACAGCCAGGGAAAGTCGTAAACCAGTGAAGCAAAAAGCAAAAATCTGGGGTGACCATAGGATTGCAGACCCCACTCTCCTACAGTCAGGACCCCAAATGTTACAGGCCAATTTCCCTGTTAGATTCAATGATGAAAGTATCCGGCCGAATTATCCTGAATAGACTGCAATCCTGGGTTAAGGATGTGGGTATCCTTTCCAGGTTTCAGTACGGCTTCAGAGCAGGGTTGGGGACCATCGAGCAAGGTCTCAATTTGGCATTAATCACAGGGAAATATATGGCAGCTAAGAAAGACGACCTTTTTATGACATTCGTTGATTTAAGTTCAGCCTTTGACTGTCTTAGCCATAATGTCCTATGGAATACATTGACTGAACTGGGGATTGATAAGTCCATTCTTGATTTTTTAAAGGAGCTTTACAGAGGGGCAGGTGCGAGGGTGCGACACGGGAGAAATGGGGAATGCACTGCAAAATTCCCCATTAATAAAGGGGTGCGCCAAGGTTGTATATTGGCGCCACTCCTTTTTAATCTATATCTCAATGGCGTGGCTGACCACTTAATGAAACTTGATGTAGATTACCCTCAAATAGATGGTAGGGTTGTACCAATTCTCCTTTATGCAGACGATGCAGTCATCATAGTGAGAACACAGTTAGGCCTACAGAAAGCACTGACCAGTTTTTCTGAATATATGGGGTCAAGAGGCCTAAAGATAAACGTGGGAAAGACTTTCACCATGTGCTGTTTGTCGAAATATAGCACCCAATATAAAACTTTTTTAAATCAATTAAAGGTTAGCCAAACAAAAACATTTTCATACTTAGGCATCATGTTTAACTGTAGGGGTTCATGGACGTCTGCCGTAACTACCCGCAATCTGGCTTTCTCTCGAGCCATTGGTGCACTGAAGCAATTCACAAATAAATTGGGTGGCAAACCAGTCCAAACCCTTCTTGATATTTATGCTGCAAAATGCTTATCTACAGCAATCTATGGCGCTGGCATATGGGGATTGGCGAACTGCCGGGAGATACAGACAAAGGAAAATGCCTTTTTCCGATATCTCTTGGCCGTCCCGAGGTCATTCTCTAGTACCATTTGTCATAGGGAGCTTGATAGGGTCCATATATCTGACTTAATTAAGATTAGCTCAATTATGCTGTGGCACAAGATATGGACCACAGAAGATACAGCTTTTAATAGGCTTATTGTTAGTGACTGCATGAAACTAGAGGGGGCCAAAAATATCACATGGTTGTCCTACATTAGAAATGTTCTATCCACTTTAGGCCATCCGGAACTGTATGATTCCCCTATCACATGTGAATCAATCTGGAAAAAGTCACTCAAGGAAAGCTGCCTGGCCCTACTGGAAGACAGACGCGATTTTTCATCTCGTGTTACAGGGACGGGGTCTACATCAATATTTATCCCCAGATCACTCGAGTTACACTAGATTGTTGTTATCTAGGATGAGAACAGACAGCTTTTTCAGACTGTTGACTTTCCCGAATACAAACGACTGGTCTCGCAATTTAATTAATTGCCCATGTGATGATGTCTCAGTACAGTCTAATATACATTTTATTTTCTTTTGTAAATACTTTGCCCAAGGGAGGAAAAGATATTTACTACCCCTCTTAAAATCATGGGGCCTGAGGCAGTGTAGACCTGCTTTGATTAAGTTGTATATGTTACAAGATGAGCTGACTATTTTAACAGCTGCAAAGTTTTTAAAATATGTAATTAGATGCAGATTGTCGATGCAATAAGTTGAGGTAGTTGTAATCCGTAACCAACTGTACTTGATGTATTTTCAATCTTATCTATTGCGCTAGTTTGCACTTTAGGCCTGGGACGACCCTTTAAAATACTTGTTTAATTCGTATAGTTTACAGCCTCTAGTATTTATTACAGTACGACTTTTATGTTATTTTAGATTGCTTTTATCTGCCTATATGAAATGAATTGATTTTATATTTGTGTGTAATTGAAATGTTTAAATATGCTTATATGACTTGCTTTGTATAGTCGAATAAAGCTACCTTTTGAGTTTGAGTTTGTATAACTTTAGGATTTTATCTCAGTTTAGTATTTGTAATGTTAGGAGTCCTAAGTTTACTTCTACTAAAAGCCTTCGGTGAATACCAAAAGTAGTAAGTTTAGGATTTTATCTCAGATTACTTCTGTGAATTGATCCTATTGTTTTTAAATAATTCTTTTTTTTATGTACTCTTTTATGGCTTAGTGTCAGCTGAATAAAGATATTTGACTGAGTGACAGACCCTTGCAAGTTTAAGCATGAGTGCTCTAAGGGGCATATTCTCAAGGAGCTATCGCCGAGTTAACAGCATTTTATCGCAGCCAAAGTCGCGATAATTTTTTGCCTCATTCACAATCTGGTGCTACCAGCCAATAGCACCAGTTTATCTGTGATAGCAGCCACAAAAAACATCACCTCAGATGACCCCCGCATCTATCGCTAATGAGATGCAGAGTAGGCGTTCCTGAGCATAAAGCTGCGACAACACGACTCCTCAAAATTCTCAAGGACCAGCCAGATCGGCGATAAGATCCCAAAACAGGCAATAAGGTGCGTTAGCAGCAGGAAACTAACACCTGCTCTGACCTGGTGTAAAGTCGGACTACAGCCTGCACCACAAAAGGGAGGTCAGCCCAGAGCCACACCTGAAGAGCAAAAGATGCCATGGAGCCACTGAACATATGGCCCGGACACCAATGAGTGCCACAACAACCACTGCCACCACCCCAGGAGCACCCCCATCCCCCCAGACCCCCACCGCCCCCCTGACCAACATCGAGGCAGAGCAGACAAAGTCAGCAATCCTCTGAAAATGCACCGACCTCAAAGATCCAACAACATAGAATGTCATAGCCCACCACAGGCACAAAAGATAAATCATCCTCCGCATCCTGACCACCATTGCACACAGGCTGACGGTACCAACACAGTGGACAACCTACATCCCACCGCAGACCAAGCTGCTGGCTGTGATACACCTGTTGGCCACTGGTACTCTCCAACCAACATCCGCACGAGTCAGAGAAGTCACACAGCCAGCCCAATCCAAGTTCCTCACAACGGTCATGGATGACACAATCAGCTTGGTACCCCACTATCTATACTTCCCACACATTGCGCAGGCCAGCCATGTACATTAAATATCAAGGGCATGGCACCACAGCCACACAATAGCAGGATGTGGGAAGAGGTGGGGACCAAGCATGTGCAAAGGAGGCAAGTGACCCAGGATAGAGAATGTACACAATGCTAAGTGTGGCGTGGATGTGATGGCCACACTGCAGTATGCAGAACACACACATATCCATTTTGACACACACAGCTGGTGTAAGGAGTGTAGTGGACGCAACCATGTCACCCCAGCCAGTGGGGAAGAGCTCAGAAATGTACCTTGTTATGTCTCCCCGTAAGTGTGAGCAGAGTGGGCTGGCCAGGCGTACGCCAGGCCAGCGTAGGGGTGTGAATAAAAGGCACGTAGCTCAGGGTGTGGTCCTCTTCCAGAATGCCCAATGTCTTTGCCAGGGCAGTACCTCTCACCCTGCCACGAGGCCAACCCTGTTGCCGTAAGTGGAGTTGCCTGCAATCCTGTGTGCCTGCTGCACCCGGGGATGCTGGTCCCCGAACCAGTCATACCCGCACCTGCGCACCCAGGCCTCAATTCCCGCCTGCCGACACCGGCGTATGTCGAAGAGGGCCCACCATGTGCTGGCGCAAGATCCAGGCCCGAGGCCTGCAAGCCTGGCAACCTGCTATGAACATCACGTCCTCCGCGAGCAAGAGCGGCAGTACTCCTTTCTCGTTGACGTACTATACCGGCATACACTGCGTACTAGTAGGTCAAACATTTGGAACTGAGTCTTGATTACACTATGGTTGAGGACGATGTGTATGGCTCAGCTGAAGTCACTATACTCCCTTCAATGTGGTGCCACAAAGTCCGTGCATAGCATTACAACCACACATGTCTGTGGGCCCACGCGGACTACTGCTTACACGCCACACTAAGCTTGAGTAGATCTCACATTTGGAACTGAGTATATATCATTCAATGGCCGGGTACACATGGCAATGCAGACTTTAAATCACTATACTCCCTTTGATGTGGTGACACCAAGTCTATGTATAGCATCACAAACACATGTTTCAGTGGCCCATTGCTGGAAACACCTACCGCCTACACTGTGGTCGAGTTAGTCGCACAATTGGAACTGAGCATTGATTTTTCAATGGCAGAGTACAGATGGCACGCAAGGAGAGGTGTAAGAGGATGCCGCGTTGCAGTCATGAGCATAAAAGGATCATTGTTATGGAGGTGATCGAACACTACAGACAACTGCCCTGGTGTCACTAACTCTGTGCATCGCGAGCCAACGACACGTGGCTGTGGGCCACTGCTGACTGCTGCCTCAGCCTACACTGCGGTCCAGTAGGTCACAGTCTTCATTTAGCAATGGAGGAGTTCATATCAGTGTACCGGCATAATCGCAGACTGCATCCTCTCTCTGCCCAGTTGCCACTTAGTTTGTTCCCTGACATTCATGGACACTCACTGGTCATATATTCATGGTGTCTGAATCTATGGACTAGGGGGTAGTGTCATCCTCAAATAGCTGATACCGAATTGGTTCTGGCAACAAGGCTGTCGCTTTCCACTCCACCATTGCTGCTTCCAGATAAAATCAGACCTTCAGCATCATGCCCTGGAGGACACCTTCCACTGCCCCCCGCAACCCTCCGCCACATTCACCTTTGACATCGATGAGGACCCACCCTGTCCACGTAGCCCTACCTCAGTGCACTGCAAGTCACCGTCCCGTGGCAGGGTGCCTGTGCCGGATGCTGTGCATCCGAGGCCACTAACTCTGTGCTGGTCAGGTCAAGGATCCCTTCTTCTGACATATTAAATGGCCTCTGACATTATGGCCCTGGGGTCATCAACGCCATGTGTCTGTGGCCCTGCGCTGTCTGCTGCCTCAGCTGCGGCCCACCAGGGCTCACACATCAAATCGAGTCCTGACCAGCCAAGACGTCGCATCACCGCAGGAGGCATACACCACCATCGCAAGGAACACCTTCAACAGACATTTGCTAGAGTCGAAATGGTTGTACTGGCAGACTGATGGAGTTGCTCGCACCTGTCGTGGATGCCATCTTCTGCCTGATCCCCTGCTCAGCACTCCAGGTGCCACTGACTCAGGGCATTGCAACCCATGGACCTTTACTGATTGAGTTTTGTGCTGTGGAGAGGTTGGGCAGCAATGTCACCTCAAGCAGTGTGGGAGACCTGGGACGTTGATGAGGAAGATGATGCAGGTCTAACACACCCCACTGCATCTGCATCAGGAATATCTCAATGGGACACAATCCTAGACTTTTTCTTCACGTGAGCGAGCTCAGCTCTAGTGCCCCAACCTCACTGCAACTTACGGACAATTCTGTTTGTATGTTGGGTGACCTCTGGGCTAGCTCCGGCTCTCTCCATGTTGCTCAGCAGTTGACTTTGTTATGCAGGTGTTTTCTGTTTCCATTGCACTGGTGTCCACTGTTCAAGTTGTTGCCAGCACCAGGCACTCTGTGCATGCTGGATTACACTCACCCCACACATATCCAACACAGGCATCACTGTACATGTGGCCCTGCCAATAAAGGGTCCGGGCACACGTGCCCGTGGCCAGTTAAACATTATATCTGAGTGTGTCCATGTGGTCTTGTTGTATGCATGAGGGCCTGGGCCCTACAACATTACATTGTGCTGTGTACAGCTGACGCAGACATGTAACCGCCGACAGCGGGTTGGAGCTTGGACATGTAGCTTTGCCGTCGCCCACTCAATTCGTAAGGGGATTGGCCTGGGCCATCGTACGAAGACGCAACATGGGTGTGTGACTGCTATTTGCGTGCCCCTGGGCGTGGTTCTTTACTGTGAATGTGCATCTTCATTTGTCTCTATTGCAGTGTGGGTCTCCTTTGGGGGGTGTAGGTGGTCCCTGAAGGATAACAGACAACAACTTATGTGATCTAGTTCGCCTTCCAAGGGTTCAGACCCCACCCACACCTGTTTGGCCACCTCCTTTTGGCGTGCTGACACCTGGCAATGGGGTGCCATGTGTGGGTGGGTGAAGTGTTCTGCGCCAGCTGTGCTTGCGGGTGCTTCCTCCTGTGTGGTCTGTTGCAGGGTCTGTGTTCACCTCTAGGTCGCTTGGCTGCCCGGGTCCTGGTGGTGGGTTGCCTGGGATGCCCATAGGCTGCTGTGGGGTGCTGGTGTCATAGGAGTAGTGGTCCTCTCCGGCATCACAGTGTTGTCTTCTGTGCTCTGCTGGAGGTGTTGTGTGCCCCTCTGCAATGTGAATGGGAGATGCATGTTGACATTGTGGTGACATGTGACATTCGCGGCGTCCAAGATGGCGGAGTGAGGATGCTGCAGAGTAGCAGCCTAACCTGAGGCGCCTACCGACCCACCCCATCTGATGAGTTTTGCGAAGGAGAGAATGCGGAGATTGATTGAGAGACTCCTCTGACCTAAAGCACCTACTGTTCGAGCCTGAGCGGCAGATGCGGACTATATACTAGGCAGGCGGCTCTCCCGATCGGGCGTTTGTGTTTGATCTTGGCTATTGCCCGCTCGATATCGTTTACCACTGTTCTTTGCGGTCGCCCTCAGTTATCACCGGACTTTCAACAACAAACACGGCGAATGCTGTGGCTCTGGCTGGTCCATCGCACCCTGCGGCTTGTGCGGCTTACGATTCCACGTTTTGCTAGCTGGTCGGTGTGTGGCTGGTCAGGGCTGCGGACGGGGCGTGGACAGACGACTCCGAACCCGGCTCAGAGGTCAAGGTGTCTAGAGCCGGCTTCATCGGAGGGAATGGCGCCAAAAAACTCTCCAAGATCTACGCGGGCAACCAAAGCAGCAGCTGCTGAGCCGGGAGTGACCGTTACGGTGCAGGCTGCGCCCGTTGCTCCTGTGACAATGGCCCCACCTGCTGTTGTCACTCGAGGGACTTCATCAGCTACTACCTCCGCCACGGGCCCAGTGAAGTCCCCTGCGGGGAGCCCCGCAGTAAGTAAGCAGATTCTGCGCCCCTCCGAGTTTGGTTTTCCGGAGATAACTGTGCCTGCTCTATCTAATTTTCTGATTGCTACTAACAATAAAGGGGGGAGCCCGGCTAAGAGTGGGAGTAGTATTAATCTACATGCTGGGAACAGTGTATCTTCCATTGAACCCGATGACAATACTGTTACTATGATCGGGAATGGCGGGACTGATGGTAACGATGATATGGCTACTGCGAGTATGTCGGTTGTGTATGCCGGTCCGTCAGCAGTACATTTGGATAAAGGGATTGTCAAGTCGGATAATAATGTGGATGACTTAGATCGGGCTCCCGGAGATGCACTGGTGTGTCCAGAGATTACTCTGGTTGGAGATGATGATGTGGAGGCTTGCGAATTTGAGGAGGACTGTTCCAATGAGGAATATGAGGATATTGTCGATACAGATGAAGGAGAGACTGTTAATATTGCTACTGGCACTTCCTCAGAGGCGTCGAAGCTCCGGTCTGGCCTAAGGGATAAAGCTAAATTAAAAGTTAAGATGAAGATGAAAAGTAAGAAGGGGAGACCAGTTATAACGGAGGGTTTGCCAAGTATTATCTCCATTCCCGTTTCTAAAAAGACTCTCCTTACCGATAAAAGCCCCCTCAGGAAGTGGATCGAAGCTAAAGGACTGGTAAAGAAAATGACATTACGGCTTTCAGGTACAAGTCCTCCAATTCCAGAGTCTGTGAAATCCTGCTCTGTTCCCAGCCTGTCTACTTCAGCCCAGGGGGATGAATCAGTGCTGCTGGTCCTAATTTGGCCCCCCTTGGGTCACCAACGGTATCTTTAGATTCCACTTCGGCGGTCGCCATCACTCCCTCTACCCCTTCAGATCTATCTGGTCATCCATCTGGTCATCTAGCTGGCTCGACGGTATTTGTAATTTTTGATGCAGCAAGGTCAATTTGTCTATCTCAACCAGACTTGCCCGTAGACTTGCCCGGAGAACAAGATTCTAATCTATCCCCTTTCGATATTATTCTGAAAACTCTAACAAATCATAGCTTGGAAGCACAGGTGCATTTTCTGCAACTACGAGAGGACAACACCAAGTTACAGAACTCTCTGTCGGAGATGACTTCCAAACTAGGGGGGATGACCAAGGACATTTAGGATCTCCAACAAAGGGTGGTAACGGTAGAAGAGGGGTCCACCCGAGTTAAATCTTCTTTGAATCAGCATGATGCCCAGATCTTAGCCTTACAATTAAAGGTTGAAGATTTAGAGAACCGCCAAAGGCGATCGAATCTAAGACGTTTTGGTATTCCCGAGGAGATGGAAGGATCAGACGCCAGAGCTTATTTAGTCAAGTTATTGCAGAAAGCTTTCCCAGACCTAGCTGACTGGGACTGGGACTCTTCAGTCTCCCTTTAGTTCAGAGGAATAAGGAGAGCAAATCTCCCAGGCCTTTCCTTATTTATTTTGGTAATTTTCTTTTGAGACAGGCTGTGTCTCTGAAAGCACGCCCTAATTCTCCTGTCATAATTGAGAATTTGTCTTTATTTGTACGCTCTGACTTGAGTAAAGCCACCATGGACAGGAGGTGGAAGCTAAGGAAACTTATAGATCCTTTTAAATCTATTGGAGGGCAAGTGTTTTTACAGGAACCGGACAGCCTCAAAGTTATCAAGGGGGGCCATACCTACTTTTTCACCGATGAGAAGGAAGCAGAGGATGCTCTCTCTAAGCTTGGTTAAGGTCACTTATTAGTCTCTCGGGAATTAGGTCAGGACCAATGGTGTCTAAGCCTTTACTGTCTATCTCCGGTTTTTCTTACTTCATTTTTTTTCTCTCCTTCTTTCTTATGTTTTTTTTCCTTTCTTATTGGTGTGGTTAGGTAGCCCTTGAGCTGCTCCTCTCTGAGCTGCTTACCCAGCAGCAGCAGTGGCAGGGGGGTTTTCCCCTCGCTCGGGGCGAGGGAGAGGGGGGTGGGGGGGGTGTTGTCTCTCCGAAGGTGGGAGGGTGTGGGGGGGTTATAATGATAAAAGTAACAGCACAAGTGAGATTTTGTGGACAATTGTTCAAGATGAAGGAAAGGAGTTTTTTTGTTTTTTAGTGAGCAGAACGGTAGAATTTGTGTAATTTATGTTTTGAAATGTATAAATTAAAATGTTTAGCTTGGAATGTTTCAGGCCTTAATAGCAAGAACAAAAGGCGACTTTTTTCCGAAGAACTCAGACTTTATGACCCTCAGTTAGTCTTTCTATCAGAGACACACATTGCTTATAAAGAAAGGAATTTACTTACTCACTTAGGTTATGATATTATAATTTGCTCTACTCAACAAGCATCAATTAGAGGAGTTGCTATCCTTAAAGAGAAACGATTTAGAATGGAAACGCTTAAAACTGCGTCAGATAAAAACAGCCGGTGGGCAATTGCGCAAATATCTATAGCGAATAGTAAATATGTACTTTGTGTTATTTATGGATCAAATACTGATGATGATTTTGTTTTTGATCAATTGAACATGGAGCTCTTGGGGTGGGAAGGGAACTTATTATTATGGGGTATTTTAATTGTATCATGGACTATCAGCTGGATACCACCAGAGAGGGCGCCTTTCAGCGAATACGTAACGTTTGTGCTGCAATTTCTGATATTAGTCGGATACACAATGTTAAAGATATATGGCGTACGCTTTTTCCAAATATACCTGGCTCTACGTATTATTCTTCGCCCCATAAACTCTGTTCCCACATTGATATGGCCTGGGCCACTGATAAAATAATTCAATCCAGTTCCATGGAGATCTGCCCTCTGGTCAGATTTGGACCATAATCCAATCTTATTGGTATTTAACAACCCGCAAGCTCAAACGGCCCGAGAATGTTTTCCTACCCTCGTTATTTATTTTATGACGCAGATTATATTTTTTAGCTTAAATTACATCTCAGTGAATTTATTAAAATAAATCTTCATTCTGCGTCTCACATAATTGTTTGGGATGCTCTTAAGGCTAGCATTAGGGGGTTTACCCAGCAATATGTTTTCAAACAGAACTCGGATCGTCGAAATACTAACGGAAAACTGATATCTAGCATTTTAGCTCAAGAATTACTTCTGGCCGACGCTCTACGAACAGGCTCTCCCAATGTGGTAGAACTGGGATTAACATTGGGATCTCTTAAATCAAACTTAAAAACTATCTTTATTGAAAAAAGTTGTGCCAAATTACACAAATTAAAAATCTCCCGCTATGAAGGGGGGGATAAAATTGGAAAAATGTTGGCCTATAAGGTGGCAGATGACAGAGCCCAGACTTTAATAAAGAGTATTAGAGGACCTAACAATGTTATATTCCACCAACCTGCACAGATTTTGGCCCAATTTGATGAATTTTATAAAACCTTATATACTCCTGAGAACCAACCTAATTCATTGGATATTTTAGATTACCTGGATAATAATATCAAGGAAAAATACAATACGCCAGGGCTGGAGCAATTATCCGAAGACATTACTTTGTTAGTGATCAGACAAGCTATGTTATCTTTACCATCCAGAAAAGCTGCGGGGAAGACACCCTTCCAGTTGAACTGTATAAAATATGCCTTGAGGAACTAATCCCCCTTTTCGCCCTTGTTATTCAGTCTGTAGAGGTTAAAGGGAAGGCCCCCAATTTGTGAAACAAAGCGGAAATGGTCTTCTTTCTAAAAAAAGGCAAACCACCGGATGAGTGTAGGTCTTACAGACCCATCTCACTCATTAACACGGATGCCAAGATTTTCGCTAAGATCTTGGCAAGTCGATTAGCCCCGTTTATTCTCAAGATTGTCAACACACAACAACATGGATTTGTAATGGGTAGGGATACAACGATCCATATTAATACAGCTATTACTGCTTTTGACATAGCTGAGGTAGAGTCCACCCCACTCGGTATGATTTTACTGGATGCTGAGAAAGCTTTTGACCGAGTGGGGTGGGACTATCTCTGGTCTGTCATGTCTTTTATAGGATTTAAGGGCAAATGAGTCAGCTGGTTACAAGCCTTATATGATAGACCCACTGCATGCATCAGCTATGCCGGCCTTTCTTCATCTATTTTTGCTATTTCTCGGGACACTAGGCAGGGGTGTCCGTTGTCGCCCCTGCTGTTTGCCCTATCAATGGAACAATTCCTTTCCGCTTTTCAATCGCAGGCTCGAATAATCCCTTTTAGGTCTGGCCCGCACCTGCTGTAAATCACCGCATATGCGGACGATATCGCTATATACTCTACTAATGTTATGAAGGCTAATAAATGTAGTATTGTTTCCGGATACAAGTTCGATATAAACAAAACACAAATAGTGGCTAATTATACATTACCGGCCACGGTTTCCAAAATCTGTAAGGCCGCCAATTATCTAGGGGTTAAAATCTCATCCAAAATTAGTGATATAATTACTATCAATTATGATGCTTTAGTAAAATCAACAGCTTTGTTAGTTAAAAAATGGCATAAACTTCCTTTAATTGGTATATTTGGGCGCACTGCAGTGTAGTAAATGATTAGAGTCTATGTGGTGCTCCAGGGTATCGCCCTCCGACTGGGGGCGTAACAAATGCACAAGGTCGCACTCATCGGATAATTAGAAGTGTCCCCCGGGCTCCTTCAATGTCCTTATATTAAGGTTTCACCAGTAAATATAATAAAGAAAATGCGAAGATTTAGGGGTCGATTAGGATCGCGGACGGACTTGCGTCCGTCCGCGACCCCTGAGGAGGAGGGAACGTCCGCATGGGCTGCGGCGTTCCCTCCGATCTGATTAGGATGTGACCGCCAGGGTGGCGGTCACATCCTCTATCTCTAACATTGCGGCGGGTGCAGCTTCAAGCTGCACCCGCCCCAATGTAAAAAATGCATGCACAGCATTTGCGTGCACAAAGCGGCAGGCACCGCGCGGTGCCTGCTGCATTGTGCACGCAAATGCAGGGGGGTACCATAGGTACCCCCCATGTGCACCCCCCACCACCCCTTCACCCAGGGGGCCCGCAACGGGCCCCCGAAGTGAAGGTCCGTATGCTTTTTCACGGCGGCTTTTCCGCCGTGGAAAAGCATAGAATTGCAGACATCCTAATATGCCTGGCGGTGTCTGCTAGACACCGCCAGCCATGTTAGTGCTTTTCCGCCGTGGTCGCCTTCCGACCGCGGCGGAAAAGCGGCGGACAGATTGTGAGACCCACCAGCCATCCTGATTTGGCGGTGGGTCTTTCAGGCCTCCTCGGCGGATTTCCCTCATACTCCGGGCCGGTGGTGGCTTCCGCCGGCCCGGAGTATGTGGAAAATCCGCCATCATAATGACCCCCTTAATGCGGAGATGCTTATGTTTTAATCCATCTTGTTATATTCACAAGAGTATCTTTAGTTTGAACAAAATCCTTCGATTGTACAATGTGCACTCAAACAATCCCAATGCATTTCGGCATATCACAAAAATGCCTTCATCTGGGGAATTGGTTTTCTGTCAATAAAGAAAAACAAAATGTGTATAAGAAGTAATGTATGCGAACGCGATCATTAATAGACTGACAGAAGTGACGAGAAATGGAAAGGTGCTCGGAGATGTACCTTAGGTGAAAGGTCCGTGAAAGGTAGTGAAAAGTTGAAGTTTTAAAACGGGTGCTTGAATATCAGTGCTTGAGTTCGTGGCTAGTTAGAAAAGCGGCAGTGAAATAATGGCGGCTGGGGGACCGAAAAAGAATGTAAGCGTCAACGCGTGTAAAAGATAGGTTATCAGGGTAACTAACACGATTCATGCAAATGTACCGTAAGATGAAACTACCGGTGTGCTGTTAATAAACTCTTACCGTGGCGTGCACGGGCGGAAGAATCGAAGATTCGACTGTCCTCTACCGGGTCAGAGCATGGCGTGATCCCGGAATTGCTATAAGTGTTAGAGTGTTACTACGTTACGGGTTACTAAGGGAGGGGCTAAATGCTGTTGCGGTGAAAGTGCTGGCTGTTACGAAGGGTACAAAGCGAGAAAGAACGCTCAAAATAATAAGTGGGATGCTATATGGATAAGGGTGCGAGAACGAAAATAAAGGGTGTGGAAACAAATGATGACAATGTGCGGGCAATTGAATAGGTAATCAATTCTCAAAACCAGACGGTATAAAACACGAATAAATATCAAATACAGTGGTTATAAGATAGAAGAATGAAACATAAATATACATGTGGCGGAGATGGTATGTGAAATCACATTACTTCTGAAAAAAAGAATTCTATGTAAAATGAACAGAGCTAACTACTGGTCACATTCAGGAAATGACAAAATCGTCCTAGAAAAAGTTTAAAGATAACATGAGTATTCCACCCGGTCATTAAGACCATGTGGTTTCATACTGGACAACGTAAAAATCCAATAATTCTCTCGTCTCAAGAGTTCATTATGATTGTCTTTGCCTGGTTCCTTCATAATGGTTTCCAATGCGCAATAGCGCATTTGACTGATGCCGTGGCCTGCTTCAAGGAAGTGTAGGGCTACTGCTGATTTGGCTTGTTTAGTTCTGATGTTAGACTTATGTTCATTAAGTCGTGTTTTAAGTTTTCTCTCAGTCTGTCCAACGTAAATTTTACCGCATGGACATTTCAACATATAGATTGCGTTTGTTGTATCGCACGTAGCCGTGGCTCTGATCTTTATTTGATGGCCTTTCATGGGATGGTTAATGGTTGTGCCCTTTATGACACTGTTACAGTGGTTGCAATTCCAACATGGAACCGTACCTTTGAATTCTTGGGGCATGGCTTTAAGATGTTTAATGAGTTCGCCTGGATTTTTAGCTCGAGTATAGGCAAAGATGGGCTCGGTATCAAAAATGTTGTTAAAAAAATGTCATCAATGAATCTGACGAACATTTTAAGATGATCCGTCCATGTGGATTGAACTGAACCATGATTTGAAACTCTTTCTAATGGAGTTACTAGAATTCACCTTACTCCACAGTTATTTCACATGGAAAGATGAATGGTATCAACAACTGACTGGAACCTCAATGGGTAATTCGGCAGCGCCTGCCTATGCGAACATTTTTATGCATAGATTTGAGCAAGATCATATCCTTTGTAAGACCACATGGACGGATCATCTTAAAATGTTCGTCAGATTCATTGATGACATTTTTTTAATATGGCAAGGTCCAGAAAACATCCTGCAAAAAGAACTAATTCAACTGAATTCCATTGATCCTCGCATACAATTCCCCCATGAAATACAAACTGATTCTATAACCTACCTGGATGTCAGGATTACCAACACAACAACAGGATTTGAAACAAGCTTGTTTCGAAAAAAAACTGATAGAAATAATACTGTACATTACTCGAGTTTCCATCCTCAACCACTCAAAAATCACCTGCCATACAGTCAACTAATAAGAGCAAAAAGAATAACTTCCGATTCAAACAAGTTCAATGAAGAGGTAAACATCATAACATCACGTTTTAAAGCCCAAGGGTATCCACACCAGATCCTTGAGCAGGCCAAGCAACGTTGCACAACCAAATCTAGAAATGATCTATTGGGTACCACAACAACAACCAAAAAAGATTCCATTACTGTGGTTTTCAAATATTCGACAGCCAGTAAAAAATTCAAACAAATCATAAAGAGACATTGGGACATTCTCAGAGTTGAACCTGATTTCAACAAAATTTTTGATACCGAGCCCATCTTTGCCTATACTCGAGCTAAAAATCTAGGCGAACTCATTAAACATCCTAAAGCCATGCCCCAAGAATTCAAAGGTACAGTTCCATGTTGGAATTGCAACCACTGTAACAGTGTCATAAAGGGCACAACCATTAACCATCCCATGAAAGGCCATCAAATAAAGATCAGAGCCACGGCTACGTGCGATACAACCAACGCAATCTATATGTTGAAATGTCCATGCGGTAAAATTTACGTTGGACAGACTGAGAGAAAACTTAAAACACGACTTAATGAACATAAGTCTAACATCAGAACTAAACAAGCCAAATCAGCAGTAGCCCAACACTTCCTTGAAGCAGGCCACGGCATCAGTCAAATGCGCTATTGCGCATTGGAAACCATTATGAAGGAACCAGGCAAAGACAATCATAATGAACTCTTGAGATGAGAGAATTATTGGGTTTTTACGTTGTCCAGTATGAAACCACATGGTCTTAACCCCTTCAGTGCTAATGACAAGGGTAACTCGTCATGTAGTTCCCATTGATTTCAATGGAAAGTCAATGGACCTACATGCATACCCCTTAGCAGCCAAGTGGTTAATGACCGGGTGGAATACTCATGTTATCTTTAAACTTTTTCTAGGATGATTTTGTCATTTCCTGAATGTGACCAGTAGTTAGCTCTGTTCATTTTACATAGAATTCTTTTTTTCAGAAGTAATGTGATTTCACATACCATCTCCGCCACATGTATATTTATGTTTCATTCTTCTATCTTATGACCACTGTATTTGATTTATTTGTGTTTTATACCGTCTGGTTTTGAGAATTGATTACCTATTCAGTTGCCCGCACATTGTCATCATTTGTTTCCACACCCTTTATTTTCGTTCTCGCACCCTTATCCATATAGCATCCCACTTAATTGTTTTGAGCGTTCTGTCTCGCTTTGTACCCTTCGTAACAGCCAGCACTTTCACCGCAACAGCATTTAGCCCCTCCCTTAATAACCCGTAACGTAGTAACACTCTAACACTTATAGCACTTCCGGTATCACGCCATGCTCTGACCCGGTAGAGGACAGTCGAATCTTCGATTCTTCCGCCCGTGCACGCCACGGTAAGAGTTTATTAACAGCACACCGGTAGTTTCATCTTACGGTACATTTGCATGAATCGTGTTAGTTACCCTGATAACCTATCTTTTACACGTGTTGACGCTTACATTCTTTTTCGGTCCCCCAGCCGCCATTATTTCACTGCCGCTTTTCTAACTAGCCACGAACTCAAGCACTGATATTCAAGCACCCGTTTTAAAACTTCAACTTTTCACTACCTTTCATGGACCTTTCACCTAAGGTACATCTCCGAGCACCTTTCCATTTCTCGTCACTTCTGTCAGTCTATTAACGATCGCGTTCGCATACATTACATCTTATACACATTTTGTTTTTCTTTATTGACAGAAAACCAATTCCCCAGATGACGGCATTTTTGTGATATGCCGAAATGCATTGGGATTGTTTGAGTGCACATTGTACAATCGAAGGATTTTGTTCAAACTAAAGATACTCTTGTGAATATAACAAGATGGATTAAAACATAAGCATCTCCGCATTAAATCTTCGCATTTTCATTTTTATATTTACTGGTGAAACCTTAATATAAGGACATTGAAGGAGCCCGGGGGACACTTCTCATTATCCGAGCAGTGCGACCTTGTATAAACTTCCTTTAAACATTATAAGCGGAATTAACCTGATTAAAATGAAAATACTTCCAAAGTTTCTTTATCTTTTCCGGTCTATACCGTTGGCTCTAAATATCTCTTTTTTTAAGTAACTAGATGGAATGTTTAGTAGCTTTATGTGGGGATTTAAGAAGGTGCGTAGATCTTTGATGTTACTTAAAGGTTCATTAGACACGGGGGGCTTAATTTTCCAGATTTTAAACTATACTTCTGGGCTACTTTCAATGGTCGTCTGCGCTCCTTGCTTAATCCAGATACTCAACTTTTTTATCATACTATTATGTTAATATCAGATGCCAGAATGTTTTTGTTAAGATTGAATGACCCAAACTATTTCAAAAGGGTTAAATTTAAGACTGAGAGGGATACCGCGAAGATATGGTTAAATATTTTTTCTTTCTGTAAAACTTTTTTTTCACTCTAAACTACGGCTCAGGGGAAATACGGGTCTCCCTGTGATTTTTAATGATGGCTGGGTAAAATTATGGTCTGTTCTTGGAATTGTGACATTAAGGGATCTTTATGGCGCTCAGGGCTTTTTAGATTTTGCTGTCCTTAAAAATGTATATAATCTCACAGAGGAAATTGAGATTCATGTATATCCAAATTTAAGATTTTTTGATACACAAGATGAACATTTTTGAGGTTGCTGATTCTTATATATGGAATCATTTGTATTCATCGAAAACAAAATCTTTAATTAGTGAAGGGTATAGCTGTTTTAATTCATATAAGACTAGTGATTGTTCCAAATTAGCCGAGAAATGGAGCTCCAAGCTGAGACTTTCGATCAATTCTAATCAGATTGTCCATTCTTTATCGAATTTCAATAATCTGGTGCAATCGTCTAGCCTAAGGTTGCAGCAGTTTAAAACCACCTGTATGTTATACTACACCCCTGAAGAGATTCTTAAATGGTTGGCAAATACCCTATTTAGCGAAGACACAAAGTGCCCCAAATGTGATCTTGTAGGTTAATTGTTAATTGTTAACATACTCTTTCTGCTACACTATGGTTAAGATGACTCATTCTCGGTATGTTGTGCCTAATTTTTGTTTAATTCTTTTTTTTTTCTTCCATTTCTCGTGCTGTTAATAAAAAATATTTTTTAAAAAGACATTGTGGTCACATGTATGTTTGTGCATTGTTCTTGTTTACATGCAGACTGTATAGCAATGTACATTGTGACTGTTTGGAAGGTGCTGAATATTGCTGCGGGACAGTGTACATTTGGAATACATGACGGGTGTGAGGTCCACTGACTCATTGTCAGTGAAATTGCTCCCCCTCGCTCGCAGCTCCACCATTTAGTGAGGTCTTCTCCCGAACCCCTGCACTCTTGAGTGTTGGTGTTCGAGGCCTTCCTCCACCCGCAGGTTTCACCTGCGCATCATCCTCATCTGTCTCCATTCTCTTGCTCCGTTTTTTCTTTCCTGTTATACTCATTTTTTCCCTCACTTCTATCTCCCCCTTCACTCTCCTTCTGGGTCTTAACCTCCATTTTCTGTCGTTTTCCCCTCAGTTCAAGCTCCCCCTTCACTCTCCTGTGTCTTTCCTCTGTTTTTTACCCTCATCTCAATCTCCCCTTTCACTCTCCTGTGTCCTCTTTGTCTTACCTCCACTCTTTCTAGCACTTTTGCTGCCTTATTTGCACTTTTCTCTCTCTTATTGCCTTTTTCCTCTTGCCTTTTTAAGCCAGTTTTTCCCCGCCGCTGCTGCCCCCATGGCCCCTCCCCCCCAGCACGACCAGTGCGACTGGCCCAATCGAGCTCCGCTCCCCGCTCCAAACTCTTCCCTCCCATCTGCCCAGCCCTCTCCGACCCCTACTTAATGGCGGCAGCGCCAACGGGGCACCAAAAGCATGCCTGTCTATTTCCGTCCGCGACCCGACTGTGACCAGCGCAAGGTACCCTGGATCTCTGCACCACCAACGTTACGACCCAGCAGCACTCCACGCTCTCAACCCAGGCAGCAACAACAACTGCAAGCTAGCATCACCAGACGACACCCACGGACCCTTCAGCTGTCACAGCTGCAGGTACACCTGCAGCACCGCCACGACCACTGACCCAGCGCAATCCGCCAGCAAGAACACAACAGAACCAAAGACCAAGCAATGTATCGTCCTCAAGGTCTGATCCCTCCACAAACACGCCACCGAAATCTGGGACCTCGTCGACAGCACTACCCAGGACATAGAATTCTTTGCCGAAACCTGGACCAACACCACCTCGGGACCTGAAGTCGCCATCGCCATTCCCCACGGATACAATATCACCGGGAAGGACCACCCCCCCCCCGCCCTGGAGGAGTGATCGCCATTGTCCACAAATCTACCCTTCGCCTAAGCACACTCTCCGACGAGCCCACAAACCTGATGGAACACCTTCACTTGAAGATACTGGCCAGCCCTACCTCCACCCTCTGTGGAACTCTCACCTACCGACCCCCTGGACCCCACTGACTTTTCGACAACTCCATCATGGACATCATCTCCCCGCATGCCATCGCGTCCACCAACTACACCCTACTGGAAGACCTCAACTTCCACCTCGACAACTAACTGGACCCCAGCACCACATCCCTCCTGAAAAACCTCCACAACATTGGACTCCGCCAGATCGTGACTGAACCCACGCACTCAGCAGGACACACCCTCGACCCCCTCTTCACAACAGGAAACTCCATCATCTTCAGCCACACCACCGAACTCCCATGGACTGACCATCGATGCGTCCACTTCACCTTCAGAACTCCCACCATCCACAGACACCAGCACCTGCTCCCACGAAGAAACTGGACCTGAATGACCGACGACCAGCTAACCTCTTCCCTCAGCAACCCCACCCCAACCATCGTGGAAAACGACGACGCCAACACTGCAGCCCAAACCCTACACAGATGGATCTCCGACAGCGCCAACACCATAGCCTCCCCCAAGAAAAACAACAAAACCCACGCCAAGAAAGCTACATGGTTCACCACTGAACTGCGAGAGTCCAGACATACTTGCCACCACCTCAAAAAGGCCTGGAGGACACCAAATCCACAGAAGCCCACAATAACTTCAGAGCCGCCTCCAACGCCCACCACCAACTCATCAGAAAAATGAGGAAAAAAGCAATTGAAGACAGAATCTCCACTCATGCACACAACAGCAAAGAACTCTTCAACATCATCAAGGAGTTCACCCAACCCACCAGCGAGTACACCAACATCCCTCCCTCACAAGACCTCTGCGACAAACTCAGCACCTTTTTCCGCCACAAAATCAAGAGCATTTACGACAACTTCGACAAAGACAACCAACACACTGAACCCTCACCAACCACCCCCAACACCCTGAAGCCAGCAATCGACAACTGGACAGCCCTCACCACCATAGACACACTGAAGACGATGAAGTCAATCCACTCCGGGGCCTCCACGGACCCCTACCCCCACCACATTTTCAACTGAGTCGCCGACATCATTGCACCCATGCTCTGCCACACCATCAACCGCTCCCTGGCAACTGCCTCGTTCCCTGATGACTGGAAACACCTTCCTGAAGAAACCCTTGGTGGACCCCACCGACCTCAAAAACTACAGATCCATCTCCCTGCTCCCGTTCCCAGCGAAAGTCATCAACAGCCAACTCGCCACATTCATCGAAGAGCTCAACAGCCTCGACTCCTCCCAATCCGGCTTCAGAAAAAAACACAGTATGGAAATCGCCCTCCTTTCCGCAACATCGTACCTTACTGGACAAAGGCGAAACAGCAGCCCTCATTCTCCGCGACCTCTCAGCGGCGTTCGACACAGTTTCTCAGCACACCCTAAAATGCAGACTCCACGACGCAGGGATCCAAGACAAGGCCCTTGACTGGAACTGCTCCTTCCTCTCTGGTAGAATGCAGCGGGTCAGACTCCCCTCTTTCTTCTCAGACCCTACACCTACCACCTGTGGAGTCCCCCAGGGGTCCTCCCTCAGCCCTCAGCTCTTCAACGTCGACATGGCTCCGCTCGCCCCATCGTCAGAACGTACGGACTCAACATTATGTCATACGCAGACGACACCCAACTCATCCTCTCCCCATCCAACGAACCAAACACCGCCAGACACAACTTTCGAGAAGGCATGGAAGCCGTTGCTTAATGGATGAAAAACAGCTGCCTACACCTAAACACAAACAAAACGGAAGTACTCATCATGGGCGCAAAACCAGACGCCTGGAACGACACCTGGTGGCCCCCCGCCCTCGGAAGCCCGCCCACCTTCACAGACCATGTACGCAACCTGGGATTCATCCTGGACTCAGAGCTCAAGATGGCCCGGCAGATCAACTCCGTCTCATCCTCCTGCCTCCACACCCTCCACCTCATACGTAAGACCTTTAAATGGATCTACCTCGAACACAGAAAGACCGTCACTCGCGCCTGGTCACCAGCAGGCTCGACTACGGCAACACACTCTATGCCGGAATAAACAAAAACCTCACCCACAAGCTACAGAATATTCAAAACGCCGCAGCAAGACTGGTCCTCAACCTGCCATGCCACTGCCACATCTCTCAGCACCTGCACACACTCCACTGGCTCCTATTCGAAGCTAGAGTCACCTTTAAGATGCTTACCCATGCTCACAAGGCCCTCCACGACACCGAACCAGCATACCTGAACAGCTGACACAAATTCCACGCACCCCAAAGGACCCTATGATCAGCCCAGCTCTCCTACGCCGTGGTCCGCCGCACTAGAAAGACCAGATCAGGAGGCCGCTCCTTCTCCTTTTGCGTGGCCAGTGCCTGGAACGACCTTCCGCTCTACCTCAGACAGATAACATCGCTCCCCATCTTTGCAAGAAACCTCAAAACCTGGCTCTTCGACAGACCCCCTTCTTGATGGACTGGAACATGCAAACCCCCCTCCACACCCCCAGCGCCTTGAGACCCTTACGGGTGAGTAGTCACACTTAACAAACACCTTGAACGCGTACATTTCCATTTCACAGTTTCCAGCTCTGTCAGATGTAGTAGATATGTTTCTGTGCATGTGCGGAGCAAGTTGTGTCCTCTGTTCTGCAGTGTCGGCTTTGCTCATTGTACCACGTTGTCGTCATTGTGGGTGTACTGTTCTTGCTATATGTGTGTCCTGCAGTGTGCCACGGGGATCAGGGACATGATCCAGGGTAATTGTGGGTGTGCATTGTGCTACACCTCGTGCATGCGTGCCATTGTGCCCATCTCCCCCAGTCCCCAGAGTACCTGGTCATTGCTCACCCTATTGATGTTGTGTCAGGTCCTCTCAAGCTGTGTCCTTACTCCCTACTCCTTGCACCATCTCCACACTGATGACTTTGGCCTCTGTTTCCTCCAGCTTCTCCTGTGGCGCAGGACTCCAGCCTCCTGTCTCCACTGCAGCCTCTCTGTTGGCAGCAGGTTTGTGCCTGGTTTAGGGTGTCACATCATGCCAGCGCCTCTTGGCCGCCTCGATTGGCCTCCTTGACACTCCGACTGTATTCCTGGTAGTCTAGTTGTGGGCCAGTTGATGGTAGTGTTCTGTCACCTCCGTGACGCTGATCTGGTTTTGCTGTGGACTGCACCCAGTCTTCCTCTCCCTCTCCTTCTTGGCCGTCGCCGTTCCCGTTGTTCCTTGCTGGTGGTCTGTGGGGGTTGTGGGGTTCGCATTGGGCTCTGCGCTCGGTCAAGGTGCATCCTTGTTGCTACATGCTTTGGATTGTTTCTGGTGTGTTGTTTCTGTAGTTTTTATGGTGCATTTTCCCGCCAGACGCGTGGAATTTGCAGGCTTGTCACTGGTTTTCGCTGCTTTTTGTACCGCGATTGGCCTCATTCTAAGATTTTTTTGTGTTCGCGTTGTGCATTTCTGCGGTGTGGCGTTGATTTTAACGCAGACATTTGACGCATTATCTGGAGACTATCACATGGTACCACTGTGTTGAGAATGCTTGGTTAACATGCCGTAATTTTCCCGCGATACACTGCGATGTTGGAAGTTGCGTTTAGTTACTTTTGCGATGGTTATCACACGTTCATGAGAATATGCCCCTAAGTGCGGGGCTTGACACTCGCTCATGCAGTGTTTTACACTGTCCACCCCATCCGAGCAATGGAGGGCCAGTAAGGGCGGGGACAGACTGTTCCAAAGGGCACCTATGCTAATTAGGATCAAAGCCTTGGGCCTGTGGCTCTTGATTTACCCCGATAGAGAGGCCTCGTTGAAGATTCAATGGGGATTTCTTGAAGGTTTTCGGGTAGGATACCTGGGTCCCAGGGAACGGAGGTGGGCAGAAAATTTGAAGTCGGCCAGGGAATTGCCAGAGGTAGTAGCAGCAAAATTGACAAGCATTTGTAATGAAATAGGACTCATATTTACGCAAGACCTATTGCATTGGAAGCGGTAGTCATCGCGGACAATGGGAGTGAGGGCGGAGCGGTGGGAGGCACAAACAACAGCAGTGAGTGGGAGAGAAGGCACGGACAACGGGAGTGCAGGCAGGGGGAGAAGGAAGGCATGGACAACAGGAGTGTCGGTGGGGGAGGGGAGATATGGGGGCGAGAAGGCATGGACAATGGGAGTACAGGCGGGGGAGGGGTTGAGAAGGGTCAGAAATAGGGAGCGAGGGGGGAGTATAGAAGGCAGTAGGAGAACCTCATTAATGAAAATAGTGCTCACAGTTTAAATAACACGTACTGTGTAACACTTGAAGGATAAGGGCCAATATCCATGGGAGGATACAAATGGTGACCTGGCCGTAATAAGGAAGGACTAACAAGCCTATAACTGAATCCAAAGGCAGCATTTATGAAGGACAAAGACACAAGCCAATGAAAAATATGGGTGGAGGACTGGTCAGGGCTTCTCTCACGTACCGAACTACAGTAGATCTTCATCAGAACAGCACTTGCGTGCTGACACTAGGCTCGACCTTAAAAACACCAGGCGAAAGGTCAGGGGAGAAAGTCACCTCCTCTTCCACACATACGCCCCTACCGGCCTTACGGAAAATGCACTGATCGAAGCATTGGTGAAATTGCGCGTGAAGATGTCACCAACTGCTCCGCGAGACAGAGGGTCTGGGGGTGGATTCTTGCATGGGGAAGTTGTTGTGCGCAGTACTGAGAGCAATGCAAGCCCCATGGCTGTGAACTTGGTTCTGGAGAAGCTAAAAGTCAGGAAGCGAAACTGGCCTCAATGATTGCTTACGAGGAGCTATGGGCAGAGCCGGCCTTTGCTAAAATAGCGTCCTGGGCGTGGGTGGAGAGATGTTTGGCGACCTTGCTGATGAAGTAGATTAAATGAGGCAGCAGGGGGTCCCTCTTGTGTTCAAGGATCTGTACCTTGATGAGCTGGGACTGGCCCATGAACATAAACATTCCGGACCTCTCCAGCACACTACACTACCATTAGCTGCCTCACGCACATGATAGTTTTGTTGATGTGTATCAGCAGGGGGCAGAGGGTGAAGGGAGGGGGTTAAATGTGTTAAAAATATCACCCACGATATGATAATGAAGGACTAAAACCACTTTACACTGGCAAATCAGATAGAAACAAACATGCAGAGACAAGGACAAGGTCCATCAAAATATTTGGCCCTGGGCCTCGGCCCAGCTCACCCATGCTAAATAAAGGCCAATCTTACTCTTGGACTTATTTATGGGCCGACTGCGTGCCAACCACTGGTGCGTGCATGTTAGCAAGTGCCTCGTCGGCCAATTCATGGCACTTGGTTTGGGCCAGCTGAAACGAAGAGCCCCTGCTGACGACTGAGACCGGGTGCATACTCTAGAAACTGCTCGTGAGATGTGCTTTGTACCCTGTATAAAGAAGTGAGGTCGAACTCTGCCTGAGTGACCCCCCTCCCCACGAAGAGCTACTTAGGAGTTTAAGCGCACACGCAAATTACACAACAATGTAAAATCATTAGGGGCTGACATTTTCATATACACTTCACTGGACAACTCTGTGGGACGCCTCCGTGTGTGGTTTGTTAGCTTTGAACCCCAAATAAGGTCCACTTCCTGAAGCATAATCAATGAGAATAGCTATACTTCCAAGCAATGCGGTAGTCAAATTAAATTAGCAAAGGTTGTTTTTATAGAAAATAAGGCAACCTAGTAGACTAAACCCCTACTTCGAGACGTGGAGGTAACAGGTTCAAAATTACGCCTTTCACCCTTGGCAAGTTGATTACAGGCTTCTAATAATCACTGATCAGAACATTGTGTCTGCGGTGCCATGCTCATCTGTTAGACAGAGTGGTAGGCAGGAGACGTCCTAAGTGCCTGTTTTCTCCACAGGGGCTGCTGGGCTGTGAGCCATCCCGGAAATCCAACGGGTACTGACGTGTTTGTAGGGCCGCTGGTGTGCAATATGAACAGGCCCATAGTACTTTGAACTAAATACAAACCTATGGTAATTGCTCTTCACCCCAGTCACAACACCCCCTCGTGCACCCAGCCCTGGAGGGTTATGTGAAATACACAGTTTCTACAAAAAATTACACTAGGCTGGATGGAGTCATTAGGTCGCACTAGAGTGAGGACCCTTGCTGTTTCAAGCACTTAAAGAGTAGCCTGGGTAAACAGGAGAAAGCAGTCCTAGCAACACTGACCTTGGGCAGCCTGTCATGACCTTGGACGGACATCTTTTTCTGGCTGCGTCCCTCCTCTGCAGAAATTGATAGCCCTAAGAAACAGATCTGAGCCATCTAAGCAAGTAACTGCCTTCCCACACTTCTCCTTTCAGATTCACTGGGGCACACACTCCTGGAAACAAGTGGCAGAGCACAGTAACCATGCAGGGCCTCATGAAAACTTCCTGAACCCAGGACAAACTGCACGCACAGGCCATGCAGCCCTGGGAACAGCCTCGCATTTCCAACCTGCCATTCGCTTGGCAGGGTAAAGCAAACTCAAAGAACTGTTTTCATACAGTGCCGCACACAACTCTTCTGGTGTGTCTAAGCAATGCAAACAGGAATCATTATTATTGTTAAATAATGAAATGGTATTGAGTTGTTTCTTCTCTGGAATACCGGGTCACTGAGGGTAAACAGGATGTGCTGTCAAGGCATTAACTTGTACACCTAAGATTCCCAGAAATTACTTAATACTGTTGTGAAAGGGTGTGCAAATCGGGCTCGTCGCGTACGGGTGCACAAGGAGCCGCAGGCAGTGTGATGACTCCATGTGTGCACGAATCATGCCATTCAGTTTTTGGCAGCCAGCCATTTTCTCAAGTGCCTTGGTGAACAATCAGATAAGGGAGGCAAATAGATAAGTAACATCCAGCTACATTATAGATGGGCACCCAGAAGCCTAAAGTGCTACAGCGCTGTACAAGTGGTGAGATGACAATCCATAACGCAGCGTGGTGGACACAATGTAATAAATAAAGCCCCGTTCCATAATAAAAAGGCAATGGATGTGCTGAATTTAGTGGTTGAGCATTTGACATCACTGCTCCACTGTGTGACCAAAGAGTGAATGAATGTTACACAAAACACAAAAAATACCCACAACCAAACACAAAGAAAGATGAAGCAGGCCACCACCGACACTCAACCCACCCGGCCTGAATAGTCCACATCAGCTGCAATTCGCCATTTGTGTGGTTCTGCAGCATAGCCTATTCCCAACACTCCGAGCTGATCCTAGGGTGACCAACCGTCCGTAAATTTCACGGACCGTCCGTAAATTGGACCTCACGTCCGTTGTCCATGAGGATCCTTTTTACGGACACCTTTTGTCCGTAATTTTGGCCTTGCAGGGAACAGAGCTTTTTCCTGTGAGAGGTCTCAGCTCCCTGATGGGGCCGCCTCGCACCTATGTTCCAGCACAAGAGCAGCCCCTCCCGCCCATTGTCATTCTGTATGGTGCTGATTGCAACATATAGAATGACAATGGGCCAGTTTGGACGGCTAATATCGCCTTCCATTCCTGCTGAGTTTAAAGCTGTCCACAGGATCTCAAAGTCTACTAAAGCCTTCGTTTCTTATTTATCCATGAACATTAAGCAGAGAGTGGGGCTGCTAGCCCATTTGAAGCATTTAGAAACAAACAGAGGCATTTGCACTTCTGAAAGTACTGTGAGTGGGCTTAAGGGCTCTCCCTGCCCCTCCCACACTCTCGGAACTCGGCCTGCTTATGAATATGAGAAATCAGAGGCTTTCAAAGCGCATTTAAACCGTTAAGTAAATGAAACCCACAAGTTCTCAGTTTGTAAAAAAAAAAAACATGAGTGCCAGTGCTCTCTTCAGGAGGAGTCTGCAGCTTACACCCCACATTGCCCCTGCCATGCTGCCGGTGATAATAACAACGCATCTACTACCCATCACACTCATACAACTGTGAGAATTTGGATATTGTAGGCCCCCAAAGTTATAAGAATTGCTGGAGCTGCAGGTAATAGCCGTTTTTAATGTATATTGAATTAATAATTAACTGTTAACAACAATTAGTGGACTGCGTGTTCTTGCAGCCAAGAACAAGTAGGAAACAGTTTACAAGACAAAATTGGGTACTGTAGTAACGTGATCATGTCCATGTCTGATAACAGCATGGAATATTCCTCAGAAGGTTTAAAAGCACGCCAAGTTGACACAAGCCAAATTTACACACGCCAAATTGACACAAGCAGGCCTCTGTAACCAGACTTGAAAATATCTTTTCAGCGTAGCCTTCTGTAATGTGTCTGTGCAGGGAACAAACATAGTTGTCCTGTAGGTCAAATTAATGCAGCGAACTATTAACGGGGACCTAGCCAATCGTCTATGGGTATAAGTAGATCATTGAATGATTCAAGGCCCAACTCCCTTTACATGTGCATATATGCGGTGTACTATTCCATCAATATCAATCAGCATATTTCAAAGTCTGGTGCAGATGCGCAAGTGCTCCGTGTGTGATATAATACTTACATATATACACAAATAGTACAGGATATCCACATGTTTTACACCACAGAATATACTGAGCTAATTATCTTCTTGACTCAAGTGTGGTAGGTAGAGGACCCTGAGGGTATGTGGAGATTTTCACTCAGGTGGAATTAAGCTGTTGTCGGATCAGGACAGCACATTCTGTCTAATGTCTTTAGTATGAATAATCTTTTCTCAGCCTCCTGGGGTTCTCACATCATATGACTATAATGATGAAGATTTCACAATCTTCCAGCGCATCCCATAAAATGAGCTGGACCCTGTGTAGTGGAAGCGCTGGCCGTCCAACATTGCTTGAGGAGGTTGGGATTATAGAGTAGAATTCAAGATGCTGACTGTTGTTGATGGAATGCACTGCATTTTTAAATTGAGAGGGGCCTAGAATCATTAGATTACATACTATTATAAACCTGGGCGATTGGTTGGGTTTGTGTTGAGGGATCCCTGCATTAATTTGACCCTTGGGACCATTGTGTTTGTTGTAGAAGAGTTGGGGAGAGGAGTTCGCCTAACGGCTAGGGTGGTCGACCTCGAATCTGGGGAACTGGGTTTGACTATCGGCAATGCTGCTCAACATCCTGTGATTCTGGGAAAATCACTTAATCTCAACGTGCCTAACAAAAATGAATGTGCCCTCATGTAATGCAACTGGTGCTATGTAAAGCGCTGTGATACCCGATTCGGGTCGATTCGGGTCAAGTTCGCGCTATATAAAACTCTGTAAAATAAAAATAAAATAAAAAACTGTGGAGGTAATCTCCAGGTTAATCAGACAGCACCACCTTGTGGTAGACTGTCAGAAAGTGCTGGTGTTGACAAGTGTGAAGCCCAGCACTGACTGGGAACCACTGGATCAAATTAAGCACTTCGTCAAGTACAGTTTCTTTAATAATTAATAATCGTGTTCCTGTTGCAGATACTTGGTCCAAAGTTGCACTGGATTACAGGGTTAAGGTAGTTCATCAGTCTCTCAAGATTAGCGGTGAGACCCCAATCCAAACAAGAAGATCTCCACCCCTTTACAGGTCTTCATTTTTTAGGAGGGGAAGTGCATTGAGCACAGTGGGTCTGATTACAAATCACTCAGAGAGTTATCGTGGGGGATTGGAGGGAGGGATTGTCGTTGCCCAATCACAAGTCATGTTTTATACTAACACTTCAGCAGTTCACCAGAGACCCTGAAGGTGCTAGAAGAAGTTTATCGCTACCTGGACAAAGGGAACACGTCTTCTTCTTCTGAGCCTCTTTCGTTCTTTGATCCGATCATTTTGAATTGATGTGTTGACATGGAGGTTTCATATCGACATAGTATTATTGATTGTTTTCTAGTCTTTACCAACTGGTGAGAATGGATGAATCCAAATAATTTCACTCCATATGACCTTTTATGTAGCCCAATTTTCGACCCGATCTGTAAATCTTGTTATTTGATATAGGTGCAAACAGGGGGCAATGTTGTTTCAAAATTCGGGACCTTATCCGTGGCAAATGCTGTAAGCTTTTTCATTGCATGTATTGATCAGACCCTGGATGGACCACCATTTTGTTTCGATGGTGTGGTTGGGGATGGTAAGTTATAGTCAGTCTGGAGGCTAGAAGCAAATGGGTGATGAGCTTTCCCCCCAGTGAGGTCAAAGGGTATTCATTATAGGGACACCAACCGTCCGTAAATTTCACGGACCGCCCGTAATTTGGACCTCACATCCCTTGTCCATGAAGAGCCCACCCCGCCCATTGCCATTCGGTCAGCGACTGATTGGCCCTATACAGAAAGACAATGGGCCAGTCTGGGCTCTTACAGCATCTGGTGGGCCTCCTCCTGCCTCGGTCTAGGGCAGGACATTCTGTCAGATGGAAGAAATTTACAAAACAAATGTACAAAAACGCCCATGCTGCTATGTGCCAGTTCATGAAAAGAAGCTGGAGAAAGAAGTTAAAGAAGAGGTTATAGTTCTTACACAGTCTCATCATTTCAGAGCTGAAGCATTTTTTTTGTCAAAGGTGTTTTTATTAATATTTTGTAAGACAGAAGAAAAAGAAAGACATGCAACAGTCCCGCACAACTTCCCACGCAGGGGGCATATATTAAGTCAGGTGGAAGATATGGCATGGATAAAAGGCAGCACGTGCATCCAGGTCGTAAGAGGCCACTAGCTAAAGGGAAGAACATGTAGCGTAGCTCAAACGAGACATAAGGCCATACAAGGTTAGGGCTAATGGCAGGGACAGGCGTTACTGCATATTTAGAAAAATATATGGGGCCTGCATTTTCTCAAGCTTTGTCCATCTCTCCGCCTCCTACATGTGTCAGGCCGTCGCAAGAACATGAACGAAAAACACCCACATCCACCCCCAATCCCCCCCACCCCCCTTAGTGGTGGTAGCTATAGTCATACAAACACAGTCAACTGGATGGATAATTCTTACACTTGAAACAGATGGAGGGCTCGCACCGTAGGCGGGCAAACCGCAGACGGCAAGCCTTTAGAGAGAAAGCGAACTAGGGGGCCCCAGCGAAACGTGAAGTTCCGAAAACCGCTGAGGAAGATATCAGCCATACGTTCCATGCTCAACAACTTCCATAATCTCGCATGCCACAGGGAAAGCGCTGGGGCTTCCTTCTTCTTCCAGGCCGCTGCTAGGGTCAGTTTGGCCGCTCCAATACAAAGCAAAAGTATCTTTTTGTCTGCTCTGGTTTGGTGTTCAAGATCCGGATCCCGAAGGCCCAGCAAAACATGGGCCATAGAATCCGCGATCGGGTAGCCCAGAATCTCCTTAATGTGGGATAGAATCTCCTCCCAAAAGGGACGTATGGCAGGGCAGTCCCACCATATGTGCCTGAAGTCTCCCAGTAGGCCACAGCCCCTCCAACATCTATCCGAGGAGCCCGGAAAAATCCGGCTCAACGTAGCCGGATATAAGTACCAGTCCATCATTGTTTTAAGATGGGCCTCCCTAAGCTCCACAGAATGATTATGTTTAGCTATATCGTGCCACAGGTGGGACCATTCCTCATCTGAGATACTGCGTCCAAGGAGATCCTCCCAGAGGCCCATGTATCGCGGCCTAGGGGAAACGGTCGTAGACAGCAGGAGGCCATAGAGGAAGGAAATGGCACCCCGCATGGTGGATGTCTTAGTAAGGAAGGTTTCGAAGGGGGTAAGCGGTCTGGTGGCCGCATCCTGGACCGAGGTGGACAGCGCCCAATGGAGTAACTGGGTATGGCAGAACCGCTCCGACCGTTGGACCTCGTAATCCCGCATACAGTTGTCAAAAGTGAGCGGGGCATAGCCATGGAAAAAATGCGTCAGGGCTAGGCAGCCCCCCTCCCTCCAAGCATCAAAGGGACCTTCATTTGCAGCAGGGGGAAGGGCAGGATTAAAGTGTATGGGCGTAAAGGGGGACGGGAATGACGTCCAACGTTCATCACCAGAGACCGAGTCCCACACCTTCAAAGTAGTGCCGGTGGGGGTACTAATGTAAGCGTTCAGGGGCCTATCACCCTTGGGCTTCCACACCAAGTCCCATATCGCCCTCCCCGTAACACTCCTGTCCATGTGCAACCAATGTTTCTCCGAAGTAGGCTGGGACCACTCCACCAACACCCGCAGTTGTGCAGCCTTGTAGTATAACTGCAGGTCGGGAAGGCCTACCCCAACCTCCTTCCTCGGGCTTCGGAGAATGTTAAACGAAAAACGAGCGTGCCCCCCTGCCAAATAAAGCGAAGCATCAGTGTTTTGATACGGCGGAAGAAGTCTCTGTCCAGTACAATAGGAAGCGCCTGGAAGAGGTATAAGAACTTAGGAAGAAGGGTCATTTTGAGCGCATGGATCCGACCCAGCCAAGATATGTACAGTGGCCGCCATCGGGCCAGGTCACCCCGTACTTTCTCCCCGAGAGGAGGAAAATTGGCAGAATACAGCTTCCCGATCGTGAGAGTCAGATGGACCCCCAGGTACAGTAAGGAGGAGAGGGTCCATGGTAGAGGCGTGAGCGGCCGGAGGCGGTCCACCTCTGCCGAAGACAGTGTGAGGTTGAGAATATAGGACTTATCGGGGTTGATTTCAAAGCCCGCCACTTCCTCAAAGCGCGCTAGGGCGTCTTGAACGTGGGGAAGGGAGTGAGCGGGTCCGAAAGGGAAAGCAGGACGTCATCGGCGAACAGGGTGATCTTGTGTTGTTCTCCAGTGAAGGGCAGTCCCCGAATATCCGGGTTCTCCCTTACAGCGAGCGCCAGAGGTTTGATGCTTCAAGCAAAAAGCAGGGGGTAAGGGGGCAGCCCTGTCTAGTACCGCGCGAATGTGGAAAAAACGCCAACAGATGCCAGTTAACCGTTACTCTAGACCGGGGACTGCTGTAGTCCGCTTTGAGCATCCCTAAGAATTTGGGCGAGAAGCCAAACGCCGTCAGAGTTTGGAACAAGAAGCCCCAGTCCACCCGGTCAAAGGCTTTCCCAGCGTCGAGACCTATTAGGACTGCCGGGATCTTGAACCTGTTGGCTTTCTCGATTAGATGGATCACTCTCCTGGTGTTATCATGAGTTTGGCGCCCTTTAATGAATCCTGATTGGTCCGGGTGGATGAGTGCCGGCATCAGGTCCTGTAGCCTGTTAGCGATTAGGGAGAGGTATAACTTAGCAACCACGTTAAGTAGGGCTATTGGCCTATACGCAGAGCACTTGGATGGGTCCTTCCCTGGCTTGGGGATGATCGAAATAACAGCCTCCGCCATGGAGCCCGAAGTCATGCCTGACTCCGCCATGGTATTAAAAAGTTGCACCAAAAATTCAGCCACCTCAGAGGCAAAGGTCTGATAGAAGAGAGCTGTAAAGTCATCCGCTCCCGGAGCTTTATGTGGCTTCAGAGCTTTAATGGCAGTCATGACCTCCTCACTGGTGAAGGGGGCAGTGAGCAGCTCGTTTCATTCCGCGGAGACCCGAGGGGGGGGGAGCGCGGCTAGGTCATCTTTTTGTCTCTCGGGATCAAGGGAATCCCCCGAGTACAATGCTGCGTAGAAGTCACCGAAGAGGCCAGCCTTGGCCTCATCACTATGTACCAAGGCCCCTGCCGCGTCTCGGATCCCCCCTATATATTCCCTCTCTCTCTTGTCCCGGAGTTGGCGGGCCAGATGTTTCCCCACTTTGTTACCCTGCGAATAGGAAAGGCGTCGCAGTTTCAGCAAGGTAAATTCCGTCCTGTTATTGTAGTGAGCTCTGAGTTTGCCCCTGACAGCCGTCAGCGGTCTCAGTGTCTGTCTGGAGGGATTTTGTTTATGCGCCAACTCAAGGGCGGATAGTTCCCTCTCCAGTTCCTCCCGCTCCGCCCTTCTCAGCTTGTTAAGGGTGGCATTAAGTGCCAAGCAACTGCCCCGTATCGATGCCTTGAAGGCGTCCCACCTAGTAAAGATAGAGGTGTCGTTCTTGTGGTTAAATTTAAAAAAGTCACGGATAGCCTTCCGTATAGCTTTACAGGAGGAGTCATCCCGGACCAGGGAGGCCGGAAAGTACCACTTGCGTTGGATAGTGCCTCCCGCCGCCCAGTGTAAGCAAAGCGTAAGCAAACTGTGATCCGAGACAGACAAAGCAAAGATCCTAGCATCGCGCAGATTCCCCCTAAGGGATTGACTCAAAAAAATGTGGTCTAAGCGAGAATAAGAGTGATGTACGTGGGAATAGAAAGTAAAGTCCCTAGTCTGGGGATGGAGAAAGCGCCAACTGTCTATAAGACCCATGTCCCCTATCCTCTGTTGTGTCTCAGCGGAGAAAAGGCCCGTGTCGGATCTCTGGTGATGAGAGCTGTCCAATTCCCTATGCCATACCAGGTTGAAGTCCCCCATCACAATCAAGACCCCCTCGACGAAGTCCTCAACAATCCGCAGCAGGTCCCGAACAAACCCATTTTGACCGACATTGGGGGCATATAGGACTAAAAAAGACCTCAGCTTGCCAAGGAGCATACCCTTACCCATAAGCCAGCGGCCCTCCCTGTCGGTACGCACATCCATGGGCTGGAAGTGTAGGGCTGAGCGGAAAAGAAGGGCCACTCCCCTGTGTTTCGTGGGGGCTGAAGACCTGTAAATAATGGGAAATTGCTTATGCTTAAGGCGGGCTTCATCCTTCCGTGCCAGGTGGGTTGCTTGAAGGCCCACCACGTCTAATTTATGGTCAAGGATATACTTCCATACCCTCTGGCGTTTCTGGGGGGAGTTTAAGCCCTTCACATTCCAAGTACCTAAAGTGAGAGGCATCACAGAATCAGAACCCCCTCCCGCTCCTCAATCTGAAACAGTCCGGTAGACCCCTTCCTCCCCAGCCAGGACCAATGCCCCTCAACGTTCCCTACCTCGCAAGTGCAAGCAGTGCATAGAAGCTCAGGCCCCTGCCCTCTCCACGACATGCAAAGACCGACCCCCCTTACCCCCCTCCAGGTCATCCAGCACAGCACATCCAACACCTTCCATCCACCACGAAACCCGCACACAAGATACTCTGCTACCACCACTACCCTTCCTCCCCTCCCCCCCACCCACCAGACCCCAATCCCCCCAACTCTCAGAAAGAAACAAGTCTGAAAAAGCCATGCAACAGAAAACAATGCGAGGCACTGCAAGGGGGCCTCCCAATAATGACCGCAAGGGTCGGGGTGGCGAGACCAGGCAGTGTCCACCCAAAACACAAGTCCGGGGTGACGCACCAGTGAGTTCATAGATCATTCGTGGTACCTGATGGAAATGTGCCCCTCCGGCTGCCACGCAGCTCCGTCCTGGGGCATCACGCCGCAGATGAGCTATCGGTTCTCGTCGCCTCCGTCACCAGCGCAACTGAGGCAACCGCCGTTCCCCTCTCATGCAGGCGAGCCGAAAGGTCCGGCCCTCCCGTTGCTGCAAGTCGACCTACTCTCTGCCAGGCCGGGGAGCGCGATCGACGCCCCGATGGGGAGACCCTCTCCCCGGGGGGCACGGTGTTGTCATCTAAGCCAAGGAGCTCTCTGGCTGCTGATAGCGACCTGACCTGGACAAGTCTGTTTTGCCAACGAAAGATAAGGAGAAAAGGGTGGCCCCAGGAGTAGGCCACGTTCTGAACTCGTAGGAAAGCGGTTACTGGACGGAAGTCTCTCCGTTCCTGCAGTGTCGAAGCAGCAGGATTCTTGAAAGAGCTGAGGATGGTGGTCTCGAAATTGCAGGAGGTTAAGACCTCGGGCCTTTCTAAGTATGTGCTCCTTCAGCTGGAAGTCATGGACACAGACCAATATGTCTGGGGGTGGAGCTCTCTGGCCCCGCGGCAAGCCCACCCGGTGGACCCTGTCCATACGAATTTCCTTGAGGTCGTCTTCCGCCAAGATCTGTAGGAAGAGGGCTTCCACATAGCCTCGTAAGTCCCCCCTTCTCCTTCCCAGGGCACCGCTCGTATCCTGATATTGTTCCGGCGTGACCTGTTTTCTAAGTCCTCGGCATGGACCTGGAGGTCCAGATTCTGCTCCGATAACCTAAGCACTTCCTGCTGGAGCTGGTGCACATCACCCGCTAGCCCCAGGTCGTGTTCCTCCAAGGTCGCCACCCTCTCTCCGATGCCGTCCACCTCTCTCCTCACCTCACGCAGATCCGATGCCAGCTGGGAGCGAAGCTCCGAGATGTCTTCCTTGATGGCTTGAAAGAGTTCAACCATAAAGGCCTTGGTGGCGGGCGCGTCATCGTCTCCCTGTGGGGGAGATTTGCTGGGTCTAGGGGACAAGGCAGGCGGCGGGCCCTTCGGTGCTCCATCCTTGCCCGATTTGTCCTTACGGCGTCTGGTCATCATATCTCCAGACCCGAGGCCCGCCTGAAGACAGGAGAAGGAGTCTGAATCCCCCCCACACAGCGCACTCCGGGACTGCAAAGCAGGTGTCCGCAAGCAAGACTGCCGCTGCGCTGCCCGGACCCCCACAGCCCTGCAGCTGGGATCTCGTGGCGGGTACTCACTCAGGTGCTCTCGCCGTCGGGGCCCAGAATCCAAGGTTCCTCAGTCAGCCACCACTGGAGGGCCCCAAAGCGCAGGTCCGTCAGGCTGCAAAAACCAGCCGCCACCCTTCACCACACCGAGCCACTCTGCCAGTTTTGGTTGGCACCCCGGGCAAGGCCCCCAGCGAGACCCCAGGCCAATGCCGTTCTCCTCAGCCGCCGCGCCTTCCCTCGGCAGTCAGCGGCAGGGCCAGGCCCTCCGCAGCAGTCCAGGCACCAACACCAGGGCAGTCCCACTCCAGGCACAGGTCACTTTGCTCTCCCGTCAGTGGACGAACCCCCAATGACAAATCGTCCTCCGGTCAGCTAAGACCCTGTGGGCCTTACACCAGGCTGTAGAACACTGTTGCGCCTCTGCCGGTCGTCCCCGGCGCCACGTGGAGGTGCGGCCTCACTGGTGCCCGAGGTCCCCCGAACCAATTGGGGACCCCACGCAGCCCCTGATGTTCCTCTAGTTACAAGGCCCCTGCAGAGCTAACTCCGCCGCCTCCGACACTGGGCCCGGGGGCGCGGAAGGATTGTAAGTTACGGCAGGGGAATCAGCCAGGAAGGGCCCAAAAGCACTGGCCTCAATTAGCGGCGCCTGCTCCCGGAAGTGGCTCAATCCCTGGGCTCTGCTCACAACAGGGGGCCCGCGAGCCCCGGCCCTGGATGATGCATGAGGCTGCTTCACAGTGAGGGGCCCGAGCTGTCTTAGCGCCGTCTCCGGCTGCCCGTACCTCGCCGCTGCAGTCCAGTCGGGCGCGGGAGGCAGAAGCAGCCCGATCGGCCGGAAGCAATGGCGGCTGTCGATCCAGGCCTCCTCCCGCTCTTCCGCGGATCGGCAGGTCTCTCGCACCGGGAGGCCGCAAAATCACACCACTCGCTTCCGTTAGGCATCGGGCATCTGCGGGCACAAGCTCGAGCCCGATGTCGGTCCCAGGAGGCAGCTTCGCAACGCTGGGCAAATCGTGGCGCCGGAAGGACACAAAGGTACGTCTCACTCCGTCGCCATCTTGGCCACGCCCCCGCTGAAGCATTTTTAATATTATATACAACAAAGCCATAGTTGCTGCTTTTTTATTTCTTTTATGCACCTAACACCCATTGACAAAGCCTATAGTCATTGCTTGTTGTAGGTCTAATGTTACTGGATGCATGCTAGAAACAGTAAAATACCAGTCCGGCGGCACCTTATGCTCAGCACATATTTTTAGCTTGGGTGTTTTAAGCCCCACTCTTAATTACATCAGACACGCCCCTTGGAGAGATCCCCAGTTTTTTCATCCCACTTAGAGCGCTGGAAACAACCCCACACAGTCACCTCACGTCCTGACACTGTATGGGTGGAAGGGTAGATGGATGGTTAAAAGGGTGGATGGATCAGTGAAAGGATGCATGGATAAGTGAAAGGATAGATGATGGGCGAGTGGATGGTTTAGAGAAATGATGGATGGATTGATGAATTGATAAGTGAAAGGATGGATGGATGGATGGATGAGTGAAAGGTGGTTAGAAGGATGGATGATTGAGTGAACGGGAGGGTAGATGGACAAAAGGATGGATAGATGATTGAAAGGGTGAATGGATGAGAGAAAGGATGAATGGATGAGTGAAAGGATGGATGAGGTCAATGGATGGATTAATGAGTGGATGAATAAATGGATGAGTGTGTGGATGGGTGAAGGGTGGATAGAAGGATGGGTTTGCTAAGTGAAAGGGGAATGGAGAGAGAATTGGAGAATGGATGGATGGTTAAATGCATTGGTGAATGATTGGCAGAATGGATGTGCGAATGGGTGCGTGGATGAGTGAAAAGAAGAATGTAAAGATGGATGAGTGAAGGAATGCACACATGAGTGAAAGGGATGCTGAAGAACTTGAAGAAAGGATAGATGAGTGAAAGGTTTAATGAGTGGACGGATGAGTGACTGGGTGGATGGATGAGAAAGTGAAAGGATGGCTGGATGGGTGAAAGGGTAAATGGTTGGATGGATGAGTGAATGGATGGATGGGTAGAAGAGTGGATGGAGGAGTGAAAGGATGGCTTGGGTAAAAGGGTAAATCGCTGGATGGATGGATGAGTGAATGAATGGATGAATGGGTGAAAGAGTGGAAGGATGAGTGAAAGGATGGATTCAGTAAAAAGGGTGGATGGATGGATGAGTGAAAGGGTGGATGGAGGGACGGATGAGTGAAATGATGGATGGAAGGATAGATGATGTATAGGTTTGCAAATGGTTGAAAAAGTTTGATATGAATGGGCACACAGATGGAAGGACAGAAAAAAGACTGAATAATGGATGAAAGAATTAATAGATGACAGAATGTACATTTGAAATGGTGGATATCAGGGGTTTGATTGAAGGATGAATGGCTAGATCCTTGGACAAGAGATCTCTTCTGGGGAGGGTTGTGATGACTTACTTTGCTTTCTTGGTGCCATAAGAGCTTTATTTCATAGTGGGAGGTATACATTTTCTGGCTACTCCCTTTCCTATGTGCTCCTATTCTGTATTTGCTGTGTGCTTACGTGTGGGATCTATACATCATGCATATGACATTTTGAGTCACACCCAACTGCTACCTGAATGTTACACTCGTAATTGTAAATGTTTGAATGCTTTGTTTAAGGTTTTAGGGAGAGCCTCAGAGTGCCATAAGCTGTGCTTGAGATGTATATTTTGTTAGTAACAATAGGCAAGGTGTCAAAAATAAACTATGTTATAGTGTATCAACAGTGCCTTCTTTAAGAAAGCTGCAGGGAAAAGCACTTTTGTGACTTCCGTCAGCTTGTGCAACTCTCTGCAAAGCCCCCATAAGCAAAGTCAGATTCCATATTTTAAGTGCCTCTTGCTGAAACACCCGTAATGCTTTTCCTTTAGTGGGTTCATCACAGCAATCCTCCCTTTAGTTCACCTATGCATGCCGCTTTACATCTCACAATGGCAGGCAGATATCAGATGCTAGTAACAAAGTCTATCCGAGCAGATCTTCCTGGTCGCTTCTCTCACCAAACATACCTGCGTAGGACCAGGAGTTATAAGCAAAATATCAGACTGGACAACCCAGTCCAGTAACCATATAAATAGATTATTATCATATGAAATACCCCAAGACCTGCACAGTTGCTCAAAGCTGCGCGCATACCAAAACACCTGGAAGTAATATAATCTTTTTTTGACTTGTACTTACGTGGTTATCTATTTACACACTTTTATACTATCGCGCAACTTCCTCTGTCTGTAAAGCTTGCCCTTTATCCCGAAGTTTTGTCCTGAATTTTGACCTTCTGTCCTGAATTTCTGTCCTGAATTTTGACCCGTTGTCCTGAATTTTTACAATAACCGTCCTGAATTTGCGATCATGCCAGTTGGTCACCCTACTGATCACCTACCACTGGCACTCAACCCACCACGCTATCCTAATGTCCACGCAGATAGGAAGCAGACTGGGGGACGATCGGAGGCATGTGTAGTTCCACCCTGGGTCACCCGACCCCGCCCCGCCCCACACAGCACAGACACTGCCCTGGCTGCTGTGCACGGCGTCAGTTGCTCTGGAAAGCCCTGCTGGCTGCAGTCCACAGAGGACTCCACCTGGCTCCGTGCCCACTCACAACAAAGCAATCACAGGCACGGCTCTGCCCTTCATGGGTGGCAGATGGAGACCGGTAGCAGTGGTCACAGGGCACAAGCCCCCTTCCCCAAACTCGGGGGGGTCTGATGGGCACTGGCACCGGTTGTGAATGTGTAGCAATAAGCTGGAGCAGTGGTCACGTACTGGGCATGCGCACATGAGGAGGAATAAATATTAAAACCTTCCTTACAACAGAAACAACAAAAATCTTGAAAAGTTACAAACATGTACTGAGGTTTAAAACATGTACTTTCCAGTCTGAAAAAATCTCGCACCAGCTTCCATGCAATTTAGAGTTCGACTAGCAAGGAGAACGCAAGCGAGAACTTCCAGAATGTGAATAGCAAGGGGAAAAAATAATATTTGTAATGCAATGGTATAGGTCTTGCATTTACATGAAAGACCTATGGCATTGCAAACAAACGGCAGCCATTGTCCCAGCGGCTTTAAAAGTGAAAGTGGCTGTGGCCCACACAATATAAGCAAAGCACGTTGTGGTGCCTACTGTAGGGAAAACTCAATAAATAAAACGTACACCTATTGGGCCAGTAGCCATGGGAGGATACGAATGACGACATGGCCCTACTAAGGAGGGACTAACAAGCCTAATAATAAATCAGAAGATAGTATTGACAAAGGACAAATACACAAGCCAATGAAAAATAAGGGTGGGGGAGTGGGCAAAGTTTCTCTCCGTACTGAACTACCACAGATTTTCACAGAGCAGCTCTTGCGCACTGGCTCACGCCCGACCTAAAAAAGGAAGTGGATGAAGGCAGGCTAGCGGGCCCATTTATAGATTGGCCAGTGGAGGACCTGATAATATCACCTCTAGGGGTGGTGCCGAAAAAAGAACCAGGGGAATTCAGGATGATCCATCATTTATCTTGGCCCGAAGGGAAGTCAGTGAATAATTGTAGAGGAGGATTCAAGGGTACTGTATGCTTCAGTGGATGATGTGATTTGCCTAGTGAAGTCGTGTGAGCAGGGAGTGGAAATGGCAAAACGTGATGTAAAATCGGCCTTTTGCTTGCTGCCTATACACCCTGCTGATTTCTTGTTGCTGGGGATGCAGTTTAGTGCGCCATCTTTGTAGACAAGGTCCTGTCGATGGGCTGTGTGATTTCTTGTGCTCTCTTTGAGATGTTCAGCACTTTTTTACAGTGGGTTTTCACGAAGAAGAGTGGTCACCGGGAAGTGTCCAATTGCCTGGATGACTTTCTGTTCATAGGGAAGGGAGCTTCAGGAGAGTGTGGGAAGGTGCTGCAGCAATTTCAAGACTTGGCACAGTCATTTGGTGTCCCCCTTGCACCAGAGAAAACAGCCGGGCCCAGGTGTCCACTGACTTTTCTGGGCATTGAATTGGACTCAGTCCAATGGGTGCCAAGATTGTCAAATGAGAAAGTGACAGACATACAGGTTTTTCTGCTGTGAGTGGTAGGGGAGAAAAAGATTGACCTGAGAACGGTTCAACAAATGATGGGTTTCTGGAACTTTGCTTGCCGTGTAGTAAGAGCGGGGTGTAACAATATGCTGATGCCTCGGCATGGCCTTGTCTGGGGCAATGCTACCACACCACATGGTCAGGATTTTGATGGGAGTCAGGGCAGATTTGAGGGTCTGGATGGCATTTTTGGGAGATTTCAATGGAATGTGTTTGGACTTTTTGGAAGACAGGGCTATCTGGGGAAAGTTAAAATGTTCTCTGATTCAGCAGAGGCCTATGGTTTTGGACTGTGTTAGGATAGATGTTGGTGAAAGGATCAATGGCCGGCACATTGTTTGAAACAAGGACGGAGTATAGATCTCCTCAAGTTTTTTCCACTGTTAGTAGCAATGTCGGTGTTGGGCAGTGAACTACACAATAGGATGGTTCTGTTCCATGTGGACAACGTGTCGGTGGTGGGGTTAGTGAACAGACAGAAAGAGAGGGACTTGAGGGTCTTGTGACTGTTTAGAAGGTTCATGTTGACGTGCTTGAGTCTGAAAGTGGTATTTCATGCAAAACATGTTCCAGGGGCCACTAATGACATTGGGGATGCTTCATCTTTTGCGAAGTGTTAGAGATTCTGAGGACTGGCACCTGGAGAGGTCTCATGCAAGACAGAGCTGCCGGACGGCATCTGGGCCTGGGGGGAGTGAGAATGATAGGCCTAGTCGAAAAAGCTCTGGCAAAATCTACAAGGCGGAGCTACATGCTGGCGTTGGCTGAATTTGGAGGTTTCATGGGGCAGACTGTTGAGGTAGGGAACATTAGAAGGCAGGACACTGAGCAGGGAGTGATGCGTTTTGTTTTAAGTTGTATTGATAAGTGTTTGTCACAGACGACAATAGCGGCAAAACTGGCAGGGATCTCATTCTATAGCAAACTGTCTCTGGGTTTTGACCCTGCAAAGGATAAGATTTTCGGTAGGATGTTGAAAGGTTGGGGGTGTGAAAGGCGGGGCAGGGAGGAGGATGCTCAGACGGATGCCATAACATTTGAATTGTTGGAATGGTTACTTGGGGTACGGCCAAGTTGTTGTTATGATAATTTTTAGGTGTTGGTATTTCAGTTATGCATGGTCTGGAGGGTTTTTGGGGCTCTTTGGGTTTCGGAATTGTTGGGTATGGGTCAACAGGTAGAAAGAACTTATGACGAGGTGAGATTGTACCAAGTCGGGCTGGGAATTTTGCTGGGGCATTACAAGACAGATCAGGCCAGAAGGGGTAGATGGGTTTGGCTAAATGAGAGCGGTTGCAGTGGTGGTTGGCAGGACTTTTTAGCAACAAAAGGAAGGCCGTCAAGAGAAAATTTCTTTCATGCGTCAGGGGGCAGGCTGACAGCGTTCCATTTGCCGGCGGTGTTGTGCATGGCACTACAGTGTCTGGGCAAGAACCCGGCTAGCTCAGGCACACATTCTTTCCTCACTGGCACAGCTATGGCGACAGCGTGTTTAGGTTGGGCTTGGAACAGAAAATGCCAGATTGGGAGATGTGAGTCTAGGTGCTGCAAGAGATATGTGCGGAAGTGAAGGCGATTTACGGAAACGAAGATGAGGCGAGACATGAGGCAGTAGTTTGAGGGTAGGAGAAAAAGGGTAAAAATCTGTGCACTAATATATTCTCTTTTGTTGCAGGTTGTGTGGGCAGCCCAGGAACCAAGACTGCTACCTGGATCGTGGGACATTCTGTTGTGCATTGGGTGGCAAAGTATAGAGATCGATAGGTCTATGGTCATAACCTGGGTCTGAGGAGCAGCCACCATGAAGTGCATTGGTGGGGTAAAGGAGGGATGAGATGGAGGGTATTATTGCCGTGCCAGACAAAAATATTGTCTCAGAGGTGCTGCCCAATATGTCGGACCTACACCTGTGCGAAAATGACTTGATACGGCAATCAGGATTGGCAATTTTGCAACACATGCAGAGGGATTTGGAAGTGATAAAAAGAAATCTGACAGGAACGTGCTACAGGCGTTTCCTGGTTGGCAGTACTTTGGAGGGGTGGTGAGTCACATACGGGCACATATACCCCTTAGGTGGGGACAGGTGACTGATTGGGGGTGTGGGATGCAAGAGAGCATCGGCATGAAATGCAAGACAGGATAGTGGAAAAAAGGGGTAGGTGAGAATGGAGAGAGGGAGGATGTCACAGATGGAAATGAGATGAGTGCAACAGGTGTAATGATTTGAGAAGAAAGAGAGTGAATGAAGGGAAGGATAAAGGGATAAGGTTATAGTTAATAATGTTTTGGTTAATGGGCTTTTACGCTTCTAATAGTGGAGTGTATTTATTGTGCAATATCGGCTTCCGGGGGAATTTAAGGTTGCTGACCAGTCTTCCCTTGGGGTTCTTCACGCAATAGGTGGAAGGACGAACAAGAAGACTGTCCTTGGGGGAAAGATGGCGGCCGGTCGTTGAGCCCGGTCGGGAGCTCCGTGTCTGGGCTCTGTAGAATGGCGTTGTAGAAGGAAGAGGCTGCTGCTGCTGAATGCTAGCGGTTGAATTTCTACATTTTTAAATGATGTACCCGGAGTCTTTCTAAAGAAACAAGCCGTCTTTGTATTTCTGCCGACGTCTCCGTCCGTACTGTATGCTCACATATGAGCGGTAACCACGACTTACTTGCTTCTCATTGAGGCGATCTTTGCATTTTCCTGTGTTCCCCTGAGAGTGCAGTGTAATGGTGGCTTCTTTCGGCGTCCTGACCGAAGCACCCAGCATCACAGCAGAAGCATCGGACCGATCTCTGAAGCGGGGCTCTCGCATCGGTGAATCGGCAATCCACACAAACACCGGGTGGTGGGAGGCAGCATTACGGGCTCGGCAAAACTGCAGGAGAGCAGTGAGCCGGATTGCGGTGTTCGTTAGAGGTAAGGCGAGGGGAACTGAGGTTCAGGATAGATGGGATCGGTCTCCTGGGGGTTGTGAAAGTTCAAAGGTCTGCCAGGGCGATAAGTCTGGGGTACACTTGTCTCGCCTGGAAAATCGGACTGGGTCAAATTTTTTCCGGCTCCAAAACGGACCGCATTTAGATGACTCTTTCCCAAATATAAGACTCCTGAGCAGGTTAAGTGAATTTAATAATCTTAATTTGGTGGATAATCCTGTAGAAGTTTCAGCAGACAAAACACCTCGCTGCCATTTGTGCCCCTCGCTTAACCAGCATACCATCGCAAGCAGGCTTGTTGTGGTAAAAGTGGAGGGGGGGAAGGGAAGCTCAGACAGTACAATCCACTCTTCATCTTCCGATTCAAGAGACCTGACTCTGGATGTAACTAGCGACCAGGGAGTAGGGAAAATTGCTTCTAAAGTGGATAAAGGAATTATAGTAGATCCTGAATTACGAGGAAGGTCCTCATATTGTCTAAGGAACAGGCAATTCCTTAAGACAACTGCCCCCCCAGTTCCTAAACAGCCTATAATTCTGCGAATCACAAAGAGAATTTCACGAAAAGCTCTGAAATTACAAGTTGGCAAACCTCTAAATAGAAGGGGGCTGGTAGAAGGCAAGCTAGAAACAGTCGAAGAGGAAAAAACTCTAAAATAGAAATCACTCCCTCATTAAGGTCCTATTTTAAAGTGCAGGATAAGGCTCAGAATAAATTCGCCATGGAAAGCTATGCTCCTTCAGTACTAGCAGAAGCTCCAACGGTTGATCCAACCAGCACCCTGTTAGGTTCCACCTCAGAAGCCCGTACCACTGCAGGGGCGAAGTATGGCCCAATCCACTACCCCTGCCCCCCCTGCCGCCCAGTGGAATCCATTCACTGGGTAAGTAGATGAACACCGGGAGGGGGTGGGAATAACAAAAAATAGGAAGACAAGGGAGACTTGAGGGGAGGGACCGCGTCTGACCCAGAAAACGACCTCCACGTAGCTGCATGCACCTGAAGAATAAAGGCATCACGTTACTATTTAGACAAACGTAAAATAAACCCCCTCCCTTCATTCACTATGACCATGCCCCTCACATATAAAACATAGCACAATGACTCCCTTACCGAATGTCTTGTGCGTGCATTGCTGGTCTTGTGGATACATGAAATGAAGCAAACTGTAGGGTCAGCACAAAACGAAGAAAGTCCCAAAACTTGTCTCCTTACTCCAACAGGGGGAAAAAGTCACGAAAATGACAGAAAAACCCCCCTAACCAGTAGTCCTCAACTAAATAACTAACTGAAAGGGCAGAAAGGGAAACATCAAACACTCGGAACACTATCTCAGCCGACTTCCTGACGAACGCCGATTGCACCCAAAGAAAGGCACAACGACGACAAGAGACTACAAAAATCACGGAAGTCGAGACGGGAGAAATAACATTAACACACAGCCGGGCGCTAAACGCTGGGGTCCCCACTCCACGTCTCCACTAAAAAAGGGGGTACTAGAGCCCTAGCACCCCAAATGATCTGGCAGTGTTCCAAATGTCCAGAAAAGCCCAGGACAAGCAACTCGGAAGGGAAATGGGCAAACAAAACGGGAACAGGGACTCGGAACCAGAAAAAGGGAACAAAAGACTCTGCTCGCGGGCCCGCGAGTAAGCCAACCAGGAACCCAATGTAACATCAGACCAGGAACTGGAACCAAGCAGGGTAAGATACCAAGCACTCTCACAGGGGAGAACTAGGACTAAATACCCTCCCCTCAAGTCATGTGACTGCAAAGGGCATGGCCATAGAAATGGGACAAGGACCGAATCCTAACAGTACCTCCCCCCAAGGGCCCTTCCAACCAGACGGGGCTTAGAGGGATGCCGGCTGTGAAACACCCAAACCAGTCTAGGAGCATGTACCCCTCCCGCCAGCTCCCAGGTCCGATCCTCAGGTCCATACCCCTTCCAGTCAACCAGGTAATACAGCCGACCCCTCCGACGTCTGGAATCCAGGATAGCATGAACCTCAAACTCCTCTTGACCATCGATCAACAAGGGAGGGGGGGGCACCGCCTGATCAGATGACACATAAGGCTTCAAAAGGGAGGTATGAAACACAGGATGAATCCTGTAATCATCGGGCAGCCCCAACTTCATAGCTACCGGATTAACCACCTGAACGATAGGAAAAGGACCCACATACCTAGGATGTAACTTACGGGACCCCTGCAATCTAAGGTTACGAGTGGCAAACCACACCTGCTCACCCACCCTATAGGCAGGAGCAGGTGTTCGGTGCTTATCAGCCTGTGTTTTCATAGCGGCCTTGGCCTCCTGCAAATTAACCCTGGCAACGTCCCAGATGGTACTCAACGTCTTACACACTTCATATATGGCTGGCACATGACCTGTTGGATGTATGGCTAAGGCCCTAGGATGATACCCCATGGAACAATAAAAAGGCGTCATACCCAAGGCAGAGTGCGAGCTATTGTTATATGCAAACTCTGCCAACGGGAGAGCGGTCACCCAATTACAGGATAATGAAGACACAAGACACCAAAGATATTGTTCCATGGTTTGATTCGTGCGCTCGGTCTGCCCGTCTGATTGTGGATGGTATGCTGAGGACAGCCTAATTGTCACCTTCAGTACAGAGCACAACTCAGCCCAAAAATGGGATACGAACTGAGGCCCCCTGTCTGATACCACGGCTGAAGGCAACCCGTGTATCCTCACCACTGCATTCATAAATACAGACGCCATCTCCTTCGCCGTAGGTATTTTAGGCAATGGAACAAAATGTGTCATCTTCGTAAACATATCCACCACCACGAATATGGCCGTAAACCCCGAGACAGATGGAAGGTCCGTCACGAAATCCATACTAACCGTATGCCATGGAGCCGATGGTACTTCCAGGGGCTGCAAGAGCCCCGACGGTTTAGTATGTGTTGGCTTACTAGTGGCACAAACTCGGCAGGCAGCCACATAACCCTGTATGTCCCGGGCCAAGATATCCCACCAAAACCACCTAAGACACATTTCTTTGGTTTTCTGTATCCCTGGGTGTGCTACCAATGCAGATGAATGGCACCATTGCAACACTGATTCTCTCAAAGCAGGGGGAACAAACAGCCGACCCTCGTGATACAACAGGCCATCCTGCACCGTAACCTGAGGAAGTGAAACCCAAGGGACCAGATCTATCTGTTTCATACGGTCCTTCACAGAAGAAGTAAATTCATCCACCGATGTAACCCCTACGAGCCGATCACCAGCTATCATGGGGCGTGCATCTCCTGTCGACCCTGCCTCCCTTGAATCCACGTAAATGCGAGAGAGAGCATCAGATTTAGCCTGCTGTGCCGCGGGCCTATATGTGATAACGAAATCATATTCGTTAAAAAAAAGGACCCATCGCATCTGGTGTGGTGACAAGGCACAAGCAGAACGAACGAACTTCAAGTTCTTGTGGTCAGTGTAAATAGTGATGGTATGTCTTGCCCCCCACAAATAGTGCCTCCATTCCTCAAAAGACAATTTCACCGCCAATAACTCCCTTTCTGCCACGGTGTAATTATGCTCGGCAGGCAACAACGTCTTTGAAAAGAAAGCAATGGGGTGCATTACCCCAGTCACGATGTCTCTCTGTGACAATACCCCACCTACCGCACACAACGATGCGTCTGTCTCCACAAAGAATGGCAGGGCAGGATCAGGATGCACCAACACGGGTGCTGTTGTAAATTTCCCCAGTAACCGCTGGAAAGCATCCTGTGCCTTAGTGGACCAGACGAAGGGTACTCCCTTCCTCAATAGACGTGTCATAGGTGCCACTATGTCAGAGAAGTGGACGATGAACCGCCGATAAAAATTAGCAAACCCCAAAAGGACCTGTATATCCTTGACCGTAGTTGGTACCGGCCAGGCCACAATAGACGCGATCTTCCTAGGGTCCATCTGCACTCCACCTGCTGATATTATGAAGCCCAAAAACTCCACCTTTGGGGTGCTAAACTGACACTTCTCTAACTTACCATATAAATGATGTTCCTACAGCTTCCGTAGTACTTGTATCACATGACCTTGGTGTTCCTCACTGGTTTCAGAAAAGATCAAAATGTCATCCAAATACACAATGACACTTCTATCTAGGTATTCTCGGAAGACCTCATTAATGAAGAACTGAAATGCGGCAGGCGCATTACATAAGCCAAACGGCATTACACAGTGCTCGAACAGGCCATACTTAGTTCTAAAGGCAGTTTTCCACTCATCCCCGGGACGAACTCGTATCAGATGGTATGCGCCCCGCAGATCTAGTTTAATAAACACAGTCGCTTTCCGCAACTGGTCTAGCAACACAGGGATGAGTGGAAGCGGGTACTTATTCTTGACCGTAGCCTTGTTCAAGACCCTGTAGTCCACGCAGGCCCGCAATGTGCCCTCCTTCTTTGGAATAAAAAAGATAGCTGAGGACACCGGCGAACATGAGGGACGAATAAACCCCTTACTCAGCATCTCGTCCAGATACTCTTTAAGATGTAATTCCTCCGGTTCCGAAAGCGCATAAACGCGACTACACGGCAAGGAAGCACCTGGTAACAGTTCGATTTTACAATCAAAAGGCCGATGCGGAGGAAGATCCTGCGCATGTTCTTCATCGAACACATCCCGAAAAGCTGCATAGTGCAAAGGGACCGAACCCACACTGCCCACTGCTCATGTTAACGGGGTCACCCAATCCGTAGCCTCCTGATAGCAGTTCTTTAAGCAATGAGCAGAGTCCAAAGTCACCAAACGCTGAACCCAATCTATCTTCGGGTTGTGCGTTTGCAACCACGGCACCCCTAATACTACACCAAAAGAGGGAGCATCAATGAGGTCAAAACACATGGATTCAGAATGGCCATTCTCGCAAAGAAGACTCAAGGGCACCGTCTGTCGCCTAATAGGACCAGAAGTCAGCTCTGTTCCATCAATAGCCCGCACAAGCTCCGGCTGTTCCTTGTCTACACAGGGTATCGATAACTTATCTGCCATAGTGATGTCCATAAAATTCCCTGTGGCGCCAGAATCCAATAAAATCGAAACCGGCAATCTAGTGACAGGAGACAGCAGCAAACAAGCCGCAATCACGAAATGTCGAGGCACCCTATCGACCACTCCCAAGACATCATACGTTCCCCTGACACCCTCGTGACCATCGTGACTGCTACTGTCCTGGTGGATACAAGCTATCCTCTTACCAGACGGTACACCAGAAGGCTTTACGGGACACTCCCTGGCATAATGGCCTCCCTGACCACAATACAAACACAGATTATTCTCTCTCCTTCGCTTCTTCTCTTCTGCAGTCAGTGGGCCTTTCACTCCTCCTATATCCATTGGTTCAGGAGTCGTCTTATGCTCTACAATGCTCTTTATTTCTGGTTTGACATACCCTCCACGAGGTCCCTGAAACCGACTGCGTTCGCCACGCCTCTCAGATAGCCTGTGATTCAATTTGACCACCAGGTCTATAAAAGCAGCGCAATCGTCGGGAGGGTCCACCACCGGAGTCACTATATCTTTAAGGTCCTCGCATAACCCCTGGTAAAATAATGAAGTCCTTTTTGCCACGGGCCACTGGGTCTCGGACACAAGTCGGTTAAAAGTGGAAATGTAGGTTAACAAATCCTGCCTGCCCTGCCGCAACTTTAAGAGTTCTGCATCACTAGCCTGCATGAATGCATGCTTGGCAAACAGGCCTCGCATCAATTCCTGAAAGGCAGGATAACTATATAGAACACGATCATCATTATCTACAAGAGGTATAGCCCAAAGGGCAGCTGTGCCAGCCAAATATGAAATGATAAAGGCTACCTTCGCCGAATCATCAGGGAAGGCATTCGGCCTACACATGAAGTGCAAACGGCACTGATTCATAAATGTACTGAATTTCTCACTATCCCCTGAGAACCTCTCTGGTGCGGCTAAAGGTACCGGGACAGGTGATGTAACCGTTACTGCAAGCCCCAGTACCAGAACTCTGTCCAGACCCTCTATCATACTGGAACGTTGCGGGCTGCAATACAGAACCTTGACCCCTGGGCTGAGACTGCTCACGGGCCTTCATCGTTGCCCAATTCCTGCCGTAAACCCACGTTTTCCTGCCTTAAATCCTGCACCTGGCTTTGTAGTGCGTTAATGGCACCCATCAAATCCTGCATCGTGGGAATGCTAGTAGCCCCACCCGTTGGGTTCAATCCCTCCTCCATACTTGCCCGGGCAGTGTACAATATATCTTGGGCTTGGTATTCTGTTAGGTTCCACCTCAGAAGCCCGTACCACTGCAGGGGCGAAGTATGGCCCAATTCACTACCCCTGCCCACCTGCCGCCCAGTGGAATCCTCGCACTGCGTAAGCAGATGAATGCCGGGAGGGGGTGGGAATAACAAAAAATAGGAAGACAAGGGAGACTTGAGGGGAGGGACCGCGTCTGACCCAGAAAACGACCTCCACGTAGCTGCATGCACCTGAAGAATAAAGGCACCACGTTACTATTTAGACAAACGTATAATAAACCCCCTCCCTTCATTTTTTATTTTTTTTTTGGCAGTTTTATATAGCGCGAACTAGAACCGAACCGAATCAGTTATCAGAGCGCTTTACATAGCACCAGTTACATTACATGAGGACACACTTTCATTTTAGGCAGGGGGAGATTAAGTGATTTGCCCAGAATCACAGGAGGTTTTTGGCGTCGTTACCGAGACTCGAACCCAGATCCCCAGGTCCGAGGTCGAGCGCCTTAGCCTTAGGCCACCCCTCATTCACTATGACCATGCCCCTCACATATAAAACATAGCACAATGACTCCCTTACCGAATGTCTTGTGCGTGCATTGCTGGTCTTGTGGATACATGAAATGAAGCAAACTGTAGGGTCAGCACAAAACGAAGAAAGTCCCAAAACTTGTCTCCTTACTCCAACAGGGGGAAAAAGTCACGAAAATGACAGAAAAACCCCCCTAACCAGTAGTCCTCAACTAAATAACTAACTGAAAGGGCAGAAAGGGAAACATCAAACACTCGGAACACTATCTCAGCCTACTTCCTGACGAACGCCGATTGCACCCAAAGAAAGGCACAACGACCACAAGAGACTACAAAAATCACGGAAGTCGAGACGGGAGAAATAACATTAACACACAGCTGTGCGCTAAACGCTGGGGTCCCCACTCCACGTCTCCACTAAAAACGGGGGTACTAGAGCCCTAGCACCCCAAATGATCTGGCAGTGTTCCAAATGTCCAGAAAAGCCCAGGACAAGCAACTCGGAAGGGAAATGGGCAAACAAAACGGGAACAGGGACTCGGAACCAGAAAAAGGGAAAGGACAAGGAAAGGAAACTGGCAGGGGAGAACAAAAGACTCTGCTCACGGGCCCGCGAGTAAGCCAACCAGGAACCCAATGTAACAGCAGACCAGGAACCGAAACCAAGCAGGGTAAGATACCAAGCACTCGCACAGGGGAGAACCAGGACTAAATACCCTCCCCTCAAGTCATGTAACTGCGAAGGGCATGGCCATAGAAATGGGACAAGGACCGAATCCTAACACACCCCAGCAGAGGTCCTCACGAGGGAACCAGGAGAACAGTTGCAGGCAGGGTCATTGGCACCGGCTATAGCCCAGGGCTTAGTCCAGAGTTCGCCCCCCTGTCAGAATCCGAGTCAGGCTCAAAGTCAGGCTCAAAGCACGGCCCAGGACCCTACTGGATTTGTGCCCAATTGCCTTTCTATGAGTCCTCCCTCTAATCCGATTAACACTAATACTAACTCTAATAATCCTCAGAGTGACTCACGAAACAGCACGGAGGTCCTGTTGGAAAAAATGCTCGATGAGATGAGGTCCAGGTTCAAAGTATCAGAAGATAACCAGAATAAATTGCATGAAAGATTTGAATCCTTGGACTCCAAACTATTAGCTCTAAATGTCTCCACAGTGGAAGCAGAAGCTGAGGGCCTGGCTAGGAGAGTAGAGCAATCCGAGCGGAGTATTAGAGACTTGAAGGCAAAGGACAAAAGCATAGAGGAGAAACTAGAAGCTTTAGAAAATCAGTCCAGAAGGTGCAATTTGAGATTTCTTAATATTCCGGAAGGGCGAGAAGGGTCGGACACAAAGAAATTTATAATATCATTAATAGAGGAGCACTTCCCATGGAGTAAAACCCTTGACCTAGGAGATGATATTCAGCGGGTACATCGTGATCCTTTTGGGAAGCCTAAAGAGAGGAAGAACCCAAGAAAGATCCTAGTGAACTTTAAAACTTACAACCTCAAAGAGAGAATCCTGAGTGAAGCCCTGAAAAGTGGGGCGTATAACAGAGATGACTGGTCTTTTAGGATTCGATCCGACATTGCGAAAGTGACACAAGACAGGCAATGGGAGCTGGGTCAAAAAATGCCTGAACTAAAAGCACTTGGGGCAACTGTCCAATTGAAATTTCCAGCCTCACTTAGGATTATGTGGAGGAAAAAGATGCACAACATTAGAGATCCTCAGGAAGTTGATTCTCTCTTAGAACATATGCGCATCCAGATTCAAATACATTCACATTCTTAGCTTAAATATATCCACTAGTGATGTAGTGTTAGTAATAGTAGCAGTAACACCCTCATAGAATTTTATGCACTCAGGCACGGGGCTCGAAGTGGGCTATAATTAAGGCCCAAAGGAAATGGAGGCTTTCCCAGGGAGGGAGTGTGTCTCCCCGCACCTTCTTCTTTCTTTTTTTTCTGTTCATTTTCCACAATCACAGTTGGTTTTATGTATACACTAGAGGGGAGAAGGGGGGGGGGGGCACACGGGGGATGGGAGCAAAGTAGGGAAAAATACAAAAAAAGTCCTCAGCATGATGTTGATCCTAAAGGAAAGGGGGTAATCAGGGCCCAGTTTGATAACAGTAAAATTCAGCTAATTAACAGGAAGAGATGGGAAAAAATCTAAAGAATATAAAAATAACTTCCTGGAATGTCAACGGGCTAAGAACTAAGAGCAGGCGACGGAAAATGTTTCAATATTTGAAATCAATTGACAGTGAAATAGTAATCTTACAAGAAACACACTTACCTAAAAAAGAGTGGGAAGAAATAAATAAAACCCTCCACTGGGTCAACTCTTACATATGCACTGACGAAGAGTGTGTTATAAAAGGTGTTGCCATCCTTTTTAAAAGATCTTTGAAAGCAAGAATTTTATCATCTGAGATAGACCCTAAGGGGAGATGGGCGATAGCTAATGTTAGCATATTTAGTAACACTTTTACTGTGGTTGGATAATATGGACCAAACACAGATGATCCTACTCCACTCCAGTCGCTATACTCCCAACTGATTTCGGTAACATCTCCAGTGATTTTGGGCGGAGATTTTAATATCATCTTAGATCCAAAAGTAGATCGGCACCCTAGAGGGAACCAGGGAAGCTTGCCAAAAATGAGGGAATGGTTGGGAATGTATAAAAAGGACCTAAGCCTTATCGACGTATGGAAAGAGAAGGGTGCCAAACAAGACAAATTTACCTTTAATAATAAAAAGCTTGGTATACAATCAAGAATTGATTATTTTTTAATAGATCAGGGGTTAGTAGAGAATACTAATAATGTAATCCATCTCCCCGCCCATCTCTCAGACCACTCTGCCGTTCAAATTTCGTTAAGAATAAACAACGATATAACGACTCCGAGATGGACTCTGGACCGCTCAGTTCTCTTGGACCCTGTAATTATTGACCAACTTAAACAAGAGACTGAGCTATATTTTCAGGACAACAACGGGAGTGCTCCACCTCAAACGGTATGGGAGGCATATAAGGCAGTAATAAGGGGTAAGATCTGTGGCCTTACTATTCATAAATTAAGGGAAGTCAAAAAAGAGATCCAGAAAATAGAGGAGAATATAAAAACACTGGATCAGCAGATATCCTCAGATATTCCATCTTCGAGAAATCAAGACCTAGTTAAGGAAAGGCTTAAACTGAAATAAAGTTTATTAGCATTATTAGAAGGTAAAATCAGAGAGAGTTGGGAATGTAGTAAACTCGCCCATTATGAATATGGAGAAGGTTGCGGGAAAATACTTGCCTAGAAGATCAAAACAGACCAAGCTAGAAATAAAATCGGCTGTATAGAGCCAACAGACAGCTCCCAAAACGGGTCTGAAGAAGCAGGAATAAAGGAGGAATTCTCAGCCTTCTTCTCTTACCTTTATACGGAAGACTGCAACCCAAAAATCGAAGAAATAAACAAACTTCTAGACGGGCAAAACATTCCCGCTCTATCCTCCGAAGAAAAAGAAATCCTAAATAGTGAAATAACAACAGAAGAGGTAGACATAGCGATAAGAAATTTAAAAAGAGGTAAGGCAGCAGGTCCTGATGCCCTCCCAAATTATTTCTACATGAAATTAAAAGACATACTGGTCCCCACTTAACAGCGCTTTTTAATAAGATCTTTTTAAATAATGATAGAGTCTCGGAGACATGGAATGATGCAACCATCTCCATTCTTTTGAAACCGGGTAAAAACCCGAAAAAATGCGAGTCTTACCGCCCAATATCCATCCTAAATTGTGATTACAAGATCTTCACCCAAACCATGGCAAAAAGACTAGGGAAAATCGCGGGGACACTAATAAACTCCAACCTGAAGGGCTTCGTGGCAGGAAGACACCTTCAAGATCTTACACACGAGTTGATTGGTGCAATAGATATTGCCATCACTGAGAAAATTCCTCTGTCTATAATCACAATTGACGCTGCTAAAGCGTTCGATAGAGTTAATTGGAGTTATTTAAGCGAGGTTCTAAAGAAATTTAATTTGGGGGGAAACATATTAAAAATGGTAGAAAACATTTATAACTCTCCTAAAGCTAAAATATTAATTAATGGCAATTTAACAAACAATATCCAGATAGGTAGAGGAACTCGTCAAGGGTGTCCCCTCTCTCCCCTGCTCTTTAACTTTTATATCGAGCCGGTCGCAGAGTGCCTTAGGAACCTCCCTTCAATCGCCCCTTTTCACTATCAAGGGTGGCATAAGAAAGTAGCTCTTTATGCAGATGACCTCATGATTTTCACTTCAGACTTAAAAGAGGCTCTTAAAACAACAGAAGAGACCCTGATAGGTTTTGGAAAGTTATCTGGGTACCAGATAAATCAAACTAAAACTGAAATCATGAGCTGGAATGAGGATTTTGTATCTCCGTTTTGTAAGGCAAAAATAAGATACCTGGGTATCGATCTCGAAAAAGATCTTGATAAAATAACCCATACTAACATCCACAGAGTAGAAGCAGAGGTAAAAAAGCTTCTGAAAGTATGGAGTGGACTTCCTTTAACATTCTTAGGTAAATCTAATACTGTAAAAATTGCAATCTTGCCGAAATTTACATTCATTTTTAGCGCTATCCCGCTTGAATTTAAGAGAGAAACCATAAAAAAAATCCAGGGAGAATTGTCCAGCTTTATCTGGTCCTCAAAAAGACCAAGAATTGCCTGGCATAAAATAAGGAGAAAGAAGGAGCAGGGAGGTATAGCCTGCCCAGTCCTCCTGGAATATTGTAGGGCTTTCCAATTTAAAAATAGTAGGATGTTGTTGGGCTCTTAAGAAACCTACCCATTATTTCTACAGAAATTAACAAATAACACCAGCCACTTTTTGTACAAATTCGGTCACCCGAAGTTTAAAAAAAAAAATCAAATTGAAGATCTTGAAATCAGCCGCTAGGTTGTGGTACTGCGTCAGATCCACATTGGATATCCCCTTCTATAGCGGAAAGGCCCCGATTTGGGATTCCCAGACTACACCAGACTGCCTTAGGGACAGTTTAGCGATTCCCCTAAAATCGGCAGGATTAGTAGAATGGGGGCAACTCCTGTTCCAGAACAAGTTGCTCGATTGGGAAATATTATCGCAATGTACGAATTCCACACTATCAAAATTCAAATATTATCAACTGCTGAGCTGGACTAAGTCACTCAAAGAACCCAGAAAAGGTAACATCTCCCTAGAAATAAAGATGCAGGATAAAAAAACGTTCCTGAAAGAAATAACCTTCTGGTACTGGGCCCTAATTTCAACTGGGGAGGAGGACTTCCAGATTCCAGAGAGTGTCTGGGGGAAAGACCTGCCGATGCTGGATACAAGTAATACATGGCAAGTATCTATGAGCAAATGCTGGTCGATTGTAACGTCTGCTGCTCTTAAAAGAAATCCTTTATTCACCACCCATAGAGCCTATTGGACCCCGAAAAGGCTATCCAAACTGAATGGGTCCACAGTGAGAAGCTGTCCAAAATGTGGATCACAGATGGCCGACGACTTGCATATGTTCTGGCAGTGTCCCAGTCTCGATGGCTTCTGGAAGGATGTGGGTATTACCTTAGAAGGGGTAATACAACTAACTGTAAGTATGGACCTAGTTATTTTTGGGGTGACAGGTATGAATGCAGTAAGACCTTTCTCTAAAGCCCATGAAAATCTCATTTTCATGTTGATCCTCCTGGCAAGGAGGGAGATTTGTACAAAATGGATAAGCCTTGTCCCTCCAACCTATAATGAATGGCTTGCATCAGTTCTTAGAGTGTACAACTTAGATAAAAAAAGAGGCTAGCCTCTAAGAAATATACATTTTGGGATATATGGGAAGAGTTTCATAAGGGTTGATTTAAGTCTTGGTTTTTTCTTTGTAGATGTTGTGGTAGTCATCTGTTCGAACTTTTCACTATAGCCCACTAAAAGTCCAATGATTATGCTATCGCAACATTATTGGAGGAAGACTTGCAAGAGTAGCCATAATGGCTAGCTCACCCCCGTCCGCAATAAGAATCCTCCTCCTTACAAGTATACGGAAGTAAGGGGTTCCCTTTCTCTGAAATGCCGGAAAGAGGTGGTCCTGATCCTTGGGGAAACAATGAAAGTTTGGAGTAAGAGAAGGGTCCCTGATAATCTCCTAACTTTAACTTGTTGCGTAATGAGGACAATAAAATAAAAAAAAGCAATAGGTGGAAGGACATGCTGGGGAGGGGTTTAAGGGAATGGGCAGGGGAGGGGTTTGGGTGTGGTATGAAGGTACAGGAGGGGAGGTATCAGCCTCTTCCTGTACCTTGGAATCACCGAGGAGGGTGAGGGAATATTAGTCCACCCACCCACCCTACAAGTTTTGAGCAATGGAGATGGGTGAGTGAGCGTGCCAGTTTAGGACAGGCTGTGGGTGTGGTTTGGGATTTGGCAGTACTTTGGAGGGGTGGTGAGTCACATTCGGGCGCATTCACCCCTTGGGGGAAACAGGTGACTGATGGGGGGTGGGATGTAAGAGAGCATCGGTATGAAATACAAGAGAGGATAATGGAAGGAACAGGAAGATGAGAATGGAGAGATGGAGGAGGTCGCAAATGGAAACGGGATGAGTGCAACAGGTGTGATGGTTTGTGGCGAAAGAGAGTGAATGAAGGGAAGGATGAAGGGTAAAAGTTATAGATAATAATACTTTGGTTAATGTTAATGTTACAACTTTGTCCTAATAAATGGCATTTAACACTTCTAATAACAGCATGGAGTGAATTCATTGCACGAATGAAAGTAAAAATGGGCACCATTTTAGAATGGGAATAAAACACAGCATAAACAGCAGAATGCATCAAAGTATGAAGCACCAAACAATAAAGTTAATAAAACTCGAGCACTGCTTTAGTCCTGTACAAACATGTTTGTCCGAAAATGTATGTCATCGCTGGAGTTTGACTCTGGTCAATCTTTACCTAACAAATGTGGTAGGTCTAATACAGGCACAAGTTCTTTGCTCCTATCTAATTGATGTCACCAAATCGTTCGCTCTCTGCCATATTATAGTTATGTAATCTGTGCCACCACCTGGCCCATTGCGCTATCATTTCAGTCCGTGCCTATGAGCACCATGCATGTTTACCTGCAGAAGATGGCACCCATACAGTGCTATCCCTACAGGATGATGTTTACATTTGCATCTGCCTTATGCCAAACAACAGGACCTACATTTGTTTGTGTAGTTGCCACTAAGCTACCCACACCAGGTTGGATATTTAACTTGGAATGGTGCACCACAGGAGCAATAATGGAAAATGTTCTAATATTTGGGTCCAAATTGTTAACATGTAATTTAATGTAATTTTTTGCCATTAATTATCATGTACTTTGTTGATGGACATGTATTTTCACAAGATAGTGCCCCTATATGAGTTGAAACCATATGTTGACATTGTTCTGAGCATTTGCCTTATGCCTAACAGCAGTATCTATTGATGCTATGAAGCCTTATTTTTTCTGACAAACATGTATGAACAGGACTAACACACAATATTAGTGTTTTATTACCTTTATTGTTTGGTGCTTCATACTTTGATGCATTCTGCTGTTCATACTGTGCTTTATTCACATTCTAACATGGCACACATGTGCGATTGGTATGCAACCGGTCCGCAACTCCTGCTCCCGGGCACTCATGACACATGCGCATAACAGTACGCGATGCTTGTGCGGTGGCAAATCCCGCATGATGTCATATACGTGCAGGGGCGCGCTGGGTGCGTGACTCCCGCACATTTTTTTTTTATGTTCTAAAATTATATGTATGTGTCTTTAATATACATATTAGGGCAAGAGATTATCTAAGATACTCATAAAAATTATATATTTTAACTTATAATAGACCTATATTATTTTTAAAGATATTTTCACAAAGCTGCATCGGAGCGCTCTTCATGAGCGCAGGGTGTGCAGATCCCATGTGACCTCAAAAAAAAAGATTTGATTGGTTTATAACATTTCCCACTGTAACTATTGAAGGACCCCACCCATTTTAGTCATCCTGTTTAGAGCAATTCAAGAGAGACATTTCTTCTACATCAAGAGCTAGTTTTGCAGTTTTTTGGGGTGTTTTTCTAATATTGTATTGGAAGAATGGCCAGTTTACAACCTCCTCATCATTCTTCGGATGAAGATATTTTGGAAGAAGATCCACCCAAGCGGAGGCCTGAGTCAGTGGTCTGGGAGTTTTTTACCTTTCCTGCTGGTCAAAAAATGGTAAACGCTACAAAAGTCACATGCTTGATTGTCAGATGGTCCTATCGCAAGGCAGTGAAAAAAATACTTCTGCGGAATGGCAAGTATGAACAAACATCTACGGACCATCCACCCACACAATCTGGCACAAGAGGAGATGAGACGTGCAGCACAAAATCCACCACCAATCATTGCTAGCACCTCCGGAGCATCCACATCAACACCTCCAATGGACATTCGTCCAGAGTTTCAATTTCTGCAGCGGCATTGCACTAAGTGCAAAGCCGTCATCTGTTACGGTGAACAATCCGTGAATGCTGTTTGCGCAGCATAGCGCAATCATAAATGCTAGTTTTTAATTTTTTTGTTTGTTTTTGGAATGCTGTTTAGTTCCAAAAGTTACCACTTTATTTTTTCCTTTTCCTTTTACTGTTTTCTTTATAGAAAAACACAAAAAAAACTACAAAATTGTTAAAAAAACACAAAATAACAAAAGAAGAAAAAAAAGTTTTTATCAGAACTACCTTCTCCTGTTAAAAAAAAGAATTATAATTGCATGATGATGTCTGAAAGTTTGGTTGAATATATGTGTAGAGCATGATTGACTAAGAGAATGCATTAGTAGTGTATTTATATTTATAGGTGAAAATTTATGAGGTAGTACTGAAGCGTGACACTGCAAGCTCTTTATCTGCACTGCACTGTGGCACTTCTGAAGCACAGGGATGTGACATATGTACATGAATATGTTGCAACTCTGTGCTTCCCTTTGCACTGCTGCACAAAGTGCCCCCATGCAGTGACACAGGCATCCTTGCATGGTGCAAGGATGTCTGTGTCGTGGGGAGATTGTTTTTGTGCAGGAAGGGACACTTTCCTGCACAAAAACAATCAGTAAAGGCATTTTCCTCTTTCAATGTATGCTGTGAAATGCAGCATGCATTGAAAGAGAAAAAAATGAGGAGAAATGAAAACAATTCTCCACGTTGTGCCTTGTTACACCAACTCTTGGATGCCACAGCATTTACACACATCTTCAGATTTACGATTTCTCATCAATCTGGAGATGTGTCTTGTTCTATGAGTATTGCATGAGAACACCCACAACAACACTTATGGAATGCCCTTCAACGCAAAGTGCTGTGTATGAAGGGGTCGTATTAACAAGGAGAAGAAAAGCTATGCAGGGTGGCTTTTCCTCTCCTTCAACAAGTACATGACTAGTAACTGCAATAATTACAGTATTACAAGCAGAGTGTATAGTGAATTTATGAGTGCTTAGGTATTGGCGGAGTAATAGGATAAGTAGATAGTGCTGGATGGGTGATTGGAGAAATGCATGAGACGGACAGGAGGATTCCTACACTGCATAGGTACTAACTGGGTATTTAGAAGAGCGTATCAATAGTTCGTAGCTGGTTAGAGGTGTGCATGCATAGTGTTCAAAATATTGTACCTGCACTTGTGTTAGTGACTACGCTATTCCTTAAGTATACGACTAATAACTGGAGTAATTTCAGTGTTGCAAAGAAAGTGTGTGCTGAATTTATAAGTGCTGAGGTATTGGCAGAGTGATAGGATACGTAGATAGTGCTGGATGGTTGAATGGATAAGTGCATGGGACAGACAGAAGGATTTCTAGACTGCATAGGTACTAACTGAGGGGCATATTATCAAGACAGGCGAAATAATATCGCAGTTTTAGCGGCAGAAAACTGCCGCTTAAACAGCGATAATGGGCTTGATAATATGCTCTATGGAATTCCAATTGATGACCACGTTAAATGTCCTTCACATTTAACATGGGCTTCAATTGGAATTCCATAGAGCATATTATCTAGCCCATTATTGCCGTTTTAGCGGTAGTTTTCCGCTGCTAAAACTGCGATAATTTTATCGCCTGTCTTGATAATATGCCTCACAGCATTTAAAAGACTGTATCAATGCTATGGAGCTGATTAGAGGTCTGCATGCATAGTGCACAGAATATTGTAGCTGTACTAGTTTGTCTGATTAGGCCATTCCTAAAATACTTGACTAGTAACTAGAATAATGTCAGTGCTTCAAAGAAAGTACATGTAATATTAATAAGAAATACACATTTTAATGCCACACATAACTTCCAATCCTACCCCCATTCTGCTTAATGTCTGTTACCATAGTAAAAGTTCATGGAACACTCAACTCAACACACAGGTCACAAGTTCAGCACACAATGTTGCATATTTAAACAGCAAGTGTGCTTGACTTTCCGAAGTACAAGCTTATCTTATCTAATGTACCTTTCAAACTGTTTTTACTAACCAATAAGAAGCATGCTTTTTAAACACAGAAACATGCACCCTATTTTTCAGTGTATAATGTTCTCAATTAGCCAATCATTTCTCTTCTTTTTTTAAAACTGCACCTTGTCCACCATTTTAGAGACATCTTATTTTACAAACTGCCTACTTCAGCTACAGACATCTTGTTAGTGCATCCAGACTTCCCTTCAAGATGCTAAGAGTGTGGATTGTGGGACACAGCTATATTTTCTGATGCAAAAGGTATGCTGACAGCAGAGGTATTGACAAAGACCTAGCTTTGCAAAATGTAGACATTAAATCGATTGGACAGAGAGGATTAAAGTGGCACCAATTGATGCCATTGGTTAAATCCTTTTTGCATCTCCAACACCATGACCTCATAATTGTGCACTGTGATGGCAATGACCTAGGCACTTTGACTGGGGTGGGTCTGGAAATGCTAATGAAGTACACCTTTGCAGAATTGATTTTACTTTTCCCCCAAACTGCTTTTGTCTACTCTAACATATGCCAAAGACAGAAATGGAACTGCTCCAAAGAGTTTTTTCCACAGATTGTGAAAGCTAGGAAACATGTCAATTAAGCTGTTTCAGCTTATCTCAGAGATTATAGGATGGGGTCCATTTACAACAACAATTTGCATTTTAATATGGATGGCATCTACAGGAGAGATGGTGTACATTTCACAGATGAGGGTAACAGAGTCTTTCTCAACAACTTTAGACTCTGCATAGGTACTTACTTGTAGGTACCAAAATCTCTTGACATTTGAAGTGAGCAGATCTAGAGTGTCGCTGGTGTTGAGAGTGCTCTAACAGGAGCAGCTTTCCACCTAAACTTGAGAACTACCTAGAGTTCTCTCCTTCTTCTTTGCATAATTTATGTGTCACTCTATGCCTGAAAGGGTTTTGTTTTGACTTATACTGGGTGCTCCCTTGTGTCTGGACAAAGCTATACCTCTCTGAAGAGCTCTAATTAGAGCGAAACACTGTGTCGGGGGTTGATTTTACTCATTTCAGGTTGGCTTGAGTTGGTATTTTACCAATTCAAAGTTATAATATTGTGCCTGGAGTGATAAATGGCTTTTGTCATTTTACAGCTCAGCAAGGACACCACTGTGCTAGTCCCATGCTTAAAGTCTTTGCTGTAGAAATGGCAAAAACGTTGTCCTTTTCTATCACGGCGTGGATGGCACTTTGCTAATCCTATACTTAAAGACTTTGATAGAAAAACAGACATTTGAGGTGAGCAGATCTAGAGTGTCGCTGGTGTTGAGAGTGCTCTAACAGGAGCAGCTTTCCACCTAAACTTGAGAACTACCCAGAGTTCTCTCCTTTTTTGAATAATTTATGCATCACTCTATGCCTGAAAGGGTTTTGTTTTGACTTATACTGGGTGCTCCCTTGTGTCTGGACAAAGCTATACCTCTCTGAAGAGCTCAAATTAGAGCGAAACACTGTGTCAGGGGATGCTTTTACTCATTTCAGGTTGGCTTGAGTTGGTAATTTACCAATTCAAAGCTGTAATACTGTGCCTGGAGAGATAAATGACCTTTGTCATTTTACAGCTCGGCAAGGACAGCACTGTGCTAGTCCTATGCTTAAAGACTTTGCTGTAGAAATGGCAAACGACTTTGTCCTTTTCTATCTCGGTGTGGATGGCACTTTACTAATTCTATGCTTAACGACTTTGATAGAAAAACAGGCATTTGAGGTGAGCAGATCTAGAGTGTCGCTGGTGTTGAGAGTACTCTAACAGGAGCTGCTTTCCACCTAAACTTGAGAACTACCCAAAGTTCTCTCCTTCTTTTTTGTATATATATATATATTTTTTTTAACCAAAGCCCCAGGGGTTTTGAAGGCGCACTCCACAGTACTTGCCAAGCCTCGAGGCTTATTAACACAGAGAGCCAGCATTTTCAGGTGAGTGTAAAAGTTATTGTCCAACGCGTTTCAAGGCACCAGCCTCTTCCTCATGGACAGCTACAAGTCTGCACAGATGACTCCAATCACTTTTAAATGTGCATGCTAAAACCCGCAGTGGATCGTATTTCGTGCTTTGTATAGTACAGTGCGTGCTGGGATCAGAGGGAAGTGATTACCTTTAGTAGGCTCTGTGTAGTCTTCAAAATAAAAGTATTTTCTTCGCACTTCAGTGTGCCCCCATCTGTTGTGCTGGCTGATTTATCTCGCAGTTACTGAGCTGATTTGGTTAAAAAATGCAAACACGGCTGCCCGGCCGTGGAAGGCTGCACCATTTCCATCAAGGCAAGGAGAGGCTCTGCGGGACAGGAACTATTCCGCTACTGCAATCAGCACAGTAACTGCGAGATAAATCAGCCAGCACAACAGATGGGGGCACACAGAAGTGCGAAGAAAATGCTTTTATTTTCAAGACTACACAGAGCCTACTAAAGGTAATCACTTCCCTCTGATCCCAGCATCCACTGTCCTATACAAAGCACTAAATACGATCCACTGCAGGTTTTAGCATGTACATTTAAAAGTGATCGGAGTCATCTGTGCAGACTTGTAGCTGTCCATGAGGAAGAGGCCGGTGCCTTGAAACGCAATGGACAATAACTTTTATACTCACCTGAAAATGCTGGCTCTCTGTGTTAATAAGCCTCGAGGCTTGGCAAGTACTGTGGAGTGCGCCTTCAAAACCCCTGGGGCTTTGGTTAAATAATGCAAACACGGCTGCCCGGCCGTGGAAGGCTGCACCATTTCCATCAAGGCAAGGAAAGGCTGTGCGGGACAGGAACTATTCCGCTACTGCAATCAGCACAGTAACTGCGAGATAAATCAGCCAGCACAACAGATGGGGGCACACTGAAGTGCGAAGAAAATGCTTTTATTTTCAAGACTACACAGAGCCTACTAAAGGTAATCACTTCCCTCTGATCCCAGCATGCACTGTACTATACAAAGCACGAAATACGATCCACTGCAGGTTTTAGCATGCACATTTAAAAGTGATTGGAGTCATCTGTGCAGACTTGTAGCTGTCCATGAGGAAGAGGCTGGTGCCTTGAAACGCGTTGGACAATAACTTTTACACTCACCTGAAAATGCTGGCTCTCTGTGTTAATAAGCCTCGAGGCTTGGCAAGTACTGTGGAGTGCGCCTTCAAAACCCCTGGGGCTTTGGTTAAAATATATTCACTGAAAAAACCATAGGTTTCAGGCCTTATAGAGTTAGGAATTAGCATTTAAAAAACCTTTGAAATTCACTCAAAAACTATAAGTTTTAGGGGTGTTATAGTTAGCTGGACATTTCACTCATGCAAAACCATTGAAATTGCTCCTATATAGTTAGTTGTACTAACTATATTTCGCGCACCCGCAATCCACTGCTGATGATGTCACATATTACATCATTCATGACATGGTCAGTGACATCACTGATGACATCTCAAATGACATCACTGATGACATCACTGATGACATCATCCAGTGAATGTGGTTTGCTTCGTTATTTAAATATGCATTATATATATAGCAATTTGCATTGAAGAATGAGTGGATATATAAAAATAAATATTTGGATGGAGGATTTAGTAGCAGTGTAATTGACTGTTTACTTTACCAATTTATAGTGTCTCACTAAATATAGTGGATAGTGACTAAACTGCGTGAATATCTGTATCACTTTGTCAGTTGTTGTGTAAACTCGTTCTCCAGTTGGTTACTAGCTATGTGAAAGTCTATATTAGTTATTGATTAGTTAACTGAGTATTTGTATGGGAGAGTGAATGTGTGTGTGGTTCGGTGGGGGGTGTGTGACTGGCCAAAGATGTGTGAATAGTTGATTCACTAGATATATGAAGTTAAAACTACATGTTCTAAAAGTTGTTTGGGTGAGTGAATATCTTTATGGGTGTGGTGATGAGCAAATATATTTCTCAATGGTACATGTCCAACAAACTAGAAAAATAAAAGGCAGTGTATGTGTCAGTTGTTGTATATAAATAAGTATTCATAAGACTCAATGATTGTGTGAATGACTGTATGGATAACTTTATACTTGTAATAATGATTTTATAATTCACTAAGTATGACTTACTATCTAAATGAATAGATGAAGTTGTGTTTGTATAAGTGTGTAGCTACGTAAGTATGTAAGTATGATCCATTGTTTGCATAAGTGAGTAGGATGACTTCATATGTGAATAGGTCGTGTGCTGGTGTGTAATGTCGATATAGCTGTATAAGTATTTTTGATAGTGTTCTATTGTTCATTGACAGCATGTATGAGTGAATCTACAGGTAAGTGATTAGATGTGTGTATACATCTAGGAATCACTGAGTGGGATTTTAGATACTTGTATTGCTGTGTCAATGGATTCAAATATGATACGCTGTATTTTACAAAGAGTGATGAAAGATTTTACTAGTGTATGAAAAGGTGTATGTGATTGTCACGTGGATGATGTCATCAGTGATGTCAATAGTGATGTCATTTGAGATGTCATCAGTGATGTCACTGACCATGTCATGAATGATGTAATATGTGACATCATCAGCAGTGGATTGCGGGTGCGCGAAATATAGTTAGTACAACTAACTATATAGGAGCAATTTCAATGGTTTTGTATGAGTGAAATGTCCAGCTAAAACTTATAGTTTTTTGAGTGAATTTCAAAGGTTTTTTAAATGCTAATTCCTAACTATATAAGGCCTGAAACCTATGGTTTTTTCAGTGAATTTCAAAGGTTTTTTATATGCTAATTCCTAACTATATAAGGCCTTAAATCTATGGTTTTTTCAGTGAATTTACAAGTTTTTTTTAATGCTAATTCCTAACTCTATAAGGCCTGAAACCTATGGTTTTTTCAGTGAATTTGCAAGGTTTTTTTAATGCTAATTCCTAACTATATAAGGCCTGAACCCTATGATTTTTTCAGTGAGCGGATAACGTTTAAATATGTTAATATCCTTGTGGGACAACCTGAGCAGCCCTAGGGGGTCAGGTTGTTTCTACCCTGCCCCTTTTTTGCATTCTACACGTTTGTTTTTCTGCTTCTTTTGTGCCTCGGTCTACCTAGCACAAGATGAATGCCAACACTTCCTGGTTAGAAGTATTGACAGCCAATGAGCATGCTGCTTTACTGTGAAAGGCATGCTGATTGGCTGCCACTGTCTGTCAACACTCCAAACCAGGATGTGTTGGCAGCCATCTTGTGCCTCGGTAGAACCGAGTCACAAGAAAACAGTAAAACAAAGTTGAGAAATAAGGGAAGGGGGCAGGCTAGAAACATTCTGACCCTTTACGCTTGCTCAGGGGGTCGTACATGGATGATTAGGCTCTTTTTCTATTTTATTTTTTTTAAAGAAAAATCTCGGCGTACGCGTACGGAAATACGTACAATTAAGAGCAGGAGCTGCATGCTGATTGGTTGTCAATACTCCAAAACAGGAAATGTTGGCAGCCATCTTGTTTGTCGCGAGAGCCGAGTCACAAGAAAACAGTAAAACAAAGTTGAGAAATAAGGAAAGGGGGCAGGGTAGAAACATTCTGACACTATAGTCTTGGTCAGGGGGTGGTACATGGATCTTTAGTATCAATTTTTATTTAAAAAAAAAATAAAAAATGGCGGGGTACTCATGCAGTACTTGCATGCGGTGGAAAAGGTGAAAAAAAACTAGAAGTCCGTTTTATTCATTAGGTCACGGGGGGCAAATGACGGGGCAATTTTTTTGCATAATGGGGGCTTGTAAGGTGCCCCGAGCACTGGGGAACGGCACTCCTCTGGTTTTATTTTGAAGTATGCGGGGGATTACGGTCCTACTCCCCGCAGTCTCGGGGAGTGGCACCCCTCGGGGCTTTTTAAAAAAACAATATGTTTTGAGTTCTCCCTCCCTCTCTCCCCGTACATGTCGCAGGGAACGCCCCCTTTCTGGGGCAGTAATATGTAAAATGATCTTCCAGCTCCAGGTACCTGCACTGTCTTGGGTTTTTTATTAATGTTGGGAGGGTGGGCTTGATAATACGTCCTTGTTAATTCCCATAGAAGCCCAAGTTCTGGTGTTAACATGGGCTTCTATGGGAAATAACAAGGCCGTATTATCAAGCTCATTATGGCCTTTTATTGGCAGTTTCATGCCAATAAAACGGCGATAATTTTAACACCGGTCCTTGATAATATGCACCTAAGTTTACTGGTCAAAAAAAGAGCAATGTGCCATATTAATAACAAAAGGCGATACATTATTGCCGCTTTTAACAGCAGGAAACTGCTGATAAAGCGGCGATAATGGGCTTGATAATATGCCCTTCTGAATTCCCATAGCAGCCCAGGTTAACACCAGAACCTGGGCTGCTATGGGAATTTACAAGGGCCTATTATCAAGTCCATTATCGCCGCTTTATCGGCAGTTTCCTGCCGATGAAAGCGGCGATAATGTATCACCTTTTGTTGATAATATGCCCCTTCATTTCTATGATAGTATGTAAAACTTTCCTTTTTTATGGGTAGCAGTTGTACTCTCTACGCATGCGCAGCCTCGTTTCGAAGCCCACATTTTTTTCTTTTTCTTCAAATTCAATAAGCAAACCTTTATTTATTTCAGGTAGTAAATTTTTTTGTTTTTCCCGGGTCGTGTCTGTGTGTCATCCGCTGCTGTAATTTTGTAATATATTAATAATGATATTTTTTCTATATTTATTTGAAAGGTAGTGCCGAGGCGTCAAACGTTGATTACGTACTCCTTACACCGCCATTTTAGTAGTTTTTCACCGTTATTTTTATTATAGCTGTTACTTAGAACTCAGTAGTTTTCAATCCCAGTCTTGAATATCTTACTATAGTATTTCAACATTATTTTTATTGTGGACCGTCATACCCCTCCCACAAAATAAAAGAAGCATGTCGTTTTTTAAATTAACTTTTATTAAAACAATAAATGTAAATGAAACTCAATTATAACTATATTAGAAGCAACTAGAAAAATAACTTTAACAACAAACAATATTATAAACAAATTGTTAAATGGAATCCAAAAGATGTCCGATTGGTAATCTGCAAAACAAAAAAGAAAATTAGAGTTTAGAAATATGTTGGTGTGAGTAAATGAGCTGAAGCATTACAAGTCTTGGTAACTCTACGGTTTTACGTATGCAGTGTGCCTCGTACATTTCAGTTCTGTTATAGTGCCGCGTTCAAGTGGTGTGTATATGGAAGTGCCTACTGCATTACTGACGCAAAAGTGGCATAACGGCATTCTAAATGCTCTGAAGGCTTTGTAGATCTAGACCTCTGTGCTTACCGTTGTATAAACACTGTGGACAAAAATTTCGGCCAGTTGAATTCACAACTTCTTTTCAGCAATTCTTCTACACGTCCAAGCAGACAGCAGTGTCTTTGAGTTTAAGAGAGAAAGAGAAATGATGTCAAGAGAGTGAGAGAGAGAAAGAGAGAGAAAAGAACATTAAAACTGTCTCGCAGAGTCTGGAGTTGAGATTTTTTCTTGAAAAGTCAGACGTAGCTATACAAGCTCCTTGCGTCACTTTATCCATGTTAAAAGTGACTCAAAAGTGGCGTAATAAGGTTGTGGATCTGTTTGTCAGACTGTTGTAACCTATCTGTTGTCACTGCTGGCCGGCCTGGATCCCTCCCTTCCATCGAATTTTAGGCCGATCTCTCTCCTCCCCTATTTAGGGAAGATTCTTGAGAGCCACGTAACATCTTGCCTCTCATCTTACATCGAGGAGAATAACATCCTGGCCTCCCACCAGGCTGGCTTTCGACCGGGCCACTCCACTGAGGGTGTGGTCCTTGCGGTCCTTGACGAACTGAAGGGCAAGGCCGATGGCAATCTTCCTCAGGCCTTGGTCCTTTTGGATTTGTCCGCTGCGTTTGACACGGTCGATCATGCTATTCTTCTCGACCGTGTCAGCGCAGCGGGCATCCAGGGCGTTGCCCTCTCCTGGATCGCCTCCTTTTTGCAGGGACGATCACAGGCAGTCCACCTCTCCACCTTCTCTGCTCCTCCCCTCCCGGTCACGTGTGGGGTACCCCAAGGCTCTTCTCTTTCCCCCCTTCTTTTCAACCTCTATATCCGTCCTCTCATCTCTTCGCTGCTTGAGCTGGGGGTCTCGGTGTATAACTACGCTGACGACCTCCAGCTCGTCTTTGATCTATCTTCCCCCTCTCACTCTCTTCCCAAGCTCAGGTCGACTCTTGTCTTTATTTCCCAGTGGATGAGCTTCAATCATTTGAAGCTCAACCCTGACAAGACAGAGCTTGTCCTCACTGGTGGTCCCTCCAATCCCTGGTCCTCTGTCCATTGGCCCCTTTCTTTTGGTCCTCCACCTTCCCCGGTTTCCTCTGTTTGGACCTTGGGCATCAAGGTCAGCAATGATCTTTCGATGCATGCGCACATTAGTTCTGTTGTATCCTCTTGTTTTCTCTCCCTCCGCCTCATCCGCAAGATTTCCCGGTTTTTTTCTGTTGACGCCCTGAAAGTTATTATCACTGCCCTCATCACATCTCGCCTGGATTATGGTAATGGCCTGTACGTAGGCATCCCTGCCTACGAGACTCGTCGTCTCCAGGCCATCCAGAACCAGGCGGCCCGTCTTGTCCTTCGTCTTCCCAAGTTCTCCCACATCACTCCCGCCCTTAAAACCCTTCACTGGCTCCCCGTTCAGTTCAGGTCCCAGTTCAAACTTGCCTGCCTGGCCTTTCGGGCGCAAGCCCGCTCCGCTCCTTTCTTTATCAACTCCCTGATCTCCTCTCATGCCCCTCCCCGCTCCCTCCGCTCTTCCTCCCTCTCTCTCCTTCACGTTCCCCGCTTCCGTAAGTCCCGCACGGGGGGCACCCGCTTCTCTGTGCGTGCCCCGCAGATTTGGAATTCTCTTCCCCTTGCTATTCGCTCCATCCCCATCTTTTCTCACTTTCGGAAAGCCCTCAAAACTTTTTTCTTTCTTCAGGCTTTCCCGGGCTAATTCCTCCCCGCACCTGTTAGGCAGTTGCTGATGTGTTCCTCAGCGCCAGGAAGCCGCTTGGCCACAGAGCGCTCTATAAATCTCTTTTTCATTTCATTTAATTTCATTTCATTTCATTTCATTTCACTGCTCGGAGGTAATTATAGATTTTACAGAGAAGCTGCTGTACACTACGCACTCTGGGCCATATTATCAAGCCTGGGCGATAAAATTATCGCCACTTTATTGACAGGAAACTGCTGCTAAAGTGGCAATAATGGGCTTGAAAATATGCTCTGTGGAATTCCAATCGAAGCTCATGTTAGATGTCCTTCACGTCTAGAATGCAAGCATGTAAGTTGCTCTCTGTGAGGAATAGCAATGCCGGCTCCCGCAGGAACTGGGGAGCCAGCTTGGATCGTGGAGGCCTTGCGGCCGTTCCCACGATCCGCAACGTTAGATTTGAGCCTCGGGGGATGGGGTCCTCGGGAATTATAGAAAATTAGTGATAAAGGCTATTTTTTTTCATGGTAGATTTATCGTACGCGTACCAAGCACGTATGGACGACATACAGCTGAAATATTGGAAGTCGTCCGGTAAGCGTACATAAACCAGAAAAATTAAAATAATTTTAGATATTTATGAAGTGTATTTGTTTATGTGTTGTGTGGCTCTAAAAAGAGCCCTTGTGTTTATTGGGAGATTTTAGTGCCTACAAGTAAGTACCGATGCAGAGTCTTAAGTTTATGAGGAAGACTCTGTTCCCCTCATCTGTAAAATGTACACCATCTCTCCTATAGATGCCATGGATATTAAAACGCAGATTGTTTTTGTAAATTGACCCCATTCGATAGTCTCAGAGAAAGGCAGAAACAGATTTATTCACGTTTCCTAGCTTTTTCAATCTATTGACAATAGTGGTTGGACCAGTTCAATTTCTGGCTTTGGCATGTATTAGAATATACAAAAGCAGTTTTGGGGAACAGTGTCATCAATTGTGCAAAGGTGTCCTTCATAAGCATTTCCAGACCTACCCCTGTCAAAGTGCCTGGGTCATTGCCACCACAGTGCACAATTATGAGGTCAGGGTGTTGGAGATGCAAAAAGGATTTCACCAATGGCATCAATTGGTTCCACTTTAACCCTTTCTGTCCAATCCATTTAATGTCTACATTTGTTGAACATAGGTCTTTGTGAATTCCTTTCCGTTCTGCGTACCTTTGACTCCAGAAAATATAGCTGTGTCCCACAATCCACACTGTAAGGATCTTGAAGAGAGGTCTGGATGCACTCTGAAGGTCTCTGTAAAGGAAGTGGCAGTTTGAAAAGTGAGATTTTTTCTAAAATGGTGGACAACATGCAGTTTTGAAAAAAGAAAAGGATTGATTAGTTGTTCGAGAATATTCTGCACTAAGCTACGATGAATGTTTCTGTGTTTTAAAAGGCTGATTTTTATTGGATAAGAATAAGTGTTAGCAAAGAACGTTACATAAGATAAGCTGGTATATTCTCAAGTCAAGCATACTTGCTTTTTTCATTTGCAACAATGTATGATGAACTTTTCACCTGTGTGCTGAGTTAGGTGTTCCCTGAAGTGTTTCTATGGTAACTGACAGATTGTGGAATGGAGGAAGGGTTGAAAGTTTTGTCAGTTGGAAAGGGTGCAAAAGTTCAAGCAATATAAATGTGTGTTTCGTTTTGAATTTAATGTTGGAATAAATGTGATTTTTGTTTTATTTGTATATGTGTGTGGATTGATCGGAAAAGTTTGCTATTTGCTATAGGACTTCCTGATCCTGTAGGACTGCTTAGGGGGATTTACAATGATGTCCAAGTTCAAAATCTTTGATGGCCTTTGTTGAGCCTTTGATGGCCCTGTGGAGCACCGTCTCCGAGGGTCGGCTCCTGTAGTGTTATAGGGTGCCTATTCCTGGGAGTCTGCTGTTTGCTATGGTTGGGCAAGAGTTCTCTTTGAAGTAGGAAAGCATATTGTTTTTCGTCTGAGAGAGCAGTATGTAAGCTGGTTTCTCTGACCAAAAGCAATTCCGTCTCCCGAATGACGCAGGGAGCCGGCTGGTACCGTGGTGGATTTGGGGCTTGAACGTTATATTTGAGCCTCGGTGGATTGGGTGTCTGGTGATTGTAAAAAATGAGTGATGTATGCTATTTTTTTTACGGTATATTTATTGTGCACGTACAGAGCGAATTTTGAAAGTTGTTCCATAAGCGTACGTAAGCAAGAAAAATGAATTAAAAATAAATATTATCAAGTTTATGTGTTTATATCTTTGTTGCTTGTAATGAGACCTTTTGCTTTATTGGTACTTATAAGTAAGTGCTTATGCATAGTCTAAATTTGTTGAGGAGCAGTGTTTTATACAGTGATGAACTTTTGACCTCTGTTGACAGTTGACTTTTGCATGATCTGTTGGGAGTAGGTTGGAAAGTTGTGTCAGTTGGAAAGGTTTAGAATGTTAAACCAATAGAAATGTGTGTTTGTTTTGAATTAATGTGTACAGGATTTTAATTGCTCATTTATATGTATGTATGTGTGAAATGAGAGGGAAAATGTTCCATTTGACGGTTCTGTTGAAAACACTGAACTAGAGAGTTTCTGTACAGGAATATCCACTGTGTGAGTGGTATTCTTCTTAATCTACAAATAAATTTGAAAGGTGAGTTGATAAGTTGTATGGGAGTGTGTGCGGTGCATCTTTGTACATTAAGGAATTATGGGGTATATCAAGACAGGCGATAATATTATTGCCGCTTTATGGGTAGAAAACTGCAGATAAAGCGGCGATAATGTTGTCGCCTGTCTTGATAATATGCCCCTATATTCGTCCGTTGTTAAACGTTTTATAGTAGTAAATGTGTTTTGCTATAATGCCTGCTGTTATGTTTTTTTGTTTAATATCAGTTTTTGCGACTCTGTACATTAAGGGATTATGGGTCATATTATCAATAAAGGGCAATACATTATCGCTGGTTTTATCGGCAGGAAATAGCCGGTAAAGCGGTGATAATGGTCTTGATAATATATCCTTGTGAATTCCCATAGAAGCTCAGGTTATGGTGTTCACCTGGGCTTCTATGGGAATTCACAAGGATATATTATCGAGACCATTATCGTCGCTTTAGCGGTAGTTTCCTGCCAATAAAAGCGGCGATAATGTATCGCCCTTTACTGATAATATGGCACTGACGGGCATATTATCAAGGACCGGTGTTAAAATTATCGACTTTTTATGGGCAGGAACCAGCCGATAAAACGGCGAAAATGGGCTTGATAATACGCCCTTGTTAATTACAAGTAAAATCATAGCGATATTTAGAGACGGAGTCGGACACGCGTACCGAAAACCGTACAATTACGAGGATGAGCTGCATGCTGATTGGATGTGAACTGTCTGTGAACACTGCAAACCAGGAAGTGTTGACAGCCATTTTGTTCGTCGCTAGAAGCGAGTCACAAGAAAACATTAAAAAAAGGTTGAGAAATAAGAAAAGGGGTCAGGGTAGAAATAACCTGACTCTCTAGGTTTGCTCAGGGGGTCGTACATGGATCTTTAGGCTCAATTTTAATTATTTTTAAATAAAAAATCGCGGCGTACGCGTATGGTACTCGTATGCGGTGGAAAAGGGAAAAAAAACTAGAAGTCCGTTTAATTCATTAGGTCTCGAGGGGCAAATTCCGACATTATTTAAAACTTTCCGGGTTTTTTTCCTGCATCAGTTTTGATTTTATGTATTAAATTTGCCGCTTTCTTTTCCCGGGTCGTTTGTGTCATCCGGTGCTATACTTTTGTAATATATTAATAAACATATTGTATGTATATTTATTTGAAATGTAGTGTTGAGGCGCTAAACGTTGATTACATACTCCGTCCAACCGCCATTTTAGTAGTTTTCCTCCGTTATTTTTATTATACCTGTTACTTTCATTTTACCCTGCGCATATTTTCTCTGTGATCGATGAGATTTCCTGCCACAGACACCACGGTGTTTGTCCTTGGCCTCCGATCTTATCAGACTTGGTCACATGTATACCTAGAAACTAATTTGAAGGACGTAAGCCACAGCCATTACAACGCATGTTTGTCAACAAAAAAACATTATTAAGATTATGCGTTTATCATGCGTGGTAAATGCATACTAGTTGTAAAAGCATGTGTGGTAAAGCGATATGCGTGCTAATGGTTTTGTGGTGACGATCACGCGTGCTTATGAACCGGGTCTGGGCGTGGTGGAGTCTAGGGCACCAGGCGGAGGGCCACGCAGCTCCACTCATACAATATAGAAATAATATAGGATTTTTAAAAGTAAAAAAAATGTTTTCATAATTATCCTAGATAATGTGTTCTGTTAGTATGTTCATTAAATATATGAATATATGTTTTTAAACAATTAAAAACATTTTCGTCTTTCGCGTACGGGGCGCCGTACATGACGTCACACGGAAGCTTTGATGCGACGCGGAACGTCAAAGCGTATTCGTAGCGTATGTTGAGAATGATTAGCAGTACAAACTATGGTGCGATCACTCGCTCACTGTCAAATCAGAGCATATGGCGCGCTATGAGAATGGTTAGAAGTGGTCACTCATTGGAGATCCAATTCAGGTGTGTGGCTTATCCACAGTATCATAACGTTATTTTTTAACCTATTTAAGTTTGAGGTTTGCATGAAATACTATGCTATAGGCAGATATGGATGTTTAGGCAGCGCTTATCTACATGAAGCTTGGTTATTACCATTTACATATAGGTGCCTGAGGGAGGGAAAAGAATTCTATGTGAATGGTGAGGATTGCTCAATAGCACCAGATCACTCCTTAGTTTGTAGACACATACAATTGCATGGCTCTTGTAAACAAGATGCGCCTAATTTGGACTGAGTTTTGAAAGGTAGTCCGACACCTGCTATCATAACAACATTCAGTTTACTGGAAACAGGAGTTATTTACTTTGAAATAATGGACATTGTTGTGCAATGTTAGCAGGCATCGCTTACATGATTACGGTAACTGAGCGTGTGGTTTGATAAAAAAAAAGTTGTGTTAACTCCTCTGTATGGGAAGCTGGATGTTTCCATCTGGCTGTCGATTTCGACCTTGAAAGCAGAGTCAACCAAATGAGTCGTATAAGAGCGCTATTGTCTCAAAAAGAGGTCGCTCTTATATCTGCTTCAGAAACATTTGTCCTTCATGTAGCAAACACCTGCACAGAAGTGCATGCTTTATTAAATACAGACGTGTTCTTGAATTTTGGGGAGTTAATTTAGAGTATCTTTAATGTGTCCTTGACTACGGGATTACCTTACTTTTTTAACCCCTTCGCTGCTAGGCCTTTTCCCCTCCTGTGCTAAGCCTTTTTTGGGCTATTTGGGGTAGTGCATGCTTAGGCCCCTGTAACTTTTTGACCACATAAAGTATCCACGCCAATTTTGCGTCCTTTTTGTCCAACATCATGGGGATTCTAAAGGTACCCAGGGTTTGTGGATTCCCTTGGAGGGGTCCCAGAAATTAAGCAAAATACAGTAAAATGTTTTTTTTTTTCAGAAAAATGGGAAAAACAGGCTGCAGATGAAAGCCTCTGGGGTTTTCCCTGCAAATGTTATCAAAAAAGGGTTTGTGGGGCTGAAATCACCATTTTCCCAGCTTTTAGGGAATGACAGTCTTTTGTCAGAGAACCAACATTTTTTACACAGTTTTGGCATTTTTCTGGGACATAGCCTATTTTTGCTATTTTTAGTGCTTTTACCTCCTTCCAGTTAATGGTAAAAATCCGTAGGAAAGCAATAATGGATCCTGGAAAGCTATACATTTTAGTAAAGTAGACAAAATTCTAAATTCATAAAGGGGTCATTTGTCTAAATCCATGAAGGTTTCTCTATAGAAACTAACAGTTAAATATTGGAAAAATTGAAAATTAGTTGAAAAAAACAGTCTTTTGTCTCAATGTTTTCACCTGTAACTTCTTGTAATTATGACAGCTCTTTAAAAGCAATATACCGTTACATCCATTGGATGTTCCTGGTTGTGGGGATATATAGGACTTGTAGATTCACCAAGAACCCGACGAACCCAGAGCCAAAAACTGAGCAGCAACTTGCAATGGTATTTTATTATGTACCGGGTATAGAGCAATTATTCTGGGAAAATGTATACATGGAAAAATTGGTATGAAAGACACCTATGTATTTCTGAATTGGGTACAAATTATAGAATTTAGAAACAGTATATATTTGCACATTTTCAAAATTGGGAATACTCATACTAGCATGAGAATTATTGGTCATTTTTCAAAATGACTTCTTTTTTACACAATGTCTTTCATTTGGAAGAAAGAAATGCATCAAAACTCAATAGGTAATAACAGTTGCTTTACAAATTTGGATTACCATAAGTCTCCCAATAAAAATGATACCTTACTTGTCGGCCTTGTGCCTGCGACAGGAAAGGGCGCAAAACACAACGTGGTCACACCTCAATTTTCGCAGTCAAAAAAGACCCTTTTTTGGCAGAGTGCCTAGTTGTAGTTTTTGTACCCTAGCTCAGCCGGCAACTAGGGAAATCTAGCTAACCTATACATTTATGAAAAGTAGACACCCTGGGGAACCCAGGATGGGGTGACTTGCCTGCTTCCCACCAGGTTCTGTTACCCAGAATCCCTTGTAAACCTACAAAATTGACAAAAAAAACACATTTTCCTCACATTTATGTGGTGGAAAGTTCTGGAATCTGCGTGGATCAACAAATTTCCACCAAGCCAGCGTTCCCCACATGTCTTCTGAGAAAAATGGTACCTCACTTGCGTGGGTCAGCCTTGTGCCTGCGACAGGAAACGGCACAAAACGCAACGTGGTCGCACCTCAATTTTGCAGTGAAAAATGACCCTTTTTTGTCAGAGTGCTTAGCTGTAGTTTTTGAATTCTTGCTTGGCCGGCACCTAGGGAAACCTAGCAAACCTATACATTTTTGAAAACTAGACACCCTGAAAAATCCAGGATGGGGTGATTCGACTGCTTCCCACCAGGTTCTGTTACCCAGAATCCCTTGTAAACCTAAAAAATTGACAAACAAAAACACATTTTCCTCACATTTCTGTGGTGGAAAGTTCTGGAAACTGCGTGGATCAACAAATTCCCCAAAGTCTTCTGAGAAAAATAGTACTTCACTTGCATTGGTCAGTCTTGTGCCTGCAACAGGAAACGAGGCAAAACGCAACGTGGTCGCACCTCAATTTCGCAGTGAAAAATGGCCCTTTTTTTGCAAAGTGCCTACCTGTAGTTTTTGAACCCTAACTCAAAGGGAAACTTAGCAAACCTATACATTTTTGAAAACTAGACACCCAGGGGAATTCAGGATGGTGTGACTCAACTGCCTCCCACCAGGTTCTGTTACCCAGAATCGCTTGCAAACCTAAAAAAATTACAAAAAAAACAAATTTTCCTCACATGTCTGTGGTGGAAAGTTCTGGAATCTGCGTAGATCCACAAATTTACTCCCACCCAGCGTTCCTCCAGGTCTCCCGACAAAAATGGTCACTCACTTGCGTGGGTGGTTCAAGGACCCGCAACAGGCAAGGGCCCAAAACCTAATGAGGCGACCTCAAAATTACCTATAACAAACCAACCTGGTTTTGCAAGGGGGTTCCCATGAGTTTTTGGCCCGAGGCTCGGTGGCCATTTAGGGAAACCTACTTAACCCACACATTTCTGGAAACTAGACACCCGGAGGAGTCCAGCGAGGTATGGCTTGCGTAGGTCCCTCATCGTTCTCTTACCAAGAATCCACTGCAAACATCAAATTTCGCTAAAATATCCACTTTTCTCCGATTTCTGTGTGGTAAAGTTGTGGAATCTGCGTGGATCCTCAAATTTCCTCCCACCCAGCGTTCCCCCAGGTCTCCCGATAAAAATGGTACCTCACTTGCATGGGTAGGAATAGTGGCTGCAACAGGAAAAGGCCCAAATATTACGGTGGAGACTTTAAAATTACCTATAGCAAAACTACCTGTTTTATGGGGGGGGTCACCTGAGTTTTTGCCCCTGGGCTCAGCGGCCATCTTGGGAAACTACTAAACTCAAACATTTCTGAAAATAAGACACCCGGGGGAGTCCAGAGAGGTATAGCATGCCTGGGTCCCCCAAAGTTTTCCTACCCAGAATTCAATGCAAACCTCAAATTTAGGTCAAAAAAACAAATTTTCCACATATTTATATGTAGAATCACCTTGCCGGCACACATTTCCAACCCCACAGTGTTCCCCTTAGTGTCCGAGTGAAATGATACCTCACATTTGTGGGTCACACAAGTGACATATCATTTTACTCGGGAGAACAAGGGAAACGCTGGGTAGGAAAACGTTGGGGGACCCATGCATGCCATACCTCGCTGGACTCCCCCAGGTGACTAGTTTTCAGAAATGTTTTGGTTTGGTAGTTTCCCAAGATGGCCGCCCAGCCCGGGGACAAAAACCCAGGTGACCCCCCTTGCAAAAACAGGTTGTTTTGTGATAGGTCATTTAGATGTTGCCTCAATAGGTTTTGGGCCCTTGCATGTCGCGGGTACTTGACCCACCCATGCGAGTTGCAAAAACAGGTTGTTTTGTGATAGGTCATTTAGATGTTGTCTCAATAGGTTTTGGGCCCTTGCATGTCACAGGTACTTGACCCACCCATGCGAGTGGCATATCATTTTGTATCGGGAGACCTTGGGGAACTCTGTTTGGGATGAAGTTTGTGGATCCATGTAGATTCCAGAACTTTCCCACACAGAAATTTGAGAAAAAAGTGATTTTTTCAGCTAAATTTGAGGTTTGCAGGGGATTCTGGGTAGGAAAACGTTGGGAGACCCATGCATGCCATACCTCGCTGGACTCCCCCGGGGGTCTAGTTTTCAGAAATGTGTGGGCTTAGTAGGTTTCCCTAGATGGCCGCCAAGCCTGGGGCCAAAAACTCATTGCACCCCCCCTTGCAAAACCAGGTTGTATTGTGTTAGGTAATTTTGATTTCGCCTCAATAGGTTTTTGGCCCTTGCCTGTCACGGGCACTAGGCCTACCCACACAAGTGAGGTACCTTTTTTCGCATAAGGCTTTGGGGAACATGGGATGTGTGGAATTTTGTGGATCCACGCAAATTCCAGAACTTTCCAACACAGAAATGTGAGTAAAATGTATTTTTTTCGCAAATTCTTTAGGTTTGCAAGGGATTCAGGGTAACAGAACCTAGTGAGAGCCAGTCAAGTCACCCCATTCTGGATTTACCTGTGTGTTTAGTTTTTAAAAATTTACAGGTTTGCTAGGTTTTCCTATTTGCCGGCTGCGCTGGGGCCCAAAATCCACAGGTAGGCATATTGCTAAAAACAAATCTGTGCCTTGTCGGCTTTCTGCCGCCTTGGGGGCGATTTTGGGGGTGGGGTTGCCCCGATATGCTCCCAAGGGGGGGCAGAAACACTGTGGCTATTTTTTTGGGGGGTGGGGGCATTGGTATGCCCATTCTAGGCAGCCACCACCCCCACACATAAAATAGCCAGCGTAATCGTTGGCGTCAAGTGGGCCTTTTACCCCCCGGGGGGGGATTGTGGGCTAATGCCCCCATCTGCCCCCCAAGGGGGCAGAAAGCCTATTAGATGGCAGGTATTTTTTTGAGCAAATTTTAATTAGGGTGGGGTCTGCCCAAAACGGGCTTGCCAATGCCCCCACACTAATAAAAATGTCCCCAAAAAATATCCCTGGTGTCCAGTTGGCTTTTTGCCCCCCCAGGGGGGCTGATTGGGGCTACTGCCCAATCGGCCCCCAGTGGGGGCAGGAAGGTTGTAATTGTTGTGGGGAGGAGGTGGGGAAATGGGCATGCCCGTTTTGGGCAGCATCACCCTATTTCAAATTTGACCCCCAAAAAATCCCTGGCATCTTGTGGGCTTTTTGCCACCCCCGGTGGGGCAGATTGGGGATGAATGCCCCCATCTGCCCCCCAGGTGGGGCAGAAAGTCCACTAGACGCCAGGGATGTTTTTGTGCAAATTTTAATTAGAGTGGGATCTGCACAAAAAGGTCATGCCAATGCCCCCACCCTAATAAAAATTTGCCAAAAAAAACCCTGGTGTTTAGTGGGCTTTTTGCCCCCCCGGGGGGGTAGATTGGGGGCTACTGCCCCATCTGCCCCCTCAGGGGGGCAGGAAGGCTGTAATTGTTGCGGGGGTGGGGGCATGGGCATGCCTATTTTGGGCAGCCCCACCCTATTTCAAATTTGCCCCAAAAAAATCCCTGGCATCTAGTGGGCTTTTTGCCACCCCCGGCTGGGCAGATTGGGGGGTAATGCCCCCATCTGTTCCCCAGGGGGGTCAGAAAGTCCACTAGATGCCAGGGAGTTTTTGGGGCAAAACAGGCATGCCGTTGCCCCCACCCTAATAAAAATTAGAAAGACTGTAACAATTGTGGGGGGGGGGCTTGGGCATGCCCGTTTTGGGCAGCCCCCATCCTTATTGTCAATTTATTCTAAAATCCCTGGTGTCTAGGGGGCTATTTGCCTCGGGGGACAGATTGGGGGCTTATGCCCCCATCTGCCCCCCGGGGGGCGAAAAGACTACAAATTGCCAAATAGAATTGGGCGAGCAAAGGCCCTTGCATAAGGGGCCGCTCCCCCCTCCCTGGGGTCTAGTGGGTGGATCCCTGCTTGGCGATCGCCCTCCTGTGGCAATCCCCAAACAGGGAATCACTGGGGTACCATTGGAAAGGGGAGATTCTCCCCTTTCCAATGATACCTCTCCCGTCTTTCTACTTGCTCAGGGTGCTGAGATAGCCCCCTGAGCACGTAGAAAGGGATACTGAAATGAGCCTCTTGGTTCATTTCAGTTTCGGTTTCACTGAAATGACGTCTGCGCGACGTGCGCGCTGATCGTCATTTCAGGGAAACCAGGGGGAAACCAGGGGGGGGGGGCTCGGGAGCTGGGGAAGCTCTTCCCCAGCTCCCGAGGCTCTGGGGGAGAAGAGGGAATCCCTCTTGTGCCCGCACCAGAGGGATTTCCAAGCAGTGTGTGCCATGACGAGCTCAGCTCGTCATCAGCATGGAAGGTATTAAAGTTAAAGGCAGTGACCTTGTGACTTCTGTAGAAAGTATATTTGGTGTCTTTTCGGGGATTTTTTCATTCGATTTTTTCCAGCATCTTTGGTGGATTACGCTTAATACTCACATTAGTTGCCGGTGTGCTTTTATTAATTTGTTTACACAAATATGGATGCACATCCTTCAGCAGACGACAATATGTCCCGGCTGTTGATGGTTCGCAACCAAATGCTTAGTTATTACGGAGCACTGCCTATGGCTACATTGAGTGCAGCTTATGGATTATCGTTTTGATTCTCCTTTTTCGCATGCGTTCAACCTGTCTTCCATTGCCTGAGCTGCGATTTTGACTGGGACCTGGATTTGTGTCTCTGCAGTACGGTGTCTCCCAACGCAGATTATGGCCAGCTGATGAGCCCCTTAGTGGTTCATGATGTGCTCTGTTCTGGCAGCGGGATTATGGCCTTAGCAGCGATACATGGAATAATGGGACGTTGGAATGTTTTTGCAGCGGCGCTTGAGTTCTTGGCATGCAGTTACATTCGAGATGACCTGAGTTTTCCTCTGATGGTGATAGAGGCTCCGGTTGTTGAGGAACATGTATGTTCATTCCCACTATTGAATTGGATGGCTGAAATGTTTTCAGATGAGAACAATGACTTCCTGTTGGAGGCTGTTGCTACATACTGTGCTTACATGCTGTTGGATTAAGACTCTTTGATTTTTCTACGTATTCTTTATTATTTAGCTACTGCTTTCTATCAAAGAGCTAAAAACTTTTTTTTGGAAATGTGAACTTGACTCTGCTTTTTAGGCCTGGACTCTGCGTTCCTAATTCGCCCACGTTTATATCACGTGCTTCGATCAAGGAAGGGTCCCGTGGGGATGAGCCTTGCACTCACACCCTGTTAAGTTAGCATGGGTTTATTAGAAGCTTACACGCTATTTTTGCTTTCCTGCTCTGCTTTGCACACGACAGGTACTTGTGGTATTGTTTAGAGAACGCTGAGTATTTTGCTTATATGAGAATAATTTGGTATGCTAGATTTGTAAACTGCCTCGCTAGTTTAGTGTGTACAGTGAGAGCATGGAACATCAAGGTTATCTTGAATACTGTGTCTGTTATTCAGAATGAAGAAAAACCAAAGGTGATGATAGACAGAGCGTTGACAATACAAACACTCACCCCCAGTCAACTGATCTGGGTTTAATCCATCACCGTTCTTTAGCTCACTCCGCCACCCCAGTTCAGACATGGCTATATGCAAATCAGTATGACCCTGTGCCTTCTGGGAACAGTCCAGCCCGAACTGCCAAGCCATGTCTTCCCTGGACCGGAATCAAGCTTCCCAGGACCGGTTTCTGGCATTACAGCCGTCTTCAGCCGGGCTTGCTTGACTCCAGTGGCAAAGTGAGCAAGGGACTCACGTCTGAGCATACACTGCCAACTTAGGGCGAACAAAGAAAAACCAAAGGTGATGATGGACGGAGCGTTGACAATACAAACACTCACCCCCAGTCAACCGATCTGGGTTTAATCCATCACCGTTCTTTAGCTCACTCCGCCACCCCTGTTATTCAGAATGATCCTCGCACGTTCGAGATATAACACATATGCAGCTGTGGCCACCTCTGATACTTGCGCGTATGACAGAGTCGGATCTGATTCCTGCCGCACAGGGTCCTCAGCAGCAGCGCCTGAGGACGGAGAATGCCTAGGATGGGAAGGGGAGGGGTGCGGGCGCGCAGCCACAGCCACCCCGAACTGCTACTATTGTCGATCTATTCTGGGGCGCCGCAGAGAAGGATTAGCTCTGCAGCAACAAGGAAGAGGCTGCCAAGGGACAAAAAATCACCGGTGAGCCACCGTCGGGGTGGGGAAATACCAGAATCTGGACCTATAGAGATAACCACTTCACAGGCACAAGCTGCAATCTCTATAAAGGTAATTGAGGACATCGACGAGAATACAGGTGATTCAGGACTCTCTGGGGGCGCGAGCCCTTTTGACATAATTAATGAGACAGGGTGCAACAAGAGGAAAGCTTGGGACTCTCTGTAATCTCAATTTTAGGGGGGAAAGAAAAAGAAGTTAAAATTCTAAGCAGACTGATCATAGAGAGGAGCATGCTATAGGAGATCAACAGAGGGGAGCCCGGAACCAGCCTAATATAGAAGAAGGGCGGACAGGGTCACCGGTACAGTCTCCAACACTAGAATCTATGCTGCAGTGTGTTATGGCGCACTGGGAAGAAGCTCGTATGGAAAGTAAGCGCTCCCAGAACGCCAGTCGAAGCTGCAGGGGGCAATTAGGAAAATTGCCAGAACTTGCAATGACATAGTGGATCGGATGACGGAGCTGGAAACTAGGACTGCAGCACTGGAAGAGGATATTGCAGGCTCAAGAGGCCACGTTAATGCACATGAGGAGCAGCTTACTGACATTCAGTGGAAACTCGAAGAAGGAGAAAATCACCAGAGAAGAAACAACTTACGCTTCTTGGGAATCCCAGAGGGTAAGGAAGGCTCCAATGCACTTATCTTCATGGTCCAGCTTCTGGAATTTTTTTTCCTGGAACTGGTAGGATGGAACTGGGCTCAAGAAATACAGAGAGCACACCGAGTTCCCTTTAACATTCGACAGCCAGCTCACCCAGATGCTAAACCCAGAGCTCTTCTGGTATATTTTGGAAACTTTTTCCAAAATGCTCAATGGGTGGCTGAGGGGTTTACTTTTTTCACTAGGCTGTTTTTTTGCCACGTTACAGTGGAGCGAAGATGGCGACTGCGGTAAATGATCTCCCAGTTTCAGGAGAAGGGAGCGCAGGCCGTTCTTCTAAACCCAGCCCGGCTGAAAGTCATCTGGAAAGTGCAAACTTGATTCTTTGTATCTGAAATTAAGGTCAAGGAATTTTTGAATACCGGCGGATGAATCTCGGACGTTTTTTTCTTGTTTTCTCCTTTTTCATTTTTTTAGTTTTTTTTTATTGCTGTTGGACTAATGGACAGAATGGACAGAATGAAGAAAATAATGATTAGAAAAGTGTGTATAAACATATCTATCTATGTATCTATGTGGGTTGGGGTTGGGGTGAATATTTTTTTCAGGTTTGATATTTAAGTATATAGAAATATAGAGATGCACGGTACGCACAGTATGCAATCACTAGGGAAGGGAAGGCGCCACCACTCATCACATACAGACCTAGAGAGGTCTGATGCCTCATGTAGCGGGGAGGGGGTCACCGGGGGAGAGGGGGAGGGGGGGGAAGAGGGGGAAAAAACAGATAATCCAGGAAAGCAAATTTGATGGACAGGAGACAAGATGTACCAGTGGTAGAAGCTACACTGGAAGGAGGTTAAGAGAAAATCTGAAAGTTCAACGTAGGAAGCAGGGAAGCCGCAAAAATGGGTAGACTGACAATATCTACTATTAATGTGGGGGGGCTAAATGATAGGGGCAAAAGGAATAGGGCTGGGGAAATGCTCCGAGCACTCAGGGCTGATATTATATGTCAGCTGGAGACCCATATTCCCTGGCAGAAAAGAGGGGTCAGTATTATACCAGGGTATTCCCAAGTTGTCTGCTCCTCCCAATCTACCAACACTCGAGGTGTGGCTATACATGTCTCCTCTCGACTTTTACCTATTAACCGAGTAAAGGCAGATAGATGGGGACGATGGGCCATTTGCTTTTATACCTAATAACTGTATTATTTATACAGTATATGGTTCTAATATTGACGATGCTGAATTATGGGTAAAGCTGGAGATGGAATTAGCATCTTGGCCGACACCTCTAATTATATGTGGGGATTTGAATATTCATATATATACGGGGAGTGGGATAGGGGCGGGTACGCAGGGAGGAAGCCGCAGGTTTTTAAAGCACTAAAAATCTCTTACAGAAAGCCATGGTTTGGTTGATATGTGGGCATGTAAAATAAGGGGGACCCAGGGTTTATGTATTTCTCATGCCCGCATAGGAAATATGTCAGATTAGACTATTTTTTGTCTCCAGCATCTCTTTTGGAGGGAGTGCAGATTAAAAGACTCCCTAGAGTCGTATCGGACCACAACCCACTGATAATGAGTATTGTGGCTCCGGAATATATAAAGGGTCCAATGAAATGGACGTTTGATAAAAAACTACTAGTGATCGAAGGATTTATAGAACATATCAGGGGGTGGACCAATCAGTTCTTCAATATGAATAGATATAGTGCATCCAGAGAGACTGTCTGGGATGCATATAAGGCAGGGCTTAGGGGCGAAATAACGGGTTTTTGGTTTTTCCATTAGAAACAACCAAGGGGAGAAATACAGGCATTGACAGAAGAACTAAGCTCAATTTAGCGACAACATATGGCTGACATAGCACAGAAGCAGGAAGAACAACAGATCAGTTTAGAGCTAAAAGTGCTTAAGGTTAAGGCGAAAATAAATGGAATTTTTAATAAAAAAGTGGCGGAAAAATTTCAAGTGGCAACTCGGGATAACTATGAGTATGGGGAGATGGTAGGGAAACATTTGGCATTACGAATGAAACAGAAGGCAGTGGCTAATAATATCTCACCGTTAATGAGGAAGGATGGAATAATAGCTACAGACATAATAGGTATATTTAAAATACTTGTTGATTTTTATCAGGACCTCTACTGCTCCAAGGATCCCATAGTTGATGGATTGGGAGTAGAACTGGGGAATGAAGTTCCTCAGCTCCTGGAGCTCGAAGCAGGTATTACATTAAATGAGGTTCAGGAGGCTTTAGGGATGATGGCGTCAAGAAAGGCATTGGGCCGGGATGGGATTCCGATGGAGATTTACAAAGCTTTACATACAGAATTAACTTCAATATTGCAGGATCTGTTTTTATCTGTACAATATAAAGGGGCACGCCACGGTCTTGGCAGGAAACTAATATTGTAATATTTTTGAAGAAGGGTAAAGAGCCGGAAGATCCAGCTGCCTACAGGCCAATATCATTATTAATACGGATGAGAAATTATATTCAAAATATTGGCTCTGAGACTGTCTAAGGTAATCGAGACCCTAGTGAGTCCATGGCAGCATGGCTTCATCCCAGGCAGAAGCACTACGGATCATGTTCGTAGGGTTATTTCTCTATTTGATATTTCTGCAGCCACAGGGGCACAGATGTCTCTTATATTGTTAGATGCTCAGAAAGCATTTGATCAAGTAGAGTGGGGGTATCTGTGGCGTAATCTAAGAGCTAAGGGATTTGGTAAAAGAATAATAACTGCTATGCAGGCCATGTATGTTGAGGCACATGCTAAAATTCAATTAATGGGGAAGGAGTCGGATAGGATTAAAATTACACGGGGGACGAGGGAGGGGTGCCCATGCTCCCCCATCGTATTTGCTTTATACATAGATCCCTTGATTAGATCTTTGTTGGTGGATCTTGCAATTAAACCAGTAGTCACCTTAGGCTATCATACAAAAGTGCTAGCCTACGCTGACGACATCGCGGTTGTCACCCCAGACCCGCGGCACACTATAGATAAGATCGAAAGGCTAGCAATAGAATTTGGCAAACAATCAGGCTATAGTCTAAACACCGACAAAACACAAATTGTTTGTACCAGAAACACACAATTCCAGGATGCATGGAAGACAGATGCAGCTAAGTACCTAGGGATAATTATTACAGCAGAGGTGGGCTCAACGTGGGACATAAATTTGGCTCCAATTTTTAAAAAAGTGGAGGGGGACCTTAAGCGGCTGGATAATTTACATCTCTCCATTATTGGCAGAGCAAATGTCATTAAAATGACGATGTTTCCTAAGCTGTTCTACCTTTGCCGGTGTATACCTATAGAACCGGAAAATTTCATATTTAAAAAGGTAGAGGGTATGTTTTCGCAATTTATCTGGGGTTATAAAAAAATTAGGAGATCATTAAAATTTATGACCCTATCGCAACATCGGGGGGGTTGGCAATTCCTAATTTTACATACTACTTTTGGGCAGTAATGCTGCAACACATGATTATATTATTCAGACCTCAAAGTGAGGGTATGGCAGGGACAGAGGAGGCAGATAAGGAGACCCCACCAAATATTTATGAACTAGCAGTTGGCAAACTTGCTCCAGGACTTGCGTTAAGGCAGCTGGAAGGCAGTTATTATAAGAAAACACGCTTTAAGATTTTAAGAACTGCCTGGAATATATGGCGAAACATTAGTAAAAATCTGGAGATACCTAAAATCCATATATATATATGGTTGTGACGCTCATCCGCTTCTCCGGCCCTCTTGTATGACAGCATAAGTAAAAAATGGGCAAAGTCAGGTATAAAACAGATAGGGGATATTGCAGATCAGAATGAAGTCACCTCATTTGAGGAACTCCAGACAAGATTTGGGTTGCATTTAAGCACCATTTTCAAATATATACAAGTGAGGGAGGTGATAAATAAGATGGTCTTGCAATATATTAACTTGGGTCAAATTACGCTATTAGAACTTTTGATGAAAAAACGTATTTGTGTTAAGGACGTGTATATAATACTGTTGGAGGCCACCCCGGATGACATCTGTAAAGTTGAAAGTGAGTGGGCAGCAAAATTGGACAATCCCGACATAGTTATCTGTAGGGCATTAGAACTTTCCAAGAAAATTTTTCTAAACGCAAATCTTAAAGCCCAAATTTATAAAACAGTGTTTAGACTTCATTTTACCCCGGCTAAACTTTGGGCTTGGGGGAAACAGGATAACAATAAATGTCCAAGGTGTGATCAAGGACCAGCTGATATAATACATATGTACGCTGATTGTGATAAACTGCTGGCCCTGAAGGCGGGTATTGAACAGTTCCTATGTCAAAATCTGGGGCGGGCAGTAATCCTTACGTCAACGTTGTTAATATTGGGATTTGATGAAAGATCACAGCTAAACCCTACTCAAGGATATTTATGTCATATGGCGGCAGCTGTCCATCGTATTCTGATAGCTACTATGTCGAAGGATGTAATGCCACCAACATATCAGGCATGGTATGCAAGACTATATCATGTATTTAATCTGGAGATGTATTTGTATAAGTGTACAGGCCGAAGGGGGAAGATGAGGGGCCGACAGATATGGAGTTTGTTGATGGAAGAATAGGGGGAAGGGAGGGTTAACGTTGCGCTCCGCAGTATTCGCAGGGTGCTTACATTTGAATTTATTTTACATGTCCCTACTGTTTGGGAGTTTTCGTCAGGTCGGAGGGGGACCCCACATCAATTAAAGGCAGGTCGACGGGGACAATAGAGATCATGCAAGGGAAGAAAACCTGCCCTATCTGGTCTATTAAGAGGCCTCAAGGAGGTCCGCTATATTATGTAGCGTGCCCTGAACCCGGAAGGAACACTTCAAACATGCATTGGCTTGGGATTATCAAAATTAATTTTTATTTTAAGGTTAATTTTTCTTGTAAGTGGGTTGAAACACTCCCATAGATAAAAACATACATAAATATATACATGTGAGCTACAAAACAAGATTAACAGTGGTTCTTACTCCACACTATCATACTACCTACACACATACTTGAACATTCATACATCACACAACACTATGCAGGGATGATCTTTGATGGAAGTAAGGATCGATGGTAGAATATCCTGGTTGGCTCCGTAGGTCCCAAGATAGGGACAGACATACTGTTTGGGAGGCCCCAGTGGCTGTTTGTTAGGTTTCTCTCTTGTCTCTTTTTAGTCTTCAGGTTCATGTCCTCTGGTGTGCTGTTTCTTTTTTTTGTTGCTCTCTTTTTGGTGTATGCACCAAGTTTGTTACTTAGGTTTGTCATATATAAAAGAATGTGTAATTATTGCTTACTAGAAAATAAAAAAAGGGGAAAAAGAAAAAAAAAAAGAGGCGGTGAAATTACCCTACTGCTTATGCTCATTTTCCTAATAAAAGGATTCTGATTCAGCGGGATTTTAACCTGCACTGAGTGCGTTTTTGTTCGTGGGCAACCTTGTTTTTGAATATATATATATTCACTGAAAAAACCATAGGTTTCACACCAGTTATAGTTAGCTGGAAATTTTACTCGCATAAAACCATTGAAATTCCCACATTATAGTTAGTTGGACTCACTATAACTTGCGTGTGCAATGCACTGCTGATGACGTCACATATTACATCACTCATGACATGGTCAGTGACATCACTCATGACATCACTGATGACACCATCCAGTGAATGTATGTATTTTTAAAAAATAATTATGTGTTATATATGTATATGTAAAAGTTGATGGAAGGATAAATGTTTAAATAAGGGTTTACATGGATGTTTTTTAAAAAACAATTGATTGGTTCACTGGCTTATTAAATGTATCTTAGTGTATACATATATTAGTGAGTAATGTTTAAATATTTAAATATAAGGATTAGTGTTTCACTTTGTGTATAAGTGGCTGCATGGGTTGGTGAGTAGCTACATGTGTATGTATATGGGTTATTAGATGTTTTTTTTAATATCAATATGAGTGTCTATATGTTTGGTGGGGGTATTACTTAGAACATAGATGCATGAGTGACTGACTCTCTGTTTGTATGTGTTTTGAAGACAGCATATGTGCAGGACTGTATGGGTGGATGACTGTGTATATGTGTGTGTTACTGACTGAATGACTGTCTCACTAGTGTCGTTATCAGTAACTACATATGTTTTAATGTAGTATATGTGAATATTTATGTATATAAACGAGTATATGTGAGAGTAAGGGATTGTAAGAGTTCCTGTTTAAATAAGTATGTGTTTCTATAAGTGATTGTTTAAGAGAGTAAGTATGTGTAAGGTTCCTTAGAAGTAAGGTGGTAGTGTGTGTATAGCTGTATATGCAAATAAATGGATGTTCAATAGTTTATTTGCATGTGTGAGTATGTGTGAGAGTATCTTTTGGATGACTGTCGGTGTGTAACAGGATGTATAGGTGTATCACTACATATGATGAGTGAGTATACGTATGAGTGATTATATAGAACTGTTGGTGAATGAGTGGATGTGTATATAGATGGTGGAATTATTGAATTGGTTGTTGTAACTGGTATGGGTATCTCCAGTTTTTTGAACATTTTAGTTTCTATTTTTGAATATGTGTTTTAAGGGTTACATTACAGTGAAAGGAGGTCTGTCACTGTATCACAAGGATGGTGTCATCAGTGATGTCATGAGTGATGTCACTGACCATGTCATGAGTGATGTAATATGTGACGTCATCAGCAGTGCATTGCACGCGCAAGTTATAGTGAGTCCAACTAACTATAACGTGTGAATTTCAATGGTTTTATGCGAGTAACATTTCCAGCTAACTATAACTGGTGTAAAACCTATGGTTGTTTCAGTGAATTTAATAGGTTTTTTAAATGCTAATTCCTAACTATAACTGGCGTGAAACCTATGGTTTTTTCAGTGAATTTCATAGGTTTTTTAATAGCAAATCTCTATAGGTATGAAATGTAATATTTTTATAACGAATTTTATATTGTATAATTATGTAATATTTTTATTTATTTATTTATTTATTTTTTGCCCCGGAGCGCTCCCGGGGCGCGTACCGATGCGCTCACCGGTAAGCGCAGTGCTACGGCGCGCCTCGGGGCATGTACCAGTGAGCGTCCCGTTAGCGCTATTCCCGCGAACGAAAACAACATCGTGACGTATCGCGTAGCCGCGTGATGCGTCATATGACGCACAGCGTAAGCGCACCCGGAAGCACGCGAGCGCATACGATCGCGAAACGTCCTGACGCGTTTACGCAACGTGCCTCTGGGCGCGCCCCGGGGCGCGACTACGGGCGCGCCCCGGGGCGCGTAGCGTAAGCGCGTCGGGTCATGTGACCTGAAAATAACACTTTTCATTGGTTCACAACACTTTTGGTTTCCAAATGATGAAAGCCCTGGTCATGTGACTTGAAAATAACACTTTTTATTGGTTCATAACACTTTTGGTTTCCAAATGATGAAAGCCCTGGTCATGTGACTTGAAAATAACACTTTTCATTGGTTAAGAACACTTTTGTTTTCCAAATGATGAAAGCCCCCACCTTTTTTCCTCATTTTCACTTTGTTATTTGAGTGAGGAAGACCTGCTTTTTCCTTACAGAGATGGCTACAGTCATATCAGCAGCTGGAGCATCTGCCCCACCACCACCACCACCACCATCAAAAAGACCACCAGAAGATCACATTGGTGGTCAAGAAGAAGAGGAGGAGGATGATGAAGAGGAGGAACAGACAAGGCATTTCCTGCCTGAAGATAATCAGCCCTACAAACCAAAAGAGCACTTTGTATGGGAGTTCTACAAAATCCCAATGGGTTTCAAAAAAGTCAACGCTGCGAAGGTGACTTGTTTGATTTGTGGTGCTGAGCTGTCCAGGGGGAACCCTAACAAAAAATATTCCTTCGGGAATCATACCATGATTCGGCACATGATGCGTTTGCACCCAAACAACTATTCTGCTGCAGAGGTAAGGGACCTCTGCAGTAAGCTACACCCATCAACATCCAGACCCTCAACATCCAAAGAACCAACTCCATCGGGTTCAGAGGCAAGAGAGACGATGCCTATCATACAACCAAAATTTAACGATTTTAAAATCGTGTGCAAATATTGTGGAAAGACACTTTGCTATGGTGAGCAAAGTATAAAACTTATCATCTGTGCTGGTGATAACCATAAGTGCCCGAAAAAACCCTAATTTTTTCTGATTTTTTTTGCTCCAGTTGAGCCATTTACAATTCCCTGTTTTTTGTTTCTCCCCATAAAAAATAAAAAAATATATAAAACTGTTCAGAAAAGCCAAAAAAGTAAAAAATGTTCAAAAAAACAAAAAAAATATAAAACAACAAAAAGAATTAAAAAAAAGTTCTTTTTAGAACTACCTTTAATTTATAAAAATAAACCTATATTTTTAAACAATCTCTGTCAATCTTTTTTCTGCAGGGTACGCGTACCGGTACGTGCACCGGGGCGCGCACCGAGGCGCGCACCCAAAAAAAAAAATAAAGAAAGAGTGAGCATGAGGGAAGAACACAGAGAGAGTAATGTTAAGAGAAAAAGAGCTAGAGGGAGCAACACAGAGGGATTGTTTATTAATAGTAAAAAACAGAGAAGGTGTAATAGGGTGTAAGTGAGAAAAGGAAAATGAATAAGGGAGCGAAAGAAGGGCAGAGAGAAAAAGAAGACTAAAGTAGAGGTACTGGTAAAATTTGAGTGGGTGTTGAAAGTAAAAGGAAGGACAGTAAAGAATGGGGAATGAGGGGTAGTGACGGAACCGGAATAAATGAACAACGGTGAGGGAGGGTGAGAAAAGAGCAGTGAGTGTAAGTAAAGAGGGGTGAAAGAGGGTGGGTAAACAACAACACAACAACTCTATGCAGAGCTACCCTACCTCTAAGCACTTTAAATTATTATTTTACTGTTTCACTGGGTTTGCCTCCTGGTACGCTCCCCGGTAAGCTCCCCGGTGCGCGTCCTGGACGCTCCCCCCGCGAAAATCGAAAAAAAATTAACTATTTTGTCCCGCGGGACCCTTTTATGGCCCCCACATCAAACCTAGGAGGTCAGGGGGGGTCTACCCTGCCCCCTTTTGGTCATTTTACCCTTTGTTTTTGCCACCTCTTGTGTCTCGATCCTACCGAGACACAAGATGGCGGCCGCTCCGGACTGTTTGGTATGTTTACAGACACCCGAGAGCCAATCAGCTTTCCGCGCGTGAACTCGCGTAGCGCGCTGGTACGCGCCCCGGTGCACGTACCGGGGCGCGCTTATAGATATATATATTTTTTTGAACCTAAATTACTCAAAATCCACTGGAGCACATATCTTGAGACTTAGCAAAGGCACATTGGGCTACCAGTCCCTACACTTTTGCCAAGTTTGGTGGAAATCCATTCAGCCGTTGGGGCTAAAAGTGAGTCCAACCGCCCTATGGAAATTAACATGGGGAAAACACGTTTTAGGACCCCCCTTTTATCTCGGCCCCCGCTTGACGAATCCCTCCCAAACTTTCAGGGAAGGAGCGGAGCGAAGCGAGGAAAATTTGAGGAATATTTCAGGCAGATTCCTCAACCGGCGCCAAAGTTATTTCCAATAGAATGTTGCGATTTCCCTATGGAAAACAATCCTAACTATAACTACCTACTGGCGACCGCCAGTAGGTAATATATATATTTATACTCACTGAAACAACATTAACGTTTTGAATCTGAATAAAACAGGAATTCACCAGTTATAGCTGGTAAAGCTAACTATTACCTGTGCCCCCTCATGCACTGCCTATTATCTCACATATTACATAACTCATGATATGTTCTGTGACATCTGAGAAGGTGCTTGAGTCTCTGAGTGAGTCTGTGAGTGGATGCATGGTGTCTGAGTGGAACTGTGAGGGGGTGTATCAGTCTCTGAGTGGGTCTGTGAGTGATTGCATGATGAGTCATTGAGTGCATCTGTGAGTGAAAGCATTAGTGAACTCATTGCTCCATTGCACAGAGGCCACACTGACAGTCGTGGGGAATTTGCTGATATTACTCATGAAAAAAACTGTTTTTCAACATATTATACACATCAGGGGTCGCTGAAGCACCCCTATATTCCAGCGATGGAGGTAGGGCACATCCAAGATGACCCCTAATGCCAGTTTCTGTATTTCACATGAGCCCCAGAGCCTGTTCGGATAACCTACAATGGTGGCCCCAATACTCTGCTCGGGTTGCAGCTACTCAATCACGGCTTTCCTGTTGGCCCACGCATTCACAATTCATTGTGAAATTGTTGCAAATTCTTCGCAATCGTAGATATATAAATACTGGATTTTGTTTCATTTCTTGACAACTATTGAACAGATTTACACCAAATAACTGAAAGCGTGATCTGCTGAACAAAATCTATCTTCCTACAAAATTCGTTGTAAATCCGTCTAGCGTTTCGGCTGTAGTTGTGTTCGAAACTCCAAAGGGAATTAACATGGGAAGTTGTATTTTTTTTATTTGATTCCCCTTTTCTCAGCCCCCGCTTGGCAGTTAACCTTGAAACTGTCCATGCACAACAAGACTTCGTCTGACACTATGTTAGGAAAATTTCATAAAGATTCGTCCAACGGTGCCAAAGATATAGACAAGTCAAAAATAATATATGTATATCTATATATATTAAATATATATATATATATATATATATATATATATATATATATATATATATATATATATATATATATATATAATACTTTAATAGTAATACATAGCCAGCCTTTTTAAAAAAACTTCTTTTTTTTTAGGGGGGATTTTATATAGTGCAAACTAGACCCAAAGGTATCGGAGTGCTTTACAAGAGCACCAGTTGCGTTACTAATAAACACATTTATTTTTTTAGTGAGACACGGAGAGATTAAAGGATTTGCCCCAAATCACAGGACGTTGTGCAACCCTGCTGCAACTCGAACCCGGTTCTCCACCCCCGACACCGGCCACTCTAGCCGTTAGGCCACATCCTCAAAATCTCTTCAAAATTTGCTGGAAAAGAACAAAGATAAAAGTAACGGTATATATTGCTGTCAATGCCAGTTACAACAATTTATTTTAAACTGAAAAAAACACTGAAATGAACAAAGTTATAGTTAACTGAAATAACTATAACTCGGGCCCTGAATCAACTATAACTTTCGGCCAATAGGTCTGCTTTACATATGTTGCTGTGCCGACTCCTTAATAAGGCTAATAGACAGTGGCCTTTTATTTTATTTTTGTTTTTACCTTTCACAAAGCTAATAGGTCAGCCTTACTTAAACATCCTTTATATTGTTACATGACCTAGCCAGCCATGCGCAGCAGTGGGTGGTTGGGCCTGTGCATAGCGGGAGTAGCTGCCCGTGGGGGGGGGTTGTGCCAGGCCTGGACACAGGCAATGCCCGGCTCCCAAACTGCTGTGACAAACTGCCAAAGGCCCTGCACAGCAGGGATCAGTCACCCAATCCACACAACGCACAGCGATGGACATCTTACGTTACATTAGGTGAAAATGTCAGTTTACCATATCATTTTAAACTAACAAAACCACAGAACTTCACCAGATATAGTTATCTCAAGTTGCTATAACTTGTGCCCTAAAGTAACTATGACCTGCCCCCTCGTCATGCACTGCTACTTACCTCACTCATGGTATGTTCTATGACATAATTTATAACATTACTGCAACATCTGAAATAACATCATCGATGACAACACTGTGCATGGCCGAGAGGTATAGTTACTTGAGAATTGAGATCAGTATAACTGGTGAATTCCAGTGGTTTTGTTAATGGAAACTGAATGTTTTAACTGACTTTTTCTCTTAACTATAACGTTCCTTTACCTTTTGTATTTTATCAGTGTGTAGATAAATAAAATAAATACTGAGTCCTACCTTAGTGACTTTGTTAAATGACACTGCTGCAAGGCTAATGTGAACGTAGCCCTTTTTGCTAGGGGATCCAGCACAGGGCTCTAAAGAGTTCTGTTATTGCTTGACCTCTGCTAACTGCAGGTTGTCACTTGCCCTTCTGTATGGTCAAAGCATTTGATCGGGTATTTTTGGATAAATAGACTATGATTGAATAGCGAATGTCATTACGTCCATTAATGTTTTCGTCTCCCTTAATCCCTGGATTATGGAAGTCATTGCTGAGTTAATCCTTTATCTGTGATTTATCTGGGATTAATTTCCCTTGTGGCGTCCAAGCAGTGCTGAACTGCTGCTAATACTTGTCGATCGCTTTAGAGAGCCAGCAGCTACTCTATGTACTAGATGCCTCGCATCCCAGGCATCACATACTTTGCAGTCTCTGTCTCAGATTTCTCAAGAAAATGCTTGCTTTTTGAACTTTTATGTATGAAAAATGATGATACATGTCTATCACTTGTTTTCTGAGTTTATTGCTCAAGACCTGTTTCTTGAAGCTTCCCATTCTTTGTGTAAATTTGATTGTTATTTTCATTTATCACACTAAAAATTTGAGTCAGTGGAGAAACATACAGCTTGAATGTATCTGTTTAATTCAGTTTCGTTCTCTCCTTGGGAACATCTAGCAATGACTTTCGCCTGCCATTCCAGTACTGCGACTCCCACACATGTCAACATGTTCACCTGGACTGCAGGACTTCTTTTTAGGTCTGGTCTAGAGAGGCTGCCTCCCATAGTCCTCATGTAATCCAAAAATGAAAATGTATACATATATGCATACATAGAGGGGGCGTTAGGTAGGGACTTTTCATCCTTTGGTCTTTTCGGATATGATGATTCTCACTTCGCTTCCATCCCCCACAGCATACAGCATGGGGCACTGAGTCATTCTACTTTAGCTGTTGGCTCTCTGGCGCTATGAATGGCAACATTTTGCTTCATCATGTGTGCACAACTGCATAAAAGAAGTGCTCTTAGAGGCCGCAGCTGGTGGGCAAATACTTTACTTTGCCAGTGCCTTCACGTTTCCATTCATTATCAAGTTTCTTTAATTGCCTTTGTGTGTTTAAACTATGCTGCCAGGTTGAAGAAATTCGAAGGCAGTAATACCTTTTCTTTGCAACAATACGAATTACATTCTCCTGTGATAAGCATTAAAACTAAAAATGATTTCTATACCTATTCTAAATAGCCTGACGGCTAGGCGATAATTGTACCCAGGGCTTAATTTGAGCCGGAGCTTGCCGGTGCTCAGCACCGGCACTTAATTATGGGGGCCGGGTCTATCACTCGGCATTAAAGTGCACCTGTTCTCTGCCTCATTTTCATTTTTTAGACTCGTGCGTGTCTCTGTTTGCGTGCGCACTGACTGGTGCGTGGTGATGACTCTCTGGCAGGCACAGAGAGTGTGGCGCTGCTGTGTATTACTATTACTGTCAGGCAGGCAGTGGCACTGACTGGAGTTACTTAGTTAAAGAAGACAGAAGAAGTCAACTCAAATGAATTCCACTTCCCCAGGCGCGGCGCGGATCAGGGCCCCAGTCGGCGCCGCCTGGGCGGGAGAGTCCGGGACTTGCCGTTGGAAATTGTAACTTTGTTACTTTTTGCAGCCTTGCAGGGGCCAGGGGCAGGCACTGGGCAGGGCTTTGCTGCGGGGGTTGGGGCTGTGCGCGCCAGAGGAAGTGACGCGTGCGCAGATGATTGCATGCAAATGCATTGCACGCGCATTTTCTCTCTGCCCGCCCCTGCATAACCGCACGTCCGCACTCCGCACCTCTTCCCGACCCTCGCCCGCCCAAACTCCAAAGTTGCTGGTGGGGGAGTCAGTCGGGGGACTGAGACTCGACTCGGAGTTGGGAGCGGCCGGCGACTGCGAGTGCTCACCGTCACTGCTAAGCAGGTGAGGGCGGCCGGACCTGGGTGCGAGGCGAGCGAGGCAGGGCAGGGCGGGGGCCAGAGGCCTGCTGGCAGTGGGGTGAGAAATAAATTTTGATTGAATGAACAATGAACCGTGGCGTGAAGTGAGTGAGCGTGATTAATTTACTGGTGGTGGTGGCCAGAAGACCAGTGACTTGAGTCGGGTTTTTTAACACTGTGTGTGATTGGTGATTGGTCGACCCGACCGACCGACCGACCGACTCTACCTACCACTGCTACAGCAGCGCTGCCCTGGAGGCAGGGACAAGATGGCCTGGGGCGGTGGGGCCTGGCCCTGGCCTGGGGGTAGGCCGGCGCCGGGCGAATTTGAAATAAGGCAGGCAGGGCAGCAGCTGAGGCGGCACTGCAGGTGAGTGAGGTGAGGTGAGGCGAGGCGAGGCAGGGCCTGGGGGCGGCGGGGGCCGCAGGCGCAGGATTACGTTTTTTTTTTTAAATTATCATTAATTTACTGGTGGTGGCCAGACCAGTGAGTCAGCCAGGGTTTTAATACTTATTGGTCGACCCAACCGTCTACCTAGTACCACTGCTACACAGTGCCTCAGGCAGGGACAAGATGGCCTGGCTGGGGGTAGGCCGGCGGCGCCGGCCGAATTTCCGAAATAAGGCAGCAGGCAGCTCAGGCAGGTGAGGTGAGGCGAGGCGAGGCAGGGCTGGGCAGGGCCTGGGCTGGGGCGGCGGGGCCGGGGGCCGCAGGCGCGCAGGAAGGATTACGTTTTTTTTTAATTATCATTGTGGTTGGGAGGGTAGGGTTACCGTTATGTAACATGTTATCATTACATGATTGATTACACAACATTATCACATGAAGAAGTAGATGATTGGCCTGCTCTGCCTGGAGTCTGACCGGGCGGCGGGCACTGGTTACCAAACGGGGTTGGGCGGGGGGAGTGCCCGGAGCGGTGTTTCAGCCCCATCTTTTGTACTCGTTGCTTGGCACAATACTTTGGCTCCTGTCCTGGCAACACTTTGTGCCTGCCCTGCTGTGCCTTCTGGGGGTGTGGAGGGCGCGGGCACTGCCCGGTGGCGGGAAGAGTTGGTCGCAGATTCCAACACCCCACCCTTCCATTCTGAGGTGGTATCACCAGGCTCTGATTACCGAACCCACAGGGGTGGGGTGAGGATAGACAGATACTGCCTGAAGTGGCAGAGAAGGAGGAAGGTGGGCAGCGGTGAACCGGGTGTGCTGGCATGGGCTGGCACAACGCCTCAGACCCTGGCTCCACGGCCCTCCCCATGCCTTCCTGTCTGAGTCATAGACCCCCCCTGCACGTCCCTCCTTCTGCACATCCCCACACACACCTTCTAATTCCCAACGCACGCACACAAAGATGTTCCGTCCGTGTGCCACTCTCAATGAGTGAATGTCCGCGAATGCCCCCGAAGGAGGTCAGCCAACCAACCCAACCCTAAGGCAGTGCCCCCTCCATCACGAGGCGCGTTACCAGCACACATTGTACATCAGTGCCCCGAACAGCCCCACCCCATCCTCCCCCCACCACCCCCAGCAAACCCGCGTCAGAGCAGGGCACTCAAGCCATCACACCGGCACCAAACGGGAGTCCACCCTGGCAGCACAGCGCAGCTACACACCCCCGAATCTTGAAGACCGCCCCCCCTCTCACAGACACCCTTTGCACCTAAGGCTGACCGAATGCATGTCTCACACAGAGGCCATGCACACCCTATCAGATCGCCCCGCAGTTCAGAGCTTCATAGCTCACCTTCCCCACAGACCATTCCCCGCAGCCACCCTGCCCACAGATCAACTTCTCAAAGGTGCGGTCCCACGCCTCCAGTCAGTGTGCACGTTTTCTGAACCCACCCAGTCTACAGACCACCATCTTAAGGACTGTGCCCTCAGCACCACAGCCCACCCCACTACATAGACCATCATCTACGCCACCTTGACCACAGACCAGCACCTCAGAGGCGCACAGACCCCCCCCCAGCTCTTTAGCCAATCTCACAGTCAGTCCAGCATCTCGAAGGCGACATTCCCACACACCCAGCAGAGCCACTCCCCACCACACCCACCCTACTCACAGTCCAGCATGTCAAAGGCTGTCTCAACATTCACCATCTACACCCCACCCTGTCCACTGACCATGACCTCAAAGGCTCTGCCTTCAAACGCCGTCCTCCAGGTGAAACCTCACCCACCCTGCCCAAGTCTGCGCATCCTCCTATCTCACCCGACATAGATACCACGTCCCCACCCTAACTCCAGCGCATCACCTCTGTAGGCAGCCCACGGACCACTTACCACCACGATCATGTTTAGTGTGCAACTGTGCACTCAGTCAAGTCTGCCTGGCTATTTGTTACGCAGTTGTGCCGTGGGCTGCCTGTAAGCAGTAGAGGATGAGATGCAGGCCCAGGGCAGGATTCGGTTTCGTTTTCAGGCCGGGCACGCTCATAAAATTGTGGGGGTTCGGGTTGGGGCTTGGCTGTGCCAGGCAAGCTGCAGCGTGTGGTGCGCAAATCTTCTACCTCTTACTTGTTAGTTGTTGCAGTCAGTTACACTACATTAAAGGGCTGGTTTTAAGCAATCTGGATAATAAATCTGCGCAGGTGAGGCCTGCAGATTAAGTTTTTTATGTTCGGACGTCACGTCACACACTGCTTAAATGTTATTGTTTCTAATGCCCTGCCTGGCATAGGCTAGTTGTTTAATCATCACGAATCGATTCACGATCAGGTTTGTTGTGTGTGCACTCACTGGCTATTTGTTGCGCAGTTGCGGGCTGCCTGGGTGAAATCAGTACAGGTTACAGGCCCAGGGCAGGATTCGGCTTCCTTTTCAAATATCATAAAATCTGTGGGGGTTCGGCCTGGGGCTGTGCCAGGCAAGCTGCAACATGCGCAAATGTTCTGACTGACTTAAGTTACACTACTACATTAAGGGCTGTTTTTTTTTTTTTGAAGCAAATAGCAATGGATAATAAATCTGCGAAGGTGAGGCCTACAGATTAACTTTTTTGTGTGTGTGTGTGGATGGAGTGGTTGTGGGTGGAGCCAATATAGTAAGTGGGTGGAGCCAGTGGATGAAGTGGGCGGAGCCAGAGAAAGTAGGTGTGGCCTCTGACAAACATTTGAGCACCTGCACTTCATTTTTTACAAATTAAGCACTGATTGTACCCCTCTGTTAAAATTATATTTAATACGTAATTTCGAAGAAAAAAAAGAATGCAATCCTAAGGCCCTTGCATTTAGGTGGCAACATGTTTTTTTTGTGGCATTTGTTTAAGATAAAGACACTTGGGGGCATTCCCATAGAAGCCCATGTTCTGGTGTGAACCTGGGCTTCTATTTGAATTCACAAGGGCATATTATCAAGCCCATTATCGCCGCTTTAGCGGCAGTTTCCTGCCGCTAAAGCCGCAATAATTTTAACGCTGTTCTTGATAATATGCCCCATGGATTGGTAAGTAAAAAGAAAAAAAGCACCTGCTTCATTTTGTAGCAGAATGCATGTGTGGGCGAGTGCCTACAAAATCACACATCTGGCCGCATCATGGGCATTCTTTCTCCTCTTTAGCGATGCTGTACAGCTTCAGGGATGTTGTACAACATCGCTAAATACCACTGGGTTGGAAAATTCAATAGGTCCCAAAGGCTAGACCTATTTTATTTGGCAATGTATGCTGATATATTTTTAAAAGACAGAGCACTGAAAGAGTACATGTTTATGCGATCAGTGCATGCTTCTATCAGACCATATCTAGCTGTCAAAGACTCCAAATAGGGGTACATAAAATGCACTTGAGGAATAGATATACTCAATTTTCCTACTGCCTTGGAAGACATTAAATTTCCCGTGGAGAATTAAACCAGTTTTGACTATTTTTTTTTATGTTGTGTTATGTTATCTTATCTTATGTTATGTTATGTATATTTGTACAGCCCACAACTTAACTGGTGGGTATCCTGGCGCTTAAGCTGGATCTGTATGGGTCACATATGGCTCCTGCATATTGTTTGGCCCCTAAGTAACTAAAAAACACGGGTACCTTTTTTATCAAGTCTGCTATTGCATTGCCAAGGATGGCAGCCTTAATGTCAGTACTGCGAAATGGTTCATAACAGCAGAGGTGGCTGTAAACCTGGCTCCAAGATACTCACAAGGTTTTTCTAGGGCAATTTTCGTGCCCTCAATAAACCACCTGGTCTTGCGTTTTTTCCCCAAATCTAATCATTTAGGTTTTACCTGTATTAGAGATAATGTTTATTATAAAGGTTAAATTGGGCTAGGTCATTCAAAAGATACTGTACACCGACTACTATACATACAAAAAAAGTTAGGTCAACAAAGGGCAACACCCACGCGTGACTGTCACGCGCTCTTGGTGGAACTTATGATAAAACTCATTCCCAGTGAGTATTCCAAGGTATCCATAAAAAGACTGAACAATGAAGGTACTGCCATACAGGGCTGATTCAGTCACATCCCCATGCAAAGCTGCTGAATACCTGTCAATGACTCTTGTTATAGTCCAACTCTCTAGTTTAGTCAACGAGGCACACTTCTGCTGCCTCACAGCCCTGTTTGGCATAAATATTATTCACATGTGAGCAGCCTGGCCTTAACCTCATGATCCCAAATCTTAAAGCATCAGGGATGGATTCGAAACGTAGATATTGCAATCCTCAAATAGGTGTGCAGATTAAAATGTCACTGGAGCACGTCGCATTTTGTGATTTGGTATTAGTAATCTGGCTACATTCTGCAGCACAATTCTACTGACATGGAGAGTCAGCTTGAGTTTGATGATGGATAACATGTATTTAACAGTGATGGTAATTACAGGACGTTTGCTAGAGTCCTTAATGTGTTTCGGAAATTACAGTGTGGCTGGATCTTGTTTTTTTTACCATTAGCCAACATTGTTAAGGAGACTGTGAGTCTGTGGATAACGCCAGACATTTTCCCCTGAAGAGATAGCTCCCGTTGAGTGCTACATATGAATTAAGACAGTTGTTAACTGTTGATTCATTTTCAGAGTCAAGGTTAGTGACTACAGGGATGACTCCTTACTCTGCTTTTCCCCTGCTCTTCCTCCAGGCTCAGGCTGTCAGTCTTGTTCGGCTTGCCTCACTCTCACAGGTCTTCATTTTTGTTTAAATTAGTTGTTATTATTATTATTATCATTATTATTATTTGCATTACAATTATTTCACTGCAACAGTTCGCAGTACATCTGGTACATCTGCAGTCCAATACTAGTTACATATCAACTTTGTAGAATGCAGGCAGATACAATTTCACACATATTAGGCACTTTCTGTTTGCTCCGCCTGCATCCAACACAACAGGGACTGGTACCAGACTTTCGCCGCAGGTGGGACAGGGGGCTTCCAGTGGCGAGAAAGCAAGTGCTTGGCAACTATGAGGCCCAAATCAATATATCTGGACGTTACTTTGTACTTTTTGGGCCTGTGGTATAATCCCAATAGCCATAGTTCCCATGACCAATCTAAGGTGCGCTCCATGCACTGTGCCAAGCATCTAGCAACAGGCCCCAGTATGTTCAGAGGGTCGTGCATGACCAAAGCATATGAAGTAGGTCTGCAGCGGCATCCCCACACCTTGCACACTTGGCATCCACATGGTCGAAACAAGCTTCCCTGAGTGGGCTAAAGAACGGTGAGGATTAAGCCCAGATCTGTTGACTGGGTGTGAGTGTTTGATTAGTTCAGATGCTCCGTCCATCACCATCCCCTTTTGTACCGCTTTGTTCACCATAAGTTGGCAGGGTATGCTCACTTTGCCACTGGATTCAAGCAAGCCTGGCTGAAGACTGCTGAAATGCCAGAAACCGGTCCTAGGAAGCTTGTTTCCGGTCCAGGGAAGGCATGGCTTGGCAGTTCGGGCTGGACTGTTCCCATGAGGCACAGGGTCAGACTGATTTGCATGTGGCCATGTCTGAACTGGGGTGGCAGAGTGGGCTAAAGAACGGTGATGGATTAAGCCCAGATTTGTTGACTGGGTGTGAGTGTTTGATTGGTTCAGATGCTCCGTCCATCACCACCCCCTTTTGTACCGGTCAGTGAATAATGGCTCTTCATTCTCTGGGAGGTGCTGAAGTATAGGAGAATTCTGAGTTTCCTTATCATGGTTGTTTTTTGTTATATTCATTCTGGGCATTTGGTTAATTAACCCCACCTGAAAGCCTTCAAAAAAGTAATATAAGTCACAAAACACTTGTTGACTGTACCTGTTTTGAAGCAATATATGCTAAATGACTATAATTACATTGAAGAAATACAATATGAATATTGAATTGAAGATATTTTCTTCTTTGTACTCTCATCAATTAGTTGTTTTGTATGGTTTTAAATGAGAAATGTGTATAATAGCTTTGAGAATTGTATTATGAATATTATATTGGAGATGAAGACATTCTTTTTCTAAAATCTCATAATTTTTCTGATTGATTTATTATATAAGATATTACTCATATGGCATAAATTAACTCAAAAGCAATTCTTTTTAGCATTTATTATAGAATCTGGTTTTTAGGGTGGTCCCTATATTTTTATTTTGAATTGCTGATGGTAGTGGGAAACTACTACTGGGGGTGCACTCTGGGCTTGACAGTATAGCATGCATATTAGTAGACAGGATTCTTGATGACCGCAGTGTTTCTTATAGTTTTACTCCAGCTTTTACAAAGAGAAGAAAGTTGCATTGGTTTGCGGAAACTGGATCAAATAAGATTGTATGGGGTCAGGTGTAGCATCCTCCCCACCCGGGTACTCGCCAATGACTACATCACACACAGAGCTTAGCTAGCTATAACTAACCCTGGGGCGTAGTAGCGCTATGCGTAGCTACAAAAAGTACACTTCGCACTATGCACGCTACGCGTAGCCACACGAACTGCGTACTGCAGTAGGGAAATGCTGTTCGCACTGATTGCACAGTGCCGGATGCTTGTCCGCACTGTGCAATCATTGCAAACGGCATCTTGCACAGTGCACGCAGTCGTTTTCTGCCGCTTGAGTAGATTTTTACTCGAGCGGCAGCTTTCTCAACGCGGACTGGTAGAGACTAACCTCCCCGCGATGAGAATCTCGCCGGGATGTTGCTTTTGCTTGCTCGCGGTCGGCAACTTGATGTTGCAGATCGCAAACGAGGAAAAAGTGCCACCTATGCTATGCTACGAGTTTTTTCACTGTGCTACGTGTACTTTGCGTAGTGCGTAGTAGCGCAAACTACGCACGCTCCGCAAGCGTAGCGTAGTACTACGCCCAGGGTTAAGTATAACATGTCTTTATTTTTTTGCATGTTACCGGGAATTCAACATTCAAACTCAGCATTCAATTCACTACACTCTAATTCTAACATCACAGTTCTACAGAGTCCATCAGGAGCCACAAGGGTTCCCTCATTACAAACCCACAGAACACTACATCTCCCCCTCTGTTAAAATGTACCATTTTATTAAAATATGCACAATTCGAGCTCTTAAACGAGTCTTAGTGGCGTCCCGAATGAGTCTTCAGAAACTGGGTACAAGCAGTGGAAATCTCCATGACTGGCGTGGGCGATGGAGAAACAGCAACTGTCAAAGATTTTTCAATTATCCTTTTAGACCCAGTCTCTATGATGACATGAGGAGCAATGAGTGACATGTTGGAAATGCGAGGAGTCTTGCATAATTTTTGCTGATGAACAAGAATTAGATATCCTCTGGTGAAGGTGACATCTTTTGCACGTTGATGCTTGTCTACATAGGCTTTCATTTTACCCTTACAATTCACCTCTTTCAGGTGTTTTTTCTCAGTATTTTCTCTTCTGTTAGTCCATGGAGGTAACTTAGACGTCATGGCTCTCCTGAACATTACGGTTGCAGGGCATTCACCTGTGGGCGAGTGAAGGGTCAAGCAGTGAGCTTGAAGAGTAGAATTTAAGATAGTGTTAAGGTCAAGGTGTTCTAGTACAGCATGCTAGACAACTTTCTTTAGAGTACCCATGAAACATTAAACAAGGCCATTGGCCTGTTGCCAAAGAGAAGTACTTGTCTGATTTACATTGAGATGACTGAAAAAGTCACTGAATTCTCTAATGTTGAAAGGTTGGCCGCTGTCAGGTTTTAGGATCGCAGTAACACACCACGTCAAAAAGATGTTCTCTACTCTCCTAATGACACGTTCTTGAATGATAGATGAGAGATCTTCGATAAATGGAAAATTGGAGTATTCATCAATGATCACCAGTCGGTGATGTTTGTTCTCAAGAGGAACAAATAAGTCAGCGGCAATTCTTTCTCAGACATGCATTGGCAACTCAGCATGTTTAACGGATGTTGAGTGGTTTTTGAGGAATGGCAGTTGTAAAGATGGCAGACCTTTAGTTCTCTTTCAGCTCACTCATCCAGATGTGGAAACCAGACTCGGTTCCGTAGAGCTCGTTTGGTGGCAACAATTCCACAATATCCTTCATGGGCTACTTCAATTATCTGCTGTCACAGACAGTCTGGAATGACGATTCTCTAACCTATTAGAATAATAGCTCCCTGAGTAAAGGACAGCTAATCTTTGACATTCCTAAACTTTTGATATTCACTGTGATTGTAAGAGGTCAATGGTGCTGGTACCAAGACTGATGTGCAATGTCTGTCAGTTTTGGCATGTCACTGTTTTGACTTGTGGCAGTGACAATTTGTTGCAATGAAATGGCAGCAGCAGGACTTTATTACACAATGAAGTTTATGTAAGCTTCAGCCGCTTTGAATGGGTGCCAAGGCATTGTAGAGGCACATGTGAGAAGTAGTTGGCAGGGTTCTAATCATTCCCTTGATGATGCATAATGGTGTAGTTACACTCATGCAACTGCTGACCCCAGCGTTCAATGCGAGAAGGCATTTTCGCTTTTGGATTGCTAAAGATAGTAAACAATGCTTAATGATTGGTCACAAGAGTGAAAGGCTTCCAATACAAGAATACATGGAAATGTTCACGAAGCCCTCACCATTGATAAGCTTTTTTTCTCAGGTTGTGAACAAGCGCTTTCAGTTTAGGTCTAACTTTGGCTTGCATACGCCACAATACGTCTTCGAGCATTATGGTGTCTGTGGTGCTGTGCAAGAATGGTGCTCATCCTGACAACACTAACGTCAACAACAATCTCAGTATAAAGCGTTGGATCAAAATATGCCATTTAAGTAGCATTCACAATAGCTTGCTTGATTTTAAGGAAGCTTGCTGCTCTTCATGTGACCAAAGAAAAGAAACATTATTTTTTGCGAAGTCTGTTAACAGCTCTCTGACAGTGGCAAAGTTGTGTGTGTATCTTGAGCAATAGCTGGCCATTAAGTGAATGAATGTAAAATGGAAACATCTTGTGGGGGGCTGGCAGTTGACAGCGCTTGCACTTTAGCTGGATTGGGTGTCATGCCTACATCAGAAATGATAAGCCAAAAATGTTTTACTTTCTCTTGTGGAACTCACATTTCTGGGTATTCAAAATTAAACCGGCATCAGCGAGCAGCTGACACCCTTGCATGAGAGCTTTGTCATGCTCCTTCTGTGTAGCTCCAAGAACCAATGTCATCACTGTAATTGAAAGCATTAATGTCAGGCTGTATGAGACATCGAATGACATCCTGGAATAACTCTGCAGCGTATGACACACTGAAACATAGGGCTTAGTTTTGATCTTGACGGAAGGGCTACTCAGTCAGTTGGGATATTCCCGTCCAACCAAATATAACTCCCAAAAATTTCTATGGGATTACTATTTCGGCGGATGGGATAACCGTCACTGTTGTGACAGAGTAACCCGTCTGCCAAGATCTAAATCAGGGCCTTAGTCTCTTGTAATGGAACAGACCAACATGTGTAGAAAAGTTTGTATTGTACCTGCAATTCTCCTCAAGTTCAAACTGACAATATCCTTTGTTCAGTACCAGGCAAGAGAATACGTTTGCACTATTCAATTGTGTTATCATGTCGGCAACGTGTGGACCTGGATATCATTCTCTTTCAATTGCCTTGATAGCTTGACACATATCAATTCACATGCGTACAGCTCCTTCCCTGTCCTTATTGGGTATTATCACTGTGGGAGAATCCCATGGAGTTGGACCAGTGGAACGCTCAATAATGTAGGTTTTTGACTAAGAATTCAGTTTCTTTTTAAATAGCGTCCGGTAAGTGAAAGGCAATTCATCTGGGTTGTTAAGCAATAGGATGGATGTCTCCATTAATGAGTAATGGGACTTTCACAGTCTTGAGTTCTCCCAACCTGTGAAACAACAAAGGGAATTGACTTACTATTTTGGGATGAGCATTCATGTTATAGTTCACAGATTTCGGTTACATATCAGCGGCTGTGCTGAAAATAAGTAAACAAACGCTTGGCACTGTACCCTAAAGTACATGAATGGGTGCTTCTACTTTTGTTTTCTTGTGCTTTATTGTTGCTACAAATGAACCTTGACGTTTTAATGGCTTTGATGCATCCCACGTATACACTTTAGCTTTCAATGGCGTAAGTCGAGGAAGTGAACACATTTTATTATATTTCTCCTCAGGCATAATATTTATTGACGCACCACTATCAATAATGAAAGGTATTGAACAACAATTAACTCTTGGTGTTATCTTCGGACAATGTTTGAATGACTTTGGTGCTTTGTCGTGTTGATTTCTCTTGGACTTGGGTTTTTCCTTGTAGGCGGACAGTATAACATGCGCATGCTTCCCTGAAGTAAACATCGACATGGCACGACCCTCTTCTTCACTGTGACTTGATATTGATACGGAAGATCTGTTTGGCGAAGATTGAGATGTCAATTGACTTCTTTTGCTGTTGATTTGCCTCAGTTGATGTAGTTGGCATGTATCAAACATCTCTTCTGGAACGTTCATGCAGCCATTTTGTCTTTGCGCCGTGACTCACTTACTTTTTTCTTTCCCTTGCACACCCATCACAAAATGGTTCTCTTTTCCATAGCCTTTGCAGATCTGCTCAATGCTGGGACATTTACCTTCATGTGGAAACAAGAATCCACACCTCAACCTCAACTTTTATTCTGTGGGGAATTCACTTGTGGTCCCTCTGCCTTGTGCTCTGGCTTAATTCACACATTCATGACCGACTCACTTTGGGCACTTCCAGCCTCCATGTCAGCAGCTTGCCGATCAGTTTACTTCTCAGCTCCAGCAGCCATAAGAACTAACTTAAGACTCAGAGTTTCTTTCAGCATTTGTCATTTGAATGAATCTGACAAGCGTCTGTCAATCACTCTGAGGCACATACCTTCTTCATCATTAAATTAATTGAACTTACAGTGCTTGATGAGTGTGTCCAGTCTCTCAATAAATTTGTTGATGGTCTCACCAGCTTTCTGTCATTTTTGATTCAAGATGTACTTTTCTTAGTCTATATTTGAGATTTGATTGAACTTGACATTCAAGACTGCTTTGATTTGACTGTAAGTAATTTTGCCAGCTCATGGCACTTTCTTTATCACTTCCTTGACACCTTCTCCAGAATTTCTTTTAAGGTACTTGATAATCTTCTTGTTATCTGTCCCTTCAATTGCATCAATGAAATCATCAAATGGCTTTATCCAGGCAGTTCACCTGTCACCAATATTTAACCTTTTGGCAGTATTGAATGGTGGTGTTGGTTTCAAAAAGGGGGCAGCATCGTAACCATTGGAGAAACTTACAGACTTAAAGAGCGTAGATCTCTCCAATGCTTCTTGGGGATCTTGCTTATGCAAGCCATCTCTGCGGTCTTGTGATGTGCTAAACTCTGGATCATCTTTGATAATGATGGAAAACTGGACCCCTTTCTTAGTTTCCACTGGAGAAGCAAATGTCACAAATCCAATCGCCATTTTCTACACTTTGGAAACCTTTGATGTTGTTCTGAGTCCTATTCGGCAGCTTTGGTGGTGTGCCACTCCAGATATATATGGCTCTGAAAGCACAACTCGGGTGATTCCTATGAGGTCAATCCCTCCAGCGCTGTGTCATGATGACTCTCTTTACGCAGTACTGGTAAGTAGAAGAAAGTTTCTTTTATCACTTTGTCCTTTAGTGTCTCTTTGTGCTTTCTGACACCTGATTGATCTCTTTTCTTGCAGCACTCCTGTTTGCAGGGTTATTTTGCACTTTTCAGCCCTTTCAAAACCTGTTTGCATCCACCTATAGCATTATCATTGTGTATGATAACGCTATAGTAGCATAGTACCTTTTTTATGGCCTTCCCAGCAGGATATTGGCCACCAATGTGTAAGACATCTCAGTCAAGCCTTTATTAACGTCAAATGCTTTCCACACAACTGGGGCTTTGCTTTGATGCTACATACGCCAGATGTTGATTCTGCATACGACAGATTGGCATGTGGCACTCACAAGCAGTTTGCTGGACCAGGGCAAACGCTCGGAGCACAGTCGATATTCAGGTGACACATCCCCTATCTCGTCGCCATTTGTAGCATCCTCCCTAGCCTGGATCCTCGCCAACGACTACCCCACACAGGAGCTTAGTATCAAAAGTCGTTATTTTTCTGTGTGTAACCGTGAACTCAACATTCTAAGCCTACATTCCCTTCACTACATTCTAATGCTTACGGCACAGTTCCACGGAGTCCATCAGGAGCCATAAGGGTTCCATCACTACAAACTCACCCAGCACTACACTAGGTGCAAATTATTCTGTCACAGAACCATTGGTAGAGAATTGTATTATTAGAATTTCCTAATATTAAGGCCTTGGGTCCCAGTGGCAGCCCAGTCGAATTTTAACAAAATGTTTCAGGGACTCGATATTCATGTATTCCACTAAGTAATTCAGATGACACAGATAAAGGCAATCCCTCTGCGCTAAAATCATTGCTTTTTTGTGTATTTAGCATGGAAACAATCAATGCTCCTCTTGCATGTAGATTTAGTTTCTCAATGCAGATGGGAACATTTATACTACTGTGGTGAGTGCCAGTACCCTTCCGTTTCTGCAACAACTAATCAGTCTGGAACAGAAAGACATAGGGCCTGATTATAAATTTGACAGCCTTACCATCATACCGCCATGGCAGTGGTCCCAAGAAGACCACCGCCGCGGCAGACTACCACTCGCTGTATTATGTCGTCACCACTAGGCCACTTGAAGTGTTTCTGAATGCGTGGAATATTTTTTCATGTGTCGCTGCTTGTGTGTGTATTTTGAGTGCACAAGTGACAAATGTACACATATGCTTGACACTTGAAAAAATACCAACTACGAGTACTTTTCCATTGCTGGAGACTGGACCATATGTGCCCAGTCCAGTCAATGGGTTAAAACTGCAAAACTGACTTACCTGGATTTCAGTGCCAAATGGGTAGTTTTCTTGGGTATCAAGATGCTGCTGTGAAAGGGGGACCTGGAGAAAGGGATCTACTTGGGAGACTGAAGGTACGAGAAGGAAATGGGTGTGAACGCACCGTAATTCCTTCAATTCCGCTGACTCGAAGCAGGCATCTTCCAGCCACACTCGGCCCATCGGAAAGCCAACTTGTAATTCCGCTGGTGGTAAACGTGTCGGTACCACCCTCTAACAGCTGCTTTCCCATGCTGCCATTGAGGCGGTCCACGACTGGCTGGCGGTAATGCTCCAGCGGTCTTTCATCCTGCTAACCTCCAATATCGTTATACGGCTGGTGGACCACCAACTGGGCAGCAAGGTTTTCAAAGTCGTTTATACTGCAGTTTCCTTACAGCCAAACTCATGATTGGGCCCTTAGTTCCAGGAAGGAAAACTACAGAGCATATACATTTGCTGATGACTCTGTTGGACTATGCTCAGTTACACCAATGCTCATTTTCAAAAATATTTTGGGATTCTAAGTAGTTTTCCAGGAGTTTCATCTGGATTAGATGTCGTTTTATTGCATTATTTGTCTATCCTTGATGAGTGACTGACATTTTGCAAACAATGTTAAAATCTTCTACTGCCACACTGTGTATCTATCAGAGTCAGTCAAATCTAATTGTGACCGTGGGGGCGCCTAGCCAAAGTGCCCCTTATTTCCTATATTATTTGCATTATATTTAGAGCCTTTATTGTAGAGGTTCCTGTAAGACCCAGTGATCATACTTTTCTCTCACAACTAAAAGTCTTATGACTTTATGGTATTGTCCTTAGATTTTTTTTTTTTTAATGATGTAAAATCCTTGGTTTTTTCAACCTTCTGAGAGAGCTTCTGCTTTACATACTGAAACCTTTCCTTAAGAGATTAAAGCGACTAATATACTTTTGTGTGAGCAGCCCAAAGGTTATCATAGATCAAGCAAATGAGCAAGATTGGCCAATAAAAATGGGAATTTAAATCTCCTGGATGTACACTCTTACTTTTGGATTGCAACATAGGAAGGAGTTGGATTGACCCCTATTCAATGTATTCAGGGTCAGCAATAACCCTGTTCATTTATATTCTACACTGCCACAACGTTCTATAACAGTACCAGATGATTAAATTAAATAACCCACAGCTCTTTAAGCAAGCCAAATTAAACACATTCCAAGCATTGTTTAATATGTTTAATGCATTTAGAGATATTAGTCAGGAGGTAAACATCTCTTCAGTTACTACAAATACCATATTATATTGCAAATGTGACTCATTGGATGAATCTTTCATGGGGTCCAGCAAAGATTTCTGTAATTGGGACGTGCCAGGATTTAACTCCTTTCAGGATTAACGTATACATGTGTGGTCTAAATATATAAATATTTTGCATCAGGTTTATGTTACTTTAAAAAAAGCAAACACAATGCAAAGTGTTCTCTTGGTACTACAATCACCGGCAATATTGTTATTTGCTTTGCAATGTAACTCAATGTAACACAAAGCTGTGTCATGCCCTGGCCTGTGTTACTTTGCATCAAGGTGGTATTCCATGGATGGTGCATTGGGGGTCTGATGCAACCACCCATGGGTTTTGATGCAAATCCCTGTTTTCCTAAAGCAGATATTTCTTTCTCAGAATGATCTTGAGAAACCAGAGAATGGGTGAAACACTGCGCTCTGCATGAATATTAAAGCAGGATCACTTGCTAAATCACCAGCTGGAAAGATGACCCTGACTTCAACAAATTTAAGAATTCAGCATGTAGGCTTTACTGTATAATCTCTATTATTGGTAGCTCACAATTTTGTTGGCTAGCAACACTGCATTCAAACTGGATCCAAACTCATCTACATGATGGACACTTGCCATGCAGGCAAGGAGTACTGGATTCATTAGAAGTGTTCATCCCAGTGTCAATTTTTGATTTTTCTGCCTGAATCCACTTTAATATTTATTATAAATTCCAAAATATTTCCATTTCTTGCCCTATTTACATTTTTTTATTTGGCAAATGGAATATATGGTCATGGCAGTGATGCTCATCTACCATTCATAAAATGGAGGTGGAGGCTGATCTTTGAAGGCGAGTGATAGAGAGCAATTCAGAGAGGCAGAAGGCATTCTTTTTCTGCAAAAGACAAACTTTGTTTGCATCAAAAATATCTATTTGAGGTATACACAAAGTTGACAAAATAAATGTAATTCTACAAACGGTACAGAACAATTCAATGTGTGAAACGTTTTAAAAATTGTCTAGGCATAGGATTTTGTACAAGAAGAGTATATTTCAAGGACAACACCTATGGTAAGTGTCACACATACACCTCTGCGGCCTTCAAGGTTTTTCCCATTTGGGCGTACTCTTTATTCCACTCATCTTCAACCGAGGATGTGCTGCTAATGGAACTAACTCTATTTTGCTTCTGCCCCAGGTGCCGTGCAAGATACCCGAGAACCAACCTGCATCAGGAATAGAACTTATGTCTGTTATCTGACCATCAGGAAGTGGACTGAAGCGTTTCTATCCTTTCAATCAAAAGACATTACTGGACCATTAGAAGAGTCACAGAGATATGCAGCGCAGAGAGATCGAAGAGACAGCTGACATCTTGGATCAAGGTGTTGAGCAGGAACAGGAAGAGCTGCATGAGGTCTCTGCAGAAGAGGAAGAGGCCTTTCCATTCATGACTCCGCGTCGGGCTCCGACTCAGACACTGACACCGGTCTCCAGATGCACTATCTTACTTTGTGCACCCATGCTTCTGTTTCACCTCTCAAAATATTATTTGGTTTTGACCGACTTTTTAGCTACCGGGCCACCACTGCCAGCAGAACATGTTAAGCACTGACCATCTGCTATGGACGCCTCGTGCTCAGCACTGAAAGTCAAGCTGAAACAGCTCCATCCTGCACAGAGCTGATTGGACTCTGCATCGCGCTGACCAACTGCCTCTTCGGTTACGAGCACCCCGCTTCCAACCCCTTTGACTCCAGCCACCTCCGATCCGCAAAAGAAAACTGCTTCAGTACTGAAACCTCCTGCTTCCACTTCTTACATTGCCCCAAGAACCAATCCTGCAAATCATGCAGCAGCAGCTTGATTTGAAGCAGAAAAAGCTATATATAAAGCAGATATTTCTTTCTCAAAATGATCTTGAGAAACCAGAGAATGGGTGAAACACTGCGCTCTGCATGAATATTAAAGCAAGATCACTTGCTAAATCACCAGCTGGAAAGATGACCCTGACTTCAACAAATTTAAGAATTCAGCATGTAGGCTTTACTGTATAATCTCTATTATTGGTAGCTCACAATTTTGTTGGCTAGCAACACTGCATTCAAACTGGAGCCAAACTCATCTACATGATGGACACTTGCCATGCAGGCAAGGAGTACTGGATTCATTAGAAGTGTTCATCCCAGTGTAAATTTTTGATTTTTCTGCCTGAATCCACTTTAATATTTATTATAAATTCCAAAATATTTCCATTTCTTGCCCTATTAACATTTTTTTATTTGGCAAATGGAATATATGGTCATGGCAGTGATGCTCATCTACCTCTCATAAAATGGAGGTGGAGGCTGATCTTTGAAGGCGAGTGATAGAGAGCAATTCAGAGAGGCAGAAGGCATTCTTTTTCTGCAAAAGACAAACGTTGTTTGCATCAAAAATATCTATTTGAGGTATACACAAAGTTGACAAAGTAAATGTGATTCTAGAAACGGTACAGACAATTCAATGTGTGAAATGTTTTAAAAATTGTCTAGGCATAGGATTTTGTATTGGAAGAGTATATTTCAAGGACAACACCTATGGTAAGTGTCACACATACACCTCTGCGGCCTTCGAGTTTTTCCCATTTGGGCGTACTCTCTATTTCACTCATCTTCAACCGAAGATGTGCTGCTAATGGAACTAACTCTATTTTGCTTCTGCCCCAGGTGCCGTGCAAGATACCCGAGAACCAACCTGCATCAGGAATATAACTTATGTCTGTTATCTGACCATCAGGAAGTGGACTGAAGCGTTTCTATCCTTTCAATCAAAAGACATTACTGGACCATTAGAAGAGTCACAGAGAGATGCAGCGCAGAGAGATCGAAGAGACAGCTGACATTTTGGATCAAGGTGTTGAGCAGGAACAGGAAGAGCTGCATGAGGTCTCTGCAGAAGAGGAAGAGGCCTTTCTATTCATGACTCCGCGTCGGGCTCCGACTCAGACACTGACACCGGTCTCCAGATGCACTATCTTACTTTGTGCACCCATGCTTCTGTTTCACCTCTCAAAATATTGTTTGGTTTTGACCGACTTTTTAGCTACCGGGCCACCACTGCCAGCAGAACATGTTAAGCACTGACCATCTGCTATGGACGCCTCAGGCTCAGCACTGAAAGTCAAGCTGAAACAGCCCCCTCCTGCACAGAGCTGATTGGACTCTGCATCGAGCTGACCAACTGCCTCTTCGGTTACGAGCACCCCGCTTCCAACCCCTTTGACTCTAGCCACCTCCGATCCGCAAAAGAAAACTGCTTCAGTACTGAAACCTTCTGCTTCCACTTCTTACATTGCCCCAAGAACCAATCCTGCCAAGCGTGCAGCAGCAGCTTGATTTGAAGCAGAAAAAGCTATATATAAAGCAGATATTTCTTTCTCAGAATGATCTTGAGAAACCAGAGAATGGGTGAAACACTGCGCTCTGCATGAATATTAAAGCAGGATCACTTGCTAAATCACCAGCTGGAATGATGACCCTGACTTCAACAAATTTAAGAATTCAGCATGTAGGCTTTACTGTATAATCTCTATTATTGGTAGCTCACAATTTTGTTGGCTAGCAACACTGCATTCAAACTGGAGCCAAACTCATCTACATGATGGACACTTGCCATGCAGGCAAGGAGTACTGGATTCATTAGAAGTGTTCATCCCAGTGTCAATTTTTGATTTTTCTGCCTGAATCCACTTTAATATTTATTATAAATTCCAAAATATTTCCATTTCTTGCCCTATTTAAATTTTTTTATTTGGCAAATGGAATATATGGTCATGGCAGTGATGCTCATCTACCTCTCATAAAATGGAGGTGGAGGCTGATCTTTGAAGGCGAGTGATAGAGAGCAATTCAGAGAGGCAGAAGGCATTCTTTTTCTGCAAAAGACAAACTTTGTTTGCATCAAAAATATCTATTTGAGGTATACACAAAGTTGACAAAATAAATGTAATTCTACAAACGGTACAGAACAATTCAATGTGTGAAACGTTTTAAAAATTGTCTAGGCATAGGATTTTGTACTGGAAGAGTATATTTCAAGGACAACACCTATGGTAAGTGTCACACATACACCTCTGCGGCCTTCGAGTTTTTCCCATTTGGGCGTACTCTTTATTCCACTCATCTTCAACCGAGGATGTGCTGCTAATGGAACTAACTCTATTTTGCTTCTGCCCCATGTGCCGTGCAAGATACCTGAGAACCAACCTGCATCAGGAATAGAACTTATGTCTGTTATCTGACCATCAGGAAGTGGACTGAAGCGTTTCTATCCTTTCAATCAAAAGACATTACTGGACCATTAGAAGAGTCACAGAGAGATGCAGCGCAGAGAGATTGAAGAGACAGCTGACATCTTGGATCAAGGTGTTGAGCAGGAACAGGAAGAGCTGCATGAGGTCTCTGCAGAAGAGGAAGAGGCCTTTCCATTCATGACTCCGCGTCGGGCTCCGACTCAGACACTGACACCGTTCACCAGATGCACTATCTTACTTTGTGCACCCATGCTTCTGTTTCACCTCTCAAAATATTGTTTGGTTTCGACCGACTTTTTAGCTACCGGGCCACCACTGCCAGCAGAACATGTTAAGCACTGACCATCTGCTATGGACGCCTCGGGCTCAGCACTGAAAGTCAAGCTGAAACAGCTTCCTCCTGCACAGAGCTGATTGGACTCTGCATCGAGCTGACCAACTGCCTCTTCGGTTACGAGCACCCCGCTTCCAACCCCTTTGACTCCAGCCACCTCTGATCCACAAAAGAAAACTGCTTCAGTACTGAAACCTCCTGCTTCCACTTCTTACATTGCCCCAAGAACCAATCCTGCAAATCATGCAGCAGCAGCTTGATTTGAAGCAGAAAAAGCTATATATAAAGCAGATATTTCTTTCTCAAAATGATCTTGAGAAACCAGAGAATGGGTGAAACACTGCGCTCTGCATGAATATTAAAGCAAGATCACTTGCTAAATCACCAGCTGGAAAGATGACCCTGACTTCAACAAATGTAAGAATTCAGCATGTAGGCTTTACTGTATAATCTCTATTATTGGTAGCTCACAATTTTGTTGGCTAGCAACACTGCATTCAAACTGGAGCCAAACTCATCTACATGATGGACACTTGCCATGCAGGCAAGGAGTACTGGATTCATTAGAAGTGTTCATCCCAGTGTAAATTTTTGATTTTTCTGCCTGAATCCACTTTAATATTTATTATAAATTCCAAAATATTTCCATTTCTTGCCCTATTAACATTTTTTTATTTGGCAAATGGAATATATGGTCATGGCAGTGATGCTCATCTACCTCTCATAAAATGGAGGTGGAGGCTGATCTTTGAAGGCGAGTGATAGAGAGCAATTCAGAGAGGCAGAAGGCATTCTTTTTCTGCAAAAGACAAACGTTGTTTGCATCAAAAATATCTATTTGAGGTATACACAAAGTTGACAAAGTAAATGTGATTCTAGAAACGGTACAGATAATTCAATGTGTGAAATGTTTTAAAAATTGTCTAGGCATAGGATTTTGTACTGGAAGAGTATATTTCAAGGACAACACCTATGGTAAGTGTCACACATACACCTCTGCGGCCTTCGAGTTTTTCCCATTTGGGCGTACTCTCTATTCCACTCATCTTCAACCGAAGATGTGCTGCTAATGGAACTAACTCTATTTTGCTTCTGCCCCAGGTGCCGTGCAAGATACCCGAGAACCAACCTGCATCAGGAATATAACTTATGTCTGTTATCTGACCATCAGGAAGTGGACTGAAGCGTTTCTATCCTTTCAATCAAAAGACATTACTGGACCATTAGAAGAGTCACAGAGAGATGCAGCGCAGAGAGATCGAAGAGACAGCTGACATTTTGGATCAAGGTGTTGATCAGGAACAGGAAGAGCTGCATGAGGTCTCTGCAGAAGAGGAAGAGGCCTTTCCATTCATGACTCCGCGTCGGGCTCCGACTCAGACACTGACACCGGTCACCAGATGCACTATCTTACTTTGTGCACCCATGCTTCTGTTTCACCTCTCAAAATATTGTTTGGTTTCGACCGACTTTTTAGCTACCGGGCCACCACTGCCAGCAGAACATGTTAAGCACTGACCATCTGCTATGGACGCCTCGGGCTCAGCACTGAAAGTCAAGCTGAAACAGCTTCCTCCTGCACAGAGCTGATTGGACTCTGCATCGAGCTGACCAACTGCCTCTTCGGTTACGAGCACCCAGCTTCTAACCCCTTTGACTCCAGCCACCTCCAATCCGCAAAAGAAAACTGCTTCAGTACTGAAACCTTCTGCTTCCACTTCTTACATTGCCAGAAGAACCAATCCTGCAAATCATGCAGCAGCAGCTTGATTTGAAGCAGAAAAAGCTATATATATAGCGACGCG